>NC_137324.1:158286477-160686477 GCF_965287045.1 Carcharhinus amblyrhynchos
ACAGCACAGTATCATCGACAATTGGCACACTGCCAGTCCAAAATGCTGACTGTAATACGCTGCAATATAAAGCACATGGAATACATTTCTGTTTGTTTTACCCCCTGATGAAAATGGAAAATTCCAGTCTTGCATTGACCCTCGGGGTGGGTGGGGGAGAGGCATAGGTGTCTAGTAAAATCACTTCAGATAGAAAACAGGTTTCAGAATAATTACTTCAGTACGTCATTTTAAATCCAAGCTTTTAGCTCTGTGGCTGACAAACCTGTGCTCCTGCAACATGATTCCTTTTTCATTAAGAAAAAAAATTCCATCCCTCCTGCAAACATTCCATAGGCTGTTTGCTCACTTTTAATCACAAAATTTCTGTCTCGGTTTAAAGGCTGACTTGAGAAACGACAAAAAAGCCCTTCTCTTTGTGGTAGTGAGGGAAAACCTGACCTGCGCCTGCAAACTGGAAGATGTCACGTTGATAAATGTAGTGGAGGAGAACATAATTCATACCAGTATCAGATATCATAAAGATATTACAGAGTGCAGGGTTAGGGCCAAAAGACTTCTATTAGTGCAATGTAGGGTGTGATGATTTGGCTACCATATGGGACATTCAATGCTGCGTAGAATATTAATATACCGTGACAAACAGAAAGGGATTCCTTACGTGTACTCTTTTGTTATTCCCATTTTATCATGGGCACTAGGATCTAAAATTACACTTAATTTACACCAGGAGTTTTCAAGAGTGCTCTCACTTTTTAAATTTTGAGTTGGTGCATACTTCTGTGACATATGAGGTGGCACAGTGGCACAGTGGTTAGCACACTGCTGCCTCACAGTGCCCAGGGACCCAGGTTCAATTCTGGCCTTGGGTGACTGTCTGTGTGGAGATTGCACATTCTCCCCGTGTCTGTGTGGGTTTCCTCCGGTTTTCCTCCCACAGTACAAAGGTGTGTGTGTTAGGTGGATTGGTCATGCTATATTGATCATTAGTGTCAGAAGGATTAGCAAGGTAAATATGTGGTGTTATGGGGATAGGGCCTGGGTAGGATTGTTATTGGTGCAGACTCAATGAAACGAATGGCCTACTTCTGCAATGTAGGGATTCTATAATTGACATTCACCTTGTATTGTCTTATTTAATCCCTCTATTCCTGTTCTAACCTGTCACTTTTATGCGTACACGACAGTCGTTAATAAAATTCCGATGCTGGAGGGCAGTGCTATTCCAGCCTCAGGATACACAGTGTAGCACTGTCAAACACTCGATATAATATTGGCAGGCCTTCACCTGCGTCGACGTAACAGGGAGGCTTTTGCATTCTGACAATGCCTTGAACAATGCCCATTGGGAGCTCCTTTCTCCTGATGTAGGAGGTCAGGGGAAGGTGACAGACAAAGTCTAGTGTAAAAGGCCTTCAAAAGTAGACCAAGTGAAGGAAGGTTGTGCGTTTCACTAGCTGTGGTGGCACGATGGTCCTGGTCATTGTGGTTTGATATGTCACCAAAATCTGATCATCAACCTGGCAAGACTCTGTGGACAATGATGGCAGCCCACCCACCCCCGCCACCCTACATCCAGGTCCCCCCGTTAAATAAAGTCACACACAGGCTCCTTACAAGGCTGAGTGAGAGCCCCAGACCATTTACAATCTGATGGTGGCTATTCACTTCATCAACTGCCCTCTAGTGTCAACGTTCTTGGATTATTATTCATATTCTCAATATTCTCAGATGTTTGATAAGCTAGAGGTGAAAGGCTATCAGGATAGGCTGGAACATGCAGTTGAGCGTATAATCAGATCAACCATGATCTTATTGAAAGGCAGATCAGGTTCGAGGGGCCAACTGGTCTATTCCTGCTTCTGATGCTATTTTTGGATGCCCATATTAAATACCATCCAAATGTAAATCCCTTTAGCCTCAGTCGCTTCTGTACCAAAACTCAACTGGCCACCAAAGAGATGTATGATTTGCAGTTTATGAATGATTGCTGTGCTGTTGCCTACTCTGCACCACATTCACTCTTGATCCTTTCAATACCGCACATAAGGAACTTGGCTTGTCTTTGAAGGAGGAGATTTAGCCCCAAAATCTCACATTATCCTGTATCATTCACATTTTATTCTGGCAAAAACCAATCCTAAATCAAAACAACTTGGATAGATGTAGTTAGTGAGTTGCAGGATGGAGGTGCAGAAGGAGAATGGGCAAAATTGAACCAGGTTTACTATGGGTGAAAAGTTCAAATACAAATTAAAAATAGGAAGGGAAATATGATAGAACATTTTGCTCAAAGTACAATAGAGCCAGGGAATGAGCTAAGGATATTGGAGGAAACAAGTTGAGGGAACAGGTTGGGGTGTCACGGTGGCACAGTGATTAGCACTGCTGCCTCACAGGACCAGGTGCCTGGGTTCGATTCCGATCTCAGATCACTGTCTGTGCAGAGTTTGCATGTTCTCCCTTGACTGCATGGGTTTCCTCCGGGTGTTCCTGTTTCCTCCCACACTCCATAGATGTGAGCAGTTTCAACATTGATTTAATACAAAGTTGCCACACACTTTCGAACTCTATATGTTTCAGCTAGGAGCAATAGTGAAGACAATCATAAATATCCACTAATTGACAACCTGGAAGCGTGATAGACTGCCATTAGATGGATTAGCCATGCCATTTGGTGTCAGGGGGATTAGCAGGATAAACATGTGGCGTTACGTGGATAGGGCCTGGGTGGGATTGTTGTTGGTGCAGGCTTGATGGGCGGATTGGCCTCCTTCTGCATTGTAGGGATCCAGGGGGTGAATGTTCCCATTCTGCCCACCATGGGAATCATAGCGGACGAGGGGGTGGACCATGGAAAGATCTGTTGACATTGGGCGAGATTTTTGGAGCGAACACAGGTGGAAAATCCTATGATTCGATGAAACGTTCGATGTGGAAAAAATGGGTAAGGTTTAGCTGAGTGACAAAAATGGACCGAGTAGTTGGTGTTTTCCTCAATTCCTTAAACGTTCTTCTGTCCTTCCTTTATAAAAACTACAATGCGTATTGGAAATGACATCGATCAGGATGTGAGCAGTTTCAACATTGATTTAGTACAAAGTTGCCACACACTTTCAAACTCTATAAGTTTCAGCGAGGAGCAATAATGAAGACAATCATAAATATCCACTAATTGACAACCTGGAAGCGTGATAGACTGCCATCACTGTGTTAACTGACAATGAATGTTTTGTGTTAGGAAGATTTGCAGAGAAAAACTGAAGTTGCACAGATTGCTTGTATGGTTTCAGAGCATTAGTGAGAGATAAATGACATCCTCAATGCAGTTTTCACTGTTACAAAACTGAGTTAGAAGCCAAAACTGATAACTTTCACCAGGCTGTGCTGAAATATTTCATGACAAAAAGTACATGATGAAAGATTAGAGGGAGAAAATGTCCTTTGAAGGATAAAATTCAGGTTATTCAGGGTTTAGCTAGCATTTCTGCTTTAACCCTCAGCTGCAATCTGGCTTGATCTCTACCTCTGAACTCCTTCCGATTTATTACTGGGAATCTGTGAACCTTACTAGAGGGCTGTACCCAGTAGTACAGCTTTTCCCACAGGAAAGAGTGAGGAAAAAGGCAGAAAAATCTCTGTAAATATTAGCAAAATGTCTTTTATTTTGAAAAAAACCTGAGCACGGTAACTAGATATGAAAAAGAAAATCAGAATCTGCTCTTTTTCTTGCTCCTAATGTAATAAAGTATTATAAATTATATATTCAATTATAAATTATTGTTCTTTTTGTTTTATTCATTCATGAGACATGGGCCAGCATTTGTTGCTCATCCCCAGTTGCCCTTAGAGGGCAGTTGAGTCAGTCGCATTGCTGTGGCTTTGGGGTCACACGTAGGCCAAACCAGGAAAGGACAGCAGATTGCCTTCCCTAAAGGACATTTGCAAATAGGTTTTCTGACAATCGACAATGGTTTCATGGTTAATTGTAGATTCTTAAATCCAGATATTTTTTATTGAATTCAAATTCCACTATCTGCTGTGGTGCAATTCAAATCCAGGGCCCCAGAACATGAGCTGAGTTTCTGGATTAATAGTCCAATGATAATACCACTGGGCCATTGACTTATCCAAATGCAAAATGTTTAATTTTTTTTCCTCTGAATTTCCCTTTCAGGAGTTCAATGCTACTAAAGGTTTCTCACCGATGACTGCAGAGTGGCACAGACATTTTATTCTGGAAGTCTTCATATTCTATCAGAAATAGTTAGGTTTACCGGCTGGTCCGGGAAAAAAAGTCCCACTCCTTGCTTTCTAAGGATTTGAATGATTGATTACAAAAGGGTAACAGTTTGCTGTCACGTCCGTGCAGTTACACCTGTGGATTTGTGAAAATTTAATACAGCTTTTTAAACACCAAATGGAGATCTATGTTCTGACAAAATGGAGTTGAGAAATCAGGTGACTTCCCTTTTCTCTTGCCAATGAAGCTGCCAAAGGCTAGAAGTTAGCCTGCTTTTCTCGTCAGGACATTAAAATACAAGGACCCTTTGAGACTGAAGACAATGGCTTCTGTCTTCTCAATATTTAGTTGGAGGAATTTCTGATGATCTTGTACTTACTGCGAGGCCAGCAGTGTGCTCATTTTTAAATACAATGGAGGAGCTAAGAGAGATGATGGTAAGGTGGGTATTGTCCATGCATATGTGGAAACAGAGGCCGTGTTTTCCAATGAAGCCAGTGAGGGGGAATGTGTTGATTGAAAATAGGAGAGGATTTGGATAGGCACTTTTTTGTCACATGTATCACTATACAGTGAAAAGTATTGTTTCTTGCACCCGCACAGACAAAGCATACCCCACATAGAGGAGGAAAGGAGAGAGTGCAGAATGTAGTGTTACAGTGAGAATCGTAGCAGGCATGCCAAATTTCTTTAGCCTCTTGAGAAAGTAGAGGCTTTGGTGGGCTAAGGCGTTGGTATGGAGGGATCAGGTCAGATTGTTGGTGATCTGGACACCTAGAATCTTGAAGCTTGGGACCATTTCCACTTCATCCCTATTGATGTAGACAGAGGTGTGTCCTCCACTACGCTTCCTGAAGTAGATGACTAACTCCTTCATTTTACTGACATTGCGTGAGAGATTACTGCCATTGCACTCGTTCACTAGATCCTCTTATGTCTTTCCTGCACTCCGTCTCATCAATGTTTGAGATCCGATGCAGTACAGTGGTATCAATCAGCAAACTTGAAAATTGATTTGAACGCTTGAGAATTAAGATACCAGAAGTAACAATGCAGAAGCAAATGAGGAGTCACTGCAAATGGCTATAACTGGACAGATAAGACGGGTTGAGAAGGATGAGGGGGATAGTGAACCATTGTTACTGTCACATTGGCTGTCATTTATGACTTTTCCAGGAAGGATGAGTATGGATTTGAAATGAGTTAGCATATTCAATAATTCTATAGAAGGACAAAAAGGTTGGAGATCGGGTGTAGTTTGCAAAGGCATTTTTTAAGAAGGATGATGAAAGGAAATTTGAAAGAGATAGGGACAGTGCCTCAGGAGAGAGACAAGTTATCAATATCATCTATTATGGGATGTTGGGTGGTCATCAGTTCTTCAGATGGCATTTGAGGGATTGGAAAGTGGGTCGCAGGACCAGATGAGCTCCAAGAAGACCTAAGGGGAAGATAACAGAAATATGAGAGAAAAGAAATACAAACTCAGGGCTGGAACAAAGGAGAAACCTGAAAGGATGTTTGTCCCGATGGGCTAGGGGAAAATAGGGAAGTAACAGAGGCAGCCGATTGGATGGTCTTAATCAATGAGTTTTTTTTACTCATGAGTATTGCTGGCTGGCCAGCATTTATTGCCCATCTTTAGTTATCCTTCAGAAGGTGGTGGTGAGCTGCCTTCTTGAATCGTTGCAGTCCACGTGCTGTGAGTCGACCCATGATGCTGTTAGGGAGGGAATTCCAGGATTTTGACCCAGTGACTGCAAAGGAATGGCAATATATTTCCAAGTCAGGATGATGAGTGGTTTGGAGGGGACCTTGCAGGTGGTGGTGTTCCCATGTACCTGCTGCCCTTGTCCTTCTAGATGGAAGTGGTTGTGGGTTTGGAAGATGCTGTCTAAGCATCTTTGGTGGATTGCTGCAGTGCATCTTGTGGATGGTACACACTGCTAATGCTGAGCATCATTGGTGGAGAGAGTGGATCTTTGTAGGTGTGGTGCCAATCAAGTGGGCTGTTTTGTCCTGGATAGTGTCAAATTTCTTGAGTGTTGTTGGAGCTGCACCCATCCAGGCAAGAGGGGAGTATTCTATCACACTCCTGGCTTGTGCCTTGAAGGTGATGGATAGGCTTTGGGGAGTCAGGAGGGTGAGTTATTCGCCTAGCCTAGCATTCCTAGCCTCTGACCTGCTCTTGTAGCCACTGTGTTTTTTGTAGTGAGTCCAGTTGAGATTCTGGTCAATGGTAAGCCCAAAGATGTTGACAGTGGGGATTCAGTGATGGTAACACCATTGCACTTACTACATTTATTCTTTGAGGTGATCATATCTTATGTGATGGTGGAGGAATAAGTGTCGAGGAGGGTAAGTAGATGGTTTGCAATAGATTAAAAAAGCTGAGGATTATTTCTGTCCCCCAGGATCATTCTGGAGAAGTGAAGCGACGAACTGCCATGTGGTACAGGCAGATCTAGCTGAGAGTGGTTAAACCAATTGTCCACTTTTTCCATGGGGGATGGGGTGTAGAACGATTAGGCAGTTGATCAGAAATAGCTTTATCTGTGATTGATACGATAAGAGTAGTGAGGCTACATGAGATGGCAATGTCAAAGGGACAGCTCTGTACAAAAGTAGGAGAGGTTATTTGAAGGGTAAAATTAATGCAGGGTCAGTGGCCTGTGGGCTCAGAGGAAGGAGAACACAATGATTTGAGATAATGATTGAAATCATCCCGGATGAGATGTCTTTATCCTGTGTTGAGGAATGAGAGCAATGAAGACATCTTGATGAAGAAGTGTTTTGGATGCTTGGAGAAGGGATGGAGAATGAGGATTTTGAACTGACAAAGGAAAGAGGAGTGGAACAAGGGGATATATAAGTCATCAGGATTGATTTCACCTTGTTTCAATTCACCTGAAAATGGGGAATGTGAAATCCTTAAAGAAGTCACTTGACTTTCCAACCAATTAACACCAATGATTGACTCATTAGCACTTTCAAAGGTGTCTGCCTACCTCTTTGGGTCATTGTAGCATTACCCTGTTGAATGATGTAACATGTACACTGGCATTCTATGACCAATAAAGGGAACTGCTTGTGTTTTAGGTTAGAACTGGTTGTTGATAGAGCAGAGAGGACCCTGGAAAGGAAACGAATAAATTATCTTTCGTTGGGTTTTGATGAAAATATAACTGGCTATTTTCATCCTGGATTCCATTCTCCTCCCTTCCCCAATCAGTCCCTGCGATTGCATCGCCATCTCTCACTCTCAACCTTCCTGTGCCCCAGACTCACTTTGCAGTCAGCCCAGAAGCTTATGGGAGACTCAGTATTGGGTTATCTTGAATTTGCCAAGCTGCACCATTACCTTAACTTGGCACCGACAGCCCACCAGTTCATCTTAAATGAGACCACATCCTCACGGTAGTCCTGACATTTTTACCCTTAGATTAATCTTAGCATGAGTTAGACTGGTCAGCAAAGGAAGTGGGAAATTGAAAGAGAAACAAGAAGACAATTACTCCTATTAATTGCTTTTTTTCCTGCAGTTTCGAATTAAAATAGTTTCCATCTTAATCTTAAGCCCCTAATCCATTAATTCAGCTCTCACACCCCTGTGTGGAGTCAACTGTATTCTGAAAGATAGATACCAATCAACTTACCCTATGGCATTAAAGTTTATTATTAGTTTCGCAAATAAGCTTACATTGCAATGAAGTTTCCGTGAAGATCCCCTAGTCGCCACACTCCAGCACCCATTCAGGTACACTGAGGGAGAATTTAGCATGGCCAATACACCTAACCAACACATCTTTCAGGCAGTGGGAGGAAACCAGAGCATCCTGAGGAAATCCACGCAGACACGGGGAGAATGTGTAGACTCCACACAGGCAATGACCCAATCTGGGAATCGCACCCAGATCCCTGGTGCTGTGAGGCAGCAATGCTAACCACCTGCCACTGCGCCTCCCTCTTATCATTAAAACAAAACACTGAAATCTTGTTGTTTGCACTTTTTTCTTCTCATCATTATGTGCTAAGGTTATTTTAGAAAATGACATTACATTAAAGAAGAGGCATCTAGTCTATAATAAGACAGAAAATGCAGAATCATGTGGAATACACTTCATGAAACTTAATACAGTCCATTTTCTTTTCCATTTAAATTATGTCCAGGCTTTAAAGTCCTCAGTTCATTTATTTCCCCATCTGTTAATCAGCAAACTGTGTCAGTAAACATGGAATCATAGAATGACTTAATGCCATGTATTTGATGCTGATACAGGAGCGAGTTAAGGTTAAATGGGAAAATCATTCAAATGCACTGCTGGGAACATTTTGTCATCAAACCTGCAGAAATTTATGATTTCTGCTGCACTAAGACGCACTCAGTCTGTCTTTTCCTATATTTTTCTATTGGCAGTCAGCACCATTAGTACAGTAAAGCTTGTCTCCCTCTCTCTCTCTTAACCTTTAAAATAGGAAGCCCTCAGACACTCATCAGAACCTGAATCATTGGCTACATTCATTGCAGGCAGTTGTGGACTTTACACGGGAGTTACTTTATGTATTTATTAAAACTTTCTTACAAAAAGGAAATGGTCTCTGGAGTATAATCTGGAGCACAATCACAGGAGTGGAAGCTTATATCCTGAGATCGTAAACGACATGGCATTCCGGTCTCTGTGTGGCAGGCTGACAATTCAGGCCCTCAGAGGAGGATATACTTCACAATGATACACTTCACAATTGTATTTGAACCCTTGGTAATATTCCTTTTTTTATCCCCGACGGAATGACCCTGTGAAAGCCAGCTGGATATATTTGTGTCCCCGTCTGCATTTGAATCGAGTTATCTCTTCAGCAAACTACACCAGGCCAATGAAAGAGTGGAGATTTGTATCGCTGGTGCTGTCACTTGTAGCCCCATTGGGTGTTTAAACCTCTATGCAGTGTTTTCTTGATTTACAATACAAACATAACTGATTGCAGAGAGTGTCAATCATCCAAGCTGAAGTAAGCCATGTCTTTGAATAAACCGGCTGACTGATTCTGTGCAGATGCCGCCAAAGGGTCTTTTAGTTTATTTTTGAAAATCAATGCATGCAAATTTTTCTTCTAATAATCTCCGCTCCCCCACACACAGGGGTTTCAGGCCTGAAACACATTTCATTGGAAACTCATTTTCCAATTCAGTTGCAACTGTTGGCTTAATAATTCTTTAGCCTCACAATTCTTATAAGAAAACATAGTTTTCTATCTGATTTCATAGATCATAGAACCCTACAGTGCAGAAGGAGGCCATTTGGCCCAATGAATCTGCACTAACCACAGTTCCAACCCCAGGCCCTATCTCCATAACACCGAGCATTTACCCAAGCTAGTCACCCTGACATTAGGGTCAATTTAGCATGGCCAATCCACCTAACCTGCACATTTTAGAGTGCGGGAGGAAACCGGAGCACCCGGAGGAAACCCAAGCAGACATGGGCAGAATGTGCAAACTCCACATAGACAGTCACCCAAACCAGGAATTGAATCCGGGTCCCTAGCACTGTGAGGCAGCAGTGCTAACCACTGTGCCACCATGATACTTTAGTTCTCATCTTGGGGTGGCACTGCTACCTGACAGTGCCAGGGAGACAGGTTCAATTCTTGGGTAATTGTGTGAAATTTGCACGTTCTGTGTCTGAATAGGTTTCCTTCAGATGCTCCGGTTTCCTCCCACACTCCAAAATGTGCAGGTTAGATGGAATGGCCATGGTAAATTGTCCCTTAGTGTCAGGGAGATTAGCAGGGTAAATATGGGGTGGTGGGGATGGGGTCTGGGTGGGATTGTTGTCAGTGCAGACTCAATGAGCTGAATGGCCTCCTTTTGCACTGTAAGGACTGTATGATTCTAGTTGCTACTGGACTGTATGATTCTAGTTGCTACTGGACCCAGAAATGACAATATTATTAATGATACCAAAGCATCTGGGGATTTAAATCTTATTGGGATGTCGATGATACTGAAAATGTCAATGTGGAAAATGTTTCCCATAGCTATATGATTTATATGGTTTCTCTGTAACAAGAAGCAATAGCAGAGGCGTATCTTTCTGTCACTGCTAATTCAGCAGCAGGCTAGTACAAATGATTTAACATGCAACTGTGTGGCATCAAAGTTTTGCTGCAATTCCCCTGAGTTTTCTTTATGTCGTTCTTAGCTTTAAACAGTTCCTGACTCTGGGACAATGTGATGTAACAAGAACTCCCGCCTGGATAATTCTACCACCTACACTAGAAAGGATGTGAGTCATTCACTGTGCATGTGAAATGGAGGGAAATATCGCTACCAGGCAAACCATACACAGTTAAAAAAAGATACTTTTTAATTAAAACACAACTGATATTTCATTCAAATCATCAAATGAAGTGATGCGTGAAAAATGTGATTAATATCATCCACCTACCCATTGTCATAAAGTATGTATAATTTGAACTAGGTATAGCAGCTTCAACAAAATTTCTCCATTTTTAAAAAAATTCTATAGTTTCGAATTCAAATGCAGTCCAATATAATCAGGTTTTTTTAATAGAGGTTTACAGTGCAGTACATTGCTAAATTGACCCTAGTGTCAGGCAGTTTGCAGGGTAAACATGTGGGATTCCACCCAGGGCCTGGGTGGAATTGTGGTCAGTGCAGACTTGATAGGTCAAATGTACTTCTGCACTGTAGGAGTTCTATGAACCTCTTCTATGATTACCAAGTTTGAAAGAATATGACACACTAAAAAATAATGGCTTTATGATAAAAGCAGATCACTGGGGATGCTGGACTCTGAAGCAAAAACTGAGTATGCAGGAAAATCTCAGCAGGTATGAGTATGCAGGAAAATCTCAACAGGCCTGACAGTGTCTGTGGAGAGAGAACAGAGTTAATGTTTCGAGCCTGGATGACTCTTCGCCACAGCTTTTATGATATTAGAGGATTTTAAACCCCATTCAGACTGGAGGTTAGTGTAATTGGTGCTTAGAAGGAACATCACAAAAGCGTTGATGTTTATGTTTTTATAATCATTTCCTAAAATTTAGATGATCTGGTGATGTGCTGGTAGGGAGATTAATTCGGTGGGGATTTTCTGGCCTTACCACAGTGGGTTCCCCCAGCACAGGCGCAGAAAGCCAGTCAACTGTCCATTGACTTTTGCAGGACCAGAAGATCTTGCTGGTGGGAGGTGCTTGAAAATTCTAGCCTTGATATTGAAGTATTTCCTGTTCTCCTATTACATTATGCATTGTTGCAGAAATTCAAACTGCCTCAGGCAGTGCCATTCACGCGTGGTTTTGCCTTTGAAGACTTCTTTGTAAATGGGTAATGAGTTAAGATATTAATTTTGAAAAAGGTGTCCACTGGGGACACCAAACCTACTCTTTACACTGATCTTTCACTGTCCCAGCTGACGAGCAAATCAAGTTTATTTACCTCAAATCTTGTGTTGGAAATCCCACCAAAAGCACTTCCTGGGAAACGGCCATAAAGAACTGGCAGAGCTGCACTCATTTGATAACGAAGGAGCCATGCTGAAGAGAGGCCCACTCAGTGTACCCGTACAATGTGTTTGGAGTGCATTGCAGTCCCAGACCCATAAACAAAACTACTTACAAGTCTGCACTACCTCTGAAATAGAAAGCGCAGAGCACAATGAAGCCCTCTCCCATCAGTGTTGATTTTGATTGTATAAAATTCTGCACTCGTGTTTACATTATTCACAATTGATTCTGATTCATAGCTATAGTGTTAATTTTGTGGGTTACAAATCCATTTAAAAGCTTTGTGTCTTTGCTATTACAGCTACCTTCACACAGTGTTTAAATGGAATTAAAGCCCCTCATTTTAAGGGTGGAATAGACTCTAGCTGCTTTATTGGAGCTCTGGAACCCAGCTATGTCAGTCAATATTGGAAAACCATGGCCCATTGAAGACAAATTTAAAAAATGCTTAATTGCGTTGACTGATTCCTTTTACACAAACTCCAAAAAAGTCCGTTTGATTTACCATTTCTGTCCTGACACATGGAGGTAGAGATATGGCCCACCAGAGCACAAATACCTTCTATTCTGACCAGAGAATTTGGGCAAAGCTTGTAAATTGGTCTGTTTTTTAAATGTAACGTCCTTCAGTGTGTCTGAGGTGAGCTGATTGTAAAGTAAACAAATAGTACAATTCTGCTCGTAATTTGGCCTGGTTTCAGTATTTTCACAGCTGTGTCAACATACTGAGCAGAATGTGCCAAGCTGTGGAGTAAAGGCTGGTTCTCGCACCTCATTACCTTACGGGACCCAGGGATCAGCGTCATGTTTCACCTAATATATTCTTCACCAGCTCGAATATCTGTGGGAAGGATCGTCATCACGCTAAATATGAGTTGGTATCACAGAGATGAATGGGAGAAGGATTAAGAGGGAGACAGGAAATACAATGCATGTGGACAACATGTAGCATCTGGACATTTTCTTCTTGACTTCATTGTCTAATCTATGATCTGCTTTCATCATCTTGCAGTCAATTAATTTGACCTCTTTTACTCCTGCTTTTGCCTTGTGAGGATCTCATCAGCTCACTTCAGAATAGTCCAGTAATTGATGCTGTGTGGGAGTGTTCCACTGAAAGATTTATGCAGAAAGAGTTTACGATCGACCAGAGAATTCAGCGAACGTGAATCGGGCTTTCAGTTTAAAGGAGGAAATCTGGAACATTATCGATGTACGTCGGGACAATTCATCATAATAATATTGGAAAATGTTACCCTCTCTCTCTCTTTCTAAGGTACACCTGGCATACGCAGTACTTCATTTTCTGAGTTGCAGAATTTGAAATCTCAGTTAGCATCATAAACAGAATATTACACTGTGTTTGTGTCTTCATTGCATATTCATTTTTGATCATGACTTTCTGCACTAGCTGCCAAACTACCTACCTTATATTAAGTTAATTTTTCTCTACACCTCAGCTATGACTGTAACACTACAGTCTGCATCCTTGCCTTTCCTTCTCTGAGCATGGTATGCATTGTCTGTATAGCACGCAAGAACATAAGAACTCGGAGCAGGAGTAGGCTGTCAGGCCCCTCAAGCCTGCTCTGCCATTCAATAAGATCATGGTCGATCTTTTCATGGACTCAGTTCCACTTACCTGCCTGCTCACCGTAACTCTTAATTCCTTGCTAGGCTATTTCAGAGGGCAATTAAGAGTTGAGCACATTGTTGTGGGTTAGCATGTAGGTTTCCTTCCCTAAAAGGCATTAGTGAACCCGTGGGTTTTTATGATAATTGATGATAACTTCATGTTGACCATTTCCGAGAATAGTTCTATATTCCAGATTTTATTACCTGCGTTCTAATTTCACCAGCTGCCATAGTAGGATTTGAACCCATGTCCCCAGAACATTAACCTGGGGGCCATTGACATGCTATGGCAGACTGCCAATGTCTGTGAAGGGATATTCTCACTACGTAGCTTGGCACAAGGTTGAAATATTGCAACAGCATCAAGCACAGAACTGCCCAACTCTGAAAGAAGCTGTCAGACTATCTGTCTTTGGATCGCAATGTGGAATTTCCAATGTAAAACTAGAAAGCTCCCCAACTCCCTTTGAGGTGTGGAGCTGAGTGAACAGAATATCCACCCATTGCGCCCCTACTGGATCCTTCTGGTATTGATTTTCAATCCCATTGCTGGATGCTTACATCAGGGAACTTAGTTTGATCTGGAATTTGACTGGGACTTGCAGTGTAGCCTATATTAAAGCTACCAATTCAATCAACCATATGCATCAATTTATGTCCAAAGATTGATTAGCCATGCTAGAATTGTCCTTAGTGTCCTGAGATGCTTGGGTTAGAGGGAGCAGTGGGTAAATATGTAAGGATATAGGGGTAGGGCCTGGGTGGGATTGTGGTCGGTGCAGACTTGATGGGCCGAATGGCCTCTTTCTGCACTGTAGGGATTCTATGATTCTATGATTTATAATAAAACCCTTCACGTTCCTAAAACAAATGTAATTGTTGAAAACTGCACACAAAACTCTTACGTGGCTAGGTTAAGAATCAATCTGGAAATAGACCTGCCAACCAGTGGTTATTATAACCATTGCAGCATGTTTTGCGCTGTGGAGCAGGGGATAGAGTGCTAATTGAAACATGAGGTTTAATCTGCTGTCTTAATCAGTTCTCAGTCCAAAACATGCTGGAATATTCATTGCACACAATTTCTGAGGCAGTCTTAATTCATAACGTTTTGAATAACCTCTAAGGGCAATGTTTTGTTTTCAGTTTTGCTGCTGAAATGTTGCTGTGTTCCAACAAATAGCACAGGCACACACAAGGGTAATCAAACATAAAATGGAGATCTCTGTCAGCTTATTTACATTTCTTTGCAACATGAAATCAAGTCCACTTTGAGTCCCCGTGTATAACTCAATGGAACCCGAGAGCGGGAAAGGCTAATGCTGGGGCGGATGCAAGTTCTTCTTTTTTGTTCTCAGCTGAAATGGGGCAGTCGCAAATGGAAACTCTGCCTTCCCTCTCAATGCCTAAAAATGGCACTGGGATGATGAGGGGGGTGTGGGGCGGGGGAGGGGGTTGTGGGGGGAGGGAGGGAGTGACAATGTTCTGTGTCCTCTGAAGTCCCACCCATTCAGTGTCTCTTCAATGTGGGGGTTGTAGTTCACAGGAAGCAAAAAGGAACAAGGTCAACCAATGGAGAGAGGGACATTGTAGCAACCTTCTCCCCTTCCCGTTCATTGCTGTCACCTTTAGCATGCTTCTGCCCTTTTATCACTGGGAATTTTCCACCATCCCACTGAATGGCTCCCGCAAGGGGTATGCCCATTCCTTGGACACTGAAGGCATTGAGTGGGGTGAGCATCCCCTCAATGTCTAAAAAGAATGAAGAAGTGATCTTCCAGAACACGCTTAGTGAACTGAACTTAGTCTACAGGCCATCCTGTGTAAGTGACACAATGGTGCCAGGAAAGTCTTCAGCAGAGGAAAACAGGCTGAAGGCTGCTCTTTCTCTCTCTCTCATTTTTAAAATAGAATTGCCACCTGTGTCGAGAAGCCAACTCAACCAGAAACTTAATGATAAACCAAGAGCTCATAATAAGTGTAACACCTTCTACATCTAGCCCCTTCCAAGAAATCCTAAACCAAATCAGCCACTGTGTTTTAAAATCTATACCTCAAGATCAATCAAAGGACTTATACTTAACCGTATATTCTTTTACTTGATTTTTAAATTTGGTCTCTGTCTCTCCTTATTTCTGATCTCGCACAGACATGGGGAGAATGTGCAAACTCCCCACAGACAGACACCCAAGGCTGGAATTGAACCTGGATTCCTGACGTTATGAGGCGTCACTGTGCCCCGTGCCGCCCTAATTCTTGTAGTCAGTTGTTGTGTTTTATGCCTCGGAAATACGTTGTGATGGCACGCCACATTCTACGTATGCAGAGGCTTTATTTGCAACACTGCTGAAAAGTCTGCTCTCACGCTTACAGCTTCTTGCTTTCAGCTTGGCCCCTGTGTCTCATTGTAACTGCACTCAGGCTCGACTAACGGAACAGTAAACAGTCAACAGACACACACATCCAAACACCGAGCAATTGAATAATTGAATATTACAGTGTCTGGAAGCTGATCTTTGCAAGCAGAAGTTAAAATGCAGAATTCTATAACAGCTATGGTGTAAAATTAGTTCTCCTTCAGTCTGTATGTTCCTGATGTACTTAGTTCAACTTGCTTGGAGCACCAAAGGGTCTCCAGTTGGGGGCAAGTGTTGAAGCTGACCATCGAGGAGTGGGAGGATTGGCACTATCCGGGGTGGGGGTGTTGACTGGGGAGATCGGGGTTGGCTAGGAGGGGTGGGGGAGACATGGGGGCTAGTCATTGGGATCAAGGCGCATGGCATCAAGAGTATCGAGGGTGGGGGGTGGGGGGGGCTGGGGGCGGTTGGGACTGTTGGGGGGTCATGGGGGGCTGACCTGGGGAGATCTAGGAGGCCAATGGTCAGGTGGTGGTGGGGGAGGAGGAGGGGGGAGGGTCGGAAGGCCATCAATGGGGAGTTGTCGGGTTGGCCTGCGATCGAGAGGCCGGAAATGCTGGTCAATGGACACGCACCAATCTCAGCACCAACACTCACATACAGAGAGACCTGCTCAGCGCTATGCTGCCAGTCTTTCAGGTGGGAATAGGGTCCACTCCCTGCTTTTCAGAGGGAATCCCACCAGAGTACTCTGATACACAGAATGTCAGAGATTCATTCTGGAAATCATGCTTCAAAAATCAACAGAATTTAATCCCAGTTTCCCGCATGTCAGGAAGTCAAAATCTTGTTGGAAGAATCCCTGCCCATATGATGAATAGGTCAGAAAAAACACAACTGCCAGTTTATGATCACATGTGCACAATGGAAGCTGAATAAACTTCATAAGACAAAAAGCAGGAATTTCCTAAGATATTTTGGGGCAGCATGGTGGCACTGCTGCCTCACCGCGGCAGGGACCCAGGTTCAATTCCAGCCCTGCGTGACTGTTTGTGAGGAGTTTGCACTTTCTTCCGTGTCTGTGTGGAATTCCTCCGGGTGCTCTGGTTTTTTTCTCACAGTCCAAAGATGTGCGGTTTAGGTTGATTGGCCATGGGAAATTGCCTCTTAGAGTCAGGGGGATTAGGACTGTGAATATGTGGGATTGCAGGGATGGGACCTGGATGGGATTCTTGTCAATGCAGGCTCGATGGACCAGATGGTCTCCTTCTGAACTGTAGATTCTATGATTTCAGTCTATTAAATCTCTAAGAGTTTATTCCCTCTCTGAACTGCATTCTCAAGATTCAGGCAAGCTACATGGTCAACAACCCTGGGATTTGCAGGTCTACCTACAATTCGGAGATGACATGTTCGCTCTTCAAGTTGCAAGGGCAACTTGTTTCAGCAAGTGTCAGATTGGAGATAGCAATGCTGACTTTGAACTGTAAGAGAGCCACTTAATTATATAGTTTTGAGGAAGTGTTAGGGGATGGTGCTCTGGCCAAAGGCAAGCCCTTGGCTCTCTGTCTGTTGAGGGTTCATCCTGAGTTCTTTATGTGGCAGCTTTTTATTAATGATGGTTTGCCATTGTCTTCTACTCTCAGAGACAGAGCGAGGAGGCAGGTATCAAACTCACCTCAGCCAGAATGGGAATTGAACCTGCGCTGTTGGCATTTTTTTCAGAATCACATTCTAAGCACCTTAGTCAACTGAGCAAACTAACTTCACTAAAATGGAGTCAGTCTCCTTCCCAGGAGCAGTATATGTTCTGCACAGGAAAACAGTGTCCACTCAGGGTCTGTAGCAATGAAGTAGACACTGCTTTTTCTTCATGCATGGAATGTGGACAACTCAAATTGCCCTTGAGATACAGCTGAGAGGCTTACTCGGCAGTTAAGTCAACCACATTACTGTGGGTCTAGAGTCACACTTAGATCAAACCAGGCAAGGACATCAGATTTCTTCTCCGAAATGATATGAGTGAGCATATATATATATATGTCTTATTTACAGTGCTGTTTTTTTTTGTAGGGAGAAGGTACTCAGTTTTGAAATGGATAATGTGTGTGGTGTAGAGTGACAGACAGTAAACATCCCTTTGTGTCAGAACAAGTCCCAAACATATGCCATCTCCTCATGATGTCGACACACAGCATTACAGAGAAAGGCACCATCTATTTAGGTATTGTCCCTTTACATGAGGCATCACAAGCCTCTGTCCCATAGAGAGAAATTTAAGAGTTGTCCGTTCAAAGTGAGTGGTGTCAGACTGCACTAATCAATACTCTGGAGTCTAAACGGCTTTAGGTAAATTGCAACACTGAACGGGAATTACTTACTGCTGTAGACCACATTCACACAAGATTGAAACCATAATCTACATCACAAGTACATTAGTTATTCAATCAATAAAAAAAACAGACATCTTCTGAAACTAAACAACCAGTCTCTACAAATAATTTCAGAGATTCAATCTGACGTTTCTCAAGCGTCAGAAAACCACTTGACACACCAGATCAAGTCAGTTTTCCAAACCATCCCTGGCTGTTGCACATGTAGCAGAGTGTGCACAATGGGACATGAGGACTTGGCCTGAGCCTGGGCCCAAGGCAAATCTCAAGAATAGGAGCAGAATTGGCATGCAAACTGCTGCGTTTTACCTGACATGGGGATGCTTGACACTGACATTAAGTGCCTGAAATGCTCCAATACTTAAACTTGACAACCATTACCTTGAAAGGCTAAAAATAAAATGCTACACTTGATATTAAGGCTTTGAACACTTTGCATATTGATGACTCCCAGTGTTATGGTGCTCAGAGGCTCAGCTGAATTCTTGTCCGTGTTTCCTCATTTTTATTTTATTCTTTCACAGTATGTATGTGTTACCAGAATCATAGATAGAGTCATAGAGGTTTACAGCACAGAAACAGGCCTTTTGCCCCAACTTGTCTCTGCCGCCCTTTTTTTTTAAACCCTTAAGCTAGTCCCAGTTGCCCACATTTGGCCCATATCATTCCATATCCATCTTAGGCTCGAAGGGCTAGATGGCCTACTCCTGCTCCTATTTCTTATGTTCTTATGTTAACCATGTAGCAGTCTAAATGCTTTTCAAAAGAAAAAATTGTACTCGCCTCTATGGCTACATGTGGCAGCTTATTTCAGGCACTCACCGTCCTCTTGTGAAATAATTGCCTCGATGGACCCTTTTGTATCTCTCCCCTCTCACCTTGAACTTATGCCCTCTGGTTTTCGACTCCCCCAACTTTGGGAAAAGATATTGACTATCTAGCTGACCTATGTCCCTCATTGTTTTATAGACCTCTATAAGATCACCCCTCAGCCTTCTACGCTCCAGAGAAAAAAGTCCCAGTCTATCCAGCCTCTCCTTATTACTCAAACCATCAAGTCCTGGTGGCATCCTAGTAAATCTCTTTTTTCTAGTTTAATAATATCCTTTCTATAATAGGGTGACCAGAATGGGACACAGTATTCCAAGTGTGGCCTTACCAATGTCTTGTACAACTTCAACAAAACTCCCCAACTCCTGTATTCAATGTTCTGACCGATGAAACCACGCATGCTGAAAGCCTTCTTCACCACTCTGTCAACCTGTGATTCCACTTTTAAGGAGCTATGAACATATAACCCTAGATTTCTTTGTTCTGTAACTCTCCTAATGCCTTACCATTAACTAAGTCCTGCCCTGGTTCAATCTACCAAAATGCATCACTTCACATTTATCTAAATTAAACTCCATTTGCCATTCGTCAGCCCACAGGCCCAATTGATCAAGATCCTGTGGCAATCGGAGATAACTTTCTTCACTGTCCACTATGCCACCAATCTTGGTGTCATCTGCAAACTTACTAACCATGCCTCCTATATTCTCATCCGAATCATTAATATAAATGGCAAATAACATGGATCCAGCACCAATCCCTGAGGCACACCGGTGGTCACAGGTCTCCAGTTTGAAAAACAACTCTTTACAACTACTCTCTGGTTTCCATCATCAAGCCAATTTTGTATCCATTTGGCTACCTCACCGTGGATCCCATGAGATTTAACCTCATGCAACAATCTCCCATGCGGTACTTTGTCAAAGGGCTTGCTAAAATCCACCTTGTCAAAGGCTTTGATAAATTAGTTGGACCACTCACCCTAATATCCCTTAAGAAGGTGGTACTGAACCACCTTCTTTATCTGCTGCAGTCCATGTGATGTAGGTACATGTGCCGTTAAGGAGGGAGTTCCAGAATATTGACCCTGCAACAATGAAGAAATATAGTTGCAAATCAAAGATATAGTTGCAAGTCAGGATGTCTAGAATGGCTTGGAGGCGACTTTGTAGGTGGTGTTGTTCCTATGTGTCTGCTGTCCTTGCCCTTCTAGGTGGTAGAAGTCACAAGTTTGGAAGGTGCCTGATTTAGTTGCTGCAGTGTACCTTGTAGATGGTACAGTTGCTGCTAGTTTGTGTCAATGGTGCAGGAGCTTATGTGGCTAGCTTAAAGATTCTTATAGCTAAAAAAGGCTAAGGAAGGACTTAGTATCGATGTTCAAAATTATAGTTTCAATAAAATAGCTGAGAAATTGAATTCTTCCTGGCAGAGGGTTTGAGAACCAGTGGACACAGATTTAAGGTAATTAGCCAGTCAGAGGTGGGATAAGGATAATATTTTTCTTTTGCAGACAGAGTTGTGTAATACATTCCTTGAAAGGGTGATGGGTACAGATTTAATAGTAGCTTCTAAAAGGGGATTGAAAAAATACTTGAAGGAAGGAAAATTGCAGGCCTGTGCATTAATTGCAAGGGAGTGGGATCAGTTGGATAGCTCTTTCACAGATCTAACAGGTATAATGAACCAAATGGCCTGCTCTTTGGCTGTAAGATTCTATGATTCAATTATTCTATGACATCATGATTCATGGATTAGAATTGTATGTTCTCTAGTTTCTATACACTTCTCAACAAATATGTTTTGATGTTAAAAGGTTATTCCATAAATATATTTTGTCGGACATTTGATAAGCCAATCTTGCTAGCGGAGTCAGTGGGTCTGCTGAGACAATGGCTTGTCAAATGCTAGATGCTCAATATAAGTGACACCCCTTTAACAACTAAACACCGAGATATTATCACTCCTGAAACAAAAGCCAATTCCAGACATCATTTTGGAAGTCACTGTGGAGAAGGAAGGCCACATGAACTAAGTCCCTGACTTCCTAAAGTTTATTTATTAGTGTCACAAGTAGGCTTACATTAACACTGCAAAGAAGTTACTGTGAAAATCCCCTGTTTGCCACACTCCGCGCCTGTTGGTGCATTGAGGGAGAATCTAGCATGGCTAATGCACCTAACCAGCACATCTTTCTGACTGTGGGAGGAAACCTGAGCGCCCGGAGGAAACCCACCCAGACACGGGGAGAACTCTGCACAACGACCCAAGCTGGGAATCAAACCCAGGTCCCTGGTATTGTGAGGTAGTCGTGCTAACAACTGTGCCACCATGCCACCATTCTAGATGGTTTAATTGGTTTCCCCAGCTAATCTGTTGTTTAACATCCTATTGTAAGTGACAAAGAAGCAGGCTCCTCCAAGTAGAACAACTGAAACATCTAACCTGACTGTTCTGGGGGATTTTGTACCCTCATATACAGAGCTGATTCAATTCTGCGTGCATTAGCTCCATTGGATAAGCAAACCCCACAATCGTGGTGTTCAGCCAACTGAACATGAACATTTACTTGAAAGACTTCCTCATTGGGCTCTGACTTTGGACTCTGGGTCTCATGTGAAACAATATTCCTACGTCTGTGGTTCTTGTAATTTAAAACCCTTTATCTCTTTCCCTCCCTTTATTGTTTGAATGTTCATTGCGGACACTCCCTTTCATGGGTTTAGAATGTGCAACACAATCTAATCTTCTGAGTTAATCCAAACTCCAGTTTGCTGTGGTTTAGTAGCAAAATTGGGTCACAAAACCTGAGGGGTTGGAAAAACATACCGTGGCTTATTCTTGAAAAACAAATTCAAATACTCTCTGCTTACGAACAGGTGGTTAGGGGAAATCAGAGCAATTTAAACTGCCTCTCATGCCCATAACACTACTTAACTTTAATAAGTAACCGTTAATCCAACAGTTCCAATTTACTTTCAAGTAATACTCAGAGTTTACCTCATCAACACTATCCAATATTTTATATCTCACCTTCTGTCTAGCTAATAAAACCTTTCTAATCTTTAAACATATCTAAATCCTTTCCATTGGGACTCATCTCGCACCTGTTCCTTACATCTTCTCAATTACATGTATCACTTCTATGACACTGGGGCCAAAACCAAAAGCAATAATCTGCTTCAATGTGAACCTCAGCTTAACCCCTGAAGTTATAGTGCTCTGGTTAATACATCCTTGCAATTTGTTTTTAGCTTTTGTAGTTGCTTCATCCACATACTACATTTGAATCATTTTGTCATATTATGTCAGCTTAATTTCAATATATTTATTGACTTGAATTTTCCAGCCCTTCCCATTGGCAGGGTCTTCCAGTCCCGCTGATGGTGACCTCCTCCCATCCTGTGGGTTTCCCAACAGTGGTGGGTACAAACCACACAAAATGCCATGGGAATCACTAGTACAGAAGATCCCGCTGGCAGCCAATGGTGAACACCCTCTGCCACCAGAAGAAAAAAGTTGCCTTTTCTTAAATATTGTTGTTCAATGAAGAGTTTAACCAATCAGCCAGAGACAATGCAAATGATAGTCAAAGCCATCGACTGCACATTGAAAATAGCCTTGCAAAGACTTACCACTCCTTTCACTCCAACCATTACCTTAACTGTGCCCTTTCTTTTAGGCAACTGACTCCATTGTAAATCGGGTTCCTGCGGATCGTTCACTGATCAGGGGATGGGGGTTGCTCATGGAGGCCAGCGACTGGGAGGGTGGTCATGGAAGTCAGAGATCAGGGAGTGGAGGGTTATGGGGGCCAGCAATTGGCCGGGGGAGGGGAGCGTGTCATGGAGATCAGCGATGGGGGCGTGGGTTGGGGGTCACGGAGGTTGGCGATCAGGGGGTGGGGGGTCACAGAAGCTAGCGGTTGGGGGTTCACAGAGGTCTCTGATCAGTGGGGTGGGGGGGGGGAGTCACAGAGGCCGGCAATCAGTGGGATTGTTGGGGGGGAATCACAGAGGCCGGCGATCAGTGGGGTGGGGGGGTCGCAGAGGCCGGCGATCAGTGGAGTGGGGGTGGGGGGTCACAGAGGCCAGCAATCAGTGGGATGGGGGGGTCACAGAGGCCGGCAATCAGTGAGGTGGGGGGGTCACAGAGGCCGGCAATCAGTGGAGTGGGGGGGGAGGATCACAGAGGTCAGCGATCAATGGGGTGGGGAGTCCGGGGAATCAATTGGGAGGTTGGCAATCAGGAGACCTATGATAGGGGATGATGGGGGTGGGGTGGGGGGGGGGGGGGGGGTGGAGGGTGAGGGTGGTGGGGTGGGTGGTGGGCAGTGTGCACGCACTGATCTCCACACTGACAGGTTGACATATGCACAGTGACCCACTCAACACGCTGATACTGGCGGGTTCAGGCTCCACGCACCCCAGCATGAATCGTGTTACAGACTTTGCGATGCACAGAGACCCAGAGATTCATTCCACTCAGTTCACCCAAAAAACGGGTGGAAAAACTCCCATATTCTCACCCTTCGGGCACTTGGAATCGCCCCATGCTCCCTGAACGTATGACACTTTACCAACTACCAACACTTCTTTGTTAAGCTACTGATCAGTAAATGTAATCTCTTATGAGTGAAATTTAAATTCACAAATTACACTGAGCTCCTCCTGTGGGGAAGCAGCTAATGATCCTGAGTGATCGCTATGAAACAAAGTGTTGTCAGAGACTTTAACAAACTCCCGTCAATTGGGGATAATTGGATGGTGCTGAGTAGCAAGTGCTTCATGAGCTTGAATGATGTTTCTGGCTTGAAATGGATTTGGAAATGCATCCCACCCTCTCTGGTGACAGCAGGGGAGGGATTTTCCTCTTTAGTGTTACATTGTACCTGCTCAGTTCAGCTTTTGCTCTCACACTGCTTCTACAAGGCACCTTGGACTATCCCAAAAATGACACACCTGGGTCTGTGTCAGAAATAGGTGCAAAGTGGCAGAGAGTCTCCCACTAAATTTGCTGACAAGTTGTTAGAATTCCAGCCTTTTGACACGTTTTGATTTGATTTGATTTATTATTGTCACATGTATTAGTATCCAGTGAAAAGTATTGTTTCTTGCGTACTATACAGATAAAGCACACCATTCATAGTGAAGAAAGGAGGGCATGGAGAATGTATTGTTTCAGTCATAGCTAGGCTGTAGAGAAAGATCAACTTAATACGAGGTAAGTCCATTTCAAAAGTCTGATGGCAGCAGGGAAGCAGCTGGTCTTAAGTCAGTTGGTGTGTGTCCTGTTCATTTGGTTTCTGAAGCAGAGAGGTACTGAAATAACCTGGTCAAAACACCAAGGGTTTTAACATTCTCCCTGCTCTGTGTCTTTTGGGTCTCAGGGACTTGGGGTGGCACAGTAGCACAATGGTTACCGCTGCTACTTCACAGTGCCAGGGAGCTGGTTTCAATTCTGGCCCAGGGTCACTGTCTGTGTGGAGTTTGCGCATTCTCCCCATGTCTGTCCGGGTTTCCTCCAGGTGCTCCAGTTTCCTCCTGCACTCCAAAGATGTGCAAGTTAGGTTGATTGGCCATGCTAAGTTGACCCTTAGTATCAGGGGGATTAACAGGGTAAATATGTAGGGTTGGGGGATAGGGCCTGGGTGGGGTTGGTGTCAGTGCAGGCTCAATGGGCCACATGGTTTCCTTCTGCATTGTAGGGATTCCATAATTCTTCTGCTCCTGCTGGACAGTTCAATTAGAAGGCCAAGGTGCTGGCAGCAAGGAGACTTTAGAATCACCCTCATCTAGTTACAGCTGGGGCCATGAAGTGTGCAATGCCTTTCCTGTAACAAAGATAGTGCAGCTCAGACCAGTTGCATCTGCTGAATGCAAGATGGGTACTTGCAGAGAAAGATTAGTACCTGTTCCCTCCACATGTATGAAAACTCCTTTCCTAACAACACTAAGGTTAAACCTTGTTTAGGACCAGATCAGAAACTCCAAGGTATATTATTTTACATTTGATTTTGGCATTTGGATGAGCCTAAAATGTTTCACTCCAGAGAGAATTTAATTGACCCACTAGGAAGCTTTTATCAAAAGAAGCTGTATTTAAGATCAAAGTTAGAATATAATAAAAATAATTAGCACGTTTTTCACCAATTAAGATACCTAAACATGACAAAGTATAATTCTTAACAGCTAGCTATCTCTATGGCTCCAATTTAGAAGTACCTCACCTCAACATAAATTCTTTCTTTAGAACCAGTTAGCACAAAAAGCTAAATTTGCTGACAAGGTGTTAGATTTCCAGCCTTTTGGCACTTCTTGATTTGATTTGATTTGATTTATTATTGTCACATGTATTAGTATCCAGTGAAAAGTATTGTTTCTTGCGCGCTATACAGTCAAAGCATACCGTTCATAGTGAAGAAAGGAGAGAGTGAAGAATGTATTGTTTCAGTCACAGCTAGGCTGTAGAGAAAGATCAACTTAATACGAGGTAAGTCCATTTTAAAAGTCTAATGGCAGCAGAGAAGAAGCTGGTCTTAAGTCAGTTGGTGCATGTCCTCAGACTTTTGTATCTTTTTTCCAATGGAAGAAGGTGGAAGACAGTATGTCCAGGTGTGTGAAGCCCTTGATTATGCTGGCTGTTTTTGTGAGGCAGCAGGAAGTGTAGGCAGAGTCAATGGTTGGAAGGCTGGTTTGGGTGATGGACTGGAATTTGTTCACAACCCTTTGTATTTTTTTGCAGTCTTGGACAAAGCAGGAGCTATACCAAACTGTGACACAACCAGAAAGAATGTTTTCTATGATGCATCTGCAAAAGTTGGTGAGAGTCATAGCAGACATGCTAAATTTCCTTAGCTTCCTGGGAAAGTAGAGGCGTTAGTGGGCTTTCTTAACTATGGAGGGACTGGGAAATGTTGTTGGTGATCTGGACACCTAGAAACTTAGTAGATGTGGTTTATTTGGACTTTTGGAAGGCTTTTGGCGAAGTCCTACATAAAAGATTAGCGTGTAAAATTAAACCGCATAGGATTGTGGATAATGTATCGAGATTTCTTTCAGACAGGAAATAAAGAGGAGGAATAAATGGGTCTTTTTCCAAATGGCAGGCCGTGATGAATCGGGTACCACAAGGATTTGGCCCTCTGAAAGGAGGTACCACCTCTGTTAGTTACTCTGTTAGTTTTCAAGTTACATGTTTTGTACAAACTTTGAAATGATGCCGTTTCATACGTTCATTATCATTAACACATATCAACAAGAGGACACTTCCCTCCAGTTGGTAAAGCTGCGTAAAAGTAAATTACTGCAGATGCTGGAATCTGAAACCAGAAGGCAAAATGCTGGAAAATCTCAGCAGGTCAGGCAGCATCTGTAAGGAGAGAAAAGAGCTGATGTTTCGAGTCCAGATGACCCTTTGTCAAAGCTAAAAGGCACGGAAAGTGAGAAATATTTATACTGTGAGGTAAGGGAATAAAAAGTGAGTCATAGCCACAAAAACAAGGGGAAAGGCTGCTAATGGCAGCCCATAGGGAGAATAGAAGGTGTGCAAGGCCAAATGGCAGAGAAGCTGAAATCAGAGGGTAAGTTGTGACAGGTGAAGACGTGGGGGAAGGGGGGTGGGAGAGAGGCAAAATGGAGAAAAAGGGGAAAAGGAAAGCAGAGGGGGAGAAAAGGTAAGAAAAGGGGGCATAAAATAGGGGGAAAGAGTGGAGTGAGAAAAATAAAGAAAGGCAATTAAAAAAAAGGTAGAAAATAGTAAAAAATAAAATAGAATGAAAACAAAAGAGTCAAGGTGGGGTAGAGCTAATCATATGAAGTTATTGAATTCAGTGTTGAGACCGGACTGCTGTAACGTGCCTAGCCAAAAGATGAGATGCTATTCCTCTAGTTTGCATTGATCTTCATGGGGAACATTGCAGCAGGCCAAAGCAAGGCATGTGATTTACTGCTATTCTCTGCTTTTTACCCCTTAGCCAACTTTGTATCCATGATGCCACAGTCCCATAGGCTTCACTTTTGCAAACAAATCTATTATGTGATACTTTGTCAAAAGTAAATATACATGAAAGTTTAAATACACAATATCAACTGCACCATACCAATCTTCTCAGCTATTCAGTTAAATTTGTCAGACACAACTTGCCTCAAACAAATCTGTGCTGGCTATTATTTATTAACCCATGTTTTTCAAATTAATTTTGTTCCAGATTATGGCTGCTAAGCGTTTCCTAACATTGACCCAAGGCCGGGTGGCCTATCATTACTATTTTTATTCCTATCATATTTTTGGAGTAGGGTGCAAAATATGCAATTCTCGTTTAACCCTCAAGCCTTTCTTAAAAGCGCAAGCTAAGAAAATCAAAAGGGAATCAGTGTCAGTTTGTGCAATGTTGTAATATGCTTTCAAGGGATATCAATGTGACATCACTAGAAGGGAAATGTGTCATGTCATCCAGTCTTAGTTTTACTTTTACTTTGGGCACAGCACACACACACACACACACACCTCTGATGTTTTTAAACTTTGTCCTTTCTGGATCTGTCCTTATGTGCCTAATCTTCATAAATGACTCCATCATGGTGCCTTGTGCCTTGTACAGTAAATAAGGCCCTACTATTATAGTGAATTGATTTATTATTGTCACATGTATTGGGATACAGTGAATAGTATTGTTTCTTGTGAGCTATACAGATTGAGTGCATAGGGTACAGAAGGAAAGGGTAGGGTACAGGATATAGTGTTGCAGTTACCAATAGGGTGAGGAGAAAGATCAGCTTAATTTGTGATAGGACCAGTCAGAAGTCTGATGGCAGTAGGGAAGCATTGGTAGTAATAGTGACAGCAGTGGTAGTGTGACCTAGTGGCCTAAAACACTGGATTTAGGTCCAAGTCTCTGTGGAGGTGTGTGTTCAGATCCCACCACTGCCAAAGTTTCAGCTGGTGTGTCTGCTCAATGAGTGGTAATTTGTTAAGGAAGATGAAATGGACTAGAGGGCACAGCCTCAAGATAAGGAGGAGGCAGTTTAGAACAGAGTTGAGGAGGAACTTCTTCACTCAAAGGGTAGTGAATCTCTGGAATTCATTGCCCGTTGAAGTGGTGGAGGCTACCTCGCTAAATATTTTTAAGACGCGGGTAGATAGGTTTTTGGTAGGCAAGGGAATTAAGGGTTATGGGGAGAAAGCAGGAAAGTGGAACTGAGCCACTTCAGATCAGCCATGATCTTATTGAATGGTGGGGCAGGCTCGAAGGGTTAGATGGCCTACTCCTGCTCCTATTTCTTATGTTCTTATGAAATTGTAGGGGAACTTTCTAGGGCCGAGTGTTTCCTTCACATCAGTACAGTGGTTAGCACTACTCTCTCACAGCACCAGAGACCTGGCTTCAATTCCAGCCTCAGGCGTCTGTCTTCATGGACTTTGCACATTCTCTTTGTGTCTGCGTGGCCCCCCTCTGGGAGCTCTGGTTTCCTCCCCCATTCCAAAGATGTGTAGGTTAGGCTGATTGGTCATGGTAAATTGCCCCTGAGTGTCAGGGAGGTTAGCAGGGTAAACGTGTGGGGTTACGGGAATGGGGCCTGGGTGGGATTGTTGTCAGTCCTGATGGGCTGAATGGCCTCCTTTTGCACTGTCGGGATTCTATGATCCTAGTTGCTATCGGACGCAGCAATGACAATGTTATTAATGATACCAAAACATCTGGGGATTTAAATCTTTTTGGGACGTTGATGATACTGAAAATGTCAATGTGGAAAATGTTTCTCTGAGCTATATGATTTATATGGTTTCTCTGTAACAAGAAACAATATCAGAGCCGTATCTTTCTGTCACTGCTAATTCAGCAGCAGGCTAGTACAAATGATTCAACGAGAAACTGTGTGACATCAGAAGGGTAAATACATGGGATTCCAGGGAAGGGGCCTGGGTCGGATTGTGGTCGGTGCAGGCTCGATGGGCTAATTTTGGCCTCCTTTCACACTGTAGCGATTCTATGATTCTAAGAAGCAGTTCTTAAGTCAGCTGGTAGGTGTTTTCAGCCTTTTGTATCTTTTTCGCAATGGAAGAAGGTGAAATAGAATGTGTCTTGAGTGTGTGGAGTCTGTCATTATGTTGACTGCTTTTCCAAGGCAGCGAGAAGTATAGATAAAGCACTAGAGGCTGGTTTGTGTTGGATGGGGCTTCATTCACAACCCTTTGTGGTTTTTTGTGATCTTGGTTAGAAGCAGGAGTCATACCGAGCAATGGTGCATCTGGAAAGGGTTCTTTCTATGGTGCATGTGTATAAATGGGTAAGAATCATAGTGGACATGCCAAATTTACTTAGCTTTTTGAGAAAGTTGAGGCATTGATGGGCTTTATCGTTATTATAATAACACAGTAGGGAACGAGTGCAAAGGAGAAATGTTGAACCTGAACTTTATTTTTACAGCAGATGTTATGACCGCAACATCGCGGTCCTCTCTATTAGCTATTCTGCAGGTGTGCATTAAGATAATGCTGGTACATTATTGGACCACTGGCGTCATTAGCATAATTGGCATTTTAATATGACAACATGGTAATTATTCACTACGAGAGTGTGCTGAGGTATTCTGAATGGAATTCTGAAAGATGTTTAACAGGCTGGCTCAGTGAAATTTACTAATTTATCTCCATATCATTTTACAAGGGAACGAGTATTTCCACAACAGTGTAATTTATGATTTCCAATATTCCGATGTATGTACAGAACGACTTTTTGCAAGATGCATCACTTTGAATTGCAATAAATTAGAAATTACTGTATGACAGAGATGTATTTGCACACTGTTTCACCATAATGTTCAGGTTAATGTATCTACTCGGAATTGTACATTTGCAGGTACAGTGCAGGTTTTCAAACTGCATAGTAGCTGACTGACATTTCTACAAGTTATGTACTCCTAAGTTTCTGTGTTATCCAGCTTAACTGCATTGTACGAGTGTATTATCATGTTATGTTATTCTCATGCAACAAAAGGTTCACTGTGAGACGCTGATCTACTTACAGATTACTGTCCTTGCTATATAACAAATTGATTGATTTACAGGTGCAGTAAAATAACCTTTAAATATACTGTTATGTTAGTGTAAACCAACTATATCTACAATTATTTTACGGTAAAGATCTCCTTGAATATTACCCCATGCTACTTAGATATGTTCAAAATATTTTACATTAACATAGTTTGTGGAATCACTGGCACCCCACAATATATCAGGTAGTATTGGGGAAGCAATCGTTTAAGTGGTATTATCCAGAAACTTTGCTAATATTCTGGGGACCTGGGTTCGAATTCAGCCAAGGCAGATGGCGGAATATGAATTCAGTGAAAAAATATCTGGAATTAAGAATCACTGTGAAACCATTACCAATTGTGGGAAAAACTGATCTGGTACACTAATGTCCTTTAGCGAAGGAAAGCTGCCATCCTTACCAGGTCTTGCCCACATGACTCCCAGGCCACATGGCTCTAAACTGCCCTCCAAGGGCAATTAGGGATGGGCAATAAATGCTGGTCAGCCAGTGACACCTATGTCCCACGTATGAATTAAAAGAAATGTAAATACCTTGCTATTATGCTATAACGCATCAATACATCGGCAAATACAAGTTATAAGTGCCAATTATGATCTCTTACACTCACATATTTGCAAATTTACTTAAACCATCACTTTTAGGAGTTAAATTGACACCTCAGCCTCCTGGCATATGCTGTATCCTGACCAATTAGTGAAAGCAGAGATCAAGTTGAAAGTCTGAGTAGAAAGTAAAGACTTGCTTAAGTCAGATGGGAGAAAAAAAACTGGACTTTCTAATCTTCCTGGAACAAAAGGAAAGAACTTGAATTTATGGAATGACTTTTACATCTCCAAGGCACCTCTCAGCGCATCACAGCCAGTTAGATCATTTTGAAGTGTAGCCGATATTTTAATTTGAAGAAACGTGCACAGCGAGAACCAATGAACAGGTGAAGACCATCCCTTTGCTAGTGGTGTGGGTGTGAGTAAAACATTGATGTTGCCGACTGAGCTCACAAGTTACTTGCTTCAAAAGTTGCCTCATATTAATGCAAGCAGACTTCAAGAATTTTATCAGACAAACTGTACTCACAGTCCGACTGATATCAGGACAGCAGGGAGCTGAACCAAACAAACTGTAATCAGAATGTACGGAAGGTTGTTCTTCTAATCCTACTTCTTGAAAGTCGAAACTGATTAAACAACATGATTGTCGCCTTGCGGAAAGAAATTCATTTTCACGTTTGTGTTGGAAATCAGGCTTCAGAGTCCTGGAATAATAGATTTCCTATGGTTCCCCATATTTGCCAATTTGCTTCCACTTTGTGGCAGTGAGATGGGCCTGGTTACATGAAAACGATACGATTTCGTATGCTTGATTTTTTTTATTTTGGAGCACTTAAATTCTCGAAAATCAAGTCAATCAAGTTCTCCTCTCTGCAATTATGCCCTTTGTAATTTGACTATCAGCTCCAACTTGCACGGGGCTTGGAATCGAATAGTGTGCTACTGTCTTTGAAGTGGACAAGCGTTGTCAACTCATGTTATACTCTCTGCAAAATACTGAGACAAAAGGGTTAATTGCCAATCTTGTCACTTACCATTCCTATTTGCGCCATATACAAGAGCAGTTGTCTGCTGGTGCAGACACGATGGACTGATTTGCCTCCTTCTGCCCTGTGGTTCTGTAATTTTTTATGAATCTATGGCTGGAACTTTACGGCCATGGGCATCAGACTGGCTGAGGGGGAGACCAACATGACAGGTTCACATCTAGGTAAATCTATTGTAAACAGCACTGATGTGATATCACAGTCAGCACAGTATCAATATACAACAGGGGGGATCAATATTTGGTGAGGGGGCGGGTCAATGATATTAAAACCCATTCAAATTCATGTACAACAAGTTCAGGCCCATTGTGGGAATGAATCTGATGATTCTTTTTGTTCATTCATGGGACATGGACATCGCTGGCTGATCAGCATTTATTGCCCATCCCTAATTCCCCTTGAGAAGGTGTTGGTGAGCTGCCTTCTTGAATCGCTGCAGTTCACGTGCCGTGGGTTGACCTATAATGCCATTAAAGGAGGGAATTCCAGGATTTTGACCAGCGACTGTGAAGGAATGACGATACATTGGTTTGGAGGGGAAATGCAGGTGGTGGTGTTCCCATGTATCTGCTGCCCTTGTCCTTTTAGATGGAAGTGGTCGTGGGTTTGGAAGGTGCTGTTTAGGGACCTTTGGTGAATTGATCAGTGGATCTTGCAGACAGTACACACTGCTGCTACTGAGCATCGGTGGCGGAAAGACTGGATGTTTGTAGATGTGGTGCCAATCAAGTGGGCCGCTTTGTCCTGGGTGGTGTCAAGCTTCTTGAGTGTTGTTGGAGCTGCACCCATTCAGGCAAGTGGGGAGTATTCCATCACCCTCCTGACTTGTGCCTTGTAGATGGTGGATAGGCTTTGGGGAGTTAAGAAGGTGAGTTACTCACCTAGCCTTTGCTGGGTTCAAAATTGCCCCTGCTCCACAGATGCTGTCAGACCTGCCGACATTTTCCAGCATCTCCTGTTTCTGTTCAGATTACAGCATCCACAGTAATATACTTTTACCTTAAGGCTCTTTCTATCTTTAGTTCTGTAGAAGGGTCATATGGTTAACTTCTATCTCTCTCTATGTCTCTCCACAGATGCTGGTCAGATATGTAGAGTTTTCCCAGTGTTTTCTGTTCTTATTTCAGATTTCCAGTGTCCCGTAGTGTTTTGTTTATCTCAGATAAGGCTGCGATGCTGGCCACGGTTGAACAGCAACAACAAATGATATTGATACGGCACCTTAAGCATAATGTAACCTCAACAGCATGTTGGTATCTATTGTTCAGCTTACACACACACATAATGGACATTGTAATTAATGACTGCCACCGACAGAATTGAGCACCCCCCTCCCCGAAAGAAAATGAGCCGACACACTCTGTGGCGAGGGGAAGCATTGCATTCCATCTGTTAGCATTTCACGCACTTCCCGGGTAACGTCTGTTAAGACAAGAATCAGCCCAGGATTGAAACTTCTCCACACAGCAACATGCATGGTTGCTCTGATTAGGTGGCTTATGCACTCATGAGCAAATATAAAAAGCCCCCAACTTGGCGAGTAATTACAGCTGCACTTAGCAGCACCAGCTCTGCGAAAGATTTATGGCTCCCAGTCTCTCCATCCAGCCAGTTTGGTGTCAGGTTAATTTCTTAGCTGTCATATTAGTCATTTTTGGTGAGCAGGCAGGCCCAAGTGTTCCAAGTCCACTCGGGTGAGGTAACCAGCAGAACTGTTAATCTTACGAATAGTCACAGTGATACATCAGACTGTCAGAAATAATTCGAAGCTTATTTGTCTCATTGAGAGGGTTAGGGTTTGATTTTGTGCAGAAGGGGTGACAGCAAGTCATGATTGACTTCAGTAAAACTAAAAATGGGACGCGATGCAAACGGGCGGTGCGGCGGCACAGTGGTTAGCGCCGTTGCCTCACAGCACTAGGGGCCCAGGTTCGATTCCTGCCTTGGGTCACTGTCTGCTGGAGGACTGTATGCTCTTGCTGTGTCTGTGTGAGTTTTCTCCAGGTGCTCTGGTTTCCTCTCACAGTCCAAAAGATGTGCTGGTTGCTCATGTTGAATTCTCCCTTAATGTGCTTGAACAGGTGCCAGAGTATGGCAACTAGGGGGATTTTCACAGTAATTTCATTGCAGTGTTAATATAAGCCTACTTGCAACACTAATAAATTAAGATTAAAGTCCAAATATGCAGCTTTCTTGTTTCACTTTTGCTTCATCCACCAGTGTTGTTTTCCTATGAAATACACCTGTCACAAACCCATGTAGCCATGATGTGGAGGTGCTGGCATTGGACTTGTGTAGGCATAGTAAGAAGCCTCACAATACCAGGTTAAAGTCCAACAGGTTTATTTGAAATCACGAGCTTTTGGCGTCCCCTGATGAAGGAGCAGTGCTCTGAAAGCTTGTGATTCCAAATAAACCTGTTGGACTTTAACCCTGCTGTTGTGATACTTTTTATTGTATAAACCCTTGTAGCTCGGGTTAAATTATTTGTTTGCAGTTATATTTTTGTTGGACTGATCAATTTGCAAAGTGGGATCACCTGAAAATCCCTCTTAAAAAGTTCAGGAATTCTAAAGTGCAAGAATAAAAAGTGGGATTTTAAGCTAAATCATTGCTTTGAGCTAAAAGGCCTACATTCAGGGCTGTGTGTTAAAAGTCTGATGTTTCATTGTTCAGTTTTGTTTTTTGCTCGATTTCTGGATTGGCGTGCACAGAGTATAAGAGAAAAACTGGCAAGGGAGAAAAGTGCATCAGATGCTACAGCAACTGCCCAGACATATAAAAGTCGGAGACAACAGCTACAACACCAGGAGCTGCAGCTGCTGTCCCACACAACCGCATTGTGGGGATGTCTGCAATATAAATTCAGCACTTAGTGAAAATCTGTTGTTGATTTTGCCAGCAAAATTAGTACCATTGCGAGCCCATGCCCAGGGCAATTTAGATTCTGTTGACTTCCAAAGCTTTTGTCTTTGTTTTCACACCACCTGCTAATTAGACACAATTAGCAGTCTGTTTGGGAGAGTCAGCAGTTCCCGAGAATTAACAATGAACATCAAACCAGCCTTAATCTTTTCAAAGAGTTACTCTCCCCCCCCCCACCCCTCTCTTATTATATTCCCTCTATATATTTGGAGTCAGGTTCCCATGACATTGCACAGGGGGCCTCCAGTCAATGTAGAGGGCCAAAAATCCCTCTGGCTCAATCCTTTCACAGTTCTGGTTGGGACTGTGAGGGGAAGAGCCTGTTTCACGTCAAAGTAGGCCATGGTCTGACATCTGCTGTGCCCATTTGAAGTGGCTGCTCTGCTCACCCCCCAAGAAAAAGGCCCCTGATGACGGGGAGGGGGGGCCAGGTCAGGGGATGGCACTTGTAAAAAGCCGAGGACCGCGGAAAAAGAAGTGGAGACTCGGGGTGGATGAGGAGCTGCACCGTTTTCAGGTCCCTGGCAAAGAATGAGTTACCAGATGAGATGCTTCATTGAATCTTAATTTCACAGATTGGTGACAGGCAACAGCATGTAAGGAGGCGTATTTGTTGCTTAGAAGAAACAGAATTCATAGGAGCACCGACTGTAGTCGAGATAATTAAATAGGTGAAGACTAAGGTGGATCTGAGAGTTAGAAAAAGAAAAAGATTGGAATTAAGAGACATATTGCTTCTCAGACTAAGCTTTGTTCTACTCAAAAAATGAACGTTGTTCCCTTGGGCTAATATCTAAGGCTTAAACAAACTTAGAATGTCTAGAGAATAAGGTTGGATGGTCAGTGTGCTGTGATTGGGTCATTATTTCTAAGACTGTGGGCATGGGATTAGGTACTTCGATGGTAGATATTCTCAGATACCTGATTAACACTTCTTTAATATCACAACTTCTAAACTGGAGACACAGCACGCTCATAGTTCCCAGGCATGATTCCAATTTCCCTCTCCGAACTCTAGCATTTGACTGGCTGGTATGAGTGGTATATCATCACCTGTCATATATTAGTAGTAAGAACTCTCACAACACCAGGTTAAAGTCCAACCAGTTTATTTGATAGTAATCCCACAAGCTTTCGGGGTTTGCCCCTTTGTTTGGTGAGTGGCGAGTTCTGGTCTCATCTGACAAAGGGGCAAACCCCGAAAGCTTGTGGGTTTACTACCAAATAAACCCGTTGGACTTTAACCTGGTGTTGTGAGACTTCTTACTGTGTTTACCCCAGTCCAACGCCGGCATCTCCACATCATATATTAGCAGCACAGAGGTGCACGGGCTAACATTGCTGCCTCACAGCACCAGGGACCCAGATTCGATTCTGGCCTTTGATGACTGTGCGCAGTTCAATGCACCTAACCAGCACATCTTTTAGGATGTGGGAGGAAACCGGAGCACTCGAAGGAAACCCACGCAGATACGGGGAGAATGTGCAAACTCCACACAGACAGTAATCCAAGCCGGGTCTCCCCGTGGCTGCGTTGGTTTGCTGTGGGTGCTCTGGTTCCCTCCCACAGTCCAAAGATGTGCTGGTTAGGTAGGTTGGCCATGCCAAATTGTCCCTTAGTGCCTTGTCCCAGGATGTATAGATTAGGGGGATTAGCTGGCTAAATACTTGGGGTTACAAGATAAGGACTGGGTAGAATGTTCTGTTAGAGAATTGGTGCAGACTCAGTGGGCCGTATGGCCTGTTTCTGCACTGTAAGGATTCTGTAATTTTGTTAACCTTTTACACTATAGTGAGGACATTGTTATAAAATAAACTACATTTTTGACTTTCTTCAATGTATGGTGTGGTTGGAATCCAACCTTCAGGCTCACTTGGAGGACTGCAGGTGGAACAGTATCAGTGTCAGCCTGACTTGCCAGGAGATAGTTCATGTAACAGAAGAGGTTAATAACTAGGAAGGAATGTAGGAGAATCACTCAGCTGCTTGAGCCTGCCCCACTGTATTCCATCATAGCTGACCTCTATTATAACCCACATTTTCCTGTCTTTGCTCTGTAATGCATAGTACCCTGGTTATTAGAAAAATCAACCAGTCTTAGTTTAGAAATTTGAATTGAACTAACATCAGCAGCATTTTGCTGCTGAGAGTTTCAGATCTCCACTACCCTTTGTGTGAGGACATGCTTCCTGATGTGATCCTTCAACTGTTTAGGTCTAACTTCATTATACATCCCTGTCATAGCACGCCTCACCACCTCTCTGTCTAGTATATGAAATTGTTTAATAGCTTCAAACAGCTTGGTGAGATTATCCCTCAATTTTCCATGCTTAAGAGAATACCAGCCTGGAGCAGTGTGGTGGCACAGTGATTAGCACTGGTGCCTCACAGCGCCAGGGATCTGGATACGATTCTCGGCTTGGATCACTGTCTGTGTGGAGTTTGCACGTTCTTCCCGTGTCTGCATGGGTTTCCTTCGGGTGCTCCGGTTTCCTCCCACATCCTGAAAGACGTGCAGGTTAGATGCATTGAACTGAACAGGGTTAGGACTGTGGCGACCAGGCGAATTTCACAGTAGCTTCATTGCAGTATTAACGTAAGCCTTACTTGTGAGTAATAAATGAATTTTAGTCTGTGCAAACTGACATATCCATGCCACAATCCCTCCAAGACTACTATATGCTTGCTGAGGACTCAGGACAAAACGCAGTGCTCCAGATGGAGTCCAACCAGAGGTTAGAAAACATTGCCATCAGATTAGGTTGTTTTGCCATGTTAAACTGTCCCTTTGTGTCAGGGGGCCTAGATACATGAGGTTATGTGGATAGGTTGGGATTGTTGTTGGCGTAGGTTCATTGGGCTGAAATGGCTTCCTTCTGCACTGTATGGATTCTATGATTGATAATCCTGTGTATTTCAACCACTGTGAGACAAACGCCACCATTCCATGACTTTTAAATGATTTTTGTACCTCTCCACGAGCTTTTAGCGATTTCAATGCTTGAAGCCTTAACTGTCTCTGTTTCTCCTCAGCCCCTAGCTTCACACTATTTAGAAAAGCTCCTTTCAATTGTGTCTAGATCTCCCTCGCTATGTAAGTTTTCAAGTTTAAGTTTCAAGTTTACTTATTTGTTGAACCCAGCTCCCTGGCTCTGTGAGGCAGCAGTGTTAACCACTGTGCCACCGTGATGTCCACATGAGATAAAGTGTCCTGGAAAGCAAACTAATTTCTGTAAAACCCAACTAATGATCATTAGGAAAGGGAATCTGTTGTTGGGATCTGATCTGGTGCATGCGTCCCCTACTGGGTGGTTGACACATTTTGTGCTGTTCAGGGCAACCAATGAAAGGAAATAAATGTTGACATGCAAATCCCAATGCCATATTTTAAAAAAAAAACAAATATGAAGATGTTATAAATTTGCAAGCTCATGGATTTTAAGGGGATAGGTAGGCAAGATGCCCACAAAGTGAGCAATGAACCCAGCACGGTGGCAAGCATTGTTACCTCACAGCGCCAGGGACCCGGCCCTGGGTTCGATTCCAGCCTTGGGTAAGTGTGTGGAGTCTGTTTCCTTCAGGTGCTCTGCTTTCCTCCCATTGTACAAAAATGTGAGAGTTAGACCATAAGACATAGGAGCAGAATTAGGCCACTCAGCCCGTCGAGTCTGCTCTGCCATTCAATCATAGCTGATACTCTTCTCATCCCCATTCTCCTGTCTTTTCCCCATAACCCCGATCCCCTTATTAATCAAGAACGTACCTATCTCTGTCCTAAAGACACCCAATGACCCGGCCTTCACAATCTTCTGCAGCAAAGAGTTCGACAGATTCACCACTCTCTGACTGAAGAAATTCCTCCTCATCAGGATGATTGGCCGTGCTAAATTGTCCCTTAGTGTCAGGGGAACTAGCAGGGTAAATACATGGGATTATGGGGATAGGGCCTGGGTGGGATATTTGTCAGTGTAGGCTCGATAGGCCAAACAGCCTCCTTCTGCACTGTAGGGATTCTTTTAAAACAAATCATCAAGTTTATTTCATTGGCTTGCTCGACATGGCAGGATAAGATTTAGACTCATCCTCTGGGGTACAGTGGGTGATGCAGTATGTGTTATATTTTAATAAATCCAGCATTCCTTCTCCAGCCTGTCTTTTGATAACATATCTCTAAGAGGGTTGGCACGGTGGCAGAATGGTTAACACTGCTGCCTCACAGCACCAGGGACCTGGGTTTGATTCCTGGCTTGGAACACTGTTGGTGCAGAATCTGCACATTCGTCCAGTGTCTGTGTGGGTTTCCCCCAGGTGCTCAGGTTTCTTCCCACAGTCCGAAATTCGTGAAGTTACTGTGAAATTCCCCTAGCGTCTGTTCGACCAGACTAAATTCTCCTCAGTGTACCTGAACAGATGCGGGAGTGTGGCGACCACAGGATTTTCACAATAACTTCATTGCAGTGTTAATGTAAGCCTACTTGTGACACTAATAAATAAACTTTAAACAAGGTCATTGTGTTGATGTAAAATGCGGTAAAGACGGCAAATTTCACATCTGAGGCAGCACAGCAATAAATATTGGAGGAGTGTAACACCAAGACGGTGCAGGAACCACAACCTTCGTACCTTCTCCGGAAGTAACTGGGGGGAAAAAAGAGATTGAATTTCTGTGGAAGTCCTCGCACACGGTCACCATCAATTAATTACATATCAGCTTTGAAAAAACTCTTATGTGGAGCATGAATCCAATCTGTTCTACTTTAATCTGTTAAAGAACAAGACAACGAGGCTCCTTGGTCAGAATTACTCAAAATGACCAAAGAACCATGGAAATTCAAAGGAAATTGATGTCAGAAGTAGGTTCTTTACTCAGAGTAGTAAGGGCGTGGAATGCCCTACCTTCAACAGTAGTGGACTCGCCAACATTAAGGGCATTCAAATGGTCATTGGAATAGTATGGGTTAGACGGGCTTTAGATTGGTTCCACATGTTGGTGCAACATCGAGGGCGAAAGGGCCTGTACTGCGCTGTGATGTTCTATGTTCTAATGTTAATGCAGAAAGAAGCCATTTCGTCTATTGAGTGTGCACCAACAACAATCCCACCCAGGTCCTATCCCCGTAACCCCAGATATTTACCCTCTTAATCCCCCTGACACTAAAGAGCAATTTAGCATGGCCAATCAACCTAAACCACACATCTTTGGACTGTGGGAGGAAACTGGAGCACCCAGAGGAAACCCACGCAGACACGGGGAGAATGTGCAAACAGATAGTGATCCAAGCCCGGAATTGACCCTGTGCTAACCATTGTGCCACTGTCCTGCCCGCAACTGGGGCTAGTGTGAGCCGGACAATCCTGTCCCATGTGTCTGTGATTTTCTGGAAACTGGCAGTTGTCAGCATTGAGTACTGAGGCAGTCGCAGCAATGCCATCGTTGTGGGGGATGTTGGTGTAGAGCGCCGAGACATCCATTGTGACGAGGAGTGTCCCTGGTTCAACTGCTCCATGTGTGCTGAGTTTCAGTAGGAAGTCCGTAGTGTCGCGACAAAAGCTGGGGGTTCTTTGTACAATGGGTTTCAGGATGCCCTCGACGTAGCCACCACACACACGCCAGTGCTTCCCATTAGTCGTGCGAATTTCTGCTTTCCCTCACAGCACCCTCTCTGATAGAGTCATAGAGGTATACAGCATGGAAACAGACCCTTCGTCCCAACTTGTCCATGCTGCCCTTTTTTGTTAAAACCCCTAAACTAATCCCAATTGCCCGCATTTGGCCGAAAAGAGATACTACAGCCACATCCCCATATAGCTTCCTCAGTACTTCAACAGGATGAATAGTGTCGAGCCTCCATTTTCTCATGGCATCTGACCCATACATTCTGCAAATGCCCCACCACCGCACCCCCCCCTCCCATCCCTCAGTCAAAGAGCAAAAGTCCCAACCTTGTATCGCACCAAAGTGTATCACAGCGAATGTGTGACAATAAGGTCTGTATCCTGGTGGGCACCTCAAACATAGTGCCAATCATGATATGAAGCAGAGTGAGTGATGTCTACTATCACCACCATGCCTTGCTTCGGAGTTCTCCGCAGTGTGAGCTGTGCATTGCTAAGGCTCGATGTGAAAGATGACTCTACATTCTCGGGACTTGGTGTTCCAAAGTGTTAACCTTTGTCCCCAGACTGTGCAATGAGATCCAACTCTGGCTATTAAACTGGCATGCTGGACTCTTCAAGGAATTGTCAGGTAGTCATTAATGACAACAAGCATTCATCTTGACAAGACAGAGCCGAATCTTGAGAGGTCTGTAATTAACTTTTCAATCCATTCCCCAGAAGACAACCTCATTCTTCCAGGTCTTTCATGCTGTTCAGTTAAATAGCCTTGCATGAGAACAACAAACACCCTTCCACTGCTCTACCTGACATTCAAAACTCATAGAGAAGTGGATTTAAACTTCCTGTCCAGTAATCCCCTCTGGCCTCATACTATTGACAGAGTGAGGGTTTTAGGTTTCACTGCATTCACCCTCCCTCAAGTGACAGGGTCTTTATATGTCATGAGACAGGGTAGCTCCCCATCACTAATACCCCCGCACTGTCCTTGCAGTCTGGCTTCTCACAAAACAGGATCCCAGAACCTCACAGTCGCCCCCAATAATGCCCTCCCGTAGTTGCCACCTCCCATTTAATTTGCAGCTCCCAACAAGGAAGGGCACCCACTCAGCTAATGTTTGGAACACTAACCCAGCATAGTGGGACTGGCAAGGGATGCTTGCTAGGCCGCCAGCACATGCACTGGGAGCAAGGGGTGACCCAACATGAAGAGAAAGTAAGGTCTATAGGCGCCCCACTCACACCCCTTCACCGCATCCCTCCCATGGCAAAAGTGACCCTCACTTGCCCCCGAGCTGCACTTGTGTGCATCCCCAGCATTCTCCCCGATGCCCCTTGAATGTTGCACTGTCCGAGAAGTCATGGCTGCCTCAGCGATCACCTCCAATATCGCCCTCACAGGTGAAGTTGCCAGGTTCATGCTTATATGGACCTGTTGTAAATGGTGCTGGTGTGATGTTACATTGGTGGCAGCTGAATATTTATTGCGGTCCCCAACATCTGGAGTGAGTGCCTCCTGATGATAGGCCGATGCAGTCCAATCAGGATCCCACCCCCCTCCCCCTCCATCCGAGGCGTGTTCCACATCACTCTGCCAGTGAGATTAGTTCAACATTCGAGATTCGTGTTTTTTCAAACTCTCTGCATTTTGCGCCCATGCTGACCTATCCCACGCATGGAACGAGTGGGCTCAGGATTCTGTCCGACTGTTGAGCTGACACAACGACAATTGCTAATTGGACTAATGGTTAGTTTTCTCATGTCCAGCTCTCCCTGCTTTGGGGAATGCTTGTTGTATTTTGGAACCAATCGAGACCTTGGTGAGGGAACATCTAAAAATGCCCAAACAACATCATTAACAAGTTAACATTTGCACTTATTCATGAACAAATGGCTCACTCACTATGCAATTTTCAATAAGAACTTCTCACTGACTAAACTTTTACAACTAATTTGCAAATTATGTTTGTTTTCCATTTAGCTATCAAAGAAACATTTGGTTGGAGTGTCATTATGCCACCATGAAGAGGAGTATAAGACCATCTACCCTTTCACATCGTGATTCAGATGGCTAGAACGTAATATTTGTACCCATGTACATCATCACATATTTGAATTCACAAATCATCCTCCCTACCTGTTTCCACACTTGTTGCAATGCTCTTTGATATCGACTGCCAACACACTGAGCTGAAGGTGATAGTGATGTACCATCCAACAGACGGATGAAAGGAATCCCTGACAGAAGTTCAACATGTTTTTTGGAGGCCATTCTAACTTTATGATCCAAATAATTTCCAACAAGGCTCAGCCAAGTATTACCACCCAAATGTTTTAAGTTTATGTATTAGTGTCAGAAGTAGGTTACATTAACACGGCAATGAAGTTACTGTGAAAATCCCTTACTCGCCACCCTGAGGCGCCTGTTCGGGTACAGTGAGGGAGAATTTAGCATGGCCAATGCACCTAACCAGCATGTCTTTTGGACTGTGGAAGGAAACTGGAGCACCTGGAGGAAACCCAAGCAGACATGGGGAGAATGTGCAAACTCCTCATAGACAATGACCTAAGCCAGGAATCGAACCCGTGTCCCTGGCCCTGTGGGGCAGCAGTGCTAACCAATGTGCCACTGTGCCACCAATACTAATCACTATGTCAACAGCTGATACAGTGGCTAAATTTGGGGGACTTGTCGAGGGCAGCAACAGAGGCCTAATAATGCCAGCACTGGTCCGTGTGCCAGTCTCTTGACCAAGTTTTTGTCATCTCCAATTTTTGCTGAGGGGGGTTTGGGGTCAGCAGAGCTACCTCAGCCCAAATAGGCTGTTTAAGAACCTTGTCAAATAGACATAAACAAATGCTTCTGGAATAACTGCCTGGTGGCCAACACCCAGTGGCAGGCTGGATGCCCCCTTTGCCTGACTGGGTGTAGTATAACCAGGGAAGTGGGGTGGGATGGAGTTGAGTCTGAGGCTGCAGCACTGGTAGTCAGGTAGCAAGGTCGACAGGTTAGAACATTCATCCCCATTTACTGGGGCATCAGCTTATTTATAATGATGACAGTCAGGCTCTCAAACCTTTAACCCTCACTCCCCACCTACCCACATCCATCCACCCTACATGTTCCCTCTGACAACAGTATCAACAATAGGTGGCCACATTGTGAATGCTTGGCTGAGCTCCAATAATGGTAAATCCAGTTGCATCATAACAAGCAATGCAAAGTGGAGTGAAATCTTTGTTAAATTGTTAGCTCTTTGAGGAATTCCCCGTCTCGCTTAGTGATGGCCTGGCTGTTGTATCTGTTTTTTATGAACAGGTTTAAAGTCTCCCTGTCAGCGCCCCCTCTGAGCTATTTAATTCATTGTAGGCTGCTCCTCTCCAGCTGAAAGGCTCCTGATTGGCCTTCCTGCTTTGAGAGCTAACCTACCACCTATTATTGGACAGGAAACCTGTCTCCAAGCCAAGTAAAGGAGCATGCCCATGAAAATCCCAAAGAGTGATCCGGGGTGGGTTTGGGACCCAGAAACAGTCCTGACTATTGCTTCCATTTTTGTTCTAAAAAGCCCTGTAGGTGTTCATACTCTAACATCTCACAAGCCAATGCACTTAGCAAGGACAGAAAAAAATCCGAAACATTTGTGAGAGTTCTGGTGGAAGGTTGATGAAGCTCCCATGGAAATGGTGCAAACGGCTGTTTTTAATCATTCATGTATTTTTGATTGGATGACCGCAAGTAACCTGCCAGAGTTACGGTGGGAGAACAGGAATCACACAGGCTGTTCCCGACAGCCCACCCTCCACTTCGACCTCCATACCAACAGAATTTCAGGGCTAAAACCTCTTAAGCGACCTCTGTGCATAACAATCTGTACTTAAATTGGCCATCTGAATTAGCACGTTTCCCTAAAGGCAAACCTTAAAAAGATAGATTTAATCAAGCACAGTAAATATTAACAGTTGGCATAATAGATGTGATTCAATGTTTAAGTGGGGTGCACCTAATTATGGGCCAAATATTCAGGAAGGAGACAGGTACCGGGAGTTAGGAAACTTCTCCACCTTGCAAACCTGCCTCTATTGAGGAGGCCTCCCATCCAACATATTTTCATTTCAGGGAAGCAGGGTGGTTTGGACTTGAGTCTGAGGCTGCAGCAGAGGTTGCAATGTTGACAGGTTGGAACACTCATCCCCATTAACTGGGGCATCAATTTATTTGTAATAATGTCAATCTTTCTCTCAAACATTCACCCCTCACTCCTCACTCCTGCCCACCAACCGTTGCCACATCCATCCATCCTATATGCTCCCTCTGACAACAGTATCAACAAAAGTGGGCTGAACACTTCTTGAATACTTGGCTGAGCTCCAAGAATGGTTAATCCACTTGCACCTTAGCAAGCAATGCAAAGTGGAGTGAGATCTTTGTTCAATTAACACATTATTAATTTGTAAATAAACTGCTGATTCTTTCAGGAGTTTTTCTTTTCACTGTTGTCGTGTTTATTTACAGTGGTTTGAAGTGCAGAACAGAATCTGACATTGGCACTATGGATGACTGTGTTTGATTGGCAACTTTATGAAAAGGTAAGAGGGTCAATGTATTTCAAAGGGAATGTTGAATGGTTGGTTCATGATTGCAGACTCGGGTTCTTGGAGATTCTTAATTGCCCAGAGAAAACTTACACCAGATCTAATTACAGAAGGGACTTGATTCCACGAATATTGCAAAGGGGCAGTTGATCTACCCACCTCCGCATTGGCACCAGAAACAGCGGGTGTGCGACTTGGCTATCTGCACTGGCAAAAATTTCCAGAAATGGGAATTGGTGGGTGGGGGGGGGGCATGAATTCCAGAATCAGAAACCCTCCATTTTTAAAGAGTCCCAAGTTACCTTGAATTGGCGACAATGGAAACCGTAACTTTTTTCATTTACAAGCAGAAAAATAAGCACGATCATACCTCTAGCGCAATGACATTGCTTTATATACAAAGTTAACTCTGGCTCTGTTTCGGCAAAAACTGGTTGGCCTGTGTATCTACATATACCTTCAGAAAAAAAAATGTATCCTGCTTGAATAAATACAAGCCTCTAGCTCATTTTTAAATAATGTATTGAGTCTTTCTAATCGAGTAAATAACCTGGCCCTGAAATGCGGCAGGGGAGGAAGACAGAGAGGGGAGAATTCCTTTGGGTATCTTGCCGTGACGTGGGTGGATGATCAGCAGAATTCTCCCACTCGCGGAGCAGTAGCTTCAACAACTGCATGCACTCAATCTCTGCCAGTCTCCTTCCTGATGAAAGAGCAGAAGAACTCCCCACGGCCGCAGGATTACAGGGGCACAGAAATGTCCGTGAGTTTTTTTTTGTTTTCCAAAGTTTTAGGAAGAAATTAGGATTCTAGTGGTCACGTCCACCGAAATGGCCAAGCATTTCCTTGACATTTGCAGTCTCACAGCGTATACATAACAATCAGCAGCTTGTGCCAGCGGTGGAGCTAATCAGTCAGCATGTTCTTCTGGTGGCACTACCTCCAGAATGATCTGGGCTGTTGTCGTCATTGAATCTGCCACGACAAAAAAAAAACTAAAGGTTACAAACGCTTTAGCCACAGACAATTAATCCTAGAAGGAATAAAGAGAAATAAGAGCACGACTGCTGTAGACCTGAAATTAAAGCAGAACATTTTGAACAATATCTACAAGAGAATAAGTTAAAATTTAGCTCCGAGCTTTCCAATAAAACCCTACAGCGCAGAAGGAGGCCCATTGAGTCTGCACCGACTGCAATCCCACACAGGCCTTATCCCCGTAACCCGACTTATTTTATCCTATGAACACCCAGATACTAAGGGGCAATTTATCATGGCCAATCAACCCAACCCGCACATCTTTGGACTGTGGCAGGAAGCCAAAACATTCGGAGGAAACCCATGCAGACATGGGGAGAACACAGACAGTGACCCAAGCTGGGAATCGAACCCAGGTCCCTGGCGCTGTGAAGACAGCATTGTTAACCACTGAGCTCCGTGCCTTTCATAGGCAGAATTTCATCCCAACTATTATATTCAATTGAAATGTTGACTAAACTGCAGTACATTTCTAATATTTTCATTGTACTTTCAGCAATTTATTGCCCAGAGGATATACTAATACGTGGCGGTCTATTAATACAGTGTCACAAGGCTACCATAGTATCATCGAATCCCTACAGTGTAGGAGACCATTCGGCCCATTGAGTCTTCATTGACTCTGATAGAACATCCCACCAACCTACACAACTTGGGACACTGAGGGGCAATTTAAGATGGCCAATCCACCTAACCTGCACATCTTTGGAGCGTGGAAGGAAACCGGACCACCTTGAGGAAACACACGCAAACACACATGGGGACAACATGTAAACTCCATACAAGCACCCAAGGCCAGAATTGAATCTGAGTCCCTAATGCTGTGAAGCAGTAGTGCCATATCCCTTTATTTATAGAAGTATGTTTTTTTCAACTTTCAACTGACCGAAAATTCCGCAATTTGAATTGAGACAGGTAAAACCGAATAAAAATGTTATGGCAAATTCCAAGGTGGAAGTGGGAAACAAACAAATCACCCTTAGGGAAGTGTGAAGAGAGAGATGTTTCCTATAATCCAGACACCCATCAAAACTCTTCACTGTTTAAGGAAGGGACAAAATGCAAAATAATGGATATTGAAATAATGACTGTCACAGCCAATACCTCTTGGAAATACACGATGGGTAGGATTTTCCAGCCCCGCTCACCTCGAAACTGGGAAATATTGAGGAAGGTCAATAGATCTTTGCATGGTCTGCCCTCACCCCCAGTGCCGGCTCCGACTCCTGTGGTAGGCCGGAGGGGAAAATTCCCCCCAGTGGGTGAAATATTTGAAGGCAAGCCTGCCCAGCCACTGGAGAGAGATTGTAAGTTACACAGTGGTGCCAGGAAAGTCTCCAGCAGAGGAAAACAGGTTGAAGGCTGCTCTTACTTGCTCTCTCTTTTGGAATGAAATTGTCATCTGTGTTGAGAAGCCAACTCTACCAAAAACTTAGTGATAAACCAAGGCTTGTAATGATTGTAACATAGAATCCCACGTGCAGAAGAAGGCCATTTGGCCCATCAAGTCTGCTCCAATCACAATCCCACATACAGCCTATCCCCATAACCCCATGCATTTACCCTAGCTACTCCCCTTGACACTAAGCGGCAACTTAGTGTGGCCAATCCAGCTAACCTGCACATGTTTGGACTGTGGGAGGAAATTGGATCACCCAGAGGAAACCCATGTAGACATGGGGAAAACATGCAAATTTCACACCGATAGTGATCCAAACTGGGAATGGAACCTGGGTCTCTGGTGTTGTGAGGCACCAGTGCTAACCACTGTGCCACCGTGCCATTCAAAATCTTGCAACCTTTATTTGATCTTTTATTTTCAGATTGAATCTTGCAAAAACATCTCTATAATTGCACTTGCAGACACAAGAGAGATTAATATACCTTGCTATTCGCCCCTGTCCAGATAACAAATTCATCTCTATTTTAACAACAATGTGCTGTGAATGCTGGAAACACTCAGCAGATCTGGAAGCATGCATGGAGACAGAGTTAATGTTTTAGGTCAAACATAACTCTTCGTCAGAACAGTTCTGGTGAGTCAGTCTCGGCTTGAAACCTGAAATCTGTTTCTCTATCCACAGATTCTGCCTGACCTGCTGAGCATGACCAACATTTGCTGTCTTTATTTCACTGACTATTTTGTAGCCACGGGCAGCTTGCAAACCTTTTATCAATGAATCATGGAATACTGCAATGAAACAAAGTAACTTTGGCAGTTAAGTGACAAACAACTCGCTTAGAATTCCTACCACTAATGTTGTGATTAACAGTTAATCCAGTGGCACTTGGGGTAACTTCATTACCTCTGAGCCAGGAGCTCTGGGTTCAATTCCCTTCTCAGGACTTGATACCTGTGGAAGGCGTAGTCATAATGTGGCCAAAGAGGTCTGAGCGATATGTTCAATCTGATATGTCTATGGCAGTTCAGTGAGAGTGTGTTAACCAGAACTGTGTGGTAGCTCATGTGTCACATCCCACGCTAAAAGATTCCACATGATGTGGAAATGCCGCCGTTCGACTGGGGTAAACACAGTAAGAAGTCTGACAACACCAGGTTTAAGTCCAACCGATTTATTTGATAGTAAACTCGCAAGCTTTCGGGGTTTCTCCTTCGTCAGGTGAATGGAGAGTTCTGGCCTCAGACAGAGCATATAACAGCACAGACAGTTTACAGATTACTGATTAGAATGCGAGTCTTTACACCTAACCTGCTATTCAAGTCTTAAAGAGGCCAACAATGTGAGTGGAAGGAGCATTAAGAGATGTGTATTGTCTCCAGACAGTACAGTAAGTGAGGTTTAGCAAACCCAGGCAAGTCACGGGGGTTACAGATAGTGCAACATGAACCCAAGATCCCTGTTGAGACTGTCCTCATGTGTGCGGAAAATGGCTATCAGTCTCTGCTCAGCAACTCTGTGCTGTCGTGTATCATGAAGGCTGCCTTGGAGAATGCTTACCCGAAGGTCAGAGGCCGAATGCCCATGAACTGGAACATCAGGACCCTAATGGGGAACCCCAACAATGACAAACCATCATTGTGTACTGCGACTGTTTCCTAGAATCTCAGGTTGAGCATTGGTTTCCTCAGTCACCTGAGATTCATTCTTAGTGTAGAAGCAAGTCATTCTCAACTCTGCGAGACTGCCTAAGAAGAGAAGTTCCTGGTAAAAATGAGGGGGGGAATGTCAAGAATTATCACCTGAAAAGTAGGTTGTATGTGTAACAAGGACAGCTGCAGTGCTAGATCTAGTTCTGAGTCTTCTTTTATATGGTTTGAGGGGCAGAAATTGATGTCGCAGTTTTAATGTTAAGTTCCCTAACCAATCCAATGCTCTACTGGAGAGCAAATGGAACTCCAGGATTCAAACTGGAGTTGAGGGCCAGATGTGCTTTGGTTAGGGTTTCTGCAGTGGTGGCCTGAGAAGATTATGAAGGACCACTTGTATAACAGCTGACCACAATGGCCAACAGCTATTTTTTTAAAATTTTATTCCAATCCAATCCAATTCAGAGTCCCAACAAGTTGAGACATTCCTGATCCAAGCTGACAAGACAGGGCTCTCACCTCCTGTCTTGGGCTTGATCTACATGATCCAAGCTGATTGGAGTAGGTGTAGTTCCTCCTCCAAGGCTTGATCTTATTTGCATCTTAGCCAAAAGGCCGAGATGCCGCTTTAAAAAATTGCTTCCAATGAAGCTAAAATGTAACCAAATGACTTCACCAAAGCACAGCATGTCAATACTACACTTGATCTTAGCCAAAAGGCCAGCAGCTATTCTATTGAGCGCTGTCCACATGCACCAGGGGAACTGAAGCCTGGTTGTAGAGATGTTGAATGGGTGAAACATTCCCATCCCATTCATGGTGGGCTTGGTGATTTGTGGGAGCAGAGAATCTGGCAGGGGTGAAAATGGCAGAAACCTGTCGGTGTGAAATCATGCTGTAATGCTCCCATTGATAGATTAATCATGGGTTCTTGTTCCTGCTGACCTGAACACAATTTGCATTCATTTGCATCTCATGAATGCTCATTAAAACTGCTGTCCCATCAGTATTCCATCTTGCCTTCCAAGCCAGCATGGAATTACATTGGCGTGAAAACCGATTGGTGAAGAGTGGCATGCACAAGGCGATCCTCGATCCAATTCATGACACTTCGAGGTGAGGGCAACAAGGTCTCTCTGCCCTGTTGCTGCACTCACTGATCTTGATGTGCTGTACACCACTATGCTGGGGTACACTGGTTTTTCTCCTCTAAGTCCCTACTGAATGGCCTTCACAGACAGCACCATGCTGTTGAACCCACGGGCCCTTCTGTGTCATCAAGTCAGATCAGTATCGTGCCCGGGTTGGGAGAATACAGAGGTCTCCTTCCCCATTGTGCCACATACTGGTGTCTAGCTAGACAGCACTGAATCGAGGAACGTCTTTCTTTTTGAATCTGCTCGCCTTTTTTCCCTCGGGTTGCTGACAACCTGCACAGTCTGGTGAAGACAGGTGGGCTGGTGAGAGTGATATGAGTGAGCTGGATTGGTGTTTATATATGGCGCTGGGAACCTTTGACAGTGACTGGACGAATAGCAATTCATCAGGGTGCATAATTAATGTGGTTCAAGAGCCACTTAGTTTCAAAAATTGAGAATTTTTCCCAGCGAATTAATTTGGGAGGGTGTTTTCTGCCCAAGCTTTCCTCCACGTTTCATCAATGCTATGGAGTTGGAAAATGTTCAATTAATGTCGGTGGGGGTGGGGGTCGGAGTGGGGGGGGGGGGGTGGTGGAGCTGCATAGACCTATGTGAGAAGTTGAGGGCCTTAAAGATCTTAATGGACGGGCAGGTGTAAGTTGCTGCTGATATGAGTTAGTCCCCTGCATGTTGCTGTAGCCAGTCGAATGAAAGGAGGGGAGGTATTTGAGAGGACTGGTAACCACTGAAGAGTTGATCTCAAGAATTCCAGAAGTTTTGTGCCATCGTCTTCGGTTTAAAAAAAAACATTCTGAGTGTTGAAGAAGGGCAAGTAGCAAACTGCAAGTAGGACAGTGCATGGAGAATGGTGACTTAACCTAATTAGACTCACTTTGAAAATAAGCAAAGACAAATTGAAGCTTGAAATAAATCTGTTGGGACTGGAAATTAGCTAATTTCAATGATATATGGAAGCAGGCCTACCCCAGATTGATGGGCAAAAGGAAAGGAGGATCAAATGGCAAAATAAGTAGTTAGAAATATTAAAATGGCAGAGGAGCATGGTGTAGGTGAAAAACATTCTGACTAAGAGGACCAAAGGGAATATGTCAATATCAGAGAAGTAATGGGAGTATGTTTGCCTTTGGGTGATTGCGCAAGGTAGATGACATTGGATTCGCTGAACGTCATACACTTTACTTGATTTTCACTTGAAAAATGTGGCTAATTTACTCAAAATCAAAAGCACTCAGAATGAGTTTGAAAAAGAAGCCCAAGATATGTATAGAGGAGTTTAGAAGAAAATTATGGAAAGGGTGAAAAGAAAGAAAGGAAAGGAGAGATGAGGAAAGTTAGAATTGGGAGTATGAATCAACGCTATAATTCAATATGTAAGGAAAAAAGCATGAACATATAAAATTAAAGACAGGGTGAATGGGCAGCATGGTGGCACAATGGTTAGCACTGCTGCCTCAGCGCCAGGGACCCGGGTTCGATTCTCGACTTGGGTCACAGTCTATGCGGAATCTGCATGTTCTCTCCTTGTCTGCATGGGTTTCTTTCAGGTGGTCTAGCTTCTTGCCGCAGTCCAAAAGATGTGCATTGGCTATGCTAAATTCTCCCTCAGAGTATCCAAACAGGTGCTGGAGTGTGGTGACTTGGGGAGTTTCACAGTAACTTCATTGCTGTGTTAATGTAGTCATGATGTGGAGTTGCTGGCGTTGGACTGGGGTAGGTACAGTAAAGTGATCTCACAACACCAGGTTAAAGTCTGACAGGTTTATTTGGTAGCACTAGCTTTTGGAGCGCCACTCTTTCATCAGGTGAGTGCTGATAAAGGAACGTCACTCTGAAAGCTCATTCTGTCAAATAAACCTATTGGACATTAACCTGATGTTGTGAGATTACTTACTTTGTTAATGTAAGCTTACTTGTGACACTAATGAATAAATAAAGATCATGTAAAGATGACATGTAGAATGTCAAAAGGTAAATATTGATTTATTACTGTCATATGCATTAACATAAAGTGAAAAATATTGTTTCTTACACACTATACAGACAAAGGATATTGAAAAAGGCACAGGAATTTTCACTGGTTGGTGGGGGCAGGATTGGGGTGGTGCATATCTGAAATTTCCCCCACAGTTGGTGTGCTGGTTTGGTAGCATGGTCCAACCTCTAGCCTTATTGGAACAGGCTGGGTTGAGGGATAAATGGCTACCTGTCCTCAAATGTTGGGTAGATAGGAAAACCTATTATGGGGCTTAAAAAGGCCCCTCTCCTACGTCAGTTGGTAGATGAGCCCGCAAGAGCTGCCAGCAAATCTGATTGGCCAGCAGCTCTTTGGTCTCAGCAGCGCCTAAGACAAGTAGTGGTCACTGCTGGGATTGCAAGTAGAGAAGAAAGAAGATGTCACCCTGGCTTAAAGGTCTCACAACACCAGGTTAGAGTCCAACCAGTTTATTTGATAGTGGTCAACTAACTGGTCAGCTAGACCACTAACTGGTTGGACTCTAACCTGGTGTTGTGAGACTTCTTACTGTGTTTACCCCAGTCCAACGCTGGCAGAGAGTGGGGGTTAATGGGTGCTATTCGGATTGGCGGTTGGTGACTAGTGGAGTGCCCCAGGGGTCGGTGCTGGGGCCTCAGCTTTTTACTATTTATATAGATGATCTGGAGGAGGGAACCGAGTGTATGGTGTCGAAATTTGCTGATGACACCAAGATTGGTGGAACGGCAAATTGCGCGGAGGGTGTGGAGAGTCTGCAGAAGGATCTAGATAGGCTGGGCGAATGGGCCAGGAACTGGCAAACGGAATTTACTGTTGGCAAGTGCGAGGTGGTCCACTTTGGTAGGAATAATGGTAGGAAGGACTATTACTTACGTGGTGAAAAACTGCAGCAGGCGATGGTGCAGAGGGACCTCGGGGTCCTTGTGCATGAGTCGCAAAAACCCAGCTTGCAGGTGCATCAGGTGGTCAGGAAGGCGAATGGGATGCTGGCCTTCATAGCGAGGGGGATTGGATATAAAAGTAGGGAGGTCTTGCTGCAGCTGTATAGGGCACTGGTGATGCCGCAGCTGGAGTACTGTGTGCAGTTTTGGTCGCCGCACATACACAAGGATATTTTGGCCTTGGAGGGAGTGCAGAGGTGGTTTACTAGGCTGATGCTGGAGTTGAGGGGGTTGAGCTATGAGGAGAGGCTGAATAAACTAGGCTTGTACTCGTTAGAGTTTAGAAGAATGAGGGGAGATCTCATTGAAACATATAAGATGATGAATGGGATGGATAGGATAGAGGTGGAGAGACTCTTCCCGCTCAGAAAGGACAGTAGGACTAGGGGGCACAGCCTCAAGATAAAGGGGGGGCGGTTTAGAACGGAGTTGAGGAGGAACTTCTTCACTCAAAGGGTGGTGAATCTCTGGAATTCTCTGCCCGTTGAAGTGGTGGAGGCTGCCTCGCTAAATATTTTTAAGACGCGGGTTGATAGGTTTTTGGTAGGCAAGGGGATTAAGGGTTATGGGGAGAGGGTGGGAATGTGGAACTGAGCCACGACAGATCAGCCATGATCTTATTGAATGGCGGGGCAGGCTCGAAGGGCTAGAAGGCCTACTCCTGCTCCTATTTCTTATGTTCTTATGTTCATCTCTACATCATTAAAGGTAAAAGTCCAAGGATTTTGTTTGAGGAGAGAGTGGAGACCCTAGAGAGGGACAGGGGGAAGGGAAGATGGGGGGAAAAGAGTTGAGTTTTCAAGGCCGGGCAGGAAGGCACAATGAAAGTGAAGCATCCTGTAAGGGGCGCCACTGATGGATACAGATGACTCCCTAAAGGCGGTATATCCCCTACTTTTCCACGTTTACCTGTGCTTTGACATTTTCCAGGCTGCCTGTTTTCCTTCCGCCTTCCCCAGCCCCATTTATGGCAGAGGCAGAATAAGGTCCCTGTGTGGCCATTAATTAAAATTGAACTGCACATGTGGATGCCAGGAGTTGTTGTCAAAGTTACTATGATAAAGGTTAGCGCTGCTCAGCTCATTTGTTATGAGAGCAAAGTCCAGGCTATTGAAGTAAACTGCAACTGGAGCAGTAAGTGAAATCCTCTGCTCCACATTTACAGCAATGAAGGTAGGCCCATGAAAGGGGGTGCAGCAAAAGTTCATTAGGATTTTACTAGGAGTGAGAGGTTATGAAGAAATGTGTAAATAACTGAACCATTTTCCAACATCGTAGGAAAAATTCTGGATGGATCTCATCAAAATTTTCAAACCATTGAGGGGTTAGCTAGTTAAAGATGAATTAACCATTATAAAGGAGTACAGGAAAGAGATAGAGAATCTGGTGAACTGGTGCAACGAAAATAATTTCTCCCTTTATGTCAACAAAACGGAGATAGCCATTGAATTCAGGAAGCATAGTGGAGGACATGCTCCTGTCTACATCAATGGGGATGAAGTAGAAATGGTCGAGGGCTTCATGTTTTTAGGTGTCCAGACCACCACCAACTTGTCCTTTTCCCACCATGCTGACACTATAGTTAAGAAAGCCCACCAATGCCTCTACTTTCTCAGAAGGCTAAGAAAATTTGGCATGTCCACGACAACTCTCACCAACTTTGCAGATGCACCATAGAAAGCATAAAAAGTATCACAGCTTGGTATGGCTCCTGCTCTGTCCAAGATTGCAAGAAACTACAAAGGGTCATAAATGAGGCCAAATCCATCACTCAAACCAGCCTCCCATCCAGTGACTTTGTCCACACTTCCCGCTACCTCGGAAAAACAGCCAGCATAATTAAGGACCCCACACGCCCTGGACATTCTCTCTTCCACTTTCTTCCTTTGGGACAAAGATACAAGAGTCTGAGGTCACGTACCAACCAACTCAGGAACAACTTTTTCCCTGCTGCCATCAAACTTTTGAATGGACCTATCTTGCATTAGGTTGATCTTTCTCTACACCCTAGCTATGACTAACACTACATTCCGCACTCGCTCCTCTCCTTCTCTATGTACGATATGCTTTGTCTGTATAGTGTGCACGAAACAGTACTTTTCACCGTATACTGATACATGTGATAATAATAAATCAAATCAAATCAAATAAACTATCAGTTACAAAGAGAAAGAGATTTGGGATTTTCCTGTGAAGAATGAAGAAAGTCTGTGAAGACACTTTTCACAGAAATGCTTAGTGGAACATGCGATGCTTCACTACAGGTGAAGTAGGCACTATTGGAATGTGGAAAAGATGTATTCAGAAGGATATAGTGAAAAGATGAATAGTATTGAAGCAGATAGCTCCATTTAAAGAGTTACATTAGTGATGAAAGAGAAACTGAATGGATACCTACTATTCCATAAATTTTATGATTCTGTAGATTCTTCAACAGTTCAGAGGCTGTGTGTGTATCCTTAATTTAGAGTCAGTTATAGTGGCTACGCACATCCTCTAATTTGCTGTTGAGTTGCACAATTACTTAGCAGCCTACAGTCCGCGTGTCTGTTGTAATCCCTCCACAATCTATGCTGGCGCCTTGGGAATCCAATAAGTTATGATTTTGTGGTGGTCTCTGTGATGTTCAATTGTTTTTTTCAAAATTATTGGCACGCTGGATTCAATTTGTTCAACAAGAAATCATTTTTCTGAAGGATAAAATCAATAAGCCACAGGACATACCCAAAGTAGTATTTTTAATGGGCTATGATTACGCGATTAATCATCAAGAAATGATAGATACTGTAGCCAGTAGCACAGAGTTAAATATGACCAGTGCTGTTAATGTGGGACCCATGCCAGATGTTCCCTGTTCTTGTGCTTGTGTGTTGATGATCAACTGTATGGAGCACATAATGGAAAATTGAGCATGCAGATTTTACACCATGACCAGAATCTGACTAATTCATAGATCATAGAGATCATAGGATTCCTGCATTGCAGAAGGAGGCCATTCACCCCATCGAGCCTGCACTGACAACAATCCCACCCTATTCCCTAACCCCATGTATTTACCTTGCTAGTCCCCCTGACACTAAGGGACAATTTAGCGTAGCCAATCTACATAACCCACACATCTTTGGAGTGTAGGAGGCAACCAGAGCACCCGGGGGAAACCCACATAGACACAGGGAGAATGTGCAAACTCCACACAGACAGTTACCTGAGGCCAGAATTGAACCATTTAAATTAATAGCCACAAAATGAGACAGGCTCCATTCTAAGGTGGTTAAGATGGTTAATCGGAGCCTGTGGTCTCGAGCTACTTGTTGGTGAAATTGGGAAACCAACACAATTTAGGTGCAGTAAGGGGCCTGCAGCAAAGATGAAGGCCTGAAGCTCACTGCAAGTTTGGCTATACCCATAAGATACCAGCCAATTGAGCATACCAATACAGCTTTCTGGTTGGGCATCTTCTCCAAATTTGGGTGGCTTGCAAGTAGGTAAGAACTGGGGGAGGGGTGGTGTGTGAAATGGGAGGGAATCGAGAATAATATGCATTGCTGCAGATCCACAATTTAAAAAAAAAAATTGGTGGAACATGGGTGTCGTTGGCTGGCTGGCCAGCGTTTATTGCCCATCCCTAGTTGCCCTTGAGAAGGTGGTGGTGAGCTGCCTTCTTGAATCGCTGCAGTCCACGTGCTGCGGGTTGACCCACAATGCGGCTAGGGTGCAATTCCAGGATTGTGACCCAGCAACTGCGAAGGAATGGCAATACATTTCCAAGTCAGGTTGGAGGGGAACTTGCAAGTGGTGGAGTTCCCATGTATCTGTTACTCTTGTCCTTGTAGATGGAAGTGGCTATGTGTTTGGAAGGTGCTGTCTAAGGATCATTGATGAATTCCTGCAGTGTATCTTGTAGATAGTACACACCGTTGCCACTGAGCGTCGGAGGTGAGAGGAGTGGACGTTTGTAGATGTCAATCAAGTGGGCTGTCCTGGATAATGTCAAGCTTCTTGAATGTTGTTGGAGCTGCACCCATTCAGGGAGTATTCCATCACACTCCTAGATGGGGGACAGGCTTTGGGGAGTTAAGAGGTGAGTTACTCGCTGCAGTATTCCTTCGCCTCTGACCTGCTCTTGTAGTTACTGTGTTTATTAGGTGAGTCCAGTTGAGCTTCTGGTCAATGGTAAGCCCAAGGATGTTGACGGTGAGCAATTCAGTGATGGTAACACCATTGAACGTCAAGGGGTGGTGGTTAGACTGTTTCTTATTGGTGATGGCCATTGCCTGGCATTTGTGTGGCATGAATGTTACTTGCTACTTATTAGCACTCCTGCTTCTCCTGGCTCCACATTAAAAGATGAAAATTTACCGCAGCTCTGAAGAAGTCTCGTTGGACTCTGTTTTTTGTCCACAAATGCTGTTACATTTGCTGAATTTTTTCAGCATTTTTTTGTTTTTATTTCAGAATTCTAGCATCTGCAGTATTTTGCTTTTATGGAAATTTACCCCTGGTTTTGTGATGCCCAGTTATCCTTTTATGGCCTGTTGGTTAGGCTAGTATAAAATGATTAACCTAAATGGAACACATACTTGCTATGCCCAATTGTTACTGACTTGGTCACCTGAAAATAGACATTCAATCTTCAACCTCTGATTAGCTTATTCATCAGCTTTGTACTTTGGAGTTTTTACAAGGACTAATTTTTATAACATGAACAACTCCAGTAAATCTTTCCATTCAAATGTATAATTATTGTAAGATGATTTCACAAAACTTTTCCGCACATACTCTGGATGACATTATAATCATAGAATCATAGAAACCCTACAGTGCGGAAAAAGGCCATTTGGCCCATTGAGTCTGCACCGACCACAATCCCACCCAGGCCCTACCCCCATATCCCTACATATTTTACCCACTAATCCCTCTAACCTATGCATCTCCGGACACTAAGGGGCAATTTAGCATGGCCGATCATCATAACCCACACATTTTTGGACTGTGGGAGGAAACCGGAGCAGGCTGTATGATTAATATTTTTTGTCTTTATTCCACAGGTGGAGGTCCACCTCGTGTCAAGCGAGGGGCATGCACACGGCGGGTCGTGCGTGGGCTGCTCTTGGAAGTCCAGGAGTGGCCTAGTACTTCATGTCGGTGTGTGTGCTTGATCCTGGACCGATAGACGGGCGCCGCAACAGCTCAGTGACTAGCACTGCTGGCTGTGCAGATACATGGATTTGGGCCTGTGTCTGTGGGAGTTTGCGCATTCTCCCTGTGGTTGCGTGGGTTTCCTCCGGGCGCTCCGGTTTCCTCCCACACCCCAAAGATGTGCTCTTAGGCTAATCGGTTTCTACCAAATTGACACTATTTCTTCCCTGAATCTGACTGAGTAGGGTCCCATTCGTAGACATGCAGGGTAGAATAGGTGTAGGGTGATGCGGCGGCGCGGGCTCGTTGGGCCGAAGGGCCTGTTTCCCGTGCTGGGTTGTTCTTTGTTCTTTGTTCTTTATCCAGAGGAAACCCACGCATACATGAGGAGGATGTGCAAATTCCGCACAGTGAACCAAGCTGGGAATCGAACCCAGGTCGCTGGAGATGTGAAGCAGCAGTGCTAACCATTGTGCTACTGTGCCACATTAAAATGACTTTAGTCTGGTTGTGATCCCAAAATGGGGCCAAATGGAATGGGACACATCATGCAAAATGGCCACTGAGTGGCACAAGGCAGAAGTTCTGCTTCTGTGTCTTCTAGCAACCAGATCGCAGGAGACAGGGAAGGGTGTGGAGTAGGAAATCCACCTGCCCTTATTAAAAAGCCCAAGGTCAAACCTTGAAGGATTTTCAGTAGGGGAGGCGGGTTGGAAACTGCAATCCTGCCAAGTGAATAGAGGTGTGTATGGCCATGGACACGTGTATGGCAGTGCACGAGGCCAGGAATCTTTTTGAAAGTTAAGTTACAGGAGCATTAGGGGCCTATGGTTGTCATTGGAGGCAGATTATCACTGAGTTAAGGAAGAGCATAGAGAGAGAGACAACTCTACACTGGGGCCAGAATTCTCTGTCCATTCACACCAGCAGGATTCTCTGGTCCCACTGCCGTGAACAGAGATTTGGCTGGACGCCAAATTCTCTTGTCCTCACTTGCAGCAGTAGCGGGTCGTGAATGGACAGAGTATTCCGTCCAGAAGCACCACATTTTGGAATACCATTGATTTTGACGGGCCAGCTCAAATCTGCATTTTTAAGTGAACCTTAGTTGAATGCAAACCTCTTGTCAATTCTTACAAGGGATTGTCAGAACTCTTGAAAAAAAATAAAGGATGAGGCAAGCCCTTCCGCTGACCTGCTCTGAAGACCGTCCTGCCTCAGAATCATAGAATTATAGAACCCTACAGTGCAGAAAGAGGCCCTTCAGCCCATCGAGTCTGCACCGACCACAATTCCACCCAGGCCCTACCCCATATCCCCACATATTTTACCCGCTAATCCCTCTAACCTAAGCATCCCAGGACACCAAGGGGCAATTTTAGCACGGCCGATCAACCTAACCCGCACATCTTTGGACATCTCAGGTCTGTTGATTGAGTCAGCTGACCTGGCTCCAGCAGAAAGTGGCACTTTCACCCAGGAAATTCCTTCTCCCACATCTAGACAATGAAGCCGGGATTGCAAAGATGGGATTAATCCTGCTTTCTGATTCCCAACCTGACATGAAAATCTATCTGGAGATTTTTGTTTTCTCTCCTGTTAATTCTTCACGGCGCTATGATATGACATAAAGCTTTCTTTTCTTCTCTCTTCCTCCCACCTAGCACCACATGCTGATATCTGGCAATGCTTAGCCAAATGGCCAAATTCGATGCCATTGTCCGAAGGCCTCTTACCACACACTTCCATCACAGCTGAGTGAGGCTGTTCATTCCAGAGCAGCAGGATGTGTGACAATGTAACTCATTGTCAGGTATGACAGCAATATCTAAGCGCTATTTCAAGAACTCGAGTAAGCCTGTCTTCTACCAATACTTTTCTCTGCAATGACTTTCCTTTCAAACTTCAGACAAAGCAATCCTTTAATGGATCATGGAGAAACCCATCAATGTGATGTTTTGCATGGTTTATTCAGTTGCCACCAATCCAGCAACATCTTCAGTATCTCTTGCCCTCCTCAAATGTAATCTGTTCCACAACTAATTTTAGGCTCTTGATCGTTTGGACCAACTGGACGTATGTTTGGACTTTGGGCCAGGAATGATCAGATTCATAATTAATGTGGTAAAAACACAAATTGTTTCCTTTTTGGAATTGATTACATGTTGGTTTACCTCAAAATAAAAATTCTTTCTCCTACTTATTTCAGTTCCATCCCACTTGATGCTCTACATTTTTTCTAACTAATGCCAATATTTGCTGAGGACAAAGAAGCCCATTTGATTGGCGCTACATCAACAAATATTCTCTCCCTCCACCACCAACACTCAGTAGCAGCAGTGTGTACAATCTACAAGATGCAGTGCAGGAATTCACAAAAAATCCTTAGATTGCAACTTCCAAACGCAGGACCACTTCCAGTTAGAAGGGCAGCAGATACAGGGAACACCACCACCTGCAAGTTCCCCTCCAAGCCATTCACCATGACGACTTGGAAATGTATCACAATTCCTTCGCAGTCACTGGGTCAAAATCCTGGAATTCCCCCCCTGTGGGTCAACCCACAGCACGTGGGCTGCAGCGATTCAAGGAGGCAGCTCATCACCACCTTCTCAAGGACAACTAGGGATGGGCAATAAATGCTGGTCAGCCAGCGATGCCCATGTCCCACAAATGAATAAAAAAAAGGAATGGTGGCAAAGTGACGAGGTCCATAACTCATTTTTTATCTTTATGCTGACCTTTACCCTTTTCTCCATTGTTATATCCAAATAATGGTTATAACTAACTGATTTTATTGTCAGACCTTAATAATCCCAACGAAGGATGCTAATGCGTTAACACCATCCATCACCAAGGTGCTCTGTCCTTTATAGGTGTCACACAAAGTAGGCCCAACCTTGGCAACAGTACAGCAAGGTGAGTGAGTGCTTCCTCCAGAGATAACAAAATCTAGTCAAAGAGACGCTTTCAGCAGAGCTCATGTGGTAAATACTCTGCGCTGGGAAATCTAAAAAATGCCTTCAGTCTTATTTTATATTTTCTTTTCCGTCTCTGGTGCTCTGCGTCTGTTCAGTGTTGACGTCTCTGTCTCCAGCCCAGAATTCACATGGAGGCAAAATGTTTTGTGTGCAATCCATCCAGGCTGCAATTCCACAGCCCACTAGCCTGCTCTCTTGCTGAGAGTGCTGTTGAAGCTCCTACTGCAAGAAAGGCAGGCAATCAGCTCATTAGAAGTGTCCTCAGCTACTGAATAAGTGTTCCAGCAGTCAGTGAGGTAGCATTTAATAGGGAAGTTCTGTTCCAGTATGAGTGATGCTGTGTTAACGGCATTGAACCCACACGAGAGGAACAGTCATACAGCTGAGGAACAATGAGTCTCCAAAGTGATTTGTATCAGTGGATTACATGTCAGGTTGGAAATTGTGTCTTTATTGTAACTGCAGACCATGGGAGTGCTGGCTGAACCAAAAGGATGAAGTTTCTTCAGCAAACACAATCAGTCATAAAATATTAGACACTCTCGTAATATTCCCCTTTTAACCGTGCGGCCCTACTTAATATTCCATGAAGAGCTGGGATGTTCTAAGGACTATGCAGCTTTGCAGAAAAATTGGAACTGGTTTCTGCTTATTTTAGTGATGGTCCTTGCCGAAATCTTGCTCACTGTATCATTGACAAATCTCTCTCTGTCCTTGTCTGCTTGTCTTTAAATGTAAGATGCTGGGTGATAAAGGCTTGGTGTAGCAGGGCGAGAAGGGAGGTGATGGGGCTTGTATCATTGAGTGGCTCCCTTCCCCAAACATTCACCCTTTCCCAACCCCTTGCTTTCACAAGAGTTTTGGGCTGAATTTTATGGCAGGCAGTGAGGTGGAGGGGAGGGCATATAAAATGGGTTGGATGCCAATCCCACTACCTTTCATTCCTATTACTAATCTCTTTGCTACCTTCTCCCCCACCCCATATGGGGGAGGGGGGAGCATGCAGGCGCGTGCGGAAATCAGCAATCCGCCCATCGTATTTAAATTAGAAACTAAGAATCAATTAGGCTTGTTATCAAGGGAGAAAAAGGGAGTCATTCTTCGGGGGCTGCCCTTTGCTGATTGTAAGTCAGTCGCCCCTTATACTGAAACTCCCCCTCCTTGCTATCTGCTCCTCCCCCCCCTCCCCCACCACCCCGTCCTCCTCCCTGCCCACATCGCTCTTCTCCCTAATGCACCCACACCCTCCTGGCCCAAAACCCAGGGCCTACCTGCTCTGGAAGCCTATGGGGTCCTCTCTTCAGCTCCAGTCTCGGCAGCTGCCACTGATAATTCCCTGGCGCTGCTGGGACTCATGAAACTGCTAGCCAATCAGCAACTTCAAAGGTGGGATCTGCCCAACCACGAGCAGGAGTCTGACTCCGACCTCATTAGTTCTCCCCAAGCACTTTCGTGGCTGTGGGACAGGTCAGCGTGGAGCATGCTGGCTCCAGGCCAATGTGGTTTCCACAGAGGGAGGCATTCACCTACACTTCTCCCCTCCCCCCCCTTCCCCACACCCTGCTGTATATTATTATGTCCGGGAACAGGTGTGAGGCATTTGGCTCCTTTGGCCTATTTCACCACTTATCAAGAGTATGACTTATCACGTACCTTCTGTACTATCTCTATATCCCTGAATGGACTCTGTCCCAATAATCCATCAACGCCTGTCTTGAAACTGCTCAACTGAGCATCCACAGCTCTTTAGGGTAGATTTATAATCCCCTGGTGAAGAAGTTTATTTTCATCTCAATCATCTCAATCCTAAATAACCAACCCTTTAATATGAGTGTGTGACCCTGTGGTCTACATTCCTCAGCCAGGATAATCATCTTCCCTGTCAAGTCCTTCATAATTATTTTATGCTCAGTTCGGTCACTTCCCTTTCTTCCTAAATTGGCCTGGTCTTCTCAATATCTTACTGTAGGCCAATCCAATTAATCCAGTCTAATGACATTTTGCACTCCACCAGAGCCACTATGTTCTTTCTTAGATAAGGAGACTAAAGCAGCCCACTTTATTCTCACCCCTTCCAAAAACATTCACTCCCTCCACCACCACCGCACAGTAGCAGCTGTGTGTACCATTTAAAAGATCTTCCAAATCTATGACTGGATTATCATGGACAGTCCATGACTGTCTCCATCTAGAAGGACATGCTGTGAAATTGCTCAGCAAACCATTCAGTTGAAGGCAGTTAGGGACAGGCAGCAAATGCTGGCCAAGCCAGCAATGCCCACATTCTATGAACAAATATTAAAAAAAATCAAACCATGGTTGATCTGCACCATTTGAGAAGTATCTTTCTATTGCTTCATCCAAATCGGTAGTAAATGTGGTAAAATGTTGAGCCCACAAAACCAATCTCTGGGGAATGCCACTTGTTACGTGCCATCAATCAGAGTACTGACCCTTTAACCCCACTCTCTTCACTCTGCCAGACAACTTCCAAGAAAGTCAACCGATAATTCTGCGTATCCTCTATCTTACTAAAGATGTCTGCTTATCAAATCTCCTGACCTAGATTATAAGTGATCTCTTCAAAAGAAACTCAATCCGAGTAATGGCACATGAATTATCCTTAACAAAGGCAACCTGGCTCTCTGATCAGTTCAGATTTGTTCAAGTTCTCAGTCATCCTATCCCTAATGAGGGATCTCAGTGCTTTCCTATAACTGACATTAAATTGACAGGCCTGCATTTATCTGCTTTCTTTCTCCTACTCTTCTTAGATCATGGAATAGCATTAGCAATTTTCCTGTCTAAAGGTGCAGTTTCTCACTCAAGAGAGCTTTGGAAGATATAGCTAAGATTTCTACAACTTCCTCACCTGCCGCATTCAAAATCCCAAGGGGGAAGCCATCAGATCCTGGGGATTTATCTAACCCAAGCCTAACTTTCCCCCCATTACCACTTGGTTACATCTATTGAGTGTTTTTATTTATGTTCTAGTTTTCCGACTATTACTGCTATTTTATCCTCGTAGTACCAAATTAATTGTGAAGCTTATTGGCAGCTCAACCTTTGAGATGGCAGGTAATACTCTGGGCAAAGTCAGAAGCATTTTAAAAAGATGTGCGGTTGGGAAATGTAAATGGAACACCATTCCTTTATTCCCCGTTAAGAATTTTCCCATTTCTGTCTACATTCATTTTTGTCAATCTTTTTCTCTTAATATATCTACAGAAACTTCTGCAATCAGTTTTTATGTTCCCCACTAACTTACTTTCATACTCTATTTTTCCTTTCAAATCAATGCACTGGTCCTCGTTTGCAGAATTTTAAACTGCTCTCAATCCTCAGGCCTGTTGCTTTTTCTTGTCAATTTGTCTGCTTCTTTCTTGAATCTGATAATACTTCTAATTTCCTTTGTGAGCCATGGTTTGGTCACAATTCCCTTATCACCCTTGCACCAAACAAACATAAACAACTTGTAGGGTTCATCAAATCTTTGGGATATATAATCTATATACCCGGTATCCCATTAATGCTGAAATTTATATACCACAATACTCATTGGTGCAATAGGCAGAATGTCATTTTGGCTTGGTGGCAGCATCCTGTTCGCCATGAATATTATTTGTGTTGCTAGTGCCCAGTAGCAGCATGTAACCTGTTGCTTCCAGGATAATCAGTGGCAGTCTGGGCACGCCAAATGTGACAGCCTTAGGCCTGTTCAACACCCTCTCCTCATACAGCATAGAAGTGTCATTTACTTGACATTGGTATTATTGCGATTGACCTGATGAGCCCAAGACAAAAAACTTTGACAAAATTTTATTTTCAACAATAGTTAAGTTCTATGCGACAAAAAGCCTCTTCTGTCTGGGGCAAAAGTTCTCAGGATGCCCTGGCTAACATGTATTCCTCAGCCAACGTTGTTAAAACAGAAAATAGGCTATTTCTCTCAATGCTATTTGTGGTGTTTGGAGTCTGATGAATGCAAATTGGTTGCTATGCCTTACTACATTATAATAGTAAGTACACTTCTAAAGTATCTCCTTGGCTGTAAGACAATATGAAGCATCCTGAAATCATGAAAGGTGCTGTACAATATTTTTCCTTGTCTCTCTCTTTCTGAATTCAGTCTATTTTTCTCTCTGTCAGTTTATTCTTTTTTACAAGTTTTATGTACACAAAAAACCAACCTCAGATGTGTCATTAGAACACTGTAATTTATCACACACACACACACACACACACACCCTCCCTGTATCATTTATCGAAGAAAACAATGCTTTACTTCAGTAAAAGTTTTTGAATTTTTTTCATGTAGCTTTTCAAAATTATATTAACGGCAGAAACTACTGGCAGGCTGAAGAAAAATCAGCTAATGGATTCATTTGAGAAATTAGGTGAATTTTTTTTTAATTCATTCATGGGACATAGGCATCCCTTTCTGGCTAACATTTATTGACCATCCTTAGTTGCCCTTGGAGGGCAGTTGAGTCAACCAAATTGCTGTGGACCTGAACTCACAAGTAGGCCAGACTAGGTAGAGATGGCAGATTTCCTTCCCTAGAGGACATTAGTGAACTAGATGGATTTTCTGACAATCAACAATGGTTTCATACTCATCAGTAGATTCTTAATAATTAAATATTGAATTCAAATTCCAATACTGCTGTGGTAGGATTCGAATGTGGGTCCCCAGACCAATAGCTGAGTTGCTGGATTAATTGTCTAGCAATAATACCACTAGGCCATTGCCTCCCCTTATTACACATAGGCAGACTGCACAACCTAAGTTCAGCTCAGTGTTCTGTGGAAGAATAATCTCCAATTTCATGGAGTGGTAATGAGAAAGTGAAAGGCATTACTCGGTACAAAGTTAACAACTATTGTAATTGGAGAGAGAATGCCAGAAAAACTCAGTCTATAACGAGAGAGAACAGAGCCAATGGCCCGAGTCTGTTCAACTCTTCAGAACACACAATGAATGGATGTTGCTGTATCGCTGAGTTTTTCCAGCATTCTCTGCCTTGTTTCAGATTCCAGCGTCCACAATATTTTGATTTTATTTTACCTGATATAATTGGCTTTGCTATTACAAAATATTTAGTTTGAAAGTTATTTTGTTTAAATTCTCATATTGGGCAGTAGAAATTTCAGTTACTCAGGGAAGAATTATGGAGAAATAAATTTAGAAAACATTTTGAAGGCTTTATAGAAAGCAAGTGATCACATTTGCATAATCACATCGCGATTTGCTCTGAGGAGAGCAGCCAGTTTGCACCACTAATGTCTTTAATTTTGTAAATACCAGTTACAGCGTTGCTTACAGGACTAGCACTTAATTGTTCAATGATATTATGCTGAGTTTTCAATGTAGCAATAAATAAAAGTGGATGAAGCAATGTTCTGTTTTTCTCTATCCTAGAATCATTGAATCTCTTCAGTGCAGAAAGAGGCCATTTGGCCCATCAAGCCTGCACCAACAACATTCCCCCCAGGCCCCATCCCCGTGATCCCATGTCTTTACTCTGCTAGTCCTCCTGACACTAAGAAGCAATTGACCATGGCCAATCCACCTAACCCTCACATCTTTGGATTGTGGGAGGAAACTGGAGCACCCAGAGGAAACTCACGCAGACACAAGGAGAATGTGTAAACTCCACACAGACAGTTACCGAAGGCCAGAATTGAACACTGGTCCCTAGTGCTGTGAGGCAACAATGCTAACCACTGTGCCACTGTACTGCCCTTCCTCAAAAACCCTGTTCTCAACAAAGGGGGCTGTAAAATGTCCATTTTGCTGAATCTCTTTTCTCTCCAACCTAAGGATTCAATGTATCAGCTGTTCTAGAAAACTCTACCCACTTAGCTTCTGGTAGCAGGGATGCTCTTTCTAGATTACTAGGAAATCCAGGTGTACAGCTGACCCCTCGTTCCAGCAGTTGTCAGAAGCCATCTCTGTCCCAACCTACATCAGATAATGTTCCATAGAGCATGCTAACAAGGAAATGCCCTTATTAGACAACCAGGGAACTGGGCAAAGATCACTGTCGGACCAGCTGAGAATTATTGGCCAGAGTTAATCACCAATCCCCCTGACCAATAATGAATATACCGATGCAGCAGTGACTCTCAGTAATTGTTCAGCGGTGAATTGAAAAATTACTCCTTATGCAGCTCTCAGTGTTGGGTTAATTTTCTCCATTCCAATGTAATTCTGGGTAAACAACTGGTTTCCCCAAGTGAACGCTCAGGACTGTTGTATGAAGCTCGGGCCTGAGTAAGTTGTTCAAAGCAGATCGGTGGCAGCTCGCTGTTGCACAGAACGTGAAAATTATTTTTCTTTCAATGCTCATGAATGCGAGCAGTGCACAGATTGACAATGTCGGCACGGTAGCACAGTGGTTAGCACTGCTGCTTCACAGCTCCAGGGTCCTGGGTTTGATTCTCGGCTCAGGTCACTGTCTGTGTGGAGTTTGCACATTCTCCTCGTGTCTGCGTGGGTTCCCCCTGGGTGCTCCGGTTTCCTCCCACAGTCCAAAGATGTGCGGGTTAGGTTGATTGGCCATGCTAAGAAATTGCCCCTTAGTGTCCAGGGTAGTGGAGGTTAGACGGATTAGTGGGTATAATATATAGGGATATGGGGGTAGGGCCTGGGTGGGATTGTGTTCGGTGCAGACTCGATGGGCCGAAGGGCCTCTTTCTGCACTGTAGGGCTCTATGTCACGCTGAACCAAAATACCTGATAACTGAATGTGAACCAAGCAGTCAACGCCTGAAACAGAATGTCGGATACACCAAATCTGGTGAACCCCCTAACCAAAACATTAACCACTGGGATCCGTGTGATCCCATTGACCATTTGTAATTTCTGATTTCCAGCACGTGCGGTTTGTATTATGACATCTGGCTGGGTATCATACACATCATTTTTAATAGTAGCTGGGTAGAAAAAAGTGACCAGAGAATACTATAGAGTTCAACCATCGATCGGGCTCCAAAAGACTAACGCAGGATTTTACCCTTGGGTTTTAGGTTCTGATATCAGAGTCAAAATGGAGGTCAGAATTCCAAACCTTGTGGAGAACTAGTCACCCAGCAGGGATTTTCCCTGAATTAGTGGGCAGGGGAATGCCTTTTGAGGCAAGAGAGAAATTGTGGGGTGGGCACCTCAAGATGGAGGTACCTTCTCTCCAATACTTTAAATAAAAACAGATTGAGCAGCTGGGCTATCATAGTGGAGGGGGAGCCTATCGCTCTACAGGATGGCAGCCGTGACCAGGGTAGGTGTTGGGGGAATGAAGGTCCTCCAAGCCTGCCTGGAGTGCTGACCCCTCAGTCTGCCACCTCCAAGTGTCTGACATGTTCCCCAAGAACCCCAGAGTCCAAATGCTGACAAAAAAATGGCAGCCGGCCTCTGACAATAGACCTTAGTTGACCTTTAACTATTTTCTGAGTGGCGACTTGTCACTTGTGGAGGGGGGTAGCCCTGCTGCCTATCATCTCAACTCTGGGAAAGCGACCCAGAAGGAGCAAGGGGCTGATGCTGGTTAACATGTGAATTTTCACACTCACTTGCTACAATGTATGGCCCCTAAATATCCTAGCACAGTGGAGGAAGGGGAAATCATGTAGAGGTTTACCTTGTGCACCAAAACAGAGAGATGTATTTACTTACTCATCAGTCTTTTGAAGTACTTTGGCTTTTTATCCCAAACCACAAAGATATAGTAGGCAGGAATACCAGTCAGAGTGATGAGAAATCCAATGCCAGCGTTGAAGGGGTCGGAGTAGAGTGACAGAGCCACTATGAAGAGACAGGTGAAGGCAAAGAAAGCTGGGATGAACAGAGGAACCTGCAACAACAAAAGAGGAATTATTGGAATGCACCTCGGCAATGCTTCGCCTTCACTGTCTGGGCAAGGATTTCGTCAGCCCAGCCATGAGAAATATCAACAGCTTGGGTGGGTTTTCAAAAAGGGAGAACTGCTCCACCAGAGTGTCATGCAAGTGGGTAAAAATGGATTGACTTCTAATTCATTCTGCCACGCAGTCAGGAATGAGTCAGGTAGCTTTTAATTGAGATATTCTGCTGAGGTGCAAGCTCCAATTAAGGCTAAATTTGTTCGCACAATTAAGAGAATGCTACAGCAGAGAAAAGGACAATTTTGCCTATTAGCTCAGCCTTGATATTTACAAGGTTATTTCTCTATATATGGCTTTAAAGACATCACAGTAAGAGTTCACTCAGCTGGCAAATACTTTTGCGAACAGGGTATCAGTAGTTCAGCCGTGTGCTTCCCCTGATTTTTCTCATCTAATTTATTCCCATATATTATTAAAGCGATAAATTTTCATAATATATTTCCATTTACTTTTCAGTGAATAAGTGAAGGCGTAAAAAAGGTGAGAATGTAAACGAGTAAAGCACTGAAAGAATGTGAGTGGGACTGAGGGGGAGTGTAAGTGTCATAAAATTAAACAGAGAAAGAGAGAAAGAAATAGGAATAGAGGACGGGAGTCAATGATAGAAACAATGAAATAGTAATCATAGCGCCAAAAAAAGTTCCAAGCCCAAAAGTAGGCCAATCCACGTTATATTTGTACAAGGGTGGCCTACCTATTGCCTAGATTTCAGAAACCGCAACAGAGAGCACCAATAAGACAGAGAAGAACTGAGTGAGGTGGAGATAAAGGTTATCTGAGACAGAAAGCACTAGGTAGATTCTGACTTTGTGTAAACTGGATGATATTGGGTCACAGACTCATTTAATGATTTTTAGTTTAGGATTTCACTGGAATTAAAAATTGGGAGTTTTACACTATTGTCCATTTTATATTATCACATGGTGCAAAAATCTACTTCCAGTGAGTCAAATAGAGTGCAAGTGCAAAAGGGAGTGAAAAGGACACTGACGTTATGGGCAGGATTTTGCCAGCTTTCAAGAGAAAGGATCAGGATGGAAGGGTGAGTTGGGGGGGGGGGAAGAGTGAAATTGGGGTGAGTCATAGGGGATCAGCTATGCCCCACTATCGGGAAATTTTACTGGTGGTGTGATTGGCTTTGGACAGGCTTCCAACCACAAGGAAATGGGAAGCAAATTTGAATGGCCCATCAATGGCTATTTTGCCAAGCCATAGGCATTCTGTCGAAAGTGGATTGGAGCCCTGACGAGTGGCGAGGCCATCAGTTGATTGTAGATGGCTTCCCACAGTAAAGATGCTGGCGTTGGACTGGGGTAAACACAGTAAGAAGTCTCACAACACCAGGTTAGAATCCAACCAGTTTATTTGATAGTAATCTCACAAGCTTTCGGAAATGGTGTTCCTTCGTCAGGTGTGTGGAAGGTTGTGAGGCTTCTTACTGTGTTTCCCACAGTAACCCAGAGATGAAGGGTAGGATTTTCTGATCTTGCCTGTAGCTGCCAGAAAGAATTGGGGCTGCGTGCAGCGAAGGCAGCTCTTGTCATTGGTTTAGAGGCGTCTCCTTTCTATCATTATCATTTAAAATTTTTTTTGACATACCTTCGGCCTACCTGGTGTAGGCTCCAGGGCCCCTGCCTGCCTGCCTCAGCTACGGCTTCTGATGGTGCTGCTGACCATTTGGCCCTCTGACTGGGCCAGCAGCTCCAGAGGACAGATGACCATCCTGCGTAAGCTGGTAGCCCCAGTGGTAGTTTACCCCTGAGCTGCCATCAGCGAAATCAAGGCTAGGTCCAGCCAGCCGGCCTCTGCGTGTTGAGACATACAATAACGGCCATTGTCGGGACTCTGACGCTTCAGGGTAAATTCTGCCTTTCGTAGAATCATAGAATCCTACAGTGCAGGAGGAGGCCATTTGGCCCATTGAGTCTGCATTGACCACAACACCACCCAGCCCCTATCCCTGTAGCCCCATGTATTTACCCCCTGGCACTAAAGGGCAATTTACCGTGGCCAATCAATCTAGCCAGCAGATCTTTGCACGGTGAGAGGAAACTGGAGCACCCGGAGGAAACCCATGCAGACATGGGGAGAATGTACAAACTCCACACAGACAGTGACCCAAGCTGGGAATCGAACCCTGGTCCCTGGCCCTGTAAAGCAGCAGTGCCAACCACTTTGCCACTGTGCTGCTTTCATCTGAGCAAAAGACAGTAGCGGACAAAGAGTGAGATCTGGCACAGGTGAATGATACAGAAAGAGTGTTGAGAGTGTGAGGAACCAGAGGTAGAAGGGATGTAAACAAGACAGAAGGGCCCCAGGACTCCAGAGCTAGCCTCAGTGAGCGTGGATTTTAGGCAGAAGTTCAACCTGACATCCCTCACCTTACTGGGAATCACGGGGTCTGGATAATTAAAATCTTATACCTCACTTCCACTACAGCAAGGACATCTGCCTCAGCTGTTGGTAGGAGGAGAAATTTGCTGCAGTAATGTGCCACAATGTTCATGATGCCACAGTGTTCAGTCCAGAAGGAATAAACAGTTCAGGCCAGGAGTCTTATTTCACTGTTTTATTGATGTTTCATTTTAAAGTATACAAGACCAGGTCAGGCCAGTATTCTTAAAGTCATAAAGGTTTACAGCATGGAAATAGACCCTTCAGCCCAACTTGTCCATGCCACCCAGTTTTTACCATTAAGCTAGTCCCAATTGCCTGCATTTACCTCTATACCCATCGTACCCATGTAACTGTTTAAATGCTTTTTAAAAGACATAATTATACCCACCTCCACTACCACCTCTGGCAGCTCGTTCCAGCCACTCACCACCCTCTGAGTGAATAAAACTGCCCCTCTGCACCCTTTTGTATCTCTTCCCTCTCACATTAAACCTATGCCCTCTAGTTTTAGACTCCTCTACCTTTGGGAAAAGATATTGACTATCTAGTTGATCTATGCCCCTCATTATTTTATAGACCTCTGTAGGATCACCCTAAGCCTCCTACGCTCCAGGGAAGAAGTCCCAGTCCATCCAGCCTCTCCTTATAACTCAAGCTATCAAGTCCTGGTAGCATTCTAGTAAATCTAACTTTCCAGTTTTTTCTTGTAGTGCAGGAATGAACTAAAACACGTTTGTTTGTTTGGGGAGGGGGACATTTCAAATAACTATATTGCATTGCTACTTCCAGTTCAATGATCGATTTAACCTCCTACGGCTGTAGCAATGTTGGGAGGCAGGGAGTCGCATTACTGGCATCCATCCATCTATGGTGGATAGACATTCAGCAAATCCCTTGGTGATGGGATAGTTTCTGTTAAATCCTGTCGTACTGGCGCTTCTCCCCAGTAATTACTCCACAGTCAGGCATCAGGATCTTGATTATGCCTACTAGCTCCACACTCCAAAAGTTGACTCCCCACACCTGTGAGTCACAAAGGGGCGATGCCCAAACAGACATAACGGTTTACAATACCCCTCAATCGTTAAAAAGGAAAGGAGCGGAATCCTGTTACGCCTGGATTCTGCCCCTAATTTCAACCAACTTCTTGTGAGCAGCCTGCTTTCGTGACATCGCTCTTGGCCCCTGCGATTTTGAGCCTCAGGCTTACACATGCACAGTGATGGAATGACTTACAGATCTTGATGCACTCTTTATTTCTCTTACGTGTGCCCTCACAATTAAATAACATGCTCAGAGTGCGGGGAGGAATGGGACTGGCATTGCAGTACCACCCTGTGTGCAGTAGGGGGAATTCCAGTTGAATAAAGTGCGTAGTGTGTGTACAGAATAAAAACAAATGAGTTTAATTTAAGACAATTATAAATTTTGTGGATCAGGCGAGACCATATGATGGCACCCGGACCAATTGCCATGTTCCTGCCTTTGCAATGTATCCCCCCGCCCCCCCCCGCTGCCTGATATTCCAGATTCATAAACAGTCTGAGGCAGCACCAGTAAATCAAATCGGACATTGATCAGCATGTGAATGAAGCTTTTGTTGGGCCGTTGCTGCACTCCCAACTGGTCAACAAAGTTCAGGAATGAAAAATGTAAACTGAGTGACATTTGGTTTGAAACAAAACATACTGCAATCAAGCAAATTGGTCGCGTGGTGTTTTATAAGATCATCTTTGGAGGGCGGCCGGCGGGAGAGAGGGGGGGGCGGATGGGTGAGGGGGAAGAGGAATGGCGGGGAGGGAAAGAGGATGTATTTCTCTAGGAATGCTGCCAGACTTGGGTATTTGTCAATCCTGTGGTCCCGATGAATGCATTTTTTGTTCACTGTATGACTGATCAGCCCAATAATAGTTCCACGGCGTCTGACTTAGGGATCTGGTAGTAACGGGGTTGACAAGGTTCATGGATGGCAGGTCAGCCAGCTCCAGCAATCAGCATTTGTGCGTGTTTTCTTTTCCCAACTTGTTCTAAACATGGCCATTCTGCACTCATTTCCGAGCAGTTAGCTGAACATTTTCACCACTTGCCCTTACAAATTCCTTGTTCTAAAGGGGGAAAATCTTTCTGTCTATCTTTTTCATCAACTTAAATAAGTGAAATCGATAATAACTAACGAATTGAGCTCCACTCTCAGCACTCTCAATCTTGAAAAACCTCAGTGAGTTACATTTATGGCAGGAAAAAGCAACCTGCGTAATTTATAGGATTGTGAGCAAAATGCTAACGTGCGTAGAAAATGGAATAAATAAACATAAATACATAATGCAATGCAATATGGGGTGTTATTATTTTTAATGCCCCCATAGTCGAATATGATTTTTAAGATTCAGCCTTTACTGGCAAGGAGTCATGGGATGATAATGACAGTAATTACCACGCTTTAAGCCATGGCCTAATGCAGTTTGTAAAATTTGCTGCGATCTGCTCGTTCAACTGTAGGTGCTGTTAACCCCTTCAATGCCTCACTGAGTGCCGCTGCTGTTGGGTCCTTCTTCCGTGTCTGAGACATATGGAGGGATTTTATGGCCTCGCTCATCCTGAAACTGTAAAATGCCACCTGAGGTCAACGGACCATTCAATCTTCTGCCCCCTCACCTGATTCCCGTGGCGGGTGGGGGCAGTAAAAATTCAGCCATACAAACACAACAAAATTGGACCTGTTGTACAAACTGCTCACTTCGTACATTCCTGACTATTGACAAGTGAAAGATATTTTTAGCCTTTCAAACTGGATCTCAGCCCCCAATGCGAGCTCAATTGCCAACTGAAAGAAGAGAAATGTTAATCTTGCAATTCATTTTTACAATTAGAAAAGGACCAGAAAAAAACATTAAATTTCGTTGATAACAAAAAAAATTCAAGTGAAAAGAATAAGGATAGAACAGAAAGAAAGAATGAGGGAAGAATAACAATAAGAACTAAGCCATCAGAAAACTATTTGATTTGTTTGAAGTTTATCTTATTAGTGTCACAAGTTGGCTTACATTAACATTGCAATGACATTACTGTGAAAATCCCCTAGAAGCCACACTCTGGCACCAGTTTGGATACCGTGAGGAGAACTTAGCATGGCCAATCAGCGCGTCTTTCAGATCCTGGAAGGAAATCGGAGCATCTGGAGGAAACCCATGCAAACACTGGGAGAAGGTGCAGCATCTGCACAGTCAGTGACCCCAAGCTGTGAATCGAACTGTGGGGCTGTGAGGCAGCAGTGCTAACCACTGTGCCACCGTGCCATCCAGTTATGGAATAATACTGGAATAATAAAGCTACTCCCCACTTTTGACGAATTCAGTTATTGTGATTTTAGTTTCTGTTATTGGATCGGAATACATGAGGTAAATACGTACAGAACTGTTTGATTTAACAATTTGATTTGTTGCTATAGCTACGGTAGTAAATTGCCACTCTTTCTTTTGTTGCAGGTGAGCAAGGATTGAGTCATAAATGGGATTTGTTACTTTAAACCCCCCAAGTCAGCTTCATATATCAGATGCAGTTTGCTAAGTTTAAGAAGGGCTGTAATTTATCTATGTTGAGTAAGGCCAATCTCTCAAAGTAGTGAGCCTGGAAAGGTGATAGAAATAACAAGGATACTGGCCTGAAAATTGCAGTGTGATATTAAACCCACAAGAGCCTCTGGGTTTTTGATGATCTACCTAACATTAACTGAGGCAGGAATTAAAATGCAACACATCATATCTGTGCCTGTCGATCTAGAATGGGAGGTGATTGTGATTTCTGCTGTTGAGCATTTGTGGGCACTGGGGTCCCTAACGATACAATATCCTTGGACTTGCGCATGACGGTGTCCCACTTGGGCGAGGTACTGGAAGGGCTGATTGAACCAAACTCCAACATTGAAGTAACATTCCCACATGAGGAAGGAAAAAGGGATAAAACTGGGGGGAAAAAATGGGCAGGATTTGCCAAACCCTCACTCTCCTCCCCACTCCGTGCAGCGGAGATGTTCCAGTCCCATCACTGTCAATGGAGTTTCCCATTGTTCGCAAGATCCTGCTGGAAGGAACAGCTGGAAAATCCCACCCAGTGAAACCAGGCTGAAGCTGGGAACTAAACCCTCGCTGTTATTTGGTTTGGAATCGTGAAAAGGATTTCAGCAGCAGGTGAATCTGTGTTTAGCCCCAGTGATCCATTTTTGATGTTTTCGGAGAATGCCACACATCATTAATGTACTAAGCAAGCAAAAAAGACAAGAAAGGTACAGCATCTCAATATTCCAAGTTGAATTGGCCAGTGCTGACCTGTAGTGAACATTACCTTAAATGGTCGTGGCATGTCTGGACGCTTGTATCGCAAGTATATCAGCCCAGCTACTGCCAGTCCAATGAAAAGCCATCGGACGAAGCTTAAGAAGTTCAGCAGATTGTAAATATCACTCGAAAACAGCATGAGGATAGTTAAAGGGTACTGCAAAAGATGAAAAGGTTAAACAAACGTAAGATTGGAATAAAATTAGCAGGATTTAAGATGGGGTTTGACAAAATACTGTATTAGCATGTTCAGTTAAGATATTGTTCCAATCTTAATCTCCTTGTTCTTTCACATATTAAAGATCTGAAATGCTCAAGGGTATTATAATTACTATAGAAGAAGATATGTGAAGCATATTCTCAGTTTGCAGAACTTCAGGTGTCAAGGTTTTACTGCACTGCCTAAGTCAGGAGTTCCGAAGGGCAGAGTGAAAATTACTGGGCTGTAGTTTTCTATTATTCTGGTGTGGGATATATTGCCCAACACACAGTTTTAGCAGCGACAATGCAAAACCACTTCTAAAGATGGCACTAACCATTAGATCAGTCATTTTGAACCTGGCTGCAGGTAAACTTCTTCCATTCCTAACCCAGAATGATCCTTCTCTGTGGGAGTTGGTTGCAAGCTTGTGACTCTGTTGCTGAATCTGAGTATAAATGATCCGTTTCTAATCCACTTGAATTAGGGTACGTTGTTGTTGTTTAACTTCCTGCACATAGTGGTGCACAAGGTAGACTTTCATCAGACTTTCCATAGCTTGTTTTTCCTGGAACAAGTAGCTGACCTGTCGCTAGAGGCTTCTGGCTTGAGGGGCGCCACTCCACATGGCTGACCAGTGAGTTTCTCCCGCTCTTACTGACAGTCAGTGGTGTGTTGGTAGGGTTTGCAGGTTGACACACTCAACCTGTTTGACCGGGTTATGGACACACCTTCCTTGGCCATCAAGTCCTGGGGTGAGACTCGAACCCAGATCTCCTGGCTCAGAGTCAGGGATGCTATCCACTGCGAAACAAGACTTCTTATGGTGCTAGGGTGGGGGGACTCATGGAGCTTTCTATTCTTAAAAAAAAACATGCTCTGGGTACTTAGACACTTCAGACATTTCCCTAACCCAGTTTTGCTAAGACAATTGATACTAAGTGCAAATTTAGTGAGAAACAATAACTCAGTTTGTAACAGGAAGCAAATGGGCTGAATTTTCAAAACAGGGTTCGGAATCCAACATCCAGATGAAGTTCCGGTTCCCAACCCTGTGCCTCAACTCTGTCACTCCCGCTGCACTGTTTTGAAATGCTCATGCCCTAATCAGGCAGGGGACTAGTTCAGTGTTCAATCAGTGGGGCTTAACATCTCGAGAGGTGGTGGCTGTCTTCAGAACATGAGTGGCAAAGTCAGATGGCAGGCATGGTGCCACTGTCTAGCTGAAGGCAGCATGTAGCATGTTGGAGGGTTAGCAGCATAAATGTTTAAGTGTCCAAATGACTAGATGAGAGGTAATGTGAATGATATAGCACAAGATCCCCTCCCCTCCAGGTCTCCATAATTTTCAATTAATAAAATTACCCCTTGACCCAAATTACGTTCCCCTTGACCCAATTTGAACCTGAACAGTTGCATACTAACACGTTCCAGATTAGTTGGTTTCTCCAAACTCATCATTGACAATTTCAGTCGCAACATCCCCAGGCAAGCTCTTCAGGGAGTTTAATTGGTCATTAGTTGGAGGCAAGTGGGTTCTTCATCCCCTCACGCCTGCCCTCACTTCGAAAACAGAATTGTTTCCTAAAGGCTTTCATTTTTATATCCCACTCTCACCCTTTCCCAACTTCCCAATATTGGAGAGATATTCCTGCCCCAATATCTCGACATGGAAAGCCTCATCATGATGTGAAATTGACAGCCAAAAGGTTGGAAGTCAGGTGAATATGCACTTAAATGACCGGAGATGCTTTCTTACCAACACAATAACAGCAGGAATAGGTGTATGTTTACGAACATGGATCATGGATAGTATTTCAGGAAGGTGACCCTCTCGTGAAGCAACATAAAACATTCTATTTGATTAAAGAGATACAACAGATTATGTCCCAATTAATGCATGCTCTCTATTAACTAGCAAATGCCAATGCAATATCTACGAGTCTGCGCAGATTGATAGTGACATTCTAAGCTCTCCTTTTAAAGCAATTATTTGTCATCAGATGTTAACGAGTTCAGCTTAAATATGTCTCATTAATCTCCTTCAACTCAGCTTCCCTCATCTCTTTCGGAGTAAAACACAACAAATAACTCAGACCACAATAAATTAACATTTTTAGCTTCAGTTGCTTATAACACAGAGTGATTTTATTGAGTACTTCAGGGGAAATTCTAATGTGGCTCGATTGGCTCGCTGAGGGAATAAACACCACTGGCTTTCCCCTTGATCTTGTTTCCACTTTGATGACATTATCAGATTCTGTTAAAATAAGAGGTTTCCTCACACAGCGGCAAAAAGGTTGCCAAAAGAAGATAATCAAAGTGCAAGGGATGTTAGAGCTAACTGGTCTGGTCAGATTGTAGTGCATGGGAAGCTACACCAGAAGGACCTAAGCAGAGTGACAGGGAAAATTTTCAGCACTTGGTTGAGAAGTTTAATAGAACGCCTGGATGCCTTTTTCAACCTGATTTTAAAATAACTTGCCCTTGTCACTTCCCTGACACCAACTGGTCAGATCAGCACTGGTTGCAGTCAAAATTAGAGATCATCCTCTCCAGCAAGTCTACTTACCATAAAAATGCACCAAATAATCAGAGCAGTGTAAAATACATTCTTGACTGATAGGGAACGTATTAGATACTTCATAAAGAATACTTGATTTGTTTCCTTTATTATGTGACTGTTGCTGCTTGATATGCAGATATGTCAAGATATATAAAGATAGATTTCTTTATTTGAATTGAGCAAGCAATGCTTCTTTATTCTAACAAAATTTGCACTGCTCTTAAAGTCTCTTCCTGCACAATTTAAAGGGAACATTGGTTGTGTGTGGTCTGTTTGTTGTACCGTGTGGTATGTTCTGCACTGGTGCATAGCCACACAACCTAGAGGGAACATTGGAGGAAAGCAAAGTCTTTGGAAAATGATAGAATCCCTACAGTGTGGATGGAGGCCATTCGGCCCATTGAGCCTGCACCGACAACAATTCCCTATTCCTGTAACCCTATGCATCGACCCTCCTAATCTCCCTGACACTAAGGGGCAGTTTATCGTGGCCAATCAACCTAATTGCACATCTTTGGGAGGAAACCAGAGCTCCTGGAAGAAACCCGTGAAGATACGGGAAGAATGTGCAAACTCCACGCTAATAACTGCGTGAGGCTGGAATCGAACCTAGGTTCTAGTGCTCTGAGGCAGCAGTGCTAACCACTGTGCCACTGTGCCGCCCATAGAAGGGGATGTAATATTCGTTTATGTTCTTATGTTCTTATGTTTAAGGTAGATTTTGAACTTATGGCAAAAATGCACTGTACAGTGCTTGTGTCATTTGGTCTGTAATTGATGTAATTAATAAAGAAATGGGGAATTTTTAACTAGACTTCTATAGACTTTTCTGCAAAAAGGTATCACAGGGAAACACTTGCAAATGTTAATACGTTGTTAAAATACTTTAAGTTAAATGAAAAGAAATTAATGTTTGCCAAACAAATCTGCTATGAAAATTGAATGACAATAGTCTACTTGTCATTGAGATTTCAAGTTATTTCTCAGCTGAATGTGAAGGGTATCACTGCACCACCCTCACATTGGCTGCATATCTAATTTGAATGCTTTACTGTCTAATGTTCATCAGATAATTGTGGAATCAGCAGAAAAACTATTTTGTAAACGCTCATTCAGAATCTTGATTACTAAAGCACATTTGTGTAACAGTTTGGCTGGTACAATGGAAATTTTAAACCTTTTAGCTGCTCAAATCAGAGCATTGGTTAGGCATTTTTACATTTGTAGTCCAAAGCAATAATTGATATTTTGTAACAAGGGAGCCAGTCAGCTATGAAACAAACTGGTAATAATAAGTCTGGATCATCGCCATTGGAAGGTGCCAGGTCCTTAGATAATTCCGTATCTGGAATTGACGCGTGGTTTATATTGGGCTACTGCATTAGAACTTGCAAACTGACAAGGAAGAGTGGCAGAATCACCACATTGGAGCAAGATATCTTGCCATTCTTTAACCTCAGAATGGTGCCTGACCTGATTGGTAGAGGGGATGGAATGACTGGAGATGTCGAAGGTTGTGGCAGAGAATGGATGATTAAGCAAAACATACTATGATGATACGCATCAGTTGTAAACCAGTCAAGTACTGTGACAGTACTGTGCCTTTAAGAAGTGTATTTTAATCATGCTTCTCTGCAGAGTGTTTCTGCAATCTTTGGCAATTTTTGCACCGTGTTATCCACCATCAGTGTCCTTTATTGTTGCTGAGGCAGTATAATTGATATCATGTTGATTTTAATCTAGACGAACACAATTTTCTGTGGTTTTAATGAGTCCCCTGGGGTTGTTGAGTGGAGTTGATTGACAGTTTATTTCATGTGGCTAAGGACAGCTATGCTTCAAAAAAATGTCCAGTTTTAGTTTTAGTTTCAATTCAGTTGCGGCCAAAAACTGGCGGAAGAAGGCAATGTCTCTATCCAGAGGCTTTTTGAAAGTTTCCAAGACTGCAGGGCCTTGGAGATTTGAGGCAACCTTCAAAGGCCAACTCACAGTGGGTGTTAAAATTTGCAAATCCAGCATCACGTCATCACACTTGTTTTTGTGTCAAGTCTGAAGAAGTGTGTGGGATGATGTTTATCTTGGAACAACAGAGATAGCCAGCTGTTACAGATCATACTGTGTCATATTTAAGTTTTATAATTCGTAAAAGTGATACTAATTCTTGTTATTACACTTTAGCTGTGTTCTTAAATAAACTTTGTTTGATAAAAGCTCCCTAGTGGGTCACTTGAATCATATCTGGAGTGAAACATCTTATGCTCACCTGTGCCAAAATCAAATATAAAACTTAGAGCCTAGGCTAACTTAAAAAAAACACCTTCGAGTTTCTGGTCTGGGTTTTAACAGTGATAGATCCTGACATTCTACAGGATTGATCACCAGGTGTCTGACCATTACTAGGTCAAAAATGGCTAATTACTTTGTGGCCTTTTTGAGGGTTTCTGCTTGGTCTTTTGCATAGTTGAAATGGTAATCCCACAGAACTCCAGGGTTATATCATTTTAAAGAACTATTATTTTTAAGTATGTTATTGCACAGCATACATTGATTCCAATTGCTTTAAGTCCTCACTTATGTTTATAGAAATCACAACTTTAAATGAAATGACTTTAAGTGAACCATGGGTTTCCATAGGAATCAATGTTAAAACCAGAATTAGGTTCTTTCAGACATTTCTTGCAAAGAAATAAACAATCTACCACTGTGTGCGGCACTGTGCATTTCTAGCTGGATTAACTCGCAACATAATACGTATCGCTAAATATAAAAGAAATACAACACACAATACATTTAAATTCTTTTTTTTTAAATTACAGTACTCACCTCGGTACACAGTACTTTTGGATTGACTAGGCTTCATCCAGTGGCAGCAAATAGTCGGTGCAGGTAGCAGCTGAAGTTCTGACCTTTTGTTATTCTTTCACAGGATGTGGACGTCGCTGGCTAGGCCAGCATTTATTGTCCATCCCTAACTGTCCTTGAGAAGGTGGTGGTGAGTTAAGTTCTTGAATCAATGCCGTCCATGTGATGGAAGTATACCCACAACGCTGTTGTTAGGAAGGGGTTTCCAAGATATTGACCCAGCAACAGCAAAGGAATGGTAATATAGTCAGGATGGTGTATGATTTAGACGATAACTTGCATGTAGTGGTGTTCCCACTCATTTGCTGCTCTTGCACGGGTTTGCAAGGTGCTGCCCAAGGAGGCTTGATGTGTTGCTCTATGCACACTGCTGCCAGTCTGTGTAAGGGGATGGATGGATGTCACAGTATTTATAAGGCTGGTCCGGTTATGTTTCTGGTCAATGGTAACCCCCCCCCTCAAGATGTTGTTTGTGACTACCTGTCATCTCTGCCATGAGATGAAGCTCAGGACTTTAGTGCGAGTTCAGCAGCGAAGCCAGAAGTTGGACATGGCTGAAGAACAGACCCTGAGGACTAAGTGATGAACAGAGGCCAAAGGCAAGAGTAAGAGTCAGAGATGCTGGGAGAGGGAGGAAGCATGTCTCTATGTAAGGACAAAACACTGCAGGAAAAGTCATGTGAATAGACAGGCCACAGAAGAGGAAGTCTGTGGCAAATGATGTTGAAACAGCTCCAGCAACCTTAAATAGATATAGTGACATTAACTATCCAAATTATGTTAAAATGAAACAACTTTACGTGAGTTGCTGCTGGGAGGGCACTCACCGTACGCAAATTAAATTTTTTGAAGGGGCAATTTTGTTTTGTGAGCATAAATATATCTTCATTCCCAATTTATCTGATCATATTTGTTCTTTCCCGTTGTTCTGACACATTTTTAAAACCCGTAAATGGACTGATTCCTTACCTGGCAACTGCAAAGATGCCTCCATTCATGGACCCAAAGCAGGAAAGAGCGACAAAGATTGGCACCGCTATAGAGAACTTGCCCATCAACCGCTCCGCAAAGGTCTAAACAATGAGAGTGCAGTTAAAATCAATCCCACACAGTAAGCATTCTTACAACACCAGGTTAAAGTCCAACAAGTTTATTTGGTATCACAAGCTTTCGGAGTGCTGCTCCTTCATCAGGTGAGTGTATCCCATACAGTTAACTGCAAAATCAATTATAATAATTTTGGGATTTGGATTTAAATTTTCATTTCCATGTAAACAAGAATAAGAAAAATAGCACGTGAAAACAAAAACAAAACCCAAAAGAGGTCATAATGGTAGTACTAATCTGCCATTGGGACTGTGCAGGAGGCCACTAAAACCCACCATCAAATGGCCAAGACCTGAAGATTCGGTTACCTTCAACAAAATGGCTGTCCATTCCCTGATAAGGGGGCAATAAGTTTGTCCTGTCATTTTACTGTGGCCTACTTCAGATATGGGAGGCCTCTTTCAGCACTGCTCTGACACCTCAGTGGCTGAGCATATCTGCTGTGCCAATACAGATGCGGGCATTGCTTTTGAATATTTAAATGATCCCAACCTGGAGGTCAGAGGTAGGACAAAGCAACAGTTCACCTCCTGTCCCCCCACGGATGCATGGGATTGAGGGTGATTTAGTGGTTTGGATCAGGAATTGGCTAGCTGATAGAAGACAGAAGATGGTGGTTGATGGGAAATATTCAACATGGAGTTCAGTTACTAGTGGTGTACCGCAGGGGTCTGTTTTGGGGCCACTGCTGTTTGTCATTTTTATAAATTACCTAGATGAGGGTGTAGAAGGATGGGTTAGTAAATTTGCAGACGACACTAAAGTCGGAGGAGTTGTAGACACTGAGGATGGATGTTACAGTTTGCAGAGGGACATAGAGAAGCTGCAGAGCTGGGCTGAGAGGGGCAAATGGAGTTTAATGCAGAAAAGTGTGAGGTGATTCACTTTGGAAGGAGTAACAGGATTACAGAGTATTGGACTAATGGAAAGACTGTTGGTAGTGTGGATGAGCAGAGACATCTTCGTGTACATGTGCATAGATCCCTGAAAGTTGGCACTCAGGTTGATAGGGTTGTTAAGAAGGCATATGGTGTGTTAGCTTTTGTTGGTAGAGGGATTGAATTTCAGAGCCGAGAGATCATGTTGCAGCTGTACAAAACTCTGGTGCGGCCGCACTTGGACTATAGTGTACAGTTCTGGTTGCCACATTATAAGAAAGATGTGGAAGCATTGGAAAGGGTGCAGAGGAGATTTACCAGGATGTTGCCTGGTATGGTGGGAAGGTCTTATGAGGAAAGGCTGAGGGACTTGAGGTTGTTTTTGTTAGAGAGAAGGTTAAGATGTGACCTAATTGAGGCATACAAGATGATCAGAGGATTAGATAGGGTGGACAGTGGGAGGATTTTTCCTCAGATGGTGAGGGCTAACACGAGGGGACATAGCTTTAAATTGAGGGGTGATAAATATAGGACGGATGTCAGAGGTAGGTTCTTTACTCAGAGGGTAGTAAAGGTGTGGAATGCCCTGCCTGCAGCAGTAGTGGACTTGCCAACTTAAAGGGCATTCAAATGGTCATTGGATAGGCATATGGATAATATTGGAATAGTTTAGGTTAAAGAGTCATTAGATTGGTTCCACTGGTCGGCGCAACATCGAGGGCTGAAGGGCCTGTACTGCGCTGTAATGTTCTATGTTCTATGCACTTTCATCCCCCTGATCTGAGGAAATGTTTCCCTTTTATCCATGAGTGAAGATCTAAATAAAACTCTATAATAAACTGGCATGCAGGTACATATGCATAATCTCACCAAGGAACAACAGTTATACGCTTAATAAGTATATTCTTCACTAATACACACTTCAAAAATATAAACTAAGGAACAATATATTTTGCAATTATGCCCCAGGCTAATGTTACTAGCAACCACACGCTGAGCTGGTGCATATTTCTTTTCACACATAAACACTTAGTAAGTATATATTTAATAAGTACAGACTTGGCAGTACTAGTGTATGGATACGTTATACCCAATTTGTAAAACTGTCCATTTTGTGACAAGGGCAGTCCATTTCTTGAAATCCCCAGTCTACCCGCATAATTCATGAAACAGGCAGTTTGAGTTAAAGTTTAAGTTTATTTATTTGTTACGAGTAAGGCTTACATTAACACTGCAGTGAAGTTACTATGAAATTCCCCTGGTCACCACACTCTGGCACCTGTTTGGGTCAATGCACCTAACCAGCACATCTTTCAGGTTGATCACCCAGTTCATGAAATGGGCATTGGAAAACTTGCCCAGTTCATGAAATGGCTAACTATTATGAATAAAAAATAAAATATCATTCACAAATGCATAATTTGCTTAATTCTGTTTACTCTCCTCTTATGTTTCATCCAGTATTATATCCAAACTATTCAGATACAGCTCATATTCATTAATGATTACAAAAACAAATAAAGAAACAATTCATACATGCATAATGTGCCTTTATTCAATGCACATTTCAGATTCAGTGTGACATCTAAATATATCAAATTAATTGCTTTATGTTCTATTATATTTCATTCAGGATCATACCCAAGCCTTTCAAATAGCTTACACATCAGCGCTTACAAAAACAGCATGAATACAATTTATACATATTTAATATGCCAGTACTGTCAGCACTGACCAGCATTGTCACAGGACTTGTGTCAGCGGAGACCTGTTTTCAAGCAGAAACATTGTCTGGATAAGAAGTTACTCCTGCAGTGACATCTCTGGAAGCCTTGCCGACATCAAGCACTTTGAACATGTACAAGCTCACAAAGACTGAGTTATTCTGGTTTACTGTCTTTTGCACTCAGTCCATTGTACTGCATAAATTCAAAATGATTACAGGCAAGTTTGCCCATCGTAATCCCCTTAGCTGTTCCAGTGCTGAAGCTAGTCCCATCTGCTGTCAGCACCACACCTTTGGTGGGTCACCTTTGCTGTGGTCAAGACACTGGGACATCTACATTGTCTAGCGGCACAGTGGCACAGCGGTTAGCACTACTGCATCACAGCGCCAGGGACCCGGGTTTGATTCTGGCTTGGGTCACTCTCTGTGTGGAGTCTGCAAGTTCTCCCTGTGGCTGTGTGGGTTTCCTCTGGGTGCAGTCTGAAAGATGTGCCGGTTAGGTCCATTGGCCATGTTAAGTTTTCCCTTAGTGTACCTGAACAGGCGCCAGAATGTGGCAACTAGGGGATTGTCACAGTAACTTCATTGCAGTGTTAATGTAAGTCTATTTGTGACACTAATAAAATAAACTAAACAACACCCAACAGCCTGAAATGACCTTGTGCTGCATGCCATCATCTGCTTATCTTGCACTGTAATGCTCGGGTGTGCCAGCTTCCTTGCATATCTGGCAGGATGAAGTTCTTCATCAGATTTAGGGCTATTAGTTGATGATCCAGAAGCCTGCTCAGAATCATTCATAGAAGATGGTCCCAGGGATGTCTCAGGATTGTCTATATTGAATGACCCAGGGACTGGCTCAGCCATGTTGGGTGATTCAAGAGCCAACTCAAGGTTATCAATCGTGGATAGTCCCGGGATCTTCCATGTTACACGGTCCAGGGACTAACTTGGAGGCATCAGTGGTGAATGGTTCTGGGCCAGCTCAGATTGCCGAGAGAGGATGACCCAGGGGCCAATTCAGGACCAGGAGTTTCCATGTTTTCCTCAAGAAGTCTTTCCAGTTCTTCTTCAATGGCTATGAAGTTTCCATTGAAGAATTCATCTGATAACCCTGATCTGAGGTTGCACCATAGTTTGTTTCTGGTGAGTGCTTGGCAAGGAGTCATCTTCATTGCTTCATGGCAACCACTATTAATTGCCCAATAAACAAAGTGGACATCCTAGACCCACTGAGCACATTAGTTGTCCAGTCCATTAGCTTCAGCTTCATATCACCATGACTGTGTTTCACCAAGTCTTGACCAGCTCTTCCCACAGTGTTGCCAGTTCCTGGTTGACTTGTGCCTTGAATCTGCTTCCATTATCTGACTAAAGAATATGTGGAGCTCCGATGTCATAAGAACATAAGAACATAAGAAATAGGAGCAGAAGTAGGCCATCTGGCCCTTCGAGCCTGCCCCGCCATTCAATAAGATCATGGCTGATCTGTCGTGGCTCAGTTCCACTTTCCCGCCCTCTCCCCATAACCCTTAATCCCTTCTCTTATTAAAAACCCATCAACCCGCTTCTTAAAAATATTTAGCGAGGCAGCCTCCACCACTTCAACGGGCAGAGAATTCCAGAGATTCACCACCCTTTGAGTGAAGAAGTTCCTCCTCAACTCCGTTCTGAACCGCCCCCCCTTTATCTTGAGGCTGTGCCCCCTAGTCCTACTGTCTTTTTTGAGCGGGAAGAGTCTCTCCACCTCTATCCTATCCATCCCATTCATCATCTTATACGTCTCAATGAGATCTCCCCTCATTCTTCTAAACTCTAACGAGTACAAGCCTAGTTTATTCAGCCTCTCCTCATAGCTCAACCCCCTCAACTCCGGTATCAGCCTAGTAAACCTCCTCTGCACTCCCTCCAAGGCCAAAATATCCTTGCGCAGGTGCGGCGCCCAAAACTGCACACAGTACTCCAGCTGCGGCCTCACCAATGCCCTATACAGCTGCAGCAAGACCTCCCTACTTTTATATTCAATCCCCCTCGCTATGAAGGCCAGCATCCCATTCGCCTTCCTGACCACCTGCTGCACCTGCAAGCTGGGTTTTTGCGACTCATGCACAAGGACCCCGAGGTCCCTCTGCACCGTCGCCTGCTGCAGTTTTTCGCCACGTAAGTAATAGTCCTTCCTGTCTAGAAAATGAGAAGCAGCTCAAGGGCAACCTTAGCTGCTGTCATGGATTTCAGAGGGCAAAAGATGTGGACCTTGGCCAGGTAGTTAATGAAGTACAGTCTGAAACAATAATGTCTGTCCTTCAAAGTCTGCATGTCAACCAAGTCTACATGTCCACATTTATTCAAGTTGTTAACAGACACAATCTGCACTGCTGCACTTTTTTACTTCCCTGATGATCTAGTGGTTAGGATTTGGCGCTTTCACCGGCATGGCCTGGGTTCAATTCCGGGTCAGAGCAAAGCATTTTCTGTGTGGAGCTTGCATGTTCTTCCCATGTCTGCGTGGGTTCCTTGCAGGTGCTCCGGTTTGCTCCCACATTCCAAAGGCATGTGAGTCAGATGATTAGCCGTGCTAAATTGCCCTTTAGTGTCAGGGGAATTAGTGGGGTGAATAGGGAGGATCACGAGGATAGGGTCTTGGTGAGATTGTTGTAGGTGCAGATTCCATGGGGCAAATGGCTTCCTTCTGCACTGGAGGGATTCTATGATTCTATGACAGAGGTCTCACAACCAGTCCTGTTGCTGCCTCCTGCCTGTGATGCTTTTCTATGCATCTCTCACAGTGTCTAATGATGACTTTGAGAGATCATGGGATGTTTGCATATTTTTCAGAAAGTTCCTTGTGAGTTTCCTTTTCACCCCCATGACCAATTTGTTGCATGTCATCTCAGATGATTTCCTTGTTAGCCAGGTACTTACCATTGCTTTTAGTAATGTTGCACACACCACCTAGACATGCAAGCATGAGAGGTTTCTGAATGTGATACTAATTTCTTCAGAGTTTCTGTCCAGTTTTCCCATGCTTGATGACAGCAATAACCTTCTGTTCATATTCAGCAGACCACAAACTAGCATAGCTCTTAATACAGTCTTCAATGTTTGCAAGGGTATGTTGGTTGGTATAGATTTATATGCTGATATACTGCTTCTACAAGAGATGTGAATGCTATCACATTTTCATCTTGATACTACAAAGGAGAGGTCAACTTGTCACCAATGAACTGCTAAGTGTTCCTTGCCATATGACCCTTTGAAGTCAACACAATGAAATAGGCAGTTTGACTGCTCATTTCATGAAATGGCCAATACTTGGGCAGCACAGAGGCACGCTGGTTAGCACTGCTGCCTCACAGTGCCAGGGACCCAGGTTCGATTTCTGGCTTGGGTCACTGTCCGTGTGGAGTTTGCACATTCTCTCCGTGTCTTGCGTGGGTTTCCTTCGGGTGCTCTAGTTTCTTCTCACAGTTGAAAGATGTGTGGGTTAGGTGAATTGGCCATGCTAAATTGATCCTTATTATTAGGGGGACTAGCTAGGTAAATACAAGAGGTTGTGGGGGTAGGGCTTGGGTAGGATTATGGTTGGTGCAGACTCAATGGGCTGAATGGCCTCCTTCTGCACTGTAGGATTCTATGATGCTTTCATTTCCAGTATGGAATTGCACACTTTCCATCAACTGCTTCGAAGTTAGATGTGAACTGGTCCCATTTCAACTTAGATCAAATTTTACATCTTCCACCAACCACCATCTATGTCTTTGGAGAGAAACCTGCTTTCCCAAACTGACAATATTCATGCTGATATTGAGCAACTTAGTACATGACATTAAGCTGATAAACTACACCAGGTTTGAGTCACAATTCCACAAATAAGATTTTAAAACTCATACATAACACTGGCTATTCCATGGAATGAACGGTCAAACTACCTATTTCATGATCTGCCCCACAGGGTTTGCCCAGTTCATGAAACGGATTCCACCAGCATCCATTTCATGAAATGAGAGGTTCATAGAATCCTATAGTGCAGAAGGAGGCCATTCAGCCCATCAAGTCTGCACCAACCACAATCTCAGCCAGGCCCTATCCTCATAACCCTATGCATTTACCCCAGCTAATCCCCCTGACACTAAGGAGCAATTTAGTATGGCCATTCCACCTAACCCACACATCTTTGGAGTGTGGGAGGAAACCGGAGCACCTGGAGGAAACCCATGCAGACATGGGGAGAATGTGCAGACGCCACACAGACAGTGATCCAAGGCGGGAATCGAACTCAGGTCCCTGGCGCTGTGAGGCAGCAGTGCTAACCACTGTGCCACCATGCCACAAATTCACAAATCACGTGCAACACATGTATTCAGCCTGCTTAACTGGAACACATTTAAATATAAATTACTTCAGAAAGGTTTTACTGGTCTCCTTTGGAACTTTCCCACAACACAGACCAAAACTTCAAAAAGAAAGTGAAAACTCAACTTTTTCTGCTTAAGTGCACAGATTTGTCAGTGAACATAATGACCACACAATCTGTTCATCAATGATCACACAGACAGTTCATCAACTGAACCATCTTTATCTTTCCAGATGCTAAGTTATTTCTTTCCTTTTACAATTTTCTTCCCTCTTTCCTCTGAAAGTGCTGATTTGCTGCCAAGGCGCTGAGACCAATCCTTAATGCTGTCAAGAAATGTAGTCATCTAACACAGCATAAAGTGGAGATCAAACCTGGACATTTCCTGATCTTAAATTTTATTTAGTAGTCACAAGTAAGGCTGACATTAACACTGCAATGAAATTACTGTGAAAACCCCCGAGTCGCCACACCCCGGCGCCTGTTCGGGTCAGTGCACCTAAACAGCACGTCTTTCAGAACGTGGGAGGAACCTGGAGCACCCGGAGGAAACCCACGCAGACATGGGGAGAACGTGCAAACTCCACACAGATAGTGACCCAAGCCGGGAATTGGACCCTTGTCCCTAGAGCTGTGAGGTAGCAGTGCTACCGTGCGGCCGTGCTGATCTGTAGCATTTAGCTGAGCCGTTGCGGAGATTTGACTACTGGTTGTTTCCATAGATATTCAAGACAAATATCACATTGGCTTCCAGCTGAGTGTCGTCTTTTAAAATGTTAAATTCATAAACATGTCAAAATAATTACATATATATTTATATCAATAATTAGTCTGTAAAGAACTGTGTTTAATTGATTCCTGAAATGAGAAAGGCCAGATTATCTTGCCTGATGAAATCCCAACTGATTTATAAGGTATTCCTTGTCAGTGCAATAAATTCTGTATTTGGGAGCTATTTAGTTGAGTATTCACTTCATGCTATTTATGTAAAATATTTCCTTTTCCACCTTGAAGATCCCCTGGGTAGGGACAAAATATTAAATTCACAGGACTGCATTGAGCCAAAATAGAACACACTACAACACTGAATAATAAACTGGGATGTGTTTTTTTCTCTCTAAATTGTCAGCCATGCCATAGAATATCGAAGTACGTCTGCGGCCAAATGTGCTGTCACCTCAGTGACCAGGCTTCAATCCACCTCCCCGGATATGCAACAGCCATCTCCTCTCTGCGCCGGCTACAAAGATAGAAGATTAGGGCAGTTTCAAGCTCAGTCCCAAGTGGGCCTGTGAGCACAGTCAACGCTGTCTGCCTTTCAGCAGCACATAACAAGCAATCTTATTTCGCGAGGCCATAAGTGCTCTGAAATATGGAAAAGGTCAGGCCACTGCTCCTTCAGATTGCAGTTAAATTCGTACTTAAGGCAGAGTGGAAGGAGTTTAACTCTGCATCAAGTCCCTGATACGCCTGACCTGGATGAGCTTGAAGCTAATAATGGACACAAGAAATGGGAAGAGTACACGCATCTTCCATTTTGATGAGCACAAAAAGAACAAAAAACTTCTCACAGGAGTGAACTATTAGTGAAATGGATGAGCTTTATTTCCGGGGAGTAAGTTAAATTGTGCCCCCTTTCCCTTTGTTTCCTTAAGTCACTCTATGTTGCATACCAGTCCTTGGGCTGCTAGAGTGAGCAGGGGCTCGAGTATTAATTCTATAATCTGTTGCCTGGAAAGAATGTGGGGAGGTGATGGTCTCGTGGTATTGTCACTGGACTAATTATCCGGAGACCCAAGGTCTTGCTGTGGGCACCCAGGTTCAGATCCCATCACGGCAGATCATAGGATTTGATTCCAGCAACTGCTCCAGGAACTCAAAGACTAATAGGGAACAAAGAAAATTACAACACAGGAACCGGCCCTTCTCCAAGCCTGCACTGACCATGCTGCCCAACTGAACTAAAACCCCCTATCCTTCCAGGGACCATACCCCTCTATTTCCATCCTATTCATGTATTTGTCAAGACGCCCCTTGAAAGTCACTATTGTATCTGCTTCCACTACCTCTCTCATCAGCGAGTTCCAGGCACCCACCACCCTCTGTGTAAAAAACATGCTCATGTTGACTATGAATCCATTTCCGGTTGTTGTAAAAATCCATCTGTTAACACTAATGACCGATAGAGGCACCAGGCCCATAGCAATGTGGTTGTCTGTTAAATAACCTCTGAAATGGCTGAATAAATCAGTCGGTTCAAGGGAAGTTGGGGATGGGCAACAAATGATGGTCCCACCAGCGACCCCCTTGTTCCATGAAAGAACAAAGGAAAAAACAATTTAGCGATAATCCTTTCTCTAGCTTGGTGCTTTCCACTAATAATTATAGAACTCCTACAGTGCAGAAAGAGACTATTCGGCCCATCGAGGCTGCACCAACATCAATCTCACCCAGGCCCTATCCCTGTGACCCCACGTATTTACCCTGAAAATTTCCCTCCCTGACACTAGGGGGCAATTTAGCATAGCCAATCCACCTAACCCATACATCTCTGGGATAACGATAGAGTTAGTTTCCAAATAGCGTGGACATTATACCCTCTGTGAATCACACTGACACTCTGTAAGCTGCGGTGTACTCTGCACATAAATAAATTGATCCTTTTGGACAGTACAAGGAGGGCACCTTTTGCCCACCCATTCCATTTTTCACAGCAGTGAAGACGTCTTGCCACTGGCTGTCCGCAAGATCTTCCGGTCCCACCGATGTCTGTCAGGAGATCTGCTGGTGGGAAGTGTCGGAAAATCATACCCATTGTCGCCTAATGTGCGCTGGGAAATATTTCGGCTGGGTGGGAGACACTAGGCATTTGGAAGGCAAGCGTTGGGGGGAGGCTGAAATTTGATGTTAAAAGCGTATGATCTGACCTTCAGCATCAATCACAAATGCCTGATCAGTGTTCTAGCTGCATTAGGATATGGGTCTATACAGCCCAGTGTCCCACAGGTGCTGATAGCCTTTGTACTTGCTATTTGCGATAGGTCGGACTTTGCAAGTTATAGACCTCGAGTGGAATCTTCCAAAAATTGTTCGGAGGCCGGGATTTCCAACCTCACCGGTGGCTGGGATTCTTCAGTTCCACTGCTGTAAAAGGAGTTTCGGCTGGGCACCAAATTTTCCATTCTCGCTGGAAGTGGGGACGAGATTGGAGAGTCCCGGCCAGAGTGTCAGACTCTGACTGAAAACCGGTGTGTTTCTCTCCGCAGACTCAGAGGAGTGTTCAGGCCAGGTTCTGCACTTTGTGCACACAACATCTGGGGGCATGGTTTCTGTTGTCATTCTGGTAGGGAGGGGCCAGATACAGCTGGCTCCATAGTGATCAGGATCCATCTGAAAAGGGTGCCCCTGATCTGCATTGAAAATGAAGTTCCCCCAAAACCCCCTCCCTGTGGACATGGAGGACCACCCTGACAAGCACCCCCAGCTCAGGATGCACTGGGGGCACTCTCCCCTCCCCCCGCAACCCCCCACACCCCGATACCACATAAGTATAAGGAGGCACATTCCCCCCCACCACCACGTGAGTATTGGGGACACTCCCCCCTTCACGGGCATGCACAGAAACCCTCCACCCCGTCAGCTTTAAAGAGTGCTCCCCTCTCTCTGAGCCCCCTGCACCCTCACATCTCCTATCTCCCCCTCACTTTCCACCTCACTCCATATAAAGGGAACCCGCCCTCTCTCTGGAGGGGGGTTACCCCCCCCAATGCCAGATCCCCCCTTGGCAAAGCTTCCTTCATGCGCTCTCTGTCCACTTGGCACTGCCCTTCCCTGTTCCCCCTCGACATTGCACCCTGGCAGTACCTCCCCACAACGTCCTGGGGGAGAGAACTGCTAGGATGGCGGGGGCAATGCCCAGGCTTGTCCTTCAACTTCCTGTGCCTACAGGAAGCTCCGTACCCCCGGAATGGTCATCACAGCCCATCGTCACTTTATGAAAATCAGCAGTGAATCGCACCGGTGTGGTGTCACACCATCAGGCGGGGGAGTTGGGAGGAGGGGGAGGGATATGTCATGGGTGGAAGCTATGGCAATAAGCCATTTATTTATATTTAAATGGATTGAAATTCATGGGAATCAGGTTGACACCCTTTCAGATTTGCACCCATGGTGAATGGGGCTGCTAGATGGTGCCCGTGATGTTGCCCACTCAGGGGTACAGCTTACAGACACCTGCTGTTCATCAGCTTACTGGTCACCCACTGTTGCAGAATCTAGCTGTAAATGCGATATATATCACCCATTTTGGCTCTGTCAACCAAGCTCTATTCTCGCCATCACAATGGGGGCGGATTATTCACGTATTTGAAATCATCCTTCCAGGCAACCAAGTCTATTTTCAGGTATTTCCTCCCACCTTATACACCTTATACCTGCAAGCTGTATTAGCAATCCATTAAACTGCAGAAAAGATGGAAAATTGAACAATAATATTTTGAATTCCGCTAATTCAGCTTTGCTCTGTATTTGAGAAGGATAGCAGAAGATTGTTGGTCATGTATCGTGTCTGCAACCATTTGTAAATTGAAGCATACTCTCCATTTCAAAAGATCACTGTGTTCTTTCACATAAATTTCAGGCTTTATTACTTACCACGGCGACTGCTTCAGAGGCCAAAAGCTCCTCAGGACTCATCACAGCAAAATAAGCTACATTTGTTAACACATATCCGACTGTTACAACCAGCATTGATATGCAGATAGCAAGAGGTATATTCCTGGAAAAAAACAACAAAACATTTTTTAATAACAGAATATTCTAAAGACCTGTAATTTATGAAATTCACCTTTTTTCGAGCAAGTATTGTTGCATTGTGTTTGATTGCATTTTAATAATGTATGAGGCATAATAAAATGTCCTGTACATTGCAGATGTTTATGCTATTTATCCGTGTCCATTGTATGGTAATTGTAACTTTTTATATTCAGCTATATCGTAATGGATAATGTGCAACAATATCCAATATCATATCAGAATTATTTTATAATTAGTTCTATGCTCAGATACACTGTTATTCCTAACCCTGTTCAGTTATTCTGTAGTAATATAAGATCTATTCAATCATAGTGTAATCATTATGTGAATTCAGCTGTACTGTCCTAATTTTAACAGTGCTCAGTTGTATTGCAACCATTGTTACATGTTAGATTGTATTGTGCATTTAATATATCCATTTGTATGATACACAATTGCCTTTACTTGCTCTCCAATCATAATGTGTGTTCAATTGTGGTTAAAGTATGGTCAGTGATGGGGGATCATGTGCGAACCGCTATCTAAACAAATGACCGTTCAAATATTCTGTTGGGTGCACTGACCCCGATTTTAAAGCTTGTGTTTCCTTTTGGACCAGGCCCTACCTGAAAGAAAAACTCAACCTTTGGGTTTCTAGGGAAGATTAAAAACTGAATCTGAAGCTGAGTGAAACTGGGTAAAAGATACAGAGCCTGCTGAGCTTGGATCAGTCTGTAATATAGTGCATGCAGGCTGAAGAAGGGAAAGGCTGGCTCCAGGAACTGGCAATAGACAAATACCAGGGCTGCAGCAGCTGTTTATGTTATCTGAAGTAAGTAAGTGATTACCTAGCTGTACAATGCACAGGGTTGTCACAGAGGATTTGGACAAAGGCAATGCTGCTGGATCTACACCATCAAGATTGTCATGGACAGAGCCAAGGAGGTCCAAAGATGTGCAGGTTAGGTGGATTAGCCATTTTAAATTACCCCTTAGTGTTCCAAAATGTGTAGATTAGGGGATTAACAGGGTAAAAACGCTTGGGGTTTCGAGGATAGTTGTGGGGGGGGGGGGGGGGGGGGGGTGCGGTGGGCCTGGGTAAGATGCTCCTTTGGAGAGTTGGTGCAAACTCAATGGGCTGAATGACCTCCTTCTGCACTGTAGGGATTCTATGATTCCATGACACTCTGGAAATGTTCACCATTGTGGTAAGGTTGGATGGGAGTTAAGGCTGATGAGAATTAGTGGCTAAATCCTCAAAGAAAAGGAGCTGGAATTCCACCTGATGAAGACCAGAGCTTTGGAGGACTTTGTGGCTGATATAAACTCAGTGGAGTGCCCAGTAAATCAATGAAATGTATCCTTGTGGTATCTGCTCTTGAATGCGTAATTTGTGATATATACTGACCATAATTTGCTATTAATCTGTGTTTGGTTTATGTTGATTTTGGTTTGATTGTTAAAGTAGAAGTTTTAAAAATGAAATCTTATCGATTGGTAAATTCAGTTCTTTTGGGTTTCTTTGGCCTCCAATGGAATGTCAACATAGTTGTACAGATAAGTTACATTTGTGGCATTATGTTTTAATCATTGAAATGTTTGCTTTAATCAAATGCCTGTTTACTAGTGCTCATTCCCACTGTGCAAATCTATTTTGTGATGATAGTAGTGCAATGGATGCATTTTATGTTTAAAGGGAATATTTTAAAAATTAGCTTTATGCTACAGGCAATCAGTGTGTCTGGTTGGAATGCAGCCCATGTTATGGGGGAGCTGGATAATTAGTTATTTCAATCTTGCAAGTATTTATTTTTAGAACTAATGGACTTCTGTTTATCGAAGTCCTCCTGGGATTTCTGATCAGAGTGATTGTGAGGGTCGTGTGATGATGTGGTTTATGTGCAGATCTGGGTCTGTGGAAAAAGAAAAGAGCTTTTTTAGAAAGCAGTTAGTTGCAGCTGAAGTTAGTAGAATGTTGCAGGCTTCGAGAACCTCTCTCTCTAAAAGCTCCAAGAACGTTAACAAATGTTAAAGTGAGTATGCCTGGGTTTGCGAACTGTATTTATTTAAAAATTGGTTTGAACTATGCATGAATATGGCTGATTTGGAACTGGAACAGTCATAAGCTGGGAAGTAAAATTGCTTCCTTTCATTTCTAAATATTGTTTAACTGTTAATGGTTAAGCTGCTTCATTTGTTAGCGTTATATGTGAATTGTGTGGTTGTGTGGTTGAAAGAAATGGCGGAGGTTATAGTGGATGCCTTGGTGGTTATTTTCCAGACGTCGCTGGATTCCGGGGAAGTGCCGGAAGATTGGAAAACGGCTAATGTTACGCCGTTGTTTAAGAAGGGTGCCAGGCAAAAGGCGGGGAATTATAGGCCGGTTAGTTTAACGTCTGTGGTAGGTAAAATGTTAGAATCCGTCATTAAGGAGGAAATTGCGAGGCATCTTGAGGGGAATTGCTTGATAGGGCAGACGCAACACGGTTTCATTAAAGGGAAGTCGTGTTTGACAAATTTACTGGAGTTCTATGAGGATGTGTCTAGGGCAGTGGATAGAGGAGAGCCGGTGGATGTGGTCTTTCTGGATTTTCAGAAGGCGTTTGACAAGGTACCTCACAAGAGGTTATTGCAGAAGGTCAGGGGACATGGAGTTGGGGGTAGGGTGTTAGCGTGGATAGAGGATTGGTTGTCAAATAGGAGGCAGAGAGTGGGGGTCAATGGGTGCTATTCGGATTGGCGGTTGGTGACTAGTGGGGTGCCCCAGGGGTCGGTGCTGGGGCCTCAGCTATTTACCATTTATATAGATGATCTGGAGGAGGGAACCGAGTGCAGGGTGTCGAAATTTGCTGATGACACCAAGATTGGGGGAACGGCAAATTGTGCGGAGGGTGTGGAGAGTCTGCAGAAGGATCTAGATAGGCTGGGCGAATGGGCCAGGAAATGGCAAATGGAATTTAATGTTGGCAAGTGTGAGGTGGTCCACTTTGGTAGGAAAAATGGTAGGAAGGACTATTACTTACGAGGCGAAAAACTGCAGCAGGCGACGGTGCAGAGGGACCTCGGGGTCCTTGTGCATGAGTCGCAAAAACCCAGCTTGCAGGTGCAGCAGGTGGTCAGGAAGGCAAATGGGATGCTGGCCTTCATAGCGAGGGGGATTGAATATAAAAGTAGGGAGGTCTTGCTGCAGCTGTATAGGGCATTGGTGAGGCCGCAGCTGGAGTACTGTGTGCAGTTTTGGGCGCCGCACCTGCGCAAGGATATTTTGGCCCTGGAGGGAGTGCAGAGGAGGTTTACTAGGCTGATGCCGGAGTTGAGGGGATTGAGCTATGAGGAGAGGCTGAATAAACTAGGCTTGTACTCGTTAGAGTTTAGAAGAATGAGGGGAGATCTCATTGAGACGTATAAGATGATGAATGGGATGGATAGGATAGAGGTGGAGAGACTCTTCCCGCTCAAAAAAGACAGTAGGACTAGGTGGCACAGCCTCAAGATAAAGGGGAGGCGGTTTAGAATGGAGTTGAGGAGGAACTTCTTCACTCAAAGGGTGGTGAATCTCTGGAATTCTCTGCCCGTTGAAGTGGTGGAGGCTGCCTCGCTAAATATTTTTAAGAAGCGGGTTGATGGGTTCTTGATAAGAGAGGGGATTAAGGGTTATGGGGAGAGGGCGGGAAAGTGGAACTGAGCCACGACAGATCAGCCATGATCTTATTGAATGGCGGGGCAGGCTCGAAGGGCTAGATGGCCTACTCCTGCTCCTATTTCTTATGTTCTTATGTTCTTATGAATAAAGTTTGTTTTACTTTAAAAGATCCATACTTTGTTAATGGAATCACTCCTGGAAATAAATACCTGTCTTCAGATTTATGCCAAAAACAAAAAAATGTTGGGATCTGGTCTGGCTTCCTAATGTAACCTGGCATTCTGTTTATTTATTAGTGTCACAAGTAGGCTTACACTAACAATGTAATGAAGTTATTGTGAAAATCCCTTAGTTGCCACACCCTGGCACCTGTTTGGGTACATTGAGGGAGAATTTCAGAATTACAAGGGACAATTTTAACCCTGTCCAGTTCACAGAAACCAGCAGGTAGGCAGTGAAAATTCAGCTGACAGGCCAGCCTATCCTTGTCCTGCCACCTTCTCATTAGTTATTAATTTTAAGGGAAGGATATGTGTAGGAAACTAACAGGGTCCCTTCCTTAGATATGAAGATTGGCTGTGATACCACACCCAAGCCCCGAATGCTATTTGAAGAAATGAACTGAAATGGGAAGCAATTTGACTTTGCAGACAAGCAAAGAAATGGCCTAAAAAGGTGATTTTTTTTTAAAAAAGTATTTTACATTTTTCTCTGGCACCAGGAAGAGTAAGAGTGCTTGCCTGGGACACACCCATGAAACTTTACACCTCCAGCGTCCCACAGTAGGCAGTGTCCTGCAGTCCTATTCTGTAGCCTCCTGCCGTTCAATGTTCTGCTGCCTACTGTTCAGAAGCAGGCAACTGATCAACAACTTACAGACGAGATTCAAGCATTAAAATCGCCCCAATCTCTCACTGTTAAAGTCGGGGGTGGTGGGGGTGGGGGGAGCAGTTCATCACTCACCGAGGCTCCCACCTGACTCAATTCCGACCCAGGTTAAAAATCAAACAATAGAGATTTGATGTCACAAATCAAACCGGAGCTTTCGCTGGCTGGGCTTGGGCAGAGAGCCAGTGATTTGATTTTTGGATGTGGGTCAGGTCACGATTCATTCTGCGCCCTTGCCTGTCCAGATTGAGGTGGGCAATGCGCAAAGTTTGTGCACCCACCTCAGCCAAATGATCATAACTACCAGATGGTGTTCCACAGATACTGTTGGCTGCTCCAGAGAGATGTCTTTGAGCTTTGCCCAAGCAGGATGATCCCCACTAACAGATGGAATGCTGGGGGGCATTAGTGATATTAGTGGTGAGACACCTACATGTACCTCCAGCTATGTCAGGCACTTCAGCCAAACAGAATACTGCACAACTGTTGACATTCTGCCCTCTCTCTCTTTCACAGAATAAGATTGATTGATTTATCACTGTCATACATATCAGGATACAGTGAAAAGTATTGTTTCTTGTGAGCTATACAAATAAAACATTCTGTTCATAGAGTACAGAGGGGAAATGGAAATGATAAGGTGCAGAATATAGTGTTGCAGCCACTGATAAGGTGAATAGAAGGATCAGCTTAATGCATGATAGGACCATTCCAAAGCCTGATGGCAGCAGAGAAGAAGCAGTTCTTAAGTTGGTTGGCACTTGTTTTCAAATTTCTATATCTTTTACCCGACGAAAGAAAGTGAAAGAGAGAATGTTCGGGGTGCATGGGGTCCTTGATTATGCTGGCTGCTTTCCCGAGGCGGTGGGAAGTATAGATGGGAGTCAGTGGATGGGAGGCTGGTTTGTGTGACAGACTGGGCTACATTCACAACCCTTTGTAGCTTCTTGTGGTCTTGGTCAGAGCAGGAGCCATACCAAGCTGTGATATAACCAGAAAGAATGCTTTCTACCGTGCACGTGTAGAAGTTGGTGAGAGTCGTAGTGAACATGCCAAATTTTTTTAGCCTTCTGAGAAAGTAGAGGCATTGGTGTGCTTTCTTAACTATGGCATCAGCATAGAGGGACCAGGACAGGTTGCAGGTGAGGTGGTAGAAAATAAAAGACAGCCAAGTAGATCTAAGGGTGGACAAGGACACCTGCATATCCTGAGGCCTACAGAGAAGGCTCTTTAGAATGCTGGCTAAGATGAAATCTACACCTTTGAGGACATTGAGGATGATAGCATTTTCCAGCTTGTTCCCCTTTTCAGCTTCCAGCACACATTCATCCTGTTAGTTGATATCTTGAGCAAACTGTAGGTAGTGTGGCCTTGGACCTCCTACTTTCAGCCCAACCACAGGCTCTCACACCAACCTTCCCCTTTTGATTTCTTGCTTTCAGATACTCAAGTCCTGTTGCCTCCCAGCTGTGGAATCCCAGAACAGCAACAGTACTGCAATGATAATATGGCTCTATCACTTAATTTAATGCTCACTTCCACGAGCTTAGACACTGGTGCTGCACCTAAACTGGAGTTGGTATAGAGCTGGAATCAGTATGCTGTGAATAAATTGGGCATGAGTCAGGCTACAGGTAGGCCACAGTTTTAAAGTTTATTTATCAGTGTCACAAGTAGGCTTACATTAACATTGCAATGAAGTTAATGTGAAAATCCCCTAGTTGCCTAGAGGGAGAATTTTAGCATGACCAATGCACCTCTTTCGAGCACCCTGAGGAAACCCAAGCAGACACGGGGAGAACATGCAGACTCTGCATGGACAGTGACCCAAGTCAGGAATCGAACCTGGATCCCTGGTGCTGTGAGGCAGCAGAGCTAACCACTGTGCCACCATGCCACCCATGTAAAGCATGGTTCATTTGTCAGCTCACCAGAGGGTGAAGTGGAAACCTGCTGCATAACATCATTCTGTAAAACGTCAGGATAACACCAATTTCTCATATCCAGGCACACCGATATCCTTCAAAAATGATGTGTGTGTCATGCTGCTTTCCCCTAACCCCCTTGGCAAAGCCAGATAGGCTTTTGCACTAAGCATATGAATTTCACAACCGGATTGTTTCAATAACATTGCAAAGAGCTTCAGTGGGAGAATAGGACATGGAGCTTGAATTGGGAGACAAACAGGAAAATGACTAAAGGGGCAGAATTTTACCTGCACGTCCGCCTGAGTTTCGTATGATCCTGCCCGAGGCCAATGGACAATGCGATTCTCTGGAATCTGGGCGGGTGTGCCGGTAAAATTCCGGCTAAGGTATGTTTGGCAAGATCACATGGAGAAATTTGAAGGGCAATGGAAATAAGAAGGAGAGCGACTGTAGGGTCACCATTGGCAGCAGAGTCTATCACTGACAATGAAGCAGAGAGTGCCACAATGGACGGTGCAAGCTGGGATGCTGAGGTAGAGGAAGCTGCAGAATTAGGATGGAATAAAGCCATGCAGGGATCCGTGAATAAGCATAAGGAGCTTGAAATAGGGATTCACCAGTGGAGCTATGTGCAAACTGGAGTTTACTAAACACAGTGCAAAGCACAACAGATGAACCATAGAAAGCATCCTTGCCGGTTATATCACAGCTTGAATGGCTCCTGCTCTGTCCAAGACCTCAAGAAACTACAAAGGGTTGTGAACCTTGCCCAGTCCATCACCAGCCTCCCATCCATTGACACTGTCTACACTTCCCATTGCCTTGGAAAAACAGCCAGCATAATCACGGATCCCACGCACCCCAGACATACACCTTCTCCCTTTGGGAAAAAGATACAAAAGTCTGAGAACGTGTGCCAACAGACTCAAGAACAGCTTCTTTCCTGCTACCATCAGACTTTTGAATGGACCTACCTTATATGAAATTGATTTTTCTCTGCACACTATCTGTGACTGCAACACCATATTCTGTACCCTCTCTTTCCTTCCCCCACTATGTACTCAATGAACAGTATGTTTTGTCTGTATAGCATGCATGAAACAATACTTTTCACTGTATCCCAATAGATGTGACAATAGTAAATCAAATGAAATGAAATCGAAATGATCTCACATTACTCTGACTTCAGCACAGTGCCTGAAGAGACACTGCCATTTTTCTTGCCAGTTAACAGCTGAAAATATTTCAGAAAGTACTGTGGAAGCAGTTTCTAGACGATTGATCACTGGGTTTAATACTGTAATTCTGCAGCTGTCAGTTTTTGTTATTTGAACTACAAACTTCTATCAAACACAGATTCATAGTTGTAGATGGAAGGGCAATCTAAAGTAAAAGTTCATTTATTAGTCACAAATAAGGCTTACATTAACACTGCAATAAAGTTACTGTGAAATTCCCCTAATAGCCTAATAGCCACAGTCCAGTGCCTGTTCAGGTCAATGTACCTAACCAGCACGTATTTAAGAATGAGGGAGGAAACCGGAGCACCCAGAAGAAACCCCTGCGGAGAACATGCAAACTCCACACAGACAGACCAAAGATCCATCAGATTAGATGACACCCAGACACTGTTCCAAATTACAGAGATGGGGTAATTCACACAAGCAGGACTTCTGCATTTTCCAGTAAGCACACATCATGACAACCACCTTGATACTTGACCAGGTTAATGAGAACAGCAGCAACGTTTATTTAGTTTGTTTATTTATTAGTGTCACAGGTAGGCTTATATTAACCTTGCAATGAAGTTATTGTGAAAATCTGATTGTTGTCACATTCTGGAATCTATTTGGATACATCGAGGAGAACTTAGCATGGCCAATGCCCCTAACCAGCAGGTCTTTCGGACTGCGGGAGGAAACCGGAGCACCTGGAAGAAACCCACACAGATACGTGCAGACTCCACACAGAAAGTGACCCAAACTGGAAATCGAACCCTGGCGCTGTGAGACAGCAGTGCTAACCACTGCCACCGTGCCACTCAGTAGGATGAGGATAAAGTAGGATAGCAGTTGGATAATCTTTTGGCTCCCACACCAACTATTGGATCACCTCTTAAGTCTGGGCTAATTTCTTCAGTTTTGCAACACATTTAGGTGGTCAGAATTTGGAGCCTGCAGGGTAGAATTCTGTCATGGCCCAAGAAATCTGCCCGCCCATGCCCCCTTGCTGCAAGGGTAGCAGCTTAAGATTTACTCTTCTCCCCCCTCAACTCCTTGGCTACCAAAAAATGCCAATCACCATCCTATCATTATTTCTAAGTTCAAGTAGACTTCCCCCAAAATCTGACCCGACAATCGATCACATAGATAAATGGCAGATTCCTGTGTTTCGCGGACTATTGGGAAGACACACAAAAGGAAACAGCTGTAGCTTTTCAATCTCCGAGATCTAAAGGGCATGCATAGGCCTGCCGGCAAAAGATGACAAGGTGTGTAATATTCCCTATTGGGCTTTAACTAATTGACAATTAATCACATCTAGTTCCAATTCAATAACCATATTTTCCAAGCTCCAAATGAATTCTTCATTATCTAAATGTCAACAATTAAGTTGTAACAAACAGTCCCACTGCACAAATTATTCTGTGGCGTACATAGATAATTATATTCAGGGTTGTCATGGCAGCTGGCCCTTTTAAATTTCATTGTAAATGGATCAGACATAATCTCTGCACGTCATGAGTACAAAATCTGGTCAGAACTGTGGTCTGGGTTTTTGTTGCAAAGTGAAAATGTTCCTCCTGTTTTGTTAATGTTAACCAAAGGAACATTTTGTCATGAAATCTCTGCTTAAGTGGCAGATGGAACCAAAGTTATAGGTGGGTAGCAATCGAACAAGGGAGAGAAATAGAGAGAAGAAAAAATACCACATTTGAAAAAGTTTGTTCTCCCCATGAATACCGACTAAACTGTTGAGTGTTTCCAGCGTTTTCTCATTTTGTTTTAGAACTGCATTATCCACAGCATTTTGCCCTTTGATCCAGGCATTTGTTGCTCGCCCAGCAAAGGTTCTTGTGCTCGTTGTTGTTTCATATCGAATTGGCTCCAAGAAAGGCTTGGATAATAACTTGAGGTGGGAAGGAAGCTGCAGCAGCAGATTTAGCAGCTGTGAAACACAGAGGTGTGGGCTTCCTGACGCCCCTGCAGAGTTCGACCAGTAGGACATGAGTTAAATTGGTTTGGAATCAAACCTTGTTCCAATCTCAGTCATTTGACACCTGAACATGGCGGATGCACAATACTCCAGGGCATTGTTGGGTGATGTACAAACATCTCTGCTGAGAAATGGAATGGTAAGCCTATCACTGGGAGCTGAGTTCCTTTCTACTCATCTTGAGATTTACTCTGCAAGCCAATGCTCCTGGCACAGTGGTTAGCACTGCTGCCTCACAGCACCAGGGATTTGGGTTCGATTTCCAGCTTGGGTCATGGTCTGTGTGCAGTTTGCACGTTCTCCCCTTGTCTGTGTGGATTTTCTCCAGGTGCTCCGGTTTCCTCCCACAGTGCAAATATGTGCAGGTTAGGTTGATTGGTCATGTTAAATTGCCCCTTAGTGTCAGGGGGACTAGGAGGGTAAATATGTGGGGTTATGGGGATAGGGCCTGAGTGGGATTGTTGTCAGTGCAGGCTCAATGGTCTGAATGGCCCCCTTCTGCACCGTGGATTTCCTTTGGGTGCTCCGGTTTCCTCTCACAGTCTGAAAGAGGTGCTGGTTAGGTGCATTAGCCATGCTAAATTCTCCCTCAGTGTACCCGAACAGGTGCTGGAGTGTGGCGACTAGGGGATTTTCATTGTAACTTCATTGCAGTGTTAATGTCAGCCTGCTTGTGACACTAATAAATAATCTTAAAAAAAGGTAGCTTGATCCTGGCTGGACAAGTAGGAGGATGGTTTCAAGCGTTCTCTGGACTTAAAAATCAAGCACTGTTCTGGGTATGTATAGGGCACTACCCAACGTTTAACAAGCGCTTACCCTGCCACTCTATGATTAACCTCGCAAGATACAATTAGGTGTGGATGATAGAGTTCAAAATTCAGTTTAGCAAAAAGTGAAAAACATACATTAAAACTCTTTTTATGATTACTGGGCTGGAAGGGCTGATGGTAAATGATGCACCGTTGGGAACACTCAGTTGCTCTTCATCAATCTAACCTAAAAAGTCATGTCTGCAGCTTTCAATATACTGCAACATAGGTCAAAAATAGATGGAAAACCCTGCCCTATGGGTACCTGCATGGATCACAGCTCTTTTTGTAGAGTGTGTGGAATATTCCTTGTTTCCATCCCATTCAGGTTCTGACTCACAACCATTTTTCCGATAAATCAATAACTTTATCGATGCCCTTTCCAGGTCTCACATGAAACTGGGAAAATCCATCAATTTTGCTTCCAATTTCCACCCTTCTCTCACCTTCACATGGTCCATTTCCAACACTTCCCTTCTCCCCCTGGGCTTCTTTGTCTCCTTCCTAAGGACTGGTCATTTACCAATATGGATTTCAAGCTCACCAACTCCCAGAGTTACCCTGATTACAGCTCCTCAAACCATGTTTCCTATACGCCTGCTCCAATGATGCTACCTTCCACAGCAACATTTTAGAACATTTTTCCTTTTTCTCATCTGAATGATTCCATGCCCCCCCTCCAGCCCATCCCCAGCTGAAGTGGATAGGGCTGTCAACACTGTCAAACACATTTCCCACACTTCTGCCTTCAATCCTTCCCACCCCTCCCAGAACCATGGTAGTGTCCCCCTCTTCCAGATCCACCCCACCAACTTCCATATTCAAAGGATCATCCTCCACTATTTCCACCACCTCTAATGTGATGCCACTATCAAATACATTTTCCAGCTCTGGCGAAGGGTCATCCTGACTCGAAACATTGGCTCTATTCTCTCTCGATGTGGGTATGCCGGCGTTGGACTGGCGTAAACACAGTAAAAAGTCTGACTAAAACCTGGTGTTGTCAGACTTTTTACTCTATTCTCTCTCCACAGAGACTGTCAGACCCGCTGAGATTTTCCAGCATTTTCTGTTTTTGTTGCTTCTTCCACTCCCCTTCCCTCTCAGCATTCCAAAGGAACTGTTCCTTCTGCAATACCCTTGTTCACTCCTCTATCACCCCCAACACCACATTCCATGGCACCTTCCCATGCAATCCCTGGAGATGTAACACCCACCCTTTTATCTCCTCTCTCCTCACTCTCCAATGCTCCATTTAAGTGTGTTTCTTTCAATGTAGTCTGCCGCTCAGAATATGGTGTCCTCTACACTGGGGAGACTTAATGCAGATTGAATCTCTGCTTTGCGGAACTCCGTAAGAAGTCTCACAACACCAGGTTAAAGTCCAACAGGTTTATTTGATAGCAAACACCACTAGCTTTTGGGACTTTGCCCCTTCGTCAGGTGAGTGGGGAGTTCTGATCACAAACAGGGCATATAAAGGCCCTGTTATATGCCCTGTTTGTGATCAGAACTCCTCACTCACCTGACAAAGGGACAAAGCCCCGAAAGCTAGTGGTGTTTGCTATCAAATAAACCTGTTGGACTTTAGCCTGGTGTTGTGAGACTTCTTACTGCGTTTGCCCCAGTCCAACGCCAGCATCTCCACATCATGACTTGTGGAATTTCCCCGTACAGTCTGAAAACATAACTCTGGCTTTCCTACTGTTGGCCATTTCAATTCACCATCTTGCTCCTATGCTCCAGTTCCTCGGCCTGCTGCAATGTTCCAGTGAAGCCCATCACAAGCTGGAAGAATAGCACCTCATCTTCTGATTGGGCATTTTACAGCCTTCTAATCTCAGCTTTGAGCTTAATGCCTTCAGACCATGAACTCTGTACTCCAAGCTTTTGCCAAGCATCAATCTAAATCTTATTTTTGCTTTCAGACAGAGCTGTCCTTTATTCTGTTCTTAAGATTTACTTTGGACCAATGTTTTTTTTCTTTTCTACAACCATTCCCACTCCTTTTGCCTTTTGTTCCATGACATCTTTGGTACTTACTGTCCCCTCCCTGCAATCCAACCACAATGTACCCTTTTGCGCTACCTGACCCTCCACCCCCTTTCAATAGAAGAAAAGCTATCACATTTCTACCCCTCTTCAATTCCAAAGGAGAGTTACACTGTACTCAAAACGTTAACTCTGTTTTTCTCTCTCTAAGATGCTGCCAGATCTGCAGAGATTTTTCAGTGCTTTCTATTTTTATTTCAGATCTCGATTGTCTTAGAATTAGAAACCCTACAGTGCAGAAGGAGGACATTTGGCCCATCAAGTCTGCACCAACAACAATCTCACCTAGGCCTTATCCCTGTAACCCCATGTATTTACTCCACTAATCCCTCTAACCTACGCATCCTGGAACACTAAGAGGCAATTTAGCGTGGCCAATGCACCTAACCTGCACACCTTTGGAGTGTGTGAAGAAACCGGAGCACCCAGGGGAAACCCACACAGACACAGGGAGAATATGCAAACTCCACACAGACAGTGACCCAAGCCGGGAATTGAACACCAGTCCCTGGAGCTGTGAGATAGCAATGCTAACCACTGTGCCACTGTACCACCCAGTAGTATTTTCTTTCCATCTTCAATGGCTCCTTACCTCATGTATCATTCCCCTCCTTTTTAAAATTGATGTTGACAACTCCTCTTCAAAAAAGAACTCTAAACAGATCTATTTTGTCCTGTCCAATTCCTTTCCTTTTCAAGAAAAAGAGAATGTCATCAGCGAATGGCTCTCCAGTGTAACAATACTAACCAAAGCCAGTCACAGTGCTTTATCCACTCCTGTTCTCCTCAATCTTTTTTGTAGCACTGGATAAGGTGGATTGTGTCATCCTGCTTTGCTATCTCTTATCCAGCTCTGTAGGATTGCTTTCATATGGTTCCATTTCTAAAATCAAGCGTATCCAACAAGAGTTTATCCCCCTCATCTCACATCATCACTTCCAGAGCCGCCAAGAATCAGCTTCGTGCTTCATTCCTTTTTATTTAAACACAGCTGCTTCAAGAGGTATGAAGTCAAAAGGTGGGCCAGCAGCCAACCCAAGGAGGCCTGCTCCTATTGTAATTTTGGTGACATGGTTGCCAACCTCATTGTTGTGCAGCTTTTCAACTTTAACTCTGGCCGGCTGGGTTTGCCGAATATTGGGGAACGTGGCAGTTACATCCGGTTACATTATTACACAATAAACTTGGTGAATCTGTGAAATGAGTGCTTTTCCACCCACCCCCCAACTTCAGTGTGCCTGCCTGAGAGAATCCTGCAATCAGGCAAGTACACTCCTTCTCCTGCCTTCCCCACGGAGCTTGCAATCACACCCTACTCCTCTGATAACTGTCTCTCCCTCAATGCATCTGACCTCCCCTCACCAGCTTACACTGGCACCTGGTGCTCCCCTGCATCACATTTAAAATCCTTGTGTCTCTATTTCTGAATCTCTCCTGGGTTTTGTTCTACAATGTTCTCAAGCTCTACGTCCTTCCCAAACAATCTGTGGGCGGCACGGTGGCACAGTAGTTAGCACTGCTGCCTTATGGCACCAGGGAGCTGGGTTCAATTATGGCCTCGGGTCACTGTCCGTGTGGAGTTTGCACATTTTTCCTGTGTCTGTGTGGGTTTCCTCCGGGTGCTCCGGTTTCCTCCCACACTCCAAAGATGTGTAGGTTAGGTTGATTGGCCATACTAAATTGCCTCTTAGTGTGAGGGAGACTAGCAGGGTAAATACATGGGATTATGAGTATAGGGCCTAAGTGGAATTGTTGTTGGCACAGGTTCAATGGGCCTAATGGCCTCCTTCCGCACTATAGGGATCCTAAGATTCTAAGACCTGACCCAATGACCTTCCTGTACATCCCTGCTCCCATTGCTCCATCATTGATGTCAGAAAGCTGCCTGAGGTGCTACTTGCGATTCATTTAAACCTCTCTAAATTCCACCCCCTTCCCAACCTTAAAGCCCTTCCCAAGGTGCATCCCATTTATTGACCAATCCTTCAGTTTCTCCTCCCCTTCTCTGTCCTTTTAGTTTGGCAACTGGTCATTTGGCCATTTTCTTGCATTCGAAAGGTATTGCATCAATGAAATTTGTTGCCTGCTGATATTTCTAATAAGGTCAGAGCTATGTTACTTTCTGTGATTTACCTGAATCAATACCTTATTGAACTACCATTAATCAAGAGGTTGTTACCATGTACCCTGGATTGACTCTGTCTATCATTCAATTCTTGTTTATATTATATCAATTAACAAAGATGATTTCTTTGGTTCTTTAAACTAGCTGACTGATTATGAGTAATGTGCTTTATTGGCTTGGGTTAGAAATTGAGGTTGTAAATTTTAAGAAATGAAATGCTGAGGTAAATTTTTCTGCTCCTCTTTCTTATACACTGTGCGTAGGGAAAGGGCTCGGACCCAAAGGGGAGCCATCTGATTTTACTGTCCATTCATTTGGGCAACTTGGTAGCACAGTGATTAACACTGCTGCCTCACAGTTCCAGGGACCTGGCTTCGATTCCAGGCTTGGGTCACTGTCTGTGTAGAGTTTGCACATTCTCCCTGTGTCTGTGTGGGTTTCCTCCGGGTGCTCTGGTTTCCTCCCACAGTCCAAAGATGTGTGGGTTAGATTGATTGGCCAGGCTAAATTGCCCCTTAGTGTCCCGGATGTTTATGTTAGAGGGATTAGCAGGGTAAATATGTGGTGTTTTGGAGACAGGGTCTGGGTGGGATTGTTGTTGACGCAGACTCGATGGGCTGAAAGACCTCCTTCCACACTGTAGAGGTTCTATGATTCTATGATTTAAACTGACAAAAACAAAACGGACAATTGTCTTGTAGGCAAAGGGTTGTCTTTGGCTGGAATTCTCCAGTCTCGCACACCCCGCTGCCGCTGCCAGGGAGAATGGAGAATTTTGGGCTCAGCAGCATTCAGAGCAGTGGGACTGAAGAATCCCAGTCATGGGCAAGGTCAGAGAATTACAGCCCTAATTTATTTTTCTCTATTCATTGTGTCCAGGTGATCCAACAAGACCCAACACTGAAATAAAACAAAATCTGTCCCACTATCTCTTCACAACAATTATAATTAATTTCAAACCATCGTATTCCAATTTTTTTTTCAAGTTATTCCTTTTAATTTAAGGAGATGGGAGCATTTAAGCAAATCAAGATGAAGGATGACTGCAAAGGAATGGGCTATTTCCCAATTTATTTGCCATCAGCATGCATTCCCTAGTCAAGCTTATCAATGGTTGCCCATGGTCCATAGCTCCCTCTATGCTCCCTCAAAAATGCTCTTAACATCTAGTTCGGTAAAGAAATCTTGACTGCTGTGGTCAAGATATACCTTTAAGGGATATCAGTATGCCATCACGCAAAGGGAAATGTGTCACGTGATCCAGTCGAAGTGTCACTTTTGCTGTGAGCAAAGCACACACAGACACAGCTCTGAAGTCTTCAAGTTTTATCATAGAATCATAGAACCCTACAGTGAAGAAAGAGGCCTTTCAGCCCATCGAGTCTGCACCGAACACAATCCCACCCAGACCTGCCACCCATATCCCTACATATTATACCCACTTATCCCTCGAACCTCCGCTACCCTGGACACTAAGGGGCAATTTCCTGGCATGGCTAATCAACCTAACCCGCACATTTTGTACTGTGGGAGGAAACCAGAGTACCCAGAGGAAACGCTCGCAGACATGAGGAGAATGTGCAAACTCCACACAGACAGTGACCCAAGCCGAGAATCGAACCCAGGACCCTGGAGCTGTGAAGCAGCAGTGCTAACCACTGTGCTACCGTGCTGCCCGTAAATTATACCCATGTATAAATATTCTCATGTGCCTAGCCTTAATAAATGAACCCATAACGTGTTTACCAAATCCCTCATGAGCGATCGGTGCCTTCTGTCTTGTATAATAAATAAGCTCAAACTATTATATCATTAAATGTCAGCTACAACAGTTGGAAATTCCCACATTTTACTCCTTGTGTGATGATGATACACGGTCGGTTGTAATTAAGGGTCAATTTTGTGATACAAACAACTGTTTATGTTAATTATTATGTTAATAATTGAAAGCAACATACTTGTTTCATTATGATTCTCATTTTGAAAATGAATAATGCGACTTTCTCTTTCTTATTTGCCAGACAGAGACTGAGGGAGACTTGATAGAGCTCTACAAAATTATGAGAGGCATGGGCAGAGTGGATAGTCAAAGGGCGGAAGTGTCAATTACAAGGGACACAGGTTCAAGGTGAGAGGGGGACAGTTTAAGGGAGATGTGCAGGGAAAGCATTTCACGCAGGGAGTGCTGGGTGCCTAGAACGCGCTGCCAGAGGAGGTGGTGAAAGCAGACACATTAGCAACTTTTAAGAGATATCTAGATGGGTGCATGAATAGGGAGGGAATAGAGGACTGAGTATGGTCACAGGTTTTTTTTGGTTTAGTTAGGGCATCATGATTGGCACTGAATTGGAGGGCTGAAGGGCCTGTTCCTGTGCTGTATTTTTCTTTATTCCTTTGGACTTTACCTTTTCGCACACATTTCCGTCTACTCTTTGCTGTTTTCAATTTTTATTTTTAACCGCTTCTATTCACCCAATTTCATCCTAGTCTCATTCTGCAAGCTTGGGCCAAAATCTGTAGCAAAAACCCATCTGGATCATGAATGTCTTTGAGGGATGGAAATCTGCTGTCTTTATCTGGTCTGGCCTACATGTGATTTCAGAGCCACAGACTCTCCATTGCTCTCCAGGGGAAAATAGGATTGGGCAATAAGTGTTGGCCAGCCAGCGACACCCATGTCCCATGACTGAGTTAAAAAAAAGGGCAAGGAGAATGTGCATGCAATTTCTGTTATTAAAGAGCAGGAACCACGTGAGCAGACTTTCTTATTCTGTAATAATATTAATGAATGATGGTTGTTTCTTATATGCACAGCACCTTAACTTCAAATGTATCAAAATCTTCCTAAGCAGATGCCTCCCCTGCCTCGATTCTCCTGTTTGCAGCCTCCAACAGGCAGTATTTGCACATTCTCCACTCAAGAGTGATAGGACGGAATTTGATATCTCATCCCAGGGTTAGTAGTTAGACGGAGTACCGCATTTAGTTGAGTGGGAAGGTGCAGGCCTTCCTGACTCCCTCCAACTAAATTGGGGGAAGACAAGGCCGGGATTGAACTTCTTGCCCCTAGGCCGATGAGGTCCTCCAATGGCCAGTGGAAGGCCACGTCAAGGTCTCATCCCACGACTGCTGGTATTCTACTCAGCTTGGGAGAGTGGGGATGCCACATGGGGAGGCCACGAGCTATACCATGCTAGGCCTGACTGCAAGCTGGAGGGAATAGGGGAACCTCTGATTTGGATACCCTTTGTCCAATGTAGGGCCACATCTGTGGCAAGAGCCATTCCCCTCTGGGGAGAAGGGTTCTGTCCTCTTCCATCCATGCTGATCCATCCCCTACCATACCGGTATAGTATGGACTCGAAAGTTTGAAATGATGATGTAATTGATTAATATTCCACTGTGTGTTATGCTATGACACACATCAGGCATAATGGCAAGATTTTCCAGCTTCTCCTCTGAGTGGAATCATCCAGCCCCACCAGGGGAAACAGAGGTTTGAATGGATTATTGCATCCACTGAGGGGAAGCCTGTCATAGTGGGGCCAGAAAATTCTGGTGACATTTTATGTCAAATCAGCCACTCTGCTCGCTTGATCTTTATGGGAACATAAGTGTTATGCGAATGAAAAACCAGTAATGGTCAATTCATCTGTGCAAACAAGCACTTAAACAGAATTCAGTGCGGAATGTCTTGTGCCTGGTTTGTATTGTAGTCTTAAGGCAGAGTAAGGGCAATAAAAAGGCCAATGCCTATAATTTTGAGGTGAACAGACATTCCAATGACATAAGAACCAATGATTATCAAAACACTGATGGGGAAGATCTCAAAAAGGATATCTTGAAACTTCTGCTGACGTCATAGGTCATCATTATGATCAGGGAAGTGAGAAACTTTGAAACTTTGAAACATCACCTGGGTGATGCTTATCATGTGACATGTTTGGAAGTCTTGTAACAGTCAAAAAGGGCATTTTTAAAAAAAATATACAGGGAGGTTTTGAACACATGCACTGAATCACAGATTCATAGAATCCCTACAGTGCAGAGGGAGGCCATTCGGCCCATCAAGCCTGCACCAACCACAATCCCACCCAGCCTCTATCCCCATAGCCCAATGTATTTCCCCTGCTACTCCCCCTGACACTAAGGGGCAACTTACCATGGTCAATCAATCTAACCTTTGGACTGAGGTGCATAAGAAAGGCATGCCTTCCTGCGTTCCTTGTAACATGACACAGTGGCACAGTGGTGAGCACTGCTGCCTCACAGCACCAAGGACTTGGGTTCACTTTCAGCCTTAGGTGATTATGTGGAGTTTGCACACTTGCCCCATGTCTGCGTGGGTTTTGTCTGGGTGCTCTGGTTTCTTATCACAGTCCAGAGATGTGCAAGTTAAGTGGACTGACTGCTAAATTGCCACTTAGTGTCCCAAGATGTGTAGATTAAGGGTGATTTAGCAGGGTAAATACCTAGAGTTACACAGATAGGGCCTGGTGAGGTGCTCTATTGGAGAGTCAGTGCAGATTTGACGGGCTAAATGACCTCCTTCTGTATGAAGGGATTTAATGTAATGCAGCTGGACATTGGTCAACAGATCAGGAGCTACGCACGAGGTTCTCTGGCCTCACAGCCACGTGTTTCCTGCTGGTGGGAGGTGGCGGGATTCTCTGGTCCTGTCGCTGTCAATAGAATTCCCACTGATGTCACCCATGCCGGCGGTAAACCCGTGGGTTAAGCTGCTGGCAGGACTGGGGAATCCCACCCGTATGGATGGCTTCTGGCCTACATCTTTCCCCCTGGATATCTGATCAGTGCTCCATTTGGGAACAGGGACTAGAAGTGACCGTTAGCTAGGTAAAAGGAAAGCTTATGAGTATCACTCAGGGAACATGTAACCCTTAAATCTCCAGTGAAATTAAAGCATAGGGCTGGAGGGGAAGTACCAGCTTTTATGTGCATTAACGACAAAACGTTGGGTGAAAGAGACCAGTTGTTTTCTAATCTGAATAAACGAACCTGCAATGTGTTTAGTGGGTCCCTTATGAGTGATTGGTGCCTTGTATTTTATACAATACATACGCCCCAAGTCTTTATATTATGATAATAACATGATAGTGGTTAAGGCAGAATGTTGGCCAGGATACCAGGAGGACTCTCCAATTATTTCAACTGCTGCTTTCAGGTCTCAAACATCCATTGTTGTACCTTGTATGTATAATGTAACTGTTTTACAAGTGTTTAATTCAGCTGAACTGGTACCCCATAATGAAACAAAACGCTTTTTAAAAAACATCTGTGAAAGAAAAACTAATTATCAAGAATTCAATTAAAGGCTAACAAGGAAGGGGGATGGATTTCTTGCAAGTCTGTAAAATGAGCTGAGTGCTATTGTTCAAACAGTGATAATTAGAACCTATACATCTGCTTAAAAGCAGCACAGCTCAGGCTGACTCTGCTGGTAGAAAATGTTATCACAAACAAATGGGACTTGAATAAAGTTAAAGATCCAACTGAAGAACAAGCAAGCTCTGGACCTTCTGGAGAGAGAAACATTCAGTCATGGCTGCACTCTCCCCAAGGCCAGAAAATCACACCCAAGATCAACAGACCTTTGAATGGTCCATGTCCTACCTGCTACGATTCCCGTGGTGGGCAGGACAGAAAACTTCCGCCCATGGAGTCACAGAGATATACAGCATGGAGACAGGCTCTTTGGCCCAACTCGTCCATGCCGACCAGGTTTCCTAAACTAAACTAGTCCCATTTGCCTGCTTTTGGTCCATATCTCTCTAAACCTTTCCCATCCATATCCCTGTCCAAGTGTCTTTTAAATGTTGTAACTGCGCACCTCCTTTGGCAGCTCATTCCATATCTATTGTGTGGGATTTTCCATTCTCATCCCCACCCATGGTGTAATTTGTAACAGCGGAGGCAGCCTGTCATTGCCTGGCGGAGGTCTTCCAGTCCTGCCACTGTCAACAGGATTTCACGTTGTCCGCACCCTCCACTGCCAAGGAATCCAGAACATCAGTGATCTACATACTAAATGTTTACAGAAAGATGCATTAAAGTCATTTGAGGGGTACAGACAAATGATTAACTTGGTATCTTGAGATTCCCTTTTTATCAAAACAATAGATAAAAGAAAATGCTACTATGTTTTCAGCGTCTCTGTTCTCAGGATCCCTTTTTCTAAACTTATACGGATTAATTAAATACTATCCTACCATGTAACAAAGGTAGATAATAAACAACAGGTTATTTAATGAATGTAAACCCAGACTTTGAACTCAGGATTTCAACACTGGCTCTATATTACCCAAATATTTAATCCCATAGATTTTTGAATTTTCAAGCATTTTAAGTGTTTTAATTCTTTCACTCTGTCCTTTTACACATTTTCTCTCTTTTTTTGTGGCACGGTGACACAGTGCTTCCTCACAGCAACAAGGACCCAGGTTCGATTCCTGGCTTGGGTCACTGTCTGTGTAGAGTTTGCACATTCTCCCCATGTCTGCGTGGGTTTCCTCTGGGTGCTCTGGTTTCCTCCCACAGTCTCAAAGACATGTTGGTTAGGTGCATTGGCCATGCTAAATTTTCCCTCAGTGTACCTGAACTGGTGCTGGAGTGTGGCGACTAGGGGATTTTCACAGTAACTTCATTGCAGTAAGCCGACTTGAGACACTAATAAATAAACTTTAAACTCCCTAAGTTTCTCCAATTATTCAAGTCTGATGTTGCCCTTGATGGATATTCGCAATACTGGACTTACAGCAGAATTATTTAGGAGCAAGGCACTTAATTTTCACACCCCTCATTCCGCACCCTCCCCCAACTAACTCCAGGACATTGCTGCCTAACTGTATTTTCCTTCTGTTGCTTCAACTGAAGTTAACTAATTCAGTATAGACCAGGATGGGAATCAAATGATGAACATTTCTGGTCTCTGTAGTTCTGGACTAATCCAGTTGTGCTTCACCGAGTCATCAAATTTAGCATTAATTGATTATATTAACAATACTGAAGTAACATTTTAAAATGCATCTCCAATGATTTCCTGTCTATCTTCTTGTTGATAAAAAACTGAATACACAATGAGAATAAGAAAGAAAGACTTGCATTTATTTAAGGACTTTCATGGCTCTAGGACAACTCAAAGTGCTGTAAAGCCAATAAAGCACTTTTAGAGCACAGCCATTGTTGTAATGTAGGGATCAGGAGAATGGTAAAGTGGGAAGGTCGCTTGATTATTGATTCAGAGGTCTGAATTACTAATCCAAAGAGATGTGTTCAAATATCCCATGGCAGCTTGGACATTTAAATTCATTTATTGCAAAGGGAGATCAATTAATCAGAACATTGACACCCCTTCATCTAACACCATCACCATAAACTCCGATCTCTCTCTCTCTCTCATGTGTTCATCTAGCTTTGCCTTAAATACATCAACGCTATCCACCTCAACTAATCCATGTGATAGTGATTTTCAATTCTTGACCATTAGTCATCAAGGTTTACAGCACGGAAACAGGCCCTTCAACCCAACTTGTCCATTCCACCCTTTTTCTTAACCACTAAGCTAGTCCCAATTGCCCACACTTGGCCCATATCCCTCTATACCCATTTTACCCATGTAACTATCTAAATGTTTTTTAAAAGACAAAATTGTACCTGCTTCTTCTACTGCCTCTGGCACCTTGTTTCAAACACTTACCACCCTCTGTGTGAAAAAATTGTCCTTCTGGACCCTTTTGCATCTCTCACCTCTCACCTTAAACCTGCTCCCTCCAGTTTTAGACATCACTTGAATAAACTGGTATTTTGAGATTCCTTGTTTATCAAATCAATGGATAAAAGAAAATCCTTCAATGTAAATTTCTTATTGCATTAATAGTGATGATCTTTTATATATATCCCCGGTTTTGACAATGGCGCCTCATCTGTTATCAACCCTTGAAGCTTTCTCCCATCATGGTCACCATTATTGGGTTGCTGCAAAAACTCATCTGGCTCACTAATAGCCTGATCTGCCCTATATATGACTCTTGATCCAGAGCGATGTGATTTTGACTGGCCTCTGAAAAGTTCAAACAAACCATTCTACTGCCTTGAAGAAGATGGTCATCACCATCTTCCCAAGGGCACTTACGGGTGGATAATAACTGCTGGTCTTGCTGGTGATGCTCACATCCTGAGTCATGAAGGAACACAACAGGCAGCTATTTTGCTCACAGGAAGGTCCCACAGAGAACAATGCGATAATGGAAATATAGAAGATCGGAGTAGGAGGAGGCCATTTGGCCCTTTGAGCCTGCTCCACCATTCATTACGATCATGGCTGATCATCAACTCAATAGCCTAATCCTGCTTTGTCCCCATTTCCTTTGATCCCATTTGTCCCAAGTGCTATATCCAGCTGCCTCTTAAATACATTCAATGTTTTGGCATCAACTACTTCCTGTGGTAATGAATGCCACAGGCTCACCACTTTTGGAGTGAAAAAGTGTCTCCTTACCTCCATTCTAAATGGTCTACCCGAATCCTCAGACTGTGATCCCTGGTTCTGGGCTCTTCCACCATCAGGACTATCTTCCCTGCATCTACCCTGTCTAGGCCTATTAGAATTTTATAAGTCGCCACAAGATTCCTCCTCATTCATCTGAATTCCAGTGAAAACAATCCTAACCTGGTTAATCTCTCCGCATACATCAGTCAGATAATGGCCAGTCAGTGACATTGGTCAAAGGATAAAAATCTAGGGTAAACTTCCACGCTCTCCAATCAATAGTGACTATCTGAGAGAGCAAATGGGTGCAATGTCTCTTCTGAAATGTATTGGGATATATTTTAATCTTGCCACCCAAGCAAGTTAAATCAATTGGACAGTTTCTATAATGGGCAGCTGATCTGCAATACACGTTTTGTGCCCAGCAATTTAAAATCCAGTCCATTATTTATGGCCTGTTCAACAACATTATCAACTCATTACTGTTACTTGGAATTAGAGTGCCATTATCAGTAGCAGAGAACATCTTAAACCTCTGTTGTTAAAATGATTGTGCACACCACACTGGCTTCACACTTTGATACCACTAGGTCAACCTTTGGTGACAGTAGGCATTCATCTAATTGCTTTTTCTAGTACAATATATAAGATCATGTAAAATTAATGCTATTCTGTGACACTCAGCAAGCATTGCTCCAGTTAACAGCAGGGCAATTGTGTAACCAACTGAATGAGTAATCTGCATTCTGGTGGTAATTAACATCAGAAGTACACTGACTTAGATATCTTGAATCAAAATTCCCAACCACATGGAAAGGAAAATAACCAGATACTTATTAGGCTTGCAAAGTTCACCAGAGTTAACTGTCTCCCCTGTGGTTATCACTATGAGACAACTTTGGCTTTAAACTACCAAATCTAGTTTGAACAAGTTGTTTTCAATGTCAGTAAGAGAAAAGATGCAAGTTACTCGATTAGCGAAAGAAAAGTTTCCAAGTCAAAATGGTTTATTCGTTGCTGGTGTTATTTATTTTATGTTATGTTATTCTTCATTGGATTTTCCTCACCATATATATGAGAGCGAGACACACACACACAGAGATTATATATAGAGACAAGGGGGGAGGGTTACAATTCCCCCTCGTCCCTGAACCGTAGAATTCTGCCCATGGGCAATGAACGTTTCCACGGTCCGCCCCTCGCCTTCTCTGATTCCGGTGGCAGGCGAGATGGTAAAATTCCAGACGTGTTGTCAAAACTTTACGTCTTGCACTCGTCATGACAATTCACAAGAATAGTAAATATAACAGGAACAACAATTTATAAATCATGAGAAGAGAGTGCTGATTGGTTGGCAAGTAGACTCTGAATGCTGGGAGCATTGACATTGAGAATGCACCAGTTAACTGATGACTGACAGTTAACCTCCAAGCTTTGTTCCAATTCAAACCAGGCAAGTTGACTGTGGTTAGTCAGGACATTGCCCTGGCGAATGAACCAAGGAATGTTTGTTGCCTATTTTGTTCATTAGTCAACTAATTGTTACCTTTATATTTACTATTCTTGTGAATTGTCCTGATGGGTGCAAGATGAAAAGTTTTGACAGTATATAAATTTTTTCTAGCAATATTCAAGTTCTGTACTACCAAATAGCTACATATCTATTTGTTCAATGTCCTTGAAGATTTACCTGGGTCTGAGGTATTTGACCGTCCCTGGTGATCTTGTGAAACCAAAGCATCCATGTCATATACTCTCCTGACCTAATGTGATTTGATGATTTTTAAGTTGCATCACACCAGCATTCGTATGATGTTCTTTGTTGATAGGTCAGCACCCAATCCCCATGTCTGGACTCACATTTGTCCCTTTGCACATGCAAGTAAGCCTCCACTCAGAAATAGTCTCTGCCCAAATTCTGATCGCCAGGACAATTGATCTAAGTTTCATGGCAACTGAGCAACTCAGTGTGATTTGAATTTTGTCTTGTGTTGGTGGGTCTGAAATAGTTGGCTTCTCTGATGGTGGAGAGTCGAGAGAGTGACTACACTTTATGAAAAAAGGAAAGTAAATTCACTTCATTGCACCTGAATTCAAAATCAGACAAACAAAATGTTTCTGACAATTTCTGTTTTTCTAGGCTGAATTAAGTCCACACCTTGCATGTGTCATGCTGGCTCAGATCTGCACCACACGTCCACCTGAAATCCTTTCCACTTACCTGTGCTTTAGGACACAAATGAGGGATGGTCTCACACATTTATGACAAAATCAACAAACTCCCTCACTTGAATACAATTCAAAGTACAAAGGTGGAGCTAAATGAATGTTTTCCACCCCAGTGTAATCAAGGACACCACACACCCTGGACATCATCTCTGCCACCTTCCTCTGTTGGGAAAAAGGTACAAAAGCCTCAGATCACCTACCAACCGACTCAAGAACAGCTTCGTCCCTGTTGCCATCAGACGTTTGAATGGACCTATCTTATATTAAATTGACCTTTCTTTACAACCTAGCTATGACTGTATCAGTACATTCTGCATCCTTTCCTTCTCCCCTATGTATTCTATGAATGGTTTGTTTTGTCTGTATAGCATGCACAAAATCATACTTTCCACCAATAATAAATCAAATTAAATCAGGCTGTGTGGCATTTCTAACAGCCTTGTATGCAGTGAGACCAGAAGACTTTGACATTCATCTTATTTGGCAAACAGATAATATACTTTGTCTTGTTTTATGGAACATTTTAGAATTAATGATTTAAGATTTCCATAATTGACTAGATTACTTAGACTACTTCGCATGCTGATGCAAATCTTGACATGGAGACATGAATGTAATTTTTCAGGAATTCTACCAGTCTTCCATATTAAACAGACCGCCAGACAAACTGGGGGATCAGATTACATTGGGTTCCTTGGTCAATGTCCCCAGCATGGGGTAGCACATGACCAAAGTGGTGCTTGTTCCTGGCTGCCTCCTATCAATGAATCCCATTGATCATGCACAGTCCAAGAGAGGTCACTATTAGAGGACATCAGGTAATGTGATTCCGGCAAAACTGCAGAGGAATTTTGGGGTCTTTATTTCCAGCTAAGTAAAATCTTTCTTTCTGAAATTCTACTGGTGATTCTAACACATCTGCCTGGCTGATTCGTCTGTAAGTCTGAGCTTGATGTTTTCCCTGGTGATGCAGTGGTGAGGCATTCACATGCTTTCAAGTGAGTTTGCATTGAGAATGATTCTTAGGTGTCAAAATTGCAACCTACTTCTCCATTTGCCATAGCCCTCTTTGCCCTGTGTTTCCATGGGCCTCTTAATATCTCTTCACAGCCTGCTCAGTTGTCACAACTGGAATAGAAAGCACCAATTCTTCTCTTCTGGCTCTCCTTAGAAATAAAGCAGGCTACGCTATAAGGTGGTGGAATAATCACAGCAGGAGCTAAAGCTGGGCCCACTGCCTCTAATCCCTGCTGCTGAGATTTACCTAGGAGATCACATTGGCATGTTGACTGACAGCTTGTGGGCAGAGTGTGCAGCTTGGCCAAGGAGTCACTGTGGGAACCGACTGATTTAATCCCACAATCACAAATAAACGGCACTCTGATTATGGGTGCATTAATGTACAAAATCCACAAGTTACTGTTGTTGCAAAACCCCTACCCAGCTTTGCCTGAGAACAATTCTCTTTCACTATCATCAAATCATGGAATCCCTACAGTGCAGAAGGAGGCCATTCAGCCCATTGAGCTTGCACTGGCCCACCTAGGCCCTATCGCTGTAACCCCACATATTTACCCTGCTGATCCCCTGGGGCAATTTAACATGACCAAGCAACATAACCTGCACATCTCTGGATTGTGGGAGGAAATCAGAGCACTTGGAGGAAAACCACGCTGTCACGGGGAGACTTCACACATACGCTTACCTGAGGCTGGAACTCAACCTGGATCCCTGGTGCTGTGAGGCAGTAGCATTAACCACTGTGTCACTGCACCGCCCCATCACTGGAGCTCATTGCCATCCATGACATGGAGCTCCTACGTCTGGTGGCAAACAGACAAGTTGAGGCAAAAATGGTGCCCTAATCTCATTGAGACAGACAACAGAAAGACTGGTTAATACAAACTGCTGTGCAAGTGCTGAAATAGCAGGGGACTGATCAGACCTGTGGGGGCGCTTTGGTCCCCAGCATTGGCATGGTTGCTCTGCTGGTCAGATTAGATATCACTTTCTCTGGCCTGGTGTGTCCCTTTGTTGGTTATTCTGCTGAACTGTGGCTTAGCCCCTGTTCCATGGTTTATTTTCTCCCCTGAAAATGATTGTGTGCTGCTCACACAATTCTGACTGCCTGACTAGCCGGATTGCCTTCTCCAGGTTTGCTTGCTTGAAGTCAGAGAGTGCCAGTGCGTTGTCTGCTGTTCCTACCACTATTCTGTCTCCGAAGAATCAATGATTTTAAGTCTCCATATTCACAATCTTCTGTCACCCTGTACAGATTGTTGATAAATGAATTGACCTGTTGATAGAGTCCCTACAGTGCAGAAGAAGGCCATTCGGCCCATCAAGCCTGTACCAACTCTCCAACACAGCATCCTACCAGGCCCTATCTCTGTAACCTCATGGAGCACGGTGGCACAGTGGTTAGCACTGCTGCCCCACTGCATCAAGGACCTGGGTTTGATTCCCAGCTTGGGTCACTGTCTGTGCGGAGTCTACGCATTCTCCCCTTGTCTGTGTGGATTTCCTCCGGTTTCCTTCCATAATCAGAAAGACATACTGGTTAGATGCGTTGGCCGTACTAAATTCTCCCTCAGCGTACCTGAACAGGCGCCCAGAATGTAGCGACTAGGGGATTTTCGCAGTAACTTCACTGTGGTGTTAATGCAAGCCTATTTGTGATACAAATAAATAAACTTTTAACACTCTTCACTCTGCTAATCCCCATATCTTGGGGAACTATGGGGCAATTTACTGTAGCCAATCCACCTAACCTGCACATCTTTGGATTGTGGGAGGAAAAGGGAGCACCTGGAGGGAACCCACGCAGACACGGGGGAAGTGCAGACTCCACATAACCACCCAAGCTGGGAATCGAATCCGGGTCCCTGTGAGGCAGCAATGCTAACCGCTGTGTACTAAAGGTAAAATCTGAGCAAAAGTGTATCACTCCAGTGGGGATTAATATAACTCCCCATTCTTGGACAACCCACTGAGGGGGGCAATTGCGGTGGGGGGATGGGCTTGGGCACCATGCTAGCCTGGGCCCCCTGGTGCTGCCCAAGGGGCAAAGTGCCCATGCCTGGGGGAACCTTGGCACTGCCCACTGGGGAAGGGCCTACAGGGGGTAGGGTATAAGGGGCAGTGCCTGAGATGCAGGGGGCTTCTGTTGAGCCTCTTCCTGCTTGATTCATTGCAAGAAAGCCACGTGGCCTGCCCACACATCTGATTAAAATGGCAGCCCGACTCGAAGATAGTCTCAAAGTCTATTGAGGGAAGAATCCTCCCATTGACTGCTATGTCCCCTTTGCATCTATTCCAAAGACCGGATTAAAACTAAGTATGTGGGATTAGGGGAGATCTTTGCAGATAAATGTATTTTCATCATAAATTGAGCAAGGTTCAAATCTTCCTTTAGGATAAACTCTCGGTTTAATTTAATTTAATTAGCACTTTCACTGATCATTATGCCAGAACTTGCAGCTCTGGCACTGGGGTGTTAAAAAAAAGGTGTAAATAATTTATATCACCGCCTGATTCTGAAAGGTCAGATAGGGTCAACGAGATTGGGATGTTGGAGGCCCTTTAACTGTGCAGCAGTTTTCAAAGACTGTTTGGAAATCAGGACACTGAGCACTCCAAGAGAAGTATTCACTGAGCACTGTTACTTAGGTTAAAAATTATACAGTCATGTTTTGTTCCTGCTTGGGTTGCCTGGCCTGACTCCAGTCTGCTGGACAACAGCCGCGCTAATGTGACATTCCAACTTCCAGCAACAAGCCAGGAAAGAAAACAATCAAGCTTCTTTGATTAAAAAGCTAGTTGCGCAAAAGCATTTCAAAAGGAGTCATTTTCGATTTTGTCCTTTTGTCAGAGTCAAGGACTCACGTTGGGAAGGCTGAATAAATGCAGGGCCAGCTCTGTGCTGGACTGTAATCAGGGGTGGGAGTCTCTGCCAGCTTCCCTCCCTCACATCAGCATGGCATCTCAGCTCAACTCAAAGCTATTCCCACCACCCAGCCCCGTTTGGACAATTTGCCCTCGCCAGGGAATTCATTACCACTTTTAAAGTTTATTTTATTGGTGTCACAAGTAGACATACCTTAACACTGCAATGAGGTTACTGCGAAAATCCCCTTGTTGCCACATTCCAGCACCTGTTTGGGTACACTGAGAGACAATTTAACAATCCAGCTAACCAGCACATCTTTCGGGCTGCTGGAGGAAACCGGAGCACCCAGAGGAAACCCATGCAGACATAGGGAGAACGTGCAGACTCTGCACAGACAGTGACCCAAGTCAGGAATCAAACCCGGATTCCCGGCGCTGTGAGGCAGCAGTGTTAACCGCTGTGCCATCATGGTTGAGTTTTGGGTTCAATTCCAGATCTTGCGGAATTTTTCATTCCTCACAAGGTAAATGCCACGAATGCTGCAGACATTTTCAGATGAGTGATTGGAGGACAGCAGAGCCAAATGATTCGGCTGAATGTAAGGTGTACGAGCTGAGGCAATTTTGTTGACTTAAAGGGAAAGCCACTCTCGGAAAAGCTCTTACCAAGTAAAATTAGAAGATTGCCGAAAGATAGAGATAACTTAAATGTTTCCTTCCTGTGAAGAGGTTGTTTAAAGCCTAAAAGCTGCACTCATGTCTCAATTGAAGTACTTGAGACAGATTGTAATGGGCAGGAGTTTTGCTCATCTCCACTCACCTCACGCAGAAAAGGAATCTTTGGAATGTCATCTCAGATGGCATCTTGTACTGGAAACCCTCAGATAGCACATTGGCACAAGTTTGTTTTTAGACCAGGATAGGTGGTGGGTAATGATAGGAGAATTTTATGGTCAAGTTCCTCTCCTAAAGCAACAGTTCTCCATAACACAACTGTATTGGATACACCATGATGTGAAAATGCCGGCGTTGGACTGGGGTAAACACAGTAAGAAGTCTCACAACACCAGGTTAAAGTTCAACAGGTTTATTTGGTAGTAAACGCCACTAGCTTTCGGAGCACTGTTCCTTCATCTGGTGAGTGGGCACTCACCTGATGAAGGAGCAGCGTTCCGCAAGCTAGTGGCGTTTACTACCAAATAAACCTGTTGAACTTTATCCTGGTGTTGGATACACCACACAGGGGAGGTGATGACCAAACGGTATTACCGCTAGATTATTAATCCTGAAACTCAGCTAATGTTCTGGGGACCCAGGTTCGAATCCTGGCACAGCGTGTAGTGGAATTTGAATTCAATAAAAAAAATCAGGAATTAAGAATCTACTGATGACCGTGAAAGCATTGTCGATGGTCAGAAAAACCCACCTGGTTCACTAATACCCTTCTGGGGAGGAAATCTGTCGTTCTTACCTGGTCTGGCCTAAGTGTGACTCCAGAGCCACAGCAAAGTGGTTGACTTTCAAATGCCCGCTGAACAAGCGCAACTAAGGATGGGCAATAAATGCTGGCCCAGCTAGTGACGCCCATGGCCCACAAATGGTTAAAACAAAACACAGAAACAGGCCATTCAGCCCAACCAGTCAATGTTAGTGTTGATGCTCCACGTGAGCTTCCGCTCATCTTTCCTCATCTAAATCAGCCATCATTATAATCTTCTCCCTCATATCTTTGTACAGTTTCCCCTTAAATGCATCAAATACTGTGCATACCATTAACGCTATAATCGATAACCACTCTATGGCAGCAAGTTCTACATTGTGGTCTTTCATTTTGATCTTATTCCACTCTAACTTCACTGGCTCCACTATTAAATTAGAACATAGAACATTACAATGCAGTACAGGCCCTTCAGCCCTCAGTGTTGTGCCGACCAGTGGAACCAATCTAATGACCCTCTAACCTAAACTATTCCAATATTATCCATATGCCTATCCAACGACCATTTGAATGCCCTTAAAGTTGGCGAGTCCACTGCTGCTGCAGGCGGGTCATTCCATGCCCTTACTACCCTCTGAGTAAAGAACCTACCTCTGACATCCGCCCTATAATTATCACCCCTCAATTTAAAGCTATGTTCCCTTGTGTTAGCCATCACCATCTGAGGAAAAAGGCTCTCACTGTCCACCCAATTCTAATCCTCTGATCATCTTGTATGCCTCAATTAGGTCACCTCTTAACCTTCTTCTCTCTAATGAAAACAACCTCAAGTTCCTCAGCCTTTCCTTGTAAGACCTTCCCACCATACCAGGCAACATCCTGGTAAACCTCCTCTGCACCCTTTCCAATGCTTCCACATCTTTCTTATGATGCGGCGACCAGAACTGTATGCAATACTCCAAGTGTAGCCGCACCAAAGTTTTGTACAGCTGCAACATGATCTCACGGCTCCAAAATTCAATCCCTCTACCAATAAGAGCTAACACACTGTACACCTTCTTAACAACCTTATCAACCTGGGTGCCAACTTTCAGGGATCTATGCACGTGTAAAATCTGCCCTTTCCTATTTTAGCCTGTACTTACAGGCTGAAGTGGGAACTGAACCAGCATCTTCCAGGTCTCATCCAGGCACTCTTACAACATAGCCACCAGATGCTTCCCTAAAAGGCTTCACTCCCTGACTGGAAATTAAACCCAGGTCAGGGCAATGAGAGCCATTGGCTCTGAACCATGCGACAGTGACTCTGTTCAAAGGATGTTAGAGAACAAGGAGGGCATCTAATAACAATCCAGTAGTTTATTGGTTACTATTACTGATAAGAGCTTTTTAATTCCAGATTTACGAATTAACTGAATTAAAATTCTTCCACTGCTGTGCTGGGATTTGAACTTGTGTTTCTGAATCATTAGTCCAGGCCTCTGGATTATAAATACTGGCTTTGGGCAACCCAACAATAGGCCCATTTGAACATGGAGCCAGTGTATTGCCAGCATTAATGAGCTGGCAGGGCTACCAAACTCATTTTGAGGCTGTTTCTGCCAGACAAGGACATCCAAATCGACACCGGACTGTCCAATAAATTAATCTGTGTGCCCATGCAGGAAAGGAAGAGTAACATTATATTGGAAACACTTTTTATTTGTCTGTTAATATTTCTGAAGAATTGAAGTGCATACTATGATCTCATTGCAAGAGTGGTGAGAAAAGCATCTTGGGCCAAATATTCATTGGCAAAGTATATAATGGGGTTTATGGATTATCTGAAGAATAAAATTCTCTTTCTATTGCCTCAACAATGACCTTGGAACATTTTTTTTTTGCGCCATTTTTCTTTTTCTTGCTCAGTTAGCTTGTCTTTTCCGATGAGCAGTGGAAGGTGTGGTGGAGCGATAGCTGGAGAAGAAAGTGGATGTAGTTTTTGTCTTCTGGGGAATTCTTGTGCTCATCAAGAACATAAGGAAAATGGAATTGCTTCTCATTCTTGGCAGCCAGAGACAGGAGAACAAGCAAACCCACAAATATAACAGATTGGAAAAGACCCCATGGTTCACCTGGTCAGCTCTGTATAGTTCTCACACCTTAGGGGCACATGTACATGAAAAATAAAGCTCCCTATACTCTGTCCTAACATTTGTTTTAACTTTTGAGGTGACAACTCCATCCCAAACCTCCTTCTCCATCAGCATGATGCCTTCCATTCCCCAGATCAGCAAGGCCAGTTGCTTTGCATTGAATCACAGAACTGCAGCAGCTAACTTGCACCGAGCAATAATGAGCCATATGAACAAGTGGCATGGTGGCACAGTGGTTAGCTCTGCTGCCTTACACTGTGAGGGACTCAGGTTCAATTCTGGCCTTGGGTGACTGTGTGGAGTTTGCACATTCTCCCTGTGTCTGCATGTGTTTCCTCCGGGTGCTCCGGTTTCCTCCCACAGTCCAAAGATGTGCAGGTTAGGTGGATTGACCGTGCTAAATTGCACCTTAGTTCCATAAAGATGTGTAGGTTTGATGGATTGGCCATAGTAAATGTGCAGAGTTACAAGGAGAGGGCATGGGTGTTCTTTTGAAGAGTTGGGCTGGATGGCCTCTTTCTGCAATGTAGGGATTCAATGGAAGCTTTTGCTTTCTTTTTCAAGACTGAAGGAATGACATATGTGAACCAGGGCACAAGAAAAACTCTTTTTCAAATAAGGTCTTTGAATCTTTAACATTCACCAGACATGAAAGAAAGAAACCTGGCTTAGTATCTCCTTCAAAAGTGGCTGCTTTGGCAGAGCGGCACTATCTCAGGTCTGTGCTCAGTGTTGGCTGCAACCACTAACTTTGCCTCCAGATACGACTACTCTAATGATTGCTTACCAGCCTCCCACCTCCTATAAACATTAAGGCATCCAAATCTCTGCTCCCTTTAGCCTAATTCACAGCAAACCCTTCCACGCATCATCTTGTACCTGTTGACCTATATTACTCCCAGTCAGGAAATAATGTGGTTTCCAATTCCTGAACTACATATTTAAATGTCCCCATGGCCTCGTTCCTTCCCTTTTCTGTAGCTTACTCCAGTCCAATAATGCCACTAACAAACTCCATTCCCATGACTTCTCCTGCATGTACCCCCCTGCCCTCCAACTCCCAGATTTTCCAATTCTTAGCTCTCCAGGGTCCCTGATTTTAATTGCTCCATCACTGGTGCCCATGCCTCCTGAAAATTCTTTGGCTCTCAACCTCGATCTTTCCTCTTTTAATTCATTCCTTAAATTCTAAAGCTTTCAATCATCTGTTCCATCATGTCCCTTTCTACAAGTCAAAGTAAAATGTTGTCTGACAATGTTCCTGTGAAGCACCTTGAAGGGCCAAATTGTTTCACACAGAGGGCGATGAGTGTCTGGAACAAGCTGCCAGAGACAATAGTGGAGGCGGGTACAATTTTGCCTTTTAAAAAGCATTTAGACAGTTACACCGGTAAGATATGGGCCAAATGTGGGTAATTGGAACTAGCTTAATGATAAAAACTGAATGGCATGGATAAGTTGCGCCTGTTTCCATGCTGTAGATCTCTATGACTCTAAGATGATGTCTGCTCAAATTAAATATGGGGTCAAACAGTTCCGATCGTTGTGTCACGTGCTTTTCACTCTATCTAATTGCTGTGGATATTTCTCATTCATTTAGTCCACTTATATAATCTTGGAAGCTATCCTGTTGCTAAATCTTGTCACAGGTTTAGTATATAACTTGTCTCCTGTGGTGTTTCCCTCAGTTAAGCGCAGCTTTGGTAAATATGACCCTCAATCACACAATTCATTCCCAGTTCCCAGTATTGAAATGTGCATCATAGCAACCCATCATGAATAAATACGTTTGGAGCGATAGTGTTAGAAAGTTCTGAAAACATTACAGATAGAGTCATACAGTGCAGAAAAGGCTCTTTGGCCCATCGAGTCTGCACCCACAATATCTACCATTAAAGGCTTGTGAATGCCATATTCCTGCATTTGTCCCATATCCTTGAATATTATGTTATTTCAAGTGCTCATCCAAATATTTTTTAAAGGTTGTAAGGTTTCTCACCTTCACTGTCTTCCCAAGCAGTGCATTCCAGGTGCCCACAACCCTCTCAAATCCCCTCTGAATCTCCTGCCCCTCACCCTAAAACTACGCCCCCTCATGAGTGACCCATCCACTGAAGGGAATGGCTACTCCCTACTCACCTGTCCATACTCCTCATAATTTTATACACCTCAATCATATCCCCTCTTAGCCTTCTCTGCTGTAAAGGAAACAATCCAAGCCTATCTAATCTCTCCTTGTAGCTCAAATGTTCCATCTCAGGTAACATCCTGGCGGATTACATCTAAACCCCCTCCAGTGCCATCACATTCTTCCTATAGAGAGATGACCAGAACTGCAAACAGTACTCCAGCTACAGCCTAACCAATGCTCTGTACAACTCCAACATTACCTCCTTGTCTTATACTTTATACCACGACTGATGAAAGCAAGTGTCCTGTATGCATTCTTAACTATCCCATTCACCTGCTCTGCCGACTTCAAGGATCTGTAAATAATTACCCCAGATCCCTCTGAACTTTCCAGCCATTCATTAAATACTCTCTCATCTTGCTTCCAAGAAAGAAATAAAGAAAATTGGCAGAAATGAATTGAAAGGGATGACTTGGCTTTTGCTCCCTATTAATGTTTCGAGAGCAGAATTTTCCGATTAAAAAAATTCTAATTGACAGTCTTCATTATAGCTAAAGTATGAGGCAATGATCCTTCAACACTGACAGAGATAAAACTCCAGCGGCACATATTCACTGACAAATAAATGCAAAAGAATCAGTCAGGTTATTGCCGAACATGCCATAGTTAATTTGGAAATCTTCGGGAGTCTATAAGCAGATGACTTAAGAGAGAAGCCAAAAGAGAAAACGCTGGAAAATCTCAGCAGGTCTGGCAGCATCTCTAAGGAGAGAAAAGAGCTGATGTTTCAAGTCCAGATGACCCTGTGTCAACTTTGATTTCTTCTGGTTTCAGATTCCAGCATCCGCAGTAATTTGCTTTTGTTCTTAAGCAGACAACTTGGCCTCTTTTAGCATGGTGAAATATTCTGTGGTGCTACAAGCTTGTCCTGGGCTGTGTTTATTTGGCTTTTATTGGTTTTATTTGGCTCTCATTCCAGGGAAAGCTGAAATATGTTATGAAGCGTGGAAGTCTAACATTTTCCAGAACCAAGCACATGGTCAGTTAAACTGTCAGTCTCACAGCTACCAACTCGCGGGCTGTGGTCTGTGAGAGAGGCCTAGCTGTAAACAGGCTCAGGAAAAGGGCTTGGCCCCGACATCTGAAGAAAGACAGGAAACTATACTTCGCTGTTGTCCCGAAGATCAGCTAGAAGGAATCTTATGAGTGTCCCTGATCCGTCAACTGCACTTGCCCGCATGAAAATATAAAATAGAAAACTTCGCTCTGGTCGATCCAAATCATTGTTTAATTTCCTTTCAGGAGCATCATTTGGATTAGAAAACAGGAAAATATTAGTGTGTCCCATCTGTACTCATTTTCAGGCACAGATGGGGTGTAATGGACTTCTAAGGGAGATGGATTGCCTCCGAATCTTGGGCCTGTGCTAATTTCCATATGGGCTGTGGTGGGTATTGGTAGTTCCTATTGGTAGGTAGCAAATAAATCAGGACATGAGAAAAGGGGCAGGAAAAGGCATGATTATATCTTGTGGGTGCTAGATATGTTGGTCATCACATGCCCATATGTAGAGCGGCAGATAGAGCATTTAAAATGCCTACAGGGAATATTTTTCCCCTCTTTCTTTTCTTCACACATTTTCTTGATTAGTTGCACCAATTATTTTAAATAATATACTTTTTTTCAGCTTCCCTTACTGGCACTGATGAGTTTACCAATGGTCCGAGTTTCCAGTCTCACAGGCGAAGAGCCTTTGGCTGGATTCTGGGTAGGTCAGATGAGGTCCCGTATCCTCCTGACAGAATGGAGAAAATGCTGAAATTACCTCATGGTGCCAACAGACCTTCAGCTGCACAACTGTGAGTCTTGAATGGCTCACTAGGGTCCAAAAGAGACACTGCCTCTTAGTGTCCAAAGATGTCCTGATGAAGCTGAAATGTTGATGCTATTTCTCTCTCTCTGCAAATCTGCTGAGTATTTCCAGCATTTTCTATATTAGTTAAACATTGTGCTGGCACATTCTGTAGAAGCAACCCCCATTCATGGTGTACGAGCATAGGCTTGTTGGTCTCCTCTGTTTCTGCATCATGTGCTTCTATGTTATTCTTTGTACATAAATATTCTACATACTTAGTTTTTTCTACAATGGGCAGGATTTTCCTGTCTGCCAATTGCAGGTTCAAAGATGTGGTTAAGTGGATTGGCCATGCTAAATTGCCTCTTAGTGTCCAAAGATGTGCAGGTTAGGTGGATTAGCCATGTTAAATGCATGGGGTTATGGGGATAGAGATAAGGCCTGGGCCTTACCTTATCTTAAGGTGTGGGCCTGGGCAAGATGCTCTTTCGGAGAGGCAGTGCAGACTCGATGGGTTGAATAGCCTCTTTCTTTTGGTTCAATGGTACCCTGGTGGCAGAGGGAGCGAACAGCTGGTATCACCATTGTCAGTGGTGGGACAGAAAGATCCTGCCGCCTGTCAACTGCAGGCCACCTCCTCTACCGCAAAACACGCTGCGTGGGAGGGAGTGTGTGGAAAATCCTGACCTGTATAATAATCATTACACTTCAGAAATAGTTAATCAACTGTAAAGTATTTTAGGACAGTCAAAGTTCCAAAAGGTGTTTTATGAATGTATGTCTTTCTTTTCTTATCAATACAGAAGAAGGCATTCAGATTCCACCAACCTAAAAGCCACCAACCTTATATCTATCTCAAATGATACGAGGTCTAACTTCTTGGAGTCTGGTCCAAGGGAGAGGTAGATGCTGGGCAGTGCCACGTAATGCAAGGTTACCTGCAATAATGTTAGTGTATGAGGCTGCCACAGACAAGGAGAGTTGGCTATTGAACTGAAACTTTGTTGCACCTCCTTGTGAGTATGTTACAATGCTGACCATTGGGGATGGGCACTAGGGTGGCACAGTGATTAGCACTGCTGCCTCACAGGGACACAGGTTTGATTCCTGGCTTGGATCACTGTCTGTGTTGAGTCTGCGCGCTCTACCTGTGTCTGCATGAGTTTCCTCTGGGTGCTCCAATTTCCTCCCACAGTTTGAAAGGTATGCAGGTTCCGTGCATTGGCCGTGCTAAATTCTCCCTCAGTGTAACCCGAACAGGCGCCAGAGTTTGGCGACGAGGGGATTTTCACAGTAACTTCATTGCAGTGAAGCCTTCTTGTGACACTAATAAATGAAATAAAAATAATCCAGTGGGTAAACCCTCTCTGCAAGCACCTCACCAAACATCATATTGACTTCTACAGCCATTAGACCAGCTAGCTGTTGGGTGGTTTGTTCTTTGTTTTCAGAACTATGCCTGCACCTGTCACTAACGTGCAGGGTGGGATTTTCCACTCGCGGCTGCCCCGAGACTGGAAACTCCCACCCGAGGCCAATGGGCCTTTAAATGATCCATCAAATTTCCTGTCCCGCCTGTGACGATTCCAGTGGTGGGCGGAACGGGAACCTTCCCAAAAATGCACAGAGTTTTGGCTCAGGTGAGAAAGCCAGTGTGAAGCTCACATAGTTGAGTTTCATAGCTGGCTTTTCCGCTGTACTGACCAACATTCTGTGCATTTTAAGAGGGGAAGAGAAAATCAGTCAGCTGGAGCGGAGAGGCCTGAAGTGGTGGTATGTTCTGGAATCCCGAGGGCACCCCGATCTTGACTTAAACAAAAGGCCCTTATCTCCCCTGATGCCCACACTCCATGGACAATGGGACCTCCCCACACTGTGCAAACATCAGAGCACACCACCTCTCCCAACCCATACACACAAACATGGGGCATTTCCCCCACCCACAATGCAAATATCGGGGCACTGCACAACAACAGGCCCGCCCCCCCACCACACACGTGAGGCGGGATTTTATGGCCTCGCTCATCCTGAAACGGTAAAATCCTGCCCGGCGTCAATGGACCTTTTCATGGTTCGCCCCTCGCCCGCTCTGATTCCCGTGGCAGGTGGAGAGGTAAAATTCCGGCCATCGGGTCACCGTCCACACAAACATCAGCCCCCGTGCCCACCAACCCCCCCCTCACCATGCAAACATCGGGGCACCTCGACTACCCCCCTCCCCGACATTGGGGTTCCTTCACCCACCGACCCACCATGTATCGGTGCTCTCCCCCCACCACCCCACTGATCCTCCAATGAAGTTATCCAGAGGACTCACATGTGGCACATGCCACCTTGGCACAGCCAACCCTTTCTGGGCATGAACTTGACAACTTCACCGGTGGGGAGGACTGGGGCAGGATGATATCAAACTGAGATCTCGCCAACGCAAATGCTGCTTTTGGACGCTCATTAGGTTTAGCGGCTAGTACAGGGATTTGCACTGGCGATCAACCGTACCATCAAATCACAGCCTAGCGCCTTTCCTAGATCTGCCTGATATTGTGCACGAAGCACTGTGATTAATTATTCAAATAATTTTACAACAGCATCATTAGTACCACTCAGGCAGCTTCACACCCATTCTAAACATCATTGGCGTGACATAAACCCAATGGCCTCAAAGTATCTCAGCCAGCCAAGAATACAAGGAACTTTCAAACTAATTAAATTACACTCAGGCAGATCTGTCACCCCTTGGCAAATATCTCGAGATTTTCCAACTTTTAAGCAAATCTAAATACTCATTCTGTAGAGATCTTTCAGTTGTTTTATTATATGTTTTCTGGTAGCTCCCTTCCTCTTCACAAGTTGTTTACGGAATTTTGTAGTCCCATTATTTTGCTTCTTGAAGTGATTTGAACCACCCAGCGGAGAGGAATCCTCCAATAGGTTTAAAGCCTTGTTAACACGGAAATCGAACAGTCAGAATGAAGATGGAAAAATTGCATCACCTTTCAGTGCGTCGATTGGGAATGTGGAATTATCCATCTCGATGGCCATCGAAGCAATATATTATTCTCAAACAATGATAATCACTGATTATACAAAGCCAACCAACTCCAAGTGACACACTCAGTCACGTGTCGCGCATTCATTCTGGTTTGTATCAAGTGATGTGATCAGAGAAACGAGCTTCCACTGCCGGAGGCCACAGCAGCTAAATCCCAGATATCCTCAGCAAAGCTTCAAAAGGATAAACATGTGTAAGGGTGAGATTCTCTTGTAAATCAGCCAATGATGGCTCAACAAATCAACCACTGAGCTTGCAGACAGCAATGATAGCTTTACACGCCATATGGTGCGACATATAGGGTGGAATTTTACCACCACAGGAATTGTAGCCCTCTTCCCTGTATTTTGTAGCTAATGAGGATGTCTCCCACAATGTACAGGATCAGATTTACTCATTCCAGTCATTGTCAATGTGCATCACTGAGGCTGGCCGTCCCCACCGCCGCACCCCACCTCCCCCCCACCCCCCCCAACCGCCCATCCCCTCACTGCTCATGAAGTATGTTGTAGGATCCGGAGAAATGAAACTTTCCCTGCTGCATCGCCACAATATGACACTGGTCACCGAGAGTGAGTGAGTTGCCAATAGCCAGATAGGAGTCAGACATTCACAGAAGCTTTGTGAGGATCTATGGACTGTCTACACTGCAAGTCATCACCCTCCTGGAATGTAGGGGCGATGAGCGTCCGCTGTGTCTCCATGACTGGAGCCTTATTACAGAGAGTGTGAGCTGCCATCAGTCAGACTGGAGAGCAACACCACAGAAGCCATGTGAAGATAATGAAATGTCCTCACTGGATATCCTTGTCACCCTCCATGAATCTTGCAGCAATAAGCTCACCCCGAGCTCGTCTGCCTCATCTGGACATCACCACTGCCTCCTGGCCGAAATCCTCTTCCTCAAAGACCACCTCTACCGCATCCCCTTTGATATTTTCCCCACCGGAGGAGAGGCACAGCTTCTCCATCTCCTCCTTAGGCAGTTCCTCAGTGGCAGGTTGTGCAGGCGACATGATGCATGACACGCTCTGCGGATTGTATGGCAGGGCTCCATCAGACCAGTCCAGGCACCAGAACCTCATCTTCAGCAACCCTATGGCCTGCTCCACCAGAATGAGAATTGTATCATGAGTCCATTGTAGCTTATTTCGGCTGCACTCTGTGGCCTCTACACAGACATTGTTAGCAGAAGGCATCCTCAAGAACAACGTTTTTCACATTTGACAGTCAACTCCCTAGACTAGGCCCATGATACCCTGGAATCAGCCACCCTGTACCTAGGAATCAAACCCCCACTACCTTTGGAGTTTCACCTTGGTCTCCCTTGGTGTTTCACCCTGGCACCCGTTGAGTCTTAGCCTTGTCTCCTCCAAGCCTTGCCCCCAAAGGGGAAAAATTGCGTTAAGCTTTCATGCTGGTGTAAAGCACAACTTTGCACTCTTCACGATATTTTGCATTCCCATCATCAAATCTGCCTAACACAAACACTAATTGTGATACTAATAAATAAAAAACTTTAAAAGAAAACTTCATATTAACCTCCATATTAGAGCAACCCTTTCTGGTTTGTAATCTGTTTAGTAATTATTTTGACAATTCTGGAATAGGGTAGTATTCAGATTAAAGATTATTGTTCTGAAATATATAAGATATGGAAAATTAATCAGTAGCGATGAATGGCAACACACTTTAGGGAATGCAAAATGTACATTTGCAAAAATAATGCTAATTTTTGAAAAATACTGTCAACTTCCATCACCCTTTCTAACTCCAACAGTCCGACGGAGGGTCAGCCAGACTCAAAACTCATTAACTCTGCTCTGTCTCCACAGAGGCTGTCAGACTGCTGAGATTTTCCAGCATTTTCTGATTTTGTGCCCACTGTTTTACAATGCTTTTTGCTTCGATAGTTTCTTGCCTCTCTGAAGCATGAGACACAAGATGTTTCTAATCTCAAACTGGTGATTGTTACTCTTCAGGAGAAGAGAGATCTAATGCCAGCCTGTATTTACTTGAAATGCTTGTTACCTGGAAACAAATGGCTATTGCAGTCAAGAATGCTGATGGCTAAATTAACAGGCCCTTCAGTTCAGTTAGAAAGGAGACATACTGGCAGGTGCCAAGAAAGCTCCCAAACATGCATTTAAATCAAAGACAGAAAATGTTGGAAAAAACTCAGCAGGTCTGGCAGTGAGAGAGAAAATAGAGACAGTGGGTGGGACTTTCCAGCCTCGCTTGCCCCAAAACTGGAAAATCCCATCTGAGGTCAATGGACATTTCCATGGTCCATCTCTCACCCGCTCTGATTCCTGCGGGGGATGGGATGGTAAAATCCTGTTCAATGTTCTGAATCCACGTGACTCTTCTTCAGAGCTGAAGAGACGGTGAAATATGTTGGGTTATATATTGCATAAGAGGGGGTGGAGCAGCTGAGATACAGTAGCAGGTCAGTGATTAATAGGAGGTCATTTATTATGTGCGGCACAATGGCACAGTGGTTATCATGGCTGCCTCACAGTAACGGGGACCTGGGTTCGATTCCTAGCTTGGGTCATTGTCTATGTGGAGTCTGTACGTTCTCCCTGTGCCTGCTTAGGTTTCCTCCAGGTGTGTTCTGGTTTCCTCCCACAATCCAAAGACATGCTGGTTAGGTACATTGGCCATGTTAAATTCTCCCTCAGTGTACAGAAACAGGCACTGGAGTGTGGCGACTAGGGGGTTTTCACATTGCAGTGTTAATGTAAGCCTACTTGTGACACTAATAAATAAATTTAAAACTTAGCTGGAGGAGATTGCAACAGAGATGTGTCTGTTACAGGGCAGAGGAAACATTTGTGGCAGGAGAAGGTGTGATTAATTGCATAAGGGTAAGATATAAGAATGTGTAAATGGGAGAATAAAGTTCAGTGCTCAGCAAAAGCAAACAAGTGACAGATAGTCTGATGGATCAAACTTTGCTTTGGGGCAAAAAATGTTCGAGATGTTTAAAAAGAAAGGTTAAGATGGAGGAAAAGGATCACAGTCTAAAGTTGCTGAATTCAACGTTGAATCCTGAGAGCTTAGCATGCAATTAAGTCATCAGGTTCAGGTGGAATAACTGGTTATTTTCTTAATCCTATCTGCTGATGTTATTACAAGGTGTATAAATTACATGTTTTTCTCCCTCCCAGCAATATTTTCATGTCATTGAATATCATTGCTGAGGAACTTGCGCTTTCCAATTTTTTTTTTTGCTCAGTTCAAGGACGGAACAGCCAAAAAAAGCCCTGGTTTTACTGGCATGGCCACCCCGAAATCAGGGCAAGGTGCGCAGAACAGCATTCCCCATTGGCCTCAGGCGCGATCTTACAAGCTTGTGCTGGTAACGAGGTGTATCCTTCGATCTCATTCCATCCATTTCACAGGTTGTAGGGCGAAAAGTTCAAGCGTCAGCAGCTATGTCCTGTGTCTGAAAGGCACTCGAGCTATGCCAGATATGATATTGTAAGAAGTCTCACAGCACCAGATTAAAGTCCAACAGATTTATTTGGAGTCACGAGCTTTCGGAGCGCTGCCCCTTTATCAGGTGAGTGACTTGCCCGCTTGGCACCTGCAGCTAGTGGCATGAGTGAGAATCTGGTTTCCGTTTGGTGCTGTCTTCTCATCAGAGATGCCATAAATCCTACAGTCTGTTAACCCAATCTGTTTTATACTGGCAAAATGCTGTGGGTGCTGGAATCTGAAACAAAAACAGAAAACCTGGAAAAACTCAGCAGGTCTGACAGCATCTGTGAAGAGAGAATAGAGCCAATGTTTTGAATCTGGATGACCCTTCGTCAGAGCTTCATCCAGCATTGAAACATTGACTTCATTCTCTCTCCACAGAGGCTATCAGACCTGCTGAGTTTTTCCAGCATTTTCTGGTTTTGTTCCCATCTTGTTTATGTTATTTTAAGTCCTTTCTCCCTTAGAAGTGAGTGTAGTGTTAGAAACTTTTTTTTATAGCTGCATTATGCACACAATTTCCTTCAGATTGCCACATCTCTAACAGGGAATGAAGGCAGATTTTTGTGTCTGGCACTGAATGATGTAGCCATTTTCATGCGAGCGCGGGGAAAATATTTTAATGAAACATCTGAGTTCTCTTTCAGACTATTTCCACAAAGAGAATTGTTTAAAATAAAATTGATTTCAGCCACTTACTTTTCAGGATTTTCTACTTCCTCTGTGACAAAATTCATGTAGAACCTGATGAAATAATAATGAATAGTTAAAGGACAATCTCGTGCATCATGTCTTCAGCAGCTTCAAGCAAAATCTTCAACACAATTATTTAATTGCGAATGGAACAGTAACCGTGGACATTTTCGCAGTTTATCTTTGGTGTGTTGAGGATACTTCTCGAAAAAGACTATTTGTTCTTTATCCCATTCTTTCAAGTTGTTATCTCCTGATCAACAGCGAGAGCTCTTACCATCCTGCATATGCATACATTCCAGAGTAAAAAGCGAGAGGGATTCCTGTGAGGTTAAATTCTTTCGTTTTAAATGCTTGATTGAAATGTTGCGTTTCTCCTGTGGGATATAAGAGGAAAGAAAATAAGCAGAGGCATCATAATATATCATTAGAGAGACCGACACAAGCAAGCAATCTGATTTATCAAATGTGCAACCATCCATATTTAGTGATGCCACGCATTCTTTGAGCTGATTCAACAGAAAGTGTTTCATTTACATAGCACCTTTTATGACCTCAGGATGCCCCAAGAGCGTCCTACCCAATGAGGTACACTTGGAGTACAGTCATTGTTGTAACATGGGAAACTGGGGCGGCCAATCTATGCACAGCAAGATCCCACAAACACCAATGTTATAATGTTTAAGTTTTAGAGTTTATTTGTCAGTGTCACAAGTAGGCTTGCATTGACACTGCAATGAAGTCACTGTGAAGTTCCCCTAGTCACCACACTCTGGCGCCTGTCTGGGTACACTGAGGGAGAACTTAGCATGGCCAATGCACCTAACCAGCATGTCTTTCGGACTGTGGGAGGAAACCGGAGCACCCGGAGGAAACCCACACTGACACAGGGAGAACATGTAAACACCATGCAGACAGTGACCCATGCTGAGAATTGAAGGCTGGTCCCTGGCGCTTTGAGGCAGCAGTGCTAACCACTGGATAATTTAGCTTTGTGACGTGAATGATAGACAAATAATGGTCAGCATTCCAAGGAAAACTCCCCGGTTCCTTTCCAAAAAAGTGCTGTGAGAGCTTTTAAGCCCACCTTTCATTCTTTGGTTTAATCCAAAAGATGCATTTCTGACAGTGCAGCACTCCCTCAGCACTGCACTGAAGTGTCTGCCTAGATTTTGTGCTCCTCGGCTGGATGTTCAATCTGGCGTCAGCAAACTGACATTTAGATCTTTGCCGGGTCTCAACCCTGCACCATAGCTGCATTGCTCAGGCGATGTTGTCTTCAAATGAAGATCACCTAATTGGGCCGGAGGTGAGCCCGGCATCAGATTAATGGCACTGAGTGCCAAGCCAGGAGTGGGGAGCTGACTCTGGACTACTATCCTCAAAGATAGACAACAACCATGGCGGGAATTCTGCCACCTTTCAAAATAGAGGCGACAGGACAAAGGTGGGCAAGTAAGGTAGATTGGTCATGGCAAATTCGTGTGGTAATGGGAATAGGACATGGCAGGGGGGTGGCGGGGGGACATGGACAGTGGACCTGGATGGTGAGTGGATCTGAATGGATCAGAGAATCGGTGCATGCTCAATGGGCCGAATGGCTTCCTTCTGCACTGTAGCAATTCTATGATTCTAAAATTGCCTTTTGCCCCTTCAGCCCTTAGCAGTGCCCACAAGGATCTTAACGGGTGCTTTAATCGGAGGGGAGCAGTTCCCCCTCGCTTTGAAAATAGCTGCACCTCATAGATGTGTCAGAGCACTGACATCCCACTATCATCAAAGTGTGCCTGCAACCATTCTCACCACTACAGGCAATTGGGAATGAAGGCCCAAGTCTCTGGAGCAGGATTTCAACCCACTACCTTACGATTCAGGAGATAAAGTGCTACCAACTGATCCACTGACTTTATCACTGGGTTGGCAAAAATGAATGAACACGGTTCAGACCCACGTTTTCAGTCAACTGTTGTGGGATGAAAGGGTTTATCTAATGATTAAAATTAATGTTCCAATATTTTCCTTTGGTGGAGGAAAGTCCACGAGACGTTTATAGATGAGGTGCGGTTGTTAATCCTCTGCTATATTTAAATGTGTCAAAACGTGGGGCCATAAAAATGGGATTATTACTTTCAAATCCAACAGGGAATTGACATAGAATTACACACGCATTGTTAAAGCAGAATCTGAGTGATCTCAAATCATTATTAGTAGCGACACAGGTTAATAATATCATAAAAAAAGGCAAACAGAGCAGAATGGTATAATGGGTGGATAGAATTGTAAAGTAGGATGCATAACTTTTATCAAAGCATGGTTAGATCACACACGAGGCACACTGCATAGTTCTAAAATCCATATTATTAAGATATAGAGGTACTGGAGAAGATACAAAAGGATTTACAAAACTAATACCATTGCTGTGGGTGGCACGATGGCACAGTAGTTAGCACTGTTGCTTCACAGTACTAGGGACCCAGGTTTGATTCCCGCTTTGGGTCACTATCTGTGCAAAACCTTTACATTTTCCCCGTGTTTGTGAGGGTTCCCTCCGGGTGCTCCAGTTGCCTCCCACAGATGTGCAAGTTAGATTGATTGGCCAAGCTAAATTGCATCTGATGGTTAGGGGGATTAAAACAGAAAGAAATCCCACAACACCAGTTTAAAGTCCAAACAGGTTTATTTGTAGCAAAAGCCGCAAGCTTTCAGGACAGCCTCTCCCGTCTTCAGGTGGCTGGGAGTTAGGGGGATTAGCAGGGTTAATACGTAGAGTTATGGGGATAGGGATTGTGGCCGGTGCAGACTCGATGGGCTGAATGGCCTCCTTCTGCACTGTAGGACTCTATGATTCCATGATTCTTGTGAGATAGTATGTATGGAAAGTCTAAATAGGTTATGTCTCTTTTCACTTGAAAAGGTAAGGCTGAGTGAGGATTTGATAGAGATCTTTACAGTAATGAGATATTTCTATAAAGTACATGCCAAGAAAGTACTTGCGCATTTAATCAACATAAGATTATGAAAGTGCTCAATAATGTTGACTTAGCTAAAATGTCTGAAAATTTCTGGCCGTTCCTGATGGCAGGATCTTCTAGTCCCACCAACGGCATCCCCTGCTGTGGGTTCCCCGGTGGCAGAGGGTGCAAACAATGGGAAAACCCCTTGACAGCGGCAGGACTGGTAGATCCTAGTACCAGCTAATGGCAGGCTGTCTCTCCCAACACAAAACACTTCACGGAAGGGGTGGAAAATCCTGCCCGGTGATTCAACCCGTAGGCAAGATCAGAACTAGGGACCATCAATAGAAGACAGTCACTTATGAATCCATTAAGGAATTTAGAAGAAATCTCTTTAAGGCAGAGAGTGGTGAAACTGTGGAACCTGCTATCACAGAGAATGGCTGAGAGGAACTAGGCAAGCAATTGAGGGAGAAAGAAATTCAGAGTTATGTTGTTGGAGCTGAATGAAAGGGAGCTCAAGTGGAACATAAATGCTTAATAGCCTGTTTCTGTGTATATCAATGGAGTATTCAGAACACTGATAAAAATTGCTACGACATGGAATAGTTGAGGTGAATAGTATAGATGCACTCAAGGCAAAGGTAGACAAACACATGATGGAGAAAGAAATCACAGGTTATGGTGATGGTGTTAGATGTAGAGAGGTGTTAGAGGAAGCTTGTGTGGACCATAAACACTGGCATCTAACAGTTGGGCCAAATAAACTTTTTCAGTGCTGTACATACTACATAAATGTATCACAAATCATAATTATAATTGGCCAGAGGAAGATGGAGGTTACAGCTTCAAGACTAAGATTTCAGTGTTCGTTCATCTATCCGCCTTCTGCAACAAGTCTAAGAAACTGGCCCCAGAACAAAAGCCCTCCAAATTAATGTGGAGAAAATACATGCAGAGAGTCCACAGAAGTGAGTGTCATGGCTCAGATGTCCTCGTTCTTGCTTCTGAGTCAAAGGATTGTGATTCCAAACTACATTCAGCACCTTGAACACAAAGTCCAGCTGACATTTCAGTGCAGGGCAGTGGCAGTGCTGCACTGTGAGAGGATATTACCTTTTAGGGGAGATGAAAAGGTTCTGTGGGTTGAAATCCTACTCCAGAGATTTGGGCCTTGATTTTCAATTGCCTCTCAGGTAGACGTAAATGATCCCAAGGCACTATTCTGAAGCAAAGCAGTGGGCTTCTATCTGAGTCCTGGCAAATATTTATTCCCTTAACCATGATCATGTTGCTATTTGTGGGATTGCGTGGTGTGTTGTGTTGCTTTATTATTTTATTTATTTATTAAACACCAATAAGCTTACATTAACACTGCAATAAAGTTACTGTGAAAATCCCCTAATCGCCATATTCCGGTGCCTGTTCGGGTACACTGAGGGAGAATTTAGCATGGCAATTTAGCATTGTTGTCATGTTTCCCATATTACATCAATCCCCACACTTCAAAAGCACCTTCACTGGCTGGAATGTGTTTTTTGGTGTCATGAGGATGTGAAAGTTGCTATATAAATACAGGTTTGCCTTTTGTCTTTTTGCACCAAAGGATTCAGTGGTATTTGAAACTGGCATAATGGACAGAATTCTCCCCCAAAATTTCTGAGTGCCCAGTGGGAGAACCGGTGAGATTCCCCTTGGGTAATTTGGTGTAATCCAGTTTGCAATTCAAACTCAATGAGAAAATTTGTGGAGCCCGGAGAGATCCTCACTAAATTCACCCACACTTAGAAATATTTTTTGGAGTGGGGACTAAGGATATCGGCAAGGTTGGCTCCGCAAAGATTGGGGCATCTTTTTTAAAGGGTGCCCCAATCTCCACACAACACTACACATCACTACCCACACCACGTGCACTGCTACCAGCTAGAGAATGATCCCTGGCATTTGTATTCAAGTTGTATTGTTAAATACGGGTTCTGCCAATAATTTTCAAATAATGATGTTACTACTTTAGTCTTGAAAAGATTGCGAGAGTCTCACAGTTCACGGGTGATGTCCAAAACCACTCAGCAGTCTGAGTGGTCTAATAGAAACATAGGGCAGGATTTTTCAGCCGTGTTTGCCTCAATACCGGAAAATCCCGCCCAAGGTCAACGGACATTTCCATCCCCCCCTCTTCCACTATGATTCCTGTGGCGGGTGGGGTGGGACATTTCACCCCATAGAAACTACAAGCAGGAGTGGGCCATTTGGCCTTTAATCCTGTTCTGCCATTCATTTTAACCATGATTGATCCTCACATTCAATATTCTAATCCTGCCTCCCCACCTCCCCCACCCCCCCACCCCCCCATATCCCTTGATCCTTTTGTTCCTGAGAGCTGTATCTAATTTCTTCTTGAAATCACACAATGTTTTGGTCCCCAACTACTTTCTGTGGTAATGAATGCCACAGATTCACCACTCGCTGGGGGAAGAAACTTCTCCTCACCTTTGTTCTAAAAGGTTTACCCCTTATCCTCAAACTATGATCCCTAGTTCTGGACTCCCCCACCATCTTTCTGAATCTATCCTGTTAGAATCTTGTAAGTTTCCATGAGATTCTCATAGAAGCTGCTCATAATCAGGAACTTCTAACTTTGAATCCTAAAATTCTTAACATTCTTTGATTGCAGAGCCCCTGGCGATGATCTTTGCGTCGTCAATGGAGACGGGAGAGGTTCCGGAAGATTGGAGGATTGCGGATGTAGTTCCTATTTTCAAGAAAGGGAACAGAGATAGCCCGGGAAATTACCGACCGGTGAGTCTGACCTCAGTGGTTGGAAAGCTGATGGAGAGGCTTCTGAAGGACAAGATTTACGAGCATTTGGAGAGGTTTGACATGATCAGAAATAGTCAGCATGGTTTTGTCAAGGGCACGTCGTGCCTTACGAGCCTAGTTGAGTTCTTCGAAAATGTGACTGAACACATTGACGAAGGAAGTGCAGTGGATGTGGTGTACATGGACTTCAGCAAGGCGTTTGATAAGGTCCCCCATGCAAGACTTCTTGAGAAGGTGAGAGGGCATGGGATCCAAGGGCCTTTGGCCTTGTGGATCCAGAACTGGCTTGCCTGCAGAAGGCAGAGAGTGGTTGTGGATGGGTCTTTTTCGGCATGGAGGTCAGTCACCAGTGGAGTGCCTCAGGGATCTGTTCTAGGACCCTTGCTGTTTGTCATTTTCATAAATGACCTAGATGAGGAAGTGGAAGGATGGGTAAGCAAGTTCGCTGATGACACAAAGGTCGGTGGTGTTGTGGATGGTCTGGAAGGATGTCAAAAGTTGCAGCAGGACATAAATAGGATGCAGGACTGGGCGGAGAAGTGGCAGATGGACTTCAACGCGGATAAATGTGTAGTCGTCCATTTTGGCAGAACCAATGGGATGAACGAGTACACTATCAAGGGCAGGAGTCTTAGTAGTGTTGAAGAGCAGAAGGATCTTGGGGTCCGGGTCCACAGGACTCTTAAATCGGCCTCGCAGGTGGAGGATGTGGTCAGGGAGGTGTATGGTGTACTGGCCTTCATTAATCGAGGGATTGAGTTTAGGAATCGGGAGGTAATGCTGCAACTTTATATGACCCTTGTCAGGCCTCATTTGGAGTACTGTGCGCAGTTCTGGTCGCCTCACTATAGTAAGGACGTAGAAGCTATTGAAAGTGTACAGAGATTTACAAGGATGTTGCCTGGACTGGGAGGCATGCCTTATGAAGTTAGGTTGAGGGAGCTGGGACTCTTTTCCCTGGAGAGACGAAGGTTGAGAGGCGACCTGATAGAGGTTTATAAAATGTTGAGAGGAATAGATAGGGTGGATTCTCAGAGGCTATTTCCCCGGGTTGAAATGGTCGCTATGAGAGGACACAGATTTAAGGTGCGGGGAGGCAAGTACAGAAGTGATGTTAGGGGTAAGTTTTTCACTCAGAGGGTGGTGAGTGAATGGAATCGGCTGCCGTCAGTGGTGGTGGAGGCGAACTCGCTGGGGTCTTTTAAAAGACTTCTGGATGAGTATATGGGATTTAATGGGATTGGGGGTTATAGATAGGTCTATAGATTGGTAGGTGTTGATGTGATCGGCGCAACTCGTGGGCCGAAGGGCCTGTTTGTGCTGTAGTGTTCTATGTTCTATTAAAGGTCCTCTTAGTTCTTTAACTAAAAGACATCTTTCTCAAAACATTGGAAACTAATTGTGTCACTAAATGTAAATCTGCGGTGCTGAATGATCGTGTAGTTCAGCTGCCACAGTGAGACACTTGACTTAAAATAATGGCAAAAGTAAAATATGGACAACCCATAAGATTTCTTCAACACAAATGCAAATAAAAGAGTCATGTTTGATAGCAGCAGTATTAATAAAATCACCAGGGAAATTTTATTTTTATTTGTCATTCAGGAATTTTCTGTTTCTCTGCAGCTCTCTACAAATATAAAAGTTGTTTGATTATTCCTACCTTTGAATAACTGCGCCAATCCTGGGAAGATGATTATTAAAATAGCAGCAAGTTTGCAGAACGTCAGAAAGATCTGTAGCCGTGCAGTCCAGCTCACGCTCATGCTGTTAATATACATTACCACAGCTGGAAAAAGAAACAGGACAAAATAAATACCGCCACCTCAGGTAACAACACTCTTCACAATGCCACAACAAGGGTACCACTGACTGGCAAATAGATCGAAACCAATGCTGCACAATTTCCTTCATATTATTGTCAAACTGTGGAACATAAAAGTAACAAAGGACCTGATAAATAATACAGGGTCAAAATATTGACAACCTGAACAAAGAAATCCATCTCCCAACACCCTTGCCTTCAAATGTTCCCCCTTGGAACCTCTATGGAATCGATATGGAATATGCCTATTGTGCTTGCAATTTCGCACACACCAGGCTTCCTAATTTTAGTAAGATATTGCCGAGCTGTGTTTGAGAATGAGGCAGAAACTACGCGTTGCCTCACAGCATGGTAGAGAAACTTCAGAGAGTGAGTGAACCAGAGCTGTGTCGCTAACATCTCTAACACCTCCTAGTAGCTGTGCACAGACCTATTTTAGCACAGCAACTAGTGATAGATCACAAGTTAATTTACTACTGTGAGGGATAAAGAAGTGGAGAAAATGACTTTGTACGGACAACATGTGAAAGACCAATATGAATCAACAAATAATTCATTTATATATCTTTTACAAAATAGATATTAGGTATGATCATGGCTATTTCTAAAATATTAAAAACTAGAAAAAGACCTTTTTAAAATGGTTGAATTTATGTCTATTTCTGACCCTTGAACAAAAGGAACTATCTGACAGTTCCAAAGAAGCTTACACTTCATTACCTTTGAAGAGTCACTAACGCATGCTGTGGCTTGAGATGTTAGTGTACCTTTAAAGAAGTTTCTAAAAAAATCATGCTCACAGCCTTAGTGATGTCATTAGTGGGAGGAGAGAAAAAAAACTGTGTGCCGGTCAGGTGACAAGGTGCTTTTTAGTTTTGTTTTTGGCTGCAGTGTTAAAAGCATAGCTGAAAGTAGTCTCTCTTTCTGTTTTTATATTTAAAGTTTTACCAGTGAGCTGGAAGCATACCTTGTTTGCCATCCTGCAGTAAAGAATCAGTTTTGGGGAGCTGATGACTACAAGCTGCTCTGAGTTTTCAAGATCATTTGAATTCAGCATTCAGCCCAGGGAACTGGAGCCCAGTCTTATGTGAGCTTTAGCCTGTGCAGTGACAAATCTGTTTAAAGAGTTCTGTCTATGGTTTTTGGTTTCAATTGGAACACATTAGAGATATTCATTAAGTGTTATACATTATACTGGTTTTGTTTCTTGTTTGTAATTGATAAAAGCTCTTGCTAATTTTCTTACTATGCATGTTAACTATATTCTTAAATGCACTTTGTTTGATAAAAGCTCCTTAGTGGGTCACTTGAATTATACCTGAGGAGAAACATCACATGGTTATCCTAGCCAAATTCAAAGTGCAAAACTTATACAGCTGGGCTTCATAGAACACTTTGGAGTTTATAATCTGAACCATGACAGCTGCAAAGACCAAAGTCAAAGAGAATTATTCAAGCACCATCTGCATTTCATATTCACCTGCAAGGATGAAGAACCACACAATCTTCCTTTCAATTCTTAATGCTTGAAATGGTGAACCCATCATGGGGACACAAAAAGGGATACAGATTGCTTGTCAAAGACAATGTGGCGGGACGAGAGTCATGTGACATAAACCGCCAGCTGATGGGACCAGCTGTACTAGTCGCCTTGCTGTATTGCAACCTTGGCCTGCCTTTTTACCATCAACAAGCAGCCAGAAAAAGTGCTCTGACCAGATTGAACGCACGACCCCACCTGCACTTTTTTGGCTGAAACTTTTGTGCAATTGGCTGCAATACTGAATCATCTCTGCTTGCCTACTTATCATGTGAAGTCAATTGCACCAGAAAAGTGAATTATGCAGCACCAATCTTCAACCTGCAAAGGAATCTCCAAAGGAATATCTCTTTGGACTTTGATTCTGGATTCTTGAATCCAAATGAGTCAATAATTCTTTCCTTTGTGATCTTTGCCCTGTAAATCTGTCTTTTTACCACCCTTTTTATGACTTTACTGGAAACAACGGGGGTGACCCTCCTCCCACAGTTTTAGAGTGCCCAAATAAACTAACCCTTTGAGTTTATGCTATCTTGGGTTTGCTGTGGAGCTATTAATAGATTGATTAGATCACACAAAAACTGTGGGGTTGGGAAATATGCCACTGTTTATTCAGGGGGAAAGCGAAACAAAACACTTCTCTGCTTATAAACATGTGCAAGAGGAGAAATCGGGGCTATAAACCCCTCCTCCTGCCTGCCGCATTAGAAAGGTAGTTGCTAAAGATACAAAGTTCAGTCAAGTGAGAATCTCTCAAGACATAAGCCACAGCACATTTTAATAAGAGCTCTGAAACAGGCATCCTGCAGAAAAAGGCAAGATACATTTTAAACCTAAGTTCTAATATTCTCTGCTATGGAGTCATAGAAACAATAAATTCCCAGGCACTATGGTGAGGAAAAAGGAAGCATGGAGAAGAATTATATTGAATTAAAGAATCCCTACAGTGCAGAAGAGACCATTCAGTCCATCAAGTCTGCACTGACACATTGACAGAGTATCTTACCCAGGTCCCTTCCTCAGCTCTATCCCAATAACCCCCACAGATTTACCAGGGCTAATCCCCCTAACCACTGTGCCACCTACTCCCTCTATTGGATCTCCCTCTCCCACGTGACATTTGCCCAGGATCTCTGAGGCTTCACCAGAGAGGCAGGCCTGGACCTGTAACTGCAAAAATGTGTAGGAATGGGAGAACAATGAATAAGAATCCAAAAGGGACATCTCCAAAAATCTTGAGCCCTCTCATGTCACGTTACTCTCTCTCCAACAGGGTGGTGCCCTATTTGAGGCATATCTAAACAATATGTTGCCAGGCCTTGTACCTGGAACCACAGAAATCAGAAGATTTGAGGCAGCTAAGTAGCAAAGCACATAACCTTTGTTTGCAGCTTCCCAAGAGCAAATAAAAAGCCCTGAGGGTGACAACCAAGATTACACTTTCAGCCATGCAAATAATGTGGCTCACCAAATTCCAGCCATAGACAAAATGGGGATTGGGGAAAGGAAGGGATATTGGGCCATTATGCACAAATATCACAGCACTTTAATTCCTGCTGTAAACACTGCCAATACTCCACTCTTCATGTTATAAGACTGAAAACGGATTGAGGGGCACAGGTGCCCATGTCCCACTAAGACCAGAGGCAGGAGCCTGTAATATGTTCAAGGGCATCTAGTTTAATGCATTGAGGCTACACTGTGCAATGGTGATAGGAGCCAGTGTACAGATTGTGCACAGGACTTGTTAAGGCTCTGATAAAAGTAAGGGCTTGGATGTCACTCCATAATGTAAATGAAACTACAGCCAAGCTCCACTGTGCCTATCTGGTTGGGATATTGAATGGATAGCACAAAATCAAAATCTCTTGCCATCTAGCTGACAGTCTTTTCAATTATCCTGGACCAATGCCCATGTTCAGAGCCCATTCTTCCCCTTTTAACCATAAAATCCTAGCAGTTCACAACCAGGAGGTAGGTCAATAAATTATAACAAAACCAAAATACCAGATGCCGGATTTCTGAAATAAAAAAAGAAACTTCTGGATGAACTCAGTGTCTGGAATTTTACCGTCCCACCTGCCACGGGAATCAGAGCGAGGAAGCGGCAGAACATGGAAGGGTCTGTTGACCTCGGGTGGGATTTTATGGTTTTGGGATGAGTGAGGCAGTAAAATCCTGCCCAGCAGGTCTGGTAGTATCTGTGGAGAAAGAAACAAGAGTTTTGGCTCTTCAGGACTTCTTTGCTTCTAAAGATTATATTGGACTCGAAACATGAACTCTATTTTCTCCCTCCACAGATGCCACCAGATTTGTATCCTTTGATAGGCTGCATTCATCTGAAATTCCAGACACTGTGTTGCTTCATGCAGAACACTGCCACACCACACTGCACCCCATCACTCTATATCGCTATGCATTGTGTGCTATGTACTTGAAGTCAAAAGCACAATGCAATGTGGGGGCAATTCAACTTAAAGGCACCTCGAATTGCATGGTGGCACAGTGGTTAGCACCGCTATCTCAAAGTGCCAGGGACCTGGGTTCGATTCCCGGCTTGGGTCATTGTCTGTTTGGAGTCTGCTAGTTCACCCCTTGTCTACCATGAGTTTCCTCTGGGTGCTTTGCTTTCCTCCCGCAGTCTGAAAGACATGCTGGTTAGGTGCATTGGCCATGCTAATTTCTCCCTCAGTGTGCCTAGACAGGCTCCAGAGTATGGCGACTAGGAGATTTTAACAGTAACTTCATTGCAGTGTTAATATAAGCCTACTTGTGCCACCAGTAAGTAAACCTGAAACATTTTAACAGTGCCTTGGTCGGAAAAAGATAGCATCAAAAATACAAGCAGGGTTAAAAAGAATATGGTGAGTAATTTATCTTGAATAAAATGCTTCTATGTTGCAAAGGACTATTCCTTCTCGATTTGTGACTCAGTATAGAAATGACACATTCATGCTCAGGAGGTGGTAAAGTGCCATCTGCAATGATATGTTAATCATATTAAGTAACCTATGAATACTTGGTAAGCGATGGTCTCATGGTATTATCACTAGACTATTAATCCAGAAACTCAACTAATGTTCTAAGGACCTGGGTTCGAATCCCACCGTGGCAGATGGTGGAATTTCAATTCAATAATATCTAGAATTAAGAATCTACTGATGTCCATGAAACTGTTGCCGATTGTCGGAAAAACACATTTGGTTCACTAATGTCCTTTACGGAAGAAAAGCTGCTCTCCTTACCTGGTCCGGCTACATGTGACTCCAGGGCCACAGCAACGTGGATAACTCTGAACTGCCCTCCATGGACAACTAGGGACAGGCAATAAATGCTGGCTGGCCAGCAACGCCCATGTCCCACAAATGAATAAAGGAAAGAAATCTAATGTGGATCCAATTGCTTCCTAATACACTAGTAACACCAGCAACTAAGCCTGGGGGTTTCTTTACAGAAATGTGTATGGAATGAGGTTTGAAGGCCACTGACACAGTTTTGTCTTTGCTTGGACCCTCCGAATATAAGAGCATCGAAACAAGTCCTCTGTTTGTCTTATTTCGGTGCATTAAAAAAAAATTTCTGAGGTGATCAAGTGCCTTCTGCAATGATGTATTAGTCATATTAAATAATGCTATGTATATCAAAAAACATACATATCAGTTGTCGGGTTAACAAATAAGTTTGGAATCACACTGGAGAAGTTGGCCAGTCTAGGTGGCTGGACAATGATTCGTGGATTGTTGTAAAGCAGTGAAAAATCTTGAAGCTGATTTAAGGACAGCACCAATCATCTCCCCCACCTCGCCACCCCACCTCTTTTTACCCTCTGAAGTATGAATCCAGCCTACATTTTCAAAAGAAAATTCCCCCCACTCTCTGTACTGCAAGGTGTGGATGTGAGATGAATGCTGTCCTTTTCAATCAAATTCTAAGTACAGAACTATTATTCAGTACAAATTCGTGGTAAAGTGACACTTAAAATGCCACAGGAAATTTTCCTCAGAAGATCGCACTAATGTAGGAGAATTTGTCTGAAGTTATGGCTAAGGCAAATTGTCAGAGCTGAGAAGAGGCAGCTTTATCCTGCATCTAGTTGCTCTGTAGCTGTGATCGTTTGATGCTGACAACAGTTGACTTGGAAAAGCCAGCACTGTTCTTCCTCACCTTGCTAATTTGCGGAAAGGTTGAAAAGATAATAAAATATTACGTTAATGAGCAACGTGACATTTTATCCAGTGTCTACCTTGATGCAAGCAATGCAGAGAGTAGCAGAGTAAAGGGAAGTCACCGCTAAAGTTCCAGACGCAGTTACTTTCGCTCCTGTTAAAGGGCGCCATCACTCATTCCCTATGAATTATAACTCAGTTAGACATGCGAAAGAACTCCCACATGGGATGCCCAGTGTTGAGTTGTCCTCTAGACACCCCATGTAAATCAGTGAGGAAAAACATGACACACTTTATTTCAGGGCACACATTTCATGACAGATTCTGCACTATAATTTTGTTCCCTTGCTTGAGTAGCTGTTCACCTGAATAGCTGCAAAGGCACGGACACAATAAATTTGTCCCACACAATTCAAGTTCACTTTCCTATAACTACGTCCATGCTGATAAACAAGACTTTTTAAAATACACTGGAAATGAAAATATTGTAGCAAGACTTAAAAGCATTCGGCTGAAAGGACTTTCGTCCATCTTATAATTCGAGGTGTCAGAAACCTCGCACACATATTTAAGCCTTTGAATTATGTCTTCCTGTGACATATCTTTCAAGTCTTGACTTCAATTAATCTGAAGAATCTTTGGAAAATATTTGTAGACAATAAGAGAAGTTGGGTACTGAAATGGTGCAGGATTTTGACTGGTTTTGTGTTGTCATTCAACAGAAGACTGGTAGATTCTTTGAGGAAACAGAGCAAAGGGATGAAGTAGGTTTCTGGACTCTTTCCCCAGAATAGCCACCCGTCTTGCGTGGGAGAGTGGGAGACCCAAGAAACCTGGAATTCAGGGGCACAATTTCACCTGGTCTGAGAGAACGAAAAATCTTTTAAGTTCCTTCCCATCTTGTCTGAGGGCATTGACTCCACAGACTCCACATTGATCCATGGATAGTGTCATAAGGCAATGCAACTTTCGGGCACAGAGGTTAGCACTGCTGCCTCACAGTGCCAGGGACTTGGGTTCAATTCCAGGTTTGTGCCCTTGTCTGTTGACATGAGGAGAATGGGTTTCCCCCAGGGGCTCCTGTTTTCACCCACAGTCCAAAGATGTGCGGGTTGGGTTGATTGGTCATCCTAAATTGCCACTTAGTGTCAGGGGGACTAGCAGGGTAAATATGTGGGGTTAAAGGGATAGGGGATTGTGGTCAATGCAGACCTAATGGACCAAATGACCTCTTTCTGCACTGTAAGAATTCTATAAATTTTCATTCTGTTCCCTCTTGATCTTCATATGTATCTACTTTGAGAAACACTTCACAGTGATCAAGTTAGCAATTGCTGGCTATAATAGGAAGACAGATTATTACTTGAACGGGTGTAAATTGAGAGAGGTAGATACTCAGTGAGACTTGGTATCTTTGTGCATCAGTCGTGAAATCAAGCATGCAGGTACAGCAAGCAGTAAAGAAGACAGATGGTGGCAAGTGGGTTGGAGATCGTCTTTTGTGAGTCTCCTAGGCCTCAAGGCACCCCTTCTCAAGTTTACCCCTCCCAACTTTTAGCCCTGCCCCAGCCTCTTGAATCTGCTCCCCCTCCTCCCCCTCTCTGCTGGGACCTCCAACCCCAAACATGGGCTCCTTAAACTTCAACTCAGCATTGAGCACTGACTGTAATCCCAGCAGTGGCCACCACTCCCAGATGGCACTGCTGAGCCCACAGAGCTGCGATCATCCGAATGACTGGCGGCTCTCCAAGGCAGGACTTCCTCCTGTGACGAGGTAAAAGATTTGCCTTAAAACAATTAATGCTGCTCCCAGTGTAAAACAGCCATGGGGCAGCACTGGGTGGTGGGTGGGCTACACGTCGGTTTTTTTAGATGGGCAGTAGAGATCGCAGCACCTGGTAACAGTCGAGCCCATGGAGTTACCGGAGTGAAAACAAAAGAGAAAATGTTCTTTCGGTTTCAGATTCCAGTATCCGCTGTGATTTGCTTTTATCCAGACTTACCGCAGTGAACCTTGTTACTGGGAATCAATTCAAGGATACTCGAAAGGACACTGGAAGACTCACACTAACATGGCAAGATGTAGCACTCGCAAACATAAAAGTAAGGCACAGTGAACACAGCAATGCGTTTCCACAGGTGGCTTTTTTTTCCCAATATCTTACGTGTAGCTATCAGTTAAGGTTGACAAGCATGTATTTTTTTATATTTCACATAAAGATAAATGACTATTTTGCTCACGAGCCTTGCGTACCCTGTGGATTCGCTGGATTTTGGCCTCATCAGTGGCTAGCGAGAAATGGTTGGGGTAGTAAACTTCATGACTGAGGCAGTGATACACCATAGGGTTCATGGCCTGATAATATGTTTGGGAAGGAGGCAGTGCCATTGGGCTCAGGTGGAAGGTAGGTGTTGGCAGCCTAGCTTAAGGAACACAGAATTAAGGCCTCCCTCACTGCTCCATATGCCTGCTGAGGCTCCCCATCTGAGTCACCATTGGATATTTCCTTTGCCTCAGTGTCCTTTTGGTCCATTGGTCCCCCAGTTGAAAAAGCAAGATTATGCAGAGTACAGCAGAGAATGAAAATGAGCAGCACTCGCTCTAATGGATATTGCAGAGCCCCCTCTCCTGGCCCCTCCAAGAGAGGTGTAGGCATCAGAACCTCATTTTTAGCAGACCAATGGTCCTCTCCACCACTGCCCTTGTGGTGGAATATCCTCGGGTACTTGAGGGATGTCATGAGCCATCTTTTCAAAAGATATCCCCTTGTCACCCAGCAACCATCCTTCGAGACAAGCTCGAGCCATGGACAGCCTTGGCACTTGTGAGTGACACAGTATGTAGGCATCACGGGAATGCCAAGGTTCCTGCAGAACAAGGTTCCGCACAAACCTGCAGAATCTATGTCTTGTGGTCACAAACAATTTGAACATTTAAGGTGTTTACAGATACCTTGCATTAATTTGATCTTTCTCTACATCCTAGCTACGACAGTAACATTCAACATTCTCTCCATTCCTTCTCTATGAACGGTATGCTTTGTCTGTATAACGCGCAAGAAATAATACTTTTCACCGTACTAATATACGTGACAATAATAAATCAAATCAAAAGTGTGATACCCCTTCTTAGGGACAAGATACGCGGATAGTTGGCTGATACCTTGATAACTAAAAGGGCGCAGTCAATGGCACTCTGAATGCGGGGTAATCCTGCAATAGCCGCAAAACGCCTGGCTTGCCCAGCCTGGCTGGCAGGCCTAATCCATCCTGAAATGGATGAATGTGCTTAACCCCCGAACAGAGCATCAGTCACCAATTTGATGCAGTTATGCATAGTTGACTGGAAAGTTCCGCAAAAGTCACCCACTGACCTCTGGAAAGATCCGGAGGCATAAAACTTAAGGGCTACAGTGATCTTCAAAGGCACCCACACAGTTGGAGACTATCTCTGGCCCAATCATTTGGCATACAAAAGTGATGATTTCTCATGAAAAGTGGGACCTCCTGCAGCCCTGGACCTCAGGCATGTCAAGGTAGTTAGATCACTGTATGTATACACTGGCAGCTGGATAGTGGCATCTTCTGCAGGCCTGTTTTCTTTGCCCTCCCTGCTAGCTCTGAATATCCTGTGCCTGCATCTTTTCTCTGATGTGAAGCCTGCTGTTGCTTGGTTTCTTCTGTCTTTGACCCCTCTCTTCCTCCTCAGAGGAGGTGCTCCCTGCTGAGTAAACAATATTCATCTGCTGAAATGCTAATACAGCAGTCTTTTGCTCTGTTGGTACCAAAGGACTGGAAACCTCAAAGGCTTGTTACAAGACTGAAATGTCTTGAAAGGTCCGGACAACATGCAGAAACCTCAAAAGAAAGCCGTGAAAACATTCACAAAGATCTGGTGTAAACCCATGTCAAACTTTCACATCACCTGCACACACCGGTCTACCTGTAATCATAGAATCATAGAATGTCTACAGGACATTCGGCCCATCAAGCCTGCACCGATAACAATCCCATCAAGGCCCTATCCCTGTAAACCTCTGTATTTACCTTGCTAATCCCCATGACACTATTGGGCAATTTAGCATGGCCAATCAGCCTAACCCACACATCTTTGGACTGTGGGGGGAAACCTGGAGCACTTGGAAGAAACCCACGCAGACATGGGGAGGATGTGCAAACTCCACACAGACAGTGACCCAAGACAGGAATTGAACCCAGGTATCTGGTGCTGTGAGGCAGCAGTGCAAACCACTGTGCAGCCTTCCTTTGCTCATATCTCCTTTTATCCTGCCCTTGGATGACAAATCAGCAAAAAATGATTGGCTGCCTGCCTGTGTGATGACCTCAAAATTGTACACACAATGTCAAATCCAGGTTAATTGGTGCTAAAATCATTTAAATTACCTTCTTAATTGTTGGCAGGGACACATCCAACTCACACTTGTGCCCACTAACTAAAATATCATGCCAATACGGAATGACATTGGGCTGCATGCCACACATCTTCTCACATGCTTCTGGGTCAAGCATGCTTCTGAACTTTGGATGCAAAATTCTGATCATAAAGTATTTTTAGTTGTGGTTAATGTTTCCTATATTAGTATATTGGCTTCTTCTTAAATAGTGTTTGGTCTGTGTTGATTTTAGTTTGTTTGCTATAGTAAAAGTTTAATACCTAAAACTTGTGCGATTCTTTCTATCGGTCACTGGGGAATTTTTCAATGATATTGGTCTTTACAGGGATCATAACAATTGATTTTGTACGGTGGGGGATACAGTAAACCATACAGGGCTTTGTGTTGAATAGACTAACGCTTGACTTTGCATCTATCAAGGATTTAACTTGAGGATGAAAGAAGACATGTAATGGGTCTTGTTTTCAACCTATGATTAATAAGCCATTGGTCTCATGATAACTAAATATACCACATTTTTTTTCTCAATAGGATTATTCCAATGACTGCTCTGCAACATAATATTAGCAGTTAATATCCAACATCTAACATGCTGTGTTATTAACTGAGTGCTCCTTGTGTTGACTAGTTTCTGCTCCCAGTAACTGGCATGTACAGTAATTTTGACAATAATATCTGGTAATTGATCTGTGTTGTTTGACTGACACAATGCTCCCAGTAACAGGCAAGTATTATAACGTTAGCAATGTGTTCCCCAGTAACAGATACAACAGCTAATGGTATAACTGCTGGCACTGTGTCTTTAATACAATTTCTGTCATCTCGACAGTCTGTGGGTCAATTGTTTACTGCTGCTGCCCTCAACTATAATGAACATTTATAAACCATACATACAATCGGCAGTATTACATTGGCTACAAGCCCAGTTCAATTGATTGAAGCTTTAGCTTGGAGATGTCATGGTGCTTTAATGTTCCAATCTGTCCTCCGATGCAGTTTAATATCGGGGATCAGATGGGTATATTACCACTATTCAATCTTACCTGAACATTTCCAGCGTTACAAATCAAAAACAAGTTAAAATAGACATCATATCGTAAATATATCCTCCCTCCCTGCTTCTAAAGAGAGCCCAGTCTCATCTATTTTGTCTAATGCTTCACAGTGTTCATGGACCGTGACAGCCCTGGTTTAGTGAAATCACTACCTCTTGTGATAGAAGGTTACAGGTTCAAATCCTGACTCTAGAGGGTACTCTTGATTTTGGGCATTGTGTGAAACTGTTAATACCTAATCAGCCATCCCTCCGGATTTTCAGTTTCATTCAACGAAATAAAAAAGCAAAAAGGCATGAAGTCAAATACATGCACAGTTGCAATCACAACAAATTGTTGAGAAGTTGTTAATCCTCAAAAATAATGGATTTTGAAAAATGTATGTCATTATACTACCAAAAATGCTTCCACTTAACTTGTGGCAATTTTCTTAACACGGTCACCTGCGATTGTAAAAAAAAGTTACAGGGCATACTTCACATCTGAAGGGGTGATATTTAATTAAAAGAATGTAATCATCTTTCAACTCCCTAATGTTATTGTTTTTTCCCCCCTGTTTTCCATTATTATTCTGAACATAAAGGAAATCATGACCAATAGATGCCTAACCTCTTTCTAACCCATACAATTTATTGATGCAATGATATTGACATACCCTCCTGCAGTCACATCTATGTTTTCCCTCTGTAAAGTATATGGAACACCCTAGTGTGTATGCGATCTTACAGTCAATGCCAGAAAATCTCAGCAGGTCTGCCAGCATCAGTGGAGAGAGAACAGAGAGACAACTTTTCAAGTCTGGATGACCCTGCATCAGAGCCGCAAAGAAGGAAGATTAGACAAGATTTTCCTTCTCTTCAGCTCAGACGAAGGGTCATCCAGACTTGAAACGTTGGCTCTATTCTCTCTCCGCAGATGCTGTCAGATCTGTTGAAATTTTCCAGTATTTGTTTCAGATTCCAGCATCCTCAGTATTTTGCCTTTAGTCAAGATCTTAGTGTTTGCAACTAGGTTTAAAACCAAGCAACAATCCAATGAAAGCTGCGTCAACGCTGTGTCCGGTTTGCCAAACCCTTAGTTGACCCTGCTCCGAAATGTCAATTAACTCATCTGCCATGAATTTGATAGCACACCCATCAGCCAGGGATTGCTATTCTTTGGCCTTGTTATGTTTGGGTGAAACTGCCACCTCAGATGAGTTGATTATTTCGAGTTAGAAACTTCAGGCTGTATCTGGCTTAACTTCTGTTAAAGTGTCCAAGCATGAATGATGAAACAAAGGCCAGTCTTTTGCACAGGTTGGTTAAGATCATGACTTTGCAATAATTAACAGGGTATGATTTTCAGGCTCTACCAGGGGTAGGAATGTAGGAGAACTCGAATGCACGGCATTCTGGCTAGCATGCCTGTTGTGTAACTCCGATTTTTGGCACAGGCCATGTTTGCTGTAGAAGGCTTGTGTCTGGAAGGTCTATGCATTCTGTCTCTCAAGGCGGGTTGCTGGCTCCTGCACCCGCTCCTTGTTAACAACACTAAGAGAAAGCTGACTGGACTTCAGTTTCTGAACTGGTGAGAGGACAGTTTAACAGTCTGGTGGTTGGCACCCAGCGACAGCTAGGCTGGGGTCCAGCCACACCAAGCAGACCTACCACAGTGCAAGATCAACAGCAGGAAACCCCAAAGATGGATTCCCCCACATGCTACAGGAAACATATTCTTGTGCAAAGTTGATAAAAGCATTGGTGAGAGAGTGCCTTAATGTTGATGCACCCTCTCAGTTTTTTACCATCCATTGCTGACTGCTGCTCCTGTCAAGTTGGAAAGTCTCCTATTAGCCCTTCAGTTTTGAGAACCCATGTGGCACCCATGATTGGGCAGAGACAGGGACAGGGACAGGGTGGAGGGGTGGATGGGGAAGTCACCTCGGTGAAAACCTCAGAAAATGTCTATTTCCTCCCCACCCCCACTCCCAGGAGAGGGTTCAGGACCCAGAAGCATGGTGGCACAATGGTTAGCACTGCTGCCTCACAACGCCAGGGACCCAGGTTCAATTCCAGCCTCAGGTCACTCTCTATGCGGAGTTTACATGATCCCCCCCCATGTCTGCGTGGGTTTCCTCCGGATGCTCCGGTTTCCTCCCACACTCTAAAGACGGGCAGGTTACGCGGATTGGCCATGCTAAATTGCCCCTTAGTGTCAGGAGAATTAGCTGGGTAAATTAGTGGTGTTATAGGGATAGGGCCTGGGTAGGATTGTTGTCAGTGCAGGCTCAATGAGCCAAATGGCCTCCTTCTGCACTGTGGCAATTCTATGTAACAGTTCTGACTTCTGCTTCCTGGGCAGAAAATGGGAAAATTCACCACTTTGTCTCAGAACTTTAGATAAACTCCATCCTCCACCCCCAATACCAACTGGGCAGCAAGATCAGTGCAAAAATGTTTGCTACATTAAACAAAATAGCGCAGCTAGTCCAGACTTGAGACAATGACTGGAAGAAGACAGCTCAAACCACTTTGCTCATTCTACCTTCTGAAACATCACTCAGTGTTATTGCTATCAATGACAGACATTCAAATTGTCTTCAGTATAAGTGATGTTATTTCAGTTTCTGAGTAGGAAGTCTGATCTTCTCTGCAGCAGAATTCATAAAAGGATTGAGAAGTGCATGCAGAAAGTCTCGCTCATCGGAAAGTGGTATGGAAAACTTTATTTGCATCTACATTATCATGTGCATAATTGTGCCCTAATTGAACACTCAATCTTTGTTTTCTTGGGCCCACTAACTGTGTATCCTAACTTGCGTCAAATCATAGAATCCCTATGGTGCAGAAGGAAATCATTAGGCCCATCGAGTTTGCATCAACTTTCTGACTAAGGATGTGATCTTGCCTGCCATTCACACCACACTCTTGCTGCAGCAAAGTTGGAGAACTTGGCAGCCAGCCAAGCCTCATTCACAGCAACAGGATGGGGAAATCCTGCCTGTGTGATCAGTGATAAGATTCTGGCCAGAATATCCTACCCAGGTCCTTTCCCTCGCCATATCCTCGTACCACCAAACATTTAGCTTGGCTAATCCTTCCAACATAAAGATCTTGGCACACTAAGGGGCTTAGTAATTTAGCATGACCAATCCACCAAACCTGAGCATCGTTGGAGTATGGGAGAAAACTGGAGCACCTGGAGGAATCCCACACAGACATGGGGAGAACATGCAAACTCTGGACAGATAGTCACCCGAGGCTGGAATTGAATCCGGGTCCCTGGTGCTATGAGGCAGCGGTGCTAACAATCTGCCAGAGTGCCGCAAATGCAATTAAGCTTTCACCACTTGTACTAACCTACCTTGACCAGAAAGGCCTCGGATTTTAAATTCTCATCTTAAAGCACCTCATGAAATCATCTCTCCCGACCTTAGTAGCCTCTTCCAGCCTGGCAACCCTCCAGTTCTGAGCTCTTGTACAGCCCTGATTGCCAACACCCCATTATTGGTGGCCGTGCCTTAAGCTCCGAAATTCGATCTGCTCTCTCCTTTAAGATGCGCACTTACATCTATTGCTTCGACCAAGTTTTTGGTCACTTATATATGGCTCGGTGTGAAATCCTATCTGATAATGCTCTTGTGAAGTACTTTGGGTTGCTTCACTATGTTAATGGCAATAATACCAATGCAAGAGGCTGTTGTTGGATTTTGTTAACATCTCAAGATCGATTGACACATAGGAGATACTTTGGCTGACAAACTAAATGACGTGGTTTTATACAGAGATGTGTGATACTTGCTAAACATCCTTAAAAAGTAAAAGTTTATTTATTAGTGTCTCAAACAGGCTAACATTAACACTGTGAAAATTCCCTAGTTTTCACACTCCAGCGCCTGTTTGGGTAGACTGAGGAAGAATTTAGCATGACTAATCCAACTAACCAGCACATCTTTCAGACTGTGAGAGGAAACCGGAGCACTTGGAGGAAACTCACGCAGACATGGGGAGAATGTGCAAACTCCAGACAGACAGTGACCCAAGCCAGGAATTAAACCCAGGTCCCTGACACTGTGAGGCAGCATCGTTAACCACTGTGCTATCATGCTGCCCCAGTGCCCACCAAAGAACATGATAGATCTCTTTCACATTGTCTTAACCACTATGGCAGCAGTGTGCACATGTACCACTCGACATTTCGGTACTTTTAGCACCTGAAAAATGAGGGCAGCATTAAGCAATTTGTAGGCCATAGTTTGCAAAGGTACATGTCTCTGAAATGAGGCCTTTAAATCTCTTTATTTCTATTTAGTAAAGCAATCAGCCGGCAGCGTACAAGGGAAATGTTTCCCTGAGCACATTTATCATTAAAACTGGAGGGACATTTCTGAACGTCACAGCAGCAGATGATTGATGGCATGCGCCATTCAGGGGACTGCAAATGTGTTATTTAACACTTCCCAAATATGTACAATGCAAACCGAATGGATTATTTATCTGGGTGGAAGAAAGTGCCATAACTATATTCTGTTCGGGATTCCACATTTGTGTTGCACTGAAGGAAAATAAAACAGAATTAGGCTTTGAGTTCAAGGAAGATCTCAGTATTTGCCAAAGCGTTCTACCAAAAAAAATGGTCAGAATTTTACACTCCCCCACTAGCAAGATTTTAGGAAGTGGGGAGGGGGAGGGTAGTGTGAAATTGATTGGGTTTCCTTTTCCCTTTGCTTTATAATTCCCCCTACGAAGCACCTTGTTTTATTGCAAGGTGCTTTGTAAATGCACGCAGTTGTTATTCAGCCAGGCGGACTTTTAAGGTGAACATAAGAACTAAGAGCAGGAGTCGGCCATCTGGCCCCTCGAGCCTGCTCTGCCATTCAATAAGATCATGGCTGTTCTTTTTGTGGACTCAGCTCCACTTATCCGCCCGCTCACTACAACCCTTAATTTCGTTATTGTTCAAAAATTTATCTATCCTTATCTTAAAAACTTTCAATGAGGTAGCTTGCTTCACTGGGCAGGGAATTCTATAGATTCACAACCCCTTGGGTGAAGACGTTCCTTCTCAACTCAGTCCTAAATCTGCTCCCTCTTATTTTGAGGCCATGCCCCCCAGTTCTAGTTTCACCCGCCAGTGAAAACAACCTCCCTGCTTCTATCTTATCTATTCCCTTCATAATCTTATATGTTTCTATAAGATCTCCCCTCATTCTTCTGAATTCCAATGAGTATAGCCCCGGTCTACTCAGTCTCTCTCTCCTCAGCAGGAAGTTATTTGAAGAAGTGTTAGGAGCTTTACCATTGTCCAAAGATTGGTGTAATCAGACTGTTCCAAACTCTTCTAACGTTTTGCTGCTATTGATCTTTCTTTGTACCCAAGTAATTGCAACCTTTAGGTTTCGGCTGTTAATTAAGGAAGGAGGAACTAAATTAGATGCAGTGACCGCTGAACTATTGAATGAAGACTGACCTTAACGCTACAGTCAGTTTGGTATCTAATTTCAGATCATAAGAATGTAAATGAAGTTCTCTTCATAGCCAACTTTCTCTTCTGTTAATTATCTTCAATCTGCATTCTCTGACTACTGAACTTCCTACTAATGGAATCAGTTCTCTCTATCTGTTTAATTAAACCCTTCATAGTATTGACTAATTCTATTGAACCTCCACTTATCCTTCTCTGTTGTAAGTTGAAAACCTCAGTTTCTTTAGTTTATTTAGCTGATGTCCTTGGATGAAATTTTTTGGCCCTCCCTGCTGACGAGATCTTCCAGTCCTGCCAAACACAACATGACCCCCTCATCCCTGGCCGGGTGAGTTCCCTGGTGGCAGGGCTGGCAAGTCCGCAGGCATTGGCTGGACCAGAATATTCCCCCCAACAGACAATGGCAAACTGCCGCCACAGACTGAAAACACTCCATGGGGTGCCAGAAAATTCCACACATTGGATCTGCACCTTTCTGGAAAATATCCTTTTCTGAGCCTTTGACATCCCTGTTAAGTGAAATATGTGCAAGGGCAGGAGTGGCTGAAGACAAAAAAGTCAGAATTTTCTTTATGTGACGAAGAATATGTCCACGTTATAGCACAAAGTGGCAAAGCCCTGCAGCACGAGGAACCAGAAAATTACTGCCCTTTTTCAGATATGTTGTGAAATGCAAATGCTTCCAGTCCATTTCAAATGGGTGAAAGTATTAGAATTCCAGTGGGGAGAAACATTAGCTTTGCCTTTGTTTTACCATCGCGACTATGTGCAGACTAATGCGTTTATACAAGATCACCACAGCGGCCTCAGAATTCTACTATTCATGAGCGCACAGTAGCACAGTGGTTAGCACTGCTGCTTCACAGTTCCAGGGACCTGAGTTCCATTCCTGGCTTGGGTCACTGTCTGTGTGGAGTTTGCACATTCTCATTGTGTCTGCATGGGTTTCCTTCCATAGTCCAAAGATGTGCAGGTTAGGTTGATTGGCCATGCTAAAATTGCCCCTTAGTGTCCTGAGATGCGTAGATTAGCGGGTAAATATGTAGGGATATGGTGGGATTGTGGTCTGTGCGGACTCGATGGGCCTCTTTCTGCACTGTAGGGTTTCTATGATTTCAATGCAATCAGTGCCTGTAATTCACGATGAAGCCTATACTGACAAGGGGACATGGCATTGTTTGGTTATGTAAATACAAAGTGAGGAAAGGACTATGGAGAGCGGATGGTGGAGGTCGAAAAACCAATTCAAAGCGGGGAATTCCATAATCAAAAAGTCCGAATTGCCAGAGATTTCTCATTGGAAAATAGTTATTCTAAACATCTGTTAACAAGGCCAAACTTCAAACTATTGATTGGCACTAGATGACAGATAATCTTGCAAAAATGGCCTTTTGAGGCAATATGCAGTTGATGCCTTTTTAGCTTTCTCAGCTTTCCATTGTCATTTGACTGTGACGTGCTTAATTGTCCAACATTATGCACAGTTTGTAGCTCTGCAGCAGGACAATTTACTTGCAGGTAACTTCATGTAAACTCTTTTCCCTTTGAATTGTCATGTTGGGTTTTGCGGAACCTGACAGTGTGAGGCCACGACAGACAAAAGTGTCACCAGACAACTGATTTGCGAGCAACTATCAAGGACTCGTGATAATTGGTTTGATCAGGCATAATGCCCTTTGCAAACCCATGAATAAACTGCACTGTTTGCCTGCTTAGTACAACCTACAAAGCTTTTTCAGAAAGAAAATTTCACCGATTTTAGACCTCCTGTGGTAGCCGAAATGGAAATTGTTAATATCAGCAGCTTAGCTGGAAAACCGTGCCCTGTAGATAGACAAAATGGAAAATAGAAAGCATGGTTACTGCTCTGGCAGCTTTCATCACAAAATGCTTCATAGAGTTGGGAATATAGTTATGAATCCCTTGTCTTGAAAGGGCTAATTAAAGACATTAACATGTATCAGTGGTGCCGTATGATGTATGTCATTGTTTACAGGCTTAATCTGTTAACCTTCTAAATATTGGTTGTGGGTCACAGGTTCCCACTAGTCACAGATTCTGAAGCGTGTCAACACAGGTTGCAAATCAGCTGTACAGATGCCACTTATGGTGTCCAAGTAAGGGTGCAAACAGCTGAGAATTTCTTAGTGACGCATTACATTTAGGTAATAGCAAACATAATTGGTGAAATTGGCCTGTGCCAGCTGCGCATAATGGACTCACAGCGATATATTTTCCATGTCAATGGAAAATAAGAGCTCAAAGGGTGAGAAATCGCTGCTGGGATCACACGCACTCTCTTCTTCATCCTAAGGACTAAAGAAATTTGGCGTGTAGCTATGACTCTCACCAACTTTTACAGATGCACCATAGAAAGCATTCTTTCTGATCGTATCACAGCTTGGTATGGCTTCTGCTGTGCCCAAGATTGCAAGAAACTACAAAAGGTCATGAATGTAGCCCAATCCATCACGCAAACCAACCTCCCATCCACTGACTCTGCCTACATTTCCGCTGTCTCGGCAAAGCAGCCAGAATAATTAAGGACCCCACGCACCCCGGACGTTCTCTCTTTCACCTTCCTCCGCCGGGAAAAAGATAGAAAAACCTGAGGTAACAGACCTACCAACTCAAGACCAGCTTCTTTCCTGCTACTGTCAGACTTTTGAATGGACCTACCTCGCATTAAGTTGATCTTTCTCTACACCCTAGCTATGACTGTAATATTACATTCTTGTTTCCTTCTCTATGAATGGTATGCTTTGTCTGTTTAGTGTGCAAGAAACAATACTTTTCACTGTGCCCCAATACATGTGACAATAATAAATCAAATCAAATCAAAACCAAACCGGCGTTCCCTTAAGGACAGGAATATAGCCAACGCATGTGTAAAACTTAAAAAATCAGCATCTAAACAAACCACTGTGAGTGCCTGTCAGAAACTGAGTAGATAAACCACTCAAATCAGCCAGGTTACTTAGCTGCCATACAAGCACCCAGAACTGACTCTTCTAAATGTTACTCTGCTCAACTGAGCAGGTGGTAAGGATACTCGCTGCAAAATCTGCAGGATCTTTCTTTGTGTGCGCATGCTGGGTCTCGACGTACCTCTTTCTCTTTTGTTCCCAGGAGGTGTGCAGGGCCAGTATTGTCTGCGGTGTACTGAAGTAGTCAGCTCACCTTAACAGCAAAGTTAAAAGAATGAAAAGGTTGCCACACGGTAGGTTACTTAACCAGTCTATGGAGCTTTATTCGGTAGGTGTTACTTGCTTACAGTCCAGGATGGGAGAGATGAAAGATCTCCCAAATGTCTCTGATGATACAATCATGCGACAACATTGCACACAGATTAAATGGTTTACAATACATAACATTATCTATCGTAGTTGTCCGTGAGTGGCTTACTTGTCTATTTCAGAGGGCAGTTATGCGTCAATACTGCAGGTCTAAACCCAATTATAAGCCGGATTTAGTACGGACAATAGGTTTCCTCATGTTTGTAAATCAGTCAACGCCTCTGGATTACTTGTCTGGTAGTATAGCAACAATGCTACCAAATGTCCAAACACGACTGTGCTACTAATTAGTAAGTTGAGAGGAGAAACTGCTCTATTGTTTTGACCAGTAGAAAACAGTGGGAAGAAGAGATTGAGTCAGATGTCAGCTAAGTCCAAATGGGTAAATTTACTGGTGAGTAAGCAGGAGTTACAAGCAAGATTTCCTTGGTATGGGTAGTGTCATGGATCACTACCCACACAGCTTGTGTGCAGATCTGCATTGATACCAGAAAGGGATGGTGCATAGGCCTTGAATTCAATGACTCAATGCTACCTTTCCCCAGGGAATCGATGTAGATTGTGTTGCAGTGTGACGCAAACCCGTTCCACCGTCCCTGAGCCCGCACCACAACCCTCTTCCCCCACCCAAAATATTTTTCCACATCATGGGAGAGGAGGGGGTGGTTGGTGGGAATAGAACAGTCACCAAGCCAGTTGGTCCTCTCACACCTTTTAGTGTCAGGCTAGAGAACAGTACCAGAAGTTTACAAATTGGTTGTGGTGAAAAGTGGAAGTTATTCAGCATGGAGTACAACGACATGGAAAGAAAATACATGAAAAGACAATGGTTGTGAATTTCTGGGGGAGATGGCCCAATCTCCTATCAGAACTTCAACATGAAGCCTGCAGAATCCCTGGAGATATGGTATAAATAGTTGGAGCATTCTCGTATCTATATCATAAAGAGAATATAGAGGCAGTGGTAAAAAGCACAAATGAAATTTACTAGAAGGATACCAGAACTGAAAAATTCTACTGAAGAGAAAGAACAGGGGGCGGTTCTTTTCTTCAGACTATAAGGGTTTTTAAGGTCATGGAAAAGTCAGTGGGGCAGCTGTAAAGAACCTGTTTGTATTTGCGCGGGCAGCCAGAACTAGAGGCCCTAATTAAGAACATAAGAACATAAGAACATAAGAAATAGGAGCAGGAGTAGGCCATCTAGCCCTTCGAGCCTGCCCCGCCATTCAATAAGATCATGGCTGATCTGTCGTGGCTCAGTTCCACTTTCCCGCCCTCTCCCCATAACCCTTAATCCCTTCTCTTATCAAAAACCCATCAACCCGCTTCTTAAAAATATTTAGCGAGGCAGCCTCCACCACTTCAACGGGCAGAGAATTCCAGAGATTCACCACCCTTTGAGTGAAGAAGTTCCTCCTCAACTCCGTTCTAAACCGCCTCCCCTTTATCTTGAGGCTGTGCCCCCTAGTCCTACTGTCTTTTTTGAGCGGGAAGAGTCTCTCCACCTCTATCCTATCCATCCCATTCATCATCTTATACGTCTCAATGAGATCTCCCCTCATTCTTCTAAACTCTAACGAGTACAAGCCTAGTTTATTCAGCCTCTCCTCATAGCTCAATCCCCTCAACTCCGGTATCAGCCTAGTAAACCTCCTCTGCACTCCCTCCAGGGCCAAAATATCCTTGCGCAGGTGCGGCGCCCAAAACTGCACACAGTACTCCAGCTGCGGCCTCACCAATGCCCTATACAGCTGCAGCAAGACCTCCCTACGTTTATATTCAATCCCCCTCGCTATGAAGGCCAGCATCCCATTTGCCTTCCTGACCACCTGCTGCACCTGCAAGCTGGGTTTTTGCGATTCATGCACAAGGACCCCGAGGTCCCTCTGCACCGTCGCCTGCTGCAGTTTTTCGCCACGTAAGTAATAGTCCTTCCTACCATTCTTCCTACCAAAGTGGACCACCTCACACTTGCCAACATTAAATTCCATTTGCCATTTCCTGGCCCATTCGCCCAGCCTATCTAGATCCTTCTGCAGACTCTCCACACCCTCCGCACAATTTGCCGTTCCCCCAATCTTGGTGTCATCAGCAAATTTCGACACCCTGCACTCGGTTCCCTCCTCCAGATCATCTATATAAATGGTAAATAGCTGAGGCCCCAGCACCGACCCCTGGGGCACCCCACTAGTCACCATCCGCCAATCCGAATAGCACCCATTGACCCCCACTCTCTGCCTCCTATTTGACAACCAATCCTCTATCCACGCTAACACCCTACCCCCAACTCCATGTCCCCTGACCTTCTGCAATAACCTCTTGTGAGGTACCTTGTCAAACGCCTTCTGAAAATCCAGAAAGACCACATCCACCGGCTCTCCTCTATCCACTGCCCTAGACACATCCTCATAGAACTCCAGTAAATTTGTCAGACACGACTTCCCTTTAATGAAACCGTGTTGCGTCCGCCCTATCAAGCAATTATGAGGAGGTAACTAAAAAATACAACAGGGAATTCAGGAGAAACTTCTTTACCCAGAGCATGATATTAATGTGGAATTCACTGCCACAACTATAGCTGGGGCAGCCAGCATAGAAACTTTTAAGGGGAAGCTAAGATATAGTCGGGTGGAAGAGAGGAATAGCAGAATGTACTAATGAGGTGAGATGGAACAGGAATTGGAGGAGGTTGGCATGGGCCTATTGGGCAAAATAAACTGTTACCCTGCTGCAGACATCTGTACAATGAACTATTTATATCTATTTGCACCATTCTCTGGGCATTCCATCACTCTCCAAACAATCTCCAGGCAGCACAGTGGCACAGTGGTTAACACTGCTGCCTCGCAGCGTCAGGGACCCAAGTTCGATTCCCGGCTTGGGTCGCTGTGCGGATTCTGCACGTTCTCCCCATGGGTTTCCTCCGGTTTCCTCCCATAGTCTGAACGACATGCTGATTAGATGCATTTGCCATGCTAAATTCTCCCTCAGTGTACCCGAGCAGGCGCCGGAGTGGGGCGACTGGGGATTTTCACAGGAACTTAATTGCAGTGTTAATGTAAGTCTACTTGTGACAGTAATAAATAAACTTAAACTTTAAACAAAGTTACAGCAGGAAACTGGGACAAAGTAGACAAAGATTGTTTAGGTCTTTTTTGATTCCAGGCCTTATTCATCCACATGAAAGAAAAATGGGGTGAGATTGTTCTAGCACAGTGGCAAAAAACTGATTCATATTAAATTGGATTCTTGTTTCACTCTGTACCCAATTACCTTTCCCAAGGCTACTGGCGTAGATTAATATGGTCCCCAAATTCTTCACATCAGGATTTCTCTGGCTTTGTTCTTTTTTGGAATATATTTGTATAAACCATGAATATCGCTAACACTGGTGGGAAGACTGGAACGGATTCAGTCAGGGAAACCTTGTAGGGGTGTGAAAATGGTGGCCAGGATCACGCCCTGCTCCCCCCTCTCCTAATCCAAAGTGGATCCCAGTCACCCCCCCCAATACAAAGGAGATTCCCATACACCCATAATACAAAGAGAGATTCCAGACCCCATTCCTGGAGCCCCCAGTTTTGACTAGTGCAGGTTAAGGATAATGGCTGGTGTGGGTTGCGAGTCTGCACCCTTTATTCCTAACCTGGCTGGCTCCATTGCAGGGATAGGCATCACTGCCCTCCACTATTTTCATAGAATTGGGTCAGCTTTTACAGGACTTGGGATTGGTAACCTTTCAGAGGTGTCTTCAACCATAGTGGCTCAGAGAACATTTTGAAAGGCAAGTTCTTATCCATGCCCCCCACCCCCCACCCCCCAATGCCAAGCTGTGCCTCTCTACCCACCCCCGATGGACCCCATACTGTCCATGACAAGCTATGTCCTCCCACCAACTCCACATCGCCCCTTATATTCTCCAGGCCACTATGCTCCTCCACCCACCCCATGACCCCAATGCCAAACTATGGCAGTTCCATGTCTATTCACTCACTATAGAGTCCCTACAAAACCACTCTATTGTAACTATAGAGGTGTTAAAAAAGTTTTGGGTAAATTGAGAGACAAAAGGTCCAGATTTTTGCATATACTAGTTGACTTGTGAAAATGACTAAAACTCTTGGCTGTCTGTGGATGTTAATTCTGAACTTCTGGCATCTTTTTTGAAGGATTTTCCCTTTTGTAATGTGTATGCATTAAAAATATATTCAAAAATCAGAGAAAGAATAGGAAAAGTACATTGTTGAAGTTCATCACACTTCTTCACAAATGTTTGCTTTTGATAGTGAAAAATCTCTTTAAACGAGAAATTTAAATGCATACAATCAGATTTGTTTCTCCAGACAGTGGCCCAGACTATCAGGAGACTATTAATCCTGAAACTCAAGTTAACCTTCCAGGAAGCTGGTTTCGAATCCCACCACGAAAGATGGTGGAATTTGAATTCAATAAAAATTATCCAGAATTAAGAATCTACTGATGGCCATGAAGGCATTGTCGATTGTCGAAAAAACCCCTCTGGTGCGCTACTGATCTTTTGGAAAGGAAATCTGCCATCCTTACCTGGTCTGGCCTACATGTGACTCCAGAGCTACACAGCAATGTGGTTGAATCTCAATTGCCCTCAGGGCAATAAATGCTTGCCAGCCAGCGACACCCATGTCCACGAATGAAAAAGAAAACTCATCGAGTGCACTAAGCATTTCCCAGTCCAAATGAAAAATATGACCAAAGGCCTATCAACAACTTTAGTATGCATTCTGGGAAAGCTGCCAAATTCCACACCATGCGTTTGCATGAACATGATCCCTATTACCTGGAGAGGATGAAGTGTACAGAGAGGAATGTGTTTACTATATTCCTAGAATTGAATGGGATCATATGCAAATTAAAATTATTTGAATTAGTGTCACTTCATTCTATACTACGTTCAAATGAGGAACAACATATGGCTGACCATGAATGAATGTGAGATTTAGAGTAGATTTTCAGGTGGATTTTATACATCCAGCCTCATTAACCCCTGTCTTCAAATCACAAATGCACAATATAGTCTACCACTGCTCAAAACTCTGACAGTTAGGAAACATGCCAGGTTCTGCAGGATCCTTTTCTTTATGAGCCTATGGCAAATGACCAAAGATGAGGACTTGCTCAGAGGTGGAGCATCCATGCCCTGTAACAGAGGGTCAACGTTACAATCAGTACCTTATGTTGGAATCCCAAGTACCAGATTAAAATAGGACAAGACTGTGAAAATTGGCTGTATACATTTTCAGGGACCATACAACTGAAAAAGAAACTTAATTTGGCATTTACCCTCATGAGAAGTAATGCAATAGCCTGGAAATTTGTATACACAGCACCTAATGGGCATTGTGAAGTGTGGCAGAGTGCACAATCAGCCTTCCCAGAAGATAGGTGCATGCCAAATTGGAAAAGGTACCTTGGAGGTACTCGGGGCATCCTTCCAAGAAGGCCATAAGGCCCATTAGCTCTGAAAATGATGGACCTAACTCCTGTTTCAGATCCTTTAATGGGTGGTGAACGGCTGCACCAAATGTCATGCATGCTGTGCTCAATTTTCTTGGCTGGAAGCAGTCATGTCAAGAGTCCTAAATGAGACTGCTGAATGCTGCCACCAAAAAGAATCAAATTAAAAAATATATATTTTCCTGTAGGATTCTCACGGCTGTATGATTTTTAAAATTCTTTCAAGGGATATGAGGGACACTGACAAAACCAGTATTTGTCGCCCATCCGTAATGGTGGTGGTGAGCTACCTTCCTGCCCCTTTGCAGTCTATTTAGCGCATATGCACCCACAGTGCTGGTCGCAAGGAAAGGTTACACTCTGTGCTGCTGCCAATCACTACTTTCTCCCTTTCCGAACTCCTTCCATGAGGAACTTACCACAGGTTTAATTTCAGCATCTCCGCCAACCATCTTTCTCCCTCTTAACGACTTCCCCCCCCAGCACGTGATACATATCCAGTGAACTAATTTCTATGCCAATGCCTCCCACAAATGTTATCAGATATTGCTCTCAAAATCTCTCACGTTATATCTTGCAGCATTTTATGTTTGTTCAGTATGTTGCCTAGCTGCAGAGAAAACCATGTTGGCTCTATTATTAAAAGACAAAGAAATGATTCTACATGTTACAAACCTGGGGCATAATCCTTGGGTTCATTTGGAATCATAAAGCAAGACAATAAAGTTCATCTGAAGCCTCAGATGGGATTGAATGCATTTGCAAATACCTGCATTATAATGTACAGTGCTCACTTATATGGCTCACCTATATGAAGCATGCTTGCATCAGGCCATGCTCAACAGTGCATAATCTAGGATCACACTTCTATGCAACACTGAGGGAGCACTGCATTGTCAGGAGTGCCATCTTTCAGATGAGACATTAAACTGTTCCTCAGGTAAAAGATCCCACAACTCTATACAAATGAAAGCAGGGAAGACTGTCCTATCAGTTATCTTTCAATCATCATCGCGCATCAGACTTGTGAGAAAAACTCTAGCTTATGGAATGAAAGGGGAAATAGGCACTTGGATAAGAAATTGACTAAGTGACAGGAAATAGAGTCGTGATAAATGATGGTTTTTAAGATTGGAGGAAGGTTTGTTGTTGAGTTCCCGGAATCAGTATTCTGGCGGTTGCTTCTCCTGATATGTTAATGACCTAGACTGTGGGCACAGTTTCAAAATTTACAGATAAAACAAAGATTAGAAACATTGTTAACTGTGGTGAAGGCAGTCTTGAACTTCAAAAGGACATGGACATGTTGGTGGACTATGCAGACAAGTGGCAGATAAAGTTTATTAATCTGACTGGTGGTGATTTAGCCTGAGGGGAACCACACCTCAGGCAATGGGTAAGATTGAGAAAACAGGCCTTCATGAATGACCTCAGCCGGTACAGGAATTAAACTCCCACCAAAGGTAACATTGAACATGTATATCACATGGGTTAGGCCTCATCTGGAATATCACATTCATTTATGAGTGCCTTATTTGAAGAAGGAAGTGAAGGCAGTACAGGAGAGATTCACAACAATGATTTCAGGGGTAAAAAACTATAGCTATGAGAATAGATTGAAGAGGTTAGGACTATTTTCCTTGGGAAGAAAGAAGGCTGAGAGAAGACTTGATGGAGATATTCAAGGTTCTGAAGGGTATGGACAGGCTGAGTAACGAGAAACTGTTCCCAATCAAGACAGCATCAAGTACTCAAGGACATGGTGGCACAGTGGTTAGCACTGCTGCCTCACAGCTCCAGAGACCCGGGTTCAATTCCAGCCTTGTTAAGTTAAAGTTAATAGTCAAAAGTAAGGCTTACATTAACACTGCAATGAAATTACTGTGAAGTTTGCCTAGTCATCACAGTCTGGTGTCTGTTCAGGTCAATGCACCTAACCAGCATGTCTTCAGAATGTGGGAGAAAACCGGAGCACTTGCAAGAAACCCATGCAGACATGAGGAGAACGTGCAAACGCCACACAGACAGTGACGTAAGCCAGGAATCGAATCAAGCCCAGGTCTCTGTCACTTTGAAACTGCAATGCTAACCACTGTGGGTGACTATGTGGTTTGCACATTCTCCCCACATCTGCGTGGGTTTCCTCCAGATGCTCTCGACAGTGCAAAGATGTGCAGGTTAGGTGGATTGGCCATGCTAAATTGCCCCTTCATGTCATGGGGACTAGCAGGGTAAATATGTGGGGTTGTGTAGATAAGGCCTAGGTGGGATGGTTGTCAGTGCATGGGCCGAATGGCCTCCTTTTATAATGTAGGGATTCTATGATTCTACTAGAGGGCACACATTCAAAATAATGGACAAAAGAAGTAGGAGTAATGTAAGGAAGTACTTTCTCACACAGTGGGTGGTTGGATTCTGGAACAAACTTCCTGAGAGGGTGATAAAGGCAGATTCAATTGAAGTATTCAAAAGGGAATTGAATTGCTTTCTGAAAAGAAAGAATGTGCATGGTAACAGGGATAAGGCCAGGAATAAAACATTTATTCAGAGAGCAAGTGGGGATGCGATGGGTTAAATGGCCTCCTGCATTGTAAAGAACCAGTGATCCTGATTCTGGAACGTAGGTGTTTAGTCCTTTATTTCAATGCTGATTGTTGTAATTGGCTTCTGCAGTTCTTACCTTACCACAGCGACTAAACACAGCGGCCATTGGCTGTGATGAGCTTTGAGAGGTTGAGAGGCACAATAAATGCAAGTCTTTTCTTTTGGCATTAATATACCACCGGATTTTCACTTGTGCTGATTAGCAGGTAAAATCACTTTACTCACTGCTAATAAGTAGGTGATGATGGAAAAACCTCACAAGTACGGTGAAACAGTCTGGAATTACTCACACATTTTGACTTTCATCTGAATGCGAAAAACACATTCAGCAGTCAGAGGGTGGATGTATCCCTGGTGATATCCTACAAAAGGCCATCTCCAGCAAGAGGCAGACAGGCTTTGGTGAGCTTTTTAAGTTTTCATTCTAATAGCCCTGCGTTTTTGACGCTGTTGTGACGATCTGTTTTCCTCACATGAAGAGTTTGGATATAAACAGTCCCGTACAGAGGATGCAAGCTATCCCCGTGTGATATCAGAGGAGGGCCGATCTGCCTGTCCTAGTTTGCTTTGCGCTGCTTTGAGGCCCAATTAAATCTCAAGTGCCAGCAACACTTAATTTCCTTGTTGTAACCTCAGTTGAGTAATCACGCACACATCCAGGTACCGACTCACATAGGTCTGGGGATCATATCACTGGTGGGACATTGCATAGAAGTGAAATTTAAAGGGATGAGCTCAATTAAAGAGGTGTACCACAAGGGGGTTGATTTCAGTCCTTGGGTGGTGTTTATCAAGGCTGAAAGTACAGGAAATTAAGAAGCAGCAAGCAATGGGAAGGGCATGGTTCCCCAAGTGCTGGCATGAGTCTGCAGGCAAGTGAGTCAATTTCAGCACCTGGCATACTCTATAGGATGGTTGCTGAAGTTGGAGTGATGCTGCATACGATGTTTCCCTCTGCGATGTTCCATGAGCCAGCGCTACAGCATGCCAACGAGGCAGTGCAACCAAGGTGCAGGCCCCAGCTGACTGTTAGTGTCTCTGTGTGTGCCAACTCTTGGCCACCTTGTAACCACAGACATCCTTGCAGCAGATGGCACTGTTCAGCAGCTGCTCCCTTGGCTGACCCAGACCTTGCGAAGGCAGGTGCCCATAAGCACTCCGAGGTAAGCTTGAGAAGGCTGGCAGAACGTTGGCTGACATCTCAGCAAGTGTGATCAAGCAGTTAACACTGCTTCCCGACGACCTAATGGTGACAAGGGTCTGCTGGTTACAGTCAATGGGCAAAGAATCCTATTTATATGTTGCATTGAAGCACATAAGGTTCTGAGAGGGCTTGGCACTGTTGACAATGAGAGACTGTATCTCCTTGGAGTCAAAGGTCATGGGGGCACAGGCAGAATGTGGATTTGAGTCCACAGTCAAATAAGCCATGGTCTTATTGAATAGTGGAACAGGCCATATCACGCTCCAAATTTGTGTGTTTGTATAGTTCGAGTGTCTAAAACTAGGGGACTTGATCTCAGAGTAACAGAGCACCCACTTAGGACAATAAAAGGAGGAGAAATCCTTCACACAGAAGGTGCGAATCTTTGGTATTCTCTACCCCACATGAAAGGTTGAGATCGATACATTTTTGGACTCAAGAGTTTAGGGGTTCAAGCACAAAAGTAGATTTGAAGATCAGGCATAATCTGATTGAATTGTGGAGTAGGCTGCTGAGGTCAAATGGCCTACTCTTGCTTCTTATCTTTATGTTCTCACCCTGCAGACATCTGCCAAATTGAAGTATCGTACCTCTGTAAGTACAGAGATATGGGTGTCAATGCGAATGCCCTCTTGGATAGCCTAAGTTGCCTGGCATCCTTCTATACCCCTTCCACTTCCTAATGCTTATTACCAACCAATGATGCCAATAATGGGAGCTCAGGGTAAGAAAGCAGAATAGCAATCACAAAAAACATACAAAGGCTCATGAAAACCTACCTGACAAACAAGCAAAAGGTAAAATTAAAAGTACAATGAAGGCATGAAATAGAAATCCTTAACGCCTTCAGACTTATTAAAGGTTCTCCCATCAACAATTCCACTTGAGGTCTCTTTACTGCTCAGTTGCATTATTTTGTGTTAGGGGTTCAGGGGGTTGTGGGTGGTGGGATGCTATCTGGCATCTGGAAGATTGAGTGAGCATTTGAACAGCACCCTCAACTGATATCTTAATTGGCCTAATTGGCTAACCTTTGGGAAAGGAATGGAAATGACCTCCTTGCTGTTGACCTTTTACCCTCCTCTCGCCATTGACCTTTTACCCCTCCCTGCAAACAGGCAGGAGGCAGGAACGTGGTGACAGACTGGCACACTGATGGGGAGCAAGAAATCTGTCAGCGCACACGCTTCTATAACCTCCTCTGCCTTGCAGTGAAAATTCAGCCAATGTTTCAGACCCAATCTATCCACTTCTAACTATCCAGTTACAATCACGGAGCAGGGGATGAAAATCAGACAATTTAAATGTATTGCTTCCTGAAGCATTGTATAACTATTTTCCATGCTATTTTAGTACACAGTAGAATGCAGTAAAATTCCCCTTTTGATATATATTAAAATAATATAATTGAAGAATGGGAAAGTAAGTTATAGCTTCACTGAGCACAATGTTAGAAAACTTACTGATTCCAATGGTGGTGACCATCTTGATGGCAATTTCTGGGACTCCACAGGGCATAAAAATTGGCTCCAGTATATATTGGCCGAAAGCCAAGGATATCACAGCAGTCGCTGCAGGGCTGTTCAGAAAGAGAGATACAACAGTGTTAGCTGCTATGTCCTCAAATGACACGTAACCAAGAAAGCATCGAAAGGTTCTTTTATTCCATAGCCTTTTCCCAGAGAAACTCTGAACAAGAGGACAATTGCAAACAATTATCAATTTCAAGGTAGCACTTAGGGCAGAAACTGTGAAATCAGAGCATAGGAAGGTAGGCAACAAGAAAAGACTACTGCGTCTCCTTCATACTTTCTGCTTACTGACTGTACAATTCATATTATCATGCAGTCTACCCAATCCGTCAAATCTTCTGAGTAAAGGCTCTCCAAAGATTTCTTTTTTTCCCTTATGTTCACCATGCATGTTAAATCAATCAATACAGTTGTGTTAAAAAGTCTTGTAGAAATATTGAAATCTGACTACTTGCTTGTCATAAAGACAGACGAAAGTTCACAAAGGGAGAACTGAGGCTGAAGTGACTGGTGAGGACAATAAACTTTGTCATGCAGAGTGTGAGATTAAAGTAGGAAGGGGAGAAGAAGCTTAAGGTGTAAAGAAGTCCAATGCACAAGCTGTCCCATATTGTCACTCGTCGCAACAATGACTCTCTCCTTGCCTTATGAGGATTAACATAAATAATGCACGATGGGTATTCAAATCTTTCAAGCTTTTTATTAACCTGCTAGCAAGGAGAACAGACATAGTGAACAGTGAATTTCATTGTGCTGTTCTGTTGATTCATACAGAAAATGTAACAGTTATAGTTCACCGTATCTTGCTTTTTGGAATTTTGTTATTGAAAGAGTCTTATTTTCATCCTGTGGCCGAGGCTGGAAACTTTACAGTTTAAATTTAAAAGTTACATCTTGTAGAACTGCACTCAGCACATCAGGCGTACAAGTTTCAAATATTATTTCAAACATTATACACGTTCAAAGGTATCCCAATGCAAGCTACTTTTTAATACTGTGCATTTACAAGCACTCTTCAGAGTGGAGGACTTATTCCACTCTTTCTGTTTATTCGACACTAATATCCATCAAATATTTATTTTCAGGTGTCCACTTTTAAAGAAACAGATATGTGATAAATGCTGATAATGGAGTATCAGGCTATATCTGTGCATTTATTCTTAAACAGTTAGCACAGTAACACAAGGTTTAGATTCACCGATTATCCTGAGTACGTAAGCGCTGGCCTCACTGAGGACCTCATTTGGCTAATAATCATTTTCCACCACTTAACAGGGTTGTTTGTCATAACTTAATTTTTCCATACCAGCATCTGCAGTTTTTAATTGCTTTTACCTAAAGTTTCACTATATTTATTGCTTTATTTGAAGTGGGCATCCTTAATCTTGCAGAACAAAGTGAATTCAATACTTGGCTACAGCTGGAATTACAACTTAATTTCTTGCTCGTGACACCCAGCATCTTTTGTTTTACAGAGGATAGAGTGTGACTCAATCTCCTCTGCTCGCATCTGATCGGCACAATGTGGATGTGACCTTCCACTGCAAAAAGAAGTGACATTGTTTGTGAGGTACTTAGCGACTGTACCTCTCACTGTCAAATGGTTTTTATGCGAGGCGTGAGACGTAAGGTTGCAATAGCAGTGAAAGTAGGATGCGAAAATGTGTGAGAAGAAAGGTGAGTAAGTGGAATGTTAGGCAATGGTGAGTAATAGGAATGAGGGAGGGGTCTATTGTGAGTACCGATGATGCAGGTTTTGCAGTTGTGAGAGAAGAGTAAGAAGGCAGTTTTCTCATTTGATAACTCTGGTGAGGTCAATAGACTGTATAGCAGCCATGCTCAGGGATCCCAGAAATAACCCTCCTCAGTGAACTTTTCTCACTGGCAGTGGACATGTTTCCTGGATGGAACTGTATCCCTCATTCCTTCTGTCCACTGGATCAGGGCCTCTGATTTTCACTGTGCCTCTCTTGGTAGCACTCTTTCCTTTGAGTGAAAAGGTTGTGAGCTCAAGCGTATTGATCACAAACATTAAAGCTGATGCCCCAGTGCAATATGGAGGAAGCCTGTCTTTCTGACGTGATGTTAAACTGAGACCCGGCTGCCATCTCTGGTGGATATGAAGGGTCCCATGACACCATTTTGTAAAACAGAAGGGTAGTTATCCTTGATATCTTGGCCAAATATTATCCCTCAGTCAACATCATGAAAACAGATGGTCTGATCATCATCGCACTACCATTTCTGGGAGCATACAAACTGACTGCGGTGTTTCCTATATTACAACAATGACTATTCTTCATTGGCTGCAAGATAATTTCCGTGTCATGTGGTCATGAAATGTGCCACATGGTATGATGACACAGTAGTTAGCACTGCTGCTTCACAGCGCCAGGGACTCAGGTTCAATTCTAGCCTCGGGTCACTCTGTGTGGAGTTTGCACATTCTCCCCATGTCTGCATGGGCTTCCTCCGCGTGCCTCCCACAGTCCAAAGATGTGCAGGTTAGGTTGATTGGCCATGCTAGATTGACTCTGGTATCAGGGGATTAGCAGGGTTACAGGGATAGGACCTGGGTGGGATTGGGGTCAGTGCAGACTTGATGGGCTGACTGGCCTCCTTCTGCACTGTAGGATTCTTTAATAAATGCTTTTTCTTTTCAAAGATGCATCAGAAAACCTGAGTGGCCTCAGGGCCGCTTGCAGCCAATGTTCCATTCATGAAGTTTTCCTGGCCATTATAGCCAATGTGCAACCCACAGTCTTTTCCAACCATTGTTCTCCCAAACTCCCACCGAACAGGCAGTGAGCCAATCAGTAATGATGACTCCATATCTGAGTCAAACAAACAAGCATCAACTTCACTTGGTCCCGTTCACCATGGGAACACTGGTATTTACTTGGAAATGTGGAAAATTGCCCAGATTTGCTCTGCACACAAAAGCAGGACAAATCCAACCCATCCAATTGCTGCCACATCAGTCAACCCTCGATCATCAGTAAAGTGGTAGAAGGGGTCTGATGAAGGGTCATCCAGACTTGAAACGCTGGCTCTATTCTCTCTCCACAGAGGCTTTCAGACCTACTGAATTTATCCAGCATTTTCTGTTTTCTATCAAGTAGCACTTGCTCAGCAAGAACCTGCTCACTGACGATTCCACCAAATTCACTCAGCTCCTGACCTCATTACAGTCTGGGTTCAAACATAAACAAAAGAACAGAACTCCAGAGGTGAGGTGAGAGAGACAGCTCTTGATATCAAGGCATCATTTGACCGAGTGTGGCATCAAGGAGCCCTGGCAAAACTGGAGTCAATGGAAATCAGAGGGAAAACACCCTCCTGATTGGAGTCATGCCTGGCACAAAGAAAGATGGTTGTGTCGGTTGGAGGTCAATCTCTTAGCTCCAGGACATCACTGCAGAAATTCCTCAGAGCAGTGTCCTGCAACCAAGCATCTTCACCTTCCTTTCATCATATAGTCAGAAGAGGGGATGTTCGTTCATTATTGCACAAGGCTCAGCACTATTCACCATGCCTCAGATACTGAAGCAATCCATGTCCGAATGCAGTAAGTTCTGGACAATATCCAGTTTTGGGCTGACAAGTGGCAAATAACATTTTTGCCACACAAGTGCCAGCCAATGACCATCTTCATCAAGAGAATCTAACCATTGCCCCTTGATATTCAATGGTGTTACCATCACTGAATTCATCACTAGCAACATTCTGAGGTTATCATTGACTAAAACCTCAACTGAACTAGCCATATAAATGCTGTGGCTACCAGAGCAGGTCAAAGGCTAAGACTCTGCAGTGAGTAACTCACCTCCTGACTCCCTAAACCCCGTCCAGCATCAATAAGGTTCAAGTCAGGAGTGTGATGTAATACTCGCCACTTGTCTGGATGGGTGCAGCTCCAACAGCGCTCAAAAAGCTTGACCCCATCCAGGACAAAGCAGCCCATCCATAAACATTTGATCCCTCCACCAACACCACCAACAGTAGCAGCAGTATGTACCATCTACACGATACACAGCAGGAACTCACCCAGGCCCCGCATGCAACACCTTTTTTTTTGGTTTAGGAGATGTAGGCTTCACTGGCTGGGCCAGCATTTATCGCTCATAAACTAAGGCCATATCAGAGGGTATTTAAGAATCAACCACATTGCTGTGAGCCTGGAGTCACATGTAGGACAAACCAAGCAAGAATGGCAAATTTCTTTCCCTCAAGGACATAACTGAACCAGATGGGTTTTCTGACAATTTTTGGCCCATCATGCCTGCATCGACAATGTCTGTAAACTCACATGTTTACACTGCGAATCCCCCTACCACGAAGGGGCAATTTAGCATGGCCAATCAACCTAACATACACGTGTTTGGAGTGTGGGAGGAAACCGGAGCACCCGGAGGAAATCCATGCAGATGTGAAAAGAACATGTAAACTCCAAATTGACAGTCACCCAAGGCTGGGATCGAATCCAGGTCCCTGGCACTGTGAGGCAGCAATGCTAATCACTGTGATATCATTCTTCACTGGAGCTGGATCAAAATCCTGGAACTCCCACCCTAACAACACTGTAGGTGTACCTATATCAGAGAGACTGCAGTGGTTCAGGAAGGCAGCTCATCAGCACCTAAGGGCAATTAGGGATGGGCAATAAATTTTTGCCTAGCCAGCGATTCCCACAACCCGTAAATGAATGAAAGCAGTGACTGCAATGAGCCCTTTCCCACCAGCTGCCTGTTTTCGGCTGCACCAAATTTGTAAACTTATGCAATCATGTTGTTGAATATATTTCAAAGTTTTAAAAACAAATTGTTCTAATGCAATACTCTTACTCTGCATGGTTCCTGTGGGCGTACATCCCCTTTGATCTGCAGCTGATTTAAATGTACAATGGTGTAGTGTAGTGTGGTACAAAGTGATTTTTAACATTATTACAAGTTTAATTAAGTTTAATGATGTTTGGGATTGTAAAAGGGATTTTGCTCTAAATTTAAAGCCCTTCCAGAATGTAAAGCCCCAGAAACGGAAAATAAATTGCTGAAAAATCAGCTTGCTGGATATCTGCCACTTCTGATTAAACAAAAAAAAACCCCACCCCAATGATTGGTCACTTACACCTAAATGATGTTACAGCAAGCATGAGTTGGCATCCTCCCAGCTCTGGGTGGCCACCTCTGCAATAATATTATTGGAAGTTTGAGTACTGGCCAGCGCCTGGTAACTTTGGTTAATGTTTCACGAACAAGGGTGTAACCAGAATAACCAGATCAAAGTGGAATGCAACTTCTTCAGTTCCCTGAGGGATTCCATGTGGTCCACCTAGAATTCCACGGGCAGCCTGCCAATGCCACGTGGATCACTGATACACTGTACACCAGACAGCCGTGATTCCTGACAACATTCTTTTAAAATTCATTCGCGGCACATGGGCGTCGCTGGCTGACCAGCATTTGCTGCCCATCCCTAGTTGCCCTTGAGAAGGTGGTGGTGAGCTGCCTTCTTGAATCGTTGCAGTCCATGCTCTGTGGGTTGACTCATAATGCCATTAGGGAGGGAATTCCAGGATTTTTGACCCAACGAGTGTGAAGGAACAGCGATATATTTCCAAGTCAGGATAGTAAGTGGCTTGGAGGGTAACTTGCAGGTGGTGGTGTTCTTATTTATCTGCTGCCCTTGTCCTTCTAGATAGAAGTGATGGTGGGTTTGGAAGTGAAGGTGGAAAACAAAACCATAAAGATGGGTACCTGGCATAAAAATAGCTGTCCGGCACATAAGGGATTAAAAGGCATTAAACCTGCACTGACTTCCATCACAGACACTGACTTTCAAACACAGACAGACAATCACTTAAAATCTAAACCACAGGACAGACAGTTAATTGAATTAAAACAGGGAACAAACACTTCAGGAAGCCAGGCACCTTAAAAGAGATAAAGATAGTCCTGGGATAATGGGGGTCTGTGTACGACAAGAATAGAATAAATTAAGTCATTGATAAGAGGAAATGTACCCATTCATGGAACAACGTGATATTGAAACAATAATGGCTGTACCTGTCCATGATAATGAGCTAAGAAATGTTGTACCCATTTGACTATAACTGTGATAATCATGTCCAGTCCACCTATTGTGTAAAGGGTATAAAGATGGACTGCTTCTATTGTTTCATCGGGGGAAGGTAGCTGTCCAGTAGTACGAGGTGCTGGTGCCTTCTCTCCATGAAGCTTCGTTAAAAATAATCTGTGTTACTGACCCCCCAGTCGGACTCAGATGTGGTATATTTTCCCACAACAGAAAGGTTTAAATTTAATGTGTGTGTTCACTGGGAGAGTATGTCTTCTGTAGCAGAAGAAAGGGCCATACTGAAAAGGTATTAGTGTTAGCAGACTCTAGGCAGCTAAAGTGTTGCTGTTAGCTGGCTCTGTATAGCTGAGACTCAGGAGAAGTCTAAGGAGCTGTTTGATAGCTCCTTAGTGCAGTTAGGGCTCAGGAGAAGCCCTGGTGCCAGTTATTGCTTTGTGCAACTGGGAAGGTTGGGACCTTGTGAAATTCTGGGGCAGTGCCAGCTCACTGAAGATGGCCGGCTATTAAAGAGGTGACATTGTGCCAGTGAGGAGAGACTGTAATGCAGACTTGAAAATGCAGGGAATGGAATTTTAGAAGACAAGGTTGAAATCCTGGGAGGTGGGCAGTCATTGAGGCAGTCCGAGTTGGACTGGTTTTATGGGAGTTCAGAGGCTTGACCTTCAAAACCAAAAAACTCGAGTCTCTTGTGAGAGAGACTGGAGTTTCAACTAGATTGGTCGATTAGCAGTGTTTACTGAAGTCTTTGTAAGTTGCTGAAAAATCCATGGGATCTGCATTGATCACATCTGTCACTTATTGTCTAGTATTGAGTCATAGAGGTTTACAGCATGGGGAGATCATGCAGACACTACGACAACAGATGAATGAACACCACTCGGCAATCACCAGGCAAGAGTGCTGTCTTCCTATTGGGGAACACTTCAGCAGTCACAAGAATTCGGCCTCTGATCTTCGGGTAAGCGTTCTTCAAGGCGGCCTTCACAACACACGATAGCGCAGAGTCGCTGAGCAGAGACTGATAGCCAAGTTCCGCACACATGAGGACAGCTTCGACCGGGATCTTGGGTTCATGTCACATTATCTGTAACCCCCACAACTTGCCTGGGCTTGCAAAATCTCACTAACTGTCCTGTCTGGAGACAATACACATCTCTTTAACTTGTGCTTAATCCCCTTTTCACTCACATTGTCTGTATCTTTAAGACTTGATTACCTGTAAAGACTCGCATTCCAACCATTATTTTGTAAATTGAGTTTGTGTCTTTATATGCCCTGTTTGCGAACTGAAATCCCACTCATCTGATGAAGAAGCAACGCTTCGAAAGCTAGTGGCTTTTGCTACCAAATAAACCTGTTGGACTTTAACCTGGTGTTGTGAGACTTCTTACAGTGTTTACCCCAATCCAACGCTGGCATCTCCATGTCTGGTCAAGGACCGCTGTTGGTGTTCTGGAGTGTGGATCTTGGATCAATTCTGTCCAATATCCATTGTCACCTCTATATAGCAAATGCTACATAGAACAGGGGCCGTGCTGGGAAGTTAAAGTGAAATAAAGCCAAATTTAGTTACATCAGCACAGTGTTCGTCTTGGTGAGCTGATTGTCAGGTCACTTGGGTGGATGGTTTGTGTGCCATTTGGGACCACGTTGTGAAATTGTCTTCCACTGGGTAAGATGCAGAGGGCATCAACAATTATTCTAAACAGAAAAAGACCACACAACTTCAGTAAGAGATGGAATCCCACGCAGATGAGGTTCAGCAAAAGGGGCACAGTAAGAACACCAGGTTAAAATCCAACAGGTTTATTTGAAATCACAAGCTTTTGGAGTGCTGCACCATCTTCACCTAATCACCTGATGAAGGAGCAGCATGCAAAAGCTTGTGATACCAAATAAATTTGTTGGACTTTAAGTGGGTGTTGTGAAACATCTTACTGTGCCCACAACGCTGGCATCTCCACATTGAAAGAAAGAGAGAGAGGAGAGAGAGAAAGAGATAAGAGAGACCGAGAGGCAGACTATTGAATTTCTATCAAAAGAGATTCAAAAAGTGTTAAGTTAAAGGACATGGCTGCAACAATGAATATCATCTCTTTCACCCCCAGAACTGCAGAACAATATATCAAGAACTTTAAAAACCCACTGATGGTCAGAATACCACCGTCTCTTTCTTTCCTTGGTTAAAATGCCATTGGGATCTGACCAAAATGACAGGACCTCGACTATGTTGTCGTAATGAGGCTCCTACTGAATTAAGTGGGCATTTCAGCCTCCGCCAAAGACAGCATCTTAACCCCACTGGAGGTGAGAATGGGAATGCAAATAGCGCTGTCCAATTTTAACTTCCGAATCCACACAGTGAAGGGAATTAATTGCCTCCCCATTTAGACTTGAATTTAGTCAGCAAGCTGATCGTGCAATGTTACCTAGTTACAGCTATTAAAAGAGTTTAATTTGAAACAATATGGAATTAGACAGAATTTCCGCCAAATTGGTCCATGCCAGTGTTCATCCTTCACATGGTCCACCTTCCACCAATTCATCTAACCTGATCAGCATGAACCATACAGCACTAGGAAATGGTCTGCTGTATTACAAAGTCAGAAGGAGGGATTTTCCCATTCCTCCCACCACAGGAATCGTACCAGGCAGGGGCGAGCCATGCAAAGCTCTGACATTGGGAGGAGCGCGGCCGGGAGGTCCCGCCCATAGAGCGCAGAAGGAAACCATTTGGCCCACGTGTCTGTGCTGGCCTTCTGAAGGAGCTGCTCACCTAGTGCCATTTCCCTGTCTTTTCCCCGCAGCCCTGCAAATTTTTCCTCATGCCCAGGAATTTGCTCGGGAGACACTGTGATTTTGGCAGAAATCCAATTGTCCAACTGGGATTTCCCAGGATCTATCTTCCCTGCAGACAAACTGCCTGTGACTGCCGCTCCTCACACTGTGCCGCCCACTCAATCTTCAAAGTCCTACAGGAGCTAACCAGGGACAAACCCCAGAGATATAATCAATTGCAGCTCCTCTCCAAGAATAAAGTGCCATATTAGGAAGAGCACTTCAGATATGAAAGATTTGTACCACAGAATATCTTATCCCATGATATTTATCTTCATAGAAATAGATGTGAAGGAAGATGATGATTAGAGGCAACAGAGGAAGCACAGTGTACGTAAGGAGTAGGGAAATGTTCACTTGTGCTATGCTTTGTTATACATAGAGATTACTTCTATATAGGAAAGGGTGTGTTTATTTATACTTGTATCAATCAGATAACAATGATTTACACAGCCAAGTAACGGCAAACAAATCTGACGTACTTGAGGGGGGTTGCGCAGCGTTGAAAACTTTGTCATTTATTTGAGTGCTAATATTTACTATTTGTTATGCATTGGATTAAAGCCATTTGCAACTCCTGAGAATTTTTATCATTCACAGTTTTTTTATACCACTTTCCCCAGAGCAGAAGGAGCATTAAAAAAGAAAATGAGAGAGTACAAAGCCAACATGTTGCCATAAAGGTAAAGAGTGGGACCAAAGAAATCCAGAGAACCCTGGGTGTCTAGAATCTCTACAGTGCAGAAGGAAGCCATTCAGCCCATTGAGTCTGCACTGACCACAATCCCTATTCCCTATTCCTGTAACCCCACATATTTACCTTGTGAATTCCCCTGACACTAGAGTCAATTTAGCATGGCTGATCAACCTAGCCCGCACATCTAGGTATATACAATATTGGATAAGGGAAAAAAGGGGAGATTTATGGTTGACACAGGGAGCTCAAAACAGTGGGTGACCTAGAGGAAGTGCAAGGGGGTACAAAAATTAAATTAGGAGAGTGAAGAGGGAGGCTTGAAAAAACGCTGGTGGGTAAAATAAAGGAAAATCCCAAGGTATTGTATATGTATATTAAAGGCGAATGGATAACCAGGGAAAGAGTAGGGCCCATTAGGGAGAAAAGTGGCAACCTGTGTGAAAGATGTATGTAAGGCATTAAATGAGTATTTTGCGTTGTGTTCATTATGAAGGAATGGAAGGGAACTGTAATGTAATTGAAAAGATTAGCATTGAGAGGGAGGAGGTGATACCAGTTTTAGTGGGCTTAAAAGTAGATAAACCTTCAGACCCAGATGAGATGTATCCCAGGCAGCCCTGTGAGGCAAGGGAGGAGTTGCAGGGTTCCTGACACTAATTTTCAAATTCTCTCTGGTCACTGGAGAAGTGCTAGAGGACCGGAGGACAGTTAATGTGGTACCATTATACAAAAGAGGAAATATGGAAAAATTAGACCAGTGAGTCTAACATCAGTGGTAGGGAAATTATTGGCAAAAAGTTCTGATGGACAGAATTAATCTTCACTTAGAGAGGCAAGGATTAATCAAGGATAGTCAACATGGCTTTGTCAAGGGGAGATCATGTCTCACTATCTGATTGAAGTTTTTGAGGAGGTCATTAAGAGCAGAGGGTAGTGCAGCTGTTGTAGGTTTTTGGTATGGCTTTTGACAAGGTCCCACATGGAAGACTGATCAAGAAGGTAAGAATCCATGGGATCCACAGCAATTTGGAAAATTGGATCCACAGTTGGCTTAGTGGCAGAAGGCAGAGGGTGGTAGTCAAAGATTGTTTTTGTGACTTGAAGCCTGTGTCCAGTGGTGTACCACAGGATCTCAGCTGGGTCTCTTGCTGTCTGTAGTGTACATTGATGATCTAGATGTAAATGTGGGGCTTGTAATCACAGATGGCATGAAAATTGGTGGTGGAAATAGTGAGGAGGAAAGCCTTAGATTACAGGACGATATAGAGGAGCTGATCAGATCGACAGAAAAGTGGCCAATGGAATTTAATCCAGAAAGATGTGAGGTGATGCATCTTCCCAGGACTAATAAGGCAAGGGATGTAGTAGGATGCTAGGAAGTACAGAGGATCAGAGGAACCTTGAGGTGCATGTAGACAGCAGGCAGGTAGGTAAGGTGGTTCAGAAGGCAGATGGAATACTTGGTTTTATTAGCTGAGGCACAGAATATAAGAGCAGGGAGGTTATGATGGAGCTGTGTAAAATGCTCATTAGGGCATAGCTAGAGTATTGTGTGTAGTTCTGGTTGCCACAATATAGAAAAGATGCAATTGCACTAGAAAAGTTGCAGAGTAGATTCACCAGGATGTTCCCGGAGTGGGACATTTGAACAATGAAGAAAGGCTGATTATTTTTCTTAGGACAGAAAAGGCTGAGGGAGGGACCTGATTGAGATGCACAAAATCATGAAGGACATTGGTAGAGTCGATAGGAAGGACCTTTTCCCCTTAGTACAAGGGCTAATAATCAGGGGCATAGATTTAAATAAGGGGGGGAGCAGATTTAGGTGGGATTTGAGGAACAACATTTTCATTCAAAGGGTACTGGAAATCTGCCTGAAAGGGTGGCAGAGGCGGGAACCATCACAACATTTAAAAAGCATTTAGATGAGCACTTGAAATGCCATAGCATACAAGGCTGTGGGCCAAGTGGTGGAAAATAGGAGCTTGATAGCCGGCAAAGACACAATGGGCTGAAGGGCCTCTTGCTTTGCTGTAAAATCCTCTGGGCTGGATTTTACAGCCTCGCTTGTCCTGAAACTGTAAGATTCCGCCCAAGGTCAACGGACCTTTCTGTGTTCTGTCCTGTGCCCGTTCCCATTCCTGTGGCTGGTGGGGTGGTAAAACTCCAGCCTGTGGTTTGCATTAATCCCCATACTAATCCTGCTCTGAAGTCACCCGACGGAAACCTAGGACTGGATCACACACAAGTTTGAACTAATTATTTGGATCGTGTTCAGCAGTGAACTGCTTCTTCCCTTGACAACCAATGCTAAAATATGTGTAATTTTTGCTCATTTGTTGAACAGTTAAATAATTGACTGCAGTAGCATTAACTCGAATAAGGTGGGCGGAAGCAAAAGCTTTGATGTGGCAGTGCACTCGCACAATGTGTAATATAACATTGTTCAGCAAAGCAATGAGTAGGAATCAAACCAGAACAAGTTGGACAAGTATGTTTAGGCAACTCTTAGAACATTTTCTTTGACAATTGTAGAGTAAATGTCAAATTGCCCAATGCTTAGCTTATGTCACCTAATTATCTAACTGAAAGGTTTTCTTAATCGGCAATACAATTGACTAAATCCCTCCTTAGAGGTATGTAAGCCTTAAAATTGGCCATGGAGTTGATTGCTCTCAATTCTGGAGCTGTACTGAAGTTATAACAAGCGTTGTCTCTTCAAGATCAGAAGGATAAGGGACCAGGGTCAGGAAACGATGCACATTATTGTTCACTAATCAACAAACACATTTTCCTTCAGGACAGTGTCGGGGTAAAGGCTGACTTTTGAGTGACCGTAGAACCATAGATTCATAGAAGGATTATACTGGGCTCCTCCTTGCTTGTCCCAGATCTGTAAAAGTGCTGTTCTATTCAGTCTGATGCTCGACCTTCTCACATTTAATCCTGCAAATAAATCTTCTTCAAAGTTTTTCAACGCCCTCATGGAATTTGATTCCACCACCCTTTCAGAACTTTGCAACCCTCCGTGTGGAAATGTTCCTCCCCATTCCCCCTCTGGATCCATAACCTCGAGTTCCCAAATTGGGTCCCGTGGAACCTTGTCCACGGTTGATTCGCCTGCGGGTCCCAAGAAAAGCCGGGGCAACGAGAGAAGCCCGGAGGGAGGGTGGTGTTAGGAATTCCTGAGAAGAGCTGGGTTGAGAGTGGCTGTCGGGGTTGGCAGCTGGGGTGCTGGGGGAGGAGGTGTGCTCAAGAGGAGCTGCGACTGGGGCAGGGGACCGAGAGGAGGGTGAGTGGATAAGGGCGAGAATGGGTGAGGATGAGAGTGGGTGAGGGTGAGATAGAATCCGTGAGAATGAGTGAGGATGGATAAGGATGACAGAGGGTGAGTGAGAGTGGTGTGGGTGAGGGTGTGTGTGAGTAGGTGCTCCATTACAAGAAGAAGCTAACACTTGGAAATATTTGTTGAATGGGTTAAGTTTTTTTGTATGTTTGTACCTATTGGAGAATAATCATCATTTTTTGAGGTTTAATTCTTTAGCATAATGAGGATGTTTCTCAGGAGTTCCTTCAATACTCTTGGGGGGTCAATAGGGTTCAACGGCTGGACAAGTTTGGGAAACCCTGGTCTAGTTACTGACACACTTCGCAAAGGAAGCAATTGTTCCATATTTTCTCCATCAACATCCATCATCATTTGGAATATCATGAGAGTGATTCTCCAAGGCCATTAGCCCCATGTGGGATTCCTGATGACCCATTAATCGGGAGAGAGGGCCACACTGGGATTCTTGTGGGCAATCAATTGTATTGCGAGTCTCCTGGCCTGCTCCACTTGATGAGATCAGCTTCTCCTAACCTCAGAGGATGTTTAGCAGATGAAAGACTTGTGCTTAAGCTTCAGAAAACCCATAAGGCTGAGTTATTTGCAATCAGCACCTAAATGGCTTTGTACAGACATTGAACTCATACCTTCACTCCTATAAGTTACAAAAATCACCTGTTACAATCAAAGAGTGGGGAAGAAAAGGTACCTGTTCTCACCAGTTGTAACAATATTTGTAACAACTCCTTTTCAATGATTTAAAATTGGATTGTCCGCAGGCAGGGGCTTGATGTGAGTTAATTTACATTTTTCTGACAAATGCATATTCAGCTACATAGAAACTTTACCATTGAATTCTACAGTACAGATGGAGGCCATTTGGCCCATCGAGCTTGAACCAACCACAATCCCACCCAGACCTTATTCCCGTAACCCCATGCATTTACCCTAGCTAGTTCCCCTGACACTAAGGGTCAATTTAGCATGACCAATCCACCGAACCCACATATCTTTGGACTGTGGGAAGAAACCCACGCAGACATGGGGAGAACGTGCAAACTCCACACAGACAGTAACCCAAGCTGGGAATCGAACCTGGGTCTCTGGGACTGTGAGGCAGCAGTGCTAACCATCGTGCCAGCATGCCGCCCCTATAATGAAATGCCATATAAATAAAACTTCGACAAGCCACCACTCTTAAATTTTAAGGTCCAAGTCAATTTGTTTGGGTTTGATATGAGGGCGGAAAATGCTGGGAATGCACAGATGTTTTTGATAAGCGAGGGGATTAAGGGTTATGGGGAAAGGGCGGGAATGTGGAACTGAGCCACGACAGATCAGCCATGATCTTATTGAATGGCGGGGCAGGCTCGAAGGGCTAGATGGCCTACTCCTGCTCCTATTTCTTATGTTCTTACGTTCTTATACTTCAAAATCGGAGAAACGATGACATGTAAAGTTTCCAATGTAAGCAAAAAAATGGATGTTGGAATCTGAAACCAAAAGAGAAAATGCTGGAAAATCTCAGCATGTCTGGCAGCATCTTTAAAGAGAGAAAAAAGAGCTGATGTTTCAAGCCCAAACGATAAAGGTTCATCTGGACTCGAAATGTCAGCTCTTTTTTCTCTCCTTACAGATGCTGCCAGACCTGCTGAGATTTTCCAGCATTTTCTCTTTTGGTTAAAGTTTCCAATATGCTTTGTTTATACCAATTGGCTGTGGTGCCTGGATTCTGATGATTGGTGAAGGAGTGAGAAACATAGCCCTGGATTTTAGTGATTGCCAGCTGGATGGGCAAAAGCAGAAGGTGACTGTGAATCAGGTGACAGTGGATAGTGGGATCTGGGATGGTATGAGGGCAGCAGCCAGCTAACTGGCCTTCAATTGGGGCCACCATTTAATTAAGGGCAGTAGCCCGCCCCAAGATTTGCCAACCCCAATCAAAGAGCCAGCACCTCAGCCTCTGTTTGCCATGGCCACTACTGAGCAGCAACACCAGGGGAGAGAGCAACCTCCATGGCATCCCCAAAGATAGCTGAGCACATCTGGCAGAAATCCAAGCCAGCACTCAGACCCAGTGATCAGGGGGGCCATCAGGCATCAGCCCATCCCTGGCCACGAGGTTGGCCATTGCTGCTGGATGAAGACCCTCAATGTGCCCCAGAGTGCCCGCAAAGAGGAGCCCCATTCTCTGGGAGGCAAAGAGGTGCCCCTCAGTTGACTACTTAAGAGGCTCAACTGACTTCCCAATGGGAATCTGAATTGTGTCTTTCTGGCAACATGGTACGGTGGTGGGAAACTGTTGAGAATCCCTCTCCATGTCATTTCCCTTCCAATTTATCAGTCATCCTGCCTCACAGCTCATCCCCATTCTGCCCAAGGTCTCAACTATATTTGCTGCCTGTCTTGCTGTTGGTGTTGGTGCTGTTGTTGAATTACATCTTTCGATTAAAGCGTATTTTCGAAATACAGTCCCAGTACGGTGCTGTTATAACCGAAACTCCTTTACTGGTATTTGCCATTCTGTCTTTAACCAAGAAGAATTTCTACATCACGCTGCAGCCGGACATGGATATTGGTGGCCGGCCCAAATGATGGATTGCATTGTGCTGTAATGTGTTTATTTCCTTTGTATTATCTCAGTCAAACAGCAACACACCTGTATTCAAATCTTTCCATTATCTCAGTGAGCAAACAGCTGCAATATGCCACATGGCAACATATCCATAGCATGAAGTAACTAGTCAGATACTCAGATTGAGAATCAGTATTAGACAATCTTCAGAAGTATCACAGGAGTCCAGGAGTAAGACCTTAAGATGTAGGAACAGAAGTTGGCCATTCAGCCTATTGAGTCTACTCTGCTGTTCAATGAGATTGTGAGCAATCTGATCTGATACAATCTTCAACTCCACTTTCCTATCTTATCCTGATAACCATGGCAGGGTGACGCAGTGGTTAGCACTGCTGCCTCACAGCACCAGGAACCCAGGTTTGATTCCGGGCTTGGGTGACTGTCTGTGTGGAGTTTGCACATTCTCCCCATGTCTGCTTGGGTTTCCTCCAGGTGCTCCTCTCACAATCTGAAAGACGCGTTGGTTAGATGCATTGATTGTGCTAAATTGTCCTTCAGTGTACCCAAACAAGCGTCAGAGTGTGGCAACTAGGAGATTTTAACAGTAATTGTTAATGTAATCCTACTTGTGACACTAATAAATAAGCTAAACTGGCCTTCAATTCCCTTATTGATTAAGAATCTTTCCACCTGAGCCTTGAACATACCTAATGACCCAACATCTATAGCCCTGCGTGATAAAGAATTCAATGCCCCCGAGAAAAGAAATTTCTCCTCATCCCTGCCTTAAATGGGCACTGCAAAATATTGAGTCTGATTGGTCAGAGATCACAATTTTCAACTTTGGTAAGAGGCGGAGGGAGATTTGGCAATAATGGATTAGTTATCCATTATGTACACTGCTTGCTTTCTCTTCCTGTAAATCAAACATTTGAGCTGGTGCTGCAATTTTCCATTCCCAAGGACCTTTGGAAATTATTCTCCACACCCCAGCATCACAAGCTGGAATTGTCACGTGCTGCCAAATTCGAAATAGGTTTTCAAAACACATCGCAGACGAAACCATTTAATTCCTAGCTGTGAATGACATAGGGAATATTTCTGTCTTCATTGTGCCTTTTCTGGACTCTGTACTACGTGCAGTGATATGAAGAATTTGGTAGAGATCCATTCAGCTGGATCTCTGTAGAGACCATGTTGTAAAGAAACGGGGAGCAGGAGGCAAGGGTAGATGCTTCAGAGTAATGTTATAATTGAAGGAGGTGACATAGTTTAATGCTGCACACTTGTTGTTGACGTTCAGTGATGAATGACAAGGGCAATCTATGTTCAAGGTTGCAAGAGGATCCGTGGTTGCTAGGAGATACAACTGTATACCAAAATTAATATAAAACTCATAAAAAAATAGATTCAATGAACAGAGTTTCCCATTTTCCTTTCTATTTTTGGTTGTTTCTGCTCAGAGCCCTTCCCTCCCTCCACCCCACTTCTCACACCGTTAGCAGCTATGGTTCTCAGAAACCATTGTGGTTAATGTTATGGTACTTTATGTCCAGTTTCATAGAATCCCTACAGTGCAGAAGGAGGCCATTTGGCCCATCAAATCTGCACCGACTCTCTGACACAGCATTCTACCCAAGCCCTATTTCTGTGACCCCACATATTTCCCACATTAATCCCCCTAACCTACACGTCCTGGAACACTAAGGGGTAACGCAGCATGGCCAGTCAACCTGATCCGCACATCTTTGCACTGTGGGAGGAAACTGGAGAACCAGGAGGAAATCCACACACACACGGGGAGAATGTGCAAACTCCAGACCGACGGTCACCCAAGGTCAGAATTGTACCTGGATCCCTTGGAGCTGTAAGGTAACAGTGCTAACCAGTGTGCAACCGTGGTGACATCATGACATTTCTCAATGGAAGTTCCCCAATAACTGAGAATTGCTGGAGAGATATAGAAAACAGAAAGCGAGAAGGATCAGGCAGCTTGTGTATCATTCCTTACATCTGATTCTAATGACACAGGTACACATTTCTCACATCCGCAGAGGACTACTTCATGCATTATCACCAATTCACAAAGGGGGCCACGCCAGTAACTTCAGGAGCACAATTAGTACATATGTTGGCCTAATTAACCACAAATGCTGAAACCACAGCCTCCACAACCCTGCTACTACCCAGAGGAAAGACACAGAGAACGTGCAGCTCTTTTCCAGCAGAGGAATAACCTGCTTTTCCGATGCAAACAGAGCAAAAAAAAACAGGGAAACTCTGGTACAGACCGAGCATTGCAAGGACAAGCACCAATAGTGTAGGCAGGAAAGTCCTGGGTAAACTGTAGGTCCCTCCGGCCAGCAGCTGTGTCCTTGGCCTTAGCAATCAGGTATTTCAGGCTGTCAATGCAAATGATGGCCCTCATTGGAACTTTGTTAAAAATCTGCTCTCACCTGTAAATTTTCAGCTTTCTCGCAAACATTCATTGGTGCACCACTCCGGTGCACTCTGGGAATATACAACGGTGCCATGTTCTTTGGATACCCCTTCTTTAAGGGGTGGGGCAGAGAACCATGTTAGATAAGAAAGGTGGCAGGCTGAGCGCACCCTCCCTCACCTCGTTTGAATAGGATTGTCCAACCAGCACCAACAACCAGCAATGGTCAAGACCTGATCCTTCCTGTCCATCCATTGAAAGCCCCAGGCATTCTGGGTCAACTCTGTGATAGCAGGGCCTCCGGCAGCAGGTGGCAATGGTGAGGGAGAGCACCAAGCAGGACAAGGGAGAACACCATCCTTTCCCTGCAGGGAGCAGTTTCTTTGACAAGCTGAGGGGCAGAGCCAGATACTGTGAGGTGAGAGAAAGGAGCCTGCGCAAACTTAAGCCATGCAAGTGGCAGGTACCCAAGGCAGCCTGAAGGTGGCTAAAGTGCCAAGATGGGGAACTTGGGGCAATTGGCAACACCCTCTAGTCTGGGAAACTTCAAGAGAGGAAAGAAGAATTGTTCTCAGAAGCTGGACTGTCAGACAAGCCGGAATATGCCTCGTGGGTGCTGCACTGACAAGCCGAGGCTCCAACGAGGACAAAGATATGGTGGTGAATATTCTCTGTAAGTAATTGTTTTCTGCAGCTGCGCTTTCCTTTGACAGTTTATACAGCTTTGATGCCAGTAGAATAAAGGAACTCTTTTATTTTTTAATCTTTGTGCTTAAACACAATTAAAAGTTTAAAAGTTTGTTTATTATTGTGGACTTACATTAACACTGCAATGAAGTTATTGTGAAGATCCTGTAGTCGCCACACTCCAGCACCTGTTCGGGTGTACGAGGGAGAATTTAGCATGGCCAATGCACCTAACCAGCACGTCTTTCGGATTGTGGGAGGAATGCACCCAGAGGAAACCCATGCAGACATGGGGAGAACGTGCAAACTCCACACGGACAGTGACCCAGTCGGGAATTGAACCTGGGTCCCTGGTGTTGTGAGGCAGCAGTGCTAACCTCTGTGCCATGTGCCACCTGATTGGAATGGCTGAAATCCAGTGCCCTGGAACTCTGACATTTGGTTCTTGGTTTTAATGACTGAAGAAACAAGTCTTCTTGGGTTGGCAGTGGCATTGGCCTCAGCTGGAATCTTCCCAGGCCCTCGCGGTGGAAGGTGGGGACCAGGAAGAATGTCAGACAAGCTAGCATCAGGTTAGCAAGCCAGTGTGTTCCCAGGGACAAGTCATCAGGGACAGCTGAGGCTAGCCAGACACTGCACAATTTTTAGTGCCCAATTGTGGGCTGATTTGAAGACAGCATTAGAATCAAGATGGTGTCTTGACTACCTTCTGGACTGGGAAATGGTTCCCTGTTTGGGATTATTTTTTTAAAAATGCGCTCAAGGTTCTGTCCTCCGAGTGCTTAAAGAGTTGCAACACTTCTGAATGTTATGCTGAATAACACTGAAAAAGTAACGGCTCCACAGTGGTTCTGCTGGTCCCTCGCCAACAACCCTGTGGAAATTCTGGACCAAACTGTCCTTTTAATATCAGCGAAATTTACTGTGCCGCTCCTGTCATAATCAGCATTGCACAACATGCATTTTTATGCATTGCTACGCGTTCAAAGGATCCTGAAGAAGCCGCAAAATAATCCCACTCTTCCATGTTGCATTTTTCTTAAAGGCAAGACAAGTGGAGTTCTTGAATTCTGTAAACTTCACGTGGATTTTAGGTTTCACCAGAGAGGCAGAACTCTTTCGTTAAAAAAGTGCATAGGCTGCAACAGACCAGTGTTGACGTAAGAACCTTTGGGAACCTACTTACCGTATGACAATCAGTTCTACCCAGACTCGAACGAAAGCCGGCAGTGGACCAAAGGCTTCCAGGATGTACGTGTAGTGAGCACCCGATTTCTTTATACTTGTCCCGAGTTCAGCATAAGAAAGAGCTCCTGGAAAACAGAAAGGAACAGAGGGGAAAAAGTCAGCAACTTCTCAAAAGTATCCGTCCGTACGTATCTGTGAATGCTGAAACTGCCACATCTGTTATGCACACAGTTCAAGGTTTTGTTGCAGAAGCAAAATAATCTTGGCACAAATGCAACTGACACCTGCCACCAAATCCCCTACCCCCACTATCCGTCATTTCCAACTGGTTTTACTAAGCTTGTAAGTGGGGCAGGGGTAGAGGTACAACTAGGTTGAAACACGGGCATGGGGGTTCACCCACAAATTACTCTGCTACCAACCCAGAGACAGACCAGTGTGTCATAATCAACTTCGGAATGTGTCTCACTGAAATTAGTCAGCACAGGCCTGAGAGTGTATCTGTTCAAAGCAACAGTTATGAAGGAACAAGACTGGTTAACCATATTTATTTACGTTAGCCGCAAAGCAATACGCTCTGCGTTAACTTATATAGTGGTCTGTAATGTCTTAACTATGATAGGGGTTGTGGGTTTAAAACAAAAAAAAGGCTGCAGTTTGCACAGACATGTTCAATCTCACAACAACAGATTTATTCTAGGACCTCTTGCCTGTAAAGAGTACAAACTGCCAGTAAAGCAACAGCCTGTGCAACACCCTAATGACATCACATCAAATCATGTGATCAGCTCTTAAAGCAATTTGCAATCACTTAAAAATATACAAGATGGTGCTAGGTTTTAAAGCATTGTGGTTCACGACATTTCACAGGGACTGTGTCAGTCTCCCAGTGTAACTCCAGTGGGAGACTTGTTGAATCTGTTGGCAAACCACATAAAATTCAATTTGCTGCTACTTATGTAAGGTTCCCCCGCAGATTGTTGTATGGTCAGACTTACCATAAGCAATACCATGGACCATCTGCTGGTCCATATATTAAGCCACTCATTCAAATGTCTGAGCTTTTTTCAACAAGAGAAGAAAAGCTCATTGATTTCTTTTAACTGATGACACCAAGATTGGGGGAAAGGCAAATTGTGCGGAGGGTGTGGAGAGTCTGCAGAAGGATCTAGATAGGCTGGGCAAATGGGCCAGGAAATGGCAAATGGAATTTAATGTTGGCAAGTGTGAGGTGGTCCACTTTGGTAGGAAGAATGGTAGGAAGGACTATTACTTACGTGGCGAAAAACTGCAGCAGGCGACGGTGCAGAGGGACCTCGGGGTCCTTGTGCATGAGTCGCAAAAACCCAGCTTGCAGGTGCAGCAGGTGGTCAGGAAGGCGAATGGGATGCTGGCCTTCATAGCGAGGGGGATTGAATATAAAAGTAGGGAGGTCTTGCTGCAGCTGTATAGGGCATTGGTGAGGCCACAGCTGGAGTACTGTGTGCAGTTTTGGGCGCCGCACCTGCGCAAGGATATTTTGGCCCTGGAGGGAGTGCAGAGGAGGTTTACTAGGCTGATACTGGAGTTGAGGGGATTGAGCTATGAGGAGAGGCTGAATAAACTAGGCTTGTACTCGTTAGAGTTTAGAAGAATGAGGGGAGATCTCATTGAGACGTATAAGATGATGAATGGGATGGATAGGATAGAGGTGGAGAGACTCTTCCCGCTCAAAAAAGACAGTAGGACTAGGGGGCACAGCCTCAAGATAAGGGGGAGGCGGTTTAGAACGGAGTTGAGGAGGAACTTCTTCACTCAAAGGGTGGTGAATCTCTGGAATTCTCTGCCCGTTGAAGTGGTGGAGGCTGCCTCGCTAAATATTTTTAAGAAGCGGGTTGATGGGTTCTTGATAAGAGAGGGGATTAAGGGTTATGGGGAGAGGGCGGGAAAGTGGAACTGAGCCACGACAGATCAGCCATGATCTTATTGAATGGCGGGGCAGGCTCGAAGGGCTAGATGGCCTACTCCTGCTCCTATTTCTTATGTTCTTATGTTCTTATTGCCCTCTGCCTGACACAAGAATCGACCTGTGTGCAGCAACAAAACTTTGCAATGGTAAAAAGATTAGATTAGATGTCAGAAAGCTGCAACTCGCCTACATTAGAAATATATTTATATAATGCCTTTCATATTCTCAAGGTGGTCCATAGTGCTTCATCAACAATGCATTATTTTCAAAATGCAGTCATTATTATTTTGTAAATAACAAGTTGTGAAATCATACAACAAAATATAAAGTAAAAACATAGAACATTACAGCGCAGTACAGGCCCTTTGGCCTTCGTTTATTTATTGGTCACAAGTAGGCTTACATTCACACTGCAATGAAGTTACTGTGAAAATCGCCTACAGGCCACACTCCAACGCCTGTTCAGGGACACGGTGGGAGAACTTAGCATGGCCAAGGCACCTAATCAGCGCATCTTTGGACTGTGGGAGGAAACAGGAGCACTTGGAGGAAACCCATGCAGACACTGGGAGAATGTGCAAACTCCACACAGACAGTAACCCAAGTGGGGAGTTGAACCCCGGTCCCTGGCACTGAGGCAGCAGTGCTAACCACTGTGCCACCATGCCATCCCATACAAATAGATCCACTGTTTTTGAGGGATGGAAGCTTCAGAGAAGGCTGTGCTCTACTTGTGGGAAAGTGACATGGGATCTATTACATCTGTTTTGAATAGGCTGATGAAGCCACCATTTAATATGCCATCCAGAGGACAGCATCTTTGACAAAATATCATCCAGTCAATATTGCACTTGAGATGTCAGCATAAATTCTGAGCTTCAGTCCTAGACTGAAACTTGCACTCAAAACCTACAGACTCCGGAGCAAGAATATTACCACTATTCTTTGTTAAATAGTATAATGCTTTTCTCCATATAAAACAGTTTAGAATGGATGTGGGATAGATGTACTTGTCTTGTGACACTGAGTATACCAAACTATGAAGGCTCAAAGTTTAATGTCCTCAACATGATGAGTTTGCTGATTTCAGTTGGTGGCAATGGGTTGACGATTTTTCTCAGTTGTGGGAAAGACCAGTCAGAGATACGCCATTTTTGACTGTTACCTAGCAACTGCTGCTGAAAAAGTGCATGCATATGGACACTGCTGGAGAACGGGATGGAGAATGCGTTATATTCCTGTTAGGGAACTGGCCTGGAGTCTCCAGCAATTGAAGGCCAATCTCCAGAATTCCGCTGCTTTGTGCAATCCTGAAGGAAAAATCATTGGCAAATTAAAAAGAGGATTTTGTTTTGCATTTCCTTTGAGATTTCTCGTTACCAGTAATTAAAATATTGAAAATGTGGGGAGGGGGAGTGGGAGGAACAGCCGTTCGACTGAAAGATAAACGTCATCCAACTGCAGAATCTGTCCTTTGGTTTTGCAATTGATGTAGGAAAGCAATACGTTACAAGGATGGATATGTTGGCTGTGTAGTGACTGGAGCATAGGGCAAATCATACGATGAAAACACCAGGAGGCCAAAACGTTGTGTGATTTCAAGAAGAAACTAGATGTAGCTCTTGGGGCTAAAGGGATCAAGAGATTGTGGGGGGAAGGCGGTATTAGAATATTGAATTCGTTGATCAGTCCTGATCAAAATGAAAATGGTACAGTGGGCTTGAAGGGCTGAATGGCCTCCTCCTGCTTCTATTTTCAATACTATATTTCTAAGACATTTAATTATGGTGCACAACCCTAATTCCTTTTTCCTCAGGCATAATCGAAAGGCCTGCTTCGAGCCATTCTGTAATCTTACTGGTGGCCAGTTGGGGCCCAGAGGTCTGTACGTAGAAACAATGCAAAGCAGAGGCAAGGAGATTAAGTGAAGGAAAATAACTTTTTCAACCTCATCTGAACACTAACCTGCTTTTCTAGCTTGAATTGCAAGTCTTAAAAGTTTACATTTAGATGACGTTGTTTCCTGTTATATTGTTGTTATCCAAGAAGCGTTAGAACGGACTGATAGGCGAATATTGCATCCAGAGAGAGACACATGTATCGTTGCACTGTGGTCAGGTGCTGAGTTACAATGTATTAGTTCACCAGTCAAATGGAGGGCTGCAAGAAACACACTGACTGGAGGTCCACCCTTTTTGAGTCTAAACATGTAATTATTTCAAACATATGGAAATCTGATGACCTGAAGCAGAGATTTTTAAAAGTCAGTAAAAGAGACAATGTTTAGTTAGATGACAAGGCTGGATGGAGAAGAGAATGAATGGTTTGGAAAGCCTCACTTTCTTCTGCCAACTGTAGTTCTGGAATTCCAGCCCATTAAAGTTAATGAACTGCGTGTCAAGTAGGGATTTGGAAGGTCAAAGTGCAGTGTTTTTGTTCCACTGCAGTATACCCATGGGCTGTGCTTCGGGCCAAGATCCAGTCTGCATCACGGGTTTATGTGAAGTTTGGAATGTAACAGGTCTTTCCCCGACTGACAGCTGAGATCATTTTGGCCCCGCCTGGGGAGAAGGTGAAGCGAGGGAAAGGGTCGAGAGGAAGGATAAATGGCAAACCAGAGAGGTGCACTCTTGGGAAAGTGTTTCGGCCGCTCCTCAGCGGCTCATTCACAGAAAGCAAAGGAGGGGTCAGGGCAGACGGATTTAATTTAACTGCATTGCTATTGCTGCAAATGCAGAGCAGAGAATGCACCCAAGAGTGGGAACTCAGCATGGGTACTGTTCTCTTCGAATGTGTTTTACAGACTGCTGGGCTCACCTTTTTTGTCTTGTCTGATTCAGAGAATAGATTCATTGGATCCCTACAGTGCAGAAGGAGGCCATTCAGCCCATTGAGTCTGTGCCAACCACAATCCCACCCAGGCCCCATTCCCATACACCCACGTGTTTATCCTACCAATTCCCTGACACTAGGCTCAATGTATTTTGGCCAATCCATCTAACCCACACTTAAAAGTTTATATTTAGATGACGTTGTTTCCTGTTATAGTATGTTATCCGAGAGGAGTTAGGATGGATTGTTAGTCGAATATTGCATTCAGAATGACACATGTCTTGCTGCACTGTGGTCAGGTGGTGAGTAACAGTCTTTGGACTGTGGGAGGAGGTTGGAGCACCCGGAAGAAACCCACGCAGACAGAGGAAGGATGTGCAAACTCCACACAGACAGTGACCAAGCTGGGAATTGAACCCGTGTCCCTGGTGCTGTGAGGCAGCGGTGCTAACCACTGTACTACTGTGCCACCCACTAATGATGACTTGGAAAGTTTTTGTTTCAGTATTACAGAAATCCTTATCCAATGTAGAATTGCTCTCCCCCTCTACCCAACCCAAATTTCAAGCATAATCAAATGCAGTAGCAACAGATTTCTTCATCAATAATCTTACAGTTGCTTGTGTGGAGTTTGCACATCCTCCCCGTTTGTGTGTGTGTGGGTTTCCTCTGGGTACTCCTATTTTACCCCACAGTCCAAAGATGTGCAGGTTAGGTGGATTGGCCATGCTCAATTGCTAGAATACATTCATAGTATTCCTATAGTGCAGCCAAAGGCCATTCAGCCCATCGAGTCTGCGCCAACCACCATCCCACCCAGGCCCCATTCCCGTAGCCCCACATATTTACCCTGTAATCCCCTGACACTAGGGTCGATTTAGCCTGGCCAATCCACCTAACCTGCACTTATAAGTTTATATTTAGATGACGTTGTTTCTTGTTATATTATCCAAGAGGAGTTAGGATGGACTGTTAGTCGAATATTGCATCCAGAACAAGACATGTTTTGCTGCACTGTGGTCAGGTGCTGAGTAACAATCTTTGGACTGTGGGAGGAGGTTGGAGCACCCGGGAGAAACCCACGCAGACACAGGAAGGATGTGCAAACTCCACACAGCAAGGGAGATTAGCAGGGTAAATATGTGGGGTTACAAGAATAGTGCCTGGGTGGAATTGCTGTTGGTGTTGGCTCGATGGGCTGAATGGCCTTTTTCTACCCTGTCGGGATTCTATGATTCAGTTTAATTTTAAGACCATTTCGTGAGCTGACAAGAATATCATTCAGATAAGGACTGCTTTGGAACTAGTTGAATGGATGGATGAATTGTCTTAGCCCACAGATTTTGACACTCTTATGTTTCGAAACACTTGAACCTCAGAACTCCATCAGCAGCTGCTTACTGATTCAACTGCGTTTCTGTCTTTGAAACTCTCCTTCCATTTTCCAAGCACCTCCTGCAGATCCGTCACCGCGTGACTTCCTTCCACAACAGAGAGCCTGAATGAAGCTGAGCAGTGGCACTTAGACTATCGTTTAAAAGAGGCAATGTTTGATGGGGGGGAGATGGAGCCAGCATCACAGTTTCCATCAAAATGTATTCCACACAACTTACTCTGTGCACAGATTTCATCTCTGTAGAGAGGATGAGTGCTCTAGGGTTGTGACTAGAAGAATGTCCTCCTACGTATGATTCCCTCCACATCCCGCTATTCTGAACAGCAGTTTAGGACCATGACACAGTGCTGTGGACGGAGAAAGAATGGCTACAACAATAATTTAACAACAATAATGGCAATAGTGGCTTTAAAATGGCTACTTGGCTGAGAGTGAAGCATGCTGGGAATTTTGGTCAACTTGTAGATTAAAATCAGATGCAGGTCGTAAAGAGGCTCTGGTCTGGGAGCTGTGGTCTGAAGCTGCAATGGGAATCAGTTGTTTACGTTAACCCAGATAAGGGGAAGTTGTTTACGTTAACCAAAACACCATGGCTCTGATTTATGTAGCTGCTATATGTGGGACATGCCAAATGAACTAAACATCATGGCGTCGTTCAAAAGTAATTCCACTGGACGTTCAAGCCAAGTGATCGTTTTCTGATCAATTCATTGGCTGGATGACAGAGAATTTCTGGAAGCGAGTGCAGAATTGTGGATAAAAGGACACGTGAGTTCTTTGTTTGGCAGCGATAACTCAAAGAGACCAACCATGACAAGAAGAAGACTTGTACCCTGAAGGATGCCTCAGAGAGAACAAGAAGATAGATTCTACATTGAGGATATTTCTTGGTCAAGGTTTTCCTAAACTCGGTAGTATCTATTTTCAGTCAAATAGTTAAAGTTGATGTTTAGTTAAAGTTGCTGTTCAGTTAAAGTTAAGGTGCCGTTGAAGAGTTAATAAGTTACAACCGTTTATGTTTGAGTTGGTACTAGAAGTGTTGAATAAAGAAATAATTGATTTACTGTTCTTGTTTGCCTCATTAAACTAGAATTCTTGGAAGGCGTTTAAATAAAGCTGTACAACAGTACTATCCTACAAGATCCACCCTGGTGCTTGCTTCTCCAGTTCCACAAGACAGCAAATACTGTCAGAAACAGAACAAAGAAAGTCTGCTCCTGGATTTGCAGTCTCCAAGCAGGGTACAAATGATGGGAGGAGTAAGACAGGGTTTTACTTGTATCTGGATGTGGAGGCTTTCTATGCGTAATAGTCTCACTTGTGGGTGTTAATTTTTTTGTGTGTGGGATCTGACATTTTATTTGCATATCTCACTTTTGTGGACTTTGATTTCATTTCCGTATGCAGATTTAATTACTGTATACAGTGAAGTCCCATCATTCGCAAGCTTTATGTTCCCATAAGGGAGGTGATGGCCTTGTGGTATTATTGCTAGACTATTACTCCAGAAACTCAACTAATGTTCTGAGGTCCCGGCATGGCAGATGGTGGAATTTGAATTCAATAAAAAAAACCTGGAATTAAGAATCTACAGATGACCATGACCTTTGTTGATTGTCAGAAAAACGCATCTGGTTCTCTAATGTCCTTTAAGGAAGGAAACATGCTGTTCTTATCTGGTCTGGCCTATATATGACTACAGATTCACAGCAATGTGGTTGACTCTCAACTGTCCTCCAAGGTCAACTAGGGATGAGCAATAAATGCTGGCCAGACAACAACGCCCATGACCCACGAATGAATTTTAAAAAATGAAATTGTACAAACAGTAAAATTGTGAGTGGGAGTCGATTAGATAGGTTCCAGTAATGTGAGGGCAGAATAAGTTTGTGCAGTTACTGTATAGCATATTGTGGTCCCTGTATATGACAGATGGAGGGGGAGTTCTGAGCAATTTAAGACAGGTATTGAAAATGTTAAGAAGAGTCAATCCTCATTTTTTAAAAGAAAGGGAATTACCTCAAAACAGGCAGACAAAATTGGGGAAGATTTTAAAACTGTACAGAGCCACTGGATTGAATTGTCCCACCTGGGACTAGGTCCCATAGTGGGCATGGGAGTGGGGACTGATTCCCATTGCAGAGGCCAGTGGGAAACAACACCATATCTTTCATGCCTGGCATTACTAATTATGCGTCCAGGAGTTTGGCGCTGTGTTCCATGGCAATGCAGGCTTAGTGGCATGTGTCCCACCATCATATCTGGGTGCCATATTTAAAAGGTGCTCGACACTACAACTCACTGTTGAAAGATGGACATCCTGAAGAAAGAAGATGGATCTCCAGGAATGTTCTGGGGCAGGAAGATGGACATCCGGGATTACACTTAAACTTAAAGATCCAACTGACAGATGCTGCCCCATTCCACTGACTGGCAGCCTCCTGAACTCCAGAGACAGCTCCAAATCCTCCTCTGAAAAGTCCTGAATTTTTGTACACCATGTTGGTCCAAAAGTGCTTTAGATCGGCGAGTTTTCCTGCTGGCATTGCAGGGAATTGGGAGTGGGAGGAAAATTCCGATCGGGCCTTCATCTGCATCCTATTGTGGGGTACATATCGATTTCACACCAGTCTCCAGCAGAATTCCAGATGCACCATGGTGGGCACCGTCAGAAGATCCCATTGTCATTTCATGCTGGTGTGAAACAAACTTTTGGGCCTCCTCCTGAATTTTCCTCCCCTGCCTACCTTTGGTGCCACTGGCAAGAGGGAATGGGAGAATTCCGCCCGCTACTGCAGCTCTGGACCGAGAGATTTAGAAATTTCAAGGTTAATCGCTCCACCCGAACTGCACTTCTGCTGCAACCATTCCGCAAACCATTTCTCACCCCAGTCGGAAAGGTGCTTAAAATAACAGACAGAATTAAATGGGCAGTATGGTGCCATAGTGGTTAGCACTACTGCCTCACAGCGCTTGGGACTGGGGTTAAAATCTGGCCTCTGGTGACTTTCTGTGTGGAGTTTGCACTTTCTCCCCATGTCTGCGTGGATTTCCTCCGGGTGCTCCTGTCCCTTCCCACAGTCCGATGATGTGCGGGTTAGGTGGATTGGCCATGTTAAATTGTCCCTAAGTAGCAGGTGGATTTGCAGGGTAAATATGGGAAAAAAGGCCGGTTGGGATTGTTATCAGTGCAGGCTTGATGGGCTGAATGGCCTCTTTCTACACTGTAGGAATTCTATGATTCTAAATGCCCAGGGCCAAGTCATGGAAGTAACCTGCTCCCAGCCACCATCTCCCTATTAAAACAAGCCATGTTCTCGGCTCCGTTGTGGCTGCCGTCTCCTTGGGGGAAGGGGAGAAAGGAGAGAGGGGATAGAAAATGTGGATGAGCGAGTAATTGCCCGCAATGGGCAAAGGCTTCAGCACAGGGTAACTGTTACACAAACAAGAAAGTCGCGAGAGGCAGGACTTCGCTACAGGTAAATGTGACTCACATTGGTTTTGTCACATTCACCAACTCTCAGTTCCAAAACCTTGTACGTCACTGCTATTGTTCAGTTGTAACATAAAACCTATTGCTCTAAAGCCCAAATATCTTAACATGCAAGGACAACAATGCAGGATCTGGATAATCATCTGTAGATATTAAGTTCCGAAACGTGGGTTGAGTCAGTTTGAATTGGGCGGGTCGGCAGTAGAACTCCAGCTACTGACCCAGGAGTTAACTCTGGGAGAGATTGGATACTTGCTGGTGTTGCAAATGAGTCTTTTAAAAAGAGAACAGCAGATTATCAGAACAGTATGTTCTTTAAGTCGCACGCCAGCATTTCAACAAGATTTTGTTGCCACAGGCAGGATAAGTACCTCATGCTACAGACAAAGTTGAGCACAGCCCTTACTACAACGATGTGCAGGTTAGGTTGATTGGCCATGCCAAATTTCCCCTTAGTGTCAAGGGGAACAGCAGGGATGGGGCCTGGGTGGGATTGTTGTTGGTGCAGGCTCGGTCAACTGAATGGCCTCTTTCTGCAGTAGGAATTTGATGGGTTCTTTCTGCCAGAGAGACTGAAGGTTGATAGAGAGCGAGGTTTTTGTCTTGGCTGTTGAGTTACTCACATCTGAGAACTTTCAAGGAAAAGCCAAAAAAACAAAACCTAAGGACTGATAGCTGGAGTTCTCCAGCCCCCATGATAAGATTTATTCCTATTACCCTGCCATTAGTCTCGTTGCTGTATCTGGGACTTTGCTGTGTGCGTTACAAGTGACTGCAAGTTCTTTCTTTCTCTGCTCTTTATGCCTGTACTTATAAATAGCTCTTCACTTTTTCTGCGGGTTAGGACATGTTCAGAATTTGTGAATAATTGCTACTTTGTAACACCTATTGTCAAGGCGGGGGGACAGTTAGTTTAGATGGCTAGTGTGGTTCAAACTAGCATCAACAGCACAGGTCAATTCTCGTTCTGGTGAGGTAGACCTAGGACCTGCCTTCTTGCCTTGACCGTGAGAGTGGACAACAGTGGCAAACCACCACTAAAAACAGCCCAGTAAACCTCAGCAGACAATAAGCCAAGGACCCTGCCTTCTGGCACAGCACGCATGAATGAGCACCTATTATGATATATGTAAAGTCAGCATCTATGAACGCACAATTTAAGGTTGTTTTTTTTTCCTTCTGTAGTGGTGAGTTTGAGCATGTCTTTGACCTCTTAAACATTGTCAGCAAACTATGGCTTTGCTAGACTTCTGATGACTGGTTGTTTTCTATGAGGCCAATCTCAGGTGAAGAATGGAACGACCTGAAGAAATATTCCCATGCACTTCAACACAATTAAGGATATCTTGAAATTATAGAGGAAGCGCTTAAAGAGATCAACTTGTTTTGCAAAAAATCAGCCTTGTAGCCCTGAAGGAACGCAGCTTCAAATCATATTATTCATGGAATCAACTGAAGTCTTTCATAACTATTTTGTTTCAAAGCTGGTTCCCAACCACAAAGATTGCAAAGTATTCAACAAATCTCTTTGTTCGTACTGGCCACACTGTTGAACCTTGTCAAAGACATGATGATATCCCCGGTGTTTCTCAGATTTATCAACTAAAAATGAAACTACATTTGTTTTGCACAGCACAGCAAAATTATCACGGTGATATTACGTGCAGAAGCTTGGAATCATAGAATCATAGAAACCCCTACAGTGCAAAAGGAGGCCATTCAGCCCATCGAGACTCCACCGACAACAATCCCACTCAGGCCCTAACACTTGAACTCTACAGGGCGGCATGGTGACACAGTGGTTTGGTACTGCTGTCTCACAGTGCCAGGGACCTGGGTTCAATTCCAGTCTTGGGTCATTCTCCGTGTGAAGTCTGCACATCCTCCCAATGTCTGTCTGGGTTTTGTCCGGGTGCGCGGGTTCCCTCCCATAGTCCAAAGATATGTGGGTTAGGTTGATTGGCCATGCTAAATTGACCCTAGTTTCAGGGGGATTAGCAGGGTAAATATGTGGCATTTAGGGCCTGGGTGGGATTGTGGTCGGTGCAGACCCAATGGGCTGAATGGCCTCCTTCTGCACTGTAGGGATTATATGTTTCTATGATTTACTCTGCTAGTCCCGCTGACACTAAGGGATAATTTAGCAAGGCCAGTCAACCTACCTAACCCACACATCTTTGGTCTGTGGGGGAAAACAGGAGCCCTTGGAGGAAACCCACACAGACACGGAGAGAATGTGCAAACTACACACAGTCATCCAAGGCTGGAATTGAACCTGAATGCTGCGAGGCAGCGGTCCCAAATACCATGCTGCCCAAAACCAGAAAATCCCACCTGAGGTCAATGGACCATTGTATGGTCGCAACCACATTGCCCCCCCCGACACACCTCCCACCACCCCTGTCCACTACAATTCCAGTGACGGGCAGGATGGGAAAATTCCGGTCTTTACTTTCCCATTCATTGAGCATAAGAATAAAGTTGCAAAGTAGAAGACATTGAGCTCCTTTGAGCCTGCTGCGATATGCCTGAAAAGACAGCTTAAATGAAATATAGTGGAGTTAAGATACAGAAGATGATGAAATCCACTGCAATTCTGCATCCATAATAATACCCTAAACTGCCAGATCCCTTGTTAAAAGTTAATAGCTTTGTAGTTTCATACTATCTGCCAATACATCAAGCAGTTTCAAAGTCAGAAATGTCTTTACTTCTTTGCTTTCAAGGCACTATTTACTATATACATTGTTAGCATCGCAACATCATGTACGCATACACAGCTGTCTGCCAAATCTTGTTAAAGTCTACAGCGCAACCTCTTAAATTAAAAAGGAGCGCATATTTCTGTGTACATTAGAGTTCTTAAAGACAGCAAACACCCTCAAGTGTTTCCGCTCTTTCTCTGGCACTCTTCCTCGCAACATCCTGATTGATGTAAAACCTACAAATCTGCTGAGTCACTGTGAGTAACACGACGAGAAACCTGTCAGTTGCAGTTGTGAAATAAAAGACTGGTGGACAACAGGCAGTGGTTGAAACCTGGTATTTAAAGGCTAACAAATTATTTGAGTCTTTCTCTTCTCATGCAGGAACGCTGTGAAGAACTCCAGCTCAATTTCTGACTTGTAATCCAATGCCGTTCAGCGAAACATCCTTCAAATTTAATGAAGTGCAACGCGATGCTTTGGGATAGTTCAGAATGAGAAACACAACTAGATACCAGCCATCTTGCCAACCAGAGGTGGAAGCTCTGGCAGGTAGTTTCAGCAGGTAAAGCATCATTTTACCAGCTCTGAATGGCGGTCTCTAGTAATAGAAAGGGTGAAGCAGTCATTCATCCAAAGCAATGTGCTAGTGTTTCCTTCTGAGTTCCTCACCAAAACATACAATAGTCAGATCTTTCATCCACTTTCCCGTTGGAAACTTTAATTTTGTTTGAGAAGAATTGTCAATGGTGCTGCACATTTAGTCAGTCATCATACACCAGTCTGACGTGTCTGAAATAACCAGTTGAACCAATTTGAACCCCTTCCGCCCCTGCTATACTCAGAACCTTGGAATCAGACAGAACAGAAGGAGATCAGTTACCCCATTGTGCCTACGCTGGATCTTTGGAATGGGTCCCATTCCCCCTAAATTTTCTCTGATAGACTTGCATCACGGTTTTGATCAGCACGGACAAACTGTACTTAATGATGATAAATGTGAAAGATCTAATAGGTCACCTTCATTGCAGATTTTAATGAACTGACCTTGGAGAGCACAAGAAGGGAACAAGGTGGTCCGGAGAATGAAATTAGGAAATAAAGCATTGTGTTCAATTTTATGGGGAGGGAGGAGCATATTTCTCATTCCCTTACCTGGTCACAAAATTTAAAAAAGGCTGGCTCACAAATCTTTAATGCTTCTAGCTTTAGACTTTTTATATATTCATTCATGGGACATGGGCGTTGCTAGTTGGCCAGCATTTATTGCCCATCCCTAGTTGCCCCGAGGGCAGTTAAGAGTCAATCACATTGCTGTGGTTCTGGAGTCACATGTCGGCCAGACCAGGTAAGGACGGCAGATTTCCTTCCCTGAAGGACATTAGTGAACCAGATGGGTTTTTCCAACAGTGGTTTCATGGCCATCAGTAGATTCTTTATTCCAGATATTTTTTATTGAATTCAAATTCCACCATTTCCCTTGGTAGGATTCAAACCTGGGTCCCCAGAACATTAGCTGAGTTACTGGAATAATAGCCTAGTCATAATACCACTAGGCCATCACCTCTCCTAATTTAGAAAGTGTTATTTTTATTTGTTTTTGGTGCATAGTGAATAATCTCACTTTTAGCTATATCAATATTCATTACCACAGTTGTGTCCATTAGCTTGTTCTATTAATAACTCTTTGTAATTTTATGCTTCCATCCATGTGTTTGCAATGCCAACCTATCTTTGCACCAATACCAAACACTGATTATGTAGTGTTTTATCTCATTGTCTAAATTGTTAATACATACAGTGAATAGTTGAGACCTCAACACATACCTTTGCAGGAGACGACAATCACACCTTATCAATTAATGTCCTAGAGTCATAGAATCCCATTCGGCCCAACGAGACTACACCGACCACAATCCCACTCAGGCCCTATTCCCAAAACCCCACATATTTTTCCTCTAATCCCTGACACTAGAGTCAATTTAGTATGGCCAATCAACTTAACCCATACATCTTTTGACTATAGGAGGAAGCCAGAGCATTCAGAGGAAGCCCACACAGACACAGGGAGAAAGTGCAAACTCTGCAGACAGTGACCTCAGGCTGGAAATGAACCCGGGTCTCTGGCACTGTGAGGCAGCAGTGCTAACCACTGTGCCGCCCGTAATATACCTGCCTATTATCCTGACATTATTGTCTCTTGCTGCTCAGCCAGTTTCCAACCAGGTCAATAATTTGCCTTCAATGCAATAAGCTACAACTTTAGCTGAACTTATAATGAGGGACATTATCTTGAAGCCCAGATAAATAACATCCATTCCCACGTCCACTTCTTCGGTCATTTCAAAAACTTCAATTAGGGTTGTTAGGCATGACTGACTCTTTACAAATCCATGCTGGCTCTTTCTGATCAGTAGAACATTTTCATTGGATAAAAGCAAATTATGCAGATGCTGGTACATTTGGAACTGTTTTGGAACATTTTCATTGTGTGTTCACTTACTCTGTCGTGCTCAACTTTCCCATCGAAAGAAATAGTTCCTGAATAGAGAGAACTTTGAAAGATTCAAGGTATTTGCAATATTCTAAGCTACTTCCTTTAAAACACTGGGATAGAAACTAGCTGACCCTGGGGATTTGTCACTGCTTAGTGCTATTAATTTTTTCATTACTATTCTATTGCTTGCATTAATTTTGATAAGTCCTTTATTCAATATTAATTTCATTTTTTTTGGCATACTATCCTCTTCCTCGACTGCAATTACTGATTCAACATGTACGCCATTTCCTTATTTTATTTACAATATCAAGAATCTTTACAGTGCACAAGGAAGCCACTCAGCCCTTTGAATCTGCGCTGGCTCTGCAAGAGCATTCCACCAAGTTCCATTCCTCTATCTTATCACTGTAACCTTGCACATTCTGCCTTTTCAAATAACAATCCAATTCATTTTTGAATACTTTGTTCATCTCTGCCTCCAGCACCCTTTCAGGAAATTTGTTCCAGAATCCAATCTCCCTCCGGTAACATACTATTTTCTTCACATTCCTTCCACTCCCTCTGGTGATAAACTGTTTTTCTCACATCCATTCTACTCCTTCTGCCAATTATTTTGAATCTGTGCCTCTCGTTCTTGATGCTCTCTTGAGTGGAAAGAGTTTCTCATTGCTTATCCTGTCCATACCCCTCACAGCCTTGAATGCTTCTATCAAGTCTCCTCTTAGTCTTCTTTTCTCTAAGGAAAACAATTCCAAAATCTCCAATGTATCCACATAGCTACAGTTCTTTATCCTTGGAATCATTACTGTGAATCTCCTCTGTACCCTTTCCAATGCGTTCACATCCTTCCTCAAGCATGGCACCCAGAACTGGACGCCATATTCCTGATGAGGCCTAACTGCTGTCTTACACAAGTTCAACTTAAACTTCTTAATCTTGTACTCAATGCCCCTATTAAGTAAGCCAAAGATTCTGTATACTTTCTAAACTGCTCTCTCAAAATGCCTTGCCATCTTCAATGAATTATGCACATATACACTGAGATCCCTTTGGTCCTTCATCTCCTTTAGATTTTCTCTTTTTATGTTGTCTTTCCATATTCTGCCTGCCAAAATGAATCACCTCACGCTGAACTTTATCTGCCACTTGTCTGCCCAATTCACATACATGCCTATGTTCTATTGAAGTTCAAGATTATTCTTATCACTGTTAACAACATTTCATAGAATCAAAGTTTCTAATCTTTGTATCATCTTTAAATTTTGAATTCATACTTTGAACACCACAGTCTAGGTCAGTAATATATATCAGGAAGAGCAAGGAAGTGGATCAGTTCCACTTTCCTGCTTTCTCCCCATAACCCTTAATTCCCCTGTCTATCAGAAAGCCAAACAGACCTTTCTCCAATCTGAAAAACAACCACTGATAACAACTGTTATCAATTTTCAAGTGGCCCATATGCTACTGACGGCTCCTTTTTTCGTAATAAAATTGGAGCTTTTCTTCTGTAGTTTTTGATATGCTTTGCATGCTTCTTTTCATCCTTTATTTTTGTTTTTCTTGACATCACACTTTTTATTACATGCAGTAGTATCTTGATGGTATCAGGCAGGAACTTTCAGCAGTTAATTGGGGGAATCTGTGGGAAGGCAAAAGGACATCAGGGTTCAGGGTAAGCACATTCCTCTTAGAGTGAAAGGCAAGGCTGGCAGAAGTAGGGAACCCTGGATGATTCAGGATATTGAGGCCCTGGTCAAGAAGGAGAAGAAGGCACATGACATGCATAGGCAGCTGGAATCAAGCGAATCCGTTGAAGAGTATCGTGGGTATATATATAGAATTAAGGGAGAAATCAGGAGGGTGAAAAGGGGCACAAGATTGTTTTGGCAGATAAGGTGAAGGAGAATCCAAAGAGCTTCCACAAATACGTAAGGTGCAAAAGAGTAACAAAGGAGCGATTAGGGCCTCTTAAGGATGAACAAGGTCATCTTTATGCGAACACACAAGAGATGGATGAAATGGATATTTACTTTTGAGAAAAGCACGGATATAAGCGAACTTGGGGAAATAAACAGTAATGTCTTGAGGAGTGTACATATTTCAGAGAAAGAGGTGCTGCAAGTCTTAAAGTGCATCAAGGTAGATAAAACCCCAGGGCCTGATGAAGTGTATCCCAAGACACTGGGGAAGGCTGGGAAGGAAATTGCGGGTCCCCTAGCAGAGATATTTGAATCATCGATAGTCACAGTTGAGATGCCTGAAGATTGGAGGGTGGCAAATGTTTTGCTTTTGTTTAAAAAAGGGCTGCAGGGAAAAGCCTGGGAACTACAGGCCATGAGCCTCAAGTTATTGGAAGACATTTTGAGAGATAGGATCTACAGACATTTAGATCTGTAGATCCTATCTCTGATTAGGGACAGTCAGCATGGCTCTGTGAGTGGAAAATCATATCTCACAAATTTGATTGAGTTTTTTGAAGGGGTAACCAAGAAGGTAGATGAAGGCAGTGCAGTTGATGTTGTCTACACAAACTTTAGCAAGGCCTTTGACAAAGTACCGCATGGGAGGCTGTCGCATAAGGTTAAATCTCATGGGATCCAGCGTGAGGTATCTAAATGGATACAAAATCGGCTCCTTGATAGAAGCCAGAGTGTAGAGAGTTGTTTTTCAAACTGGAAGCCTGTGACCAATGGTGTGCCTCAGGGATCAGTGCTGGGTCTAATGTTATTTGTCATTTATATTAATGATTTGGATGAGAATATAGGAGGCATGTTTAGTAGGTTTGCAGATGACACCAAGATTGGTGGCGTAGTGGATAGTGAAGAAAGTTATCTCCAATTGCAATGGGATTTTGATCAGTTGGGCCAGTAGGCTGACGAATAGCAGATCGAGTTTAATTCAGATAAAAGTGAGTTGATGCATTTTGGTAGATTGAACCAGGACAGGACTTACTCAGTTAATGGTGGGGCGTTGGGGAGAGCTACAGAACAAAGAGATCTAGGAGTACACGTTCATAGCTCCTTGAAAGTGCACTCACAGGTGGACAGTATGGTGAAGAAGGCATCCGCCATGCTTGGTTTCATTGGTCAGAAAATTGAATACAGAAGTCAGGACATCATGTTGAAGTTGTAGAAGACATTGGTAAGACCACACTTGGAATACTGTGTGAAGTTCTGGTCACCCTATTATAAAAAGGATATTATTAAACTAGAAAGTGTGCAGAAAAGATTTACTAGGATGTTAACGGGACTTGATGGTTTGAGTTATAAGGAAAGGCTGGATAGACTGGGACTTTTTTCTCTGGAACGTAAAAAGCTGAGGGGTGATCTTATCGAGGTCAATAAAATAATGAGGGCATAGATCAGCAAAAAAGTCAATATCTTTTCCCAAAGGTAGGGGAGTCTAACACTAGAGTGCATGGGTTTAAGGTGAGAGGGAAGAGATACAAAAGTGTCTAGAGGGTAATTTTTTTCATGCAGAGGATGGTGAGTGTTTGGAACAAGTTGCCAGAGATAGTAGTAGAGGCGGGTACAATTTTGTCTTTTTAAAAAGCATTCAAACAGTTACATGGGTAAGATGGGTATAGAGGGATTTGGGAAAATGCAGGCAATTGGGATTAGTTTAGGAGTTAAAAAAAAAGTGGCATGGACAAGTTGGGCCAAAGGGCCTGTTTGCATGCTATAAACCTCTATGACTTGATGCAAAAGGGGCAGCACAGTGGCACAGTGATGAGCACTGCTGCCTCACAGCTCCAGGGACCCAGGTTCAATTCCAGGCTTGGGTCTCTGTTTGTGCAGAGTCTGCGTGTTCTCCCTGTGTTTGCGTGGGTTTCCTCCGGGTGCTCCAGTTTACTCCCACAGTTTGACAGACGTGCTGGTTAGGTGCATTGGCCGTGCTAATTCATCCTCAGTGTACCCAAATAGGCACTGGAGTGTGGCGACCAGGGGATTTTCACAGTAACTTCATTAATATAAGCCAATTTGTGACACTAATGAATAAACTTTAACACATGTCTAATTTTGGCATTTATTTATTTACTGCTTTCCTGTAGCTGCCAGGGTGATTATACACAACTCCCACTGCAATCTCAAATCCATTCGTAAATGGCTTCACATCAACTGGTTTCAGCATTATAGGAATTGACACTAAGAATGGGCTGGCTGTTTAGATAATATTGGACCTGTAGTGTCTTGTCCCTGCATAGCAGGGCCACAAGTTATCACTTTGTCCTCATCTCCTCCATATTTGGTTACTTTGGCCTCAGCAAAAGACCCACAATAAAATTAAAATTAGTATAGTAATAATATTCTCAGCAAGTTGGGATACTCTTTTTAACAAATAAAAATATATGTTGAACTGACGATAATTTGCTGGGGCATGTAACCTTCTTAGGAGTTGAAAGTGGTGGTTTTTAACAGTTAAATGCTCTGAAATGTTATAACTACTTGGTTTAGCTTAGTTTATTTATTATTGTCACAAGTAGGTTTATATTAACACTGCAATGAAGTGAGTGTGAAAATCCCCTACTCGCCACACTCCAGCACCTGTTCGGGTACACTGGGGGAGAATTTAGCATGGCCAGTGCATCTAACCAGCACATCTTTCGGATTGTGGAAGGCGACTGAAGCACCCAGAGGGAAGCCATGCAGACACAGGGAGACTGCGCAGACTCCACTCAGACAGTGATCGAAGCCAGGAATTGAACCTGGGTCCCTGGTGCTATGAGGCAGCAGTGCTAACCACCATGCCACCATGAGTTGCATATATACAACACAGCCAACTTAACATGCCATGTAAGAGAAATGTACAGTCCCCCGACAGAACCACTGGGACATTTCAGCCTCTACTTGTGACAGAGATCATTCCACACCATTGGTTTGATATTGCGCAGAGCGATATTAGTAACAAACACAAAAAACATTTGACATGTGAAGGTGTTAAATCATTTATTAAACAAATTAAGAAGTCTGTTAGTAACATGATACAGCAAAATTCCAGTTGTGGTATTCTATGTTAGACAAGTTGCTCCTATCCATTCCATTTCCCATTTTGCAACAAATGTGGTCAGTTAACTGACATGATAGGCAAAAAAAAACTTCATTTATGTAGAACCTTTCACAACCTCAGGACATCCCACAGAACATTATAGCAAAGTCAACATTTCTGAAGCAGTCAACGCTGTAATGTAGGAAATGGAGTAGTCAGTTTGTGTACAGCTTAATCCCACATGCGGCAATTAAATAACCACTCCCTCAGTTTGTTTTGGAGTTGGCTGAGAAATAAATATTGGGCAGAACACCAGCAAGGTCTCCCCTTCCCTTTATACTTAAATATCGTGACAGTATTCTAAGGGAAATGTAAACATTTCGTGCCTGTCAAGAATACACATCTGAAATTTGGGAGCATGGTACACATCAATTTAAATGTGTAGAAAAGCACCTGCAGATTTTGTCAAATCACCCATATCTGCTCTACACCAAAAACACACATTTGAAAAATGATTCCTTTGATATTTAAGCTCTGACATTACACCTTCTTCCGTCGGGAAAAAGGTACAAATGTATGAGATCACGTGCCAGTCTTCCCTACTGCCATCAGACTTTTGAATGGACATACCTCGTGCTAAGTTGATCTTTCTCTATACCCTAGTTATTTCTGTAACACTACATTCTGCACTCTTTCCTTTCCTTATCCTTTGTAGTTTCTTGCAGTCTTGGTCAGAGGAGGAGCTATACCAAGCTGTGATGCAACCAGAAAGAAAGCTTTCAAAGATGTATCTGTAAAAGTTGGTGAGAGTCATAGCCGACATGCTGAATTTCCTTAGTCTTCTGCAAATACATGTGACAATAATAAATCAAATCAAAATACAGTGAAAAGTATCATTTTTTGTGCTCTATGCGAAGCATACCGTACGTAGATAAGGAAAGGAGAGAGTGCAGAATGTAGTGTTACAGTCATAGCTTGGATTTACGAGAAAGATCAACTTAACGTGAAGTAGGTCCATTCAAACGTCTGAGAGCAGCAGGGAAGAAGCTGTTCTTGAGTCAGTTGGTATGTGTCCTCAGACTTTTATGTGTTTTTCCCAATGGAAGAACATGGAAGAGAGTGTGTCTAAGATGTGTGGGGTCCTCAATTATGCTGGCTGCTTTCCAAGGCTGTGGAAGTGTAGAGGGTGACAATGGGTGGGGGGCTACTTTGCGCGATAGACAGGGCTTCATCCACGACCCTTTGTAGTTTCTTGCAGTCTTGGTCAAAGCAGGAGCTATACCAAGCTGTGATACAACCAGAAAGAATGCTTTCAAAGATGCATCTATAAAAGTTGGTGAGAGTCGTAGCAGACATGCTGAATTTCCTTAGTCTTCTGCGTATACCAATATATGTGGCAAACATAGATCAAATCAAATCACAAAGAATGATAACTTGAGCTCAGTATCAAAGGCTTACAAACATTTAGATTATTGTTTGTGAGGTCTTGCTGTGCATAAGTTGGCTGTAATATTTCCAATCATACAAGACAAATCACAATTCATAGGAGTATTTTCTGGAATTTTCATAATCATAGAATCCCTGCAGTGCAGAAGGGAGCCACCACCTCTTTGACAGAGTATTTTATCCAGACCCTCTCCCCTACACCTCCTATTCCTGTGATCCTGCTCATTTACCATGGCTAATCCATCTAATCTACACATCTTTGGACACTAAGGGGCAATTTAGCATGGCCAATCCACCTAACCCACACATCTTTGGACTGTGGGAGGAAACCAAAGCAGCTGGAGGAAACTCACGCAGACACAGGGAAAATGTGCAAACTCCACACAGACAGTCACCCAAGGCTGGAATTGAATGTGGGTCCCTGGCGCTGTGATGCCACAGTGTAACCAGTGTGTCACCGTGCTGCCCAAATTAATTGGTTGGAACATTCTTAAGTGCCGTAAATGGTGCGTGTAACATTTTTCCCAAGTTTCCTTAACTCTTCCTTCAAAGTTACTAATTTCCACCAAATTCTACCCTTAACCTCTCCAAAATAACACTGCAGTTTCTTGTTGAAACAACAAATGCATGGGAGCAATTGGGAAGACTATCCACCCAACCGACTGATGTGTCAAAATCCAATTGGTTTACCTGTCTTTGCTTGTATGACAACTGATTATGGGGTATCAGTGGCATATAACATCTTAACTACTCATTTACATTGAGCACTACCCCCAGAGAAACATACTAAAATTGCCCCTTAGTGTCCTGAGATGTGTAGGTTAGAGGGATTAATGGGTAAAATATATGGGAGTAGGGCCTGGGTGGGATTATGGTCGGTGCAGACTCGATGGGCTGATTGGCCTTTTTCTGTACTGTAGGGTTACTATGACTTCTATGATGTGTGATTAGCATTGCACAAACATGAATCATGAACCAGAGAATATTTCTCAATAACTGTTTTAGATTGTAAATCCTTATTACATGTGCAAAAAACATGCACACGTGGTCAGACAACAACAAACCCATAAACCTCTTCACTGTAATTAAGATAATGATAGACAGCTAGCAGTGAGACAAAACAAGAAGTGAACGAAGAGGTTACAATTGCAACCCATCGCAAAAGTGATTTTCAACACCACAAAATTAAATTTCTGTTCAAAAATAAAGGCTGTGATGCCCCAGCTATTCTCTAAGGAGATAGTAGCAGTACCTTTAGGAGAATAGTAGTCACAGTGGAGCCTGGAACCACAGTGGAATTTTCATCCAATCCTTACAAAGTAAATTTTGGGTCACAATTTCTACTCCTCTGCCTCAGCTACTACCTGACATTATAATGGAGTGGAGCCATTCCAGCTCAGACAAGGCGCATACAGACTCCATCAGGGTAAAACCAGGAAAGATCATGGCTACATGGTTGGTATGGAATTGGGATTTTGAAAAGCAGTGAAAATGAACAGGCAGAGTCTGGATGAACTACAACAGTTTGTTCACCTTGATCCCTCAGATACTCCACCATCCAAGGGCCTCAGGATTAGAGGTATGATGAAATTATGCATAACTGCTAATTTGCTGCAGTGCCAAGACACTCAAGAAACTCAAGACTACCGAAGACAATACATCTCACTTGATTGGTGTCCTTACCACTGCAATCAGTAACCAATCCTTTCAGCACTGGTGCCCTGTGGCATATGGGATACACTACAGCAACTTGCCAAGTCTGCTGATAACACATCTCCCAGTACATGAGCTCTGAATGGCAAAAGCATTCATGAGGGATATCACCACCTCCAAGTTCATTTTCATATCCCATACCATTTTGACAGGAACATTGATCATTCACAGGTTTTGAGTCGGTCCACCTCGTGTCCAATGAGGGGCATACACACGATGGGTCGTACTGGGGCTGCTCTTGGTTGTTCGAGATTGGCCTAGTGCTTCATGTCATTAGTGTGTGCATAAACTGGACAAGATACTGGGCAAGACGACAGCTCAGTGACTATCACTGATTGCTGTGCAGACACATAGATTTGGGCTGGTGTCTGTGGGAGTTTGCGCATTCTCCCCGTGCTTGCGTGGGTTTTCTCCAGGTGCTCCGGTTTCCTCCCACACCCCAAAGATGTGATGTTAGGCTGATTGGCAGGAATAAATTGTCCCTAAATCAGTTTCCCTCAATCTGGATGGCCATAAAACATTAGACAGGGGTCGTGGGTAGAGAGGTGGACTGGTGGTGTTGAGAAGGCAGCGCGGGCTCGTTGGGCCGAAGGGCCTGTTTCCCGGGCTGTTTTTTTGTTCTTTGATCCTTCATTGGCATTAGAACAATGTCCTGGAATTTTCCATCTTATATTATTGTGAAGGACCATCACTGAAACCACTGTTGCAATTCAAGGAGAAGGTCCTGACCACTTTGTCAGGCACCGAGGGATAGGTAACAACTGCAATTTTTCCACCATTGCCCATTCTGTGGGCGAGATTTTACAGCATCGCTCGTCCTGATACCTAAAATCCTGCCCCAGGTCAACGGATCTTAATAAGAAATAGGAGCAGGAGTAGGCCATCTAGCCCTTCGAGCCTGCCCCGCCATTCAATAAGATCATGGCTGATCTGTCGTGGCTCAGTTCCACTTTCCCGCCCTCTCCCCATAACCCTTAATCCCCTCTCTTATCAAGAACCCATCAACCCGCTTCTTAAAAATATTTAGCGAGGCAGCCTCCACCACTTCAACGGGCAGAGAATTCCAGAGATTCACCACCCTTTGAGTGAAGAAGTTCCTCCTCAACTCCGTTCTAAACTGCCTCCCCTTTATCTTGAGGCTGTGCCCCCTAGTCCTACTGTCTTTTTTGAGCGGGAAGAGTCTCTCCACCTCTATCCTATCCATCCCATTCATCATCTTATACGTCTCAATGAGATCTCCCCTCATTCTTCTAAACTCTAACGAGTACAAGCCTAGTTTATTCAGCCTCTCCTCATAGCTCAATCCCCTCAACTCCGGTATCAGCCTAGTAAACCTCCTCTGCACTCCCTCCAGGGCCAAAATATCCTTGCGCAGGTGCGGCGCCCAAAACTGCACACAGTACTCCAGCTGCGGCCTCACCAATGCCCTATACAGCTGCAGCAAGACCTCCCTACTTTTATATTTAATCCCCCTCGCTATGAAGGCCAGCATCCCATTCGCCTTCCTGACCACCTGCTGCACCTGCAAGCTGGGTTTTTGCGACTCATGCACAAGGACCCCGAGGTCCCTCTGCACCGTCGCCTGCTGCAGTTTTTCGCCACGTAAGTAATAGTCCTTCCTACCATTCTTCCTACCAAAGTGGACCACCTCACACTTGCCAACATTAAATTCCATTTGCCATTTCCTGGCCCATTCGCCCAGCCTATCTAGATCCTTCTGCAGACTCTCCACACCCTCCGCACAATTTGCCTTTCCCCCAATCTTGGTGTCATCAGCAAATTTCGACACCCTGCACTCGGTTCCCTCCTCCAGATCATCTATATAAATATAAATCTATATAAATCTATATAAATCTTCCTATTGTCCGCCCTTCACCTGCTCCGATTCCCATTGTGGGTGGGACAATAAAATTCCGGTCCATATCTGCAAGTGGTTTTCTATCTATTTAAATAGTTGTTTCACAAGAACAAAGTTCAGAATGACCTCTGAGGGTTCACAGCCCTTTAAGTTTCCACTGTTATTACAGAGGCAAACATTCCATCAATTTTTCACAAATAACAGAAGTCTCGTCAATACAAGTCAAGTGAGAAGTGATCAATGCTGAGTTGTTCCAAAGAACTGCTTCTTCTTTTCTGCCAAAATCTCTTTTCCACTCAACATCTCTTAAATCCCATTTTATCTATGATTGCTCCCACAAGAGCTGTCTGAACATATCTATTACAGTAGTGGACACAAATTAAGATAACATTGAGCATCGCTGAGAAAAGAAACATGCTGTCAAAGCTTTTTTGCCTTGCATTCATCAGGACAGATGCAAGAATGCCCAATTTAAAAGGGAACAAACATTTATACTGCTTGAGAAAAGGATGCAAGTTGTTTGGCTTGATTGGTTGAGGCATTGCTATGGATAATGCACGAGGGAGTTATGACAGAACCATAGAAAAGCTACAAACAGCAACAAGCCATTCAGCCCATTGTGTCTGCTCTGACCGCAAAAGAGGGTAAAATTCATTTTTATCCCACTTTCCAGCACCTGGAACATAGCCTTGTGAGTTCCAGCACTTTAAATGCCAATCCATCTATCTTTTAAATGAGTTATGCATTTCAGCCAGCAACTTAAGCAGTCAATTCCAGAATGCCCGCCACTCTTTGGGTGAAAAGATTTTCCTTATATCTCCTCTGATCCTTCTACCAACGCCATTAAGTCTATGCCCACTGCCAATTGATCCCTCAACTAGGGGAAACCAGTTTCTATCTTATCTAGGCCCCTTATAATTTATTACCCCTTGGCCTTTTCTGTTCTAAGGAAAACAATCCTAGCCAGTCCAATCTCTTTTCATAGCTGTAATTTTCAAGCCTTGGCATCATTCTTGTAAATCTCCTTTGCACCCTCTCCAAAGCAATGATATCCTTCCAGTGCACCGTGCTTTTGTTTAATTCAAAAAGGGTGCAATGCCTGGACAAATTCCTTTTGCCTGCAGAGCACAGGTCCTTATGTCTGAATATATGCAGCTTCTAGCAAGCATAAGTGAGCTACATTGCGAGGAATAGGCCATTCAGCCCTCCGAGCCTACTCATGATTCAGTATGATTATAGCTGATCCTCGATCTCAATTTTATATTCCCAATTTCACCCCATAGCCCTTGATGCCATTAAAATCTGAAACAATCTTTCTCACGTATATTAAAGTAACTATGTGTGCAGATAGAGTTATATAATTAAAGAACAATACATCAACATGCACATTCCCCTTTCATCCTAGTTTTCCCAACACCTCTATTTCTCAGAAGACTCAGGAACTTTGGCACGTCCATTACAACTCTCACCAACTTTTACAGATGCAATGTAGAAAGCATTCTTTTTGGTTGTCTCACAGCTTGGTATGGCTCCTGCTCTGCCCAAGACCACGAGAAATGACAAAGTACTGTGAATGAAGCCCTGTTCATTATGTAAATCAACCTCCCATCCATTGACTCTGTCTTTCCTTCGCTCTGCCTCGGAAAAGCAGCCAGCATATCCAAAGACTTCACGCATCCCGAACATACTGTCTTCCGCCTCCTTCTATCAGGGAAAAGATGCAAAAATCTGAGGTCACAAAGCAACTGACTCAAGAACAGCTTCTTCCCTGCTGCCATCAGACTTTTGAATGGACCTACCTCGCATTAAGTTGATCTTTCGCTACATCCTAACTATGACTGTCACACTACATTCTGCACTCTCTCCTTCTGTATGTACAGTATGCTTTGTGCAGTGTGCAAGAAACATTGCTTTTCACTGTATACCAATACATGTGACAATAATAAATCAAATCAAAGAACAGAAGTTTGGGGGCTACAACTTATAGCAAAGGGGAGCTTTGGTTGTCTAGTTGAAGTTGCACACATTGCAGTCCGGCTACTTAGTTGTTTGTCCAAGAAGAGAAACAAGCACTGAAACTTTTAGGGAGCGTTGGGGGTGCACTGGAGTCCAGAGACTTTCCCGATTGCTGCCTGGCATCCCGCTGAAGAGAAACGACTTATCAAAAAAAACCACTGCGCAAAGTTTTGTGCAAAAACTTTTGCCAACTGAACTCACCGAATAGCGACAATACACCGCACACAGTCCACATAATCAGCGCCATCCCCACCGTCCCGGTGTGTGTCAGGATCCCCTTGGGAGAGATGAAGATGCCAGCGCCGATAATCGTCCCGATTATAATCGATATGCCTCTCAGCAGCGTGACTTTCTTCTTTAGGAGCACCTTGTCGGGGGGTCGCTGGCTTGGCTGCCGGGCGCCCGCATCTGCGGGTTGCAGGAAGCCGTTGGTGCCCGCATTGAGGTGGTCCCGGCCGGAGATAGTGGGCAGAGCACTGCTGGACATACTGTTCAAAGTCACTGGCTTGACAACTGTGATCCTCCTGAATGATCCACGAGTCTGTGTGTGTGTGAGTTTGCGGGTGCTGTATCCAGAGGCAGGTGTGCTTTAAGCCGGGCTCTTGAAACTATCACTCATTTCACTATGATTACCTGTGTGTGTCTCTGTCTTATACATCAGGCTGCGGGTCGACTTGACTGTCTGTACATCTGTCTTACTGCAGCACCAAAAGTAAGAAGTCGGCTTCCGCCGGCTCTTTATTCAGCCTCGGGCAAACAAACACTTAATTGATGTCACTACCCGGGATGTGTTGCATCAGCCAGAGAACATTACTCACCACTCAACCATACCTAGGGTGCTTTGGCAACCCAATTCTTTCAAACATTTTCTGTCACTTTGCTTTCCCCTTCCTATTTGTGTTTCACTCCCTCTTCGTCTCCATTCCTCTTTCTCCACCCCCCACCCCCACACAGCTATCTTTAAAGGACAAATTCAAATACAATTTCAGATATTCAGCCTTTATCAGTAGCCACCTGAAGTTTACTCAAAAGGGGACAGCAGCCTATGGTCATATGGAGGGTGGCGCAATGGCACAACAGGTTAGCACTGTTGCCTCACAGCAAGAAGTCTCATAACACCAGGCTAAAAGTCCAACAGGGTTATTTGGTAGCAAAAGCCACTAGCTTTGGTAGCAAAAGCCCCTTCGTCAGGTGAGTGCGAATTCTATTCACAAACAGGACATATAAAGACATAAACTCAATTTATAAAATAATGATTGGAATACGAGTCTTTACAGGTAATCAAGTCTTAAAAGGTACAGACAAGTCTTAAAAGGTACAGCCTCACAATGCCAGGGACACAGGTTCAATTCCAGCCTCGAGTGCCTGTCCGTGTAGAGTTTGCATATTCCCCCTGTGTCTGCGTGGATTTCCTCCGGGTGCTCCAGTTTCCTTCCACACTCCCAATGATGTGTGGGTTAGGTTGATTGGCCATGTCAAATTGCCCCTTCTTGTCAGGAAGATTCGCAAGGTCAAATACATGGGGATGGGGTGTCAGTGCAGACTCGAGTGGCAGAATGGCTTCCTTCCGTGCTGTCTGGATTCTATGTCATCTGAGACTATGGCGACTTTACCTTTTACTTTATTTCTTTACAGATACTGGCTGAGCTGCTCTGATTTAATTAATTCAACTTTTCCAGCTTTTGGCTTTCTTTTCCACCTCTTGTTGTTTTCTGTACACAGGCACTCTGGCACTCGTTTACTGTGACATGCAGGAATATTACTGGAACTGTTCACACAAATAATGACTTAATGCACAAACAAAAGCAAACAGAGCTTCTGTTCTTGAAAACCCAGGAACTTGATGTCCAGGCTTTAATTGTTCAGCTGGTAGCAAAGTTTTAAAGTTTATTTATTACCATCACAAGCAGGCTTACAGTAACACTGCAATGAAGTTACTGTGAAAATCCCCTAGTTGCCACACTCTAACACCAGTTCAGGTTACACTGAGGGAGAATTTGGCACGGCCGGTGCGCCTAACCAGTACATCTTTGGGAGGAAACTGGAGCGTCCGGTGGGAACTTGCACAGGGAGAACGTGCAGACTCCGCACAGACAGTGACCCAAGCCAGGAATCGAACTTGCTGGTGCTGTGAGGCAGCAGTGCTAACCACTGTGCCATCATGCCACCCATAAAATTGGCCTGCCCCCTCTGAGAATTGAACTCAGGACCTTCAGATTATGAATCTGGCGCTTTGAAGGTGTGCTGAGAAGGCACACCCATTTCCTGAATGGAAACCCACGCTCATTTAAAATTCTTTTGCCCAGATCCTATCCCAGATCGAACCTTCCTCACCCAACACTCCAGTCCTTCCTGAAAAAGTGAACCATTGATTCTGAAATGTTCATTCTCTTGCTCCCTCCACTCATGCTGCCACACCTGCTGAGGATCTCCAACATTTTCTTTTGCTATTCCTTGCCGAGCAACTTTGACTCTCCAATGGCAGGGCCTTGGCTGCCTCTCCTCATGGGTCACACTGAAACAGGGACCCACGTAACCCCAGACAGGAGCTTCTAAGGAAGGATTTGTCAAAACAGTGTGCGGGTTGGGGGATGCTGAAAATGGGTCACCAAGTATCCTGTTGAAAAAAACATGGATGTTCCGAGGTCCTTTTCAGAACATGGCGAGATGCTCTGTGATCCAGTTCAAAAGAATAGCAGGATGTTCTGTTTATGGTGCGCATTTTGCATAAGATGGGTAAGTCAATGCTGATCTCTCGACTCAATGACATAGTCAGCATAAAGAGAAAGGCTTAGCTTTGCCTGATATAATTTAAGTTATGTACACTAGAATCATAAAATCTACAGTGTAGAAGGAGGCCATTCATCCCATTGAGTCTGCACTGACCACAATCCCACCCAGGCCCTATTCCCATGGCCCCACTCATTTATCCTAGCCAGTCCCCCTGTCACTAAGGGTCAATTTAGCACGGCCAATCCACCTAACCAGCACATCTTTGGACTGTGGGAAGAAACCGGAGCACCCGGAAGAAACCCATGCAGACACGAGGAGAACTTCCAAACTTCACACAGACTGTGACCTGAACTGGGAATTGAACCCGGGTTCCTGGTGCTGTGAGGCAGCAGTGCTAACCACTATTAATGGAAAAGGTAGGAAGCTTTAAGTGTATAGTAAATCCTGTTTAGATGGTGATTATAGCAGCATTTTAAAGTTTCAGCCTCATCATCTTGAGGGCAACTATCTGCGAGTGCTATATGGAGGCTCAGTGCAATTTCCTGATTCCAGAAAGTGACAAATCAGCTACTTCCTGTGCTGAACCTATCAGCAGGCCAGGCCTGGGAGAAGGAGACGAAGGGAGGTGACCCTGGGGTGAGAGTCAAGTGTGGGCCAGGGATTAGCACTGCTGCCTCACAGCGCCAGGGACCCGGGATCAATTCCCGGCTTGCATCACTATCTGTGCGGAGCCTGCATGTCCTCCCCGTGTCTGCATGAGTTTCCTCCTAGTGCACCACTTTCCTCCCACAGTCTAAAAGATGTGCTAGTCAGTTGGATAGGCCATACTAACTTCTCTGTCAGTGCTGGCTATGCCTTTGTCTGAGTCAAGAGATCTGCATTGTCCCACCCACCTTGTACAAAATGCACATTATAAACAGAAAATCCCGCTTTTCTTTTGAACTGGATCACAGAACTTCTCGCCATGTTTTGAAAAGGACCTCGGAACATCCATATTCTTCAAACAGAATACTTGGCGACTCATTTTCAGCATCCCCGCAGCTCGGATGCAGCAACTAGGGAATTTTCAAAGTAACTTCATTGCAGTGTTAATCTGAGCCTACTTGTGACACTTATAAACAAACTTTAAAACTTTTAAAAATTCCACAATGGAAAACTTTCCATATTTTTATTGACTACCCTCCAGCAGTCTCTGTACAGTTAAGCTGCTAAAGTTTTTCTTTTTTTTTTGCAGAGTCAGGAGAAGGGCAAGCACTGCTCTAAGTCCCACAGTGAGGATGCAGCCCCCTCGAGTCATGGCGAGCTCCCTGCTACACCAGAGGGACTGCAGCAGTTCAAGAGGACAGCACACCACTTCTCAAGGGCAATTAGGGGGATGGGCAATAAATGGCCAAGCCAGTGACACCCACATTCCATGAACGAATGAAGAAAATTATAAATGTGACCTTCCTGGAGGCCTACTCTCTACACCATTGAGCGACTATGCCCTTTTTGGTTTTCCAAAGGTTGGCTGCCAATTCCTGCCCACCTCCCATTCAGAAGAGACTGGAAGAAAATGTATGGCATGCTAATGTAAAGTAGCCTGGACCTGATTCCTGCAAGACCTATCCCACCCTTACCCCCACCAGAATTAAAATTGGAGCTTTCATCTTTGGGAATGGAAAACTATGTTCGGCACGAGTTGGATGAGAATTGAGAATCAAAGCAGGCCCCAATTATATCAGGGCACCATTTCTTCTTCTCATTATAAATTTACGGACTACTTGTGGGTCAATTCATGGCATGGAGCCCATTTTGAAATTCCTGAGATGCAAGCCCTAGTTACGCCACTAATACTATTTAAATGTTCTGGATCATTGGATGGGATCAATGGCAATTCTAAGGTTAGAGCGGAGAACTGCCCCTAAAAGTTGGAACTCAAGGCCATTGTCTCACAAATCTTTAGATATGCTGGTGTTATTTTTAAGTTTGGTGCAGGGTAGCATCCTGGTGGAGTTACTTGCTTGATTATTGTAGAGCTTCCCGAATGATAAGCTCACAAATTCACAAGATATAGGAGTAGAATTAGGCCATTCGGCCCATCATGTCTGCTGTGCCATTCGATCATGGCTGATGTGCTCCTCATCCCAATTTTCCTGCCTTCTCCCCATAACCCTTCAACCCATTACCAATTAAAAATCTGTCTAACTCCTTCTTAAATTTACTCACTGTCCCAGCATCCACTGCACTTTGGGTTAGCGAATTCCACAGACTCTCAAACTATTGGGAGAAGTAGTTTCTCCTCAAATTGATTGTCTCTACTACTAAATATTTATTTTATTTTAAAATGTATCCATTTATTGGTTTCTTTATTTATGAGTGTCACAAGCAGGCTTCCATTAACACTGCAATGAAATTCCTGTGAAAATCCTCCAGTTGCCACACTCCGGCGCCTGTTCGGGTGTACACTGAGGGAGAATTTAGCATGGCCAAAACATCTGACTAGCATGTCCTTCAGACTGTGGGAGGAAACCGGAGCACCCGGCGGAAACCCATGCAGACACGTGCACACTCCATACAGACAGTGAGTTAAGCCAGGGATACAAACCCAGGCCCCTAGCACTGTGAGGCAGCAGTGCTGCCACCCTGCAAATAATCCAAATTATCGCTCCTTACTGAACGAAGAATGAAATGAACCCACTTCTTAAATTGCTATATTGCAATGGTGACTACATTTCAAAGCACTTTGGGATGTTCTCCAGTTACATAAAGCATTACATACATCTCTTGCTTTATTCCTTCTTTGTGATTATCTTTAAACAAATAATTATGAATTTAGTTTAGTTATGGGGTGTTATTTTCATGAAAATGTTGTCAGCAAACCTTTTTGCTGTTCAGCGTAGAAAAAAGAACTTGTCCTTAATATCATAATATAGTCACCTACAATAAGGCACTAATACAGACTAAAATGACTTTTCAATTAAAAAAAAACATGAAAATGTTCATTCGGGAGATAGTGGTGTAGTGTTAATGTCAATGGAGTAATAATCCAGAGGCCCAGGTGAAGTTCTGAGGACATGGGTTCAAATCCCCCCATGGGAGCTGGAGGAATTTAAACTGAATTAATAAATCTAAGATTTAAAGCTTGCCTTGGTATTGGTGACCATGGCAACTGTTACCAATTGTTGTAAAACCCATCTGGTTCACACCCCTTAACACTGCAATGAAGTTATTGTGAAAACCCCCTCTTCGCCGCACTCTCCAGTGCTTGTTTGGGCACACTGAGGGAGAATTTAGCATGGCCAAAGCTTACCCCTTTGGGGAATGTTGTGCCATCCTTCCCTGCGAATCCAGACACACAGCAATGTGTTTGACTCTTAACTGCCCTACAAAATGGCTGAACAAGCTTCTCAATTCAAGGGCAATTAGGGATGGGCAACAAATGCTGGCTTTTCCAATGACACCTACAACCCACAAAAAGAATAAAACATAATTAAAAATTTCATCTTGAGGCAATTGTCTTTGCTGCTGAGTGAAAATAGATAGATGTAAGGGATGAGTAGGTACATTAATAATTACATCCACTTTGAACCATAGAACCCCTTCAGTGCAGAATGAGGCCATTCAGCCCATTGAGTCTGCACCAATCCTCAGAAAGAGAATCCTACCTATGCTCTCCCGTCCACCCTTTCCCCATAACCTTGTGCATTTAACATGGCTAATCAACCTAACCTATTATTACTGTCTCCTTTTCTATTCTTCTTCAATCGTAAAGCAGTGAAAGTCTATTTTGGGTGGATATGGGCTGTCAAGACCTGGAATATATGAAGGTAGACCAACTGCAGCTTCATTTTGATTCTTTCCAATCAAGATGGTTACATCCACAACAGTCACAAATAGCGGAAACTTGGTCAGTAGTGAGTGGAGTGGAATGTCTGCTTTGAATGAGATTCATATCCAGATTCAGACATATCCCTGTCCTTGGAAAACTTGCAACCAAGTGTGAATATCAGAAAAGCATGCACAGCCAACTTCTCTTTTGCTTTGAAAAGACAAGGCTAAAGGGATATCTGATGGAGGTCTTTATAAATATGAAAGCTTTTGATAGAGTAGACACAGAGAGGGTGTTTCTATGGTTGGAAAGAACAAGAATAGATCTATTGAGGTGTATGGACACCAAAGAACCCAATGAGTAATTCAAAAGAAACTTGTTTACCAGGAAAGAGGTGAAAATGTGGAAATCGCTATCTTAGGACATGGCTGTGGCAAATGGTATAGGTGTATTTCAAGTCAACATTTGGTAAAGAAAGGAATCGAGTTATGCAGATTTTAAAGTTTATTTATTAGTATCACAAGTATGTTTACGTTAACGCTGCAATGAAATTACTATGAAAATCCCCTAGTCGCCACATGGCCAATGCACCTAACCAGCATGTCTTTTGGATGGTGGGAGGAAACCTGAGCACCCGGAGGGCACCCATGCAGACACCTCCAAGACCCAAGCCGGGAATCGAACCGGTTCCCTGGCACTGTGAGGCAGCAGTGCTAACCACTGTGCCACCATGTCGCAAGGAGTACTGCCTCATGACGGGAGACTTGAATGGAGATTCAAGGATCGGTGGAAATCGATCCTTGGGCCTCATCAAATGTACTCAGGGCAAACAACTGGTGTTCAGCGCATCACCGCAGAAAGCTTGCCCAACAAGTGGTTTTGATATTGGACAACCTGTGGCAGAGACACAGATCTCCAGGAAGCCTCAGAAGGGGATTTGGACTGGGTGATGAGAATGGGTGATCATGGTGCCTGTGGAGTTAGTGTGTCAATTCTGCTCCTGTGGCTTCTCAGGAAGCTTTCTTCCAAAAAAAAATTTTCTTAAAATTTTACATTTTTGTAACCCACTTTTCATGGGCGGCTCTAAGGATTGCAGAGAAGCAGTGAGTTGGGCCAGGTCCAATTCGCCCATCACTAATTAATTTTACCTTCAACAGTTTGCTAATTAACAAGCTGAAGGGTCCAATGCCTACAAATGTAGAAGTGAGATCAGCACTTGAATGGATGCTGACTGACCCATTACCAAACTGATAACACTGCTCCTGTTTTGCATTAAGGAGTACAAGATTTCTACCCATACTGAGCCTATATGCTACTGTTTCCAATGCATTCATGCTTGCCCTGACATATATACACATTAGATGCATGCCTGGTAGTTGTGCCTGACATAAGCTTGCCATTTGGCTTCTAAGAGCTTTAAAACGTTAGCCACAGGGCTGAGATTTAGCAACATGTATAATGTAATATATAGATAGTCTGGAAAATTGGGCAGAGAAATGGCAGATGGAATTTCGAACGTAGACCATAGAACATTACAGCGCAGTATAGGCCCTTCGGCCCCTGATATTGCACCGACCAGTGGAACTAATCTAATGACCCTCTAACCTAAACTATTCCAATGTTATCCATATGCCTATCCACTGACCATTTGAACGCCCTTAAAGTTGGCGAGTCCACAACTGCTGCAGGCAGGGCATTCCATGCCCTAACTATCCTCTAAGTAAAGAACCTACCTCTGACATCTGTCCTATAACTACCACCCCTTAATTTAAAGCTATGTCCCCTCGTGTTAGCCATCACCATCCGAGGAAAAAGGCTCTCACTGTCCACACTATCCAATCCTTTGATCATCTTGTATGCCTCAATTAGGTCACCTCGTAACCTTCTTCTCTCTAATGAAAATAACCTCAAATCCCTCAGCCTTTCCTCATAAGACCTTCCCACCATATGAGGCAACATCCTGGTAAACCTCCTCTGCACCCTTTCCAATACCTCCAATTTCTTATAATGCAGCGACCAGAACTGTACGCAATACTCCAAGTGCGGCCGCACCAGAGTTTTGTACAGTTGTAACATGACCTCACAGCTCCGAAATTCAATCCCTCTACCGATAAAAGCTAACACACCTTACGCCTTCTTAACAACCTTATCAACCTGGGTACCAACATTCAGGGAGCTATGCACATGTACCCTGAGATCCCTCTGCTCATTAACACTACTAAGAGTCCTTCCATTTGCCCTATATTCTGTACTCCTGTTACTCTTACCAAAGTGAATCACCTCACACTTTTCCATATTAAACTCCATTTGCCAAATCCAGATAAATGCGAAGTGACGCATTTTGGTAGAACTAATGTAGGGGGGAGCTATACAATAAATGGCAGAACCATCAGGGGTATAGGTGCACAGAGGGACCTGGGTGTGCAGCTTCACAGATCCTGGCGGCAGCGCAGGTGGAGAAGGTGGTGAAGAAAGCATATGGCATGCTTGCCTTTATAGGACGGGGCATAGAGTATAAAAGTTGGCGTATGATGTTGCAGCTATATAGAACGTTGATTAGGCCACATTTGGAATACTGTATCCAGTTCTGGTTGCCACACTACCAGAAGGATGTGGAGGCTTTGGAGAGAGTACAGAAAAGGTTTACCAGGATGTTGCTGGGTATGGAGGGTCCTAGCTATGAGGAAAGATTGGGTAAACTGGGGTTGTTCTCTCTGGAAAGACGGAGGATGAGGGGCGACCTAATAGACGTGTATAAAATTATGAAGGGCACAGATAGGGTGAACATTGGGAAACTTTTTGCCAGGTCGGAGGTAACAAACACAAGGTTCAAGATGAGGGGGGCAAGGTTTAACACAGATGTCAGAGGGATGTATTTTACACAGAGGGTGGTGGGGACCTGGAATGCACTGCCAAGCAAGGTGATAGAGGCAGACACGCTGGGATCGATTAAGACTTATCTGGATAGCCACATGAACAGACTAGAAATAGAGGGATACAAACGAATAGTCTAGTTGGAAGCATGAGCGGCGCAGGCTTGGAGGGCTGAAGGGCCTGTTTCCTGTGCTGTATTGTTCTGTGTAAAAGAAAGAATTTATAAAGCACTTGCCAAAATCTCTGCCTTTCCAGCCAGGAAAATACATTGAAATACAGAATTGTATTGTCGCAGTTTAGGAAACAATTGTAACATCAAGCAATAACACACATCTTGCATTACTTCCTGCATGTATTCTTTTGAAAGACATGTTTGTTACCTGCTCCCATGAAAGGACCGAATGTGCAATTTATTTAATTCTTTAATTTAGTTGTTAATATACATTAGGAAGTGGGAGATGTTCACAGTGCTGAGGAGGCCAGTCAGAACACTGTGGGATGCAATCTAAAATTTATCCCACCATGTGGATACCAACTTAGCAGTCTATGAAGAATTTTGAAGCATCACCCACTGTTATGCAAACAGATCAGTGATGTTTATTGTTAGATCTTATTTATAATGTAGCTTGTCTTATTTTGGGGCAAGGGCCTCCTGCAATCCCTTGGAGGCATGATTGCTCTCCCCCGAGGTGAGTAAACTGGGACATGCAAAGAGGAACTAAAAATAGACTGAAGTAACCTTTTGAAATTGCAATGTTTTCCTGTCAACTCTTATTGACATAGCCAGGCCTGAGTGAACTTGCTCCATACTGCCATAGTCTGACATGACTCAGAACATCAATGCTGATTTCAATATAGGCTTGGATCTTCTGCGGATGACTATCAGTGCCAGATTGCTGCCCTGCTTGAACATTACCCCGGCTCAACAATGGTCCGCATTTCTGAGCCCGACTTGCCCAGCAATGCACAGCGCAGCGTCTCTCAAAGAGCTCCATCGCAGCAGAATCAGGGGAGACAGGACACGTCTCCTTTTTTACGGCACTAGCTGTCAAATGGGTACCTTTAAATGTTCAGCTTGAAAGTTAGTGAGTGGATGAAAGTGAATGTGTAGGGTGATCGGGTAGGTAGGTGAGTGAGACAAGTGCAGAGTGTGACATTATTGTACATTTAAGAGATTTTTTAAAATCATGTTCTCTGTAGCTCTCATTGTTGCCGGTCTGTCTGTAGGAGTCCTTTTATTGCTCCTTCAGTGCTTTAAATGGGGGTTGTTTATTTTTACTCTGGGTTGTTTTATAGCCCTGCATTGTTAGGAGGAAGATCATGGGTTCTGGTCAGGGTTTTTCCTTTGTTGGGGAATTCAAGTTTTCATTTCCTGTTTTTGGCTGGTGGCAGTGTTTAGTTTAGAAGGGAGTGGACATCAGACTGAAAGTAATATCGCTGTCTCTCTCTCTCCCTGGGTTTTAGAAGTTCTGCTGGCTAGGTGAAAGTAAGGCTTATTGCCTTCCTGGAGTAAAGAATCTGCTGCTGGTGGCTTGACCAGAGCTTTTCCTTGGTGCTCTGGGAAGCTGTTCTGACTTCAAACGGTCTAAGTGTACCAAGAGAACTGCAGCATTCATCCAAATAGCTCAGTTCCAGTTTCACGCAAGCATTAGTCTTTGCTCTGTTAAGTCTGTGGATGGATTTTGTTTATGGGATTGGGCTTGTTTGTAACATCTTAGGGATCTTTATTAAGACTTATACATTATTGTGATTGTTTTGCTTGTAACTGACAAAAGTTATTACTAATATTCTTAATATATATATTAACTATATTCTTAAATAAACTTTGTTTGATAAAAGCTCCCTGGTGGGTCATTTGAATCATACCTGATGTGAAACATATCATGCTCACCCTAACCAAATTCACGGTGCAAAACCTATGATCCAGGTGGACTCCATAAAACATTCTGGAGTTTCTGACCTGAACTATAACAGTGGGGTGGATGATATGGATAAGTTGGTAGGTAGGTGAGTGGGTGAGTAGAGTGGCAAGTGAGTGAGGTCAGTGGGCAGGATAGGAGGGTGGTTTGGAAATCATTCTGAGTAATTGAGGGCATCGGTCTTGCCGTTGCTCAGAATTTAGACTATGTCATTTCTGTCGGACATTTCCTGGATAACTATCCAGGTAAGTCCTTTAAAACTGTACCAAGTCTCCAGCTCTACCTCAGTGTTGGAGACATTCATAGAGGATCCCAGAGAAAAGCTTAATTGCCCATCGGAAGTTGAAATCCTCCCCTGGCAATTCCTACAACAATCTGGAGACTGGAAGATTTGGCCCAATGTACTATTACTGGTAGAGGGGTTGTGCCACAGTAGGTTGAGGCCCTGACTCTGAGTTAGAAGCTTTGAGACCTCCCTTGGGACTTGATGACCAAGGAAAGTGCAGTCATAATGGAGCCAGTAGGCTGGGTATCAACCTGTAACATTCTCCTGTCATACACACATCAATGGCAGGCAGTGAGACTGCAAGGAATGTCTGGTCAGCCATGTTGATGCAGAGTAATGACCGGTCGAAGAAAGCCTAGCCACGGAAACAGATGAAAGTCTACCTTGTGCGTCACTAGATGCAGGAAGAGAAACAACAAACAACCATTGCCATTAATTGATATTTGTATTTTTGGTGCTACACAAGATGAGAGATATTCATAAAAGCACAATACTGAGGACAATGGAAATATGAAATAAAAACAGAAAATGCTGGATAAATCCAGCAGGTGCAGCAGGTAATAAGGATGGCAAATGGAATGTTGGCATTCATTGCTAATGGAATAGAGCGTAAATTAAGAAGGTGCTGTTACAACTGTAGAGGGCATTGGTGAGACTGCATTTGGAATACAGTTTTGGGGAAGGATGTGTATGCATTAGAGGCAGTTCAGAAAGATTCACTAGATTGATTCCAGGAGTGAACAACTTGTTTTATGCAGAGATTCAGCAGTCTAGGCCTGTAATCACTGAAGTTTAGAAGAAAGAGGAGATCTAATTGAGGTCAATAAGTTGCTAAACAGGATTGTCAGGGTAAACAGACTGGATGTTTCCCCTTGTTAGAGAATCGAGACTGAGAGGCCATAGTTTTAGGCTAAAGCAGAAATGCTGAGGAATTTCTTCACTCAAAGGGTCATGAATCTGTGGAATTCTCTATCTTTGCGTGCAGTGAACGCTGGAACACTAAACAAATTTAAGGAGGAGATAGATAGTTTTTTAATCAGTCGCAGGATGAAGGCTTATAGGGAGCAGGCAGGAAGATGGAGATGAGGCGGAGATGAGATCAGCCATGATGGTATTGAATGGCAGAGCAGGCTCAAGGGGCTGAATTGCCTAGTTTGGTAGAAGCTGTGGAACAAGAAACACAATTAACAGACGGTATTCTCCAGCCGCGCTCGCCTGAAAACCGGAGACTCCCGTCCAAATTCGTGGACCTTTACATGGTTCCCCCCCACCACCTTTTCCGTCTGGTAGAATTCCAATGGTGGGTGAGATGGGACAATTCTGGTCAACATCTTGAATCCATATGACCTTTCTACAGAACAGTTTGTAGAAGGATCAGATGGATTTGAAACATTAACTGTGTTTCTCTCTCCACAGATACTGCCAGATTTGTTGAGTTCATCCAGCATTCTCTGTTTTTATTCCCCAAGTATCCTCATCAGCATTTATCCCTTATCCAACAACATAAAAACAAAAAAAACTGGTCACCTATCTCATTGCTATTTGTGGCGTTTTACTTTGTGCAAACTGGTATTTGAACTTGCACATAAAACTGCAATGCACACTTCAAAATATTTTACCAGCTGGAAAAGGGCTTTCGGATGTTCTGAGCACAGAAAAGGTTTTCTATAATTGCATTTATATTTTGTTTCTTTTTAGGAAATTTCTGCTTTAGGATTGGATTAAGTTGACAATTTTTTTTGTGTAAAATGGTGATGGATCAGGCTTTCATCGAAGCAGTCAGGTTGGATTTGAACTCATGCCCAAAGTGTTTAGGTTGGGAAAGCACAGACACAGACACCGTGATTTGCCATCCATAACAAAGCTTGTAAAATATACCCTTTCATTCCCTTTTTGACATTGTAAATGGTTGACTCTCCGCAGGTACTGTTCCTCTGTGTTTAACTCTGCTATCATCACCCCACCTTGGTTGGCACCTCTTCAATCTGTTTTCGAACCTGCCACAGGACGGCAATGTCTCTAATCAACGTCACAAATAGAACGTCTGTGATTGTGACTATGTTGCACTATTCTTCCTTATCATTTTCAGATTCATGCACTTTTACAGTGAGCCCAAACAGAAACTCAAGGACCAGCACCTCATCCTTGACAAAATTAAGGCAGACTTTTGCCATCCATGAAATCCCCAGCGATCTTAGTGTCAATGGCACAGTGTTCACATCAGAAGAGTTTCGCAAATTTGTTAAGTTAAACAGTGCTTGCCACATTCGGTCAGCCCCTTACCACCCAGCTTCCAATGTTTCAGCAGAATAAGCCATACAAACGTTCAAATCATCTATGAAAAAGCAAGTTTGCAAGCCACTGTCTTTCTGTTTGGCAAGTTTCTTGTTGTCATTTTATACTATGCCAAATGCAACCACAGGGGTTATGCCAGTTAAATGGAACGCCCCCTACAAACCTGTTTGGATTTGGTATTTCCACGTTTGGCAAGGAGATGGAGGCTCAGCAAGCCTCCCAGAAAGGAAACCACGACTCAAGAAAAAGGGGCAGAGTTTTGCAGGTTGATGATTAAGGTATAGCCAGGAACTTTGGCAGAGAACCGAAATGGCTGGTGGGCAAAATTGTGGAAAGAAATGGACCAGTCTCATACATTGTAGAAACGTAGAATCATAAGAGTTCTACACTGCAGAAGGAGACCATTCAGCCCATCAAATTTGCACTGATCACAATCCCACCCAGGCGCTATCCCCATAACCCCAGGCACTTACTTAGCTAGCTTCCTGACACTAAAGGGCAATTTAGCATGGCCAATCCGCCTAATCCACACATTAGACCATAAGACACAGGAGCAGAATTAGGCCACTTGGCCCATCGAGCCTGCTCCCCCATTCTATCATGGCTGATATATCTTTGGATTCTGGGTCCAAGGACTGAAATACAAAGTCGCCGTGGAAAAAAAAATGTGGATTGAGGAAGAGAGTTGGCCCTGTTACAGGGGACCAAAGGTATGTACTGTGGTGGGCTTGTGTATGCCAGCTACTGGTCCAGGTGATTGCCGAGGAGGCGGAAGCTATTGAAGAGAATGTCAACCCTGGATTAATGTGCTTGTCTTTTGCATTTGCTTGTCCAGATTCTGTACTCACTGAAGGATCCTGTACCCTGTTAAGATGTTCCTCCAGAGTCCTGAAGTCTCCAGACCAAATGACTTTGTGAATTAACTTTTCCCTTGGGAGTCCCTAATGTGTTATCGTGTCAGGTATGCTGACATATAATGATGTTTGTTTTGTTTCGATTCATGTGGATTCAGGAGTTAGAGGTGGGATGGTTGTGGGAAAGGAGTGTGGTAATGTGGCCCCTTTAAAGGGGTGATCCTTTGAGGGTCATGTGATCTGGGCGGACCCTATGAAGAGGAGAGCCGAGCCATTTGGGAGCAAACACACGCATCCTGGAATGGGGAGAAACTGCAGTTGGAGCCAGGATAGGGAAGAGAGTAGACACAAAAATAGAAAGTGCTGGAAAATCTCAGCAGGTCTGGCAGCATCTGTACAGGGAGAATCCCCGTGTCCACCTTTGCTTTACCTGCTACCTCCAGACTCAACCAATCAAATACTCTCCTCACAAGCCTGCCACAAACTTGAGCTCATCTATGTCTTATAGCCAAACTTATATCAAATCTCCTTATGCAACAAATTTAGTATACCCTATTCACTACTCATGATCTGAGATCAAATGCAAATTGGGCAATTGCTTTGCTAAACATCTCTGCAAGAATTACCCTGGGCTTTTGGTCATTTGCCATTTTAATTTTCCATTCCTATTCTGACCTCTCTATTCTTGGCCACTTGCAGTGTTTCAATGAAATCAACAGAAGCTCAAAACACAGCCATTCATCTTTCAATTAGGCACTTTACCAGCTTCCATACTCGACACCAAGTTCTAAAAATTCAGATCATAACCTAGTACTCTCATTCTTTTTTTGGACCAAAATTTAAAAGCTTATTATCGGAAGTAGACTTACATTAACACGGTATTGAAATTACTGTGAAGATCCCCTAGTCGCCACACTCTGGTGCCTGTTCGGGTACACTGAGGGAGAATTTAGCATGGCCAATGCACTTAACCTGCATGCTTTGGGCTTTGGGAGGAAACTGGAGCACCTAGAGAAAACTGACGCAGACACAGGGAGATCATGCAAACACCACACAATCAGTGGGATTGATTGAAGCCCAGTCCATCACGCAAACCAGCCTCCCATCCATCAACTCCATTACCACACAATCACCACCCAAGCTGGGAATTGAGCCCAGGTCCCTGGCACTGTGAGGCAGCAGTGCTAATCGCTGTGTCACTATGCTGCCCACTGCGAATGTTGGTAACAATTCTGCTGTTGCCATTTACTGCTCCTCTGGACCAGTATCTTGTTTTGTCAGCTGCAATGTCCCATCATTCCCTTTGTGATTTAAAGCACTCCTGTCTTCAACTATCTCACCGACACTCCCATTTGTTCTTCCCACAAACCTTTCTTTCCTTAGCTCTGTCCTCACTTTAATCTCTCACATCTGTAGTATTTTTCAGTTCTGATGTAGGGTCTCAGACATGAAATGTTAACTCTGCTCTTCACTCCACAGATGCTGCCCACCTTATTGAGTATTTAGAGCATCTTCTGCTTATATCTCATCTTTCCAATATCTGCAATGTTGCATCTTCTGTGTCAAAACTTGTTTACCCAAGTACCCTGTATCCATTGGTCGATATTGACTCTGAATACATCAGCGATTCAGTTTTAAAATGCTCATCCTCGGATTCAAACCCTCCAGAGTCACTTTGCTCTTTATATTTGTAACTTTCTTAAACCAGACAAACCTTCATGGAAACTACAATTCTCCAACATTGCTCCCCTGGGCATTTCCCACTTCCTTTGTCCTGTGCTCTGGATGTCCACCTCCTACCCCATCCCAAACCTCAATTTCTGTTTTGATAAAGTTTCCAGTGAAACACTTTGGAACCAGGCTAAAGGTAAAATAAAACTCCAGGTTGTTGCTATGGGGCTTCTACTTGTTTGAAAAAGAAATAGAACAGTATCCCTTGAGCCTCAATAGTTCATGTTTAAATCCCTCAAGCCAGCAGAATATGCATTATAAGTGTCCAAGCAGTTGAAAGAAAAATTAATTGTCATATTTCAAACAATATGAACTTAAATTTGAAAAGATTTCAGCAAATAAATTCTGTTATTTGTAACGTGGAACACTGCTACCAAAAACATTGCTGTTGGCCTTTCTGTTGTACAGGGGGAGATGGGAAAGGCTGAGGGTAAGACTGCGGGTTAATCTGAGCCTGACCCTTATTTATCTGCACTGTTATTTTTCCAGGAGGTCTATTTATTTTCTGTTGGTCAGCTGCCATTCATTCTTCTCCTGCCAGGAGGGAACAATATTCTTTGTCGCAGACTCCCACACAATGCCTCTCAGAGGCTGACAGGAAATGAGACTGAAGCAGGGTGAGCTAAGCAATAGAAAATTTTGCCTCACCCCATTGGGCAACAATGCATTTCATTTTCCAACCTAGTTATATGACTGTCCCTCAACTGTTGCTGTGGTGTTGGCCCATGAGATGGCTAACAACCCTGGAAGACTGACAGGGTATGTGTCAAGAACCCTCTCTGAAACTGAAAATGTCTCATAAATTTGATTTGGTTTGATTTGTTATTGCTACGTGCATTCGTATACAGTGATGCGAAAAGTATTGTTTCTTGTGCACTACACAGACAAAGCATACCATACAAAGGGAAGGAGAGTGGAGAATGTAGGGTTACAGTCACGGCTAGGGTATAGAGATAGATCAACTTAGTGCAAGGTAGATCCATTCGAAAGTCTGGTGACAGCAGGGAAGAAGCTGTTCTTGAGTTGGCTGGTGCTTGACATCAGACTTTTGTATCTTTTTCCTGACAGAAGAAGGTGGAAAAGAGAATGTCCGGGGTGTGTGGGGTCTTTAATTACGCTGGCTGCTTTTTCAAGGCAACGGGAAGTGAAGACGGAGTCGATGGATGGGAGGCTGGTTTGCGTGATGGACTGGGCTTCATTCATGACCCTTTGTAGTTTCTTGCAGTCTTGGGCAGAGTAGGGGCCATGCCAAGCTGTGATACAATCAGAAAGAATGTTTTCTCTGGTGCATCTGTAAAAGTTGGTGAGGGTTGTAGCAGACATGCCAAATCTCCTTAATCTTCTATTGCAAATTGATTAGTAAGGACTATCAGTAGTCTTTGAAATCATGAAGTTCCATTACAACTTACATGGGTAGACACTTTACCATCATTTCTGACCACAAACCACTCTTGGATCTCTTCAAAGAAGACAAGGCTATCCCGCTGATTGCCTCAGCAAGAATTCAATGATGGATGTTAACTCTGTCTGCCTATGAGTATGCTTTTGAGCACTTACCTGGAACATAGCGAATGCAGGTGCCCTTAGCTGCCTACTCTTGCAAGAAAATATCACATGTTCTCCAGTACCACAGAAACATCAAGGCATTAAAAGTTTTAGACACATTGACAGTTTTAGAGAAGAGGATCAGGAATTGGATCAAATCAAGATCCACAATGAGAAACAAAATGCTTATTGGGTGGATAAATGAGCCAGTTTCCAAGGAAATGAAACCATTCTTCACCCACAAAAGTTAATTGAGTTGTCAGGATAGCATCATACTCTGTGGAGCAAGAGTGGTCATCTCTGTACCAGGCAAAGAGCTGCTCCTAACTGAATTATCTTGTGGAGATGCTAGCGTTGGACTGGGGTAAACACAGAAAAAAATCTCAACATCAAATGAGCACTGTGTAATTCAGTTAGTAAGAAGTCTCACAACACCAGGTTATGATCCAACAGGTTTATTTGGTAGCAAAAGCTAGTGTACAACTCTCCACTCACCTGACGAAGGGTCAGAGGCCCGAAAGCTAATGGCTTTTGCTACCAAATAAACTGGTTGAACCTTAACCTGGTGTTGTGAGACTTCTTACTAACTGAATTACACAGTGCTCATTCGGCCATCTCTAAGATGAAGATGCTTGCCAAGTGAAATGTGTGGTGGCCTGGTGTTGATGCTGATATTGAGATTCTAGTCAAGCACTGTCAACTCTAACAAAGAGTTTCCTGCTACAGCCCCACTGCCCCCTTGGGAATGGCCTGGTCGGTCATGATAGGAATTCATATCAATTATGTTGGTTCATTCCTGCGCACAATGTTTCTCATCGTGATTGATGCACACCCTAAATAGATGGATGTTTTTGAGGTAAAGCCGCCTACACCATGCTACCATCGAAAGATTATTCCAAACCTTTTCAACTCACTGATTACCTGAAGTCATGTTATCAGACAAAGGAACACAAGTGCTGATTTCAAAACAGAGTAAGAGTCACGTGGTCTGTGTGAACAGTTGGGACTCAGAGCGTGGAATCCCCCCCCCGTGATTAGGGAGATGTTTTGGGAGCAGGCTGCAGCCATGTGGCTGCTGTACATTTCTTGTTAGTAAATCCTATTTGTGCTCGCTAATGGAGTCTCTGAATGTGAATCTTCATAGCACCCCAGCCCAATTAAGTGTTTTAACCAACGCTGCTTATCAGAGTGTATTCACAGCAGAATCACTCGTCCGGGTGCTCCATAAACATCTGTAATGGTCATGGGTTTCAAATTCTATGGCTCCCTTTCAGTCAAGTATGTACACATCACCTCAGGGAAAATTAAGAACCATTGCTGTTTAGTTACACCCTGTAGCTGACCGCGTCTGCTACATTACTTCCAAGTTCTGTGGATTTTTAAAGTTAATTCATGGGACATGGGTGTCACTGGCGATCCAGCATTTATTGGCCATCCTAAGTTGCCCCAGGCTGGCTAAGAATCAGCCACATTGCTGTGGCTCTGGAGTCACATGTAGGCCAGACCAGGTAAGGATGGCAGATTTCCTTCCTAAAGAACACTAATGAACCAGATGGGCTTTTCCAACAATCAACAATGGTTTCATGGTCATTGTAGATTCCTAATTCCAGATAGTTTTTATTGAATTCAAATTCCCCCATTTTCCGAGGCTTTTAGACTTAAAGTGGTCACATTTCCATTGCTCATCTAACAATGTTTCGAGATTAGAATGTAGTTTGAGTGGGCTAGTTCAGTCAAAAGTTCAGCTGATTGCCTGGAAGCACAATCATCTTTTCAAATATTTGCACAATAGTAACCGTCATGAGAGTTTGTAAGATATATTTTATCCCATGATCTTGAGGTTGAATCCTACTGGTCATTGGCATATTATTGTAAAATGTAACACACGGACATGCGTCTAATCTGTCCTTTCAGAAAAATTAACCCTTTTTAATTTTCATTCATGAGAAGACAACCCTTTTACCTCATTATAGCTGGGTTCCTTTACGGATAGATTTAGGTTGGGCACATGCCATTGTCTGAGTTTCAACTTCCACCATCCGAAGCCAACTTGTTTGGCTGCCTAGCAGGTTGGTATGCATTTTGAGACTTGCTGTGAACAGATTCTGATGTGGAGATGCCGGCGTTGGACTGGGGTAAACACAGTAAGAAGTCTCACAACACCAGGTTAAAGTCCAACAGGTTTATTTGGTAGCACAAGCTTTCAGAGTGTTTCTCCTTCTTCAGGTGAGTGAAGAGATAGGAGCGGGACTCCAAAAGCTTGTGCTACCAAATAAACCTGTTGGACTTTAATTTGGTGTTATGAGATGTCTTACTGAACAGATTGTGAACCAGGACTCTCGAATGTTACATAGTGCTGTGCTGCCAGTCTGCATGGTAATATTTCAAATAGCAACATTTATACAAATATTGTCCCTCTCAACTGCAGGAATGGATTTTTTTAAAAAAATTCTTTCATGAGATGTGGGCACACTGTCTGAGCCAGCATTTATTACCCATTTCTAATTGTCCCGTGTGGCTTGCTCAGCCATTTCAGAGCAGTTGAGAGTCAATTAAATTGCAGAGACTCTGGAGTCACATGTAGGCCAGACCAGATACAGACAGCAGATTTCCTTCTCTAAAAGGGCATTATTGAAGCAGATGGATTTTTCCAACATTTGGCAATGGTTTCATGGTCATCAGTAGATTCTCAATTACAGATATTTTTTATTGATTCAAATTCCACCATCTGCCATGGTGGGATTCAAACCCAGGTCCTCAGAACAGTAGCTGATTTTCTGGATTAATAGTCTAGTGATAATACCACTAGGCCATTACCACTCTCAACACACTACATGCCCAAGCAAACTTCTTAAAGTTAGAGAAACTGTTTTTCTGAAACAATTTTCCTACATCTTGTTTTTGGTGGAAATTCTGCAGCTTTTACATGTAGAGTGAGGAGATGAAAGAGTTGGGCAGCACAGTTTTCCCATAACCCCACATATTTACCTTGCTAGTCCCCCTGACACTAAGGGGCAATTTAGCATGGCCAATCAACCTAACCCGCACATCTTTGGAGTGCACCAGAGCAAACTCACAGAGACAGGAAGAACATGCAAATGCCACACAATCACTCAAGACTGGAACTGAACCCAGGTCCCTAGCGCTGTGAGGTAGCAACACTACTGTGCCATCCATTTCAATGTGAATGAGGATCAAGGAGAAAATGGTCCAAATCATGGTCTTCATTGCCAATACTGCCATCGTAGTGAAGACAAGGCCAGTGTTTTTTTTTATGTCCTGAACCTAGAATTCACTATTACAATATTAGCAAACCATTGACGTGTTATTGACAGTTCTCTACTGTTCTAAAGCAGGCATTAACTTATTTACTTAACAGTAATCTTGACATTAGTGACCAGATCTTCTCCCAGGGGTAACATTCGTTGTCCTTTGTTCAGCAACTAACATAAATCAATAAAGCAGCCAATATATTTAAAGAGACAAGGCAAGCAGTCAAAACAAAACATAGGAAAATTGTTTCAGAAAAACAGACAAACAGTTTTTCTAACTTTAATCCAGAAACTCAGCTAATGTTCTATAGTATAATTTTTTTCCATCTGGAACACCCCAATCTACAAATTAAGAATCTTTAAATTTTACATACGTATAATTAACAATCACAAATAAAGTTGGAATGTTGGCCAGGGAGGTGAAAAATCAACATGGATTCCTTCAGTTGATCAACCTTCAGTTACCATGGATGGATTGGGGTGTAGTAGGCATGATGTCCCTTTCTTTATCCAGACTCCCTGTGGCTGTGGATGATCCAAGTCAAACCTTCCGGCCAAAGCATAGACCAGGACAGAAGCCTGAGTTTCATTGCTGCCAACTTGTTTGGAAGCAGGCTACCTTCAAACTTTAACACAAAAGCAAAATGCTGTGATCGCTAGGAATAAAAGCAGAAAATGCTGGAAATACTTAGCACATGGGGCTGTGAAATAAGTCTTCAGAGGCAGAAATCCCTTTATCAAAATCCCTTCATTTACAATTCCAACAACAGTACACCTTCAGAAGTGCCAGAGAAACTGACACTCCCGGTTAATTACAAGGAAAATACTCCCTGATCGGCATATTATTTGACTCCCTAATCAGGGAGTTCATACTCCAATAGGCCAACCTCAATGGCCTGATTGAAATCATTACGGGGTGGGTGAGGGGGTTCTTCCGGGTCTTGAAATCATTACAGGCAACATCTGTGGAGAGGGAAAACAGACTTAGTCAATGACCTCTCAGCAGCCCTGCGCAAAGTTAGAAATGTATTAGATTTTAAGCAAATGAAAGGAATGAGCTGGAAAAAGAATAGAAGCAAAGCTCTATGGTAGAGGATAGGAGAGATGAAATGACTATCTGTTTGCTGATACATAGCCAAAGAGAATGAAAATCATAGAATCCCTACAGTGCAGATGAAGGCCATTCGGCCTATTTGCCTGCATTGACAACAGTCCCACCCAGGCTCTATCCCCGTAATCCCACATATTTACCCTGCTAATCCCTTTGACACTAAGGGGCAATTTAGCATGGCCAATCAACCTAATCTGTACATCTTTGGAGTATGGGAGGAAATCAGGGCACTTGGAGGAAATCCATGCATATATGAGGAGTATGTGTAAACTCCACATAGTCACCCAAGGCTGGAAATGAACCTGGGCTCCCTGGTGCTGTGAGGTAGTTGTGCTAACCACTGTTCCACCATGCTGCCAAAATGGGGCCAGCAAATAAACAAAATATGTGTCTGAAGGAGGTATGAGTGGCAGCATTAATGACTGCTGTGTGAAAGCAGAAACAAGGAACAATGAAACTAAAACCAAAACCTGCAAAGATAAACAAAACAAATGGGGAAGAAATTGTGATTGTAATTGTTGAAATCAATATTGAGACAGAAGGCTATAAATTGCCAAATCGGATGAGGAGGCGTTGTCCCTTGAACTTATTTTGATCTTCAGTGGGACACTAAAATAAGCCGAGGACAGGAAGATCAGCATGAAATTAAAGTGGAGAATTGAAATGATAGGTGATTGGAAGCTGGAAGTCATTCTTCCAGGCTCATTAGAGGTGTTCTACAAAATGGTCACCCTATCCCAGGTTGTTAAGGTTGTTAAGAAGGCGTACAGTGTGTTAGCTTTTATTGGTAGAGGGATTGAATTTTGGAGCCGTGAGGTCATGTTACAACTGTACAAAACTCTGGTGCGGCCGCACTTGGAGTATTGCGTACAGTTCTGGTCGTCGCATTATAAGAAGGATGTGGAGGCATTGGAAAGGGTGCAGAGGAGGTTTACCAGGATGTTGCCTGGTATGGTGGGATGGTCTTATGAGGTAAAGCTGAGGGACTTGAGGTTATTTTCATTGGAGAGAAGAAGGTTACAAGGTGACCTGATTGAGGCATACAAGATGATCAAAGGATTGGATAGGGTGGACAGTGAGAGCCTTTTACCTTGGATGGTGATGGCTAACACAAGGGGACATAGCTTTAAATGAAGGGGTGGTAATTATAGGATGGATGTCAGAGGTAGGTTCTTTACTCAGAGGGTAGTAAGGTCATGGAATGCCCTGCCTACAGCAGTTGTGGACTCGCCAACTTTAAGGGCGTTCAAATGGTCAGTGGATAGGCATATGGATAACATTGGAATAGTTTAGGTTAGAGGGTCATTAGATTGGTTCCACTGGTCGGCGCAACATCGAGGGCCGAAGGGCCTGTACTGCGCTGTAATGTTCTATGTTCTATAAGTTGTTTTTAAATTCCCTGATGCAGAGCAAGCCACATCATGAGCAACCTAGGACAGGACAGTGGCTAGCACTGCTGCCTCACAGTACCAAGGACCTAGGTTCATAGATCATAGAATGATACAGTGCAGAAAGAGGCCCATCGGCCCATCAAGTCTGCACTGACCACAATTCCACCCAGGCCCTACCCCCATATCCCTACATATTTTACCCACGAATCCCTCTAACCTACACATTTCAGGACACTAAGGGGCAATTTTAGCATGGCCAATCAACCTAACCCGCACATCTTTGGATTGTGGGAGGAAACCAGAGCACCCAGAGGAAACCTACGCAGACATGAGGACAATGTGCAAACTCCACACAGACAGTGACCCGAGCCAGGAATCGAACCCAGGTCCCTGGAGCTGTGAAGCAGCAGTGCTGACCACTGTGCTACTGTGCTGTTCAATTCCAATCTTAGGTGACTGGCTGTTTGGAGTCTGCACATTCTCCCTGTGTCTGCATGGGTTTCCTCTGGGTGCTTTGGTTTCCTCCCACAGCCCAAAGATGTGTGGGTTTAGTTGATTGGCCATGCTAAATTGCCCCTTAGCGTCAGGGTATTAGTAAGTAAATAGGTGAGGTTAGAGAGATAGAGCTGGGATGGGATTGTTGTTGGTACAGGCTGGATGGGCCAAATGACCTCCTTCTGCACTGTAGGGATTCTGTGATTATTTAAGTAAATTGAAAGAAGTGCAAATATATTGTTGTTTCATTTGGCAGGAGGGTTTTGGGCCTTGAACAATGAGGAGAGAGGAGGTATAAAGCAAAGGGAATCCTCGGTTTTATTAATAGGAGCGCTGAATACAAGAGTAAGGAGACCATGTTAAATTTGTATATGACAACAGTTAGGCCTCCTCTGGGATAATAGATTGAGTCCTGGATGCCGTAGTTGAGGGTGGATGTGAAGGCATTGGAGAAAGTACAGAGGAGATTCGCAAGAATGATTCCAGAGATAAAAAAACTCCAGCTATGAGGATAGGAAGGAGAGGTTGAGACTGATTTCCTGGGAGAAAAAAAGGCTGGGAGGAGATTTGATAGAGATATTCAAGACCCTGAGGGGTATGGACAGGGTAAATAGTGAGAAATCTTTCCCACTCAAAGGAACATCTAGAAGGTACAAATTCAAACTAATGGGCAAAGAGAGTAAAAATAGTGTAAGGAAATATTTCTTCACTCAGAAGGTAGTTGAAGTTTGGAACAAACTTCCTGAGGGGGTGGTGGAGCCAGGTTTGATCGAGGTATTCAAAAGGGAATTGGATTGCTTTCTGAAAAGAGAGAAGATGAAGGGAAGAAAGAGGAAAACAGGAAGAATTACAAGAAAAGCAGACATGGATACTGAAGGGTGGGATTGTCATTTCTGCCACTTTCACAAAATGTCAACTGTTGTTACTCATGAAGATGTGATTTGCGTCTGTGTGATATTATTCTTTAATTTCATCTGCTGATTAAACATCCGTTAGACTGTTTTAAAAGGACTTTTAAAACAGAGACACTACCTTAAAATGGCTCATCAGATCCAATCTCAAATCTCCAGACATTAGCTTTACAAGTTGACAAGTTTTCTGGAAGGTTCCAATGTGGAATACAATTAAAACATCCCGCCATGGAATTTCACACTTGTTGATGACGAGATCTACTCCAAAGAATGGAAGAAAACTTCACTGTTTCTCACTGGTTGTAATTCCATAAAACTACTTCTGAAGCAGAGACAGAAAGGACAAAGCTACATGGAAAGGTCTTCTTCCTATCTCATTAAAGTAGATAATGGATCATTCAGGAGTTAATGGCTGGAATGTTCCAGAATCGAATCATTCCCACGAAACAGTAGCCACACACAGTCTGTCCAGACCTGAACTACGCAAATCATTCTGGGGAGAGAGGTCATATGACTGGAGTAATTATTGTTAAAATTTATTTTACTACAATACACAAACTGCCAAGGAGTAGTCTGGAAGAAACCTGCCAATGGGGCAGTGACACCCTTCTTCTTCCCTTCTCTCTCAACTTCAAGACCCTATCTTTATCATGGTTTTAAATTCAGCACCGAGGCAGAGAATCTCAATTGTAAAGTAACACAGGTGCAATCTTCATCAGCTTCTGGAAAAGACAAATATTGGGTGTGATTTATGACTTTGCTCGTCCTGAAACTGTAAATTCTACCCGAGGTCAACGGACCTTCCCATGGTCTTCTCTCACTGTGATTTCCATGCGGGCGGATGGTAAAATTCTGGCCCATGAGTTTAAAAAAAAGTCTTCAGAAATTGCAGTTTACACGGATTTAAACTCTTGGAAGTTCAAGACAACCATGGAGGAAAATCTGCCACGGTCTCAGATAAGCCTTTAAGATGAAAGAACAGAAGAAGTAGGCTATTTAATCCATCAAGTTTGCTCTATTCAATGAGATGATGACTAATCTGACATGTAATCCCCAACTCCTCTTCCCCACCTTTTCCCCTAATCCTTGATTCCTTACTGATGAAAATTCTGTCTATAGCAGCAAAGGATTCAGAAACAATGAACATTTCTTTCCTCCTTATTGCAATGAACTGTAATTTGGGTAAGAAAGTAACTTCTTACTGTATAACTTGTAATTGTGCATGTGGGGGTATGTGTTATGAAGGCTTACCTTCTTCAGCATTTTTATATACTTACCTGAGTGAATTTTAAAAAGGATCCCTTTTTGTTTTAAACTCAAGGTCTAAGATCTTCATAATGGCCATTTAAATCGCTATTTACTTTAATGGGATCATAATAACTTGATGGGCAGGAGGGGAGATAAAATGTTTGCCAAGAAATAAACTACCAGACTAGTTCATTTGCCATCAGCACATAAATAGTTAAGCATAGATTTGATTAAATACCAAAACCCTGATAAATTTACTTTAAAAAACTGTCATGGTCAGACTTGGAGTGGAAGGATAGGGGAGCCTTTTTTTTACCCCTCCTTTTGTGGTTGTAACAGGATCATTGGCAGTATTCTTGCTTCCCCCCCCCACCCCCTCATTCTCTGTTCCCAGTTACTCCCCACTTGCCTGGATGGGTGCAGCTCCAACAACACTCAAGCAGTTGGACACCATCCAGGACAAAGCAGCCCACTTGATTGGCACCACATCACACCCGAAACACCCACTCTCTCCACCACCGTAGCTGCAGTGTCTACTTTCTACAGGCTGCACCGCAGCAATTCACCAAGCTCTGTGCCGTTTTTTAATTCGATCGTGGGACATGGGTGTCGCTCGCTGACCAGCATTGATTGCCTATCCCGAGTTGCTCCCAGGCTGGTTAAGAGTCAACCACATTGCTGTGGCTCTGGAGTCACATGTAGGCCAGACAAGGTAAGGTTTGGCAGATTTCCTTCCCTAAAAGACATTAGTGAACAAGATGGGCTTTTTCCAACAAATAACAATGGTTTCATGGTCATCCATAGATTCTTAAGTCCAGGTATTTTTTATTGAATTCGAACTCTTCCAAGGCTTCTAGACTTAAAATGGTCACATTGCCATTGCTCATCTAACTATGTTTCAAGATTAGAATGCAGTGGGCTAGTTCAGTCAAAAGTTCAGTTGATTGTGTTTCCGGGCAACCAGCATATAACCATCTTATCAAAATTTGCATAATAGCTACCCTCATGAGAGTTTGCAAAAAACATTTTACCCCATGATCTTAAGATTGAATCCTATGGATCAATAGCATATGATAGTAAGATGTGACTCATGGACACGCATCTAATCTGTCCTTTCAGAAAAATTAACCCTTTTTAATTTTCATTCCTGAACAGATAACCCTTTTACATCATTATAGCTGAGTTCCTTTACAGATAGATTTAGATTGAGCACATGCCTTTGTCTGAGTTTCAACTTCCACCATCTGAAGCCAACTTGTTTGGCTGCCTATCAGGTTGGCATGCATTTTGAGACTTGCTGTGAACAGATTCTGATGTGGAGATGCTGCGTTGGACTGGGGTGAACACAGTAAGAAGTCTCACAACACCAGGTTAAAGTCCGACAGGTTTATTTGGTAGCACGAGCTTTCGGAGTGTTGCTCCTTCTTCAGGTGAGTGAAGAGTTAGGAGCAGCGCTCTGAAAGCTTGTGCTACCAAATAAACCTGTTGGACTTTAACTTGGTGTTGTGAGACTTCTTACTGAACAGATTATGAACCAGGACTTTCAAATGTTCAGACAGAGCCATGCTGCCAGTATGCATGGTAATATTTCAAATGGCAACATTTATGCAAATATTGTCCCTCTCAACTGCAGGGAATGGATTTTTAAAAAAAATATTCTTTCATGAGATGTGGGCGGCGCTGTCTGGGTCAGTATTTATTGCCCATCACTAATTGTCCCGTGTGGCTTGCTCAGCCATTTCAAATCAGTTGAGAGTCAACTACATCAAAGAGGCTCTGGAGTCACATATAGGCCAGACCAGATTTAGATGGCAGATTTCCTTTCCTAAAGGACATTATTGTACCAGATAGGTTTTTCCACAACATTTGGCAATGGTTTCATGGTCATCAGTAGATTCTTAATTACAGATATTTTTTATCGATTCAAATTCCACCATCTGCCATGGAGAGATTTGAACCCAGGTCCCCAGAACAATACCTGATTTTCTGGATTAATAGCCTAGCAGTAATACCACTAGGCCCTTACCATCTCAACACGCTGCATGTCCAAACAAACCTCTTAAAGTCAGAAGAACTGTTTTTCTGAAACAATTTTCCTGTGTTTTGGTTTTGATGGAAATTCTGCAGCGTTTACATTTAGAATGAGGGGATGAAAGAATTGGGCAGCACAGTTTCCCCGTAACCCCACATATTTACCTTACTAGCCCCCCTGACACTAAGGGGCATTTTAGCACAGCCAATCAACCTAACTCGCACATCTTTGGAGTGTGGGAGGAAACCGGAGCACCCGAAGGAAACCCACACAGACCCAGCGAGAACGTGCAAACTCCACACAGACAGCCACCCAAGGCCGGAATTGAACTCAGGTCCCTAGCGCTGTGAGGTAGCAGTGCTACTATGCCACCCATTTTGATATAAATACACCAGTAGAGGATCACGGAGAAAATTCATGGTCTTCATTTCCAATATTGCCACTGTAGAAGTCCAGGCCAGTGTTTTTGATATCGAGGGGGATTGAATATAAAAGTAGGGAGGTCTTGCTGCAGCTGTATAGGGCATTGGTGAGGCCGCAGCTGGAGTACTGTGTGCAGTTTTGGGCGCCGCACCTGTGCAAGGATATTTTGGCCCTGGAGGGAGTGCAGAGGAGGTTTACTAGGCTGATACCGGAGTTGAGGGGATTGAGCTATGAGGAGAGGCTGAATAAACTAGGCTTGTACTCGTTAGAGTTTAGAAGAATGAGGGGAGATCTCATTGAGACGTATAAGATGATGAATGGGATGGATAGGATAGAGGTGGAGAGACTCTTCTCGCTCAAAAAAGACAGTAGGACTAGGGGGCACAGCCTCAAGATAAAGGGGAGGCGGTTTAGAACGGAGTTGAGGAGGAACTTCTTCACTCAAAGGGTGGTGAATCTCTGGAATTCTCTGCCCGTTGAAGTGGTGGAGGCTGCCTCGCTAAATATTTTTAAGAAGCGGGTTGATGGGTTCTTGATAAGAGAGGGGATTAAGGGTTATGGGGAGAGGGCGGGAAAGTGGAACTGAGCCAAGACAGATCAGCCATGATCTTATTGAATGGCGGGGCAGGCTCGAAGGGCTAGATGGCCTACTCCTGCTCCTATTTCTTATGTTCTTATGTTCTTAAGTAAACCTAGAATTCACTATTACAATATTAGCAAACCCTTAACGTGTGTTTGACAGTTCTCTACTGTTCTAACACAGGCATTAACTTATTTACTTAACAGTAATTTCTTGACTTTAGTGACCAGGTTTCTCCCAGGGGTAACATTAGACAGCACCGTCCAAACCCAGGACCACTTCCATCTAGAAGGATGAGGGGCAGCAGATATATGGGAGTACTACCACCTGCAAGCTCCCCTCCAAGCTACTCACCATCCTGACTTGGAAATATATCACTGTTCCTTCACTGGGTCAAAATCCTGGAATTTCCTCCCTAACGGCATTGTGGGTCAACCCACAGCACATGAACTGCAGCAATTCAAGAAGGAAGCTCACCACCACCTTCTCAGGGGCAACTAGGGATGGGAAATAAATGCTGGCCAGCCAGCGATGCCCATGATCCACATATGAATAAAACATGGTAATTATTGTATATTCATAAAATCCCTACAGTGAAGGAGGCCATTCAGCCCATCAACCCTGCACTGACAACAATCCTACCCAGGCCCTATCCCTGTAATCCCATGTATTTACCCTGACAATAAGGGGCAATTTAACACAGCCAATCAACCTAACCTGCATATCTTGGACTGTGGGAGGAAACCAAAGCACTCAGAGGAAACCCATGCAGACATGGGGAGAAAGTGCAAACACAACACAGACAGTGACCTGAGGCCAGAATTGAACCCAGGCCCCTGGGTTTTGGGTTCTGAGTGCTCCAAAGCAGCATTGCTGACCATTGTGCCTCTGTGCTGTGGCATAGCAATCATGAGTACTGATAAAAAGTCATCAGTTAAAAGGTTAATTACATTCCTCTGTTCACAAATGTTGCTCATGCTGAGGATTTCACTATCCTGTTTTTATTTATTTCGTAATGCTCTCGGTTGAGCTGACCAAAATTCTTGCATAGATTCCTGAGCTATTTCAACATCACTTCCAGAACGTGTAGGTTGCTCAATTTTTTTCCTTCTTATGTGCAATGTTTTACAGCTATGTCGTATGCCTTCTGCTATCATTCTGTTTACTTCCAAATATTTGGTCCAATGCAGCCTGTAATTCTGGAGCTGCCTTCTTCAGTTCTTCTCCCCTTCCTCATTTGCCATTTTCTTCAAATTTTATACATTCCCTACAGTGCAGAAGGAGGCTATTTGGCCCATCAAGTCTGCACTAAGTCTCCATTAGAGAGCATCGTACCCAGGCCTTATCTCCATGTACTTATCCCGCTAATTCCCCTAGTGCCTTGGGACACTCAGAGACAATTTAGAACGGCCAACCCACCTAATCTGCACATATTTGGACTGTGGGAGGAAACCAGAGCACCTGGAGGAAACCCATGCAGGCATGCGGAGAATGTGCATACTCTACACAGACAGTCAACCCCGAGGCTGGAATTGAACCCAGGCCACTGGCACTGTGAGGCAACAGTGCTACTACATCACCCTTAATTTGATTAGTGTGGATAGCGTTTCCACATCTAAGTTGTACATGAGAAACAGTAGTGTTTGCAACGCCAAGCTATGGCACCCAGGTATCTCAGGTGGGGGATGGGGGGTGGTGGTGGTGGCAGATGGATCTCTGGCTGGAGTGGAGCAGTTGGATCTCTGGTGGGGGGTGTAGATGGATCTCTGGTGGGGGGGGCAGATATATTCCTGGTGGGGGCGCGGGGAGGGGTGCTGGCAGGTCCATTGCCGTTCTGCAGGCGTTTGTGGAGGGGGGGAGAGGGCAGGGGTGGCGATTGCTCTGGGTGGGGTTGTGGATAAGGGGGACAGTGATGTGTGTGGGTAGTGGTGGGGGGGGGGTGGATGAGGGGGACAGTGACGTGTGCGGGTCGTGGGGGGGTGGTGGATAAGGGGGACAGTGATATCTGTGGGCATCATCACTCCCGCTTTTCACTCCCGGGTCGCTTCTTTCGCTTTGCGTGGCCTGGGAGAGACCTGACACAGGCGTGCCTTTTCAAATTATTTCCTAACTGCGCATGCGCAGTTCAGAGCTCCAATCGCTTTGGACGCACTAAGCCCTGTTCACAGTGCGAATGGGACTGGAGATGGCTGACAGCGTATGTGGGCGCCTGATTTCTAAGTCGGATCTGAATTACACCCAGATTCAGCACTTAGAATTAAAATGGCAAAATTGGGCCCATTAACTCCCATTGTCAGTTGCTTCTGTCCTGTTTCTTGTTTTGAAGGTGAAGCCAGGAGACCAAGCCAATTGTCTTTAGCACATATGATCTGCAGCCCAACTCTTACAGCTGTTGGATCAGTGTTTGGGTGGTCCCTTGATGCCTTATTACACCAAATATTGCTTACTGTTTGTCACAAGATTGGGAGGAATATGTTTTATTTCAAACAAAAGGGATGAGTGTTGGTGGCGATGATAGGGTAATTACCACAATTAAAAGGTTGCCTGGAAGTCCCATCAGTGAAGGTACTGGTATGCTGGTATTTGCAGTCTTAGAAAACTGGTTCTCTCATAAAAATATAAGAAATAAGAGCAGGAATAAACATACAACCCCTCGATCATTCAGCACAATCATGCTTGATCTTATGCTTCAACTTAATTTTGCCACCTGCTCTTCACATCGTTTGATTCCCCAAGACATTAACAATCTATCAATCTCAGCCTTGAACAGACCCAGCAACTGAGCATCTACAACTAACTCACCAGCTAGGGAATTCCAAAGACTGAAGTGAAGAAATTTCTCCCCATTTAAGGAGTCAGTAATTGACCCATTAGTGTCAAGATTTATTTTTGATGTTATCTGGGCTTCCTGGGTGGCCCTGACTATAAGTCAGAGAGGAAGGGAAATGAAACCAACTAAACCTGTTCTATCAAAATATGTGGTGGGAGGAAGGAGTAATGGAGATGGGACTAAATAGTGACCCGCTGAAGAACAGATATAATAGCTGTTTTCCAGACAATATTGATTTCAACGTAATCTTAAATGTCCCTTATAACTCCAGCTATTTGTCTGTTATGAAAAAAAATGAGCAAAATCAGAGATCCATTGATTGGATATTGTCTCTGGATTATAAAAAAAAGATTGTGTTTTAGTTGTCCAAAAATAACCTTACAGTGAAAGTTATGGTCAAACCACAAGGGCAGCTAACTTGGAGTGTGTGGCACCTCTTTTTTTAAATTTTTACTCCATTCTTAAAAGTTACAAAGCCAATGATCAGGATGGACCAGGCAAACCCAATGGACAGGAGTTGGGACATCCTGTTGAAGCTGTACAAGACATTGGTAAGGCCAAACTTGGAATACTGTGTACAGTTCTAGTCACCCTATTATAGAAAGGATATCATTGAACTAGAAAGAGCGCAGAAAAGATTTACTAGATGCTACTGAGTCATGATGGTTTGGGTCATGAGGAGAGGTTGGATAGACTAGGACTTCTTTTCACTGGAGCTTAGGGGGCTGAGGGGTTATCTTATAGAGGTCTACAAAATAATGAGGGGTATAAATCAGCTAGATAGTCAACATCTTTTCCCAAAGGAAGGGGAGTCTAAAAGTAGAGGGCATAGGTTTAAGGTGAGACAGGAGAGATACAAAAGGGGCAATTTTTTCTCATAGAGGGTGGTGAATATCTGGAACAAGCTGCCAGAGGTAGTAGTAGAGGCGGGTACAATTTTGTCTTTTAAAAAGCTTTTAGACAGTTAAATGGGTAAATTGGGTATAGAGGGATATGGGCTAAATGCGAGCAATTGGGACTAGCTTAATGGTTAAAAAGAAGGGGTGGCATGGACAAGTTGGGCCAAAGGGCCTGTTTCTATGAGGATGTGTACACATAGCAATGATTGAATTTGCAGAAGCTGATTGTATTAGACGCTTGCAGTGATATGATATAGTGCCTGGAAAACAATGCCTCCTGCTGTACGAATACTACTCTGATTGATGATATCTAAGCTGTAGCTAATAAGATTACATGCATGCATTAGCAGAACCTGTAAGTATTGTGCTAAAACCACGAGTCAGTGTCAGTCTCTCCTTGGTGCTGAGGGCTCTGTTTGCCTGCTTCATTATAAAAGGAAGGCTGACCCCACATCGTAATATTTGATCAATAAGTGCTGTGGATGCACATCTGGAGTTGAATCGATGTTTGTCGAACCAAGTCTGACGAGGCATGCTGAATTATAGATTGTCATCTATGCTGTAAACCTCTATTATTCTAAGAGAGAGAAACAAAATTCAATCTGACAAGATAAGGCCTGGCACCCCATCATGGACTTGACCCAACTGAAGCTTGACCTTAGCCAAAAGGCCATTTGTTATGTTGCTCAGTTACGTAACGCTTGAAAATGTAGTCAAAGCTGCTTGTGCACATTTTCAATGGGAAGTGTGCCAGGCACTATAAGGCACAGTCAGTTAACCACCAATGGGAGCATGCGGAGTAGGCACACCACAGTGCCAATCAGCATGCAATATTATGTGATACTGGCACTGCTACTTTCCAACTTCACACTCCAGCCAATGCTCTGACTTGAGGACAAACAGCTGAACATTATGTTAACCAGGGTGAAGGACACCCTACCAGTCCTATTTTGGAGGATATTGAACTGCTTTCAGGTTAGTCGTTAAATCAGTTCTTGTGCCAATTATACAGGTGCAATTATACAGGTTTTTGCTGCTTTTCTATGCTTGACTAAAGCTCAAACGATCTAAATGGGTGGCGATGGGGGGAAGTGCAATTTTGCCCCCATCTCCACCGTCAGCGAGAACACGACACGGAGAATCAGATTCTTGCCGGTGAGATCCCATTTCCCAATTTTTCACACCCCATGCAGTGACATAATGAGGTTCATGCCCAAAAATGGCAGGAACCTCATTTTATGAGATTTACATACATTTTAATCTCATTACAGAGCCCTCCAACTCACCTCCCCCCCACCACACGACCCCCCCACCCCCTCACTGAATATTCAAACCTCATATAGGTGGAGCTTACAACAGATTTGGAAAAACAGGAATCCATCATGGGGATCCCTCGCAGATGCAAAAGTAAGTATAGCCCGCAAGAGGAGAGAGGTATGCATTGGAAGTGCCCTGGCACTGCCCCTGACACTGCTCTTCATCATGACTGCTCTCTAGCACAGGTTCCCTGTATTAAAACCTCCCACCAATTCTTGTAGACCCAATCCACCTTCCCTTCAAAAGGTAGCCTTTAAGTAATATTAGCCGCTCGCAATATTAAGTTCCCTGCTGATATATGCAGTGAATGCTGTTGGCTGCACAGAGCAAATATTTCTTGTTTAAGTCTCACCAAATGTATGTGCTACCTTCTTCACAGTGAATGGGTGTGGGTAAATCATGTACCATGACTCCATTTTCAAGGTGTAGTCAATTTAACCTCCGCATGGTTTTCACAACCCATCGCAAAACCACACATATACATGAAATCCCTGCAGTGCAGAAGGAGTCCTTTTGGCCCACAACCACGCAAATCGCAAACAAACTGGATTCCGTGAATGTGTAGGAGTCTTTGCTTTGAAAATTAGAAATCTGACAATAATGATTCTTCGTAATGTCACATGGCTTCACCAAGATAGTCCACACTTCTGCGATTTTTGAGCAGCACAGCTGGAAGCTTTTGTTTTGGACAAAGGTTTGTTTTCTTCCTGTAACAAGTTGCAGTGCCAGTAACTAAAACACCAATGTGCCTCACTAATTCAATCATTCCCAAAACACTTTCATGACTTTCTTGTGATCAGTTACAGATAATTTAACTTAATTTCTTTGGCATGCACCATAGAAAGAGTCATCAGTCACAAGAGGGTTTGGTAGCATCTAATAGCGATCCATTTAGCTGTATGAATGAATGAACGACATACAACTTCAGGACGATCCAAAGTTCTTTTTATAAGTGTAGGCACTGTTGCAATGCAGGAGATATGGCCGTCATTTTGTGCAAAATGGCGTCTCAAAGACAGTCATGAGATATATGACTAGATAACCTTCACGTAGGATAAATAATAGTCAAGATCTTCTGCTCTACTTTGAAAAGTGCAGCAGAATCTTTGGCATTAATCTGAGGGGGCAGTCAGGACCATAGTTTAACATCTCAACTGAAAGACAGCTCCTCTGACAGTGTAGAAACACTTTTCAGTATTATACAGGGTGGCACAGTGGCACAGTGATTAGCATTGCTTCTTCACAGTGCCAGGGACCCAGATTTGACTCCCGGCTTGGGTCACTGTCTGTGCGGAGTCTGCACATCCTCCCCATGTTTGCATGGGTTTCTTCTGGATGCTCTGGTTTCCTCCCATAGTCTGAAAAGACATACTGGTCAGGTGCATTGGCCATGTTAAATTCTCCTTCAGTGTCACCACACTCCAACGCCTAGGGGATTTTCAACATAACTTCATTGCAATGTTAATGTAAGTCTACTTGTGACTCTAATAAATACACTTTACAGGAGTCTAGATGACATCCTCAAGTCTGTGGATTTGCCTGAAATACTAGGAAAATGCTAGAATTGTGAAGTAAAACAGAGACAGATAGAGATACTTAGCCTGTTGGATCTGAGTAAAGGAAACAATAGGTTATTTTTCCATTTAGAAATCCTTTGTCACATGTAGATAAAAGATATGTAGTTTAGTGTAGATCAAGACTCAGAAGGAGTAATATGCACATATGCTGAAGTGATCTAACCTGTTCACTCCTTAATGCCCATTTCCACCATTCTGTTTATGAATAGCTCAGAGAAACTTTGAAAAACACAAACATTGGCTCCCATAGGGACCTGCACCATAATCACCCTTTGTGTTAACTAAATACTGCAATTGATATATGCTTCTTGTAAACATCAAGGGATTAGTAAATGGCCATGTTGATAAGATACTTTTAAAATATGGCACAGCAGAGAATTAGTGGATAAAGATGGATATCAGTTAGGCCAGTGAAAGGCAAATGACGCTAATATAGAATCTCAGAGGAAGTTGTCAATCAACTGTGGCCTTGTTTATGCTGACTATGGAATATTGATTCAGAGATGGCCACTGAATCAAAGTGTTGAGTGCCTTGGTTCCAATCTTAGTTAACATTTCAGTGAAATGTCGAGGGAATACTGCATGGTTTAAGGTACTGTCTTTTGAATGATGTATCTGCCTGTTGACCTGTTCAACTGAATGCTAAAGATCCCATGGTACTATTTAAAGAGCACTATGGGACCTGCTCTGATGAAGTGACCAACAGTTATTCCCCCAACTAACACCACCTAAAAAGAGATTAGCTTTGATGATTGATGTTCGTCAGGCCTTGCTGTGTGAATAATTGGATGCTGCATTTAGCTATGCAGCAACCATGACTACATTTCAAGAGTAATTTATTGGTTCAGCAGCACTTTAGACATCCCAAGGAAATTTGAATTTTTAAAAATTGTTTATGAGATGTGGTGTCAATGGCAAGGTCAGCTTTTATTGCTTATCTCTAATTGCCTTTGAGAAGGTAGTGATGGGCTGCCCTCTCAGAGCCATAGCGTTATATAAATGCAAGTACATCCCTTCTTGAGGTGATGTTGCAGCTCTTCATCTTCCTCTTGCTAATCATAGGAGAACTGCAAGAAGTTCCTCTATTAATGGTTGACAATGCAACACTCATTACACCACTTCTTAGGTATATGCACTTGATGTAACTGCTTGCGAAGTGGTTGATGCCATTTTCCTATCCGTTGTGCAGATAGGACCTCACCGTAATTTTCAAGGTAAGTTGTGAAACTACCACTAGGGACTGGACTCACAAAATAAAATTGACAATTCAGGAAGCAGAAAGGCCGCCTGGAACACTTACCTAGACAAGCATTGACCCAAAGCTTGCTGGACCACTGAATCTGGCTGGAATCAATCTCGATGTGGAGATGCCAGAATTGGACTGGGGTAAACACAATAAGAAGTACTTCTTACTGGACTTCTTACTGGAATCAATCTCAGCATGTTTACAGTGCTGTACCTGGTGAGAAAAAGTTTATCGGGGTTTTAAACAATTGTGGCACGCTTACAAATTATAAGTCACATTGAGCATTGAGTGAGTGCTGCTAGCAATATCAATTTGATTAGTGGACGGGCAGCTTTAGTAACACAGAAGCCTGGAGGAAGCCCATTCAAAGGGGAGGGGAAGAGTGATGAAGAAGTGGGGGGCAGCGACGGGGATGTTGCGGGAGGCAAGAGGGCAGTGGAAGAATGATGAAAATGTCAGTATCCTGAAAATAATATTAGGAGACACTTTCCTAAATTTCACAGGGAACAATGTTTAAGGAGGCTGTCATGTTGGTGCTCTGTGACACCTGCTGCAGCCAAAATGGAGCTTGCAATCAGAGTGAACATGCATTGCTTGTAGCTGCGTGAATGTTTTCACATCAGGATCATACCAGACATTAGCAGAAGAAATGGCACAAGGGTGGCACAGTAGCACAGTGGTTAGCACTGCTGCCTCACAGTGCCAGGGACCCAGGGTCGACTCCCGGCTTGAGTCTGTGTGGAGTTTGCACATTCTCCCTGTGTCTGCGTGGGTTTCCTCTGGGTGCTCTGGTTTCCTCCCACAGTCCAAAAATGTGCAGGTTAGGTTGATTGACCATGCTAAATTGACCCTAGTCTCAGGGTGATTAACAGGATAAATATATTAATATTTACTGGAATAATGCCTGATTGGGATTGTGGTCAATGCAGATTCGATGGGCTGAATGCCTCTTTCTGTACTGGTGAGATTCTATGATTCTATGACATCAGGCTGTCAGCCTTGCACTCCAGTAAATACTGGATAATGCCTCATATACATGGGGGGCTGGTGGATAGTCAGTTACCCTATCCTGAGAAGGCCAAAATGCCCTCAAATCTAGAATCAACTCTCCAGTGTGTCTGTTATGCCATGGAGTGATGAAACTAGTAATAACACATGTCATCCAATGATTGAGATTTCCCTCCCACTTGCTTAGCACCATGTGATTGTATTAAGATGTATGAGGCATTAATATGTAAAATCCTAAATCTACAGCCACAAATCATCAGCATTTTGAGTGAAGGAAAGGCTTTCTGATTTACATATGTTGCAGCATTGCTGATTGTTCATGTGAGCAGAATTAATTATTCCCTGAACCCCAGTTGGGGAAAGTCTTTCAGCTATTACAATTGCAGATTTTGTCAGTATTGGGTTCTATTAAAATACATCAATGTATCTTTGCCTAATGAATAATGGCCCTCTTGTTGCCTAGAAGATAACAGTGACATAACAGTTGAGTGTATAACCTAGCCATAACCTTGACTGCCTCTGAGAGTGTAGAATTGACTGAAAACAATCTAACATAAAATGGTAAACCTCACCACCCGCCTCCACCACTGCCCCAAGATTGGTCTGGAGATACTAGGAATTTAAGATCTCAGAGAGAGACCATAGAGGCATAAAATACATTGTTTGTTTTCTTTGAACACTTGTATGTATTAGTTGTAAAAACATTGGAGATAGGGAAAGAGAGGCTTTTTGACTGACTTTGAAGAAACATTCAATCAAGGAACAAATATTTTATTTGCTTTCCAAATGTTTGGAAGGTATACACTGAGGACAAACATGTCCAGCCAACCATAGAACCACAGAAAATTACAGCTCAGAAACAGGCCTTTTGGCCCTTCTTGTCTGTGCCAAACCATTTTTTGCCTAGTCCCACTGTCCTACACTTGGACCATATCCCTCCACACCCCTCTCACCCATGAACCCGCCCAAGTTTTTCTGAAATGTTAAAAGTGACCCCGCATTCACCACTTTATCCGGCAGCTCATTCCACACTCCCACCACCCTCTGTGTGAAGAATCGGCCCCGAATATTCCCTTTAAACTTGTCTCCTTTCACCCTTAACCCATGTCCTCTGTTTTTCTTTCTCCTCTAGCCTCAGTGGAAAAAGCCTGCTTGCATTCACTCTTTCTATACCCATTAAAATCTTACACATCTCTATCAAATCTTCCCTCAACCAATGAAGGGAATCTGGGGGTAGAGCATTTGGAGGTGAAGATCATGGTCATATCACATCTGACCAGATTTGGCAACCCTCCATTTGCAATTTGTCAACAGGAGGTGCGATAGGGCAACTGCAGTTTGTGCAATGCAGTCCTGTCATTTGAGGAATTGCCTCTTGGTTCATGAACATGGCTTTGGGAATAGTGGGGCCTGGTGATTAGGAATGTTTGAAGAACATGTTACTTCTACTCTCCTTTCTTTGTTCCTTGTGACAATGTGCTAAAGCAGAAGCTGCAATGCTGATTTAACTGCCCTTGGAAATATTTCCTTTTCCATATGGGAATTCTGAGTACGATCTGTGAGATTGTTGTACTCAAAGGAAGATGGCACCATTCAGCAATCAATCATTTAAAAAGCTTTATTGCCATTATTGAACACAAAAATAATAGCAGAACGTGATTTGATTTGATTTAATTTGACTTGATTTATTATTGTTACATATGTCAGTATACAGTGAAAAGTATTGTTTCTTGCATATGATATGGACAAAACAAACATAGAGAAGGAAAGGAAATATTGCAGAAGGTATTGTTACAATCATAGCAAGGGTGTAGAGAACAAATCAACTTAATTTAAGGTAGGTCCATTCAGAGGTCTGATTGCAGCAAGGAAGAAGCTATCCTTGAGTCGGTTGGTACGTGACCTCAGACCTTTGTATCCTTTTCCCGATGGAAGAAGGCAGAACAGGATATGTCCTCATTGCATGGGGTCCTTGATTATGCTTGCTACTTTTCTGAGGCAGTGGGAAGTGTAGACAGAGTCAATGGATGGGAGGCTGGTTTGCATGATGGGACTGGGCTTCATTCACAACCCTTTGTCGCTTCTTGTGGTCTTGGACAGAGCAGGATCCATACCAAGTTCTGATACAACCAGAAAGAAAGCTTTTTATAGTGTATCTGTAAAAGTTGGTGAGAGTGGACATGCCAACTTTCTTTGGACCTCTTACAAAGTAAGGCTTTGGTGAGCTTTCTTAACTATAGCGTCGGTATGGAGGGACCAGGACAGGTTGTTGGTGATCTGGATACCTACAAACTTGAAGCTTTTGACCATTTTCACTTCACCGCGTTGATGTAGACAGGGACATGCCCTCCACTATGTTTCCTGAAGTCAATGACTATCTCCTTCATCTTACTGACATTGAGGGAGAGATTATTGTCGTCATATCAGCTCACCAGATTCTCTATCTTTTTCCTGTACTCTGTCTCATCATTGTTTGAGATCTGACGCACCACAGTGGTGTCATCAGCAAACTTAAAAATTGAGTTGGAGGGGAGTTTGGCCTCACAGTCATAGGTGTATAAGGAGTATAGTAAGGGGCTGAGGACACAGCCTTGTGAAGCACTGGTGTTGAGAATGATCGTGGAGGAGCTGTTGTTGCCTACCCTTACTGATTACGGTTTGTGGGTTAGGAAGTTCAGGAACCAGTCACAGAGAGAGGAGCTGAGCCCCAGGCCATGGAGTTTAGAGATGGGTTTTGTAAGAATAATGGTGTTTAAGACTGAGGTGCAGTCAATAAATAGGAGTCTAATGTAAGTATCCTTGTTACCCAGGTTTTCCAGGGTCAGAACATTGAATACAAGAGTTAGGACATCTTGTTGAAGTTATATAAGATATTAATTAGTAAGGCCACACTTGGAATATTATGTACAGTTCTGATCACCCTATTATAGAAAGTATATTATTAAACTATAAAGAGTGCAGAAAAGATTAACTGGATGCTACCGGGACTTGATGGTCTATAGTTGCAAGGAGAGGCTGGGAAGATTTGGACTTCTTTTCCCTGGAGCAAAGGAGGCTTAGGGGTGATCTTATAGAGGTCTATAAAATAATGAAGGGCATAGATCAGCTAGATAGTCAACATCTTTTCCCAAAGGTAGGGGAGTCTAAAACTAGAGGGCATAGGTTTAAGGTGAGGAGGGGAAAGATACAAAAGGGTCAAGAGGGGCAATTTTTTCACACAGAGGGTGGTGAGTGTTTGGAATGATCTGCCAGAGGTAGCAGTAGAGACGGGTACAATTTTGTCTTTTAAAAACATTTAGACAGTTACATAGGTAAGATGGGTATAGAGGGATATGGGCCAAATGCAGGAATTGGGATTAGCTCAGTGGTAAAAAAAAGGGGCAGCATGGACAAGTTGGGCCAAAGAGCCGGTAAACCTCTATGATTCTATGACTCTATGACGGCCAGGGAGATGGACCTGTGGACCTGTTGCAGCAATAGGCAAACTGCAGTGGATGTACCATGACTACCTTCATCCATTATGAAGCACTTCATAACGATGGATAGCCGAGCAACCGGACAATAGTCATTGAGGCATGCTGCATGGCTTTTCTTTGGTGCAAGAATGATAGTGCGAATAAACCCCAGAGTCCAGGGTTGAAATTAGAGAAAAAGCTAGAAATGTAATCTAAAACAGCTGCCACTTAAGTTTTCTATCTCTTTAAAAACTTGTTCCCACGAGCATTAATAGTAAAACTGCATCCTCTATAGAGAATTTGTACTGGGATATCAAAAAGGAAAGCTTATTTATTCCTTAGCAAAACCTTTGCTCACGCAGTCCCAGCTCTGCTAGTGATGCTTAACTTTGTATTTCGCCTCTTTCATTCCAATGAATTCTGTATTTGGCTCCTTCAGCTTCAGTGACAGAGTTAGATTCATCAAGCACTTTTGCTTCAAATTTTGGTTCATTGACTCTTCCCACCATTTATCCGTTTTAGTTTTTACTTTCAGATAATTCCAGGGATGACTCTTTGAATCCCATCAATGCAATCCTTTCATCTTTCTCTCTTCCTTTTTCTGTCCTGGTTCGCTTTAATGTTTCTAGTTAGTAGCCTGACTTGTGTGAACCAGAGATCAATGGAGGAGTCCATTCCCTTGAGCCAGTTTACTTCAGTTAGCTTCTTTTGGAGAGACATGTCTTGACTTCCACATGAATCTTTCCATTTGCTCATTTCACCTATTATAATGTAGTCCAACACCAATCCCCCTGGTTACAATACCACTCTCGCTTTTAGACACATCTATAGAACTTTTCCCAAGAGCTTATCCTTTTCCCTTTTGATGTGAAAGAAGGATGTTTGATAAAAGACTGTCAGTTGAGTGTTTGGGCCGTCTATCTCTGTACTGGCTGTAATAGTGATTAGAATGATAAGTGAGGAATATCTTTAATTTAAAGTAGAAACCAAACAACCTTCTGTCCAAGGGATTAACAGTGCTGGCTTCTTAGTTGCTGGGACAATGTAAAGATCAACTATGATGCAGTTCTGGTCAGGATTGTGTATTGTAGATGAAGATTTTGTATTGATATTCTGCGGTCAGTTTGAAGAATGAATGGAGGGTGTGACATGGTGGCGTAGTGTTTAGCACTGCTGCCTCACAGTGCCAGGGACCTGTGTTCGATTCCTGGCTTGGGTCAGTCTGTGTAGAGTTTGTACGTTCTCCATCGTGGGTTTCCTCCGGATGCTCTGCTATTGTCCCGCTGTCCGAAAGACGTGCTGGTTAGGTGCATTGGCCATACTAAATTCTGTCACTCAGAGTACCTGAACAGGCGCTGGAGTGTGGCGATTTTTGAGGATTTTCACAGTAACTTCACGGCAGTGTTAATGTAACCGTACTTGTGACACTAATAAATAAACTTAAATAAATAAACTTAAACTTGGAATATAGTGAAAATGTTGTTGGGGTCGCTGTTGCCACGATTTTACTGAATGGCAGAGCTCAAAGGGCTGAATGGCCTACAGATCTTCCTATGTTCCTCTGATTGCTGCAGCGGAAAGGGTTAAGACAAGAATGACTATGCAGGGACTGGTTCCCATGCTGCTGAAAGCCATTTTATCCAATTGCACGACCCCGAATATCGTAGAGACCAGCAACCCCATAGCATCTTGTAGCTCTGAATAACCGTTATAGTAAGATAACAATATCTTTGCTGGAATTGTGGTACACTGTGACATTAAATTAATATTGGATTTTCTTTCTTGATTTTGGCGGAGGAATGGGGAGACGTTTCAGGGAGCTTTACCCCAGATGTTTTAGCCATGGTCACATCCCCCTCCAAAAAGATTAAAGAGGGTGTACTTATTTTGGAGCCAATTAGAAAAGTTAAACTTCATTCTGCAGTTGTTTTCAGTCACGTGGACTGAAAATCATTTGTGCAAGGTTATTCATTTTACCAGAATTCTAAATTGACATTTTCTATCTGATATGCTCTGTGGTTTGTTCAGTTACTCAGCTAACAAATAGTAATTTTAAAAAACTTAGATGGCTTAAGACACTATAAATAATAAAGTAAGACTTAATGTATCCCAAAATAGGGTTTTGACAACTCAGCAGTAAATTATGCATCTTTGCCATAATTCTGTCTCGTGTATCCTTCAGGTTTGATTGTCTGTAATTAAGCTCCACATATATCCTTCCTCGAAAAGGAAAGGAGTTAATACAACAGCTGAAGAGTAACTCGAGGTGTTTTGTATGATGTGTAAATGACAGATAAATGTCATCTGGTCTATTTTCTGTCATTTTCCCCACAACAGTGCTGAATGCCAGTGACCCGTGTTCGTACCTGATGTCCTGTGTTGCTATGGTGATGGTAATGGTATAAACTGTATAGTTCACCGTCCGTAGAAATATAATAACTTAAAAATAAAAATCAACCTTTAATGGAAGCTGGAAACTGGCTGCAAGCCTAATTCTCCATGCTTGTGGTTTTGATCCCCTCTTCAAACTGGAGCTACATGAAATTTTAGTCCTCCACAAAGTCAGCACAATGATAATAGATCCTACAGAGAACTGACAGTCTTTCATCAAACAAGTCACTCTCCCATCACGAGAGGAAGGGAAACAATACTTCTGACGGACTCTCCGGTGAAGATGAGAGTGCTGACCACCCAAAAGCAGAATGTCATCCAGGGTCAAGGGAAATTGCTTTGGTCAGGTTAAAGTGTTGCCTCATTGGAGGCGTGCTCGATTCCGTAGAAGGGCAGCACCGTTGCACAGCGGTTAGCACTGCTCCCTCACAGCACAGGGAACCTGGGCTCGATTCCCAGCTTGGATCACTGTCTGTGCGGAGCCTTCATACTAGTATCATCGCATAGAATCCTTACAGTGCAGAAGGAGGCCCATCGAGAATGCACCAACCACAATCCCACCCAGGCCCTATCCCCATAACACCATGTATTTACCCAGCTGGTCCCCTGACACTAAGGGACAATTTAGCATGGCCAATCCACCTAACCCACACATTTTTACACCATGGGAGGAAATCGGAGCCTGGAGGAAACCCACAGAGACATGGGGAGAATGTGCAAACTCCCACAGTGACCCAAGCCAGAATTGAACTCAGGTCCCTGATGTTCAGAGGCAGCAGACTAACCACTGTGCAACTCATCCTCCCCATGTCTGCAAGGGTTTCCTTCAGGTGCACCAGTTTCCTACCATAGCCCAAAAGCTGTGCTGGTTAGGTACATTAGACATGCTAAATTCTCTCTCAGTAGTTCACACCCGCAAAACGACTAGGGGAATTTTCACAGTAACTTCACTGCAGTGTTAATGTAAGCCTACTTGTGACCCTAATAAATAAGCTTAAAAAGTAAAATTAACTGAGTTCATGTCAATCACTGCATCATCCTTCATTGGAATTTTTGAAATGACCATAAGTTCAATTCAGGAATAAATGGGAACCGGCTGAGACAAGAGAGAGGAAATGGGGGACACTTGCAAGAACAACACCTTGGAGTAGATTTCTCTGAAATGATTTTTTCAGAGAAGCAAGATCTGAGCGGTCTTAGCTTCACAAAGGAGGCTTCCACTGAGTTATGCCACTTGCTGCAGCCACAATTCAGGCCTCAATCCTCACCACAGATAGCGGTGCCTGTGGTGCTAGATCACTGCGGTCTTTAACTTTTATGTCATGGTCTTTCCTCAGAGTACAGCAACTGGCATTGGCAAAATATTACAGTGCAGAGTCTGTTAGTGCCTCAGGGAGATCACTGAGGCTCCCTACACCTGTACCATCTTTATTCTAACTGGGCCCTCAAGTTATGAAGTGGCTATTGGGTAAACATTGGGCTATCCTCCTCAAATATGTTTCATAGCTCCTGGCAAGGATGCAGGCACGACTGCAAAGTTTAAAGTTTAAAATTAAAGTTGATTTATTAGTGTCACAAGTAGGCTTACGTTAACACTGCAATGAAGTTACTGTGAAAATCCCTGAGTCGTCACACTTCAGTGCCTGTTTGGGTACACTGAGAGAGAATGGCCAATCTACTTAAGAAGGATTGTGGGAGGAAACTGGAGCACGCAGAGTAAACCCATGCAGACACGGGGAGAATGTGCAAACTCCACACAGACAGTGACCTAAGCCGGGAATTGAACCCAAGTTCCTGGTGCTGTAAGGCAGCAGTGCTAATCACTGTGCCATCGTGCCACCCTAATTGGCCTATAGTAAGTGAACTTTGGTAGTTGTTCATTAACATGGTCAAGCATCGCTTCTGCTGGTGAACCGTTGTAGGAAAGCTTTGCCTACACCCCAAACAGGTATCCACATCTGTGATTATCTTCTGCATTCTCTGTAACTGCTGTCACCACCTCAACCACAAGAGGTGCAGTGGAAGTAGAGGCAACCTCATGATGATTCAGAGGAGCAGAGGCCTTGACCAAAAGTGTCCCGAGTTGCCAGAGTTCTCAGAGAGCAACTCATCAAAGAGTGTTTTATCTAAGCCATCACACCCAAACCCAACACAAGAACAGACCAAAAATACCAATAACCTTGCGGTACTCTAATCCTAGAAGCCTGTCTGAAGACTAGTAATCTGGCATAGTCAGTGGCCCTGACAAAGGAACTGGCAGATGGAATAATGGGCTAGCTATGTTTTCCTGAGAAAGGGTAGCAGATGCCTCTCCTATTGAGAAAAAGCTCACTCTCCTGGTATTGTGTCTCAGTAATGGAATGTTGGCCTTTATAGTGAGGGGGATAGAATATAAAAGTAGGGAGGTCTTGCTGCAACTGTACAGGGCACTGGTGAGGCCGCAACTGGAGTACTGTGTGCGGTTTTGGTCGCCGCACTTGCGGAAGGATATATTGGCCTTGGAGGGAGTGCAGAGATACCGGAGATGAGGGGGTTAGACTAGGCTGATACCGGAGATGAGGGGGTTGGACTATGAAGAGAGACTAAATAGTCTGAGTCTGTACTCGTTGGAGTTTAGAAGGATGAGGGGGGATCTTATAGAGATGTATAAGATAATGAAGGGGATGGATAGGGTAGAGGTAGAGAGATTCTTCCCGCTTAGAAAGGATAGCAGGCCTAGAGGGCACAGCCTCAGGATAAGGGGGGGGACAGTTTAGATCGGAGTTGAGGAGGAACTTCTTCACTCAAAGGGTGGTGAATCTCTCGAATTCTCTGCCCGTTGAAGTGGTGGAGGCTACCTCGCTAAATATATTTAAGTCACAGGTAGATAGGTTTTTGATAGACAAGGGAATTAAGGGTTATGGGGAGAAAGCAGGAAAGTGGAACTGATTCCCTTCAGATCAGCCATGATCTTATTGAGTGGTGGGACAGGCTCGAAGGGCTAGATGGCCTACTCCTGCTCCTATTTCTTACGTTCTTATGTTCTTAGTACTTCCACAGTTTGGAGTCAGGACAGATTTTAGGAATGACATAGTGCTTTGAAAGACCCAGTCATCTACAAAGGCAAAGTGGCACTTTTCTGAGATAAGTACAACATACTGTGGAATCTTGAAATAAAAACAGAAGATGCTGGAGAGACTCAGCAGGTTTGGTAGCAGCTGTGGAGAGAGAAAACAGAGTTAGCGTCGCGTGTCTGCATGATTCTCTTCAGAGCTGAAGAGGGGCAGAAATATGGTTTGAGAGATGGGTGGGTAAAGTAGAGCAGAATAAGGAATAGGTCAGGGATAGGCAGAAGCTCAGGAGAGATTGACCAAGATGTCATGGACACAAGCCAAAGGGAGTGTTAATGGTAGGGTTGAAGATTTAAGAAGGTGCTGATAGTAGCATAAAGGTGAGATAGCAGAAATCATTACTTGCTGCTGAAATCTGTGCTGGGTATTTGCCATCATCCTTTGGTAAAAAATCTTCAGCCTTATAAGTAGCAATGTCGCTCTACTGATGATTTTCTCTTTTAATCCACAGGTGCTTCGGTCCGCCTTGTTGTCTAAGGGGCATACACGCGATGGATTGTATGAGGGCTGCCCTTGGTTGTTTCGAGAATAGCCTCGTACTTCACATCGTTAGTGTACGCTTAAACTGGACCAGATGCTGGGCAACACAACAGCTCAGTGACTATCACTGTTTGCTGTGCAGATACATGGATTTGGGCCTGTGTCTGTGGGAGTTTGCACATTCTCCCTGTGCTTGCGTGGGTTTTCTCCGGGTGCTCCGGTTTCCTCCCACACCCCAAAGATGTGCTATTAGGCTAATTGATGTAACAAATTGCCCCTAAATTAGTCTTCCCTCAATGTGGAATGCCATAAGCATAGACAAGGGTCATGGGTGGAGAGGTGACTCATAACGTTAAAATGGAGGCACGGGCTTGTTGGGCTGAAGGGCCTGTTTCCTGAGCTGTTTTGTTCTTTGCTCTTTGTTCTTTGCCCTTGTTGTGTCACTCTGAAATATTTTCCCCCCACCACAATACTTCCTATTCAGTGAAGCTGAATTTCTGTAAGAGTTGCACCTCCATTGGGTTTTGTAATACTCAAGACAAAGAGATTACAAGGGGTGACTTACAACTTCATCAAAGAGGTGGGTTTTAAGGAAAGTTTTTAAACAGGAGAAGCAACTAGAGAGATGGATTGGTTTCCAATAGCAACACAGACAATGTGTTAATATGCAGTGCACATCAATTCCATTGCTGTTCTTTGGGTAACACATTGACTCCCGTCATTATAACTCCATGGATAAAGAAAACACAAGTATTTTTCCTCAGGGTGAAGAACAGTTAAACAAATTCTTCAGTGCACTTAACGATGACCTTCACACATGAAAGATAACTTGCAATAATTGGAAGGCGAAGATTTTGTATTCTAACCATAAATTACCTAGCCTAGAGAACATTATCTGAAAAAAAATATCAGGTAGTTGATTCCCTGGCACAAACTGACCTTGTGTGCATTGAGGCCAACCACAACTCATTCAGCATCTATTTAAGATCATTATTGCACTAGATAACTCCACATGAGATAATACAATTAAATTATGATCTGCCCAGGCAATACAGCACAGCCATATCCTTTAGTGTAACACCAATCAGATAATAACTGCTTGCTAATTGTGCTTAGTGTAATGGTAGAATCTGCAAGTTCCCAATCGGAGTATTTTGTACAGTTATCGGCAGCGTCGGAGTTAACAAGAATCACCAAGATCAGTACTAAGAATATAAGAACTAGGAGCAGGAGTAGGCCATCTGGCCCTTCAGGCCTGCTCCGCCATTCAATATGATCATGGCTGATCTTTTCGTGGATTCAACTCCACTTACCCGCCCACTCACCATAACCCTTAATTCCTTTACTGTTCAAAAACTTATCTAGCCTTGCCTTAAAAAACATTCAGTGAGGTAGTCTCAACTGCTTCACTGGGCAAGGAATTCCACAGATTCACAACCATTTGTGTGAAAAAGTTCCTCCTCAACTCAGTCCTAAATCTGTTCCCCTTATTTTGAGGTCATGCCCTTGCCAGTGGAAACAACTTCCCTGTTTCTATCTTATCTATTCCTTTCATTATCTTATATGTTTCTATAATATATGTGAATTCCAATGAGTATAGCTCCAGTCTACTCAGTCTTTCCTCATAAACCAACCCTCTCAACTCCAGAATCAACCTTGTGAATCTCCTCTGCATCCCCTCCAGTGCCAGTACATCCTTTTTCAAGTAAGGAGACCAAAACTGTACACAGTGCTCCAGGTGTGGCCTCACCAGTAACTTCCACAGCTGCAACATAACCTTGCTGTTTTTAAACTCCATCCCTCTAGCAATGAAGGACAAAATTCCATTTGCCTTTTTAATTACCTGCTGCATCTGTACACAAACTTTTTGTGATTCATGCACCAGGACACCCAGGTCCTTCTGCACAGCAGCATACTGCAATTTTTTTACCATTTAAATAATAGTTCATTTTGCTGTTATTCCTATCAAAACAGATGATCTCACACTTACCAACATTGTACTTCATCTGCCAGACACTTGTCTACTCACTTAGCCTATTCATATCTCTTTACAGGCTTTCAGCATCCTCTGCACACTTTGCTTTGCCACTCATCTTAGTATCATCTGCGAATTTTGACCCATTATACTTGGTCTCCAACTCCAAATCATCTATGTAAATTGTAAACAATTACTGTCCCAACACTGATTCCTGAGGCACACCACTAGTCACTGGTTGCCAAAGCACTCTACCCCACTCTTTGCTTTCTGTCAGTTAACCAATCCTCTATCCATGCTAATACATTTCCTGTAACATTGTGTACCTTTATCTTATGCAGCAGCCTTTGGTGCAGCACCTTGTCAAATGCCTTCAGGAAATCCAGATACACCACATCCACAGGTTCCCCATTGTCCACTGCACATGTAACGTTCTCAAAGAATTCCACCAAGTTAGTCAAACATGACCTGCCCTTCATGAACCCGTGCTGCGTCTTTCCAATGGGTCGATTTATATCCAGATCTCTCACTATTTCTTCCCTGATGATAGATTTGAGTATTTTCCCTACTACAGAAGTTAAGCTAACTGGCCTACAGTTACCCGCCTTTTGTCTACCTCCTTTTTTTAAACAAAGACATTTTATTTGCTGTTTTCCAATCTGTGGGAACCACCCCGGAGTCCAGCGAACTTTGGTAAATTACCACTAATGCATTTGATATTTCCCCACCATCTCTTTTAGTACCCAGGGATGCATTCCATCAGGGCCAGGAAACTTGTCCATCTTTAGCCCCATTAGCTTGCCCAACACTATCTCTTTCTTGATAACGATAGTTTCTAAGTCCTCACCTGCCAGAGCCTTCTTGTCATCAATTTTTGGCTTGTTATTTGTGTCTTTCACTGTGAAGGCCGACACAAAATACCTGTTCAATGCCTCAGCCATTTCTTCATTTCCAGTTATTACATCCCCCTTCTCATCCTCTAAAGGACCAATGTAAACTTTTGCCACTCTTTTTCATTTTATATATTTGTAGAAACTTTTGCTATCTGTTTTTATATTCTGAGCCACTTTATTCTCATAATCCATCTTACTTTATAGCTTTTATCATGGCTTTCTGTTGACTTTCAATGATTTTCCAATCCTCTAATTTCCCACTAATCTTTGTTACTTTTCATGTATTTTCTTTCAACTTGATACCCTCCTTTATTTCCTTAGATATCCACGGCTGATTATCTTTTTTTCGACAATCCTTCCTTATCACTGGTATATACTTTTGCTGAGCACCGTGAAAAATCACTTTAAAAGTCCTCCACTGTCCCTCAATTGTCCCACCATAAAGTTTTTGCTCCCAGTCTACATTAGCCACCTCCTCCCTCATCCTGTTGCAGTCTCCTTTATTTAAGCAACTTTTGCCGGGGAGCAAAAGATCATGGAATCATGTAGAAAACGTAAGGATAGTTATGCACCCACCAGGTTGCTGTACTCTATCTTATTTGATTTGATTTATTATTGTCATATATATTAGTATACAGTGATAAGTATTGTTTCTTGCATGCTATACAGACAAAGCATACCGTACATAGAGAAGGAAACCAGAGAGTGCAGGATATAATGTTGCAGTCATAGTTAGGGTGTAGAGAAAGATCAGCTTAATGCAAGGTAGCGGCACAGTAGCACAGTGGTTAGCACTGCTGCTTCACAGTGCCAGGGACCTGTCTGTGTGGAGCTTGCATGCTCTCCCTGTGTCTGCATGGGTTTCCGTTGAGTGCTCTGGCTTCCTCCCACATTCTGAAAGACGGGCCAGTTAGGTGCATTGGCCTGAACAGGCGCTGGACTGTAGCAACTAGGGGAATTTCACAGTAACTTCATTGCAATGTTAATGTAAACCTTACTTGTGACTAATAAATAAACTTAAAATAAAGGTAGGTCCATTCAAAAGTCTGATGGCAGCAGGGAAGAGGCTGTTCTTAAGCGGGTTGGTACATGTCCTTGGACTTTTGTATCTTTTTCTCAACTAAGAAAGTGGAAGATTTTTTTTCGGGGTGTGTGGGGTCCTTAAAATATGCTGGCTGCTTTTCTGAGACAGCAGGAATTGTAGACAGTGTCAATGAGTGGGAAGTTGGTTTGAGTGATGGACTGGGCTTCGTTCAGGACCCTTTCTAGTTTCTTGTGAACTTGGTCAGAGCAGGAGCCATACAAAGCTGTGATACAACCAGAAAGAATGCTTTCTATGGTGCATCTGTAAAAGTTGGTGGGAGTTGTAGCATCATGCCAAATTTACTTAATCATCTGAGAAAGTAGAGGTGCTCGTGGGCTTTCTTAACTATAGTGTCGGCATTGAAAGGGCCAGGACAGGTGGTCAGTGATCTGGACATCAAAAATCTTAAAGCTCTCAACCATTGCTACTTCATCCCCATTGATGTAGACAGCAGCATGTCCACCACTACACTTCCTGAAGTCGATGACTATCTCCTTTGTTTTGTTGATATTAAAGGAGAGCTTATTGTTGTCGCATCAGTTCACCAGATTCTCTATCTCTTTCCTGTACTCCATCTTGTCATTGTTCGACATCTGACCCACAACAGTGGTGTCATCAACAAACATGAAAATCGAGTTGGAGGGAAATTTGGCCATACATTCATAGGTTTATAAGGAGTATAGTAACTGGCTGAGGACACAGGCACTAGTGTTGAGGATGATCATGGAGATGTTGTCTATTCTTACTGATTGTGGTCCATGGGTTAGGAAGTTTAGGATCCAGTTGCAGAGGGAGGAACCATGGCCCAAGCCACAAAGTTTTGGAGATGAATTTCGGTGGAAGAATGGAGTTGATGGCTGAGCTGTAATCAATAAAAAGGAGTCTATCATTGGTGTCTTTGTTATTAAGGTGTTAATAACAGCAGCACCAGGGAGATAGCATTTTCTGTGGACCCGTTGCGACAGTAGACAAATTGTAGAGGATCCAGGCATTCTGGGAGGCTGGAATTGATTTGTGTCATCACTAACCTTTTGAAGCACTTCATAATGATGGATGTCCGAGCCATCAGACAATAATCACTGGGATGATGGTTATCTTCTTAAAGCACCCAGGGACCTCAGATTGGTGTAAAGAGAAGTTGAAGATATTTGCAAATACTTCCGCCAGCTGACATGTGCAGGATCTGAGTGCTTGTCTGGGTACCCCATTCAGGCCAGTCGCTTTTCATGGGTTGATTTTTGAGAAGGCTGCTCTGATATCAGCAATAGTAACCTCAAATAGAGGTTCGTTCAAAGTTTCCAGGTTGGAGAGTCTGCTCTCACTGATCTCTTGCCCAAAGCGTGCATAGAACGCATTGAGCTCATCAGGTATGGGTGCATTGGTGCTGGCAATTTTACACGCGTTCATCTTGCCGCCTGTTATCTCTTGCAGACCTTGCTATGGTCAGTGGGAGTCCGTGTGACTAGCCTAGGTCCGATACTGTCTTTTGACATCTTTGGTGGATCTCCTTAGATCTGGCTTTCTTGTCTAGGTCAGGGTCGCCTGAGTTGAATGCTTCAGACCTGGACTTCAGGAAGCAGTGGATATCCCTGTTTCTCCATGGTTTCTGGTTGGGAAACACATGGACTTGCTTCTTTGGCACACAGTCTTCTACATGCTTACTAATGAGGTCAGTTACCATAGTGGCGTACTGTTCAGGCTGGTTGCAGAGTTTTTAGATACTGACCAGTCTATTGACTCTAAGCAGTCCTGTAGCAGACCATCCGAGTCCTCAGACCAACATTGCATGACTTACTTTGACAGAATCTCCCGTTTTAGTTTTTGCTTGTAAGCGGGAGCAGGAGCACCCCCTTGTGGCCTGATGTGCCAAAGTGTGGGTGGGCAATAGAGTGGTAGACACATTTGATATTTGTGTAGCAGTGGTCGAGGACGTTTGGGCCTTTGCTGGAATAGGAGACATGTTGGTGGTATCTTGTGTTTGGCCTGATTGAAGTCTCCGATCACAATGAACAAGGCCTCGGGGTGTTTTGTCTCAAGACTATTATAGTAATATATATTTCATCTAGCGTGGTCTTTACATCTGCATGGGGTGGGATGTAAATTGCTGTCAGGATATCAGATGTGAGCTCTGGAGGATGGTAGTAGGAGTGGCATTTTAGCATCAGAAATTCTAGGTCCGGGGAATAGAAACTTGCCAGTGTCGCTATATCTAGGCAGCATGAGGTGTTGATTAAGAGACCGATGACATCTCCCCTAGCCTTGCCTGAGGCCACTGTACACTCCATTCAGTGGATTGAGAAGACCTCTGGCACAGTCCGGTGAAGCAGGAGAGAACCAATTGGGTGGCACAGTCGTTAGCACTGCTGCTTCACAGCTCCAGAAGCCTGGGTTCGATTCCCGGCTTGGGTCACCGTCTGTGTGGAGTTTGCACATTCTCCTCGTGTCTGCGTGGGTTTCCTCCGGGTACTCCGGTTTCCTCCCACCGTCCAACAATGTGCGGGTTAGGTTCATTGTTCGTGCCATAAAACTGACCCTTAGTGTCCCGAGATGTGTCGGTTAGAGGGATTAATGGGTAAAATATGTTGGGATGTGGGGGTAGGGCCTTGGTGGGATTGTGTTCGGTGCAGACTCGATGGGCTGAAGGGCCTCTTTCCGTACTGTAGGGTTCTATGAATCTATGAATCATATCTCCTTGAAATGGAACACACAGCAGTCCCTCAGGTCACTCTGAAAAGTGGGTCTGGTTTTAAGTTCATCTAGCTTCTTTTCCAGAGATTGGGCATTTGCCAGGAATAAGCTGGGAGTGGGGGAGGGAGAGCTTGGGACCACATTGTTTCACCCTTACCTGCAGGCCTGCACATTTTCCACATGTCCTGGAGTGACTGCTTCGTTTTGGCCCTGGGAGACAGTGAGAGTAGTTTGTGGTATTCAGGGTATAGGTGTGTTATCGGACAACAGATTTTTATGAAATTGGGCACACAATATAGAAGCAGACTAAAGTTACAGTCAGAGCCTCTCCACTAAAAATCACAAAGTAACAGACACAGATTAGCAGGCAAGAGCATGCTTTTAGAATGCAAATGCGGGCTAGCGCACAAGGGAAGCTGGACAGGCTGGCACCCACAGGAACTAAATTAAAAAACACATCCCCACCCCATCAAAATCAGCACTTCTAAAACAGTCAAACAACCCGTGGAGACACCTAAAATTAGCATAGCTAAGGAAACGTCCCTGGCCCCTCAAACCTCTTTTAAGATCAATGACACACCTATGGTTCAAACCCCAGAGATTCTAGACCATTAATAACCAATCAGACAAAAACGATTAACACACACGTAAAACAATTGCTCCAACACTCGAAAACATCGAGACAGGATGGCTGAAGTCAAATACTATAAGTAAAGGATTAGCATTTGAATCGCGTACTACACCGAAGTTCTGGTATAACTGTAGCCCGTTGCGGGGGAGTCTTTAGTGTGCTGTCGGGACAGTCCGATTGTATGTCCTGACTGCACCTCCGTCGATGTAAAAGAAAATAAAGCTGCGCCGCTATTGAACTACACCCTGAGTCCGTAGTGGTCGTTTCGCCCACTTGCGCTAACAGGTGCGTTCAATGATGTTCTTCGCTCGGGTTGGTGTCTGGGTGGAGGATTTGTTGCCTTGTTTGTGGTTCTTGTGTCGGTAGATGGGTCTGCGTAGTCAGGTGTTTTGGGTCTGGCTGTTGTTCGGCTTCGGAGACCAGAGGATGCCCAGACCATGCTCTGGTGTGGATAAGTTGAGGGCTGGTAAGTGAATGGCGTCTCTGGGGTCACAGTTGCAGATGAAACGATGGCCAGGTCCACGTGTTGGGCTCCTCAGGGTCACTGCCAGGTCAGGGTTTTCTTTCAGAAGTCAGAGAATCTCTAGACCTGTAAGTAAATTTGAAAGAGAAGTGTTAGTGATTTTTAGGCGGTGGGAGTTGATTTTTGGGAGTGTGGTGTGATTGTAGAAGAGGGAAGTGAGGGGACATGCTTGGGGTCTGCAGGAGGTCGCAGATCTCCGGGTCAGAGGGATTGGGGGCCGGTGTACTGGAGGCTTCAGCTCTAGACTTGCTGGTCTGGCCATCCGGTTTGGTGGCAGCTGGGGGGTGGATAAGGCTCCTGCCCCAGGGATGCAGATCTTATCATTGGAGACAGAGAGAATGAAGGCCCTGGCTTCTGGAGCATTTTCCTGGCCAGAGGGAGCTGGCATAGGGAAATCCCTAGCTCTGGGACTGCAGCACTGGCTGCAGGTCCCACATGGTTGGCTGGTCCGGGCAACTTTAAGTCGGGTGTTTCCGGTTCTAAGGATTGCCAAATCTGTAAGCATTGTTAGAGTTTAAAAGAGTTGGGAGATGGGACAGGTTCTGGAGGATTGGAGGATTGCAGATGTTGTTCCTTTTTTTAAGAAAGGGAGTAGAGATAGCACTGGAAATTATAGACCTGTGAGTCTAACCTCAGTGGTTGGTAAGTTGATGGAGAAGATCCTGAGAGGCAGGATTTATGAACATTTGGAGAGGTATAATATGATTAAGAATAGTCAGCATGGCTTTGTCAAAGGCAGATCACGCCTTACGAGCCTGATTGAATTTTTTGAAGATGTGACTAAACATATTGATGAAGGAAGAGCAGTAGATGCAGTATATATGGACTTCAGCAAGGCATTTGATAAGGTGTCCCATGCAAGGCTTATTGAGAGACTGGGGGGGGCATGGGATCCAAGGGACATTGCTTTGTGGATCCAGAACTGGCTTGCCCACAGAAGGCAAAGAATGGTTATAGATGTATCATATTCTGCATGGAGGTTGGTCACCAATGGTGATGGCTAACACAAGGGGACATAGCTTTAAATTAAGGGGTGGTAATTATAGGACGGATGTCAGAGGTAGGTTCTTTACTCAGAGGGTAGTAAGATCGTGGAATGCCCTGCCTGCAGCAGTTGTGGACTCGCCAACTTTAAGGGCGTTCAAATGGTCTGTGGATAGGCATATGGATAACATTGGAATAGTTTAGGTTAGAGGGTCATTAGATTGGTTCCACTGGTCAGTGCAACATCGAGGGCCGAAGGGCCTATACTGCGCTGTAATGTTCTATGTTCTAATGGAGTCCCCCAGGGATCTGTTCTGGGACCCTTACTCTTTGTGATTTTTATAAATGACCTGGATGAGGAAGTAGAGGGATGGGTTGATAAGTTTGCTGATGACACAAAGGTTGGAGGTGTTGTGGATAGTATGGAGGGATGTCAGAAGTTGCAGTGAGACATTGATAGGATGCAAGTCTGGGCAGAGAAGTGGCAGATGGAGTTCAACCCAGATAAATGTGAAGTGGTTCATTTTGGCTGGTCAAATAGGATGGCAGAGTATAATATTAATGCAGTGTGGAAGATCAGAAGGATCTTGGGGTCCGAATTCATAGGACGCTCAAAGCAGCTATGCAGGTTGAAGCTGAGGTTAAGAAGGTGTATGGTGTACTGGCCTTCATCAATCGGAGAATTGAGTTTAGGAGTCGAGAGATAATGTTGCAGCTATATAGGACCCTGGTCAGACCCCACTTGGAGTACTTTGCTCAGTTCTGGTTGCCTCATTACAGTAAGGATGTAGAAGCCATAGAAATGGTGCAGAGGAGATTTACAAGGATGTTGCCTGGATTGGGGAGCATGCCTTATGAGGATAGGTTGAGGGCGCTCAGCTTTTTCTCCTTGGAGAGACAAAAAATGGGAGGTGACCTGATAGAGGTGTATAAGATGTTGAGAGGTATTGATTGAATGGATAGTCAGAGGCTTTTTCCCAGAGCTGAAATGGTTGCCACAAGAGGACACAGGTTTAAGATACTGGGGAGTAGGTACAGAGGAGATGTCAGGGGTAATTTTTTCACTCAGAGAGTGGTGGGTGCACGGAATGGGCTGCAGGCAACAGTGGTGGAGACGGATTCGTTAGGGGCTTTTAAGAGACTTTTAGATAAATACATAGAATTTAGTAAGATAGCGGGTTATAGATAAGCCTAGTAATCTCTAAGGTAGGGACATGTTTGGCACAACTTTGTGGGCCGAAGAGCCTGTATTGTGCTGTAGTTTTTCTATGTTTCATAGAGTGCATAGTGGAGGATAAAAGGAGAGGGTGCAGAATGTAGGGTTACAGTCATAGCTAGGGTGTAGAGAAAGATCAGCTTACTATATGGTAGGTGCATTTAAAAATCTGATGACAGCAGGGAAGAAGCTGTTCTTGAATAGGTAGGTACGTGATCTCAGAATTTTGCATCTTTTTCCCAATGGAAGAAGGTGGAAGAGAGAATGCCCGAGGTGCGCGAGGTCCTTCATTATGCTGGCTGCTTTCCCAAGGCAGCAGGAAGTATAGACAGAGTCAGTGGATGAGAGGTTGGTTTGTGTGATGGGCTGGGCTATGTCTGCTATCCTTCATAGTTTCTTGTGTTCTTGGACAGAGCATGAGCCATACTAAGCTGTGATACATCTGGAAAGGATGCTTTCTATGGTGCATCTATAAAAATTGGTGAGAGTAGTGAGCATGAAGAATTTCCTTAGCCTTCTGAGAATGTAGAGGCGTTGTTGGGCTTTGCTAAGTGTAGCATGGCCAGGAGGAACCAGGTCAATTCGCTGGTGATCTGTACTTCTTCGTTATGAGCTCACACCCACTTGTAACTGGCTGCATGACCAAACTGATTGGGTCCTTATACTTGGCAGACATAGGAGGCTTTACACAGCATTAATCTGAGATGGATTCAAACTGAGATCACAGAATCAAGAGGCCAGTAGCTAGCTCATTGCACCAAGGAGTCCCTCAGGTATTAAGCATTTAATCAAACTTGAAGGGCCTCATTTATCTGTGCCTTCTAGTTAGTAAAACAAATGAGAGTTTTTACTGTGTCAAAGTACCAAATAATTTAAATACCTTTTATCTGAAGTCATGATGAACATTGTACATCCAATGACTGGTGAACACTTAGTCAGTTGTCCCTCTATGGAAAGCTTTCATTTGCTGGAAAGTTCCAGAACAGGCTTTCATCTTCCATATCATTTCCTTGCACATGGAAAGAGTACATGACGTGTGCCAAGTAACTTATTCAAAAAGTTGGACAGTTTGTAATTTTAATTTGTATTTATCGACAAGCTTTTAATTCATCTCTCTAATGCAATTCTCGCTGGGTTGTTCAAAATAAATTGCTTAGAAGTCCTATTATTCCTCTGAGATTACATCATACTGAATATTAATGACTCCCAGTGGCCGCATAAATCACAGGAGATTGATATTTAGCAGAATCTAGATGTGCAATTTGTGACTAAATATTCATCAAATAGCAAATGAAGTATTAAATGCTTCTTCAGAAGTGACACAGAGTGAAACGTCCAATGCACGTATAAAATCGTGAAATAAAATAGATGAGCACCTTATTTTGGACAGGCTTGTCCGTTAATAATTTGTTTAAATTGCTGGATGAGTCATTCTACGTTAATGAATTATGCTTGGGTAAATTCAGCACAGAAAATGCAGACTTGCAGCAATTTTTGCAAAGGTTGCTTCAACATCAATGAAGATGGACCATGGCGGGGTGAAGGATTCCCCTGTTTCTGTATTTCAAGTAAGAACATAAATAAAGAAAATAAACCATTTCTTCGAAATAGCTGTATTTGGAGTCATTCTCGTTCTTGTGTGGGAAGTGACGGTAGTTAGAAAGGTCATGTTAGACTTTCATTTCTATTGCTGTCCAGATAACCAAAGTACACCTTTCTTTTCCCCCCTGCATTGTATGCTTGGCTGAGTGAGAAGCATTGTGCTTTTCCCATTCTTTTCCTGCCATTGAACTTCTCGTCGCGGTCCTAGCCATTACTGTCCTTTTGTGAAACTGTAATCATATTGCAGACTATTTCTATCCCTGGTGTACACTCGCCACCTTTTCAGTGAGTGTGCACCTTTTTTTTAAATACCTTTTTTGATACCTCTTGAATGGGAAACTACACTATGAGTCACCTTGTTCCCTTATTGGGATTTTTACTGCCAGTGAAAACGGTGGTGGATTTTGCAAAGCTAAGTGCTCACTTTTAGGCTGTTAAGCTGATTTATTTACACAAGTTCAGCCTCAAACTGACTGAACGGATAAACAATTTGTCATCAGATTGCCATGGTATTCAAAATAGAATAGATCTAAGAAGCTGGAAATCAATGCTGTATCAACGCCAAGAATATGCCCAATCCATACCATATGTATCTAATCTAGCATAAAAGGGTGTTTCAGTTAAAGCAAAGTGTCATAAAAAGTTGAAACTCTAACACCCCTCATTGATGCCATATCTATTCAAGTGCTGGAATAATTTCAGATGTAAATCCTACTTATGGGGAACTGTCTCTCTTGTGCAGTCTGTTTTGAGGTTGACTTGCTTCCACTCCAGCTCGATGGGTTCTGAAATGGCTGATAAATCTAACGTGCTGTCTGCGGACTCCGACACATGTGGGGCAGGTGGAGGTTGAAAGGTTGGGGAGACGAGTTGTTTGGAGATTTCCCTCCAATGCTTCAACCTCCACTTTTGCATGTTGGCGATGAAGCTTCTCAGTGTGTTTGGTGCCTTCCTGAATGAGCCTTCTCCATTCTGGCCAGCTTGGGGCCTCCCATGAGTTGGTGAGGCTCTCAGGGATGATTTGAAGACTTTCCTAAAGCATTCCCATTCTCCTCCTGGGATTTTCCTGCTGCTGCGACCTTCCAAGGACAATAATTTCTTCAGAATTCTGGCATATGAATGAATGAAGACATGGGTGATGAAATTCATTGTGGCCTCCAATGTGCCAACTAGGGAACAAAGAGTACTTGAGGACCAGAATCTTAAACCTCACACTAAGGTCATGGTGACTGGCCAGCAGTGATCTCCACATTCCTATTTGCTTCAGTGACTTCGACCACCTATAACAGACACCATAAAGCACTGGAGGAGTACCAATGGCATCCACACGAGATTCTCCAGCACTAACTTTCTCTCCCAAACCAACATGCCCAACATCATAGAATCATAGAATCCCTACAATACAGAAGGAGGCCATTTGGCCCATCAAGCCTGTGCCAACCACAATCCCACCCAGGCCCTATTCCCGTAACCTTAGTTTACCCTGCTAATCCCCCTGACACGAGAGTCAATTTAGCATGACCAATCAACCTAACCAGTAGATCTTTGAAATGTGGGAGGAAACCCGCAGAGACATGGGAGAAAGTACAAACTCCACACACAGTCACCCCAGGGCTGGAATTGAACCTGGGTCCCTGACACTGTGAGGCAGCAGTGTTAACTAATGTGCCACTGTGCCGCCTTATAATTGTTTTGTTTGTTTCCCTGACATCAGACTCCCAAAGCAACTGTTCTGTTCTTCATAAAAAACTATGGGCAAAATAAAGTAAGGAGATGTGGAGGGAGAAAAGAGCAAATGGTCATTCAATTCTTTCTGGAAACCATGTGTATTCTACGTTCTGTGTAGGATTGCATTTAAGACAAAGATTTGTCTTTTTACTTACACTAAAATAAGTAAACGCTAATTTTTAGGAAATATTTTACATTTAATCTCTTGCTCAAAAATTCTTGATGATCTATTTTGAGAAACCTGGACATTAGAAATGACTAATATGAATTACATTAATGACTATTCTACCAGTTTGCTACTTTAATACCAATTAGTTATTGGACAGCGATGACCATCTTGGAACTTGTATGATTTATATGTCTGATAGGACATTCTATTGGTTTACACTGTCTTTGGTAATATTGTTGTACTTTCATTGCTATGTGTGATGTGTTAGCACTGTCTGTAGTCTAGGGGTTAAGGAACTGGACTTGCAGTCAGGGAAGGGAGCACATGTGACTCCAGTTTCACACTGTGTGATCGATTCTGAGTACTTGGAATGGAAAATAAAGGCTGCCGCATCACTGAAGCCTACATCCCAAGACATTTAACACAAACCTGCCATAATTCTGCACATCAACCTAAATAACATGCAGCCTCAATGATTTACAGGATGTTCACCAAGAGAGCAGTTACACTATTGACTATGACACAAAATTGCCAATATATTTATCAGCCATGTTATGCTTTCGGTAAGGGGGAAGATGTAAGTGATAACCATGCTGACAGATACATCAGTCACATATTTGATACATGTGTGAGCAGTAGTTTAACTTGCCTATTTGTGTTCACCAGAAATATGCGAGGTGCATAATAATTGGGAGGCAGCCCAATCTGTGATGATCTGTGATGTAATTTAGGACTTTTTATGAATACATGCTCCTGTTTAGTCGTCTTGTCTTGTTGCGTTTCTTAAATTATTCCTCTCACATCTGTTCCCAGTTGTCACAGTAACTTTGCAGAGCATTGAAACAGGATATCAGGGATGACATTTTCGCGTCTGATGGGACAGGCACCCTGGAGTGCCTAACAGGACACACTTTCTTTGCATCTTTGAGCATTCACACCCAATAATATGTTTTCCAACAGTTCTAATGGGCCAATGTCCACAAGACTGAATTCTATTAATGATCTGACCTCACAAACCTGGGGAAAGCAGGTCGTAGAGCTACCATGCCTTGGACTAAAGGCACTGATTTCATGGTTACCTTTTTTAATTCATTCATGGGACATGGGTGTCACTGGCTGGCCAGCATTTATGATGTGGAGATGCCAGCGTTGGACTAGGGTAAAACAGAAAGAAATCCGACAACACCAGCTTAAAGTCCAAACAGGTTTATTTGTAGCAAAAGCCGCAAAAATGTTCTCCCAATCACCTGACGAAGGGACAGGCTGTCCAGAAAGCTTGTGGCTTTTGCTACAAATAAACCTGTTTGGACTTTAAGCTGGTGTTGTGGGATTTCTTTCAGCATTTATAGCCTATCCATAGTTGCCCTTGAAAAGGTAGTGTTGAGTTGCCTTCTTGAAACATTGCAGTCCACGTGCTGTGGAGTTGTCCACAATGTTGTTAGGGAGGGAATTCCAGGATTTTGACCTAACGGCTGCAAAGGAATGGATGGTGAGTGGTTTGGTGGGGAATCTGCAGATGGTGCTGTTCTGATGCATCTGCAGCCCTTGTCCTTCTTGATGGAAGTGGTCGTGGGTTTGGAACATGCTGTCTAAGGATCTTGGGTAAATTTCTGCAGTACATCTTATAGATGGTACACAGTGCTGCTACTGAACGTTGGTGATGGAGGGAGTGGATGTTTGTGAAAGTGGTGCCAATCAAATGGGCAGCTTGGTCCTAGATATTGTCAAGCTTCTTGAGTGTTGTGGAGTTGCATCCATCCAGGAAAGTGGGGTATATTTCATCACGCTCTGGACTTGTGCCTTGTAGATGGTGAACAGGCTTTGGGGAGTCAGGAGGTGAGTTTCTCACTGCAATATTCCTAGCCTCTGAGCTGTTTTTATGTGGCAAGTCCAGTTGAGTTTCTGGTCAATGGTAATCCCAAGGATGTTGACTACTGTGACAGAGCAACAAAATTAAATACAAAGAGGATTGGCAGTAACTCAACACAACACTGAACAATTCCTTTAGATCTATTTTATCTCATTCTTTTTCCAAAGGAAGCCAAGCATTAGAAACTTTCCTCAAGAACTTAAATTCTCAGTTATCAAGAATATTTTTTAGTATTTATCTCTGTATCCTCTCAAAGATGATAGTACTACCACGGACAGAGCTTATGAGTTCCTTTTCACTGCCCATGATCCGTATGCTGTTACATGAAAGGTGTATCTCTTCTTACTCTCAGACTAAGTGCCCCCAATTGAATAATTCCAGCAGCAAGTTTTTGGTATTAAAATAAAGAAGGTTGTTCATTATGGCACTCCTGCCCTGAATTATAAAATGCGATGCTTCACACACTTTCCCACACAAACAAAGATCAGAGACAGATGAAGGTGAGACAATATATTTTCAACTGATAGTTACCTTAATCTCCTTTGTGGCAGGCCAGTGGTTTCTTAGATGGAGTTGATGCTTTAAAGTTGAAGTGAAAGTTTTAGAGAACAAATGATCCTCAATAAGCTGAGATGTTTCTTGTTGTTGAATTTCCAGGAGGTTGGCTGTCATGTGAATTAGAAATTGATACAAGTTGGGGGGAGTCCTTCTTTCATTTGCAAGTTATTGCTGTTTATTACCTTGGCTGCTTCGATGACTTGCAGCCATATTGGTAGTTTTCAGTGGTACACTCTCTCTGCCTGTTAGTGACATCTTCCTGATTTAAAGGTGGACAACAAACATAGCTGTCTCATCATTTTTAAGTTTAAAGTTCAAAGTTTATTTATTATTGTCACAAGCAGGCTTACATGAACACTGCAATGAAGTTACTGTGAAAATCCCCTAGTCGCCACACTCTGGCACCTGTTCAGGTACACTAAGAAGGAAGTTAGCAAGGCCAATGCACTTAACCAGCATGTCTTTCAGACTGCAGGAGGAAACTGGAGTGCCCTGAGAAAACCCATGCAGACACGGGGAGAAGGTGTAGACTCCACACAGACAGTGACCCAGGACAGGATTCGAACCCAGGTCCCTGGTGCTGTGATGCAGCAGTGCTAACTGTTCTTCCACCATGCCACCCATCATGTGACCCTTTATAAGTTGAAAGTGCTTTTCAGGATAAGACGCGTAGTTATATTGAATTTCTTTTTTATTCAATCGTGAGACATGGGCATCGTGGCTGGCCAGCATTTATTGTCCATCCCTAGTTGCCCGAGGGCAGTTGGGAGTCAACATATCACTGTGGCTCTGGAGTCACATGTAGGCCAGACCAGGTCAAAATGGCACACTTCCTTTCCTGAAGGATATGAGTGAACCAGATGGGTTTTTCTGATGATCGACAATGGATTCATGGTCATCAGTAAATTCTTAATCCCAGATATTTTTTATTAAATTGAAATTCCGCCATCTGCCATGACAGGATTCGAACCCAGATTCCCAGAACATTAGCTGAGCTTCTGGATTAATAATCTAGCGATAATACCACAAGGCCACCTCCTTCCTGTCCTGGGTTGTGAACTTCACACCTTAAGAGTTTTAGACAGCCTATCACTTTGTGTCTGAAAAACCCATTCAGTTGTTAATACCTTTTTGAATTATTTTCAAAAAAAAGAAGTCATTGATCAACATCAGTCTGGAAGGTTCTGTTTGTTCCTTCTTGAGACAAGTGAATGGTTTTAATCCATAAAAGAGGCTAGGTGACCATCTTCTGCAGCCTTTTGTTCAGTTTCTAAAAATACTAAGTAGTGACTGAAATTATGATACCCTAGAAAATTACAATTACCCTCCTCTTCGTTAGGTGACCAGAACCACACATAGTTTTAGGCAGGATGTCACCAATAGGATCATTACAGTGCAGAAAGAAGCCATTCAGCCCATCGAGTTTGCATCAACAATAATCCTACCAGACTCTATCCCCATAACCCCACATACTTACCCCGCGGATCCCTCTAACCTACACATCCTAGGACAATAAGAGGCAGTTTAGCATAGCTAATGCACCTAAACTGCACATCTTTGGACTGTGGGAGGAAACCAATATTTTAACTTACAACCTCCCTTGATTTGGACTTTGTTCCTCAGCTAATTCTGAACCAGTGTCTTATTCAATTAGAAATGTTTGAACTATTTGAACATTTCATGAAACTGGATTTTCACCAGAGTGGGCCTCAGTGTTCAGTTTCAATATTGCTCACTCCACATCCCAAAAAATCTCAGCTTCTGGCGATGTCCATCCTGGGTGTGTGTGTGTGTGTGTGTGTGTGTGTGTGTGTGTGTGTGTGTGTGTGTGTGTGTGTGTGTGTGTGTGTGTGTGTGTGTGTGTGTGTGTGTGTGTGTGTGTGTGTGTGTGTACTGTTGAAGAAGGGGTGGGTGGTGGAGAGGGTCAGCCTTTGGGGGCAGGGGGGGAGGTCGGCATGTATGAATGGGAGCAGGGGAGGCGGGCGGCATTCTGTAACTGTTTTTCATCCATGGTGTGTGAATTCAGATTCTGCTCAAATTCCCTCGGGTGCCCCCATTGCACCAGTGATGGCGGGAAATGCTGAAAAATAATGGTGAGAAGGCTCACAACATCAGGTTAAAGTCCAACAGCTTTATCTGGAATCACAAGTTTTTGGAGTGCTGCTCTGAAAGGATATACTGGCACTGGAGAGGGTGCAGAGGAGATTGACTCGGTTGATTCTGGAGTTGAGAGGGTTGGCTTAAGAGGAGAGACTGAGTAGACTGGGGCTATACTCACTGGAATTCAGAAGAATGATGAGAGACCTTATAGAAACATATAAGATTATGAAGGGAATAGACAAGATAGAAAAGGGAAGTTGTTTCCACTGCGGGTGAAACTAGAATTAGGGGGCATAGCCTCAAAATAAGGAGAAGCAAATTTAGGATTGAGTTGAGGAGGAACTTCTTCATTCAAAGGGTTGTGAATCTGTGTAATTCCCTGCCTAATGAAGTAGTTGAGGCTACTTCATTGAATGTTTTTAAGGCAAGGATAGATAAATTTTTGAACAGTAAAGGAATTGAGGGTTATGGTGAGCGGGCGGGTAAGCGGAGCTGAGTCCACAAAAAGATCAGCCACGAACATACTGAATGGCAGAGCAGGCTCAAGGGGCCAGATGGCCTACTCCTGCTCCTGGTTCTTATGTTCCTTTATCATTCACCTGATGAAGGAACAGCGCTCTGGAAACCCATGATTGCAAATAAACCTGTGTTGAACTTTAACCTGGTGTTGTGAATCTTCTTACTGTGCCTACCTCAGTCCAAAGCCAGCTTTTCCACCTCATAAAAAGGGAATGAGATGGCAGGAGGCAGCCTGATTGATTGTGGCGCTTCAGGGAGATTGAAAGTTTTGGATACTTTATTCCTCACCAAGCTGTTTATTTGCCTGTGCTGTATAATCCTGGTGTCTTTAAGCAGTTCAGCCCATTTTAAATCTGGCTCCACCCCTCTTAGTTATGACAACAAATGCGTTGCTGAAATACCACCTTGATGTCCTTGACACTAACAGTGGACTGATACTGATGAAAGCATTCTGTTGGCATTTATTTAATTGAACTTGATCCAGACAAAGGAAAAGTCATGAAGTCCTGCCCTGATCCAGTTCTGGTAGTAATCTCTACACTTTTGTATGGTCCCTCTGTGGATTTATTAACAAGAACCTTTAAGTCTCCAATCCTAACCCTGACCCCAACACTTTAATCCATTTAACACATGCTCCCTCTTGAGTTCCTTGCCGTCTTCCGAATTGCTTTCTCCATCTCAGTTACCAAAAATGAAATCCAAGGGTAGAAATTCTATTTGGCCACAGTGGAGTAGCAGGAAGCTGGGTGAGCAGCACTGGAAAACAACAAGTGACAAAACGGGCATGATCTTACTCTGCATTGTGCCCAAGCTTCCTGGGATAAGTGTCTGCTGTTGGTCCTTTCTCCACAAAGGGAGGAATTCTATTCTGCCAAGGTGTGTTGTATGTAAGTGACAGTTTTCTGCAATGTAAGACATAAAACCACAAGACCATAAGATATAGGAGCAGAATTAGGTCTTTGGTCCATCAAGTTTGGTCCGCCATTCAATCATGTCTGATAAGTTTCTCAACTCCATTCTACTATCTTTTCCCTTATAACTTTTGATCCCCTCACCAATCAAGATCCTATCTATCTCTCTCTTAAATACACACAATGACCTAGCTTCCACAACCTTCTTTGGCAATGAATGCCATAGATTCACCACCCTCTAGCTGAAGAAACTCGTCATCTCAGTTCTAAAGACAGTGTTTTGCACTCTGGTGGTTAACTCTATTAATAATTTGGTGTGGCTTTGAAGCCCCGCTCTGGTACAGGAGTCGCCGCCACATTTGCAGAGGCAAACAGTGGGTTCAGAAGGTGCATGGTGCACTGGCTTCTGTTTTCTCTACACCCTCTTCTTCCAGCTGAGCTTTTAGTCACTGCGGTCTCTTTCAAAAAGTCAGCTTCCAGAGGTCACTGCCATCAGCTATTGCCTTCCAGTTGTCAGCGTCATTATCGGTCATCTTCATGTCTGCCAGTGTGTGTAGGAGGGATTAAAACATCAGAAAATAGAGCTTGGGAAGCAGCAGAAAGCAGCTGACTTTTGCATCTAATCAGAAGACATCCTTAAGCCATGCAGGGAACCACCTGCATGTCTGCTAAGAGCAGATACTGAAAAACAATCGAATGAAGCTTTAACTAGGGATTTTAGCTTTAGCTGCTAGTGTGTGGATTTCCCAGGCCTCCTTGGGCACTGCTGCCTCACAGCGCCAGGGACCCAGGTTCAATTCCTGGCTCAGGTCACTGTCTGTGCAGAGTCTGCACGTTCTCCCCGTGTCTGAGTGGGTTTCCTCCAGGTACACAGGAGGCTCTGTCAGATAGTGGCTGCTGACATTTCCAGCCTTTGGGAAGAAGACCACCCGCCAAATGGACCGGGTGGGTATGCGGTGCCGCTGGTGATCAAGGTGAGCAAAGCCCTGAGTTTCTTCCCTTCTGGCTCCTCCTACTGGTGACATCTTCAGGATTTTGTGTCCTGTTGTGCACCTGCGCCTCCCCTGGGAAGATGGCATGTTTGCCAGGCTGCTACACTCACCCACTCCACTTCTGACAAGGCCAGTCAGAATGAGGGCCTTTGAGTTTGCTGTTCTGACTAGGTTCGCTAAACCTGCAGAAAGTCATAGATTGCACATGGAGGGAGGGCAACAGTGACATCTTAAGATTAACCAGTGATATTCATTAATGGAAAGGGATTTATGTTTCAGCGGCTCTGTGGAAAGTTATCATGCAAGCCTGCTTCCTTAACCAGTGCTTCTGGCTTTACCTGCTGGTGCATGAGTTTGCTGAGAGCTGCCATACACATGCATTCTGCTACTCACTGCTCCTAAATATTTCCATATATCCCAGAAGAGTCAGCACACGACTCCTGGGAGACAGGGGTTATGCTCTATGGATGTTGGTGATGGCAGCTGTGAGGAACCTTGTTAGTGAGGCACAGGGATATCCTGTGTGGACTGGGTCTGTGTGTTTAAAATAGCTACGCAAAGTGGCTTTATTTCTTCTACCTCTTAGATTGGCCACTGGTATAACTCTGGCAGAACCATCCAAAAATAATGATTTAAATCATTTGGTTGGATGGTTCCCAGCACAGCGCGATTGTCCAGGGGAAGGTAAAGCTTCTGGACAATTGCTGAGTCAACTTCCCAGAGCGATTCCCCAGCGCACCCTTTGACACTGGGGAACCAGGTAGTTACAGGTGCATGAATAATGACACTATGGGCAGTATTTTCCAGCCATGCTCGCCCCAAGACCAGAAAGTCCTGCCCGAGATCAACAGACCTGTGCATGGTCTGTGTCCCGCCTGCTATGATTCCTGTGGCTGACGGTACAGGAAAATTTGGTCATTTGAGTGCCATTTTAGCAAAACTTTAAACACACAAGTGATTTCCTTAGTCAAAGTTTACAAAATCTTTCTGTTCTTTTCCCTGTGGCTTTAACGGAATGAGAGGCAAAGCAAAGAGAGAAGGAGTTAGAGTACTTTGAGTCCTCACTTGATTGCTTATGAGGCATATCACCCGTTCAGCATTGAAGACAGAATTATGTCTAGTTAAAAGGAAACAGATTGCATTTATCTGATCACACCCTCACCACATCAAAAAGCACTTTCTTGAAATTATAAACCTGCAAATCCTCCCAAGACGTAGGCAGTAAAAGTGGCACCTTCTCCTGGCCAGCCATGCTTGAAAGGGAGTGGCACCCCTTAATTAATATACCCTCTAGCTCCAGGCTCTTGACCTGTTCCAGGAAATGTCAGCCAACTGTGTGTTTTGTCTGCCTCGACGCATTTTCAGATAGAGGAGGCCTTCGAAGTACATAGAACATAGAGTCCTACAGTGCAGAAACAGGCCCCTCAGCCCATCGAGTCTGCACCAACCACAATCCCACCCAGGCCCTATCCTCATATCCCTACACATTAACCCACTAATCCCTCTAACCTACACATCCCAGGACACTAAGGGGCAATTTTAGCATAGCCAATCAACCTAACCTGCACATCTTTGGACTGTGGGAGGAAACCGGAGCACCCGGAGGAAAGCTACGCAGACACGAGGAGAATGTGCAAACTCCACACAGACAGTGACCCAAGCCGGGAATCGAACCCAGGTCCCTGGAGCTGTGAAGCAGCAGTACTAACCATTGTGCTACCATGCCGCCCTAAGTCTCAGTCTAAAATCTTGCAAGCAGCAAATCAATGAATAAGCTCATGATCTGTCCCTGATAGAGGAGGAAGTGAGAACTCTCTACTCTTCCTTCCCCTGAGTAAGCAGACAACACTTCAACTTAACATCTCCTCAAAATGGCAATGGAGTCTAACTCATTTGTGCACTGATTTTACTTTAATTTCAGCAATGTACCGTGAGGCTACACTGGAATGGAGAGTCCCAGGGATTGCCATTATCGTGCAGGCAACTTGTAGTTGCCAATTAGGTACAGGTTCTTCAGCCTTGGACTGTCCCTCCTCCCCCATCCAATATTAAACATTACCAGGGTCCAGGTGGAAGTCTGAGAGGCAGGGAAGCAATGGGGGTCAGAAACAAAGACAGATCAGCAGTTCTTGTAGTTATTTGTAGAAAATGGAGGAGTACACTTAGAATCCATACAATCAGTATAATGCAGAAAGAGGCTATTTGGCCCATTGTGTCTGCACCGAATTTCCAAAAGAGCATCTTACCCAGGCCCAGCCCTGCCCTATCCCAGTAACCCCATACATTTACCATGGCTAATCCACTTAACCTACACATTTTGGGACACTATGGGGCAATTCAGCTTGGCCAATCTGCCTAAACTGTGCAGTCATGCAAACTTCACATAGACAGTCACCCAAGGCCAGAATCAAACCCAGGTGCCTGGAGCTATGAGGCAGCAGTGCTAACCATTGTGCCACCGTTCTGCCTTCTCACTCCTTAATAGCTATGTTCCTGTAGGTTCCTGTTGAAAGTTTTGTTTAATACCTTCTTTTAGTCCCTTCAAGGATCCCTGATTAGGCTGATTATCACACGCAAACACCAACTAATCTAAGCAAATGTTAAAATCCTGATGTGAAACGGGTGTAGGGGCTGCATTCCAGTAGCATAATAAGATCTGCATTCACTTTGACCAGCCAAGAGGCACAACCAATTCGTGGGAGCCTGTAATCAGGGCCAATAAATAAAACTGGGTGGAGACGGATTGAATATTGCCAATCCTGGCATTGAATATTATTTATTCTTTTTAAGACCACACATTGATGACTCAGAGCAACATTAATTAATGGAGTTCAGGATTGTGGACTCATAGCGTAAGTATTGAAATGCTGACAGAAAGTTTGATAGTGTGGCTTGCAGCAGCTGTAACTCCTTAGTTCAAGAGATGCCTTAAGGTAAATTTTATGAACTTAAGCTCCTGAAGGAGAGCTCACATACTGGAAGCAACACACTGGAGCTTATGTTGGAGGGGTTTGGGGAGTGGGGGGGGGGGGGGAGGGGGGTGACTTGGGGACCTGCAGCATTTGCCAGTCAGTAATTTCAATTGGGCCAGACTTTGCTGAAAAAAATATTGATGTCTGAACAACGTACACCATTGCTAATGTGCTGTCCCAACAGTAACTTGTGCAAAGAAGAGATATCACAGGAATTGCAATTTCTCACAATTTGCTGGACATTTTGCAACATTGTTCCATAGGTTTTCTGAAAACACCATGTTGGGCTGAAACATTCTGTGATTTTCATGAAGCTCCTGCACTTACACACTAATTTGTCATTAATTTAAGTCCTGTAATTAATTACGTAAGTATCCTGTCAGCAATATGATCATTGGTGACTCCTGCCAATCAGTTTTGCTTGACCATGCAACAAGTGAATTATTTCTTTTTTATATTTTATTACTTTCCATTCTGTCTATATTCTCTCCTTTAATTTTTCTCACCCTTTCATTATTTCTTTTTTTTTACCTGAGGATGGCACGGTGGCGCAGTGGTCAGCACTGCTACCTCACAGCACAAGGCACCTGGGTTCAATTCCTGGCTTGGGTCACTATTTATATGGAGTTTGCATATTCTCTCTCCTGTCTGTGTGGATTTCCTCCAGGTGTTCCAATTTCCTCCCACAGCCTAATGATGAGTCGGTTAGGAAAATTGGCCATGCTAAATTCTCCCTCAGTGTACCTGAACAGGCGATGGAGTATGGCGACTAGGGGATTTTCACAGTAACTTCATTGCGGTGTGAATGTAAGCCTGCTTGCGACTAATAAATACACTTTTGATTTAACATTAAAATTACCCACAGTACTTCACCCTCCTTCTCAGTCTTTTGCTAATTTCTTAATCCTTGTATTTCAAAGGACCAACACTATATCTCCTTATTCACCAAGATATCCTGTTGTCCAGTTACGGCCTTACATTTGTAGCAACTTGAAGGGCAAAATATTTTCGAGTTGAAGGGTGCAAGTTCAAGTCTAAACAACAGAGAAGACTTGAAATACCTTGCACTAGGAATTTTCAGCCCAGTTTTTAAACCTTCCATATGGTACATACTATAAGCAAATGTCCGCAACTCACTGATCTCTGCTAAACAAGGCCCAAGGCCCAATATCAACAATAGTCAGGCCATGTCGGAATTTTTTAAACCAGACAAGCAGTGCTACATCGACTTGCCTCTGAATTGTAGAATCCTGCAGCAGAGAAGGTCATTTAGCCGATCTTATCTGTACCAACTATTTGACAGAGGTATCTAATTCATTTCACTAATTGCTTTTTAATCATTCCCTGAGAATTTCTCATCTTCAAAGTACAGAAATTCCCTTTTGAAATTTACCATTTAATCTGCTTCCACAATCTTTCATGCAATGCATTCCAGAACGTTACAACATGTTCCTTAAAAAATTTCTCATTTCACACCCCCTTAAATTTTTTTGAGAATTATCTTTAGTCTTTGATTTCATTCTTAATCTCTTCAATAGACCTTAGCTTTAGAATTCAAAATCTAACCATGTTTGGTTCTCATCTGATTTGTGTTTCACTTCCATTAAATCGATTGGTTTAGTTCACAAAGATATTGGCATGAATTTTCCAGTCGCAGTGTAATGATGGCGATCACTGATGACCTTGAAGAAAGCTACCCATAAAGTTTCAGCGATCTCTATGGCATGGATCTCCCCTTTTCCCAAACTGGCATTTCCAAGCTTCCAATAACAATGATGTTATCAGTAAGAAATCTCACAACACCAGGTTGGTGTCTACCAATTTTATTTGGAATCACAAGCTTTCAGAACACTCTTCCTTCTTCAGGTGAGTGTAGAAACTTGATGTCTCTGTTGATATGCGCAATCTCCTTGGAGATCCTCTCCACTTTGAATCAATAGTTTGCAGTGTTGGTGGGAGCCATGATGTGGAGATGCCGGCGTTGGACTGGGGTGGACACAGTAAGAAGTCAGGTGAGCCTGAGGAAAGAGCAGCATTCCGAAAGCTCGTAATTCCAAATAAAACTGTTGGACTTTAACCTGGTGTTGTGAGACTTCTTATTGTGCCCACCCCAGTCCAACACTGGCATCTCCACATTGTGATGTTATCAGGCAGGGTAAGCAACCAATCCCATTGAATTATTCTCACAGACAGCAAGCCAGAAAGTAAAATACACTGAAGTTTTCTCATTTAGTTCTAAGTTTTAAAGAGTTAAAAATAAATGTTGAGACATGGGGTTATGCTAGAAGTTGAATAATTATAGGCAAGCGTGTTGAATGTTTTTGAGCAATTTAATATTCCAAAAATGTAGGATTAGTTTTTTGAGGCTATTTAGCATAATTACAAAGTTAGTATGCTGTTAACAGCCAAATTATGTCTCATTGAACTTGGTGTAATCTTCTCAAGGGCTTTTAAAGTGAGATCAATAGCATAAAAGGTAAGTTTTTATCAATTTAATGATTTCTACTTGATTGCAGCCTGGGGGAACTTCAATAAAACCTCCTGAAGAAAAGTTTTTTAAAATTCATTCCTGGGATGTGGCATCTCTGGCTAGGCCAACAGTTATCTCTCATCCTTAATTGCCCTTCAGAAGTAGATGATGAGCTGCCTTCTTGAATGGCAGAAGGTTACGTGGTGTAGTTAGTACACCCACCATGTTGTTAGGGAGGGAGTTCCAGGATTTTGACCCAACGACTGGCAAGGAACGTTGATATATTTCCAATTGAGGACAGTGTGTGGCTTGTAGGGGAACTTGCAAGTCGGGGTGTTCCCATGTGGCTGCTGCCATTATCCTTCTAAATTGTGGTGTTTGTGAGCTTGGAAAATGCTGTCTAAGGACCCTTGATGAGTTCCTGCAGTATCTCTTGTAGATGGTACACACTGCTGCCACTGTGTCTTGGTGGTGGAGGGAGTAAATGTTTGCAGAAGTAATGAATCATTGACAGTAATTTTCAGATTCCGTGATTATCTGTCCATATGTGGACTCCAGAAGTTGCTGTAGGCTTCAGACAAGTAATGGTGACAAATGCTGACAGTTTTGCCATTACTTTTACTGCAGATTCTGGGCCATTAGGCCAAACATGAGTTTTCACTTACTCACACTAGCCAAGAACACTGTTCAAGGACATTTAATTGTCAACGGTGCCAATCTATATTCTGGCATCTTCCACCAACGAATCTATTGAATAGAAGGTTAGGTGATTAAGAGAGGTACTTTTTGTCCTGTGACTTTTATTCAATATAAATAAGATGCTGATCAGGAAACAGTGGGAGGGGTTTTTTATTTCCCTTTCCGTGGCACATTTGGCAGTGATAGGAGGTGGCGCAGTGCTTGCTGGCGACGGCAGCTCATGGTCCTTCTGTGGAACGCACCCCTCACCACCGGGAAACCCGCAGCAGAGGTACGTTATTGGCAGGCCAATATGCAGCAAGCATCAGCAGCAAGATTTTGGGGTACGAATTTGCTCAATCCACTTCCCAGCAACAAACCTCACTGTGCTGTATATTTACTGCAGTGTGCTTTGCTCGATGGGGTTGTGATATTGTTTAAGTCCTTGCACCTGATGATTTCCTTCTTTGATCTACCTCCCTGCTATTCTGCATATGCAGAGAGCTGCTTCTTTTGTTTTATGACTGTGTTTAGAAGTAAAAAATTGATTTCTTTTTAAAAGAACAGCAGAACAGAAACAAATGGTTTCTGACAGAGAGGTGTTAGCCCCATGTGTGTGCTTGTAACGACATAACTGTGCATGAAAGTTCTGCTTGACATGCTGCTGAATCTCTCACACACTGAGAAAGAAGACTGCTTTCTGCTTTGTGCATTTACTGAATATAATTGAAAAAAAACATGATCAGAATAATCAATGGCCTTCTGAAACTTGCATTGAAAGATGAAAACAGGCCCTGTCCTAGCTTAGTGGGTCCTTAGTGGATCAGTGCCTGTTGTTCTGAGCCTGAAAGGAATGCAAGTGCTGAATTTGATCTTTGAAGTGTACTGAAGAAGCTCATTTTAACTGGATTACTGATAGGGTGTTTTAATTGCTTTTATTGCCCCTGAATTAGCAAGGCAAATCACTTTACAGTGACCCATTTGTTACCGGGAACTAGATTGGGTAAAATGCCATGACTCACTTGAAGGCACATTTATTTCCATCTGTCTAACTTGGGCCTCTTCAGCCTCAGATGCTCCCATTCCCTTGCAGGCACCAGACCTCACATTAGATGTGACCAGAAACTGCTATGGCCACTTAGAGTAAAGCTAAGGGAGAGAAAAATAAGGTAGGCTGGATGATGGATGGCTGCTCTGCCACCATCAATGTTCCAGTACTCCTGAATTTGGGAATTATCCCCAGCATCTGGTCACTGTGAAGTATCTCAAAAATGTACAGACAATGGATAGAATTCAGTGCCTCTCTGATGGTGATTTTGGTGAATGGGGGGGAGGGGGGGGAGAGAGAGAGAGAGAGAGGAGGTGGAAGGCAATGGGGGGGTTGGTTGGATTTTAGGCAGGCAGGTGGGAAGGTGCTGTGTGAGGACCCCACTGCATTTCTGGCTCTTGGACTTGGAAGTACATAGTTGGCCTTCTTGCCTAGATGTTAATGGACAATTAATGATCCTCTAAGAGCCTCATCTCACTGTCTCTGGTACCAATAGCAGGAGTGTCAGCTTTGTGGAAAACCCAAAAAGCAAAGCTTTGTTGAGTTTTTTTTGCAGACTGACATGACGGGGAGCTCATTTTTATTGTTATTCTCATTTGTGTCACAAGTAGGCTTACATTAACACTGCAATGAAGTTATTGTGAAAATCCCCTGGTCACCACACTCAGGTGCCTGTTCAGGTATACTGAGGGAGAATTTAGTATGGCCAAGTAACTTAACCAACATGTCTTCTGGATTGTGGGAGGAAACTGGGTCACCTGGAGAACAGACATGGGGAGAATGTGCAGACTCCGCACAGATAGTGACCCAAGTCAGGAATTGAACCTGGCACTGTGGGGCAGCAGTGCTAACTGTGTGCCAAGTACAAATTGAGGGATGTGATATGAGGAAAGAAGGGGTTTTGGCTATCCCATAACCTCCATCTCCTATCTCCCCTCCCACGACCCCCACCCCACAAGCCCCATCTCTTTGCCACTAATCTTTGGACTCGGGTCCATCTGGTTGGCCAGTAGTTCCCAGGAGGCTGGAATCTTGCTCTGTGAAAGATCCTTAATACAGTGATTTTTCCCCATTGGAGCTTCTTGGGGCTAAGAGTCAGCCGGTATGTGAGATCCCCAGAGGCCTGGATTAAATTCCACCCAATGTTCTTTAAATTAGATTGAATTGTACCCATTTTTCAGGATAAAACGGACATGCCGATGTTCGATATGGAAGGTGGCGTTCCATCACTATGATGAGAGGCTGAATAGGGTCTATAATCTTTGCTGTTTTGCAGAATGAGTGGCAATCTCATTGAAACATACAAGATTCTGAAGGGGCTTGACTGCATAGACAATGAGAGATTGTATCTCCTGTTGGGGATTCTCAAACATGAGTGCCAGGCAGAGGGGTCGGTCATTTAGGACTGGGATGAGGAGGCATTTATTTCACTTTTCTGAATCTTTGGAATTTGCTATCTCAGAGGATTGTGGATGCTCCATTGATGGGTATATATAAGAGCGAGACAGACAGATATTTGATCTCTCAAGTGTAGGGGGAACAGATTGTAAGTGAAGTTAAGGCTGCCAATCAGGCATGATCACCTTGAAAGTTGATGCTGAGCTGAGGATGTACGGTCTACTTCAGCTCTTAATTCTTCAGTAGTAATGTTCTTGGATGTATGCCTTCTGCCATGTTGCTAAAGATTGCCAGTTCAGAGACACCACAAGTTACCAATAGATAAGGTTGGATTTTTTAAAGTTACATTGCTGTGAAGCAAGAAGGGGAAATTCATTCAAACTTGTGGACTGCTTGCTGGCCACTGCTTAACCCCCCAACACCTCCCCCAGCCCCATTACCTTACTCCCCCAATCGCCTCACATTCTCTACTCTCCCAGATATTCCCAACCACCCCAGATAATCTTAAAGCCTCCTGAGAATGGAATGCTGTCTGTCAGGCTGCGAGTGGCACCAGAGTCTCATCTATAATAAGCAAACAGTGCACTGATTCCTGTGGCCTGTGAGCGTCATTCAGTTGTGTGCTCAGATTGCACCCTGGTTCAACGTAATGACAGCTCTCAGCCATTTGACTTTGGGAGTTCAGTGACAGTTATAATGTAGGCCAACAAGGCCACCATTGTGTAAAAGATTGAAGACAACTCGCCATAGCTGAAAGTATAAAAGGGTTTATTACCAACGATAAGGAGTTACTTACAAACAAAGGTCTACAGAGCTAATTATGATCTCCCTGGCTCCAAAGGAGAATCTTGCCCAACCCGGAATATGGCCATTTGCAGCTGATTAGGTAGTCTTCCCGCCTCGACACTCCAGAGGGTCTGTCCCGATCACACGGTCCTCAGGGATTGCCTCCTTAAAGGTGTCATGCTACCACACATTGTGTGCCAGTAGCAATGCATACTCTCATCAATTCTGAGCTTAAGTTCCCTGATGTGCAGACATTTACTGCAGATGTGGTTGCCGGAATCACACTGGTGTCCACCAGCTACAGCTGCAACACATCACCTCTCCCGCCATCTTTGTTGTACAAAGAACAACAAAGAACAACCCAGCACGGGAAACAGGCCCTTCGGCCCAACAAGCCCGCGCCGCCGCATCACCCTACCTTGTGTTTCATTGAACTCATTTGTTTCTAAATTGAGAAGTTTCACTCAACAATTATGAAGTAGTTCAACTGGTTCAACTATAAATTTGTCTCCCTTCATACCTCTGGAGGTAAACCTTTAGACTTGCTCGGTTCTTTTACCTTTATCTAAGCACTTTCTGCTCAGTCACCAGATTGAAATTTTTAATAGCTGAGATTTAGAACATAAGAAATAGGAGCAGGAGTAGGCCATCTAGCCCTTCGAGCCTGCCCCGCCATTCAATAAGATCATGGCTGATCTGTCGCGGCTCAGTTCCACCTTCCCGCCCTCTCCCCATAACCCTTAATCCCCTCTCTTATCAAAAACCCATCAACCCGCGTCTTAAAAATATTTAGCGAGGTAGCCTCCACCACTTCAACGGGCAGAGAATTCCAGAGATTCACCACCCTTTGAGTGAAGAAGTTCCTCCTCAACTCCGTTCTAAACCGCCCCCCCTTTATCTTGAGGCTGTGCCCCCTAGTCCTACTGTCTTTTTTGAGCGGGAAGAGTCTCTCCACCTCTATCCTATCCATCCCATTCATCATCTTATACGTCTCAATGAGATCTCCCCTCATTCTTCTAAACTCTAACGAGTACAAGCCTAGTTTATTCAGCCTCTCCTCATAGCTCAACCCCCTCAACTCCGGTATCAGCCTGGTAAACCTCCTCTGCACTCCCTCCAAGGCCAAAATATCTTTGCGCAGGTGCGGCGCCCAAAACTGCACACAGTACTCCAGCTGCGGCCTCACCAATGCCCTATACAGCTGCAGCAAGACCTCCCTACTTTTATATTCAATCCCCCTCGCTATGAAGGCCAGCATCCCATTCGCCTTCCTGACCACCTGCTGCACCTGCAAGCTGGGTTTTTGCGACTCGTGCACAAGGACCCCGAGGTCCCTCTGCACCGTCGCCTGCTGCAGTTTTTCTCCACATAAGTAATAATCCTTCCTACCATTATTCCTACCAAAGTGGACCACCTCACACTTGCCAACATTAAATTCCATTTGCCATTTCCTGGCCCATTCGCCCAGCCTATCTAGATCCTTCTGCAGACTCTCCACAACCTCCGCACAATTTGCCGTTCCCCCAATCTTGGTGTCATCAGCAAATTTCGACACCCTACACTCAGTTCCCTCCTCCAGATCATCTATATAAATGGTAAAAAGCTGAGGCCCCAGCACCGACCCCTGGGGCACTCCACTAGTCACCATCCGCCAATCCGAATAGCACCCGTTGACCCCCACTCTCTGCCTCCTATTTGACAACCAATCCTCTATCCACGCTAACACCCTACCCCCAACTCCATGTCCCTCGACCTTCTGCAATAACCTCTTGTGAAGTACTTTGTCAAACGCCTTCTGAAAATCTAGAAAGACCACATCCACCGGCTCTCCTCTATCCACTGCCCTAGACACATCCTCATCGAACTCCAGTAAATTTGTCAGACACGACTTCCCTTTAATGAAACCATGCTGCGTCTGCTCTATCAAGCAATTCCCTTCAAGATGCCTTGCAATTTCCTCCTTAATGACCGATTCTAACATTTTACCTACCACAGACGTTAAACTAACCGGCCTATAATTCCCCGCCTTTTGCCTGGCACCCTTCTTAAACAACGGCGTAACATTAGCCGTTTTCCAATCATCCGGCACTTCCCCGGAATCCAGCGACGTCTGGAAAATAGTCACTTACGAACCAATCACTTCCCTATATGCCTCTCATGGCACACTAACATTTTTATTTGAGCGCTGTCGGTTGCCTATGAACCCATTCACCTCTTAGTTCTTTTATGCTCTCTGCTAGTTTCACTTTATTCTCACTCTTGCACCTCTGTGAGCACTCTTTTATATTCTAAGCTAGTATCTCTCTGTTTCTCCAGAAAGGGAAGAACAACTGATACAAGGTGTCGTCAATAATTTTGTTTTGAAGTGGAACTTACTTAGAAATAACTGGCTTATCTGATGATAAGTTTAGGATCTGCCAGGGTCACAAAGCTGACTTGATCTTACTGTAGCCTTTGTCCAAACAATGGCAAAAGAGAGTGCTGGTGGTGAGGCAAGGATCACTATCTATTTTATTGAGGCAACATGCGAGTATTGCATCAAGATGCACTCGTAAAATTGACGATAATTGGAATAATGGAAAAATAGGCGTGTCCAGGGAGGCAATGGCCTAGTGGTATTATCACTAGACTATTAATCCAGAAACTCAACTAATGTTCTGGGGACGCTGGTTCGAATCCCACCATGGCAGATGGTTGAATATGAATACATTTTTAAAAAATCAGGAATGAAGAACCTACTAATCATGATGAAAATATTGCCAATTGTCGGAAAAGCCCATTTGGTTCACTAATACCCTTTAGGGAGGGAAATCTGCCATCCTTACCTGGTCTGGCCTACATGTGACTCCACAGCCACAGCAATGTGGCTGACTCTCAACTGCCCTCCAAGAACAGCTACAGATGGGCAATAAATATTGGCCAGCCAGCGACACCTATTTCCCATGAACCAATAAAAGAAAATGTTTGTTTTTGAAAACCTACAAGAAAACTTGTCATTTGTCTGCTCCTAGTAGTAACAGCAATCAGGTGGTTAAAAACGCTTTTCCTTTTCAAGCACAACTGTCTTCAGTCAGTCAAGAGATGGGAAAAGGGAGATCAGTTCCTATCATTTTTCTCCTCTCCGTAACAGATGGTTTTGGAAGCCAATTAATCTCAGCTCAGCTCAGGACATCACTGTAGGAGTTCCTCACGGTAATGTCCTCAGCATAACCATTTTCAGCTGCTTCATCGATGACCTACACTCCATCATGAGATCGGAAGTGCAGGCGTTTTCTAATGATTACAGATTCAGGTGCAGCTTGTCACATAATGAAGCCGTCAATGCCCATATGCAGCAAAATCTGGAAAATCAGCCTTAGGTTAATAAGTGACAAATAACATTCATACCTTATGAGTGCCAGCAATGATCACCTGCAACAAGAGGGAATCGAACCATCTCACCTTGACATTCAGTAGAATTACAATAGCTGATTGCCACATTCACCTTCTGTGTGGGGGTTATCATTTGAGCAGAAATTTAATTGGATCAGTCAATTAATTGTGGCAGCCATAAGAGCAGGTCAGAGGCTGGGAATTCTATGGCAGGTATCTCACCTCCTGACTCCACAAAGTCTGTCCACCATCTACAGGGCACAACCCAACAATGTGATGGATTACTCTCCACTTCCCTGGATGAGTGCTGGTCCAAGAACACTCAAGAAGCTCAACGCCATCCGAAACAAAGCATCCCGCTTTGTTGACATGGCAACTACCACCTTAAACATTCACTCCCTCCACCACAGGTGCACCATACAGCAGCCTGCACCATCCTGCAAGGGTCTCATTCATTGTGGTCATCTGCTGCACTTTTCATAGCTTGGCCTTCTGGAGAAATCCGGGGAGATTGAGCCCATTCGATTCACTCCATGCGACATTCAGGATGGCTGAATACATTGGAAAATCGCCCAGGTATGCCCTGTCCACAAAAAGCAGGAAAAGCCAATCTGGCTAATTTCAAACTAATGACCCAAACTCAACTGTTAGCAAAGTGAAAGAAGGTATTATTGACCATACCACAGCAATTACTCAGAAATAACTTGCTCACCAATGCTCAACTTGGGTTCTGACAGAACAACTCAGCTCCAGACCTCATTGCAAATATGAATAAAACAGCTGACCTCCAGAGGGAACCATTGTCCCTCAATTAAGACAGTCTTTCACCAAGTGTTGCAGCAAGGGGAACTTGTAGGCAATTGTGTTCCCATACCCCGACAGTCTTTGTTCTTGTTGGTAGAAGGTGCAGGTTCAGGTGTTGAAGGCGCCTTGGCAAGGTAATACTGTGATGTTGGATAAATGAGGGTAAATCCAATGTGAATCATCCACTTGGCACTTGTGGTTGAAGATGGTTGCAAATGTTTCAGCCTTGTCTTTTTTCTCTGAAGTGCTGGGCTCTCTCATCATTGATCTCTTTGCCATGCACACTTTTCTGTTCAATGTCACCTATCTCTGCCTTTAGTTCTTCATCCTCCCTCCTGCTCCTCACCCAATGACCTGTCCCTCCCAAGGCTTCAATCTCCCCAGAATCTACACTTTTCCAAAAGGCCAAGTTATGGAGAGTGTAGCAGACGACTACAATAAATGAGACCCTTGTAGGAGGGTATAGACAGAGCACCGCCCAATCTCTTCAGGCTGTGGACCCAATGCCCTCTGAGCTTGTGATGTTGGATCAGTGTGAACCTGATGTGCTGTCCAGCCTTGCTGAAGAGAGCAAGTTCCGCCTGTGTGATGCGCCAGCGTACAATCACTTGTGAGACACCATAGATTCTGCACTGAGGGCGCAGATGACTGTTACCATCTGCCTGGCAAGTGGCCATCTCCTTCAGCACTGGTTCGCAATCATGTCCAGGTATCTTTGTCTCTGTCTGCAGTCCCTGTGCTTAGGGTGGTGCCACCTTCTCCATTGTGCCCCTCATCTCTCTCCTTTGTCCTTTCTATTTTGATTGCTGCTCATCATCTCCAATGGTTTTAATTTCTAATGGCGCAGCAGTTATTTCCAGCGGCATTTCATACTCAGGTGAAGGCCAAACAGCAGTGCCCACTGCTCTGATGCCCACTGCTCTGATGCCCACCTAATGACAGGAGGCAGATGACCACCTAACCTTACAAACTTCTTGACTTCTCCCCCGACCTGTGATAGGCTGCTGCGTCTTTAATTTCAAAGACATAAACCCCTTAATCTATGACAAGCGTATACATTTAACCTTTGAGACTCTTCTGGTCTCCATGACTCCTACCTGGTGATGTGCTTATGAGCTATTCAGAGATGTTACACCAGCTTCTATATGTATAACAGGAGTTTATTCAATGTCTTAAAATGTCTGCTTACAGTCCCTTTCTAAAAGTGGCCACACCCAGAACGAATGATTCACGCTCAACAGTGAGCAGATACCAGACACTTCCATGATTAAACACCAATTAGATGCCTCTGATCCTATATGCTCAGTATTCTCATCTGTGTTCCACCCCTTGCAATGCTTGAGACCCAAGTCATAAAGTGAAAAATCCACAATGTATTTTGTTACTCTGTTCATTGTTTAAATATTATTGCCATATTTAGGGAGGTGTTGTGGCGCAGTGGGTAGCATCCCTACCTCTAGGCCATAAGCTCAGGGTTCAAGACCCACTTCAAGACTGGATGGCCACAGAAGGTGCCTTCTTCATGTGGCCAAACAGATAGATCCTGTAAATCCTTCCAATGTGCTTGATGGCAGATGATAAGAGTGGAAGAATTCCCTGGGCTGCTGGCAAACCATTGCAGCGCTTTGCCAAACATTGTCATGGATAAGTCCAAGTTTGCCAAAACCCTCCTAGGCCATGGTAACTTAAAGAGGAGGAGGAGGCCACATCTGGGTCGTTACGAAGCATGTTTCATGAAGATTAATTCAGTGTGTTAGCATTGAGAAAGCTACAAAAATTAAAGTCAGATGTACATGTGAGAAAAATGTCTAAATGTAACTATTATTGGTTATAAATGTACCACTTATTATCTTGAAACTGGCTCGCAAATAATAGAAAATATACTTTTCTGAGCATTTTTTAACATACTAACTTAGTAATGGCTACACCAACTTAAAATGTGCAGCGACATATGTTATCATGTTTAATGTCCCATGCCTGCAAACTGGTTATTAGTGAATTAAGTGTAGACATGGGATTATACAAGCTGATCTCCCGACAATTGTTCCTATCGAGACATATTTAACATGCTTGTATGAGCCCCATCAACTATAACCTCCACAAATCCATGCGTGAGATTCAGAATGAGCATATCAAGGCAAGAATGGCATGAACACAATCGATGATTTAGTTCTGAATGTGCTTATGCACTGCATGTATTTTCAAATAACGCTGCACCAGGAAAATTGAACTAATGTAAACTGACTCAAGCTGTGGGAAGTCGTAGGCGATTTAAAACATAACTACAGGCTGCTTATTTTTCCAGTGCAGAGAACATTCCTCTGATAGCTAGCTCCGAACGCATTTTACTTTCACCAATCCCTCATGCGCAGTTAAAGCTATTTTTCAAAAGGATGTTTTTCTGTTCGTCTGGTAGCTGCCATTAATTGCCTCAAAGAGCAGCGATCTGAAGCCATGTAGCATTGCCTGGTGCTCCATCCCTGCTGCAACCTTATGCTTTATTCAACTCTTGCTTTGAATAAACTGAAATGGAGCATTCGTTATAACCAAGATACATTTACACTTATTGAAAATCACCACTTGGTCGTACCTTTTGTGGGGGGCTTTGCATGTATCAGGAATGGGCACATCCCTCAATGGCCTTGGATTAATAGTGGGGAATAATTCCATCAGCACACATTGCCTGACAGCGTATTGGCCTAAGTTGCTATCCTTCCGATATAACACAAGAACACAAGAAGGCTGAATACTGACAGGCTATTTGATCAGGCAACATCACAATCATACCTGAATCCATCCCCATTGGCATCACTATTACAACCCTTATTTTCTATCGATGACCATCAGGATCCTGCCTGACTGCTCATGGCACAGTGGTCAGCACTGCTGCCTCACAGCGCCAGACACCCAGGTTCAATTCCGGCCTCGGGTGACTGTCTGTGTGGTTTGCACATTCTCCCCGTGTCTGCGTGGGTTTCCTCTGGGTGCTCTGGTTTCCTCCCACAATCCAAAGATCTGCGGGTTAGGTTGATTGGCCATGCTAAATTGACCCTTACGTCAGGGGGATCAGCAGGGTAAATATGATGGGTTACGGGAATAGGGTCTGGGTGGGATTGTGATTGGTGCAGATTTGATGGGCTGAATGGCCTCCTTCTGTGCTGTAGGGAGTCTACGATTCTCTGGTACAGTGATACTCAAATGTAAAGATTCCAACACTGGCCTAAATGAGATTAGTTAAGGCAGTACATATTGGAAGTCAAACTTGACACTATTCTGACCTGCAGGGTGCAGTAATGGAACACAGGACATAGAACACTACAGCACAAACAGGCCCTTTGGCCCACAAGTTGCACCGATCATATCCATACCTACCAGGCCTATCTATAACTCTCAATCCCATTAAATTCCATGTACTCATCCAGAAGTCTTTTAAAAGACCCCAGCAAGTTCGCCTTCCACTCACTCACCACCCTCTGAATGAAAAACTTACCCCTGACATCTCCCCTGTACCTGCTCCCCAGGACTTTAAACCTGTGTCCTCTTGTAGCGACCATTTCAGCCCTGGGACTGTAACTGACCATTTCAGTTACATACCAGACTCTGCCTTTAGGAGCCAATCAGATCGCGTTTTTTTAAATAATATTTTGTGTACAAACAGCAACACAGGGAATATTTTTTACCAATTAAGGTTAACGTGAAGTGAGCAATGCCAAAATTCTGGATCCCTTCAGCCTATTGGTGAGGCTGGACTGAAAGGACAAGGAATTTGACTAGAATCTGGATATGTCAGGCTCAGCCTCCAGTTTCCCCAGGGCTTTTGTTTGGAGAGGAGTCTGTCCTGAATCTCCCACATCAGAAGGGGCTCCAATGCCAGGAGTTTGCTCCACTCCAGTCTGAGAATCCACTGGCAGGCTGTTACGCCAAGGGAGAGGGAGGAGTACAAATTGTTGGCAGGTGGAATCATTGTTGTGTACTCTACCACTGGGGTGCATTCCAAGAACTGACTCCACAGACAGATATCGGGGAGTACAGATATCTACTGGCAGGTCTCACTTACTCCACATTCCAACTCCTACTGCCCTCCCAGAGGCTGTCCCTGGAGGATCTCCAGACATATTCCCTTAAAGGGCTATGGCCACAACATACACAGCAGAGGTGGCAGCAGCTCTCAGAGGGTCCTTCTTGCCTGCAGACTCCAGGCTTGGTACTTCATTATTAGAAAGGTAGTACTCATACACTTGTGTATCTGTTTAACACTTTTTATTAGTGCTACATCTAAACAGGATGCAGGGTAGGTATGTTGCTGCTGGGCATGGTGTTTTAACTTCTCTCTTGAAAGTCTAAGACATAACAGACTGATGTCAGTGATAGATCATTATCTATGCCATACATTAGCATCACCCGTCTGTGAGCCCTTTGACAAAGAAGCAGCGCTTCGAAAGCTAGTGGCTTTTGCTACCAAATAAACTTGTCGGACTTTAACCTGGTGTTGTGAGGCTTCTTAATGTGTTTACCCCAGTCCAACACCAGCATCTCCACATTTTGAAACGGAAGCCAGAAAGTACTTGAATGAGCTTTTTTTTAATTTTTCTTCATGACAAAGCGGGTGCAAGGAAACCACAAATTTTCATTTGGAGGTGAGGTAATTGAGTTAGGGGTCCTGCCCGATTGCCCAGCCTCTGTCAGTTGTTGGCATCTCCAGTCAACCATGCACCAATCAAAGTTTAAGAAGTGAGGAGTGAGAGTGACCTACATCGCTATGTTGCTGCATATATCCATTTGGTAGTGGATGCAATCCAGATGGAGCAGAAAATATCAGGATAAGAAAGAGAGAAAGAAAGACAGAACAAAGGACTGACTTGCATTTATATGTTTCTTTTACTATTCACTTAAGGGATGTGGCTAGGCACTGGCTTAATTGTCAGTCAGTGGCTTAATTGCTAGAGCAGGGGGAGGAGGGAGGAGGTGGGGTGGGTGATACTTTGAGGAGAGACAATGGAACCACACAAGACATAGTACTTCTAAAGCATATAGACACTAATTGCCATCTCTGGGGGAGACAAAGGGAGATAACTGGAGATAAGTATCATCTCATCAAGAAATATCCTGTGCCTAGTGTTCAAACGTATTGGAGAATTTCTCCTTCCAGTACACAATGACTGGAATATAAGCCAGGTGTGTATGTGTGTGTGTGTACCAGTGTGTGTGTAACAGTGTGTGTGTATCAGTGTGTGTGTATCAGTGCTGAGGTATGAGAATGTGTGTGACACAGAGGAAGAGAGGCCAACCAGCAGCTGCACCCCAACACAAGTTTTTTGCAGGTCTCTCTCTCTGATTGTTGGATTAAGCCATGTCAGCAAAGACTGCATCTGAAAAGAAAACAGGGCAGCTTCTTCATCAAACTGCAGAACGCTGGAATCTCGGAACTGACTATTCGCCTGCCAAAGTCATTGCTACTGGAAATTGAAATCGCAATAGCTGTAACGCTTAATCACCTACTCCTCATGGGTCAAGGATCGTTTCAGATATCTTTTTTTAACTAACTTACTTTAGATTCAATTCTCATATCTAGGCTTGTAAATGTGTGTGCGTGTGTTTTCTTGTCTTTAGCAGTTAATAAACTCACTCCATTGATAACTCAAGAAAACCTGGTTAAAAGCCAGTCCAAAGATGTGTGGGTTAGGTGGATTGGCCATGCAAAATTAGCCCTTAATGTCAGAGGGACTAGCTTGGGTAACTATATGGGGTTATGGAGATCGGCCTGGGTGGGACTGTGGTCAGTGCAGAATGCGCCGAATGGCCTCCTTGTGCACTGCAGGATTCTATGCTGAGTTTGCACGTTCTTCCCGTGACTGCATGGGTTTCCTTCTGGTGCACCTGGATTTCCTCTAGGTGCTCCAGTTTCCTCACACAGTCTGAAAGATGTGTTGGTTAGGTGCATTGGCCGTGCTAAATTCTCCCTCAGTATGCCCAAACATGTGCTAGAGTGTGGCGACTAGGGAATTTTCACAGCAACTTCATTGCAGTGTTAATGTCAGCCTACTTGGGACACTAACAAATAAAAAGATGGACACAGCCATGAGAGCCTAGACAAAGACCATCATTGTGAAATTAAAATACCTTTTGAGATTGTCAGCCAATGTGGACACCCTTGGGACAGCATTGAAGGATATTATAGTCTTCTGTGCCTTACACAGCTTTCACTTGCATTCAAGTTTGCAGAGGGTGAGGAGAACTGGCCTCAATTTGAACAGATACCCAGGTCCCACAAGAGATGCTCGCAAAGCCCATCAATTCACTTATCAAGAGCCATGGAGCGGATTGTAAAAGACTTTACCTTTATTAAAGTGTCTTTAGCGCCCAGCCTACTGCAATTGTCTGCATATGGTCCAATACCTGCAACAATCCAAGATCCCCACAAGAACCAAAATAAATAAATCAGGGGTCAGTTTTGATCTGGAATGCACCCTGAAAAGTAATGGAAGAAGATTCAGTTTTGGCTTAAGAGAAATTGAGTGAGTACCTGAACAAAAAAAAAGTTGCAAAGTGATAGAGCAAGGGTAGGATGGTGGGACTAGCTAAATTGCTCTGACAGAGAGCCAGCCTGTGTTTAATGGGCTTAATGGCCTTATACAGTGCTGTATACACTCTATGACCGTGGGTTTGTAGGCACTTTGTAGACACAAATGATCACAGAATGGGGTGTGATGAAGTGGCAAGTATATACTGATTTCATTGGCTGCCTTGTGATATTTTGGTCGGCGGACATGCGTGAATGTTGGAACTGTGCCCACCAACAGTTAAAGGAACAATTAAGCGCATTGTGACTCCTCCTCTTCTGTAAGGACAAAACTCTTATTCTTAGTTCTCCTTTTCTTGCTGGAATATCCTGCCCTCCTTGCAAAAGATGCAGGTTTAAGTGCCCACCATATTGCTGTACCTCACCCTTATATACAGGCCAGCCAACGCACAGGATTATGTGTCATTTTACGCTCTCCATTTCACACTCGTGAGCACCCACAAGCGCTGCCATCCACAAAGACACCTATCAAAGCTTCCAGCTGGATTCAGCACTCACCTTGGCAGAGGGCAGAACTGTTTCCTGCACTGGATAGAGGGCCTACATGCGATGTCATTCCACTTGATCAGACCTGCCACCTCTCTTCTTTGTCACGTCAGTTGGCCTCCTCTTACCTTCCTGTGGCAGCAAGGTGTTGCATCAGGCATTGACTGCCTCCACAGGGAGGCAAACTAGCTCCAGACATTTCCTGACAAGGGTTGTGGATGACATATTGCAGACAGTAACAGCACAATAACTGAGGTAATAAATAAAACATTTTGATTTTCAAAGTAGCTCTCTGGGGCTCCTGAATACCAACTGCCAACCTTCAGGAAGGTCCATTGAATTCACCCTCACTGGTCCTGACACTCTCACTGGCAGTGTGGCGCCTGTCTCAGTGTGTGTCGTACACTGGCTGGGCAGTTAATTGACCGGGCAGTGTGAAATTGAACTCCAAAGCCAATCATGGGCAACAGCAGATTACATAACCTCATCCTATCCTGCTGATCGTTTTCACCCAACAAGCTAAAAACTCCTATGATGCCATGGGTTGGATTTTACATTCCTCCACCAAGCCCCCTTGTGCCCGTGCCCTCTGCTCACACCCCCGGCCCCAGCCCCCACCCCACATCCCCCTCATCCACCCCGCCCCATGCTCCATTGACAAACCTACTGGAGGGGACGTGTAATATTGGATCAAGCCAATTTTCAGGTATGCCTGACTGCCACCTAGAACAGGTATCCAGGTCCTTGAATATGTTAATGAGGGTCCTAATGTTTCTTTTGGACCCCATTGTTGAACTGGATTGCAGTGACTATTTCCTCGGGTGGCTGTAGCTGTTACTAAGGGGCATAACTATAAGGTTCATGGTGGGAGATATAGGAGGGACAGCCAATGTAGGTTCTTTACTCAGAGAGAGGTTGTGGTGCGGAATGCACTGCCTGCTGTGATAGTGGAGTTGGACACTTTAGGAACTTTCAAGAGGTTATTGGATAGGTGCATGGAACACACCAGAATGATGGGGAGTGGGATAGCTTGATCATGGGCCCGGACATAGCTCAGCACAACATCGAGGGCCGAAGGCCTCTACTGTGCTATACTATTCTATGTTCTATGAGCGGGGCAACTACAGGATCAGGATGTTTCAGCAGCTGCTGGGACAAGAGAAAATGAGGATTTTTTAAAATGGATATAGGATGCTCAAACAGGAAATCCCTCTCCACAGCCCCACCTCCCGGCTGCCCCCAAAACCACAGTGTTTACGATTGCTCCAACACATGGTTACCACTCCACCCTTCCTCCTGAGACTGATCTAAAGGCCTCTACTGAGGAGGGGACAGACCTTGGAAAGGTCCACTGACCTCAGGTGGGAATTTCCCACCCAGTGGAGGGGGGGAAGAATAGCTGGAAAGTCCTGCCCTCTGAGTCTAAAACAAGAATGGCTCCTGATTGGACCAGCAGGTCACATGAATCTTTCAAGGACATGCTCCTTAAAGGGCCATACACCACACTGACATCAGAGACCTTGAAATTGGGTTTTGGACCACATTTTAATTTTTTAGGTAAGATTTCAATATTGTAGGCAGGGAGCCATGGAATTGCATTGGTTCCCATGTTGGCAAAAATAGAAGGAGAAACCTGAATCAAGTATTAAGCCGTTTGCAGCTTTTAGGCCCTGTTAACTCCCTCTTATCAAAATAGGCTGCTCTAAAAGCCAGTATTCAGGAAAATGTTATTTACAAGTTCCCTAACCAGCAGTCTTTGAAGGCAGTGCTGGTGGTTGCCACCAGAAAAGCACTCCCAACTCATTATTGAAAAGATACGTTCAACATTCCCCATCTGTGTCACTCTCTGTACATATCTCCTACCCAACCCACCTGACCTTGAGATGCCTGTTGTCCAATCTCTGTCCCTGACAGATTCAAACGTCCCAGCGATTACCCCAATTCCTGACTCTTGATATCCCACCTCAACTCCACTCCGGGCCCAAAATTTCTGATTTCCCTCCTGAACCCTCCCAACTACCAATTTACAATTTACAATCAGCCCGCCCCTACTGCTACAAATGTTGGCCTTGCACCCCACCCTCTCACTAACCCTGAACACTGATCTCCTGACCCATCTGTGTTTGTTCATGTTGTGTTGTAATTAATGTTTTAATAATTTTCTGAAGTGGTTAAAAATTTCTCAGCCATCAGGAAGATTTTTTCATACACGTGAATGTATGCATGTTGTACATACATTTGGTTGAATGGTCTTTTGGATTCCACAGAAACATTCTGGGTGGAATTATCCTGTCCCATCTGCCAGGGGAATCATTGAGGGTGAGGGGCGGACAATGGAAAGGTCAATTGACCTTGGGTGGGATTTTCCAGCCTTGGGGCATTCAGAACTAAACTGAGAAAAATCAACCTCCCTGAAGCAGAGCTCTTGTATATCCTTCTGTATTTGAGCACTAACACAAAAAAGCTACATCCTTAGAACATACAAATAGCCCATCTGTATAAATAAATGTGCACAACAGCAAGGACTTTAATTGCCATTTGACTGGATGGCTTAAACTTTTGGCAATACAATGGAAGGATGCACAAAGGTTCAAGCATATCTTCAGTTTTTCAAAGAACAACTGTCTCACAACAGGTTAAAGTCCAACAGGTTTATTTGGTAGCATGAGCTTTCGGAGTGCTGCCCCTTCATCACTCACTTGATGAAGGTGCAGCATTCTGAAAAGTTATGCTACCAAGTAAACCTGTTGGACTTTAACCTGGTGTTGTTAGGCTTCTTACTGTGCTTATCCCAGTCCAACACCAGCATCTTCACATCAAAGAGAAACTGAATAAAGTTAATGGCGCACAAAGTGTCCAAAGAGCCTTTTATTTTAAAAGTTCAAAGATCTCTTAAACAGATTGTCATGTTTTCTTGGAGTGCATTTCAACTGCGCCACAATGGAAATGCACGAAGCATAATCAAGCAGTGAATTAAAAATCCAAACTAAGTCTGGCTCCACAAACAAAACATGTAAATAATTGATCACTAAACTAGATTGTATGGTTGCATTTTTGATTCATTTTGAGAGTAGATATTTTGAGACGTTAATCCTGCGTCCTCATCTTGAAGGACAAAGAACTGGGATACAATCTCATCGTGGTTTATATTCAGCAGCTCAGGGAAGTAATTGTTTTATGTATAAGGACTGCAGCCTTCAGACGGTTTCTGTGAGAAGCTTTATTGAACTATCTTATGATGTCTGCCTCCAGAGACAGCTTCATTGCATAGTTGCATGACTATGGAAAGCCAAGCGTGTCGACACACAGGTTACATTTCAAAACCCAACAGTAATACAATAAAGACCTAATTTGTGGCTTCAGCCACTTATTTCCAGGGCACAATGAGAACGCTTATTGTTTTTGGTGTACTTCTAATATTCTCAAAGTTTTATCAACTTTTAAATTTCAACTGACCCTACGATGAGGCAGTAAGATTTTCACTGGAATTCTACTGTCCCACCCGCCACGGAACTGGAGTGGGCGAGGGGTGGACAATGGAAACGTCCGCTGACCTCAGGCAGGATTTTCTGGACTTGGGTTGAGCGAGGCTTTAAAATTCCACTCACTGCGTTTCTAACAGTGCGGCCTAAACTTTAACTCCCTGGTCAGGAATACGGAATTGGGAGAATCCCCAGCTCTGCGAAGATGATAGCTGAAAAAACTGCCTCGGAAGTGCACAGTTTTGTGTGGACTTGGGGTGTACTGGAACCTGGCTCTGTTAATCCCAGGAACACAGGGGCTGTCTGGTGTGGCAGCAGTCTGGCAACAGGCCAGCCACAGTGATTCGGCACTTTGTCTCAGCTTCGGCAACCTTTACATGGTATGAAATGGAAACCTGATTGCTCCATCACCTTTCAGTGGGATCATTGCTGAGAGGTACCCAATTGTTCTCACAATCCCTGACCCATAGCATACACCCCACGGTGCATCAATGCCAACCTATGTCCCTTTACCTGTTCCTCATGTCCCCATGATATGGAGATGCCAGCGTTGGACTGAGGTAAACACAGTAAGAACACCAGGTTGTGTTCATGTCCCCTCCATAGAAGCTCTACAGTACAGAAGAAATCCATTCGGCTCTTCGAACTTGCACCGACAACAATCCCACCCAGGTCCTATCCCCACTTAGTTGCCCTACTAATTGATCTAACATCCCTGGAACAAAGGGTTAATTTAGCATGTCCAATTCAATTTGGACTGTGGGAGGAAACCCACACAGACACAGGGAGAATGTACAAACACCACTCAGTGACCCAAATCGGGAATCAAACAGAGGTCCCTGGAGCTGTGAGGCAGCAGTGCTAACCACACTACCCCTCAAAACAGCTTTCTACCTGTTTTTATCAGTTCCATGTGCAATTCCATCTAAAATTGTAGTTGGGATGTAGCGAAGGAACCCTCCATAATTTATGCTGCCAAATGAATGCTGTGTTAAATCAGTCCCCACAGCTGATTAAATTATGCAAATGAGCAACTGTAAATAACAAAAATATCTATACTTCCACATTTGTGTTATAAATAATTTTCTCCCACTTTCATATGCATCAACACTTAATATTTCTTCACAGACTATGTGATATACAGATAAAAATGTTAATTTACCATACTGACGTTTCTATGCATTTGTTTTGTATTCTCATGAATGATGGATGCCTAAAAACAATGCAATCTTTAAGGCTTGTTGATGAACATATTTTGCAAACATTGTTTGTCTTTGAAAATCCTGGGCAGCGATGTACATTATAAAGTCCATTTAAATAACTTTCATTGCTGCAACTTAGACATTCCTGAGAGTTTGTTTTTCGATTTGACTCAATTATAGATTCAATCCGACTGTAGCTTCCCACCCTTTAGCAGTATTTCAAAAGTAGAAGCGTATTGTTTATTGTCAATAAGTGCCCTGAGGAATTTGTATACTGGCCTGTCTGTTAACGCGTTGTAATTATAACTTAGGATGGTAATGTAAAATGAGAGGTATTGAATTGCCCGCTCATTTTATACGCCGCCTGTCTTTGTCACGATTAAGTTCAGTGGGAAATAATATAATGGATGGCTAGTTTAATGCTGCCTATGTTGCTGGCTTTATATTATCACCCAAAGTTAAAATTACCCTCTGTTTCTGAGCAAAGAATAACTATTGGTGCATTATTACCACGACATTGATACTAGTTTTGTGGGGAAATTTTGACATTGCTTTGAGTATAGATTTAAACTAGTTGTCAGTTCTGGGGAAGAGTCATATTGGACTCAAAACATTGGCCGGAATTTTTTGGCTGTTCACCTCAATGGGATTCTCCAGTCCCACCGGCAGTGCACACCCACCCGCAGGTTTCCCAGCAAGGTGTGGCATCAATGGGAATTCCCATTTACAGCAGTGGGATCAGAGAGTCCGGCCACTAGCAAACAACGTGCCACTTTCCGCTGACAAGAAAACACGTGGCTCGGAGGCCGGAGAATCTTGCCTGTTAACTTTGTTCCTCTGTCCACAGATGCTGCATTACCAACAGAGGTTTTCCAGTATTTTCTATTTATATTTCAGGTTAAACAAGTATTATGGACCTGCCTTGACAAAAATCCAGTAGTTGGGTTCTAATAGAAGATCACCATCCTGATATGTGAGGCTGGATGTTTGTTTCCCAATGGAAGTGAGAATTGTGTCTCGAAACATTGAACTGAGTTTATCTTTGCAGGAAAACAATTTTCCGTTGCCCTCATGATACTCACATCAATTTTGTTGGACCTCCTCTTGAGTTGGGAAGGCGTTGGGTGCAAAATGCACACGCATCTCTTCCGAGATTGGGCTCCCCATTGTGAGAACCGAACAAAGTTTTTATTTTCTCCTGCACAGATTTTTGTGTGCTGCTGTAGGCTTTGGAAGCCCTGAAAAAATGCAACTCTTTGTACAGATGGAATTCTATGTGGAGTTTGCACATTCTCCCCGTGTCTGCCTGGGTTTCCTCCAGGTGTTCCGGTTTCCTCCCACTGTCCAAAGATGTGTGGATTAGATGGATTGGCCATACTAAATTGATACTTAGTGTCGGTGGGGGGGCGGGGGCCGGGTGCTAGCATGGGTAAATGCATGGGGTTATGGGGGTAGGGCTGGGTGGGATTACGGTCAGCACAGATTTGATGGGCTGAATGGCCTCCTTCTGCACTATAGGATTCTATGATTCTATGACAGTTCTTGACCACTAGAGGAAGCCTGCTGAGAATTTGGGAAAATTCTGAAAGGTATGTGTAAAGTGTTTTGACATCTACAAATGTCACAATCAGATGCTGTATTGTGTTGTTAACTTGCTTTTGATGCAACGATTAATCATTGGGATTTGTCTTGCAAAGCTAGGTTGACCACTACATGATCAGTGGCAATGTTTTTGAATTCAACTGTATTTTATTCAACTGCATTTACAAGAATTCCCATTGATTTGCATTGTTTCTGAGGATTGTAAATAGTGGATGCTGGATAAGTGGCCAAAGAGTATATAGGGGGGTATGGAGGGGACATGCAGATAGCATGGGGAATATCAGAAAGCAGGGAAGGGGTGTAGGAGAATCTCAGGGGGCATGGGAATGTCAGGTGAGGTCTGAGGATGCATGAGGTTGATGAGCGGTGAGATTTAATGGGACTTTAAAGGATATTGGAAGCTGTCTCCGAGAATTAGTTGGAAGACCCGCCTCTGCACCCTCACTCCTCCCGCACTCTGAACAGTCTCACAAAATGGACTATGAAGCCTAACCCTGTGTGAAAAGGCAGAGATTCTAGGCAAAATCACCAATGGGTTGGGTGTCTATTTTGGACAAGTCTGCCAGTTGGGTTTTCCTCAGCCCCCTTGAGAATCTGGCCTGTTAACTCCATTTCTCTCTCCAGAGATGCTACCACGCCTACCAGACAAACTGACTGTTTTTATTTTTATTTATTCCTTCACATGGTGTGGGCATCACTGGCAAGGCTAGCATTTGTTGCCCATCCACTATTGCCATTGCGAAGCTTGTGGTGAGTTGTCTTTGCTTTCAGATCTCCAGCTTCCAATATTTTTGCTTTGGATTTGGATACGATCAGGAACTTTTTCATGAATTCTACTTTTAGTTGACTTTCAAAGCTGGTTCCTTGCGTTGCCTGGTCAGTTCTTTCACAGCAGTTAAATTCTCAGGACTAATTAAAGGCAGGAAAGGCGATGATCTGTATGTACAGTTGAGCATTTTGCCCTCTCTCTGATGATTCGTGCAACTGAAGCTTCCACTTGCTTTGCTTAATAAATGTTGTCATTACTACACCTACTGTAAGAATGGCAAAGAAAATGTTTCGGTTCAAAGGGAATGGTGGGCAAATTTAGATCAATCCTATCCAGCTAACCGGGTTTATTGAATGGAAATGCCAAATGGTTAAAGAAAAAGTTGCTGCTACAATTTTTGCCTTTTGCACATCAGTAAAGTAAGATTAACTGAATCAGCGATGCCACCAAATGTCACGATAATTAGTCAGCTGCGTCCAAAAGAAGTTCAAACTATTGCTGCTGTTGAAAGGTGCCATGTTATTATGGTAAAGTGTCCATAACCATTAGAGTTTCTGTGTTCTTATAATTTATTCCCCAAGGTAATACAGTTCACAGCGTTCGATGTCAGATGCCATGGGTTTATTAAGCATGCAATAATTATTATTTGCAATAATTAAACTTGCACTTACCAGTGGCACTCATGATAAAATCTTGTGAGCTTTCGCTGCAGAATCTAAATTGTTAGAGTGAGCTTGGGCTTTCAGGTTGATTGGATCTTAATTGAATTCTAAAGTATCTGTTCTAACGCCCACTTTTTATGTTTTTTATACCACTATGTGACAATTTGCATGTTTCATAGTAACATTACATAGTTGTCATTCAGCATAAATTTGCCTGTCCTTTCAGCCATACATCCGAGATAGTTCCCTTACTTATACACCCCAATTTTCTGGCTTCAGTATCTCCTCTACATGAATAGATTAAAAAGAGCTTTTAAGATGTTACATGAAAGGTTTCAGATAAGGGCTCATAGAGTTGAGGGTACAGAATTGGGTAATGGACAGGAAGCAAAGAGTAAGGATAGATGGGCCATTTTCAAGTCAGCAGAATTTGACTAGTGAATAACCATTAGCAAAATGTTCAGGCTTCAACTATTTACAATATACATTAATGACATAGACCTAAAGTAATGTATCTAACCTTACTGAAGGTATGAAGCTAGGTGGAAATGCAAACTGTGCTGAAGACACAATGTCCGCAAAGAGATGTAGACAGATTGGCTGGGATTTTATTGCCTCGCTCGCCCCAGAATTGGGGCGAGTGAGGCTCACAGAATGGCATTCTCCATTGGCCTCGGGCAGAATCTTACAAGCCTCGGACAGGTGAGACGGTAAAATTTCAGCAATTAGGTAAGTGGATAATAAGATGGCAAATGGAATATAATGTGGAAAGTGTGAGGTTATTCACTTTTCATTGGACATAAACTTGTAAGCATTGATGTTTAGTGGAACCTTGGCTTAATGATACAAGAATACAACCTAACTGCTTTGAATTGAATTTTGTTCATCATTGGAAAGTTTCCCACTTTTATTTGGTCAATTTTCATCTTTGGCATACATCAGGCAGCAAGCCCATCTGATGTTGCTAACAAGAGGTCTGAACTATTTTAATAGTCAAGTGTTTCCAACACTGATCAGAAAAGTAGAAAATATGATGGCCTACCTGTAATATCTGGCCTGCAAGAGTATATTAATTGGGAAGTCTGAGTCAATTGGCCAGGAAAACAGAAATTAGAAGTGTAGTTGATGAGCAGAGAGCACAAAGTACACTGCAAACCTGAACTTTGGCGGGATTTTCCGGTCTCGCCTGCGACGATCCTTGCCATAGGAGGGATGGAAAATTTGATGGACCTGTTATAGGTCTGTTGACTTTGGGCAAGACTAGAAAGTTCAGCTGCTAATGTGAAAAGAACAAACAAGACTGAAAACAAACACATTTTCATTGGTCCCAGACCTGATTCTATTGAAGCTTTTGAGGGAGTCTGCATTTTCCTAATCTATTATGTAGGTACGACACTCAAGAGGTATTATGTTTCACTGCTGCAGAATAGCTATAGGGTCCTAGCAATATCATAGGATCCTGGTTTGCTTTACATGCTGAGACTTCTACCTTTTTTGGCAAAAGCTGCCTAAAAGGAAGCATAGCAGCTAGCCCCTTTAAGGGCCATGTATTGGAGGGGTCATGTGACCCAATTTCCCAATGTGAAACAAGCATGGGAATCTAGGGAACAGCCAGACTGTTCCTAGAACTGAGAATGAACACATTAATTGTAGAACTCAATATTTTGTTGTAAATTGTAATAAACCCCTTGTTGTTTGTTAGCTAACTGGTGGTTGCCAATCATTGTAATTACTATACTGGCAACGAGGTAAACAACAGCAACTCAGATTGTAATGGAAAAGTTGAAGGAAAGTGTGTTGGCAAAAGTTAGATAACAAGTCCAATGGGGTTCAGCCTGCAAACTGAGGAAAAAGTAGATATGTCTCTCTTTGAGAAGTTTTCAATGCTGCTATAGAAGACTTGGGACAGTTTGTGGAACATTTGGAATTTTTTTCATGCTAATGAAATGGGTGGGGGGTTAGTGGTAAGAAGAAGTTTATATTACTGACTGCATGTAGGATCCAGAAGTATCACTTAATTTGAAGTTTAGCATCCCCGGATGCTAAAACCATTTGTAGAGTTTGTTGAGCGTGCAAAGGGGCATTATCAACATAATCCTCCAGTAATATTACCAAGAAACAAATATAACTCCAACAGAAGAGCCTCTGGGAAAACCATTGCAGTCTTTATAGCGAGGCTAAGACAAATTGTGGAGCATTGTGGTTTTAGGTCAGATTCACAACTCTTTGAGAGAAATGGTTTCTCCTCAACTGTGTTTTAAAATTGCTACCCCTTATCCTAAGACTATGACCTCTTGTCCTAGACTACCCCACCAGGGGAAGCATCCACTCCATATCTACTTTTCCATACCTTTTATCATACTGAATGCCTCAATTTGAGCACCCCCATTCTAAATTCCAGTGAGTATAGGCCTAAACTACTCAATCCCTCTTCATACGACAAACCCCTCATCTCTGGAATCAATCTGGTGAACCTCCTTTGAACTGCCTCCAATGCCATTACATCTTTCCTCAAATACGGAGACCAAAACTGCGCACAATACTCCAGCTGTGGCCTCCCCAATGCCTTGAATAGTTGCAACAATACTTCATTATCTTTATATTCTACTCCTTTTAGCTATAAATGCCAACATTCCATTCGTTTCCTTATTATCTGCTGTACCTGCACACTGGTTTTCTGTGAACGAAGACACCCGGATCTCTCTGCACCGGAGCATCCCAAAGTCTTCCCACTTACATAAGTCGCCTTCCCATTTTTGCAACCAAAATCCATGATCTCACATTTATCCACATGAAACTCCATCTGCCATATTTTTGCCCTCTCCTAACCAATCTATATCCAATTTTAAGATCCCTATTTCCACTTTGCAACTTGCTATCCCACCTATTTTTGTTGGTTGGATGTGCTAAATTGCCCTTTGGAGTGAGGGGGATTAGCAGAGTGAATATGTAAGTTCCAGGGATAGGACCTGGATGAAATGGTTGTTGCTGAAGGCTCGAAGGGCTGAATGCCTTTTCTGCACTGTAGGGACTCTATAACACAATAAAAAGTCTGACAACACCAGGTTTAAGTCCGACCGATTTATTTGATAGTAAATTCACTAGCTTTCGAGGTTACCCTCTTCGTCAGGTGAATGGAGAGTTCTGGCCTCAGACAGAGCATATAAAGCATAGACAGTTTACAGATTACTGATTAGAATGCGAATCTTTACACCTAACCTGCTGTTCAAGTCTTAAAGTGGCCGACAATGTGAGTGGAAGGAGCACTGATCACAGGCTAAAGAGATGGGTATTATCTCCAGTCAGTACAGTAACAGTACAGTACAGTATTGTCTGGAGACAATACACATCTCTTTAACCTGTGATCAGTGCTCCTTCCACTCACATTGTCGGCCACTTTAAGACTTGAACAGCAGGTTAGGTGTAAAGATTCGCATTCTAATCAGTAATCTGTAAACTGTCTATGCTTTATATGCTCTGTCTGAGGCCAGAACTCTCCATTCACCTGACGAAGAGGGTAACCTCGAAAGCTAGTGAATTTACTATCAAATAAATCGGTTGGACTTAAACCTGGTGTTGTCAGACTTTTTACTGCGTTTACCCCAGTCTAACGCTGGCATCTCCACATCAGGGATTCTATAATTCAATGATTCTATGATTGTTGCTAATGTTTTGAAAACTGTTTTAAGTTATCAATGTACTGTGTAATAAGAGACTTAAAGAGGGGGGAGATGTAGTAGTCAGCCCCTTTTGGGGGAATGCATCAGAAGGGTCGTCCCCGACCGTTTGATGGGGGACAAACACAGGGATCTCAGGGCAGAATGCGGGCTTTTGTAGCCAGATTGATGTTTGAGATGAGAATGAACACATCGATTTTGGCAATCTGCATACAGTTGTAAATAGTAATAAACCATTGTAGCTTGTCAACTAACTGTTGATCGTTGCATTTACTACAGGAAGCCAGTTCAAAAGTGGCAGTAGGAAGAAATCAGCTAGAGCCTAATAAAGCATTTTGGGATACCTTGATGTATTAATGCAAGTTCTTTCCTGTTTTCTTGTTTTCTCTGATGCAACTTAAAACAAACAATGATAATGAAAAAAATATGAGCAGGGAAATTCTCCCAAAAAGTTAAATTTGGTGGAAGTTGCATGCAAGTCACCCCAGTACTTTCGACTGATTGCTTTTAACTGTGTGCACGTCTCTGAATATCTTCTGTGCATTAATTTTAATGGATGAGAATTGAGGACGATGTACACACAAATTCCCAATATTCGACCCCAGTGGGTACAATTCCGTGATGGGTGTGTATGAGTGTAAAATCCACCCTCCTGTACAGCAAGCAAAAAGTGCACCATCTGCTTGTAAATGGAAAATAAATAAGCTAACATAAGCAAGCCAGTTCCCAGGATTGCCAATGAGGTGCATTTAGGAGGTTAGCTTGTGAAATTGCACCTACTGTTGCTGATATTTGCTTTCAGCTCCAATGAAGCAGCAAAGCAGGCCAGAGATGAAGAAGTTAGCATAAATGAGAGGTAGAAACAGCAAGGTAGGTCAAGAGCTTTTATACTTATGGATAGAATAGTAATTCACTGCGGAGCAGTTGCCCAATTTATATTTAGCACCTTATTACGCCAGGGACAATCACCCTCCTCTTCAAAATGATTCTACGGGATCCTTTACATCTGCCTGAGAGAACAGAGAAGGCCTTTGATTAACATTTCATTATCTCTGCACCTCTGACAGTGCGGTGCTACATTGAAGTATCAGCCTACGCTATGTGCTTAAGTCTCTGGAGTGGAAGTGAACACGTATTACCCTGATTCAGGGATCAGAGTTCAATCACCGAGGTAAGTCTAACATTTTGCGATGAGGATGTTGATTCACTTGGGGTGGTGGATTGTGTAGGGGAGGGGGAAAGGGGGGGCGGGGGGGGGGGGAGCGGGGCGCAGGCGGCACAGGCTCTTAATACAAGAGGATGCAGAGAGTGATATGAAATGAGATCGAAAGCTTGTTCAACGTGCCCTGGAATTTTACATTTGCACTTTATTGTGCCTGCGTTCTAAATATTTAAGGTTAAATTTTTCAATCAAATGCAAACAGCCAAGGCAGTTGCGAAGAGTGAGATTGACAATGATACAGCGCTGGGATTGCACACACGGTTCTGTAGTTTCCTGAGAGTGCCAATCTCCATTGGACCCCCATTCTGAATGAAATTACCTCTGCTGAAATTGCACAGCCCCTTTTTCACCCAACCTTCCTCGCTCAGGGTGGGTGAGACAAGAAATGTGCAGCGTAACCCCACAGCTTCGACGTGGAGTGACTGAGGCACAGAGGGGGAACTCAGTCCCCCTTTTGAGGGCAGTGATTACTGTAAAGGGGATGTTTAAAGGGACAAGGGAGCAGGTATGTTCCACTGGTATGTGCATTACTGGGAACGTGTCGGGGAAGGGGGGAGGTAGGATGGGAAGCGGGGAGTGGGGAAAACCTGGAAGGGCTAGGGGAGGACACCAGGAGAGGGGGTGAGTGGAGACACCAGAAGGGGAAATGGCTGACCAGTGGGGAGGGGTCCGGACGGGGCAAATCAGAGGGGAGGAAGGGCTAACTTGAGAAGAGGAAGGGGTACCCCGGACAGGCAAGGACAGGGGTGTGGGGCGGGGGGGGGTGGGGGGGGGTGTCACAAAGCCGGGGGCGGGGGGGGGGTGGCGGGGGTGGTTGTTCCTGGGTGGAGGAGTTGTGTGTGTGTCTGAGTGGAGGTTGGAGTGTCCAAAAGCGAAGCTGGGGTGGGGGAGTGGGGTTCTAGAGCAGCGGAGGGAGGCAGAATCCCGGAATGGAGGGACGGATCTTGGAGCAGAGGGGTCATAGTGTCCCAGAGCAGAGGAGGGGCTCCCGGAACAGAGGCAAGGGGTCCTCAGAACAGAGAAAGTTTCAGATTGGAGGGATGGGTGGAGGGGCGGTGTTGCAGAGCAGTGGAGAGAGTGCCCCAGAGAGGAGGAGGGAGTGTCCCAGCGCAGATGAGGGAGTGTCCTGGAGCAGATGAGGGAATGTTCCAGAGAACAGAGGAAAGGGTTTTGGAGCAGCGGAGAGTGTGGGATCCCAGAATGGATGGGGAGTGTCCCAGAGTGGAGGGGGGGGGGGTGATGGTGGAGCTGAAGGGAGGGATTGTCCCAGAACAGAGGTGGGGTGGTGTCTTGGAGTAGAGGGACGGAGTTTGGGAGCAGGAGATGTCCAGGAATGAAGATGGGGTGTGTTGTCCCCTCGGGAGCCACTCAAAATAAAAGGCGAGGTATCGGCATCAATAGAACATCTCAGCTTCTAATTACCCTATAATGTAATTGACAGGTGAATGGTTACTCCATTTAGTCAAATTATAAAGAACCATGGCCAATATTCCTTAGCTTCCCAGCATCACATTTCGGGGGAAGCCCAATGATGCATTGGGGAATACTTCCAAGAAGTTTCCACGTAAGAGTTTACCTGGCAAATATCCAAAAGCACGAACTTCCTCCGGACAATTGTGCTGGGTATGGGAAGCAGCCAACAGAAGTAATTTCAATTGTTAAATTTGGAAGGTTCTGTCAGTTTTACCCTCATAGTCACTCTGAAAGAATGAGAAGGAAAATAAGTGCTTGCAACTCCAGAGTAACTATTTAAAAAAATCCAAACCAAGCCTTGCATGGGACACCCCAAACAAACACAACCCCTCCAGGGGACATAGCACAGCACCCCCAACCCTGAACCAGCCCCCCACCACAGTCCAAGTCTCCCTCCGGTCTGACCCCCACCTCCCCTTCAACCCCCCAACCCTACTCTGGGACACCCATCCTCTGGTCTGGGCCAACCTGCCTCCCTGAGGGGACAACACACCTCATCTTCACTCCACCCTGCCTCTGTTCTGGGACTATCTCTTCCTTCAGCTCCGGGACACCACCCTCACCCCACCCTTCCAGTCTGAGAACCCCCTCTGCTCTGTGACCCCATCCTCTGCTTTGGAAACCTCCTCCCCTGCTGCTCTGGGACCCCCCTTCCCACTCTTGGGCCCCACTCATTTCTGCTGCTCCAGAACTCCACCCCTCTCCCTCCTCCACTCTGGGAGTGCACCAGAGCAGACGAAGGAGTGTCCCAGAGTAGACGAGGGAGTGTCCCGGAGTAGACAAGGGAGTGTCCCAGAGCAGATGAGGGTGTGTCCCAGAGCACGGGGGGAAGGGTCTTGGAGCAGCGGAGGGTGTGGGGTCCCAGAGTGGATTCTTGCTTTTGCTATCGAATGAAAGAAAGTTTTGAGAGTGCAGGATGAAACAGTTAAAGTAACAGGAGACTCAGGTCGAGCATGGACAGGCAGAAGTAGAGTAAGGTCTGCTATAAATTCTATGGCCCAAGTTTTCTGGTCACCGAATGGTCATACCTGGAGGTACACCAGAAAACACACCAGGGCATCTGTCAGAAATCCTGATACACCGACTACATGGGAATCTTCCAGTTGTTTCAGCTTCCATTGTGTATTTACCCTGCATCCAGAACTTCCAAAACTCTGATTTAAATCTTCCATTGTTCTGACTCACTTAGCTGAATAGTTACCCAGGAAAGGCTAGAATGAATAAAGCTAACTACTGGGTAACTGAACTAGAGACCCCCTCTGATACACCTGTGGACCTCCTGACCAGGCCCCTGACTAACCCCCAAACTCTGATTATGCACTGACCTCTTGATTACCACCTGACCCGCTGAAGTACATCCTCCCATTTAGCCACCCGACCCCCAACAACTCAACTGCACCCTCCTGAACTCTCTAACCATTGCCTCACCAGTGACTACCCCCAACTCTAACTGCCCCCATTACATTTCCCATTCCCTCTGAATACCCCCAACACACCAACTACTATCCCCACACCTCCACCTACACCCTGAGCCTACCACAGCCCACCCCCTGACGATACCCGCACTCTCTCTCTATACCCACACCCCAACCACCCCTAACACTGACAATCCCCAAACCTCTAACTAATCCCCCGCCCACAACTCTGCCTAGCCATCCACCCCCATACACCCCTCACACACTGACCTGCCAACCTACCGCCTCAATTACTTACCTTACGACCTTAGGCTTGAATTTTACTCCCACCCCACCACTTCCCCCCTCTCCCACTCCCCCATTCTGGTGTGTTCTGAGGTGGGGGGAGCATGAAACTGCATGGATTGGATTCTCTCTCTGTGGGATCGCTCCCACCTCAATCCGAACACAATCTTGCAGTAAGCCTGGCATGGCCTAGGACAGGAAGCCTGTCCTTGCCCCACCAAAGTCTCTTACAGGCCATTTAAGGACTCTTTCCTGCCCAGACTGGTGGGCACTGAATAGCTGAGGGTGGGAAATAGAAAAAATCAATGTTGGGTAGGGAGGCACCCTACCCTCATGGACCACACACCTGTGACTTCCCTCCACGTCCACCCACCGCCCCCCCCCCACCCCCAACCCTGCTGCCTATACCCCAATTACTGATTACCCCCTTCGGCCACCATTCCCCACCCTGACCTCCAGCAGGGCACTCCCGTGACCCCTGCCAAACAGGTTCCTTGCGCTTAGTCAATTAGTCTCAAATACATCGCTGCAGTGTCTGGGTGGGACAAAGAGTTGTCGGATCTTCCCCATCAAGGAACAAAAACAAAAACAGCCCAGGAAACAGGCCCTTCGGCCCAACGAGCCCGCGCCGCCATTTTAACATTACAAGTCCCCCCTCCACCCATGACCTTTATCTATGCTTATGGCATTCCACATTGAGGGAAAACTAATTTAGGGACAATTTATTACCTCCATTCAGCCTAATAGCACGTCTTTGGGGTGTGGGAGGAAACCGGAGCACCCGGAGAAAACCCACGCAAGCATGGGGAGAATGCGCAAACTCCCACAGACACCGGCCCAAACCCATGTGTTTGCACAGCAAACGGTGATAGTCACTGAGCTGTCGTGTTGCCCAGCATCTGGTTCAGTTTAAGCGTACACTAACAACATCAAGTACTAGGCTATTCTCGAACATCCAAGAGCAGCCCTTGTACGACCCATCGCGTGTATGCCCCTCATTGGACAACAAGGCGGACCGACTTAAAACCTGCGAATTAAAAGAGAAAAACATTTGTATCATTCCACATCCTTATACATTACCAGGGACGTCCCAAGGCTACTGAACCTTATTTAAAACAATCTCCTATATCCCTCCATCTCCAACCTACTCATGTGCCTGTTTAAGTAACTCTTAAACAACTCCAGTGTACCTGCCTCCATCACCTTGCTTGGCAGAGCATTCCATACCCCCACTACCCTCTGTGTGAAAAACCTCCCTCTAATATCCGTGTTATTCCTCGCGCCCCCCCCCCACCCCAAGCCACCCTAAGCCCGTGGCCCCTCGTACTGTGCGTTTCTAACATAGGAAAAAGCTTACCACTATTTACTCTATCTATACCCTTCATAATCTTATATACCTCTATTAGATCTCCCCTCAGTCGCCGTCTTTCAAGGGAAAACAGCCCCAGTTTGCTCAATCTTTCCTCATAACCCAGTTCTTCCATACCAGGCAGCATCCTGGTAAACCTCCTCTGCACTCTCTCCAGGGTCTCCACATCTTTCTGGTAGTAAGGCGACCAGAACTGGACGCAGTATTCCAAATGCGGTCTAACCAACGTTCTATACAACTGCAACATTCGACTCCAGCTCTTATACTGTATACCCCTTCCTATAAAGGCTAACACACCATAAGCTTTCTTCACAGCCTTCTCCACTTGTACTGCCACCTTCAAAGACTTGTGCACTTGCACCCCCAGGTCCCGTTGCATTTCTATACTCTTTATAGGTCTACCCTTTATCATATAACTCCCCCCTACATTATTTCAGCCAAAATGCATCACCTCACATTTATCAGGATTAAACTCCATTTGACTCTTCAGATGATGGAGATTGAGCCCCCACCATCCAAAGAAATCAGGCCACTCTTGGTAGCTTATCAAATTGGCATTTAAACAAAGGGACAAATAAACTGCCTGGAATAGTGTAGCTAGTGCTGTATAAAGGAGATATGGCTTGGTTTCTCCCAATGCTTCTGGACCATGAAGGATGGACACTAGGAGCAGGGATGTCCCACATTTCTCCAGAGGCTAAGTTTGGAAATTGGATAAGAAGTGTAGAGCTCAGTGTAAAAGAAGTGAATAGGAATGGAGCTGTCATTCATTAGTCATTGCTGCTCCTTGGAAGATTTGACCATATTGAAAATCCTCCATCAATTCTGATGCATGAATGAAATTGGAGCAGATGAGGTCCCGGATTGGCAGGTAGGATTCTGTCTTCCATGAGGGGAGAAGGTGCATTTCCTCTCTTCCTAGACAATGTGAAGTGTTGAGAAATGCGCTTACCCATGTGAGCCTGCTTAATGGGTGGCATGAGGGCACAGTGGTTAGCACTGCTGCCTCACAGTGTCGGGGACCCAGGTTCGATAATTGGCTTGGGTCTCGGCTTATCCATGCAAAGTCTGCACATTCCCTCCCATGTCTGCTTGGGTTTCCTCTGGTGCTCAGGTTTCTTCCCACAGGCCAAAAGATGCGCTGGTCAGGTGCGTTGGCCATACTAAGTTCTCCCTCAGTGTATCCAAACAGGTGCCGGAATGTGGTGACTGGGAAATTTTCACAGTAGCTTCATTGCAGTGTTAATGTAAGCCTATTTGTGACACTAATAAGCAAACTTTTAAACTGTTCCCTGGCAACTTTCCCTATCCAAGGAAAGAAAGTTAATTCAGCCTCCTAATTGCACTCTGGGAGTGAGTTCGATTTCAAAATGATAACACCATGTCCTGCCTCTTTCTGGCAGGACATTTGGACACAACAAAAGTCATTGTCTCAATGCAAAGTGGGTCAGAATTGCATTTTATGCACATAGTTTAGCACTATGCCTGACCTTCTGCCATCTGTTGTGTGGAGATTAATATGAAGGCCATTTTATCTGTTTCCAGCGTTATAAGAAATAGGAGCAGGAGTAGGCCATCTAGCCCTTCGAGCCTGCCCTGCCATTCAATAAGATCATGGCTGATCTGAAGTGGATCAGCTCCACTTTCCCGCTTTCTCCCAATAACCCTTAATTCCCCTGTCTATCAAAAACCTATCTACCCGCGACTTAAATATATTCAGCGAGGTAGCCTCCACCACTTCAATGGGCAGAGAATTCCAGAGATTCACCACCCTATTGTGGAAAAATCCAAAAGTCCCAATGTCCCCTTTAAATTTCCTTTGATGTATAAAGCTCATTTATTTCAATCTGTGGTATCTTTAAATTTATTTGTGCCACACAAAATATCTGAAATTGAATGCCTTGTGAGCAGCTCACATAGTGCTTCCCAGATTCCAACAAGTCCATGCACATGTATAGCTTGGGGGGATTATTGCTTGTTAGTGCTCCCCTGATAAACCCGCATCCAACTCTGCTTCAAATATTTATCCATATTTTTCTTCAAAAATGCAATAGCCTCTGTCTCAAGTACTCCCATGGCAAAGCTTCCCGTGCTTCAACAATCCTCTCCATAAAGACATTTTTTTGTTAACTTCTCTCCTGGCGCTCTTAGTAGCAATTTGAATTAATGAACCTCCCTCACCTCAATGAGTCCCTGACCAGTGGAAGTTGCCTTTCTCTATTCATTGTGTCAGAACTCTTTATAACTGTAAAAGATTTTATTAAATCCTCTTTGAGACTTAGCTGCTCCATCAAGATATATCTTCATAACTGCAGTTCTCAAATCCTGATAAACCTACGTTGAATGCTGTCTGTGATTTATTTTCTATAATGGGGTAACCAAGTCTGCACAGTGGGTCCCAACTGATGTTTTATCTAAATTTGCTTTACAATATTGATGCCAATGTAAAAGAATTATGGGGCGGACCATCCACCTGTTTTGCACTGCTGCCTAAAATTCATTTCATTCTCTCTGGTCCTTATTTATAAAACTGAAAATGCCTGAACTTTTTTATGTTTTATCCATCTACACCTGCATAGGGGCAAATGTTTCTGATCAAAGTCTGGATGGTAACCTGGCAGGGTGTATTGCACTCACATGGTAGAACCCGATTGATTCTCATCGAATTGAAATCAATGGGGTGGTCTCTGCACACAAAGAAGTTGAAACGTTACCCCACACTACCGGAAAGTATTTTCTTTAAACTCTTTGCTCTTCCACGCCCTTCAGCAATTCTTCATTGAAGTGTGTACTCCTATTTTATTGACCATGCAATGTAAATTTTAAGTCTAAGTTTATTTATTAGGGTCACAAATAGGCTTACACGAATACTGCAATGAAGTTACTGTGAAATTCCCCAGTTGTCATACTGTGACTCCTGTTGGGTACACTAAGGGAGAATTTAGCTTGGCCAATCAGCACATAAGAACATAAGAACATAAGAAATAGGAGCAGGAGTAGGCCAACTAGCCCTTCGAGCCTGCCCCGCCATTCAATAAGATCATGGCTGATCTGTCGTGGCTCAGTTCCACATTCCCGCCCTCTCCCCATAACCCTTAATCCCCTCTCTTATCAAAAACCCATCAACCCGCGTCTTAAAAATATATAGCGAGGCAGCTTCCACCACTTCAACGGGCAGACAATTCCAGAGATTCATCACCCTTTGAGTGAAGAAGTTCCTCCTCAACTCCGTTCTAAACCGCACCCCCCTTTATCTTGAGGCTGTGCCCCCTAGTCCTACTATCCTTTCTGAGCAGGAAGAGTCTCTCCACCTCTATCCTATCCATCCCATTCATCATCTTATACGTCTCAATGAGATCTCCCCGCATTCTTCTAAACTCTAAAGAGTACAAGCCTAATTTATTCAGCCTCTCCTCATAGCTCAACCCCCTCAACTCTGGCATCAGCCTAGTAAACCTCCTCTGCACTCTCTCCAAGGCCAAGATATCCTTGCGTAAGTACGGCGCCCAAAACTGCACACAGTACTCCAGCTGCGGCCTCACCAATGCCCTATACAGCCGCAGCAAGACCCCCCTACTTTTATATTCAATCCCCCTCGCTATGAAGGCCAGCATCCCATTCGCCTTCCTGACCACCTGCTGCACCTGCAAGCTGGGTTTTTGCGACTCATGCACAAGGACCCCGAGGTCCCTCTGCACCGTCGCCTGCCGCAGTTTTTCGCCACGTAAGTAATAATCCTTCCTACCATTATTCCTACCAAAGTGGACCACCTTGCACTTGCCAACATTAAATTCCATTTGCCATTTCCTGGCCCATTCGCCCAGCCTATCTAGATCCTTCTGTAGACTCTCCCCACCCTCCGCACAATTTGCCGTTCCCCCAGTCTTGGTGTCATCAGCAAATTTCGACACCATACACTCGGTTCCCTCCTCCAGATCATCTATATAAATGGTAAATAGCTGAGGCCCCAGCACCGACCCCTGGGGCACTCCACTAGTCACCATCCGCCAATCCAAATAGCACCCATTGACCCCCACTCTCTGCCTCCTATTTGACAACCAGTCCTCTATCCACGCTAACACCCTACCCCCAACTCCATGTCCCCTGACCTTCTGCAATAACCTCTTGTGAGGCACCTTGTCAAACGCCTTCTGAAAATCAAGAAAGACCACATCCACCGGCTCTCCTCTATCCTAGACACATCCTCATAGAACTCCAGTGAATTTGTCAGACACGACTTCCCTTTAACGAAACCGTGCTGCGTCTGCTCCATCAAGCAGTTCCCCTCAAGATGCCTCGCTATTTCCTACAACTACACCTACAGCTACATCTTTCAGACTGTGAAAGGAAATGGGGAGACATGGGGAGAATGTGCAGAGTCGGCATGGAAAGTGATCCAAGCCAGGATCTGAACCCGGATTCCTGGCTTTGTGAGGCAGCGGTGTTGACCACTGTGCCACCGTGCCATCCTTTGCAGTTGATCTTTTTTTCTCTCTGAGCCTTCGTCCCTCAGTTCTGAAAAACAAAAGCCTCCTGTTATGGTATAGGAATAGAGCAGGCCATAGTGGCCGGTGTGGCTCTGCTGTGAGTACTTTACGGCATGACTTTCATAGTTGCCTTGATTCTTCCATCCTCTACGGAACATTTATTAGCTGTCTGACCTACCATGTGCTGCTAATGAGTCACCCAGAGTACATTCCAGTGATGCTGCAATTTGCTGCCACAACCTTTGCTTAAAGACCATAAAACCTGTGCTGCCACTTATGGGAGGGCTCACACTGTGGCAATTAGCACTGTACGTTGTGGCACTTAAACTATCTAGTGGATACGCATCAGTAATAGCCTTCCACCTACCAGCTCCACATAACTTTTTATTTCATGTGCATTCTAATTTTGCATTTTCATGGGCTTGAAGCATTGCTTATATGAGCCGTGAAATGACCAATGCTGACCTTCCAATCAATAGTAATAATCACTCCATGTAGCAACACTTTTAGGACCAGCTGTTCCTGCTGGAAATAGGCCAATAATCGTGTGAGGTGAGAAAGAGCTAGCATTATATGATTGTTAGCAATGTAAAACAGGACTCTTCTCAATGAGCGCTAATGATCTTAATGAGTGGTAATGACAATGCTGGAAAAGCACGATTCAAAGGCTTGTCTCATGGTCTTTCAGAAATTCCCCCTCGTCGAATGGTGCAATTAGAGGAATGAAAGCCACCATTTCAGAATTCTGATGTGTGTTCCAGATTGCATTTTCTCTGTAAATAATTATAGGCCTGAAGACGCCCTCTGGAGAGTCAGCAGCCAACACATCCTCACCAACTCTGACAGGCCCACTGCCACTTCGCTCTCTAACGAGCATTGATTGGCAGAAGGCCATTTTTACTTGGACGGATGTCTCGCCTGCTGGCGAATCAGGTAGAACAACCCCTCCAGGCATAGTGCTGCTGTGGTCGGAGGATGCACTGCAGCAACATGCCTGGAACCAACTGCAGGGAGCTGGGGTAAAGGTGAGTGACAGGTGTACCAGGGAGGGAAGGATAGGGGGTGGCTGGGGGGTACACAGAGCCAAGGAGCTACAACATCTTCTCCGGAGTCTTCAACACATCATAGATGAAGACGAACATCTCACTAGGACTATCCCCACACCCCCACTTCTTGCCTTCAAACAACTGCACAACCTCAAACAGACAGTTGTTCGCAACAAACTACCCAGCCTTCAGGAGAACAGTGACCACAACACCACACAACCCTGCCACAGCAACCTCTGCAAGACATGCCAGATCATCGACATGGATGACATCATCTCACGTGAGAACACCATCCACCAGGTACATGGTACATACTCTTGCAACTCGGCCAACGTTGTCTACCTGATACGTTGCAAAAAAGGATGTCCCGAAGCAAGGTACATTGCGGGGACCATGCAGACGCTACAACAACGGATGAATGAACATCGCTCGACAATCACCAGGCAAGACTGTTCCCTTTCTGTTGGCGAGGACTTCAGCGGTCACGGGCATTCGGTCTCTGATTTTCGGGCAAGCGTTCTCTAAGGTGGCTTTCACGACACACGACAGCGCAGAGTCGCTGAGCAGAGACTGATAGCCAAGTTCCGCACACATGAGAACGGCCTCAACAGGGATCTTGGGTTCATGTTGCACTATCCATAACCCCCATGACTTACCTCGGCTTGTAAAATCTCACTTACTATCCGGTCTGGAGACAATACACATCTCTTTAACCTATGCTAATGCTATCTCCACTCATATTGTCTGCATCTTTAAGACTTGAATAGCAGGTTATCTGTAAAGACTTGCATTCTAATCAGTATTCTGTAAACCGTGTGTGATTTTATATGCCCTTCTCTGACCAGAACCTTCCAAACACCTGACGAAGGAACACCATTTCCGAAAGCTTATGAGATTACTATCAAATAAACTGGTTGGACTCTAACCTGGTGTTGTGACACTTCTTACAGGGGGGTACACAAACAGAGTTGTTTGTTGTCCTGGGGGATAAGCTTGGTTGGGGGTATGCGGTCGGAGGGAGGTCCAGTGGTTTCAGGCCTTAAGGGCAAGCAGGAAGGGGAACTCCATCTACCATTCCCACCTGAAATGTTGGTTCAGTCATTTTGATATTTTCATCCTTATTTGTCATTCAGCTGCTTGCCTAAAAAGCCCTTAGATGACCATTAAGTGGCATAGGTGCCATGGTGGTGCATTGGTTAGCACCGCTGCCACACAGCGCCAGGGACCTGGGTTCAATTCTGGCCTAGAGTCATTGAGTGCGTAGAGTTTGCACATTCTCCCTGTGTCTGTAGGGGTTACCTTCGGATGCAGTGGACTCCTCCCACTGTCCAAAGACATGCTGCTTAGATTGATTGGCCATGCTAAATTGCCCCTTAGTGTCCAAAGATGTGTAGGTTAGGTTGATTGGTCATGTTAAATTGTCCCTTACTCGCAGAGGGGCCAACATGGTAAATACATGAAATACGGGGACAGGGCCTGGGTGGGATTATTGTTGGTTCAGTTCATTGGGCCAGATGGCCTCCTTCTGCACTGTAGGGAGTCTATACTTCAATAGAAGCTCAGAATTGTCAAAGAAGAACAATTTTAATTTTTTTTGTTTGGTGGCGATCTACTGGTTTAGAGTCATCTGTGTAAAAAGATCCCTACATTCTTGATGATTGAGAATATAACCTTTTTCTCCCTAATATTTAATAAAATAACAGCATGACACACAAATCATAACACAACCCACATGCCTCCCTCTGAAGCTTATTTCTAGAAACTGGCCTAAAATAGCACTTCGTTGAGATGAGGCAAAACTTCAAACTATTAACTAAATACTGTTCATGTATTTAGTGTAAAAAAGAACTGTTTCTAAATACAATCAAATTGTTTGATTTTGATTTGATTTGATTTATTATTATCACATGTATTAGTATACAGTGAAAAGTATTGTTTCTTGCATGATATACAGACAAATCATACTGTATAAAAAAGGAAAGAACATAACATAAGAACATAAGAAATAGGTGCAGGTGTAGGCCGTCTAGCCCTTCGAGTCTGCCCCGCCATTCAATAAGATCATGGCTGATCTGAAGTGGATCAGTTCCACTAACCCGCCTGCTCCCCATAAACCTTAATTCCCTTATAGTGCAGAATGTAGTGTTACAGTAATAGCTAGAGTGTAGAGAAAGATCAACTTAGTATACGGTAGGTCCATTCAAAAGCCTGATGGCAGCAGGGAAGAAACAGTTCTTGAGTTGGTTGGTATGTGGCCTCAGACTTTCATACCTTTTATCTGACGGAAGAAGGTGGCAGGGAAGTTGGGATCCTTGATTATGCTGGCTGATTTTTTTGAGGCAACAGGAAGTGTAGACAGTGTCAATGGGTGGGAGGCTGGTTTGCATGATGGACTGGACTTCATTCACAACCCTTTGTAGTTTTTTGTGGTCTTGGACAGAGCAGGAGCTATACCAAGCTGTGATACAACCAGGATGGATGCCTTCTAGGGTGGACATGCCAAATTTCCTTAGCCTCCTGAGAAAGTAGATGTGTTGGTAGGCTTTTTTTAACTATAGTTTCGGCATGGAGGGACCAGGACAGGCTGTTGGTGATCTGGACACCGAGAAACCTGAGGCACTTGACCATTTCTACTTCATCCCCGTTGATGTGGACAGGGGCATGTCCTCCAGTAAGTTTCCTGAAATCAATGACTATCTTCTTTGTTTCACTGACATTGAGGGAGAGAACATTTCACCAACCTCTGTCACAAAGAGTCAGCTTTTCATAATGGTGAGAAATATTTGAGAGTTGTCTTTGTATATTAAGGAACAGCCCATCATTCTGCCAAATGGGACGATATGTTTCAAAAAATAAAATGAAATGTTGCGTGCAGCTCCTTATGAGCTGAAGCTATCTTTACAGAGAAATTTGAGGTTAAAAAAATTCAACTTCAAGGACCCAGGTAAAATGTAATTTATTACACAACGCTGCTGTCATTTGCTTTTTTGCCTCAGTTGGTAGCTGATTGATTGATTTGTTAAATGCACTTACTTAGCACCTTTCATATTGTCAAGACGTTCCAACATGCTTCACAAGGTGTAAATTAATCTTGGAGAGCAGTTACAATTGTTTAGCGGGCAAGTGCAACTGCCAATTCCCACACAGCAAGATCCCATAGACAATGGCAAGACGAACTATCAGCTGTTCTATGTTTTTAACACTGTCGACTAGCAGGATGATTATTACTAATGACACCCAGAATGATCGGCAGAGATTATCTGTTCACGTCCGGTGGGGTCAGTGACAGGAGTAGAAAATATGTACGAGAAGACAAAAGTCATGTTTGAGGATGATGTCTAAGGAAGTGATTGTTCCTTCCCCTCCCTGACAATAATGGGCTGCATTTTCCAAAGCTCAACATTGAGAACCTCATTGTAATGAATTAACTTTTAATGGTCAGGCTACTAGAATCACAGAATCCCGATAGTGCAGAAGGAGGCCATTCAGTCCATCGAGCCTGCATGGACAACAATCCCATCCAGGTAGCCCTATGTATTTAGGCTGCTAATCACACACTCAGGGGCAATTTAACATGGCCAAACAACTTTACAAGTTTGCAGCATGGGAGCAAACAGGAGCACCCAGAGGAAACCCATGCAGACACGGGGAGAATGTGTAAACACCACAAAGTCACTCGAGCCCGGACTTGAACCCGATTCCCTGGCGCTGTGAGGCAGCACTGCTAACCACTGTGCCACTGAGCTGTCTCTAGATCAGAATCATAGCTCCCCCCCACCGCCACAATGTCAACAAATCCATCCATGGTGGCATGATAGCAAGATGGTGTGAAACTCAACTGGAATCAGAAGTTGTGCACCTGGCGAGCAGCATGGTCAGGGGAACTTAGAGCTGAATGCAGCACTCAGGGGGGGTGGGGAGGTGGATGGTGGAGAGTGTCATGCTACAGTAATTCCAGGGTAGTGCCAGCTGGATGCCAGTGCTTGCCAGGGTAGTGCCAGCTGGATGCTGGGAGGTCGCCAAGAGGTACACCTGGATGAAGATTGTTTCCTGGTTTGTTCATTATGCATTGGGGTGGCCATTAAAAATGGTGCCCAGATCACCAAGTGCCTGATTTGATGGTGGGGTGGGCGAAGCAGAGGTCACCCACCAGCAATACGTCAGGGAACCTGTGATTGGAATTCTTCATAGTTTCAAACTATATGGTGGAAAAAGGCTTAATGGCTGTTGGCGGCCTCAACGCTGCTCTTTGTCTCCAAAGTTAGCCTTTGTGGATATTGGAGAAAATCTCACCCCCGTTTTTGACTAATACCATAGGCTCTGTTTACAGCCTCAGGTCACCATCACACTGAAAGGTGGAACCTCCAACAAAGCATTAATCCTTTGTTACTGTTCCATTCTCTAGTCTGGTTGTGAGGCATGAACCCCTGACCTTCTGACTGAGGGATGAAATAACTAATGCTGCAAGTGTTTGGACACAGGGTGACATGATGGCACAGTGGTTGGCACTGCTATCCTCACAGCACCAGCGACCCATGTTCAATTCCCAGCTTGGGTCAATGTCTGTGACATTCTCCCCGTGTCTGCTCCGGTTTCCTCCTGAAAGAAATGCTGGTTAGGTATGTTAGCCATGCTAAATTTTCCCTCAGTGTGGCGATGAGGGGATTTTCACACCAACTTCATTGCAGTGTTAATGTAAACCTACTTGTGACACTAATAAATAAATTTTAAAAATTAAATATGATGTAGAAGCTTGCATTGGTCATTATCAAATCCTCTCAAATGCCAGAATTTTTCTTCAATTGGTCTGCTTAGAACCCCGAAATTGTGTGCACGTTGAGAGCAGACCAATAACTGAGAGTGAATGGGATAAAAGGAGCAAGAGTAGAGGTTAGAGAACACTACAAGAGAGGCACTGTGCAATAGCTGAGGTATGGAAGTAGCAGGAGTGGCAGACTGATAGGATTGGGAGCAAAGATCGAGAGTGAGAGCAGGACAAAAGAGAGCAGGAAGTAATCAAGGAGTGAACACTCCCGACAGCAGGCTGATTGGTTGTTGAGTATAACCATTTTTTTGCTGCGAAGTTAGAGCAGTGGCTTAGACGAGGAGCTGCAAAACTGTAAAGATTACTCTTTGAAAGTAGGTAAATTAATTAGTTAATAAACAAATATATTGTGCTGGATTTAATACTCCCCTGCCAATGGGTTTGAAAGCAAAGGTGAAATTTAATCCAGAGAGTGGCCCCCCTCTGTCACCTACCCCTGCCACTACTAGAATTATACTACTGGTGCCAGGAAGCCCACCCCAATTGGATCAATTTAAGCCATAAGAGGACATTTAATGCCCATCATATACTTGCTATAAGATCCCCCTAAATATTAACTGAGGGATGAGGAATTGAACAACAGCAGAGTCCAGCTCCGTGGTTGATAAAAGAGGTTAAAAGAGGTTGTGTGAAGATACATTGACTGACATTGATCACCTATCAATGTGATGGCACCTGTCAATGAGCTGCCTCACAGCACCAAGTACCTGGGTTTGATTGCCGGCATGGGTCACTGTCTGTGCGGAGTCTGCACATTCTCTCCGTGCCTGCGTGGGTTTCCTTCGGGGTGCTCCTGTTTCCTCCCACAGTCCAAAAGATTAGGTGCATTGGCCATGCTAAATTCTCCTCACTGTGCCTCAATAAGAGCCGGAGTATGGCGACTTGGGGATTTTCACACTAACTTCATTGCACTGTTAATGTTAAGGAGTTGACCTCTTTGACCAGCTGCTCCCAGGGGTACCCCATAAGTCTCCAGGTCCCCTGCAGCCCATGGCACCCTCTCCTGCTACTCACATGCAAATGCCCCTACCAGCCAGTATATTAGTCACAATCCCTTCTGTGCCCTTGCATTCACTTTGCAAGAATCTCCATAGAAGCAATCTAGTTATTTTTCCCCTTCCCTTGAAGAGGCAGCCTGCCTTCAAGTACATTCAGGTTGCTTGCACCATGTGATCAGCAACCAATGGTTCCATTACTCTCTGCTGTGTACTGAGCTTGCCAATTAATATTCATAGGTGTAAACCAACGAATCTTCCTTCCAAATGCTCTGCTTTTCTCCAAAAAATACCAGATGGTAAAAATTATGTAATGTTAATAGTGAATAATTTTGTTTTTCATTATTTTCCTGCTCCGCCAAGAACCTGTCTGCCCCCTGCATGAAACCCCAACCTTGTCCCCAGTATCCCTTGCCTCCAGTGTTCCTGGCCCCTCCAGATGTCCACATGTAGCAAAACACCCCATCGAATCCCAGCACATCTTCCCACACCATTGGCTTTTCTCCCTTCCTTCCCACAGCACCATTGGTTCCCTCTTCCTCTGCATTTCCTCTCCGATGCCAGCTCCTCTTCCGGTAGCCCAGAATCCTTTCTCCACTGCATCCAAAACACTCCAAAACCAAGCAGCCAGGCTCCATTCTCAGTGTTGCAGAGTGGCTCCTCTCCACCCTGCGCACTGAACTCTCTTCCCCACCCACATACCCACCCCCCCCCAGGCAGTCCTGGCTGCTCTTCTCCCTGCTTCACCTCACTCCTCTGGCACTTCCCCCCTGCTCGGCCTCTTCACTGCACCACTAACTCTTACCACTCCCCTTCACCCAGTGCTTCTCAACTGTTGCTCTTGGCATCAATGGGCGGGGGAGACGGGTACTGAGGGGTCAGTGGGATGGCAGGGGAAGAGGGACAGGGCAGCTGGAGTAGGGGGATTGAACAATGTGGGAGAGGAGGGGAGTCAGAGCTGACCCCCCTTCCCCACTCCTGGTGCTAGGGGAGAACTGTTGTTGTGTGCCATAAATGGGGAGAGCGAGGGATGCAGAGCCAGGTGTGAGCTGGGAAGATGTGGGGTGGGGGTGAGGGAGGCGGGAACGGCGATGAAGAGCTAAGTGGCATTAATGGCCGAGAAACTGATCCCAGCAAACTTTTAAAACCTATGGTAAAATTGTTTAAAAAACTTAAAAGTTTACGTCAGTTTTTAGAAGTTTTAACCATTTGAATATATTAAAAATAATTAAAAGCATCCATCTTGCCATTGAGCTGAAGACTGATGTGTGTCTTTACCTCGGTAAAGTTAAAGTTTATTTATTAGTCACAAGAGTCGAAATTTGCTGATGACACCAAGACTGGTGGAACGGCCAATTGTGTGGAGGGTGTGGAGAGTCTGCAGAAGGATCTAGATAGGCTGGGCGAATGGGCCAGGAAATGGCAAATGGAATTTAATGTTGGCAAGTGCGAGGTGGTCCACTTTGGTAGGAATAATGGTAGGAAGGATTATTACTTACGTGGCGAAAAACTGCAGCAAGCGACGGTGCAGAGGGACCTCGGGGTCCTTGTGCATGAGTCGCAAAAACCCAGCTTGCAGGTGCAGCAGGTGGTCAGGAAGGCAAATGGGATGCTGGCCTTCATAGCGAGGGGGATTGAATATAAAAGTAGGGAGGTCTTGCTGCGGCTGTATAGGGCATTGGTGAGGCCGCAGCTGGAGTACTGTGTGCAGTTTTGGGCGCCGTACTTATGCAAAGATATTTTGGCCTTGGAGGGAGTGCAGAGGAGGTTTTCTAGGCTGATGCCGGAGTTGAGGGGGTTGAGCTATGAGGAGAGGCTGAATAAACTAGGCTTGTACTTGTTAGAGTTTAGAAGAATGAGGGGAGATCTCATTGAGACGTATAAGATGATGAATGGGATGGATAGGATAGAGGTGGAGAGACTCTTCCCGCTCAGAAAGGATAGTAGGACTAGGGGGCACAGCCTCAAGATAAAGGGGGGGGCGTGGTTTAGAACAGAGTTGAGGAGGAATTTCTTCATTCAAAGGGTGGTGAATCTCTGGAATTCTCTGCCCGTTGAAGTGGTGGAGGCTACCTCACTAAATATTTTTAAGACGCGGGTTGATGGGTTTTTGATAAGAGAGGGGATTAAGGGTTATGGGGAGAGGGCGTGAATGTGGAACTGAGCCACGACAGATCAGCCATGATCTTATTGAATGGCGGGGCAGGCTCGAAGGGCTTGATGGCCTACTCCTGCTCCTATTTCTTATGTTCTTATGTTCTTAAGTGGTCTTACATTAACACTGTAATGAAGTTACTGTGAAAATCCCCTAATTGCCACACTCGGATGCCTGTTCAGGTACACTGAAGGAGAACTTAGCATGGCCAATGCACTAAACCAGCACATAGAACCACATAGAACGCTACAGTACAGAAAGAGGCCCTTCGGCCCATTGAGTCTGCACTGACCACAATCCCACCCAGGCCCTACCTCCATATCGCTACATATTTTACCAACAATCCCTCTAACCTACGCACCTCAGGACACTAAGGGGCAATTTTAGCATGGCCAATCAACCTAATCCACACGCCTTGGACTGTGGGAGGAAACTGGAACACTCGGAGGAAACCCACACAGATTTGGGGAGAACATACAGACTCCACACAGACAGTGATCCAAGCCAGGAATTGACCCAGGTTCCTGGTGCTGTGAGGCAACAGTGCAAACCACTGTGCCACCGTGCTGCCCCATTGAATAATGGTGACTACTGGTATCCCCAAAGTGAAATTGATATGGTGACCCCAAAATGAGGCGCGGCTCCACTGGCAATATGCCAAGTTGCATGATCTCAATGTTTGTCTCAATGCCAGGCTCTGTTTCAGCATGAAGAGAACGTTTCTGCTGCTGTCTCTGGATAAAGTAAGTATGCATTTGTCTGGACAATCACTGGCAAATGTTATAACTTCACCTCTGACAGGGAAATATGGATCATCATCCATTTAACACAGCCAAGGAGTTTAAAACTCCTCTGGCCCATGGGTTTGAATCCCGCTGTTAACATAATTGATGGTGTCGACGTGGCTCAGTTGGTATCATTCTTGCTGTTGTATCAAAGATTGGGGTTTAATTCTCACTCCAGGAATGAAATTTTACAGCATTTCCCATTGGCAGGATCTTCCGTTCTCACCAAAGTTGATGGAGGTTGGAATTCCTGCTGCATCGAGGCCATAAAACTCTCCCCTCCAGGAGTTGAGTGCAAAACTCTGGGCTAACATTCCAGTACAGCACTGATGTTAATTTTACAATCCTGTTCCAATGAAGTGCAAGCTTTAGTTGGAAGTGAGAACAGCTGTTAGGGCATTATTCTTAATAAGCTGGGGAGGGAAGAAGGGAGCCTGTGCTGTCTGTGTGATATGAATCAACCTATGTTAAGGAAAGACTGACTGCAGGTTCTTCCTGTCATCAGTGAATGAGCAGTAAGGCAGTGTCAGAGGGCTCATCTTTCAGGTGAGATGGTAAGCCAAGCCCCTGTCTTCCCTTGCTGATGAATGTAAAAGATCCCATTGCATTCTTTTAAAGAATGACATTGTAGCAATGCTTGGTGTCCCAGCCAATAATTATCCAATAACCAGCGTCAAAACTAAATAATCTTGGAGTTAAACAGTCAAAGAGTTTACACATTCTCACCGTGTCTGCATGGGTTTCCGCCGGGTACTCCGGTTTTCTCCCAGTGTCCAAAGATGTGCAGGTTAGGTTGGTTGGCCATGCTAAGTTGACCCCAGTGTCGGGATTAGCAGGGTAAATATGTGGGGTTCCGGGAAATAGGGCCTGGGTGGGATTGTGGACGGTGTAGACTCGATGGGCCAATTGGCTTCCTTCTGCACTGCAGGGATTCTATGTATTTGGCCATCATCGCATTGCTGCCTGTGGGATCCTGCTGTGCTCTAATTGGCTGCCAAATTTCCTACGTTACCATAGCGACTACATTTACTTCAGTTTGCTGTAAAGCATTTTGAAACATCAGGTGGTCACGAAAGGCAGTGTGTAGATGCAATCTTTTTTTTTGAAAAGGAGATAGAGAATATTCCTTTTACCCACTCCCTTTAACATTGCATCTGCGATGAGGCCTGAAAATTGCTTTGCTGAGTGCAGGGGGGAGAGAAATCAGGCTGCAGAATTGGAAACCAGAGCCATCAGCTGCACAATGGATGGGTTCCCCTTTAAATAAACCGCTTGGGAGATCAATATGACCAATACTTGAAAATGAGGACAGGGAATGAACGATTTGATTTTTATTCCCTCTTGCTCCAATTTTATCTGAAGAAGAAGCTTTCATCCTTGGCAAAGAACACGCTTTCCCATCTGCTGTGACCTTGGCAATATCGTCAGCCTATCACAAGTGTACATGGGGTACAGAGGAGGGAAACATATGATGTGCAATAGATGTATTTTTGCTCCCATCCACCGGAGATAAATTAAAATACAGGCAATCCTTGACTTTACAATGTTCGAGTTACGACAACCAGCACTTACAATGTTTATAAGTCGACACTTCATTCTGATTTGACAATGATGTCATGTCAGCGTGTTTGCAAATTCGCATTGACCTTCTGCACCACTTACCGGTATGACTGGACAGTTCAAACTGCCTTTATTAGGGCAGCATGGTGGCATAGTGGCTAGCATTGCTGCTTCACAATGTCATAGGACCCAGGTTCGATTCTCTGCTTGGACGACTGTCTGTGCAGAATCTACACATTCTCCCTGTGGGTTTTGGCCAGGTCTTTTTTTTCAGAGTTTTTTTAAAGAAAAAGCTTTTAAAAACTTTTTTAAAAAGGTGCTGCGATTTCCTTCCACAGCCCAAAAGACATGATGGTTAGGTGCATTGGCCACACTAAATTCTCCCTCAGTGTACCCAAACAGGCAGGTGAGCGTGGCGACGGGGGGGATTTTCACAGTAACTTCATTGCAGTGTTAATGTAAGCCTACTTGTGACACAAATAAATAAACTTTATTAAGTTAGAAAAAAGTGTTCTATTCCATTAAATGTTTTAGCAGAACTATCGCAATTTTAATACATTTATACGCTTATGTTATATTTAACATGTGCTCAGACCTGCAGAAGTTCAAGGTTAAAGAGGTAATTGACAGTGATGGAATGGCTTCATTATGTCCCCACATTAACCGAGGAACTTATGCTAAGGTGTGCAGGCATTAACAGCTGTCTCAGCAACTTGACAGAGCAAGAGTTGAGAACAGTTAACCCCACCAGAACCAATTTCCCATTCATACCATCATACCTGTGGCAAAGTCAGCTCCGACTTATGAAGTGTCGACTCACAACACAGTTTATTGAAACCAATTGTGTCGTGAGTCCAAAGACGGCCTGTATTAATATTAACTAGGGAGCATTTGATCAACAGTTTCTGATTTTCCTAGTTGATTAGAATCATGCAGTGTTTCAGCACAACTGAACCGGCTGAAATGACAATCAGATCACCCTCTCCCCCTCGCTCCCTGCCCTCAATACAAGTTGTACCAACCCTCAATTCCAGGGATCACCTCCATCTCCCCTTCGCACCTTAGGCTCATAATGTTTAGCGTGGGAACTGGCTGGTATAATCTTTCACACCAGCAGCTGACAGGGGGAGTGGAGAACAAACATGTGAACGGGACCTTTAGTGGCCTTGGCCCTCTCGTATGTTCTCTGGCCATTGTGAAATTCGATTCCGGTATAACTGCAAAAAAGATTCTTGTATCTGCGGCCGCTGCAGACATTTGCCACTGATCAGACATACAGGGCAGCAGTTAAAGACGTATGATGCTGGCATTCATTAAGTTCAAACCTGGGCCTAAATCCTAAATCAGCAGCAGTAATAAGCAGAGCTGGGTAAAGATAGAAGGCAGTCAGAATGCAAAGAAAGGGTGGGAAACAACGTGACAGTTATGTAATTTCCAATGACATAATTTAGAAGTATTTTAAGTGGTGTTTTTCAGCTGAGATGCAAACTTACTGCATTTTATATCTGGCACCAGCACACAAAGTGAGCTCGCTGCAAATGTGCTGAGCTGGAGGCTGAGGGATGACCTGGTAGAAGTTTACAAAATTATGAGGGAGATGGTGAGAATGGAGCCTTATTTGCAGGGTAGGAATGTCAATTACGAGGGGAACGTAAGTTTAAGGTGAAAGGGGTAAAGTTTAAAGGAGATATGAGAGGCAGTTTTTCTTTTACACAGAGGGTGGTAAGTGCCTGGAATGCGCTGCCAGAGGAGGCGGTAGAAACAGATACAATATTTGATGGTATCAGGCAGGAACTTTCAAAAGTTAACTGGGGGAGTCTGTGAGAAGGCGGCATCTGGTAAGTGGGAGGCTTTTAAAAATGTGTTCACCAGCATTCAAGTTCCTCTTAGAGTGAAGGGCAAGACTGGTAGAATTAGGGAACCCTGGATGACTCGGGATATTGAGGCCCTGGTTAAGAAGTAGAAGAAGGCACATGATCTGCATTGGCAGCTGGGATCAAGTGAATCCTTTGAAGAGCATAAGGGATGTAGGAGTAGAGTTAAGGGAGAAATCAGGAGGGCAAAAAGGAGACACGAGATTGTTTTGGCAGATAAGGCATAGGAAAAGCCGAAGAGTTTCTACAAATAGATAAAGGGCAAAAGAGTAACTAGGGAGAGAGTAGGGCCTCTTAAGGATCAACAAGGTCATCTATGTGTGAATCCGCAAGAGATGGGTGAGATCTTAAATGAACATTTCTCATCAGTATTCACTGTTGAGAAAAGCATGGATGTTAGGCAATTTGGGGAAATAAATAGAGATGTCTTGAGGAGCGTACATATAACAGAGAAGGAGGTGCTGGAAGTTATAAAGTGCATCAAGGTAAATAAATTTCTGGGACCTGATGAAGTGTATCCCAGGATATTGTGGGAGGCTCGAGTGGGAATTGCAGGTCCCCTGTCAGAGATATTTGTGTATCATCAATAGTCACAGGTGAGGTGCCTAAAGACTGGAGAGCGGCAAATGTTGTGCCTTTGTTTAAAAAGGGCTGCAGGGAAAAGCCTGGGAACTACAGGCTGGTAAGTCTCACATCTGTAGTGGATAAGTTACTGAAAGGTATTATGAGAGACAGGATCTACAGGATTTAGAGAGGCAGGGGCTGATTAGGGACACTCAGCATGGCTTTGTGAGTGGAAAATCATGTCTTATAAATTTGATTGAGTTTTTTGAAGGGGTAGCCAAGAAGGTAGATGAGGGCAGTGCAGTTGATGTTGTCTACATGGACTTTAGCAAGGCCTTTGACAAGGTGCCACATGGTAGGTTGTTGCATATGATTAAATCTCATGGGATCCAGGATGAGGTAGCTAAATGAATACAAAATTGGCTTGATGACAGAAGCCAGAGGGTGGTTGTAAAGGGTTGTTTGTCAAACTAGAGGCCTGTAACCAGCAGTGTGCCTCAGGTATCAGTGCTGGATCCACTGTTATTTGTTATTTATATTAATGATTTAGATGAGAATATAGGAGGCATGGTTACTAAGTTTGCAGGTGGCACCAAGATTGGTGGCATAGCGGACAGTGAAGAAAGTTATCTCCGATTACAACGGGATCTTGATCAATTGGGCCAGTGGGCTGATGAATGGCAGATGGAATTTAATTTTGATAAGTGCGAGTTGATGCATTTTGGTAGATTGAACCAGGGCAGGACTTACTCAGTTAATGGTAAGGCGTTGGGGATAGTTACAAAACAAAGAGATCTAGGGGTACAGGCTCATAGTTCCTTGAAAGTGGAGTGTTCAGAGGTGGACAGAGTGGTGAAGAAGCCATTCAGCATGCTTTGTTTCATTGGTCAGAACATTGAATACAGGAGTTGGGATGTCTTGTTGAAGTTGTACAAGACATTGGTAAGACCATGCTTGGAATACTGTGTTCAGCTCTGATCACCCTATTATAGAAATGATATTATTAAATTGGAAAGAGTGCAGAAAAGGCTCTCTAAGATGCTACCAGAACATGATGATTTGAGTTATAAGAAGAGACTGGATAGAGTGGGACTTTTTATCTCTGGAGTGTAGGAGGTTGAGGGGTGAACTTAGAGAGGTCTACAAAATAATGAGAGTCGTAGATTGGCTAGATAGTCAATATCTTTTCCCAAAGGTGGGGAAGTCTAAAACTGGATCATAGGTTTAAGATGAGAGGGGAGAGGTACAAAAGGGTCCAGCGGGGCAGTTTTTACACACTGAGGTGGTTAGTGTCTGGAACAAGCTGTCAGAGATAGTAGTAGAAGTGGGCACAATTTTAGCTTTTAAAAAGCATTTAAACAATTTCATGGGTAAGGTGGGTATAGAGGGATATGAGCCAAACACATGCAATTGGGACGATCTTAAGGGTTCAAAAAAAAGGGCAGCATGGACAAGTTGGGCCGAAGGGCCTGTTTCCATGTTGTAAACCTCTATGACTCTATGACAATAACAAAATTTAAGAGGCAGCTTGACAGATACATAAATAGGCAATGAATAGAAGGATACAGACCGCATAGAGGCAAAAGATCTTTAATTTAAAAAGGTGGCAGGCAGAATTCTCCCTCAAAAAATCTCCAAGTGTTGAATTTGTGGGAAAACTGGAGTAATTCACGCCTTTTTTTTCAGAGAGCTCAGATTAGAACCTCTCGTGCTCTGTGCACTGCAAACACCACCAGCATGAATATCATTAAATTTCAGGGGACGAGGCCTATTCCCGCTTGGGAGGCTGAAACCAGCATGCGCAGTGGCCCTGAACTGTCAGTCTCCCGTTTGTCGGCCTGCTCGATTGCTGGCCAGCCCCACGATCCCAATAACGTTGTACCCTCGACCCTCCTAGCCCGAGACTGCTGCACTCTCCAGCCCCCGCCTCCAGTGCCAATTCTTGCCACCACTCCACAGTGCAGGTGCCCAGACTCCAACCCCAGCTCCCCAGCTAGCCCTGATCACTGATCTCTCTCCTGCCCTAATTGGTCCCAAAGGCAGAGTGATAGTGTAACCTCCCACCCCCACCAATCGGCCCTTAGGCTCTGCCCCTTGGCACTGCCCATTGGCACAGGGCAGTGCCAAGGTGACTCCTGGGCATGGGCACTTTGCTCCTTGGATAGTGCCGGGGGCCCAGGCTGACCCTGCCGTGGTGCCCAAACCCAGGGGGCACCATCCTCCACACCACCTGATCCTCAGGGGGCCCTGACTGCCGCCTCTTCACTCTATCGGGTCGGGCTGCTAGTTCCCTGAAAGTGGGGAGCTAGTGTAATCCCTGCTGGAGTGAGGCACACTGCTGGAGTGGGAGAGGCTTGCGGGCCTGGAGAATTCAGTCCCGGGCACATTAATCCCATTTAAGTTGTAGCAAAATGATTATTTAAATCATTTCCGCGTCTCTCCCCGCCGATTTTTGGAGTGGAGCAGACTGTGCCATGAAACCGACACTAGGAGACACAAGTGTGGCGTGAACGCTTGCAGAACCCCACGAATTGGCTGATCCATGATTCTCCTGCTGCACTACAAAGTTAGCGCAGTGTGGGATGGGAGAATCATGGTTTTCGTGTGTGCCACATGGGCTTGGTGGGTTAAAGGCCCTGTTTCTGTGTTGTTCTGTTTGTTCTTTATACGCATGAAGGTGTGGCTCAACTCTATTTCATGTTTTAACCCCATCACAAAATGCTCAGATTAAAGCAATAGTCACCTGAACCCTGACATTATATAATTTCTGCACGGTCATCCAATTGACGGATTTCATGCTGTTTCATTCCTAATGCAGAAATAACTAACTTCTATCACTTGCAGGAATTGCGTTTGCATCATCCCTGACTTATGACGTATTTTTACTGTCACGCTTGGAGACCAGGTTTGTTTAAGAATTGGCAAAATACCGTAATGTGGAAATGTGCGTTGGCAACCTGCATGTTATCACAGAATTCCTACAGAGCAAAAGAAGGCCATTCAGCCCATTGAGTCTGCACTGACCACAATCCCACACAAGCTCTATCCTTGTAGCCCCATATATTTACACTGATAAACACCCTGACACTAAGGGTCAATTTAGCATGGCCTTTCTACAATAGGGTGAGCAGAACTGTACACAGTATTCCAAGTGTGGCCTTCCCAACTCCTGTATTCAATGTTCTGACCAATGGAATCAAGCATGCTGAATGCCTTCTTCATCACTCTGTACACCTGTGACTCCACTTTCAAGGAGTAATGAACGTGTATCCCTAGATCTCTTTGTTCTGTAACTCTCCCCAATGCCCTACCATTAACTGAGTAGGGTTACTTTCAAGTGCAAAGAATCCTACTGACCTATGGGGATATATCCTACCTGACACACTAGTGAAGAGTCTGGTTGGTCAATCACTAACAATGTGATTGAGAACATGGGGCCTGAGAGTCAGTATTTATGAGTCTGATAATTTGAGGTATTTCCAGGATTTAAGGATTTCATTTTATAACTTTAAGCTGAGAGAGACTGCTTAGCTTCCATGCTCCTTTGTTTAAAGCTGCCAATCTGCAGAATTAATTTGTTGAATTAACTTACAAAAAGCTAATTTTCAGTAATATGGGGAAAGAGCAGGGAGCGGGACTAATTAGATAGCCCTAACTCGCACATTTTTGGACTGTGGGAGGAAGCCGGAGCACCCGGAGAAAACCCACGCAGACAAGGGGAGAACATGCAGGCTCCACACAGACAGTGACCCAAGTTGGGTGAAGAGGGTTGGAATTCTCTGGCCCTTCGCACCCTGCCACCACTGCCAGAGTGAACTGAGAATCCCAGCTGTGGGTGAGGTCAGAGAGGCTCGCCCAGGATTCCATTACTGGAATCGTAGTTGTGCTGTACAGAACATTAATAAACAATACTTTAAAATGTAACATTGAACAATTACAAATCTGTTTCATCCCATTAACGGTAAAATGATAAATGGAACTGTGGTGGAATATCATATATTGTCAGAAATGAACCTGTAAGTTGGGCTACATTTTTGCATCAGTATGTAATTTGGTTGTGTAAGCATGAGCTACTGGGAGCTCATAGTTAAAATCCATCAGTGAACAGGCCTTTTATGCAATCATCATAAGCACGGTTGTTTTATAATGTGTTTCAGCATTTTCTTTTTGAAATTTATGTTTAATTACGTAGATTAAGTATCCCATTCCTGTGCAGTTGCAGCAGTTATACAGCAGAGTGTAATGTATCACCAAAGCTTGCTAATGTGTGATATTATTAAATACTTACTCCAACTGCAAATGTTTCTCATTTCGCCAGATATCCTGTTTATAATTTAACAATTGGCTTAGCTTACGGCTCCTTCCATGATGATGATGGAATTCCTGGTTATTGCAATTAAACAGTTGCAGTAACAATTCCTGTTTGGTACTTGCGGCTTTAATTTATCTGGGAAGCACAATAATATTATCTATTGTATAATTCTGCTCAGGTTCAATTCATGGTGAATTAAATCCATTGAGCTTTTCCATATAATGTTGTATTCAGGCTCCCTTGTGTAATTCAATGCTTTGTGCCTGGAACTTTTCTTTGTAATATACGCCTGAATCAATCCAAGCTCATAGTTTGTTGAAAGAAGAATACATGTAAGCAATGAGGAGGCTTCCCATATTGGAGCATATTTCCTGTAAGAGCTGGTTGGTCCTCTGGAGGATTTAAACCATGAATGTTTAATGTCATGCATTTCATTGAAATACATTCTCTTAATAATGCCTCCTTTGGAAAAGAGGAGAGAGAGCAGTAGGCTAATTGAAGCTTCCAAACTGAAGAGGTACATTGGAAAAGTTCATCTCAACAAGTTCTTCATTATGCTGAAGGGTTCAAACAACAGGGGACAGCCTTCTAAAAGCAGAGGGAAAAGAGAAGTCAGGCTTAATTGATCATTTAGTCAGAGGATAATAGAGTTTTTTTTCAAAGTTCTTTTGCATGGGTTTCACTGGCTAGGCCAGCATTTGTTGCCCATCCCGAAGTGCCCTTGAGAAGGTGATGCCTTCTTGAACCGCTGAAATAAAGTTGAAAGTTTATTTATTAGTGTCAAAAGTAGGCTTAAGTTAACACTGCAATGAGGTTACTGTGAAATCCACCAGTTGCCACACTCCAGGCACACTGAGGGAGAATTTAGCATGGCCAATGGACCTAAACAGCATACCTTTCGGACAGAGGGAGGAAATCAGAACACCCGGAGGAAACTCACGCAAATATGGGGAGAACATGCAAACAGTGACCCAAGCCAGAAATTGAACCAATGTCCCTGGCACTGTGTGGCAGCAGTGCTAACCACTGTGTCACCGTAAATCCATATGGCGTAGGTAGACCATAGTGCTATTAGGGAGGGAGTTCCAGGAAAGTAAGTTGGAAAGTAAGTTGCCAAAGAAAATCTTTGAAAAAGGTGGGATTAAAAGATTTGGAAGCCATTGTATTTATTAGCAGGAACAGAAGGATGTGGGAAGAAGGTGGGAAGATGGAGTTCTTTGACTAAAAACAAAGAAATGGACTTACCGGCTTTGCCCAATCCTAAAAATACTCATGTCGTTCTGTAGAGAGTGGATGCTGGTTGCAATGAATAAGGGATCGCTATGAAATGCGGCCAGATCTCAGACATACTTGAGAGCATGTAAATTTGTATTATTTTGGATTTTTACACTAAAATACGATTTTATTATCGATGGGTCAGGTTAGCCTCAGGTGCTGCTGCCAGAATTATTTTTTGGGCAATAGCGAGCTTTCCGACTCCACCTCACTTGGGTGAGCAGAAGAATAACTCTCAGCTTCTCAACAATTTGTCACATTGTTTTGCATCTTTCTGTTTTGTCATCTCTTAGCTCTGTGTTGCATAGCTCATTCTGCTTTGTTTATCAACTCAGGTCTCTTCCATAATTCTTCTCCTCTGCACCCTCTAACATCATGCTGGCTGCCCCTCTCCTTCACTCAGTATTTCTTGCCATCTAGGTCATTTAATTCATATCATAATTTGAATCATAGAATCTCTACAATGCAGAAGGAGGTCACTTGGCCCATTGAGCCTGCACATTCCCACCCAGACCCTATCCTCGTAAGCCTACATATTTACCCTGCTAATCCCCCCACACTAAGGGACAATTTAGCATGGCCAATCAACCTAACCTACACATCTTTGGAGACTGGGAGGAAACCTGAAGGAAATCCATGGGGAGAAACGCCACACAGACAGTGACCCAAGGCTGGAATTGAACCCAGCTCGCTGGTGCTGTGAAGCAGCAGTGCCACTGTGCCATCATGCCACCCTTTAATTAACATCATTCTGATCTTCCTACACAGATCTGCACCACTGACCCCACTTTCTGATAAAACAAATCATCATCAGGCTGACTATAGCTCCAGTGAAAATAACAGTGACAAACGAAATCAGTTTTAATGATCTTTTCCTCTACCTGAAACAAATAGCAAACAGTGCAGTAGGATGTGCTCATAGTTTTACTTCTGGTTAGCAGGCAAAGATTTCTTAAAAGGTTTTGGATCTGGTTCCCTCAGAAGTTAAACATAAGAGAATAGGCACTTGGTCTTTTGGAACCATATGAATTAATAGTTTTGATGACATTTTTCCCATTCCACACCCGGTTATATTTGTTAAACTTTTTATTGGAATGGTCAGCAAACTACGTGGCAGCAGAACTGCAAATCATGGGAAAAGAAATGGCACATGGACCCTGAATTCCCTGAAGTCCTTGACCGGGGGAAGGTGATGGTTCAGTGGTATTATTGCTAGACTTTTAATCCAGAAACTCAGCTAATATTTTGGGGACACAGGTTCGAATCCTGCCATGGCAGATGGTACAATTTGAATTCAATTAAAAAACACATCCAGAATTGAGAATTTACTGATGACCATAAAACCATTGTCGATTGTTGGAAAAACCCAACTGGTTCACTAATGTCTTTTAGTGATGGAAATCTGGCATCCTTAGCCTGGTCTGGCCCATATGTGACACCAGAACCATAGCAATGTGGTTGACTCTCAACTGCCCTCTCTGAAGTAACCTAGCAAACCATTCAGTTCAAGGGCAGCTAATGTTTGGGAATAAATGCTGGCCCAGCCAGCGACGCCCATGCCCCATGAATGAATTAAAAAAAGAATTAACATCATGATTTGATTTAAGATTGTCACATATATTAGTGTACAGTGAAATGTATTGTTTTTGCGCAGTATACTAAGAAAGTACACTGTTCATGGAGAAGGAAAGGAGAGAGTGCAGAATGTCGTGTTACTGTCATATTAGAAATGCAACACAAATTTCATTCATAATTTCTGACCAATCTCCAGCAAGGGCAGCAGCCGAAACTCTGTGACAACTCACGCTGCACGATAAAATGGTGATCTTTGGCCTTTGCGTGTTCGATGGGCTATTTATTGTAGCTCAATGTTTCCTGGAGCTTTATAATATATTTACCGTCAGATAATTTTCTATGCATTTTTCTGTATGATCTGATGCTTTTACGATGGTTAACGTACTACATTTCTCTCGATTAAAACACAGCCATGGCGAACGACAGTAATTCTCAATTTGTGACTTGGGCATAAACATATGAACAACCCTGGAAAGTGGATTTCTCTTTTCCCTCTCTCACCCAATAATGCAACTTATCTAATTGCTTATTTACACCACTTAATTCCAACAGTAATTCACCATACACTTAACACTGGCATTGTGCCAGATTTAGACAGCATTTATTGTTTACAGTGATTGCAAGTAAGGTTAATAGTAATAATATGTTAGGTGGGATAATTACCCAACAAATTAAGTTGCTGTTAATATTATTGACTTGATTTTTAGGAACCCGGTTTGCTGAGAAGTGTAAGCACATCTGACAATGTTTTCCTCTCTGAATGTGGTGTACCATTATGATAAGTTCCAGGCGCTCTCCAGTGCTTCATGCAAGTGATCATTCTTCTTATGTAAGTCCAGCGAGGGCAGGCTGAAGGCTATTCAACCATGGAAGTCATCACAGCGAAACCAAATCCTGTCCAATGTTCGCACATTTTAACAGGACTCGTTGGTAACCAAACTGCTTTTGTCCCTGTCCCAGACCCCCTGTCCACTCCACTCTCTCCTGGCTCAATTGTAGCATCTCAATGGCTGCCCAAAATGAGATGAGTCTTAACATTAAACAGAGAATAAAACTTGGCGGGGGGCCCTGACTGTTGTAAGATGTTCTGTGTCATCTGGTAGATCTCACAAAGAGTTTCTGAACCTCGTATAGTTTAATAATAAGCATTAATTAATTATACGCATAACCATGTACAAAGATACAATATTAGATCTAGGCTAGGAGCTGTCTCCATGTTTGCCTCTTACACATGTGTCTGTCCAGTACAAGGCTGCCCTCTGGACTCAGGTTATGTCTTCCTTTGCATCCCAGGGCTTTATTGTGCCCAGTCCCATGTTAATCCTTACGATGTCAGACTCTTACACTTCATCACCCCTAATATCTTTGTCCAATGTGTTTACACTGCATTCCTGTTTATTCAATACATTTACATTACTTCAACTATCTCTTCTCTCCTACCCCAGTCTCTGAGTTTCCAGGTTCAAGTGATCTGGAGTCTTTTTAATTCTTCCAGATTTTTCCTTTTCAACAGTTGGAGCAGTGGCAGATTCTGTTTAATTGGGTAAGCCTTGATGAAAAGGAAGTCATTAAGGAGGTGGTCATTCCGATATTAGAGTAGTTGGTGTTTTTGCTGGTCATTGGTTTATCCTCTTCCTCGCAGGGAGAACAAACTCACAGTTCACCCATAACATTGGCTCCTGGGTCAGGTTTAAAGTTTGAAATCACCGTTATCTGAGCTGTCGGTGTTCCAGAACAAAAAAAACCCTGATCTTTGACCTCACCCAGGAAGTATTGTTTTCTCTTGGCGTGATACATCGACCCCATCAATCAGATTGGGATCGTTTGTATGTTTGGTTGTGTTAGCTTTGCATAGCTTTCCAAAGTGTCCTACGCTTTTGCAATTGAGACGTGGTGTTGAGACTGCTGGATATTGATAATGCCTATGGAGGTGCTTAGCTCCACAGCTCTGGCATGGTTACCACTCTGGTGGTGAGTTACGATATTGCTTCACTGGGTCTGGTGTATCCCTGCTCCTCTGCTGTTTCACTTGCTGGACAGTCTCTGCCTTTGCCCCTTAAGATGGACCTGTGCTGCAAATGGATTTTAGATTGTCTGGCAATTTGAATGGCATCTTCAAGGGTCACATTTTCCTTAGCTTGAAGAATGTCTGAGAGTCTATTACCTGCCAATCTGCCAACAGTTCTGTCCCTGATACATTTTGTGTGGCTGGCGTCTACAGTTATTGAGAGAGACTTCAAACCTCATTGGAACAAGGAAGGTATTTATTGAATAGAGAAACTTAGGTACAGGAGGTGTGTACAGCATGAAGGCTGTCCTAGGACTGAGCCCCAGTTCTACATGCTTACTCCAAGCTTCCAGAAGATTCTGCCTGATAGAGGACTCCACCCACTGGTGTGAACACTCACTCTCAGTTTCCATTCGTCCATCAAGTCAGGTGACCCACTACTGTTGTGCTGTCTTAAAGAGACAGGCACCACATACACAACAAGATTGCCTGACAATTTTTACGGGCTCTTCAAGGCTCAAATTTATCTTAGATTGAAGGATCTGAGAGTCTATTATTGGCCAATCTGGTAATAATCTTGTCCATGATTAGCTCTGGTTTTAGGTCACCCTTATCACTGCCTTCTGCCATTGGTATGGCTCAGTAATGAAAGGGTCAACAGGTTCTCTTGACTGTTGGACTTATCATTCGTCCTTTTTGTGCATTATAACTTCATAGTTCATATGATATACGAGCAGAATTAGGCCATTCGGCCCATCAAGTCTGCTCTGCCATCTGATCATGGCTGATATGCTCCTCATCCTCCTTTTCCTGCCTTCTCCCCATAACCCTTCAACCCATTACCAATTAAAAATCTGTCTAACTGCTCCTTAAGCTTATGCACTGTCCTAGCAAATTCCACAGATTCACAAGCCTTTGGGAGAAGTAGTTTCTTCTCAACTTGGTTTTAAATTTGCTACCCCTTATCATAAGAGTATGACCTCTCATCCCAGAAGAGGGAACATCCACTCATGACTATTTTATCCACACCTTTTATCATCTTGTACACCTCAATTTGATCTCCCCTTGTTCTTCTAAATTCCAGAGATTTTAAGCCTAAACTGTTCAATATCTCTTCATATGACAAACTCTTCATCTCTGGAATCAATCTAGCGAACATCCTCTGAACTGCCTCCAATGCCATCGTATCTTTCCTCAAATCTTTCCATCAGAAGTAGGCTTTCTTTTTTTTGCTGCTACTCCAATGAAGTTCAATGATCTTCATTGCGGGATAAATATTGCCCAGGACACCGGGGAAACCTCCCCTGCTCTTATTCAAAATAGTTCCATTGGATCTTTTGCATCCACCTGAACCGCAGATGAGGACTCAGTGTAATATTGCATCCAAAAATCGTGCGCTGCAACAGTGCAGTGCTCCCTCAGTGTTGTGCTGGAGAATGAGCCTTGGTTCTTGAGAACGCAAGCCCTTGATTGGGACTTGAACCCAAAATCTTGTGATTCAGGAGCAAAAATGCTCCCAACTGACATAATACAAAGAAGATAAATTCTCTTTATTCTTCTCTTACATTCTTGTTTTCTTACTACTTTCTGTGTTTATTTCTCTTATTCATTCATCTTATTTTAAGGCAGACAAATTAATTTGAGCGACCGGCAATTGTGATTTTGATCCCAAAACATTTTTAAAATAATCAAATACTACATCAGCTTAAACAGAGAGAGGAGTGCCAATCGGAAACTGTTCCATCCAAGCCAAGGTAAAGAATTCCATAGTTTACAGTGGCTTTCAGAAGTTTTACAACGTGGCCTTTGCTTCAGCAATTGTTTATTTACGAAAGGCAATAAGTTGCCAAGCCACACAAACAGGGATAGTCCTCAGATTGATGTTTGGTCTGCACTCAATTATCTAATCAAAACCAGATAAACAGCCTACATAATAGGAATTGGCTTCAGTCCAGTGATTCAAGGACAGTTCCTACGATTTTGTTCACTCATTGTGGATGGAGAGTCACGTTAACAAGCTCTAAATTCCCACAATGTGCCTCCAATGGGCAATCTCTACGTTCGAACTGCAGATTCATAAATTTACTTCATCTGCCCCTTTCCTTCCATCAGAATCTTAGAATCCCTATCGTGAAGAAGGAGGCCATTCAGCCCATCAAGTCTGCACCGACAACAATCCTACCCAAGTTCTATCCCCATAACCCCAAGCATTTACCCTGCTAGTCCCCCTGACACTAATGGGCAAATTTAGCATGGCCAATCAACCTAACCTACACATTTTTGGAGTGTAAGAGGAAACCAAAGTACCCAGAAGAAACCCACACAGACATGGGGAGAACATGCAAACTCCACACAGTCACCGAGGCCGGAATTGAAAAAAGAACAAAGAAAAGTACAGCACAGGAACAGGCCCTTCATCTCTCCAAGCCTGATCCCTGCCTAAACTAAAACCACATGCACTTACGAAGTCCATGTCCTTCCATTCCCACTTTATTCATGTATTTGCCTAGTTGCCGCTTAAATGCTGCTGTCATACCTGCTCCCACCTCCTCCCTGGGTAGCATGTTCCAGACATTCACCACCCTCTGTGTAAAAAAAAATTAAGCCCAGGTCCCTGCAGTGCTAATCACTGCGCCACCGTTCTACCCAAAAAATAGACTAAAATTAATCTCTGCACATGATTAATTGCCACACTCTGCCACACATTACAAGTGATGGCACAACCTCTGAGCCCTGAAGCCATTCCTGTGCACGCGGATGAATGGAGCCTTTGGTGCCCAATTGCCCATGCCAGAACACCAGTGATAATCAAGCTAAGCAATAAGATATAATTTGTTCCTTAGTTATTCAGGTCGTTTGGCACACAGGCGGCGAATACACAGAATAAATTATTAATGACTCAAGTCAATTTGCAGACTGGCTGCAAAGTTGGAAAGTTGTTCTGATTTTCTGTTTATCTATTTTGTCCCCTGACATGAACAACAGGATTGATTTAAGGAAAAATAATGCATCACTGCTTGACTTTTCCAAGGTTACCTTTCAAAGCACAAACATTGCTGTTGCTCTCCTGTCACGTCTTCTGTCTGCAATAGCTGTAAACAGATTATTAAATAAAGAGACCAGAATAATCCCTTAGAAAAAAATACACTGGCTTTGATCAGTAGCCCTTTTTGTGCGTCAGAAATAAACGTGCTTTGAAGTATGTTTTCTTTTCTCTCTCTCGTCTTAGTTGAATAGATCCCCAGCAAAAGCTATAGCTTAAAACTAAGAAATGGGACTGCACTGAGAGCAGAAGCTTCCATAATTGGTCACTTGTTTATTATTAATATTCCATAACATATTTACATGTTGTGCAACCACTATGAGGGAGCCTTCACAGCTGGCTGTACACAAAGCATTCCACAAACCAAGCTTCCTCTCTCTGTGGGTCCGGCTAATTGATGTTTGTGCTCAAAGACCACAGCGAATCACAGCCACAGCGATCTCAAGTTGGGGAATTTAGTTCTTATTTCTAATTCTAGGCATATTCTGCAGAGATTCCGTTCTATTCCACCTTCTTCCATCGGGAAAAAGATACAAAAGTCTGAGGTCACACACCAACCGACTCAAGAACAGCTTCTTCCCTGCCGCCATCAGGCTTTTGAATGGACTACCTCACATTAAGCTAATCTTTCTTCACATCCTATCTATGACTGTGACACTAAATTCTACACTCCTTTTCTTTGTGAACAGCTTGCTTTGTCTGTGTAGTGCACAAGAAACAATACTTTTCACTGGCATGTGAATACATGTGACAATAATAAATCAAATCAAATTCCTGCCACAGCTTGGTAGTCAATACGAACATTGAAACAACTCTCCCCCGTGTTAGCGATTTCAGTCACATCAAGTCAAAATTTCCACAATCTTACTTTCTGCAGTCATACTCGTCCATCTTAGCAAAGGCTGAACAATAGCTTCGAGAAAATACCTGAGAGGTCAGAAATGAGTAATTACAGTGAGCATGTATTGGGACTGTCACTAAAGCTGTGTGCGTTCCTGTATTAGTTCAATTCTATTGAAAGGGGGTAAGCCATGGGTACATTTTAACATTTTTGTGCTCAGCATAACCCATGTCATAAATAGGGAAGGCAATGGCCTAATGGTATTATTGCTTGACTATTAATCCAGAAACTCAGCTAATGTTCTGGAGATCCGGGTTTGAATCCCACCATGGCGGGATTCGAGCCCATTCTCTCATGGGATCCTTTTTGCATTTTTCCGAGCTGCTTTTAAAATATTTCACTATTTGTAGGCTTTTAACTTTAATGAAGGGAAAATGAATAACATTTAGACTTTCAACAAATCAAGCATCACTTTCACTAATCTCACCATCACTCCACCCCTTCAACCACTTGCTTTATGTATTCTCATGGACTGTAGAAGCTCTTTCTCTCCCTCCAATCTTCTCAGTTCATGTTGGCATTCATTTCCTTCCAACCCCATGATGGTGCTTTCCCTTCTTCACCTTGGCTGATTTCTTTTGTTGCTTCTAGCTGGCCCTCTGCTATCCCTCTTCCAGCTCCCCAAATCTTCATCCTGAGTGGCTTTCGGTGCTGTTAGCCAAGTCCATTGAGCATAGTTTGCCGATGTATAATATGAAGTTGCTTTCAACCACCTTGGTTTAGCGGAGCAGCAACAACGATTTGGATATGATTTGGAAATTTAAGCAGTGCTTTGGGGGGTAGGGAGGAAATGGAGAACTTAGGCACCAATGAGAGAGAAACCTAACCCTCATTTGGGAATATAGGGACTGGCCTCTCGTAAAGATATACGTGTCGGTTGCAGTCATTGGCATGCTCTTGCAATGATTCAAGAACATGAAGGGCGTATGTCCATCTTAAAAAGTTTGGATATGTGTGTGCTATTTAATCTTCATTCCTGTCCCAGCAGATGCAACAAACTAAACGTGTCCTTAAGATTCCATTGAATGGTTAGGCTGGTATACAAGCTCTCTATATGCTCAGTTTATAAGATAACAAGAAACAGCCAGGAGAGATGTTTAGCTGATTTTTAAAATAAATCTATGCTCAGGAATTTCAATGAGATTACAACTGCAGACGACAAGTACAAAAAGAGCCTTTAAAAAGTGTAATGTATACTTTGTCATTGTGTTTCCAATATGCCTGTGGTTTCAGTTCAAATGGTTTTTATTGGCATTAATCTTCCGTATGGGTATTGGATATACCAGGCAGTGAGAAGTCTTCATTTCCTAAACTGGTTTCTATGCAGTTTAACATGGCTCTGGGTCATTACAGTCTAATGAAAAAGCCACAACAGCCATCATGCAAGCTGGAAGTGGGGAGTGCATAGGATGGTAATGGAAATACTCTTTCCATTAAAGGAAAACACTTAGGGTCACAATTTCCGCTATGCGCTAATCCTTACTAACAAGTAAGTGTGCGTGAAGCAGAACACAAGATTCACACGAAAACAAAAACTAGTTCAACAATAATGAAAGATTCCGGGGGTGATATTAAGGGTTTTTCAATCCTGTCCACCACAAGAAACATCGTGGACAGGGCAGAAAATTTGACAGACCATTTAAAAATCTGTTGACCTTGGGTGAGAATTTCCAGTCTCAGGGTGGGCGCGACTGGAAAATCCCACCAAAGTCTTTGTCGAATTTGCGGATCTCAGCCACGACATATTTAGAGTTGCTATACGTGGTCCTGGTGATTCAGGATAGAAAAGGGAAAATCCGTCAGGGTTCTGCAGAAATTATTGCTATGCAACGACCTCAATAGAATTGTGCATGCTTTCATGATAATGAGGGTAGCACGGTGGCACAGTGGTCAGCACTGCTGCCTCACAGCTCCAGGGACTCAGATTCAATTCCAGCCTTGAATGACTGTCTGTATGGAATTTTCATGTTCTCCCCGTGTCTGTGTGAGTTTCCACCCATAGTCGGAAACTGTGCAGGTTAGGTGCATGCCAACTTGCCCCTTGGTCTCCCAAGATGTGAAGGCTAAATAGATTATGCATGGGGTACGGGGATAGGGAAGGGGAGAGGGCCTGGGTAAGATACACTGACGGTGAGTCGGTGCAGACGCTAAGGGCCAACTGGCCTCTTCTGCACTGTAGGAATTCTATGGTTCTGTGCAGTCCACATCGAGCTTGTCTGTGATTCCCCCTCTTCCATTATGCTAATTTGCCAGCAGAATAGTACCTGCGCATAAAAAAGCCTATTGAAGATGAGAAAAACAGGGGCTGGAACTTTCCGGCTGTTCACATTGGAGATATCTTCTGATCACACCAGTGACCCACTCCTGCCGTGGGTTTCCTGGCAGTGTAGTGTAGATTCAATGGGCAATCCCATTGACTGCAGTGGAACCAGAAGATCCTGCCACCCCAATGGCGTGCCGCCTCCCATCATGGAACACGTGGCGGGGAGACCAGAAAAATCCCACCCGGCAGTTAGTTCACGACTGATAACCACACAATGGATGACAAGTTTCACTCCAGGGGGAATTTTAACCCCACAGAGTGATTCATCATTAAAATGACTGAGGTTCATTCCTACTGGATTCCAGCCCATTGCATTTAAACGTGAAGTATTTTTAGATGATTAAGGTGCCCACCAGAAACAAGCAGGCACATTCCGGTGAATACTTGAACTTGGAGATTGTTTGGAATAAACACTATACTCATGCAGTCATCAGAGTACCGACTCAGGGCAATTCACACATTCTTTCAGTCGCAATTGATGTCACTCAATTAGTGAGCATCTGGTTTGAAATCGCTTCATCAGGATGAAGCAATATGTTCACAGGCAGTTGCAATAACATCTTCCTGTGCCGATTAACAATCCCCCCCCCATTCCATTCTTTCAGGAATGGTAAAGGACGGCTTCTCGGGGAATAAGGGGTTAACCCCTCCAAGAATGGCCAATGCCAACTCTCCATAATATCTGACCAGCAAAGCCCCATCAGCGCCTCTACTTTCTCAGGAGGCTAAGGAAATTTGGCATGTCCACTACGATTCTCACCAACTTTTACAGATGCAACATAGAAAACAACCTTTCCGAAGGCATTGCAGCTTGGTATGGCTCTTGCTCTGACCAAGACTGCAAAAAGGGTTGTGAGCATAGTCCAGTTTGCATCACGCAAACCAGCCGCCCATGTAGTCATCCATTTGCTCCATCTACACTTCCCACTGTCTCAGAAAAGCAGCCAGCATAATCTAGTACCTCACACATTCTGGACATACTCTCTTCCACATTCTTCCGTTGGGAAAAAGATACAAATGTCTGAAAACACGTACCAACTGATTCAAAAACAGCTTCTTGCCTGCTGCCATCAGACTTTTCATAGAATCATTGAATCCTGACAGTGCAGAAGGAGGCCATTTGGCCCATCAAGTCTGCACCGACTACAATCCCACCAAGGCTCTATTCTCGTAACCCCACGTATTTACCCTGCTAACCCCTGACACTAGGATCAATTTAGTAGGGCCAATCAAGCTAATCCACACATCTTTGGAGCGTGGGAGGAAACCGGAGCACCTGGAGGAAACACACGCAGACACAGGAAGATTGTGCAAACTCTGCACAGACAGTGACGTGAGGCAGTGACCTTGAAGGGTTCTACCACATATTAAGCTGATCTTTCTCCTCACCCTATCGATAACTGCAACACCATACTCTGCACCCTATTCTCCCCCTTTACCCCTATGTACCCTATGAATGACTTGTTTCATCTGTATAGCTCACAAGAAACAATGCTTTTCATTTTCTGATCCCTATCTTTTCCTTTATCCCTATGTATTGTGAATGATACGTTTTGTCTGTATTGCTTACAAGAAACAATACTTTTCGCTGTCTCCCAATCCATGTGACAATAATAAATCAACTCAATTCAATTTAGTTCATCTTGAGATCCATGGGAACATCATAATGATCGTGGAGTACATAGGACCCTTATAACAAAGAACTCGTAGAGGTCTCAGGGGCTTTCCAGAATATACCCCAGGAAGAACCTCCTGCATCATTGCTATGAAGGGCATTAATCAGGCCCTGATAATTCAGAGAGAATTATATTAGAGGGGGCAGAACAACAGTGACTGCCATGATATGATAAGGAAAACATGTGTGAAGATAAGGAACAGGCAGAGGAAGAAGAGCCAGCATACCTTGCAGCCAGGGCTGGATTAATAGTCGAGTTTTGGGTAACTTGCTCCTTCTCCTTCCTTGAAAAGTTCCATAAATACCCTGATCCAGTATATTAACTTTGCTGCATCTTTCAGCTTTTCCTTAATCCTACACTAAAGAACACTAAAACCATTTTTATAGAGTGACATGCTGGCAGCACAGACTCTTAAGCTGTATCGCAGAGAAAGAGAAATATAAAAAGATGAATGATTTATTGCCAAATACTATAATTGCACTGAATTCCTCTCTCATTCACGTGCCCGACTTAAGAGAAAGTTTAAAAGGCTCAGTTACTCCTTTGCGGTACTCTATTGGTGGTCTCAGCTAAGCTAGTTGAAGACTGCTGTAACTCACGTTAGAGACCAGACAGACTCGTGATTGGCAACTTCTGGAAGCTTTCATTAGGTATGTGAAGACAGAAAGATTGACAAAAACAAATGTAGGCCCCTTACAGTCAGAAATAGGAGAATTCATAACATATTCATAACAATAACGCAATTGAGGCCAAACGATGTCTGATTTCAAAAAGAAATTAGATATAGCTTTTGGGGTTAAAGGATCAAGGGATATGGGGGGGTGTTGGTGGGGGAAGATGGATCAGGATATTGAATCTGATGATCAGCCATGATTAAAATGAATGGCAGAGCAGGCCTACTCCTTTCCCTCTAATGTCTATGTTGAGCTTGTGCATAGAGTCAGTCATATGTAGGAATTCTACCTCCTTGCCTGCCATGGAATCGGACGGGGGGGAGAGGGAAGCAATGGAAATGTTTGTTGGCCACGGGCAGGAATTTTCGGTCTCGCTTGAGCAAAGCCGTAAAATCATGCCCACACGGTCATAGAGTCATACAGCCCAGAAAAGGCCCTTTGGCCCATCGAGTTTTCCAATGGCAATAACCACCACTAAGGTCATGCTAATCCCATTTTCCAGTGCTTGTCTCCCATATCCTTGAATGTTACAATGGTTCAAGTGCTCAATCAAAGACTTCTTACAGGTTGTAAGGTTTCCAGCCTTGACTAGCTTCCCAGGCAGTGCATTCCAGGTTCCTACCACAGTCTGAGTGGAAGTGTTTTTTCTCAAATCCTCTCTGAGTCCCCTGCCCCGTACCCTAAAACTATGCCTCCCTCCCCCATGATGACCCCTCAACTAAGGAGAACAGCTGCTTCCTATTCACACTGTCCTTACCCATCTTAGCTTTATGCATCTTAAATCAATCTCTCCCCCACCCCCCCGCTCCCCCCCCGCCACCACCACTCCGCCTCAGCCTCCCCCCCACCCCCGACCACCACCAGCCCCCTCAACCCCCACCACCACCACCACCCCGCCTCAGCCTTCCCTGCTCTAAAGAAAACAAATCAAGCCTATCCGGTCTCTCCTTGTAACTGATCCATGGCAACATGGCAGGTGTTGGTATAAGGAAGAGATAAGGGAACAGGCATGTTGACAAATTCCGAGAGTGTGCCAAAATCACTGCTCCCATAGTTTGTCTGCTACTCTTTTATACAATGAACACTAAAATGTAATAGTCAAGTACCAAACATTACCAAAAATATCTAATGGAATATAAGCCCTTATTTTGAGAGGGCCAGAATATAAAGGAGAAGAAAGATTTGTACAGCTATACAAAACCTTATTTGGAACACATCTGGAGTTCTTTGTACAGATTTTTACACCATAAATTAGCTTTGCATTTTTAAAAAGATCTGTTGGCCTGCCTCAGGCAATGTAGGTATAGGTGGTTGGACTGTTATGTGAAGCATAATGCATAAAGCATCCCAGCTGTGTGGAGCAGACTCGATATTTGACTGATCTTTTCTTAACAGCCTCTTTACTAAGTTCATAGGAACTCATCAGTTCAGTCACTTCTTTCCAGGTCTGCTGTATCTGGATCTTGGGATCTTCCCATTTCTTGGAAATTGACCATCCGCTAGGAACTTCAGAAAGCATCTGAGAACATGGACTGTCTCACATGATTGGGTGGACATTTTGTCATTTGTATGTTTTCTATGGGGAAGGCAGGATTAGACTATTAAGCTGAGTGATCAGCCATGATCATAATGAATGGCGGCGGATCAGGCTCAAAGACCAGAATGGCCTCCTCCTGCTCCTATCTTCTATGTTTTTTATGCATTACGATGAGGGTTGGGAGTCAATAACAGAGCAGTCACTGTTTTCCAGATTGCCCTACTCTTGCCCACTGGAATCGCTTCCAGTTAAATCATCCCATTATACCGCGGAAAGTGAATTGAATTCTGTGTTGCTGAAACTCCACAGGAATTCTCCCAGTAACCTGTAATAACTTCAGGGAATGCTGAAAAACCAGACATAGTTTTAATGTCCTTTTCAGTCCAAAGTTGAAATGGGTCAGTGAAATGAGAATCACCTCAAAGTTTCTAGCCATTTTTTCAAAGGATTTCTTTCCAGGTTTTTCTGGAAGCAATGACGAACCTCTGTTTTAAGATAAGGAATGCTGCCACATTTTCAGAAGGAAGAATTGACCTGCTTAACTTATTTGACAGTACCCTTACCTCAAAGTCAGAAAATTCCAGATTTAAGATATCTATCAGCCCTTTGAGATCATAAAGTAGGAACATCCATTACTGCAATAGTGCAGTATAAAGTCCAAAGATGTGCCAGTTCGGTGGATTGACCATGCTGAGTTGCCCCTTAGAGTCCAATGATGTGTAGACTAGGTGGATTAGCTATAGTAAATATGCAGAGTTATGGGGATAGGGTGGGCAGGATGGGCCTGGGTGAGATGTTCTTTTGGAGAGTTAGTGCTAACTTGATGGGCTGAATGGTCTCCTTCTGCACTGTCAGGATTTGATGGTTCTATGGGCATTGGCACTAATGTCATCCGTCAGATGGTCCCCCCTGACTATTCATGTATTTCTGGGGATTTTAGGTCAGAGTTTTATGCCCTCGCAGGACTTGGCTGGCAGCCAGAGCAGATGTAAGACTGAGTGGCATGGTGGCGGGATGGCAGCATGCCTGTTGCGTGCCTGTCTCCACTGGAAATTTACCAGCAGTGGGGTAGATGTTGGGTGGAGTGTCCATCCTTGGGCTAATTGAGGGCTTTCTCCCAGGTCTGCCACTGGTATTTTGCCAGTCTCAAGGAGTGCCCATATCAGAGGCGAGGCCACATGATTAAACATCTAGTGCAATGGCTATAGCCTCAGGAGGGTGTTTGGGAGACTGCTGTTAAAACACCCTCTGACTAACGGAGGCCCTGCCATGCACGTTTGTTCTCCTCCTGCAGCCACCTGATCACAGACCCCCCTCCCCCTACCCTTCCCTCCTTCCCTGCCCCACCTCCCCACCCCCTCCTCTCTCTCATCAGGGCCGGTTTGGCCCTGGCAAAACCATCCCAACTTACCTTGCAGTAAGGCCTCCTCCATGGCCTCCATTGGGGCACTGTTGCAGTCCCTAAGTGGCCACCTCACTCCCAGTGGCGCCGATGACCCTGGAGAGCGGCCAACCATCTGATTGGCCAGTAGTTGTCAGAGACAGGAAATACTCCAGATGAGGATGAAAGCTTCAAGCTCAGGTAGTTAACTGCCTGACAACCATTAAACCTGATGTCTTTTTTTTGGCAAAAATATACTTTATTCACAACATATCTGAAAAAATGTCACAAACGTCTCAAAAATGGCCATCACACAAAGTGCAATAATATTCCGGTTCTCTGCAGACATTATGTTCTTATGTTGCACTCCTGAAGTGCTTCAATGCAGTAATTTACAGATGTTTCAAAGTGGTCATTACAAATGGTGCAAAGGTATTTAAGTTGTCCACCAAAGCAAGTTGTACTCTGAGATGCTTCTATACTGCTGTGATACATGTAATATTCACTGTGACTTTCACTGGGAGTCATACAGCCTTTGGGTGTTCTGTACAATTCCACTCTCCACAGGGCGATGATGGCCTAGTGGTATTATCGCTGGACTATTAATCCAGAAACTCAGCTAATGTTCTGGGGACCCGGGTTCAAATCCTGCCGTGAAAGATGGTGGAATCTGAATTCATTAAAAAAGTATCCCGAATTAAGAATGTGCTGATGACCATGAAACTGTTGTTGATTGTTGGTAAAAACCATCTGGTTCACTAATGTCCCTTTAGGGAAGGAAATTTGTTATCCTTACCTGGTTTGGCTTACATGTGACTCCAAAGCCACAGCAACGTGGTTGACATTCAACTGCCTTTGGGCAACTAGAGATGGGCAATAAATGCTGGCCAGCTAGTGACGCCCCTGTCTAATGAATAAAAAAAAGTTCACTATGGCTGAAAGGTCTTTCCCATTGCACCTTGGCAGCGGCTGTCCCAGTTTTGTTGCATCCCTCATCACGGAGTCCTGAGCTGTGTCAGCCTGCAACGCTCGGCTGGGGAGAACTCCTTGCATAGGAAGAGCAGCAAGTTTCCGCTAAACCTGAGTCTTCCCGATCTGGCGGAGGCAGTTTTACTCCCGACCTTTCAGCCGAGGGGAGCAGGGCCACTGCCTCAGAGAAAAGTTCCAGCTTTTGAAGATCACGTGCACTATTTGAAGAACAGGGAGGTGCTTGCTATCTCCTGGCCAACATTCGTCAAAAACAGATGATGTGGCCATTTCTTGCATGCCCATTTTGCTGTGTGCAAACATAACAACCCTCGCTGGCTTTGCAAAGCAATTTAATGTATGCAGAGTGCTGTGGAATATTTCTGACAGCTGGTATGATATGAATGCAAGTCTTCCTTTATGATTAGTCAGACTAAGCTCTGCTCCTGCTGCTGCAGAATAAGAATCATGTCTGCTCTGCATTTTGACATAATAGTCAATAAAGATATGATCAGCGGAAACACCTGGATCAGCGCATCAAATTAAGTCAATTAATTGGAGATAAATATGATTAGAATGAGCTAGAGACTGTTATTTAGTGGATTTTTGACAAGCTCTGCTCGTGTTCTGTCTGCATTATATCCACACTTAGTAAAACAGCTTCCATTCTGTTAATCTCTTATCTATTCACAAGTAATCTGCAATTCTTATAGCTTAGTATGAACTTGTGTGAATCGTATAACCGTAGGGTTATAGCATCATTCGCTATGAAGTAATGGCTGATGCAAACCCATCTCATGACACATTATTTTGATTCTTTTCTCCTTTCTTTGTGTCTGAGCTCCCTCAGAACTGTTTTGACAGCCAGGATTGAAAACCATCTTTCAAGGTTGTTTCTTCAATAATTTGAAGCCTCAGACAATGATAAAGGACACGCACTGGCCGTTGATGTGTTTTTCTTTATTTTTCCGATTTACTCAGCAGGAAACTGGGAGGGATTCATTTTCAGCACAAAACAGGCTGACAGTGAATCAACAGCTGGGTGTACAATCTTCCCCATTTTCTTTCTCATATAAATTTGACACTCGTTACAATTAAGAACAAAATCAGACAAGGCTCCCAATACACTGTCGTCCCCTTTGCAAGGTTGCAGAAGACAAATTTCACCACCCAGTGATTCTTACTGTGCTATGGCTCCATGGATGCCTCCAGCCTCAGGCACCTTGACCAGGCAGCCATTTGTCTTTTGTAACAGTGAACAGTAGATGTCACCAGACTATGTGATAAATGTCATTTCCCAAGTGTGACTGAATCTGTCAACCTGACTGCGACACTGATGCATTTTCCAGCCAAAGGTTACAGGATTGTGCTCATTAACAAGACTACTCCCCCTCTCTAACCCACCAGTTGCTTCAAGTGCTGGATTGGCTGAGACAAACTAATAAATATCTGGTGTCATACCAGATGGCACATCTGGAGCTCTTAGACAAGCCAAGCTAATAAAACATCAAATAAATTCATTGGTGACCTGCACCCAGTTTTTACAATGCCTACAAGTGGAAACTTGTCTATGGTGCTCAGTAAGTTGGATTTCTTCAAAGAATCATAGAATCCCACCAGTGCAGAGAGAGGCCATTCGGCCCATTGAGACTGCACTGACTCTCTGGCAGGGCATCTTGCCAATGGCCGATCTACCTAACCGTTGGACTGTGGGAGGAAACTGGTGCACCCGGAGGAAACCCATGCAGACACGGGGAGAACATGCAAACTCCACACAGAGAGTGACCCAAGGCCGGAATTGAACCCGGCTCCCTGGCATGGTGAAGTAGCAGTACTAATCACTGTGCCGCTGTGCCACATTTATGGAAAGGTAACAATTTAAATGTAGCTTTGATCAAGGATTTCAAATTTGGGTGGAACGAGAGAGTCGAGTGCTAATTGCACTCAAAATTGTGCTAATTTTACCAAGTAAACATCTTGCTCAGATTTCTGTTGAAACTTTTGTCAAATGTAAAATCTTTTATGATCCAGCATGATTCAACATCCTTTTAGAAAGTGTTTCTTAAATTAATCTAAAAATATTCATTGATATACTTAAGTGTAGTTACCTTGTTTGTCTAAAAATTAGGATATCACAAAAAAAATTTCTAATCAGAGTGTCTGGACCATCACTGGGTTTGATTTCCAAATTGGGTCACTGTCTGTGTGGAATTTGCACATTCTCCACGTGTCTGTGTGGGCTTCCTCTGAGTGCCCCAGTTTCCTCCCACAGTCCGAAAGATGTGCTGGTTAGATGCATTGGCCATGCTAAATTCTCCTTCAGTGTACCCAAACAGGTGCCAGAGTGTAGCAAGTAGGAGATTTTCACAGTAAATTCATTGCAATGTTAATGTAAGCCTACTTGTGACGAATAAATAAATAAACTTTAAAACCACTATGATCAAACTGATTTTAAATAATGGGAAATAACTTCAAAATATTGTAAAGAATCCCTCGCAAGTTACATTGGTGCATAGCAGTTAACATCCTTGCAAATTTAGAAAAATACACGCAGCTTTTAAAGATGTCTATTAATGTCCTGTGTCAAAAAAAAAGTGATTGGAGCATTCATGAGTGCCCGCAAACAGGTGGCACAGTGGCTAGCACTGTTGCCTCACAGCGCCAGGGATCTGGGTTCAATTCCAGCCTTTGGTCACTGTCTATGTGGAGCTTATACGTTCTCCCAGTATATGTGTGTGTTCCTTCTAGGTAGTCCAGTTTCCTTCCATACTCCCAAGATGTGCAGGTTAGCTGGACTGACCATTCATGATCCAAAGTGTGCAGGTTAGATGGATCAGCATGGGAAATGCACAGGGATAGGGCCTGGATAAGACGCTCTGTCAGAGTCTGTGCAGACTTGATGGGCCCAATGTTCCCCATCTGCACTGTGAGGGATTCGAGAGTTCTATTAGGTGATTAATTCGATAAAAGGGCTTGGCCAGCTCTATCAGTGGGATTGCCTTCCAGCACAATTGGTTTTTAAATAAGTGCAAAAAGTCACAAAAACCTAATTGTGCTGAGCAGTATTCCTTGAATTTGTATGCAGTTTTGGCTGATACTGGGCAAATTGCACGCAAAGTACCAGCAAGGAAACTCCAGACTAAATTGTATAACTATGTTGCTAAGAAATTGTGGAAGGAACATCAAAGCTCAAAGTGAAATGAACTATCAGCTGTATCACAAGTGAGGCTGACTCTGTCAGGGGGGGTGTTGGGGGAATTGGTGGAAGGAGAGTTGGAGATCAGGGCGGGTGGGGGGAGGGCTGGGGCTGTGCCCAGTAATGGTCGGAGGGCCAGTGATCAGGCTGTGGGAGGTCACAGAGCGGGCGTTGCAGGGGTTGCAGGGCTGGCCAGCGATCAGGAAGTCATCAGTGCGAGGCCACTGCGCTGATCTCAGCGCTGACTGATTGGCACATGCACAGTGGCCCACTCAGCATGCTGATTTCAGCCTCTCCAGTGGGAATAGGCCCACTCCCTAGTTTTTAATGATATTCATGCTGGTGGTCTCTGCTGTGCACAGAATTTGAGAGATTCTTCTCTAAACTACCACTGAAAAAAACAACATGAATTACTCCAGTTTTCACGCAAATTTGACACTTCAAATTTTTTTGGGGAGGATTCCAGTATTAATCTCTTTGGCTAACATTACCCAGCTTATTTGCATATGATACCTACAAAGTAATACCATTTGAAGCTTTTGTAGAATAGATTGCACACAATATTGACATTTTCTGTGCCTTGAGTTTGTGTGACATTCCAGTCTCATAACGGCTCTGAAATTGATGAGTTAAAGGGTGAACCACTTTTGCTTCATCCTTTTTTCTTTCTCATCTTTTTCGATGAGCTCTATATTCTGGGGTATGTCCCATTGGAGAATTCATTCACTGAACTGTCTTCCCTTCTGATTTTTGCGTCCTAAAGCAGTCGGAAATGAATGCAGGAATCAGAAAAATATGAAATTTGAATTTCTCCCTCAAAAAAAAAGCCTCTCATGAACTTCCCACATGAGAGCCAATGTTTGGGTTATGACCTCACATGCATATGTTGTCAGGTTTATTATTGACAGACTCTAGAGAAATTTTATCTTAGGTGCCACAGGACTTTTGTCAGCTCAGACTGGTTTTGGATGCCATTTCAAACCCAGCTGGGTCAGTAAGTTCAGGAATACTGGGAAAAGCCTGCTGAGGAGTTGGAAACTTTCTGAGAGTAAGAATTTAACTTATTGACAATTTCAAATGTCACGATTTGGTGCTTTATTGTAATATCATTCTGTTTGTAAGGCAATCACTGATCATTGGACCCTGTCCTGGAAAGTTAAGTTGACCATTACATTGACTGGCATTGTGTAAGGTGCATTAGGGTACATTTCCACATGGCAAAAGTGATACTATGCATTCAAAACAATGGAAAACAGTGCTTGATCTCATGTCATTACCTAAAATGATTTAAATGTCCAAAGTGTTTTAACATAGTCATTGAGACAACTTTACCTTGTTCACTCCTTCAATCTGTAAAAGTGCATTTTCTCAATTAAAGCTTCAACAGGTATTTAATGGTTGTGGCAGTTTCCAATTTTGCTACCCTAATTCACAAGCTATTTACCCAAAGCTTGCTCTATTGCAAAAGAAGATGAGACAGATTAAATAGAAACTCAGAAAGACGAACCTTCAGCTGAGAGATCTCTCGTTCATTTTACACTTGCGTATGAAGCTCTGCCCCCTTGAACTCTATCCCATTCAGTTGTATCTTAACCTAAGTCAGCAGAAAGCCACCATGCTGACTTGGAAATATTTTTGTTCTTTCACCGTCACTTGGTCAAAATCCTAGAAGTCCCCACAGCGCTGTGAGTGTACATACACTACATTGACTGCAGCGGTTTAAAAAGGCACCATCATCTTCTCGAGGGCAATTACGGATGGACAATAAATTCTGGGCTAGTCAACGAAGTCCAATATCCCAAGAGTGATTTTTGTTATAAGTATTCAGGGGCTATGTATATCATCCACATTTTCTTTGAATATGATACAATTTACATTGGTCCAAATTCTATGGAATCTGTCCTTATTTAAGAGGGCTAAAGAATAGATTAGATAATCTATTTTTTCTGGCGAGGGAGTCCAGCACAAAGGGGAATAAACTCCAAATCGAAATTCGGCTTTTCAAGAGTAATGTCAACAAGCAAGCATATCTTCAAACGTAGGGTAAGGGAAATGTGGAATTCTCTCCCCAGTAAACCTTGAAGCCTAAGGGATCAATTAAAATGTCAAAACTGAAATGAGTGGATTTTTGACTGGGATTATATTTGGGGTTACAGAGCAAGGTGGGAGGAATGGTACAAGAAATTAAAGGGTCAACTGACTTATTCCGACAAAAGAAGCTGCAGGAATACATTTTGTACTGTTCGTAGTTTTATTTTACACAGTATTGAAGTAAGATAGAATTATTTCAGTTTTCATGTTAGCAGGAGCCTTATTGAACTGACACTGACTCATGGCCACCTTAAAAGATGGCCATAATCCAATTTGGCAGTGGCTCAGTATTCTAAGCCACTTGAAGCAAATCTTTCCACTGCTGCAAAAGCAAAAGACTAAAGATGCTGGAAATCTCAAATTAAAACAGAAAATGCTGGAACTACTCAGCAGTTCTGGGGGAATCTTTGGACAGAGGAACAGAGTTAACAATTGAGATCAATAACCTTTCATTAGAAGCCTAGTACTGCTAATTTGATTAACACTGCACCCATTTTAGGCCCATAAAATGGACTCCACATTAAGACGTCCTTGTTTCAATCATTTTCAGTGTTATTTCAGTTCTGCTTGGAAATTTGTGCAGTGGGGAACGCATTAAAGTACCAGCTACCCCAATCTACAGCACCCCTAGCACAGTGGAAGATCAGTAATTGAACAGAGGGGAGTGATTTGACACTGTTCACGCATGCTAACTACTTTTTTTCTTCCAGAACTGATATGAAGTCTGAAGTTTCTTTATTAATGTCATAAGTAAGCTTACACTGCAATGAAGTCACAGTGAAAAACTCCTAGTCACTACACTCTGGTGCCTGTTCAGGTGCACTGAGGGAGAATTTAGCACCTAACCAACACGTCTTTCAGACTGTGGGAGGAAACCAGAGCACCCTAGAGGAAACCCATGCAGAGAACTCCACACAGGCGGTGATCCAAGCTGGGACTCGAACCAGGGTGCCTGGCACTGTGAGGCACTGCTGTACCACCATGATTTGTACCTGTTGTCTGTCCTTGAGCAAGAATGAATTGTAAATAGGTTTTCAAGTTTAATTGGGATGCTCTGTAAATAAGTACGTTCCATCCAGGCTTTAATGGTGAATAATGAGGCGTTAAACTGACCTATTTTGCTGAACCGCTAACAGCTTAACCTTTGCAAAGGTGAAAGTGAGATAATTAATCTGCTGTTAAAGTGTTCATTGTTTGTCTTTGACTGCAAATCTATCAATTCAAACAAAAATGGCATACATTATTATATATTGAACAAGCTTGTACAGAAATGGGAAGTGAGAGGAAGGATTTTGCCTCTTAATAAAACTGTACGCTTGTGAAATAGAGACAATGAAAGCTATGATTTTGTATTGTGAATAATCAGAAAAATCTATCCAGATTGTAACTGATGTTCTGATTAAGCTGTACACAACTTGGTACTCTCATCCCTTAATGCAGCAACTAAAACTTCTACCCAAACATGGAGAAATGTAACTTTTTGATTTGATTTATTATTGTCACATGTATGAGCATACAGAGAAAAGTATTGTTTCTTGTGTGCTATACAAACTGAACATACCATTCATAGAGAAGGAAACAAGTGAATAAGAATGTAGTGTTAGAGTCATAACTAAAGTGTAGAGAAAGATCAACTTAATGCAAGGTAGATCCATTCAAAAGTCTGATGGCAGCAAGGAAGAAGTTGTTCTTAAGTCGATTGGTATGTGACCTCAGACTTTTGTATCTTTTTCTGGATGGAAGAAGCTGAAAGAGAGAATGTCTGAAGTGCATGGAGTCCTTAATTATGCTGCCTATTTTGCTGAGACAATGGGAAGTGTAGACAGAGTCAGTGGACGGGAGACTGGTTTGCGTGATGGATTGGGCTATATTCACAACCTTTTGTAGCTTCTTGTGGTCTTGGAAATAGTAGGAGCCATACCGGATACAACTGGAAAGAATGCTTTCTATGGTGCATCTGTAAAAGTTGGTGACAGTCATGTAAAGGTAACATATTCTCCAGTACACAGAGACACACACACACACACACACACACACACACACACACACACACACACACACACACACACACACACACACACACACACTTCTCTTAGGAATGAAATAACAGTGATAGATTTAGGGGGTTTCCCCAGATATTAGCTGGAATTCTTCCAAAAAAATTTGAAGTGCTGAATGCACGTAAAAACCGGGGTAAATCCCGTTGCTGTTTTCAGTGGGACTTGCAAAGTGAATTTCCACATTCTGTGCATCACAGAGAGCCCTGGCATGAATCAAAATGAAAAGCCGTGGGTGGGGCCGATTCCCGCTACTGAGGCCGGCAGCATAGCGTTGAGCGAGACACTGTGCATACGCCGATCTGTCAGAGCGGAAATCGGCATATGTGCAGGAGCCCCATATTGCTGGCCTCCCAATCGCTGGGCTCCAATTGCTGGCCAGCCCGCAACCGCCCATTGCTGGCCCTGAGAACTGACCATTCCATGATTGCTGGCTTCCCACACATCTCCCAATAGGCACCCCCCCCTCCATTTGGTCCTGCTCCTGGCACTGCCCAATGCCTGGTGGGCGGTGCCAAGGTGCCACCCTAGGCATTGCCACTTTGCACCTTGCGCAGTGTTGGGGGCCAGGCTGGCACTGCCAGGCCGGCAACGCCCATGGAACATTTCCCCTCATCCCCGACCTCCTGAGGGGCCTCCGTGGCGCCCTTTCACTCCAGCTGGGTTGGACCACCTTCTCCCCATTAGTGAGGAGCAGTTGTAAACCCTGCTGAAGTGAAGCACTCCTTGCTGGGTGGGAGATGCTCATGGGTCCAGTTCTGGGTCCACTAAAAGGATTCAAATGCTCATTGTAATATCTAAATCAGATCAACACCGAGTTCCAGTGTAGAGCTGACGATGCCGGAATTCCAGGGGCCGGAGATGCACGGAGGTCGTGTCACATGGTGGGAAGCCCACTACACGACCTCTGCTTGTGTCTCCTGGTCTGCTGCAGCGGGCTGAAAGAATCTTCTCCATTATACAATCTTAAACTTTCAATGTACAATGCTGTCAGAAATGAAAAGAAAGGAACTGGGAATATAGAAACTAGAAGCAGGAGCAGGCCATTCGGCCCTTCAAGCCTGCTCCACCATTCATTAGGATCATGGCTGATCAACAAATTCAATATCCTAATCCCCACTTCCTCCCAATATCCTGATTCCACCTTCCCCCATTGAGGTAAGCCTGGCTACCTTGTTTTTAATGGTGGTAACTGGCATTCCAGTCCTCCAGAGCGTAAACAAAACATGAGACAGCCATGAAAAATAAAAATATTGTGGAGAAAGAAGAAACCATGAAGCCATTAGGTTGCAGGATTGTGTCAGTTCTAGACCTGCTGCAGTTTTAGATCATCGTCTGTTCCTCCGACACAATCTTGTCTTGCATCCTAATTTGGCGTTCAGTTCCATTATGCTTGAAACAATATCATAGATGCATCGACGGGTAAGTTAGATAAGTTCAGAGGAGAGAAAGGAATGGAAGAATATGCTGATAGGGAGGCACAGCCCTGTGAAATTGACCTATTTGCCCATGTCTCGCTTCAGAGAAATGATTCAAAGGATGTCCAATTTCAACCTCTGGTTGCTAAAAAAAAAGCTATTGTCTTGTGCAAGGTGCAAATGATGATAATGATTTTGCAAAACAAATAGAGGCATTGCACGCGAGGAGGCAAAAGCAACTGTAGACCTGGGTGGATTTAGAGGCCAAAGCACAATAAACTAACGTGTGCTACTTTAATTCAGCCTTTGTTTTAAGCTTATTTCTATAACCTTTTATAAATCCATATGTCAACTTTTATAATGGACTAATTGTAACATTGTCATACTGTATCACAGCCGCACCTTCCAAACCCATGACATCTAATAACTAGAAAGACAGCAGATTACATGGGAACAGCAGCACCTTCAAGCTTCCCTCTAATCGGTTGCTACTTGGGATGTCAAATGATGGCTAAATGACCACGTTTGAGTGTAAATGATGTGAGTATTTTCTGGTAGATCAATCAGTTAATGTCCAATCCTGTCAGCCCATCATGTTACTCCAAAAGCATAATTACAAGCTTTTGGAGCACTGCTCCTTTATCAGGTGAATGAGCTCCACTCACCTGATGAAGCAGCAGTGCTCCAAAAGCTTGTGATTCCAGATAAATCTGTTGGACTTTAACCTGGAGTTGTGAGACTACTTACTGTGCCCACCCCAGTTCCACGCAGGCATCCCCACATTATAATTACTGATGTCAGTGGTGAGTAGGACTGGGACAGATCCTGGGTCAGGGAAAATTGTTTGCAATGGCAATTGTTTTCAGTGGAAGATTAATCAGATTCCCATCGCACTTCCAGCAAAGTTTTGCCAGGGGAGAGAAATGGTTCCAAACAAATTTGGATACAGTGACATTGATTGGCTATAGAAACTGGGATGATTTTCCTTGGGCAGAGGAAGCTAAGGAGTTTTTAAACTCATGGCGCAGGATTTTTCTGCCCCACTGCGCTGATTGAATAGCATTGCGGGGGCGGGGAATGTGAGTGAGAGGCTGTGACCAATTTTCACCTCTGGCTATATTGCTGGCCCCATTCTGCTGGCAAAATAAACCTCACGGCATTCCCAGGCACGAGGCTCATTTAAATATTTATTAGCTCATTTTAATATTATTAGTGAGACCGGGACGCATTAGTCTGGGCTCACTTACCTTTGCGACCCCGCTGGTGGAGGTCCCCATCAGCGAGGATCACACATGGTCCCCAAGAATGGGGACCAGATGTAATGGCTGCTGGGACTGGAGGCCATTGAAGCTCCCTGGCTGGTCGGGGACAGGGTCAAGAAGTGTCCGTTGGTCCTTAGTGTCAAGGGGACTAGCAGGGTAAATATGTGGGGTTATGGGGATAGGGCTTGGATGGGATTATTGTGGGTACAGGTTTGATTAGCCAAATGGCTTCCCCCTGTAGAGCAGGGTCTCTATGATTCTATGATTCTGATCTATCTTGGTTCCATATGCTTTCTTAGCTAACAAAATCTATCAATGTCACTTTATATATTCATGAATCACAGTGCTTAGATCTCAATGAATTCAACTGAAAGAGATAAATAAATCAGTATTTGCCACTGAAGGGCTGGAATTTTTTAAAAATGAGTTACTTTCTCATTTTAAATCATTTCAGAAAAACAGGGTGAAATGATTGAAAGACAATTATTTAACAAAAAAGTAATATCAGATTTAAAGTAACATTAGAAGCAGTTAGCACAACCCTGTCTGTCCAAGCAGATCTCATTTGTGGTCATCAAATCAATTATTGAGCTATATCACCTTTTTTTAATTTGTTCATGGGATATGGGCATTGCTGGCTGGGCCTGTATTTATTGCCCATCCCTGATTTCTCTTGAACTGAGCGGCTTGCTTGGCCATTTCAGAGGGCATTTAAGACTCCACCGCATTGCTGTGGTTCTGAAGTTACAGGTAGGCCAGGCCAGGTAAGACTAAAGGCAAAATACTGCACATGCTAACATCTGAAACAAAACCAGAAAATTCTGGAAAAGCTCAGCAGATCTGACAGTATTTGTGAACAGAGATTAGAGCCAACATTTTGAGTCTGAATGACCCTTCATTTGGTAAGGATGGCAGATTTTCTTCCCTGAAGGGCCATTTATGAACCAGATGGGTTTTTAACCACAATTGACAATGGTTTCATGGTCATCATTAGACTTTTAATGCCGGATTTTTTATTGCATTCAAAATTCAATGTCTGTCGTGGTGGGATTTGGACCCACATCAATAGAGCATTACCTTGGGTCTCTAGATTACTAATCGAGTGACAATACCACTATGTCAGTGCTTCCCATTGCCATAGCTTTGATAAATGCATCAATACTAAGAAGCACTATCAATGGACATTTGTGTACTGCAGACTGTGCAATAGCAGACACATTTTGAGTGTTTTGGATGTTTAAACATACCTTGCAGTCTTAAGATCAGCAATACATTGTGTAAAGGTTATGGTGAACAGAAAGTGGACTGTATGATGGAAGCCTGCTTTGTTCTAATGTATGATGTGGAGATGCCGGCGTTGGACTGGAGTAAACACAGTAAGAAGTCTCACAACATCAGGTTAAAGTCCAACAGGTTTATTTGGTAGCAAAAGCTGCTAGTTTTCAGAGCGCTGCCCCTTCGTCAGGTGAGTGGGAGTTCTATTCACAAACAGGGCATATAAAAACACAAACTCAATTTACAAAATAATGATTGGAATGCAGATCTTTACAGGTAATCAAGTCTTAAAGGTACAGACAATGTGAGTGGAGAGAATGTTAAACACAGATTAAAGAGATGCGTATTATCTCCAGACAGGACAGTTAGTGAGATTTTGCAAGTCCAGGCAAGTCGTAGGAGTTACAGATAGTGTGACATGAACCCATAGGTTTGTGAAAAGATCTCCCACTCACCTGACAAAGGAGTAGCAAGCGTTCCGAAAGCTAGTGGCTTTTGCTATCAAATAAACCTGTTGGAGTTTAACCTGGTGTTGTAAGACTTGTTATTGTGTTTACCCCAGTCCAACGCCGGCATCTCTACATCTTTTAAAAAAAGAACATAGAAGCAAACTCTGGCTGAGGTTGTAGAGTAATCAATTGCTAAAATTCCTATGAGAATTACACTTGACCAACTAGTTCAAAAAAAATAGTTTATTGCATCTTTTTCAGATAGAGACTGTTCAAAGGAAAAGATGCTATGCAACAACAGAACTGCAATCTCCTGCGGAGATAATGGAGGCTGATTACGATCTTGCAGAAACCAATTCTTGTGAGTTACATCCCAGACTGTGAATATGACATGAGTTGGAAGAAAGCAGTTCTGGGCAAAAGACATGTTTGTGTTTTTATCCTTCCAGCAATATACAAGAAAGAACTTAAAAACCAACAGCAACTCTGATATCTGTGAGTTAGTCTGGTATCCTGGTTCTACTGTGTTGGTGTGTGCTGTGAAGGTCATAGCTGAGGAGCATCAACTCGACATGCTTGTACTTGTAAGTAAAAATCTCTCTCTCTCTCTTACAAGAGAACACTTTTCTCTCAAACTCAGGAAAACCGAGGTAAATTGGCTCTTTTTAAAATACAAGTACATTTAGACTGGGAAAAGGTATCCATGAGAGAAGGAATCCTTTTAAAATAAACCTCACTGGGACCAACCAAGCGGGTTAAATGAAGAATGGGAGCCAGTTCATCTTTCCTCATATAGGGGCATAACAATTTGGGAGACCTCGCCCAGCGACTGATTGTAACTGTAGTTTGAACCTAATTGCGCACCAGAGCAGTCAAAGCAGTTGGTGGCCACACTGAGCAAAGAATATTAGTAGCCATTAAACGTCTGCTTTCTGACAATCCTACTTTTCATGAAAAGGAAACATTTTATTGAGTTCAGTAAAATATTTCACGTGCTCACATTGTGTTATAGAAATTTTATTAGCACAGAGTTTTAACAGTTACTGAATTGGTGCAAGTTCCATTGAGGAGAATGGCCATCCACAAATTCCTTACTTTCCACCCGGACACCTTTAAAAATGACACAAAATTAATTGTGCGGTTCAATACAAGAAAGCTTAAATTCTAATATTTGATTCCGCTTTAGAACAGGTAATTCCAGGCCACAAAGCAAACCTACTGAGATATACTATTTACAAAAGAAAAATCAATATCTCATAATGTACAACAGTTATTATAATTTTGCTAGGTTAAAGTGGTTTATTCGGTCTCCATTTCAATTGTACCTTGATCGTTTTGTGTGCACCAGCAGTCAAGGATTGTAAGCCTAATTAAATTAATTTCAAATACAGTAATGACCATTAATTGTGTTAATGACTACGAGGATATTCCAATTACTATTAATATGATTGGAATATAAATGTGAATAATATCAATGAAACTTCTAGTAATCATCCGACAATGATATCAGGTAGGCCAATGAATACTTGTCATTAATATAATAAATTTCTAAAATTAGGGCAGTTCGGTGGCACAGTGGTTAGCACTGCTGCTTCACAGCGCCAGGGAAATGGGTTTAATTCTGATCTCGGGTGACTATTTTTGTAGAGTTTACACTTTCTCCCCATGTCCGTGTGGATTTCCTCCGGGTGCTCCGGTTTCCTCACAGTACAAAGATGTGTGGGTTACGTTGGTTGGCCATGCTAAATTATTCCTTAGTGTCCCAAGATGTGTAGAGCAGGGGGATTACCAGGGTAAATACCTGGGGTTGCAGGGATAAGGTCTGGGTGGGATTGTTGTCAGTGAAGGCTCAGTGGGCCAAATGGCCTCCTTCTACACTGTAGAGATTCTATGATTCTATGATAATTACCAGTATGCATTGGTGTCTGGTAGATATCTTTTATTAACTATCAAATCTTACAAGATTCATGTATGACTTTACCTGATCTGATGGCTGAATCAAAAATGAACATTAGACACAATGATTAGTGCTGCTGCCTCACCACGCCAGAAACTTGGCCTTTAGTGACTGTGTGGAGTTTGCACGTTCTCCCCATGTCTGCGTGGGTTTCCTCCCACAGTCCAAATATGTACGGGTTAGGTGGACTGGCAATGCTAAAATTGCTCCTTAGTGTCAGAGAGTCTTGTCGGTTAAATATATGGGGTTACATGCATAGGGCCTGTGTGGGATTGTTGTTGGTGCAGGCTCAATGAAACAAATGGCCTCCTTCAGTACTATAGGAATTCCATGATTTTAGGTTAGAACTTCCCATCACTGTCCGGAAAAAGAGGTTGGGACTGTTTCAGTGTCCCAAATCTACATCCTATGTGAAACACTCCTCATCGGTACTTTTCCAAAGATGTGCAGGTTAGGTGGATTGGTCATGCTAAATTACCCCTTACAGTCAGGAGGAACTAGCTAGGGTAAGTGCATGGGGTTATGGGGATAGGGAATTGTGGTTGGTGCAGACGCGAAGGGCCAAATGGCCTCCTTCTACACTTTAGGGATTCTATGATTCTCCCAGCAGCCAATTGAAGGTGGGGACAGAGGAGGTTCACTATCTCAATAGGGTGGTGAACAGATTCTCAAAGCTGGAGAGCCAATGACAAACCTTCCACATTGAAAAGAGTATCAATCTGCAATGCAGGGTAAGTAAGAGAGAGGGCACTTCAAGATGGGGGAGGACCTCTCTCTCTAAGTTTTTTAACTCTTTAATATAAGAAATAGATTCAGCAGCTAGGCCTCCACTGTGGAGGTGATGGTGGTGGCACCTCTATACAGGGCAGACTGCAGTTGCTCCTGCATCTTAGGTAGGTGGGGAGGGCCTTTGGTCCTGTTTGGAGCACTAACGCCTCCCAGCACCCACTGCCTTCAGGAATCAGGAAGCCAACAGAAAAATCCCAGTTAGCCTCCTTCGATTGGCCCTATTTGACTCTGAATGAGCTTGATCAGCTTCCTACTAAATGTGAGCCGGCCGCCCTGCCAACTGGAGAGCAGGCAGGGCAATTTTTATCTGCAGTCCGTCTGCAAGCCCAACCCTGGCAGGGACTGAAATTCCAGCCTCTGTTTTGTATTTTGCCAAGTAATCATCTCACTATGCAGTAATTACAGGTTCATTACAGAGTTTCTCATTTGGAAGAGGCAAAGAAACAGATAAAACAATGTTTAAAGTTTATTTATTAGTGTCACAAGTAGGTTTACATTAACACTGGAATGAAGTTACTGTGAAAATACTCTAGACGCCAGGCTCCGGCACCTGTCCGGGTACACTGAGGGAGAATTTAACATGGCCAATGCACCTAATAGATTGGCCACCCTTTGAACAGACTTTGTATCAATCACAGTTCCTCAAATTTTATTTAAACTTTTGAAGGAGGCACAGGGAATCAATTTTTGACCCAAAGTGAATAACAACACTAAAATATTAATCTATTTCAAATAAAAACAGAAAATGCTGGCAGACACCATACATGGAAAGGTATGTTTCATGTCTTGGGCTGTGATCTCCGGATTCGAGGACATTGTATCTGGAAGGTACCTCAAAGAAATGTCCCGGGGAATTTCCCACAACCCCTCTCTCCCAACTAATATTTCCATAGCAATTGCCCAAAACTGCAAACTTTCCATTGAGCAATGCCTTACGTTGGGAACCAATTTGGAATTATGGGTCAAATTTTCTGGCTGTTCACGGCAGTGGGATTTTGTGGTCCCGGTGCAGTGAACAGAGATTTGGCTGAGCATCAAGTTCCCCTTCTTCGCAGGCAGTGGCAATGGGGTGTGAATGGACCATTCAAATCATGATCATTACTCATGGGCTTGAGTAATGATCATGATTTGAATGGTCCATTCACAAATCGCAAGTTGTGATACATCAATAGTTACCTGCAAAAGGTTGGAAGAATTACAATTGCTTCTAGCTTCTGGGTAACTGCTATACAGACACAAACCATCACCCACCCTCCATCACTCAACCACAGAGCTCCCCTTACACTCCTCAACTCCGAGTCTCGCCCAAAGTTCACTCCTCACGAGACTCCTTCTATGTATGGAACCCACACCACCCCCCCACCCACCCCGCCTCCTCACACAGGACTCACAACATCCCATAGGTCTTCCCCTGACTTGGGTTCAACCTCTTCCAAAGGCTCGGCTCACTCTGTCCCAACCCCCTCCCCAACACCACCCACCCTTTCCCCCATACCACACAAGGCCCAGTCCAACCTGAGTTCAACCTGTCTGATCCCACCCGACATCCCACCAGCGCCGCCCCCCCCACCCGCAGGCCAGACACTACCCGACTCAACCCACCCTCACGCACACCTGCCCCCATCAATCCCCCAACGATCAGCCTGATACTCCCCCAGTGCCAGACCTGACTTCTTGCATCCATTCAGGCATGATCCACGTCCTGATTTGAATTAATTGTCACCTCAAGGTCTAACTCAACCCAAAGCCTGCCCATTCCAGCACCCTCCCCCATGCCCCCTAAAGGCCCAACCCCCTCCAAGGCCTGATCCAATCTGTCCCCCATGCTCACCCACCCACCCCCAATGCAAGGGATTCCTCTATCTACAGGACTTCTCCACACCCCCCACCTCATCCCAAATCCTACTCATTTACCTTACCCTTGTTACATTACCAAGGATCCCCTAACCTGTCTGAACCTTTTTAGAGGGCATGGCTTGCTTGCCTTCGACTTTCCAGTCCTTGACCATGGAGGTAGGGGGCTGCTGGAATGGGCAGGTTTTGGGTTGAGTTAGACCTTGGGGTGAGGGTGAATTCCGATCAGGACATGGGAAGGGGTTGGGTCATGCCTGAGTGGGCGCAAGTATTCGGGTCAGGCACTGGGGAAGTATCAGGTTGAGCCTTGGGGAATTGGTGGGGGCCAGTGCGCATGTGGATGGGTTGAGTTGTGTTGGGTATAGCCTGAGGGCGGGGGGGCAGCGCGGGTGGGGTATCTGGTGGGGTCAGAGAGGTTGAGCTCAGGTTGGACTGGGCCTTGTGTGGGCTGGGGGAAAGGATGGGTGGTGTTGGGGAGGGGGTCGGGACAGGGTGGGAAGGGGTTGAGTTGGGTAAAGCCTGTGGATGTAGTCAGGGGAAGATCAATGGGATGCTGTGAGTCCTGTGTGAGGAGGTGGGGGGTGGCGGGGGGTGGGTGGTGGGGGTTGTGTGGGAAGGTCCTGTGGACACATTGCACAGCCCAGATCTCATCTGGCTGTTGTTGCAAGATCAGCTGAGAAAGGATTGGGTGGATTTCAAGTTTAGAACCTCTGAGTTGATTGGCAATACATCTCAACTGGCACTCCTTTGGAAGTTATGGCCCAATCTGTTTCAATTTGATGTTCTTTAATTAAAAGTGGAGGGCATTGGAGCATAGTATTTAAGCCTGGAAAACCCATGAAATGACCCTGCTCAGCCCCCTGACTGGAAGGGAGGGTTCCCCCCATCAAGGCCATCTTTCACGATGGAGAACTCATCCCCCCCTCCCCAAACCCACCCCAAAATTTGTGGCACCCGGCGAGCCCTCCCTTTCCCCGACCTCTCCACCAACACTCCCTCCTCCACCTCCATCCTTCGCCTGCCCTTCCTGGGCCTCATCTCCATTCCCTACCCTGATTCTCCAACATTTATCCTGGCCTCCTGGGACTTTATAAACTGGGGAATGTTGCAGTCCATGCCAACCTGCTCCAACGAGGAAGGTAAGGAATATGGAAGGTTGGATTCAAGTGTCAAGGGGGGCTGGTTTAAGATAACCTTGAGGTGGTTGGGGCAAAGGGAGATTGAAATGGCTCCCTAATGGGCCCAGAAAGACCTGCAAGAGGGGCTCCCTTAACCCCATCTTAGTGGACAAGTAAAAGCTGCAGGGCCTTTGTAAAGGCACGTACCTCCTCCCACCATGGGTAAAATATGGGGACAGGATGAGGCCTGTAATGGTCATTAATTGGCTGTAATGAGGCCTGTAATGGTCATCAATGTGCTGAAGGATGGCCATCTGACATAACTCCCTGCCCACTGCAATAAAATGTAGACCCCCCTCCCCACTCCCCCCCCCCACCCTACCTGCCCCGAACCCCCACCCTATACCACCCCCGCCATCTTCAAGGCAGCCAGCAGGGTATTATAAAGCCCAGCCTTGTGTTTCATGCGTCCTGCGTTCTGGGTTAATAATCCTGTAACATAACCACTATTCTATTGCCTCCATTTACTGGAATTGCAAAAGCTGTCATGAAATCCATTCCATTTTATTCAGAAAATGCTGAGCTGACGTATTTAGTATAGGTTATATTGAGTATAATTTACCGAACATATTAAAATTTTATAAAAGCAAGTTACTGCGCGTGCTGGAATCTGAAACCAAAAGAGAAAACATTGGAAATTCTCGGCAGGTCTGGCAGCATCTGTAAGGAGAGAAAAGAGCTGACGTTTCGAGTCCAGGTGACCCTTTGTCAAAGCTAAAAGGCGTAGAAAGTGGGAGATGTTTATACTGCAGGGTGAGGGAATGAAAGGTTTTTCATTCTCCCCGTGTCTGCGTGGGTTTCCTCCGGGTGCTCTGGTTTCCTCCCACAGTCCAAAGATGTGTAGGTTAGGTAGATTAGCCGTGCTAAATTACCTGTCAGTGTCAGGGGGACTAGCTAGGGTAAATGCATGAGGTTATGATGATAGGGCCTGGGTGGGATTGTGGTTGGTACAGCTTAGATGGGCTGAATAGTCTCCTTCTGCACTGTAGGATTCTATGATTCCCTCACCCTGCTGTATAGATATATCCCACTTTCTATGCCTTTTAGCTTTGACAAAGGGTCATCTGGACACAAAACGTCAGCACTTTTCTGTCCTTACAGATACTGCTGGACTTGCTGAGATTTTCCAGCATTTTCTCTTTTGATGTTAAAATTTTATTCTGATAGACAATGTCCTAATAGCTTGCAGGAACTCAGTATCATTATGCAAAGACAGTGAGCATGTTTCCTTTTTGTGATTTTAGTTGAGCAAGACTTTTGGCTCAGGGGAAATTATGGATCCTCTTACATGAGAATATCTTAGGGTGGAATTTCCCCATCCTACCTGCCACAGGAATGGTAGTGGGCAGGACTGGGCCATGCAAAGTTTCATTCACCTCAGGCAGGATCTTTCGGTCTTGTGGCGAGTGTGGCTGGAAAATCCCACCCCAGGTGTTAGCAACGTGCATGTTAAATTATATGTTTAGTATCCTTTAAAAGATGTCTTGTGCCACCCACAGAAGCATTAAATGCAACTCAGGAAATGACAGAGCATTTGCTAAAGATAATATAAACAACAAGGTATGTCACTATAGAACAGGAAAAGCAGAAACTACTCAGAAAGTTAGAAAGTTCTCCCTGGCAATTGAGTGCAGGTGACGTGGGATTGGCATGTTGGCATTTCTGGAAAAGAGTGGGCAGGGTGAGTTGGTACCTAGTTTGGCAGCCCAGTTGAACATTGCTGGGATGTGGTGGGGTAATAGGGGTCAGGGTGGTGATGGGTGATGGTGGGGCCAGAGTGGTATTCTGAAGCCTTGGTGTTAAATTGCTTGTCTTCTTGCACCTTAGAATCCCTACAGTACAAAAGGAGGCCATTCAGCCCATCGAGCCTGTACTGACAACCATCCCACTCAGGCCCTATCCCCATTACACTGCTAGTCCCCCTGACACTAAGAGGCAATTTAGCATGGCCAATCAACCTAACCCACTCATCTTTGGAGTGTGGGAGGAAACCGGAGCATCTGGAGGAAACGCAGACATTGTGAGAATGTGCAAACTCCATGCAGAGTCGGAATTGAACCCAGGTGAGGCAGCAATGCCAACAACTGTGCTGCCCATTTTCACCCTGCTGCCCACTCCCAAACCTGATTTGCTCTACCTTGTTCCTTCATAGTGCTTTCCTTTCTACCTAATTCCCTTTCATTCTTTCCCACCCTCAATTTTATCACCTCTCTCGCCCAAGGCTCGTAAGAACCCACCCGAGGCCAACAGGGAACGCTGTTCTGTGAGTCTCAACCACCCTACCGGCATTTGCGTCCCATATACATCTTTCATATTCTTGCCTTCTCTCATTGTACTTTATTTTGCCTCCTGATAAATATGTCTGTCATCTAATCAGTGAAGTACAGTTCTCTACTCAAATACTTTGTAGGTCTTTCTGTTTCCTGTGAGTTTCTTTTCTTTATCGCTCCCCCTTTCCATTCAGTTCATTTTAGGAATATATGTAATAGATGTAGGAGTAGACCATATGGCTCCAATGTTACTTTTCCCAATTCAAAATAGCTGCACTTTGAGTTAAAATTAGGTCCATTATAAGATTGTCGCTGATCTTCCATTTCAACTTCTGAGGCTATATAAGGCTCTGGTCAGACCCCATTTGGAATACTGTGAGCAGTTTTGGGCTCCGTATCTAAGGAAGGATGTACTGGCCTAGGAAAGGGTCCAGAGGAGGTTCACAAGAATGATCCCTGGAATGAAGAATCTGTGATTCCCGTGTGAGGAACAGTTGAGGATTCTGGGTCTGTACTCGTTGGAGTTTAGAAGGATAAGGAAGGATCTTATTGAAACGTATAGGATACTGTAAGGTCTGGATAAATTGGAGAGGATGTTTCCACTAGTAGGAAAAACTAGAACCAGAGGGCACAACTTCAGGCCAAAGGGATGATTCTTTAAAACAGAGATGGGGAGGAATTTTGTCAGCCTGAGAGTGGTGCATCTGTCAAATGCTTTGCCGGAGAAGGCTAAATGACCTGGGGACAGGGAAATGTTGGAAAAACAGCATACTGATCAGCGCCGCACTCACCCTCACTGGCGGCAATGATAAGAGGTTGGAATCTGATTGGCCAGCAACTGTGGGCGAGTGGGACTTCCACCAGCAGAGTCCTCAATCCTGAGGAAGGCCAATGGCTGCTAAATAAATGCATGAAGGATACCTGATTCATAGAATCATGGAGTGCAAAAGGAGGCTATTCGGCCCATTGAGCCTGCACCGACAACAATCCCACCCAGGCCCTATCCCCGTAACCATATGTATTTACCCTGCTAATCCCTAGGCTGAAAACATTAGACAATATTTGGGTTGGGGAGTTGGTTGGGGCTCCCTGCACGGGGATGCCATCTTATGGTTTTCTCTTCCTTCTCCCTGCTTCTGAAAAGATGAAAATTAAGATCATTACAAGTTGTCTTATGAATCTTTTGTTGAGCTGGTGACCCCCGGAACAGGCTTTTGCTGCCCTCAAGCACAAAGTCTCTGACAGCTTTGTACTCACTCTCCTGAAGAGGGTGCGACACTCTGACAGCTTGTGCTACCAAATAAACTTGTTGGGAAAAAAAAAAATCCTCCTGTCAAAAAGGGGAAATTTAGCATGGCCAATCCACACATCTTTGGAGAATGGGAAGAAACCGGAGCACCCGGAAAAAAAACCCAAGCAGACACGTGCAAACTCCTCACAGAGAGTGATCCAAGACTGGAAAAGAACTGTTAACTGCTGTGCCACCATGCCACCCTTTTGTCGGGACTCCTTAGGACAATGAACAGAGGTCCCCTCCCTGTTCTCTCACCGATGGCTGGGACTATCTATGGGTCAACCCAATGGAAACCAGTTTCTATGAATTGTGCAGAGCTGTCGACCTTTTGAGGAGGATTTTAAAGTTAAATGTTTTTTTAAGTTGCAAGGACACTAATTGCGCATTTTGAAAGCCCTTGCCTATTAAACAAAGTTTAATTTACTGTGAAACTGATTATTTGTGCGCGCATGAAATAAACAAATATTTTAGTGTCGCTTTCAAAAGTCATTTCAATTATTTAAAGTCAGGTTACTTTTGAGTGGTGAACAACACACTCTGCATAAAAATGATTTTTATGTGATTAACTCATTTTCAGCCATCTCAACAAAGATGCACTTGTTACCGCTCTCCAACAAGGAACAAACAATTCTGCAAGGCTATGCAACTGTGTGAGTTCCTGGAAAAGTTTACGTTTGTAATCATGTGAGTGAGTTTAAGTGATAATTTGAATAGTAAAATCGACTTGAGGCAATACAGTGGCACAGTGGTTAGCACTGCTGTCCCACAGCGCCAGGGACCTGGCCTCGACCCCTGGCTTGGGTCATTGACTGTTTGGCGTTTGCACGTTCTCTCTGTGTCTGCATGGGTTTCCTCCAGGTGCTCCCATAGTCCAAAGGTATGCCCCCGCCTCAAGATAAAGGGGGGGCGTTTTAGAACGGAGTTGAGGAGGAACTTCTTCACTCAAAGGGTGGTGAATCTCTGGAATTCTCTACCCGTTGAAGTGGTGGAGGCTGCCTCGCTAAATATTTTCAAGAAGCAGGTTGATGGGTTTTTGATAAGAGAGGGGATTAAGGGTTATGGGGAGAGGGCCGGAAAGTGGAACTGAGCCACGACAGATCAGCCATGATCTTATTGAATGGCGGGGCAGGCTCGAAGGGCCAGATGGCCTACTCCTGCTCCTATTTCTTATGTTCTTATGTTCTTATGTTAGGTGAATTGGCCATGCTAAATTGCTCCTAAGAGTAACTCAAACAGGCACTGGAGTGTGGCGAATAGGGGATTTTCACAATAACTTCATTGCAGTGTCAATTTATGTCTACCTGTGACTAATAAATAACATTTAACTTTAAAATTTGCACAATTCTAGGGGCAATTTGTGCCTGACTTGCTGATGCTAATCCAAGTCAATTTTTTCAAAAAAGTTATCAGCAGCAACGCAATAACCTTTTGGAAGCTAGAAGGAAATCTAATAGCTATTGAGCAGTTACACAACTTAATTCACAAACTGACTTTAGATAGAGACACTTTCAAAAAGGAAGATCATTGGCTTTAGCCTGGACGTAGTACAGTTGGAATGAATAACAAAATAACTCTATTTGGAGCAGTCATGCTTCTATACAGAACTAACTCTTATCTGGGTCATTCTGCAGTGATACTGTACAACGTTTGGACAGTTCAATGTTAAGGAGAGTATTGCTTTTGCAGTTGGATGTTGCTGTGCCTATACATGTCCTTGTCTGTGATCATTTTGCATACATATGATTAAACATCAGGACTTTAATGTTGCTATTTTACATGTTATTCATAGAGATTGTTTACACTTAACTGCAGAGAGCACTAAATGTAATTATTTTTCCAACAAGGCACAACTCAAAATGTTATAATCTTCTGATCAAGTGTGCTGTACATTTTACAGATTGACCCCACATAGCTGCTGTGCAAGCCCCAAGTGAATAGTTTAGTGTTGTTTGCTAGCATATTTTTTGTAGGCGGAGTAATTTGCATTAGAAAAGTGTTAATTCGACTGGTTTTAAAATAAGTCTGAGTTTACTCAAACCTGAGATTTGGCCCCTACTTGATTGAACGGACTGAATTTTGATGAGTTTGAGTCACTCAACCCTAATGAATGCTGCATATAATATGCAAACTGTCATAAATTTATGCAGCATTGCCTTTTGTTAATTAGTTCTTTTTAAATCTGTGACATGCGCAGAAGAAAACATTCCTCAATTGAGCTGCACTTTTCCGATTCCTAAAATCTGTGATACCTCAAATTGACTCTCTTGAATGAGAACACTTCACATCACTTTACTGAGAACGCTCTTAAAATGTGAAAACCACATGTCGACTTGATACATTTCATATGCTTGTTAATGTCTACACGTGTTGTCAATCGTAACAATGGCACTATTTCCAAAACAAAGCAAATCTCTTCTCATTGACAGTGGGCAGAATTTTACAACCTCACTCATTCTGAACATCGTGCCCGAGTCAATGGACTTTCCCATAATCTGCCCCTCGCCCTATCCAATTCTCGTGGCAGGTGGGGCAGTAAAATTCAGGCCAATTAAGATGCCTGGTTAGGGAAATTGCTCTTAAAGCACAAAATACTGGATTAAGAATACATCTTGAGCCTTCATTAGGTAGTGAGACAAGTGACGATTCTGACTGGCTGGAGACAATTGTAAAATGCCCTATTAAGCTCAATTTCATTTAACCTTTGTATCATTCAATTTGTGTTGGTTTGTGTTAATTGTGTTAATGGAATCTCTTCCATATATTGCAGAGTGAACTCTACAGCAGAGAATAAAAACACTCTACATGCATAAGCTTTGAAATTTGAAAGTCAGTGTTTGCTGCCTTATCTCTCTGTGCGACATGTTCCCTAGCAGCCAGGGAAAGTCCATCCACAGAATGGTGATAAGAAAACTGCATTGCTGAGCTATATGGATGAACTGAGCACTCCTGCATCCCCATTTAATGAAATCATGCTTCCCTTTTTCAATGGCACAATTTATAATTGCATTCAGAAGTTCTTCAGAGGGCTCCTTAGTTGTTGTTGAGACCGACATTGGTGCCACCCTTCTAAATAGATACCTTTAAACACCTTTCACACAGTGCAGCAACATTTTAAAAGCTACAGTGATGCAGATTGGACAGCCAGCAGTTATACATCTTAGTACATCTGGTATTATTGTCTCTATAAGAATAAGAGGTGACTGTATTGAAACATGTAAGATTCTGAAGGGATTTGACAGGGTAGACGCTGTGAGAACTTTTCCTCTTACGGGGGAATCTAGAACAAGAAAGCACAGTTTAAAAATAAAGGATCGTCCATTTAAAACAGAAGTGACAAGGAATTGTTTTACTCTTGGAAGGTTATTAGAATATGAAATTCTATTCCCCGGAGAAGAGTGGAGATGGGGGGGTCATTGAATGTATTTAGGTAGAGCGAGATATTATTAAGTACTTTACTACTCACTTCACAGCCAGACATTGGGGTGCACAGGTATTTATTGTGGTCTTACTCGCTCCAAATGACAACTGTCCTGTCGGGTGATTCCTGATGTGGAGGTGCCGGGGTTGGACTGGGGTAAACATAGTAAGAAGTCTCACAACACCAGGTTAAATTCCAACAGGTTTATTTGGTAGCAAAAGCCACTAGCTTTCGGAGCGCTTCTCCTTCATCAGGTGATGAAAGAGCAGTGCTCCGAAAGCTAGTGGCTTTTGCTACCAAATAAACCTGTTGGACTTTAACCTGGTGTTGTGAGACTTCTTACTGGGTGATTCCTGGGCAGATCAAGCCCACATCCACGGTCACCTGACCCATTCCTCTAAAGAGGCTATGATCCAGCATACATATTAGATATTTGATCAACAAGGGAGTCAAGGGTTATGGAGGAGGAGTCAGGTCAGATCAGATCAACTGTGATCTTATTGAATGACCTACCCCTGCTGCTATTTGTTATGAGATGTGCATTACTATGACAATAAACTTGCATTAAAATGGAATCTCTCACTCCCATCAGCCAAACCGTCTCATTGATACTAAAGGAGAATGATCCACAATCAATGCAGCTTTGCAAATAAATGTAGAAAAAGAAGCAAAGGAGACTTGCATGGCATTGGAATGCAAGTGTATTAATCTAACGTAATGTTTGAAAAATAACATTGATTTGTTGAGGGAGGAAGTTGCCACATGGAATTATGATAAAGTGGTGATGATGGAAACCTGTCTGAAACATGAACAGGATCGGAACTAAGCATTCATTGCTACAAAAGGCTGAATTTTATTGCAGTGAGTGGGGGCAGTTGGTGGGGAGGGGTGGGGGAACCTGTTTGATTCAGTAACAGCCTGTACTGTCACAGTTTGATTCAGCATCGTCATGAGGCTTCAGATTTTCTGACTTTAACAGAGTGGGCAGTTTATCAAAGGAAATATCTCTGGTAAAAGGAGCCGTAGAAAGCATTAGAATGGCTGATCTGCAAGGTTGCTTATTGATTTCAGCGACAATAAGAATAGAAAGGGGGCAGAGTTTCTCCTTCCTCTTCTCTCTCTATGTTTGTGACTCAGACCTGGCAGTCCGATTGTGGAATTTGAACGACTGAAGTGAAGAGGTCTTTCCCACAGCCAGGATGAAGAAAGCAAACAAAACAGACATGAATGGAAGTGAACAAGGAAGTGAGCAACAAGATTATGGTCCTTTGCATCTGGGTACAATGCACCAAGAGATTCAATGGCCTACTATGGGCAGAGCAATAACTGCATTTGACTTTTATGTGCCAACTCTGACTGTGTGACCTCCCCGGCACTCTGACGAAGATCTTGCTCAAAAGGCTGCAGATATCAGCTATAAGCTTTTGTAAAGCCCAGGCCTCATGAGACAACAACGTTTTATGTTAAAGTTTATTTATTAGTACAAGGAAGCTTACGTTAACATTGCAATGAAGTTTCTGTGAAATTTCCCTAGTCACTAAACTCTGGCCCCTGTTAGGGTCAATGCACCTAATGAGCTCAGCTTTGGAGTGTGGGAGGAAACTGGAGTGCCTGGAGGAAACCCATGCAGACACAGCGAGAATGTGCAAACTTTTCACTGTCACCCAAGACGGGAATCGAACCTGGGTTCCTGGTGCTGTGAAGTAGCAGTGCTAACCACTGTGCCACCGTGCTGTCCTTTCAGACATGGCAAGAAAGTTGATCCTTTCTGCCTATAGACAGATGGAGATGGGGCTATTGCCTTCAAGTTCATTGTGTATGCCCCTCCTCTCTATGCTGTGAGCAGAAAGTGCCTGGGGAGAGGGCAGCCACTGCTGCCGTTGTTGTTCCTGCTCCTGCCATTGATGCTGCTGCTTCTCTTGTTCCTCATTAAAGCTCCATGCGCAGTACGAGCATGTCCTGTGCTCCATTGAAGTCTGACAGCAGGGCAGTGCACATCAAAGTCAACAATGTCCAAGGTGGATGAAATAACTTCTAAAGAATTTGGAAATATTTACAGTTACATTAAGAAATGACTCCCTAGTGCCCTGGCCTCGTTGCCCCTGGTGATGCCGACACAGCTCAAGAAACTGGCTCATTGGCTTGCGAAGCCAGAATTCCACAATAAATTCAATGTTGACTTAAATATTGAAATTACTACCTGCCAGCTCTCCAGGTGCTTCCCGCTCATCTCCAAATGTACCCTGTTTAATCATAGAAGTAGGTAGGACCATATCACCTTCCTGACCCACCAGCTTTTTAGGGCTTTAAACTCACTCTCTAAGTGTAAAGTCGCCCATAGTCCCGGATGACCAATGACCGCTCCCCGCTTTGAGGGGGAGAGCTGCTTGATAGTGATTTAACCTGAGGATCACCACACACCCCGAGAGATTTGATGATGGACATCACAAAGTGATCATGGGAAAGCTACAATGAATGTGTGAAGACATGGAACAATTGTCAGGGTGGCGCGGTGGCACAACGGTTAGTACTGCTGCCTCACAACTCCAGGGACCTGGTTTCAATTCTGGCATCAGGTCACTCTCTGGTGTGGTGTTTGCACATTCTCCCGGAGTCTGCGTGGATTTCCTCCAGGTGCTCTGGTTTCCACAGTCCAAAGATTAGGTGGATTGACCATGGTAAATTGCCCCTTAGCGTCAGGGGAATTAGTGGGGTAAATACACGTGCTTGCAAAATCGTCAGTATAGAACCTGGTCCAGTCAAAATCATGCTTGTGAAGTATGGAATGGGTAGCATGTAAATATTAATAGAAAAAACATCTGGATAAAGGCGTGGAGAGATGTGTAGTATTACGATGTCTGGGGTTGTAAGACGGGGGAAACAGTACATTATGATATAGAAAGCCACATGGGAGTAATAGATTGCACGGTAAGTTTAGTAGGTGTTGGCATGAAGATAGAACCCAGTCAGGACTGTATCCTTTATATATGTATACAGTAATGTATTATTAATAAACAGCTATTGTTCAACTATACAAGCTTCTTGACCTCTTCATGCAGCAACATACAACAATCTTTATAAGCAGTGGATGAGTTAATTTATTGCCCACATCAATATGTCCACTTAAGCATCTGCAATGGTTTTCCGTAATGAGATTTTAATATACCTGTTGGACGTGGTGTCACATTTGACAGCGTGCATGCAGATAATTTAATATGCTACCAGTATACTATCATGGACAAGTGTGCTGCTGAGTCAGGAAGATTCTGTCAACCAGTATCAATCAGCTGACTTTGCGTTCACGTTAAACATGTTCACAGTAACAGCTTCTTGCAGTTTGGTGGAAACCCTTCCACCAAATTGAATCTAATCACTGCGCAGAACTGTATTCACAGATTAAGATGCAGAAGGAAGGTGTTTTGCCAATCATGTCTACACGTGCTAACCAAACAGGCATCATGACTGCATGCTATTCCTCTGCCATTTCCTCATCCCCAACGCACTTCGCTTTCCAGTCAAGTAATCATCTAATGCTCTCTTGAATGCCTCAATTGATGTTAGCCATTCTGCTTGTTTCTCAATCAGAGCAACTACTCATTCATATTTTTCAAGTATTTATTGGAAAAGTACTTGCAAAGAATATTAACTGGTCTATAAAAAGATAGCAAACGTGGCCTCAGTTAACCAGGTTCTTTAATTTATCAAGCGTTGTTCCAAATTTTTTTCCAGTGCTGATGACATTTTGCAACATGGACTTGGACTGCATCTTGATTTGTTTGAACCAAGGTTGCCGGCAAAACTGTTCTCAGCATCAATTAGGCCCCATAACTGTGTGTTTGTAAACAGAAATTCTGACCTTGTGAAGGAGGCAGAGAATTCCTTAGGACTTGGAGGCAGTTTTGGATTTTTTTTAAAAGGGGAAACAACCCATTTAAAATAACCCAACAGCAAAAAAAAAGCTTCACAAAATTGCAACAAAAGATCTGCTTGCTCACGCTAGAAACAGAGAGAATCAATTGAAAGGCTGAGACAAGGGGGAAGAATAGCTTGCTTTGCTTATTTCGAAATGGATAGCCCTGCCATAACTTCCATAAAAGTTTAGTAGAACTCTTGCAGAAACAGAGCAAGGAGACAGAATTTTCTGCTTAATTGTCTGCCAAGAACCTTGCAGCAGTTGTCCCCTAGAAGGTCCATCGAAAAAAGAAGCCAGTCTATTCATGAAATGGTCCAACCAGACCGCTTAATCCTTAGGTTGCCGTTCTCATTGTAGGTCTGTGTTAGATGCATTTTTGAATTTCAGGCTGTAAGTTGTTCCTGAAAGTGTCTGTCGCACCTTAATGCTGTGGAGATGCTGGTGTTGGACTGGGGTAAACACAGTAAAAAGTTTCAACCTGGTGTTGTGAAACTTTTTACTGTGTTTGCACCTTACTACACCAGAATAGAATCAACTTTTGACTTCTTTTGGTTGCGTAGAATGAGTGATATTGAACCAACTGCTTTTTATTCATCCTCCTTGGTTCTCCGACTCAGTATTCCATGACCCAACAGTGTTTAAAGCCTCTTAAACTTTTGTGAAAGAGTCTACAACTTTAAAAACAAGGGATCGCCCTTTAAGATACAATCCATAAAATCCCTAGAGTGTGGACGGAGGCCATTCGGTCCGAAGAGAAATTGCAAAAAAAAATCCTCACAGATCTCACAGATCAGAATGAATGCAACTTTGTGTGGTCTGTCTGCTCTTACAATTGGCAGGTGAGCCCACATTCTGATCACTTGATGTCCCTTTTGGCACCATTTCTGCCTTCCTATCCTCATTTAGATTCCCTTTGTCCCATTCCACCCACCGCCCCCTCCACCAGCAACACCCCCCACCCCCCCACTCCCACCCCCTTCCCACCATAGTATAAATCTCAGCTGATTCTCTTTGCTCTTAGCTCTGACGAAGGGTCATCCAGACACAAAACGTTGGCTCTATTCTCTCCGCACAGATGCTCTCAGACCCGATGAGATTTTCCAGCATTTTCTGTCTTTGTGACATCTTTAAGGGCGCCTTGGTGTCACCTTGTCTGGATGTCGATGCAGCTTTGCACTCATGATGCAGTTTGGAATGAGCATTACATTAGCTCTCCCAACGCCACAGCACAAAATTGAGCTTTCCGGCCATGAGGTAGTCAATCCATCCCCAGTTTAATTATCTACTCCCTTCACCATTCTGGGGCTTTTAGTGGACCATAATGGAATTTATGCCCGCTCTCTTGAGTAATAGTTTCCATATGCCCTAATAGGGGGGCATTCTGTGAGAAATGTACCGAATAAATCCAGGAAACTCTCCAGAAACATTGCCTTGATAGAGATAGGCCAAGAAAGATCTGCCATGAGCCTTCGGTGACACTTTCAGGCCTCTTCTCCACACTGATGGAACTGGTTGTTCCCCATTTTGACAGCCACTCCAGCAACCAGGGGGAAATTTTGTACCTTCAGTTTTGAATCTTGCAATGTCGACTGCACAGGTAAACCAGCACTGGAAATGCACAATGCACAGTGACCTCTCGGGCTACCATCTGGTATTGCAACACCTATCCTCAACCATCTCCCTCCCTCCCTCCCCACTTGAAATGTATTTACAACATCAAGCTCTTGTAACATGATCAATGGTTCAGAATCAAATCTGATCTTTTGAGTGTATTATAATGATATTCATTACCAATATAAGACCGAGATAATGTTAATTATTTGCAGGGTTACCAAACAGTGGCATAGTGGTTAGCACTACTGCCTCACAGCACCAGGGACACAGGTTCAATTCCAGTCTTGGGTCACTGTCTGTGTGGAGTTTGCGCTTTCTGCCCGTGTCTACATGAATTTCCTCCGATTGCTCCAGTTCACTCCCACAGTCCAAAGATGTGGGGGTTAGGTTGATTGGCCATGCTAAATTAACCCTAGTGTCAGGGAGATTAGCAGGGTAAATGTGTGGGGTTACGAGAATAGGGTCTGGGTGGGATTGTGGTCGGTACAGACTCAATGGGCCGATTGGCCTCTTCTGTAGGGATTCTACAAATGACAAACTTGCCCAACTGCGGTAAACAGTAAAATAATTTCTTCCTGAGAAAAGAAGCTTCAAACACACCATCCTCATACAAATTCTCATTCTACAGCATGTTTGTTGATGTTTTCATAAATATACTCTTCCAGAAATAAAAGCAAGATTGATACCATACGCGAGCATTTTAAATGAATCACATTCCCTTGACCTATATCGTTGAGGACTGGTTTTACTCAGTAACCGGATCAGACATTTTGGCTGCTAACTTTTTCAAGTAAAACATCATTCTACATCTTTCATTCATTGCATTGTTCTCTCTGCTGTGACGCAAGGAAGTTCTTGATTCCCAAGTTTTGGGTTACAGTGCGGATAGGCTGCATCTGTTAAACCAGACTGTGACTGACTAACTGTGGATTCAATCATTTTGTTCAAATTAGACACTCACTATACAGAGGATACTGAATACTTTTAACTGGCCTAACTGAGGGGTTCAAATATCATATCAGAAAACCAGTTATCTTTTGAATGCTGGATTGGATTAAATTACTGTACTGAAATCCTTTATTGGAAACATTTTTAAAAATCTAAACTACATTCTGTATTAGTTGGGTATGTGCTATTCTATTACCACTAAAGAGTACACAATGGTACATTGAGTACGGTTTCAATGATTTTAACAGGTGAAACATAGGAACTAGAAGCAGGAGTAGCCCATTTGGCCCTTCGAGCCTGCACCGCCATTCATTTTGATCACGGCTGATTATCTAATTCAATATCCTGATCCCCCCCTTGCTCCCATATCCCTTGATCCATTTAACCCCTTGGGTGATATCTGATTTCTTCTTGAAATCAGGCCATGTTTTGGCCTCAGCTACATTCTGTGGTAGTGAATTCCACGCATTCACCATCCTCTGGGTGAAGAAATTTCTCCTCAACTCAGTCCTAAAGAGTTTACCCTTATCCTATACCCCTAGTTCTGGATCTCCCCCACCCTTGGGAACTTTCTTTCTGAACCTACCCTGTCTAACCCTATCAGAATTTCATATTTCTATGAGATCCCCTCTCACTTTTCGAAACTCCAGTGAATATAATCCTAATTGACTTAGTCTCTCTGTGGTCTTCAATGTGGTCTTCGAGGAATAACACTTTGTGATGTGGGACCTAGCACATTGCAAGGTTATTTTTTAAAATTCATTCTATATATATGTATCCATGATGTGGTTCTTTGCCATTTTGCACAATGATTCAAAGTGAAACTTGGGCAAAGGCAGCAACTGATGTGATGCTGGTTAACTTCTCTGTAACCCCACATCAGCAGAAATTCAGAATATCCCACTATGGTGTTTACATGGTTGGAATTGGTATTACAGCAGTGAAATTGCTACTGGTACCTGCCTATCATTATTACTGTAACATTAATGGCTGTTAGTGAGTGATCGGATTCAGACATAAAATGGATAGCTCAGTCAGGGAATCTGCAGTTCCCTGGCCTTGTGGAATTTGGAGGAGAGAACATGAGAGTGGAGGGAGATGGCGAATAAAAATTTGTTGTGACGAGGAACTTGGTACAAAAGTTAGAATATTTCCAGCATTTGAAGGGAATCCAATAGGCAGGGTACACATCTCATAAAACTGTGCCACTGACATTCTGAACAGTATTTTTGCAATGATACTGAATATTGAAATGCAGCCCCAGTGCCTCTCGACACAAACATGAAAATCTGACTTAATTACTGAAGTCTCTTGTGATGCTGTGCAAGTCACAATCACATAGTGGTCTGACCACGTGTTTGAATATTATTGTTGATGGACTTTGCTTGGGGCCATCTTCCTTTAGTCCTTTCATTTTACTGGCTTCCTGCTGCCTTGATTTCAGAAACAAGGGATAATTGAAGAAACTACAATACTTCGCCTCAGTTGATTCAGGCATGGATTTTGCTGACCGTAAACAAAGTGGGTGGGGGGTTGGAGGGGGGGGGGTTTAATATTTTTTGAGGGTTCTTCCATCAACACTTTCAACCAACTTTACCATGTGATTTTATTCCCTGTTGTAACTCAGTTATCATTGCCATTGTTGGCATTCATAGAATCATAGAGTATCGTAGAATCCATACAGTGCAGAAGGATGCCATTCGGCCCATCGAATCTGCACCAATCACAATCCCATCCAGGCCCTATTCCTGTAACCCACATATTTATCCTGCTAATCCCTTGACACTAAGGGGCAATTTAGCATGGCCAATCAACCTAACCAGCATATCTTTGGAGTGTTGGAGGAAAGGTGTGTTAGCTTTTATTGGTAAAGAAATTGAGTTTAGGAGCCATTAGGTCATGTTGCAACTGTACAAAACTCTGGTCCAGCCGCACTTGGAGTATTGCATACAGTTCTGGTCGCCGCTTTATAGGAAGGATGTGGAAGCTTTGGAAAGGGTGCAGAGGAGATTTACCAGGATGTTACCTGGTATGGTGGGAAGGTCTTCTGAGGAAAGGCTGAGGGACTTAAAGCTGTTTTTGTTAGAGAGAAGAAGGTTAAGAGGTGACTTAATATAGGCATATAAGATAATCAGAGGATTAGATAGGATGGAGATGGCTAGCATGAGGGGACATAGCTTTAAATTGAGGGGTGATAGATATAGGACAGATATCAGAGGTACATTCTTTACTCAGAGAGTAGTAAGAGCGTGGAATGCCCTGCCTGCAACACTTGTGGATTCGCCAATATTAAGGACATTTAAATGGTCATTGGATAAACATATGGATGACATTGGAATAGTGTAGGTTAGATGGGCTTTAAATTGGTTCCACAAGTTGGCACAACATAGAGGGCCGAAGGGCCTGTACTGTGCTGTGATGCTGTATATTCTTAACCGGAACGCCCAGAAGAAACCCACACAGACACGGGGAGAACATGCAAACTCCACACAGACAGTGACCCGAGGCTGGGATTGAACCTGAGACCCTGGCGCTGTGAGGCAGCAGTGTTAACCACTGTGCCACCCATTTAAAACTCATTTAAAATGGGGCTGTGTGGGCAACATTTGTGATGAGGGTTTCTCAACAGAATGATTGACTTGATTCTCACAGCAAACAGTTGCTTAATTCTGTCTACATCGGCTTGTAATGATTAAATCGCCATGTGTCTGCTGGTATTCTCGACAATGAAAACTGTATCAGCTTTGCCTCCCTTTAATGAGATGTTCATGAAAGTGAGAAGCCACAAAGACAAGCATGCTTTCTTGATGGATCTCGACATAGGTGTTGGGTAAGCATCTTATTTTGTTTGCTGCAACACTTATAAATGCAATTCACCACGTGCAAAAGACCAGCTTAGCAAATAAGCTGGCCTGCCGTATTTTATTTTGTTCGTTGCTCTGATGCTCTTCTCTGCACTGAAGAAATTGCTTCATTCCTTATAACTTGAGTTTGGCATATCTGAACCTGAATTTTTGTGGGAAATTGTTGCGTTATAGAGATGGGACACAGCCTATGGAAGGCAAAAGGTTTTTTTTGTGTCCTCCTGATGCATACCAGACCGTTTACTGTGATCATGCACATTCCTAAACACTGATTTTCCATCTGCTGTGATTAACAGGTAGAAAATCACTGGCTTGCAATTTGTAATTTTGCAGAAAGCTTTTTCCATTGAGAACTGGGACAACAATAGTTGAACATTTGCCCCTATAAATCTGTCTGCAGCTGTGAGAGCTCCACCCTTCCCTTGGCTAGGGATATTATATTGTGGCATGGTACATCTAGATATTGAGGTTAGGGCCAGCAGTATGTGGAGATTTGATTATTTTCTGTCAAACTAGGAACATAGCATATAGGAATGTAGAAGCAGGAGTAGGCCCTTTGGCCCACTGAGTCGGTTCGTAAGATACAGGAGCAGAATTTCCTCCGGGTACTCCGGTTTCCTCCCACAGTCCAAAGATGTGCGGGTTAGGTTGATTGGCCATGCTAAGAAATTGCCCCTTAGTGCCCAGGGATGTGTAGGTTAGAGGGATTAGTGGGTATAATATGTAGGGGTATGGGCCTGGGTGGGATTGTGTTCTGTGCAGACTCAATGGGCCAAAGGGCCTCTATCTGCAATGTAGGGTTCTATGATTCTATGAATTGGGCCACTCGGCCCATCGAGTCGGCTACGCCAATAGACCATAGCCATTTTCCATTTTCATCTCCATTTTCCTGCCTTCTCCCGATAATCCTTTAACCCATCACCAATTAAAAATCTATCTAACTCCTCCTTAAATTTACTCACTGTCCCAGCATCCACCATACTTTGGGATAGCAAATTCCCACAATTCACAATGCTTTGGGAGAAGTAGTTCCTTCTCAACTCTGTTTTAAATTTGCTACCCCTTATCCTAAGACTGTGATCTCTCATCCTAGAATGCCCCACAGGAGGGAGCATCTGCTCCTTGTCTATTTTATCCTTATGATAAATGCCATTCAAACAGAGTATGGCTGCACCTCTGCACCAATTTTCCCCACTATCCCCATGTCCCTTGACATTAGTAATATCGAGACATCTGCCAGCTTCTGTCTCGAACATGTTCAACGATTACGGTCCAACAGCCCTCAAAATTAGAGAATTCCAAAGTTTTGCCCCCTCTAATTGAAGAAATTCCTCCTCATTTTGGTCTTAAATGGCATGAATTTTACTCTGTAACTATATCCTCTGGTTCTCGAACACACAGCCAGAAGAAACAGCCTATCACCATCCACCCTGTCACGCCCTGTGAGAATTTTGTAAATTTGAATGCGACCACATCTCAATCTTTAGAGAACATTAGAGAATACAGGCCCAGTCTCCTCACTGTGGCACAGTGGTTAGCACTGCTGCTTCACAGCTCCAGGGACCTTGTATCTAAAGATCGATGTGCTTACCACAGAGTGAATGTCACAGAGGTTTATCAGGCTCATCATTGGGATGACAGGATTCTCTTATGAAGAGAGATTCATTGAATCCCCTACAGCGCAGAAGGAGGCCATTCGGCCCATCGATTCTTCACTGACAACCATCCCACTCAGGCCCTATCCCTGCTTAGTTACCCTGCTATTCCCTCTAACCTATCATATACCGGGACACTAAGGGTTAATTTAGCATGTCCAACCTCCCGGCTTGGGTCACTGTCTGTGTTGAGTTTGCACTTTCTCCCCAGGTTTGTGTGGGTTTCCTCCGGGCGCTCCGGTTTCCAAAGATGTGCAGGTTAAGTTGATTGGACATGCTAAGTTAACCCTTCGTGTCCCAGGATATGATAGGTTCGAGGGATTAGCGGGGTAACTACGCAGGGATAGGGCCTGGATGGGATTGTTGTCAGTGCAGATTTGATGGGCTGGATGGCCTCCTTCTGCACTGTAGGGGATTTTATGAATCTCTCCTCATAAGAGAATCTTGTCATCCCGTTAATGAGTCTGATAAACTTCTGTGACATTCGCTCTATGGTAAACATATCTATCTTTAGATACAGTTAGAAACCTCACAACACCAGGTTGATTCACCTGGTGAAGGAGCAGCACTCTGAAAGCTTGTGATACCAAATAAACCTCTTGGACTTTAACCCGGTGTTGTGAGACTTCTTACTGTGCCCACCCGAGTCCAATGCCGGTATCTCCACATCATATCTTTGAATGAGGAGATCAAAGCTGTACACAATACTTGAGGTGTAGTCTCATCGAGGCGCTATACAATTGCAGCAAAATATTTTTATTCTTCTCATTTCCACTTGTGATAAAGGCCAACATACCATTTGCCCTCCATTTGCTCTCTGCACCTACATGTTTACTTTTGATGACTCAGGAAGAAGGACACCCAAGTCCCTTTGGACATCAACACTTCCCAACTTCTCACCACTTCAGAAAAACTTCCTGTTTTTCCTACCAAAGTGGATAAATTCACATTTGTTTTTGTTATATTTCATCTGCCATGTTCTTGTCCATTGACTTGACCTGCCCAAATCCACTCTGAAGCCTCTTTGCATCCTCGTCACATACGTTCCCACATAGTTTTGTGTCATCAACAAATTTGGAAATATTACATTTGGTTCCCACACCCAAATCATTTATATACATTATGAACAGCTGTGGCCCCCAACATTGATCCTCAGAATGTCCCAAGAACAACAGCCATCCATCCTGAAAATAATCTATAATGAGCCCCACAATATCACTTCCTAATGGCAATCTTATACTTAGACTCACTACAGTATAGAAGGAGGCAATTCGGCCCATCAAGTCTGCACTGACAACAATCCCACACATAACCCCACATGTTTACCTTGCTAATCCTCCTAACATAAAGGAGCAATTTAGCGTGGTCAATCAACCTAACCTACACATCTTTGGATTGTGGGAGGAAGCTGGAGCACCCGGAGGAAACCCACACAGACATGGGGAGAATGTGCAAGCTCCACACAGACAGTGACACAGACCGGTGAATCGAACCCAAGTCTCTGGTGCTGTGAGGCCATAAGGGCATAAAGTGTGCCACCATGCAGCGATCTTGGAAAGCCGCATCATATCACTCAACTAGTACAAAAGTACTTTGTCTGTTTTCTATCACAACGTCTTGGCCAATGATGCAGCAGAAAGATGTCATGCTGCTGTTGTTACAATTCCCACAGAGGCGAATGGCTAGGAAGCACCATAACCTGCCATCTTAATGCATATAATCCCATGCCTGTGACTTGGAACAGAGTCAATGCTGGCACTGACTACTGAGTGGGTTTTCTGTTCTGCTGCACTTCCAACTGCATGGCAGCCTGCCAGAGTTTCAAGGAGACAGGCGGTGAACAGAAATATCCTTGAATATCCATTTCCATGTTTTACATGCTCAATTATCAGCCAGAACTTTATGAAGTTAAGTCCATTAAATTAACATGAAAAAAACAATTAGAAGGAGACGTGGGACTCTTGATCATCCACAAATGATCAAATTAGGGGCAGCACAGTGGTTAGCACTGCTGCCTCACTGCGCCAGGGACCCAGGTTCAATTCCGGCCTCGGGTGTCTGGCTGTGTGGAGTTTGCACGTTCTCCCCATGTCTGCGTGGGTTACCTCCGGATGCTCCCACTGTCAAAAAATGTGTAGGCTATCGGCCATGCTAAATTGTCTCTTAGTGTTAGGGGGACTAACAGGGTAAATATGTGGGATAAGGCCTGGGTGGGATTGTTGTCGGTACAGACTTGATGGGCTGAAAGGCCTCCTTCTGCACTGTCAGGATTTGATAATTCTATGAAATTTCTATGACCCACTAGGTGTCTCTTTATGAAGTGGGTAATTACGGTTCCATTGGAATAAATAATGTAACTGACTTTTTGTTGCCATTTATTTCCTTCTCCCATGCCAAGTGTGATTTTTTTTTGCCAATAAAATAACTCAATGCTGGTATTTTAATAAAGATGGTTGACATTGGAGCTCTCAAATAGTCTGTTGATTTTTTTACATCCCTGTCGGAGTCTTTAGGCTGCAGGCAGAGGTGTGCAGACAAGGGTCATCTGTTTTTTACCAACAGAGATATAACAACAAGCAATAACAGATGAGTGTGTGCGCAGTGCTTCTTAACGGATGATTGAAAGATGAGACTGAAGGTTGAGTCCATCTGTCTCCTAGTCTATCTTCTGCTTAGCAAGACAGTATGCAGGAAGTCTATTATTGCTACTCAATCACACTTTAAGATGGGAGCTATCTCCTATTTTTAAAAATTGATAAATCGTGACAGTCCTCCATCCTGCTCTTCAGACTGTTTTATTCTTGAGAAATCCAGCCTGCAACACTGCAATTTTTCAGCACAAGAGATAATACTTGTGCCAGAGAGTTTATGGTTTATTGGGTCACAGACTTCTAATAATTCGTAGGAGACACATTATTCTGTTTATTTGCAGGTAGAATGTTATTTTATAATTTGGAGTTAGTTGAAACTGGAGTTTGCAACCCGCCACTTGGAATAATCTATTGTATATTGGATGTCTTTAACCAGGAAATCTTCATGCTATTATGTCAGAAATACAGTAAGAATAACGAGAAATGTTAGATTTGATTTGATTTATTATTGTCGCGTATTAGTATACAGTGAAAAGTACTGTTCCTTGCACGCTACACAGACAAAGCATATCAAACATAGAGAAGGAAAGGAGAGAGTGCAGAATGTAGTGTTACAGCCAAATGCGAGGTAGGTCCATTCAAAAGTCTGATGGCAGCAGGGAAGAAACTGCTTTTGATCGGTTGGTACGTGACCTCAGACATTTGGATCTTTTTCCTGATGGAAGAAGTTGGAAGAGAGTATGTCCAGGGTGTGTGGGGTCCTTGATTATGCTGGCTGCTTTTTCAAGGCAGTGGGAAGTGTAGACAGAGTCAATGAATGGGAGGCTGATTTGTGTGATGGATTGGGCTTCATTCATGACCCTTTGTAACTTTTTGCAGTCTTGGGCACTTGTGTGGCAAAAATCTAGAATATGAACAGTTGAATTCTCCAAAACATGCTGAGAAAGAGAATCTTATCCATGAATAAAAAAGAAAAATGAAGATTTACAGAAACAGAAAACTCTGGAGAAGTTCCATAGGCCTCGCAGCATCTGTGGAGAGTGAATAGAGCCAACATTCCAGAGTTCTGACAAAGGGTCATCCAGACTCAAGACATTGGCTCAATTGTTTCTCAACAGATGCTGCCAGACCTGTTGAGTTTCTCCAACATTTTCTGTGCTTGTTTCAGATTCCAACATCCGCAGTCTTTATAATATTGAGGATTTTTTGTTGTCTTTTAAGGATTTTTCAAAATATGTTTATTTATCTTTTCTGCTCTTTTCGAATTATCTTTGGCATCAAATCCCTGCTTAAAGAATCATCCCTTTCGTGGTTAAAACCATTTCGATTTTAGGCCACCATTTGGCACGCTCAAGGTGTTTTCCATTCTGTTCAAAGAATTTGACTGCCTTCTTGCGCTTGCGAACAATGTGAACAATTTTGATCTTTTAATTGACCAGGGTAACCAACCAACAAACACAAACGTGATATTTTTCATTGGGACTTGATAGATGTGGTTCATATAACATGGTGAAAATTGTTGTCTGCTGTCATCCATACAAATTGATGAATGGCAGCAGATAGCAATGGAGCAAAGAGGCAATCTCTTTGTCACCACAGCATCACTTTCCCAACCAGACTACTGCGTGACAGTATTTATGTGTAAATGGATACAGATACCACATGTTTTAAACTAAAGATAATGAAATTTTGTGAGGAACTGATGAGACAGAAGTCTGCTTCTGGCTTCTTCTTGACCATTAGCAAGGGGGAGTATTTATATAACAGGCTGTGATGGTACATATACAGCTTTGCAAATCAGCGACGTTCACTCAGGTAAGGTTCAGGTTTCAGAACCAGGATAGAAATTCAGACTGGCCATCAATTATAATCTGGATGTCAGGAGAGAAATTCTGAGCCTTTCAAACTCTTAAATTATTAGCAATGGTCTCTCTGCTGGATAATTTTTTATTTGTTAGAGGAGATGTGGGTGTCGCTGTTGAGCCAGCGTTTAGGGTCTTAGGGCAGGATTTTCCTGCCAAGTTTGCCCTGAAGCTGGAATATCCCACCCGAAGCCAATGGACCTTCCTATGGTTCCCCCCCCCATCACCCACTACAATTCCCATGGTGAGCACATTGCCCCATAGAGTCATAGAGCAATTAAGTACAGAAACAGCCGCTTCGGTCCAATTGGCCTGTACCGGCTATGGGTGACCTCCCAGCTAGTCCCAATTGCCCGCATTTATTGCACATCCCTAATTGCCCTTGAACTGAAAGGTTTGCTGGGCCATTTTCAGAGGGTACTTAAAAGTCAACCACACCACTATGAGTCTGGGGGTCACATGTAAGCTAGATCAGGTAAGGGCGATAGATTTCCTTCCCTAAAGGACATTAGTGAAGTAGGTGGACAATGGTTTAATGATCATCATTAGACTTTTAATTCCAAATTCTAAACTCCAGAACAGGATAGCTCTGGATAGTAAAGTTGCACCAAGTGGAGAACTCTGATTCGTTTTTTGACTGCAAACTAAAAACACAGTCACACACACATAGGGGCTGCAAACATCAGATTATTGAAGGCCAGAAAAACTGTAGGAATAATTACTTTTTTTTGTCCTTTTGTTTTGGCAAGTGTTTGTTTCCTTGAGAAAGTGGACCTATAGGAAAAGCTGCGTTGTGACAAGATAGTCAATGATTTCACCAAGTAGATAGACCGGGCAAGTGAAACATTTTCCTTGTGCTGTATGCTCCATCTAATAATACTATGATTTGTTATCTCATACACCTGCATGGAAGGTGTTGTGGCACAGTGGGTAACATCCCTGACTCTGAGTTAGGAGCTCTGTATTTGATTCCCCCCCAAGGACTAGATGGCCAAGGAACATGCTTACATAACACAGCCAAGCAAATTGATTATCAACCTCCACATCCCTTTAGTACATGCCAATGGCAGGCGGTAAGGAGAGATTCCTTGTTTATCACTAATCATAGCTCCATGCTATGCGCATGTTGCCACAGCAACTCAGGCTCCCTGAGTGATCTGTAACACACCACCACACACTTGCAATCTTTTGCTTCTCTGCAGTTTCCCAGTTATTTCCATCATGCAATTACCTCCCGTTCTCACATCCTTCAGAACAGTGCATCCAAGACAAAACCTCAAAAACTATTTCTATTCCCTGTCTCTGCAGCGTGCAACCGCTTGTCTGTATTTACAAGCTTATCACTCAGGTAAAAGAATATAAAAACCTTGGAGCAAATGACTGTTCCAAGTGAATCAGTAGCACAAAAGTTCACAGCAGAGGTCATTATGCCAGACTTTGCATTACTTAAAAATGCTTAAATTGCTGTCACATATTATTTGGTCTGCAATCTTGTCTCCTTATTGGACAGGGTACTCATAAGCTGGAGCAAAGAAGGCAAGATATGGGTTTAGCTTCTGCAGTGTTAATGCTGCAACTTCCTCACTCACAGATCATGTGACATCAGAGGTTGGCTTGTTTAGGCAATCTCAATGTGTCTCCTGATAGCAAGACATTAATATTTAATTCTCCTCACCCCAAAGACATCGCAGGAGCCAAAAATCGGCCACCATCAGAACAAAGGTGAAATTCGGAGCCGTTTCTTTTATTGTTAAAATCAGCCCTTAGCCAAGATATAATCTGGTAGATTTTTAATGTGAATAAAACCAACAGCAAGATGATTACAAATACATCCCACTTACCTAAATATGTGCGTCAGATAGACATTTCAATACTCTGTGTTAAATTTTTGCTTGTGACATGAGATAAATGGAGATGAAAATGGTCTGATTATAAATTCTGTCTTAGTAGCACTATTGAACTCCACATGCGTGCAGTTTGACTATTGACGTTACATTGTGCATTTGCTATTTCTAATTATTATTGTCAACTGGACTTGAATATCTTTAGCTGGATTCAGGATACGCAACTGCTTTGTGCCCCAGGTGTATATGAATACAATCCTTAGCTTAATGTGGTACCACCACACGTTAAACCTCCAAGGCATTATAATATTGAGTATTTTGCTTGCAATACTGATATGGAATTGTGTTTTGAATCCATGGTTACCTCTTTAGCATGCGAGAAGACGGCAAAAAATGGCGCTTCATTGCAGAAAGTTGAAATATAGCCGTTAAAGTATTGTCGCAGAGAGAAACAAAAGAAAACTAAGCAAAATACAATCACTGCCTCCTCTCACTCCCAGAACACCTTTCCATGCAAGCACAGGAGATATACCACCCGTCCTTTTACCTCCTCTCATCTCACCTTCCAGTGAAACAGCGATTGATATGTGCTTCTTTCAGGCCCCCACTTATGTTTCTCGGCCTGCTGTGCTGTGGGAGAATCACCCCCATGGTATTGTCACTGGACTAGTAATCTAGACATCCATGGTAATCCTTTGGGTAGCCAAGTTTGAATCCCACCACCGCAGATGGTGAAATCTGAATTCAATGTAAAAATGAAATCTGGGCTTAAAAGTCTAGTTAAGACCACAAACATTGTAGATTGTCTTTAAAAACCCATCTGGTTCACTAACATCCTGCAGGGAAGGAAACCTGCCATACTTACCTCGTTTGGCTCCAAATCCACCCCTCTCCAGTCCCTAACAGGAGTCACATTGGACTCAAAATATAACTCAGTTCCTCTTTCGACTGGTGCTGCCAGACCGACTGAGTGAGATTTTCCAGACTCGCTTGTCCAGGAACTGGAAAATTCTGTGCAAGGTCAACTGACCTTTCCATGGTCCGCCCCTCATCCGCTCCGATTCCCTTGGTGGGCGGGGTGGTAAAATTTGCCCCATTGAGCTTTCCTGTATGGTCTCTTATTATGCTATCCTTTCTGTTGCATTTTGTGCTTTCAATTTTATCAACAACCTTACATTGCAAAATTCGGTCAGGATCGTTTGAAAGTTCATGCATGCAACAGTGACCACATTTTGTCGAACAGCACACTCCGTCGTTTTGTCAAAGAACTCTATTAAGCTTTTCAGGCATGGTTTCCTTTCCACAAATCCATGTTATCTATCATTAGTTAAACTGTCCAGGTGAATATTCTAGCTGCGTGGAAGAAACTGGTAGATATATACTTGGTCTCTTTGTGCTTTATTGGTGGGTATCGAGCTGAATTCTTGTCACATTTATAATGAGGGTAATTTTAAAATTCATTACTGGACAAGAAATAGGTGACAGTGAATTAACAACACATATCGTACATCTTCTTTTCCAAAGTCGATGAAAAATAAACTGGGTGAGGTGTAAAATATGCTGCCGTTTCACCCATTTTTGCTTAGCAATATAAATTAGTATCCTCTTTTGACATGAGCTTTTGAATGATCTGTTTCTAGCTTCCTTCTCCAAATGTGAATGCATCAGTGTCACACACCCCTATCTCTTCAAAATTCTGAGTGAGGAAAATGTCTGCATTAGGACAAACTCTTATTTACATTAGCAGAATCCAGCTCCTGTCACACCAAACACTGCACAGACTGACTGCAATAGTGAAGCACCATCTTTGCACACTGTTCCTTGCTGAAAGAAGCGGCTTGGTTACAATTCCTGCAGTCAATTACCAGTTACTGCAAATTTTCCATTGTGCCTTTAGTCACTGCCGACCCGATTCATTTGAAGCATGTTTCCACTGACAGTACATTGAGCATCAGCAGTTCCATGGTCATTGCACAGTCATTGCTGTCATAAGACATAGATGAGATCCTATATGATTAAGAACTTGCCTTATTTAATCTTATCAAGCCTCTTGCATAATCATTTGTTCTACCGAGTTATTTCCAGACTTTTGGGAATTCAAAGCAGTTCTACAAAACATAATAGTGATACATTATGGGCTACTATGGTGAAATGATTGAATATATGTTCCTTATTCTGTACGTGATAATTATGAAGTATATTTTGACTCGGACACAGCATGGTATTGCATTCTTTCTTAGTTCCTTTACTTATTCCTTTAGGGCGGCACAGGGGTTCGATTCAGGCCTTGGATGACTGTGCGGAGTCTGTGCATTCTCCCCGTATCTGCGTGGGTTTCTTCCAGGTGCTTTGGTTTCCTCCCACAGTCCAAAGATGTGCAGGTTAGATGGATTGGCCATGGTAAATTGACCCTTAATGTCCAATGGTGTGTTAGGTTATGGGGATGAATGACGGTAACTGTGTGGAGTTGAAGGGATATGCCCAGGGGTGGACCTGGGTGAGATACCCTGGCGGAGCATCGCTGCAGACTCAATGGGCTGAATGGCCTCTTTCTGCACTGTAGGGATCGTATGATTGTATAGAACTGAAATTGGTTAAAACACAGATTCAACTGAACAAAATGCTTTTGCTCACGATGATACAATGGAATAGATTTTCCTGTAGTTATCCTGTAGAGGCCTGTCCTATGTTGCGATGCTGACTGCGGAGGGTACAATGTTGGCTCCTCAGATGTCTGTCACGGTCCTGAAATCTGGCTGCTGGATTGAAGTGAGATTGGGAGTGTTCCCCATTCAGCAACTCAATGGGCCAGGACTCAATATGGATACAAATAACAGCAGCTGAAGTTGACAAACCCAGGGGACACAATCCATCATAGCTAGATAAACACACAGAGGCTGCTGTGAAACTGGTCAATGGAGTTTTTTCAATGAATATCTGGTGTGAAGGTTCAGAATGCAGATTGTGCTATTGATTATATTTATGGAGAATGACCTACCTTTAGCATTCACTGAGCCACATGTGTCAGCATGGAGATCACAGGTTAATTGAAGTTGTCTGGGTTAATGGCTCCTGAATGAGAGACAAGATTATGTGAGGTTCATTTCACTGTTCGGCAAAGATAGTGGGTTGTTAAGGTTGTTAATAATATAAGCCTAGATTTTTGGGCTGCCCACATTCTCCCAACTCCTTTCCTATAATAGAGACATGTAGGACAAGGGGCCATGGACTTAAGGTGAGGGGGGAGCGGTACAACACAGATATTACAGGGAGGTTTTTCACACAGAGGGTAGTGGGGGTATGGAATGCTCTACCAAGTAAGGTGGTGGAGGCAAACACGCTAGAGTCCTTTAAGAGTAACTTAGACAGGCACATGACTGAGTTGGAGATGGGTGGATATAGGAGAACCTTTTAAATAAGGGTCACTAACATTGGGGCGTCCCTGGTAATGTAAATGGGTATAGTATGATAATAATATTTTTTCTCTTTTCAATCGCAGCTTTTAAGTCGGTCCACCTCGTGTCCAACGAGGGGCATACATGCAATGGGTCGTACTGGGGCTGCTCTTGGTTGTTCGAGATTGGCCTAGTGCTTCATGTCGTTAGTGTGTGCCTAAACTGGACAAGATACTGGGCAAGATGACAGCTCAGTGACTATCGCTGATTGCTGTGCAGACACATGGATTTGGGCCGGTGTCTGTGGGAGTTTGCGCATTCTCCCCGTGCTTGCGTGGGTTTTCTCCGGGAGCTCCGGTTTCCTCCCACACCCCAAAGATGTGCTGTTAGGCTGATTGGCAGGAATAAATTGTCCCTAAATCAGTTTCCCTCAATCTGGATGGCCATAAAACATTAGATAGGGGTCATGGGTAGAGAGGTGGACTGGTGGTGTTGAGATGGCGGCGCGGGCTCGTTGGGCCGAAGGGCCTGTTTCCCGGGCTGATTTTTATTTTGTTCTTTGGCCTTTACATTTCATCCACTTGTCTTGAAAATGTGAGCTCTTGTGTTGAGAATGGGGACTAAGTGCCCACAATGGTGTGGGTGAAAAGCGATAGAGTGGGAAAAATGTGGAGAAGAAGATTGGGTAATGTGAGGAGAGGGGGAACAAGATGGGTGGCATGGTGGCACAGTGGTTAGCACTGCTATCTCACAATTCCAGGGACCTGTGTTTGATTCCTAGCTTGGGTCGCTGTCTGTGTGGAGTTTGCAGGTTCACCCCGTGTCTGCGTGGGTTTCCTCTGGGTGCTCCGGTTTCCTCTAAGTCTAAAGGTATACAGGTTAGGTGGATTGGCCACGCTAAATTGCCCCTTCGTGTCCCGGGATGTGTATGTTAGATGGATCTGCGCGAGGATGAGAAAGGGGACCTAGTGGTAGGGGATGGGGAAATGGCTAAGGTCTTGAATAACTTTTTTGCTTCTGTCTTCACGGGGAGGACGTGAATAATTTGCCGGGTGTTAGCGATGGAAAGGTGGTAGGACTGGAGGGTCTTAATGACATTACTGTTACTAGAGAGGTGGTGCTCGACAGACTGGAGGGGCTGATTGTGGACAAGTCCCCAGGACCAGATGGAATGCATCCGAGGGTTCTGAAAGAAATGGCGGAGGTTATAGTGGATGCCTTGGTGGTTATTTTCCAGACGTCGCTGGATTCCGGGGAAGTGCCGGAAGATTGGAAAACGGCTAATGTTACGCCGTTGTTTAAGAAGGGTGCCAGGCAAAAGGCGGGGAATTATAGGCCGGTTAGTTTAACGTCTGTGGTAGGTAAAATGTTAGAATCCGTCATTAAGGAGGAAATTGCGAGGCATCTTGAAGGGAATTGCTTGATAGGGCAGACGCAACACGGTTTCATTAAAGGGAAGTCGTGTCTGACAAATTTACTGGAGTTCTATGAGGATGTGTCTAGGGCAGTGGATATAGGAGAGCCGGTGGATGTGGTCTTTCTGGATTTTCAGAAGGCGTTTGACAAGGTACCTCACAAGAGGTTATTGCAGAAGGTCAGGGGACATGGAGTTGGGGGTAGGGTGTTAGCGTGGATAGAGGATTGGTTGTCAAATAGGAGGCAGAGAGTGGGGGTCAATGGGTGCTATTCGGATTGGCGGTTGGTGACTAGTGGGGTGCCCAGGGGGTGGGGCCTCAGCTATTTACCATTTATATAGATGATCTGGAGGAGGGAACCGAGTGCAGGGTGTCGAAATTTGCTGATGACACCAAGATTGGGGGAAAGGCAAATTGTGCGGAGGGTGTGGAGAGTCTGCAGAAGGATCTAGATAGGCTGGGCGAATGGGCCAGGAAATGGCAAATGGAATTTAATGTTGGCAAGTGTGAGGTGGTCCACTTTGGTAGGAAGAATGGTAGGAAGGACTATTACTTACGTGGCGAAAAACTGCAGCAGGCGACGGTGCAGAGGGACCTCAGGGTCCTTGTGCATGAGTCGCAAAAACCCAGCTTGCAGGTGCAGCAGGTGGTCAGGAAGGCGAATGGGATGCTGGCCTTCATAGCGAGGGGGATTGAATATAAAAGTAGGGAGGTCTTGCTGCAGCTGTATAGGGCATTGGTGAGGCCGCAGCTGGAGTACTGTGTGCAGTTTTGGGCGCCGCACCTGCGCAAGGATATTTTGGCCCTGGAAGGAGTGCAGAGGAGGTTTACTAGGCTGATACCGGAGTTGAGGGGATTGAGCTATGAGGAGAGGCTGAATAAACTAGGCTTGTACTCGTTAGAGTTTAGAAGAATGAGGGGAGATCTCATTGAGACGTATAAGATGATGAATGGGATGGATAGGATAGAGGTGGAGAGACTCTTCCCGCTCAAAAAAGACAGTAGGACTAGGGGGCACAGCCTCAAGATAAAGGGGAGGCGGTTTAGAACGGAGTTGAGGAGGAACTTCTTCACTCAAAGGGTGGTGAATCTCTGGAATTCTCTGCCCGTTGAAGTGGTGGAGGCTGCCTCGCTAAATATTTTTAAGAAGCGGGTTGATGGGTTCTTGATAAGAGAGGGGATTAAGGGTTATGGGGAGAGGGCGGGAAAGTGGAACTGAGCCACGACAGATCAGCCATGATCTTATTGAATGGCGGGGCAGGCTCGAAGGGCTAGATGGCCTACTCCTGCTCCTATTTCTTATGTTCTTATGTTCTTAAATATGTGGGGTATTGGGGATAGGGCCTGGGTGGGATTGTTGTCGGTGCATACTCCATGTGTTGAATGGCATACTGTAGGGCTTCTATGATTCTACGATTTGAGGGAAGAGGTGATTGGGATGCATGAGAGAAAACAGAGAATGGGTCATGCAGGAGGAGAGCTATGATGTGACGCATGCAAAGCGATAGAATGCAATGCCTGTGAGGAAGCGGAGAGAATGGAACCAGTGCAAAAAGTTGTCTATTGGGATGTGACAGATTAAGATGTAATGTGACCTGTTAGTGGAGAGATGCATTGGGAGCAGTGAGGGGCGAAGGTGAGTCATCACAGAGCACTGAGAGACAAAACCAGCAGGGTTCAGAAGGAACAGAACTGAGGCAGTGGAACACCAAGGATAATGCTGTTAAATGGAAACACCGGATGATTTTCAGACTTCTAGAAGAGTGATGCCAACATTGACATCACAGTGAGTCTGCAGATGGTGCTCTGAGGATGAACAAATGGAGCAAGTAAATAGAATTTTTTTTCTCTTCGTAATCAGTTCAGAGAGCCCGGGGTATGGACAATGGGCCTGAAGGATTTTGGGGCAGATTAGTGAGCATGAGTCACAGAGAGAAAGATAAAAATAACTAAAAGGAACATCAGCACAAGGAAAGGTTGGGAATGGTGTGTAACTGGTGAGTTTTGTTTTATCAATCCTGAATAAGGATTTAGTTTAGTTCTGTTAGGTTTACTTAGTTTAATAATGAATGCATGACAGGGCACCTCACTCCTGTTCCATGTGTTGAACAGAGAGAATATTTTAGAGGAGGGTCAAGGATAGTAAAGGTTAAGAATCAGCAGAGTTACAATAACACTAGTGGATGTGTTCTACAGACTGCCAATTGGATAGAAAAACACAAAGGAACAAATTTGCAGGAATTTAGAGTGAGGTGCAACAACGATATAGCAGTATTTGAATTATAAACTAGGGTAGTAATAGTGTGAAGAGCAGAAGGGAAAGAGTTTATCAAGTGTACCCAAACAGTTTTCTTCTTGGTCAGTCAATCTGACTCAACGTAAAAGGAAGTATTGCTGAATTTTGTTTTGGGGAGTAAGGTGCGTCAAGTGAAGCAAGTGTCATTACGGTAACAACCTGGCTTCTCTCATCTATCCACCTATCTGAAATCCCTCAGTCCTAATGCCATTCTCATTCATCTTTTGCTCATTATCTCCAAAGTCCTTCCTAAAGTGTGTTTCCCCAGAATTGGAGACATGGCTCTAGAGTCACAGAATACTACAGTGCAGAAGAAGCCCTTTGGCCCATCGAGTCTGCACTGATGAATGAAAGGACCTGATCTGCCCACTTAATCCCACTTGTCAGCACTTGGTCCATAGCCTTGAATGTTATGGCGTGCCAAGTACTCATCCAGGTACTTTTTAAAGGATGTGAGGCATCCCGCCTCCACCACCCTTCCAGGCAGCACATTCCAGACTGTCACCACCCACTGGATAAAAAAGTTTTCCCTCAAATCCCCCCTAAATTTCCCACCCTTCACTTTTAACTTGTATCCCTCGTAATTTACTCTTCAACTAAGGGGAACAGCTATTCCATTTCTACCTTGAGTTGAGATTGAAACAACCACAGTGCAGTTCAGTACTGTTCTTTACATATCTTTGATCTGAGTCCATCTTTACAGAGATTCATCATAATTCCTCAGCTAATGTGTTCTATGCTGGTAAGATCTTCTACCTGGTCTAAAGTTTCTTTTGTCTCTAGTCTGGATATTGCTGACATGACAAGTTGGATGAAGTTTCATTAAAGGTGATACACCTTTGTTAAACCATGAAGCAATAGTACAGACTTGGTGATAACATTGATTGCTTAGTTTCTCTGCGTGTAGGGATCTGTCGCAGTGGTCAATCCAATGGCAAAATCCTCCGTGCGCAATTTGCAGAATTGCACTAACCAGGCATGATGGTTCTGTGGGCCCTTTCTTTATGCCTTTCTTTGTTATGGCCTTGTGTGGTATAATTTAAAGCCTGTTTTTATTTTAGGCTGTTGAATTGGTTTATAATTACATCACTGTTCATCGCCATGCCTTCTGCAGATCTTCCCTGGCTAGGGTCCCTGTGAAGATCACACTTGAAGTACCTTAATCGGCTTGATTCCATTTTGTTATCTCAAACACCACCATTAATCTCCAGAGCTGGAAGCAGGCAGCCCATTTATTGCCCCTTAACGGAGCTCAGTCTGTTTATCTTCCCTGACACAAGTCCTCATACACATTTAGTCATTTTGCCAAGCTTTGTTGGTGCTAGGAAAGCTTTCACTTGACTAGATTAACCATCATGCTTTGTGTTTGAGCCCACAGTGCAGTTCAGTACTGTTCTTTACATATCTTTGATCTGGGTCCATCTTTTACCTTGATGTTCCACATTACCACCATTAGACATACTCCATACACACAGGGTAATTGGTTAATATAAAGGAAATAAAGTGACTCACCTGGCGAAGGAGTGGGACTCCGAACGCTTGTGCTGCCAAATAACCCTGTTGGACTTTAACCTTCTTACTGTGCTTAGTCCAGTCCAATGCCAGCATCTCCACATCTTTTTATTAAGGCCAGGATCTTGTATGACCTTTTAACCGTTTTCTCAACCTGCCCTACCACCTTCAATAATTTGTGCATATTTACTCCCAGATCTTTGTGTTCTAGCATCCCCTTTTGAATTGTATTGAGAATATTGCCTCACCTCGTACTTCCCAGAATGTATCACTTTGCAGTCCTCTGAACCAAGTTCCAAGATAAACCTAGCAATTTTGGGGTTTGCTAAATCTTTAAAAATATTCCTCACATTGATATCTTTGGCCTGAAGACCCGTGTGGAACCTTGGATTAGTATGGGCTAAGGGAAAAGTTATAACTGGAAAGTTTCTTTGGCGATCCAGCATTGGAGCAGTCATTGAGCGTACTGTTCGGTGAAGAAATAAATGTTTCACCGAGGAAATAAATGCTCTTTGTGTTGAGAACAAGTATCAGTCTTTTTAAAGAGTATGGACTGCAAAATCAAAGAGGTGATCTCCATTCCATGTTCGGTGAGCTGACCTGAAGTGCCACGGCTCCATCTCAATCCTTCCCTCCCTAAAAGAAAGTTCCAGACATCTGCTGGCTGAAACTTGGCAGAATGGATCTCTGCTTCTTTTTAATTGACCCATTACCCCGAGGAAATACATGCTCTTTGTGTTGAGGACAAATATCAGTCTTTTTAAAGAGCATGGACTACAAAAGCAAAGACGTGATCCCCATTCCATGCAAATCACTTGTTAGGCCACAGGTAGAATATTTTGTTTAATTCAAGCGCTCTAGATAAGATTTCAGGGCTGTTATAGTGTTACCGGTGTGATACCAGAGTGAGAAGCTTCACTTATGAGGAGAGATTTAGAGAAACTGGGACTGTTCTTGTGAGAACATCCTTGTCTCAGTCAGTTTCAAGTTCCACTCTAAGACTTGAGCACAGAGGATGGAATTTTCTGGCCTACGCTCATCCCAAAACTGGAAAATCCCAACAAGGTCAATGGACTTCTGCGTGATCCGGCCCCCACCTGCTACAATTCCCATGGTAGACCGGACAGGAGAATTCCGCCCAGAATCTCAGTTTACACTTCAGAGCAACGCTGAGTACATGATTCTTTTTGGATGTGTTGATTTCGGGTGAGATGCAAAACCTCTTTGAGTGGGTGTGAAAAATCTCAGGGCAGTATTCAATAAAATGCGGGGATTTGTATCATGCCAGCATTCATCTCCCGAACTGCATTGTTAAAATGGATTATCTGGTCATTAAAAACCATTGAACCGAATCTCTCCAGTGCAGAAGGAAGCCGTTCGGCCCATTGAATCTGCACTGACTCTTCAAAGGAGCATCTTACCCAGGCCCACCCACCTCAATTAAGTACTTAAGGTTTAAGAGCCTCGACTGAGCCATGGACACGTGACCCACCCAGTGCCTCCCCTTCCATCCGTAACACTCTGGTGAGGATGGGTGAACTGGCAGGGAATATGCCACTGATGGCTCGACACCTGAATTTACAGGTCCACCCACCTATTTTCCTACCTGTAGGTAAAAATTCAGCTTTTAAATTTATTAAAAGAGCAATGGGCAACAACTTTCAGAGACATTGGGTGGGATTTTACGGTCTCACTCAGACATGATCAGGAATTCCCATCTGAGATCAATGGAGATTTCTGTTGTTGGACCCTGGCTCGTGCCCATTCCGTGGCGGGCGATGTGGTAGAATTCCGGTCATTGTTTTGTGCTGAGGCTTGTTAGCACACGAGATATCTTACCAAACAAAAAATGATGGAGGCATGATGCAAACCAGCTGTTAAAATAAAAGTTGATAAATATTTGTAAAAACAAAACATAGAAGGTATGGGGAAGGGGTCAGGGTGATGTGACTAAGTGAATAAAGAGAGCTGGCTTAGGCAAAATAAGCTGAATGACCTCTTTCTGTGCTGTGAAATTGTACTTTGTGCTAAATGTGCTTTCCCACCGCAACACTGACGTGCAGCTGAATAAATTCCCACTAGCCTGTCCGGGAAGCAGACACATTCCCACCATTAGATTACATTGGGATAGGATGTATACTCAGCTGGATACTTGACTTTATCCACTGCTTTTTCTGAACTTGAAATACTTCTAGACAGTGCAATGATATGTATTTGGCCAATATTTCTGCTGGCAGGTTTGGCTTCTGGGCTACCTGAAATTATGTTGGCACGGAGTTGGTGCACTGCCACAAGATGCCCTTTTGGTGGCTGCAGCCTGTCAGGAGAATAGTAGGCAGGGTGGCCTCTCAAGCTGAACCGAGCCCCAACCAGCTCCACTTCGTTGTTGGGCATTGCATCCCAAAATCAACTTGATAGAATTATAGAAGTTGGAATGTGGAATGTGGGCATTGCTGGCAAGGCCGACTTTGATTGCCCACACCTAATTACACTTAAGAAGCTGGTGGTAAGCTGACTTCTTGAAATACTGCAGTCCGTGTGGTGTAGATATCCCCACAGTGATGTTACGAAGGGAGTTTCAGGATTTTGACCCGGTAACAGTGAAGGAACCGCATTATATTTCCAAATCAGGACTTGGAGGAGATTTTGGTATTCACCTGCATCTGTGGCCTCTTTGGACTTCTAGATAGCAACTGTTGCGAGTTTGAAAGGATTGTCAAAGGAGCCTTGGTGAATTGCTGCAGTCATCTTACACCCTGGTACACTCTGCTGCCATTGTGCATTGGTGGTGGGGAGAGTGAATGTTTAAGGTAGTGGATGGGGTGCCAATCAGACAGGCTACTTTGCCAAGCAAGTGGACAGTATTCCATCATTCTATCTTGTAGATGATGGATAGGCTTTGGGAAGTCAAGAGGTGAGTTACTCTTCACAGAATTCCTAGCCTTTGTCCTGTTCTTGTAGCCACAGTGTTTATATGGCTGGTGCAATTCTGTTTCTGGTCAATGATAACACCAGGATGTTGATAGTTGGGGATTTAGTGATGATAATGTCATTGAATGTGAAAAGTTGGAGCCTCTCTGGTTGGAGATATTCATTGCCTCACACCTGTGCGGTACAAATGTTACTTGCCACATGTTAGCACAAGTAGGTCAGTAGGTGAGGGGCCATGAATGGTGCTGAATATTGTGCAGTCATCAGTGAACATTACCATTCCTGACCTTATAATTGATGAAAACTGAAGATGGTTGGGCCTCGGACACTACCCCCGAGGAATTCCTGCAGTGATATCCTGAGATGATTGACCTCCAAAGACTGCAACCATCTTCCTTTGTGCCTGGTATGACTCCAACCAGTGGACAGCTTTCCTCCTGATTCCCCGGTTTTGCTGGAGATCCTTGGTGCCACACTTGGCCAAATGCCTCCTTGATGTCAAATTCTCCATTCTCACTGGCAGTGGTAAGGGGATGTGTGAGACCGGAGAATTCCAGTCGTTTTGTGTTCCTCTCTCTCCAGACGCTGCTGAGCTTATCCAGCATTTTCTACTTTTTATTTATTACAGAAAATACAACTTCGCCAACCACTTCACAATAAAATTATTTTCAACACTTTCAAAAATACAGGTGCCAGATACGATAGTCTTGTTCACATTCAGGCCACTGAACAATGTTATTGCTAATATCATAACAATATCCGCACCGCAAGAAAGACATTTAGAAAGATGATTTTCTGTTAATGCAGCACATCGTGAATTTTAAACCAGAACATATAAACACTGGCAGCTCAAACACAGCTCGAGAAATGCTTCTGTCAGTTTTAATATGCACTCTCAGCGATGGACAATTAATTCTCACATTTCTTTCCCTCATTGCACTGAAAATAGTGTCAGTTGCCCAAAAGTAAACTCATCTATGAATGCATCGGCCGCAATTCTCCCATTCTCCAAAAAATTAACACAGTGGGCCAGGAGATTCTAGCATTGGCTGATTTGCAGGGATCGCGAGTGTGTTTGCGCTCCTCTAACTTCTTCCAGCGCTGAATTTCTTGCTGCCTCAGACAGGCGTTGGGAAGTCAAGAGGTGAGTTACTAGTGGCCCAGCCCCACTGGAATGAAGGGGGGAGGCAATTGGGGCCCTTCCCAAAGGGTTGGGCAGTGGGGATTTGCCCCCTGGGCATTGGCACCCTGACATTGCCAGCCTATGCCCCCTGGCACTGCCCAAGGGCAAACTGCCAAGGCTCAGGAGGCACCTTGGGACTGCCCATCAGGCAGGCTACAGAGCCAAGGGGGTGGGGCAAATGGAGATGGGATATTTCGCGTGGGGCCTAAAGAGTAGGGTCTAGGTGCAATCGGTGGGGATGGGAGGGGGCTCCTGCTGCCACTCTGCATAGGGATCACTGTGGAAAGGAGGAAGGACAACAATCAGGCTGATGGGTGGGTGGGGGGCAGTCAGCCTGCTGGGGGTGGGTCGGCACTGTGGAAGGCGTGAGCCAGATGGTGGGGCTTGGTTGGGACTGCAGGGTGGGATTAAGACTGTGGGGGTAGGGAATTGAGGGGGGAGGGTGCTGGAGATTGGGGCCTGCCATGAGGTGGGGAGGGGCATTCAGGCTGACCCAGGAATGGTCCGGGGACCAGTGATCAGGGGGTGGAGGTGGGGAGTGGAGAGTGGGTGTTGCAGGGATCGCTGTGCTGGTCAGTGATTGAGCTGGCAACAATTGGGAGGCCAACAGTGTGGGGCTACTGCGCATGCACAATCCCGACACTGACAGATCAGCACGTGCGCAGTGGCCCACTCAGCACACTGATTCCAGCCTCTCCAGCGCGGATAGGCCCCACCCTCTAGATTTTAATGATATTCATGTTTGGTGGCCTCTGCAGTGCACAGAGTGTGGGAGATTCTTCTCTGAGCACCCACTGAAAAGAATGTGAATTACTGCAGTTTTCACGCAAATTCGAAACTTAGAATTCTTTTTGGAGAATTCAACTCATAATTTGTGGCAAGAAACGTGAGTGGTAAAAATGTTCCGTAATCATTAATGTGTCAAAGGGCAAATAATTGTGCCAGATTTGGGCCTGAGTTTCCTTCAAACCTTGAGAATATTCTGCTCTGCTAGGGCTTATATTCTTGTTATTTATGTCCATAGCAGACACCTGGCTAGTCCAATATTGTAAGAAGTCTCACAATGCCAGGTTAAAGTCCAATAGGTTTACTTGGTAGCGTTTGCTACCAAATAAATCTGTTGGACTTTAACCTGATGTCATGAGACTTCTTACTGTGTTTATCCCAGTCCACATTTCTACATCATAGTCCAATATTGTGCAGCATGTAACCTCAATGAGGACTCAGGATTGCCAGTTGTCCCTCGGGGGAACATGATCTGTACAAAGGTGCCAATAGCCAGGGTTTCAGTGATGTATCTTTGAGGAGAGAGCTGTCTGATCCCCTTTAAGAAATGTTGCAGTGTTTGATAGCCTCAGATTAAAATATTAGGGGCAAGATCCTCTGGCCTCCCAGCCATGTGTTTCTCGTCGATGGGAGGTGGCGCGTTGTTTGCTAGTAGTGGGATTCTCTGGTCCCACCGCTGTCAGTGGGAATTCCCACTGATGTCACCTCCCCAGTGTTAGGAAACCCTGGGTGGGAGTGCACTGCCAGCGGGACCGGAGAATCCCGCAGTGTGAATGGCTGGAGAGCTCCGGCCTACATGTGCGCCAGGCATGTGTGAATTGAAGTGAATCAATAGATTCATAGAATTGTAGAATCCCAACAGTGCAGAAGAGGCCATTCAGCCCATCAACTTTGCACTGATTCTCTGACAGAGAACCTTACCCAGACCCACTCCCCCACATGTTTCCAATTCATCCAACCTACACATCTTGGGACATTAAGGGGCAATTTAGCATGGCCAGTCTACCTAACCAGTACCATTTTTGGACTGTGGGAGGAAACCAGAGCACCTGGAGGAAACCCGCACAGACATGGGTTTTATATGAGGGCAGGTCAAAGATCTGACTGTGGTGGCTCCCAGATGAAATGGCACATTGACATATTCCATCCGATGGCATACATAAAGCCAAACTAGCTGGACAAGGTAACAGGCTGTTGCCAACTCAGGAATATGACCCACTAAGGCCAATTGGCTGATGGAGTGCTCCCATTGAGGCATAGTGTTCTCAGTTTGTGCTGATCATGAGTTCATAGGCCTCTGATTTTATATCCGTTTTAATGAATGAAGGATAACATGGTGTCCTCAGGGCCTACCAGTCCACAACTGGTGATCCCTGAGACAGTACTCCTCACTCAAAGTGCCAATAGGATGAGTTCCAGTGTTTTCAGAATAAAGGGAGAAGAAGAGAATATTAGAGAAGAAGATAAAACAGTTTGTTCAGATGATTCCAGAAAATTTGAAGGTTGCATATTGTCCCTCAAACAACCCAAAGGCCCTTTGAAAAGACAGCTGCATGAGTTTTCCCAAGCTGAGCTAATTTTGGATTTTGAGAGTCATAGAATCCCAACAGTGCAGAAGGATGACATTCGGCCCATCAAGTCTGCACCAACCTTCCATCAGAGCATCTTATCCAGGTCTAACCCATCCCTGTAACCACATGCATTTAATCCACAAATCTCCTAATCTATACGTCTTGAGACACGAAGGGGCAATTTAGCCTGGCCAGTCAACCTAACCTGCACATCTTTGGAGCATGGGAGGAAACTGAAGCACCCTGAAGAAACCCACACAAACACGAGAAGAATGTTCAAACTCTATGCAGACAGTTACCAAGTCTGGAATTGAGCCCAAATCCCTAAGGCTGTGAGACAGCAGTGCGAATCACTTTGCCACTGTGCTGCCCATTTAATGCTACTGCCTGACTTCCATTAATCTTATTTTCTTGATTCAAGGGATGTGGGCTTCACTGGCAAGGTAAGTGTTAAATGCAAACCAACTTCTTTGTATATCTTTGGCTAAACATCTCAAGTGCACATATTTTTGAAGGAATCATTGGTCTTGCCATTGCCACTGTCTCTGTGAATGTTTCCATAAGGTTTTTTTTTAGAAAAGATCCCTCTTCATCAAGATCTATTCCCTGTGCAAGGCTGGCCACCCAATCTGACCTTTCTCACTGTAGATAATGTGGAGTTGATGAATCCCACATTGACAAGGCTGCTCCCACGCTTAGTGATCTCCCACGCTATGGCTGACTGTTTCTGCTCTCCGTGACCTGCCAGAGGAAGTCATCTTTCAAAAAAAAAAATCTGAAACTAGCAAAAATGGAGCAAGCATAATGAGCTACGGGGAAGAAGCTGTTGAAAGGTCTGGGAATCTCACTCCACATAGGTGAAAAGTAAGAACCAGAGGAAGAACTACAAAGAAATATCTTGACAAAATGAGCTGCGAGTGGAACAGAAAAACTGAGATAGGGTACGAGATGTGATATTCAAGTTACTTAAAGTGTACCAGTCAGAAAATGTATCATGAAGAAATAAAAGTGGGAAGAGTCTAATCGTGACAGTGAACCGTACAAGTCCTTTCATTGCTGCCACGCACATATATCCAGTTGTTTTCCGAGTTAGTTAAAGATTTCTTAAATTTGAACTGCAAATTAAGCCTAACGTGAGATTCTTGAACAAGAGAAAGGAACATCTGGTGTTTTTATACCACAATGCAGCACAGAACATCTTTAGAACCATTAGACTAACAGCGCAGTAATAAACTGACAAGTAATTAGACTTATTCTATAGCCTCCTTGTGTAGCAGTAAACCATTTTTTTAATTTATCAGGAGTGCAATTCAGGGTTAACTTCATCAGGTTTTATTTACAAACTGCCCCGACAGGCTGTTAAAGGACCAGTTTTCTTTTGTGGACTGGAAGGACAACATCAGTAAGGAATCTGCAATCCTTCTACCAGGGGCATGAATTAGATCACTTCACCATAGGACTGTGTTGTTCTCATCATTAGGAAGTGAACACGACGACAGCTATATTTATAAAACTGCCTGGACCCTTCATACTGCATGCCTTGTAGCGTATGGCCGCAATAGATTGAGAGTGCAATGATGGAACCGAGAGTGAAGTAACAATAACAAACACAGACAGTTAATCCATTTGCCACACTGTGATCATTCCCTGTTGAATACTGTGTAGCAAGCATGATGCCACTTAACAGTTTCAATCTAAATGACTCATGTGCAGCCAGCACACCAATATGCTCCCTAAATAGTGGGGGTGGCACGGTGGCATAGTGGTTAGCACTGCTGCCTCACAGTGCCAGAGATATGGGTCCAATTTCAGCCTTGGGTGACTGCCTGTGTGGAGTTTGCATGTTCTCCCTGTGTCTGTGTGGGTTCCCTCTAGTTTCCTCCCACAGTCCACAGATGTGCAGATTAGTTGGGCTGGCCATGCTTAATTGACCCTTAGGGTGTAGGTTAGATAGATTAGTCATGGTAAATGTGCAGGGTTCCAGGGATAAAGTGGAGGGAAGGGCCTGGGGGGGTGCTCTTTCAGAGAGTCGGTGCAGACTCAATGGGCTGAATGGCCTCAGCCTGCACTGTAGGGATTCTATCATTCTATAAAATGCACTTGAATAATCAAATATTGGACCATGTTGTCCCCTTTCAAAATTGATGTTTGTGGTTTGATGGTAGAGTAGGAATGAATTGTCATTGTCCTTTCGTAGATCTTGGTCGATGGTAATTTCTCGCAATTTCTGGCTTGCCAGCCTGGCTGCCTTGATCCATCCTGAAATGGATGAATGTGCTTGCCCCCTTGAACAGAGCATCAGTCACCAGCTTGATGCAACTATGCACAGCTGACTGGAAAACTCTGCAAAGATCACCCACTGACCTCTGGAAAGATCCAGAGGCATAAACATTGAGGACCTTCAGAGTCACAGGCATTGGATGACAGAAGATGCCATTATCCAGCTGCCAAGGTGTATAGGCAGTAATCTAACTACCTTGACATGACAGAGCTCCCAGGGCTGCTGGAGGCTCCACCTTTCAAGGGAAATCATCACTTCCATATGCCAAATGATTGGGCCAGAGATAGCCTCCAACTATCCTCTTTAGCCACCCTGAATATTCCATCCCTTCACCTCTTCTTTGAGGTAGGATCATAGGATTATAGAATCATACAGTGCAGGAGAGGTTCATTAGCCCATCGGGTCTGCACCAACGCATGAGAAACGTCTGGAACCCAACCAAATTCTATTTGGCAGCACTTAACCCATAGCCTTGAATGTTATGACATGCCAAGTGCTTATCCAGGTACTTTTTAAAGGATGTGAAGCAACCCGCCTCTACCATCCTCCCAGGTAGCACATTTCAGACTGTCACCACTGTCTGGGTAAAAAAAGTTTTTCCTCACTTGGACAAATTACAAGTTACAAATTACAAGTTACAAGTTACAAGTTACAAGTTACAAATTACAAGTTTGACAAGTTACTTGGACAAATAAACTGGAAGGAGGCGTTCTTAGGGAAAAGTACCGAAGGAAGGTGGCAGATATTCAAGGAATGTGTGTCTGGAGCTCTGAATGACAACGTTCCGATGAGACGAGGGGGTTTTGGTGGGTCGAGGGAACCGTGGTGCACAAAGGATGTGTTGAACCTAGTCAGGAAGAAAAGGAAGGTGTACAAGAGGTTCAGGGAATTAGGAGATGTTAAAGATCTTGAGGAGTATAAGGACTGTAGGAGGGAACTTAAAAGGGAAATTAGGAGAGCCAGAAGGGGTCATGAGAAGACCTTGGCGGGTAAGATTAAGGAGAATCCCAAGGCCTTCTATAAATATGTGAAAGGTAAAAGGATGAGAAGAGAAGGGATAGGACCGATAAAAGGTGAGGGGGGAAAGGTTTGTGTGGAACCAGAAGAAATGGCGGAGGTGCTTAACGAGTACTTCGCCTCAGTATTCACGGTGGAAGCCGATCTGCGAGATTTTGTTATGGATTTGCAGCAGATGGAAAGGATTGAGTACGTGAATATTAAGGAGGAGGATGTGTTGGAACTTTTGAATTCTATCAAGGTAGATAAGTCGCCGGGACCAGATGGGATGTACCCCAGGATACTGTGGGAGGCGAGGGAAGAGATTGCAGAACCCCTGGCGATGATCTTTGCGTCGTCAATGGAGACGGGAGAGGTTCCAGAGGATTGGAGGATTGCGGATGTAGTTCCTATTTTTAAGAAAGGGAACAGAGATAGCCCGGGAAATTACCGACCGGTGAGTCTGACCTCAGTGGTTGGTAAGCTGATGGAGAGGCTTCTGAGGGACAAGATTTACGAACATTTGGAGAGGTTTGACATGATCAGGAATAGTCAGCATGGATTTGTCAAGGGCAGGTCGTGCCTTACAAGCCTAGTTGAGTTCTTCGATAATGTGACTGAACACATTGACGAAGGAAGTGCCGTGGACGTAGTGTACATGGACTTCAGCAAGGCGTTTGATAAGGTCCCCCATGCAAGACTTCTTGAGAAGGTGAGAGGGCATGGGATCCAAGGGCCTTTGGCCTTGTGGATCCAGAACTGGCTTGCCTGCAGAAGGCAGAGAGTGGTTGTGGATGGGGCTTTTTCTGAATGGAGGTCAGTCACCAGCGGAGTGCCTCAAGGATCTGTTCTGGGACCCTTGTTGTTTGTCATTTTCATAAATGACCTGGATGAGGAAGTGGAGGGATGGGTAAGTAAGTTCGCTGATGACACGAAGGTCGGTGGTGTTGTGGATGATCTGGAAGGATGGCAAAAGTTGCAGCAGGACATAGATAGGATGCAGGACTGGGCGGAGAAGTGGCAGATGGACTTCAACGCGGATAAATGTGTTGTCGTCCATTTTGGCAGAACCAACGGGATGAACGAGTACACTATTAAGGGCAGAAGTCTGAGTAGTGTTGAGGAGCAGAAGGATCTTGGGGTCCGGGTCCACAGGACTCTTAAATCGGCCTCGCAGGTGGAGGAGGTGGTCAAGAAGGCGTATGGTGTACTGGCCTTCATTAATCGAGGGATTGAGTTTAGGAGTCGGGAGGTAATGCTGGAACTTTATAAGACCCTTGTCAGGCCTCATTTGGAGTATTGTGCGCAGTTCTGGTCGCCTCACTATAGGAAAGATGTAGAAGCTATTGAAAGGGTGCAGAGGAGATTTACAAGGATGTTGCCTGGACTGGGAGGCATGCCTTATGAAGTTAGGTTGAGGGAGCTGGGACTCTTTTCCCTGGAGAGACGAAGGTTGAGAGGCGACCTGATAGAAGTTTACAAAATGTTGAGAGGGATAGATAGGGTGGACTCTCAGAGGCTATTTCCCCGGTTTGAAATGGTCGCTACGAGAGGACACAGATTTAAGGTGCGGGGAGGGAGGTTCAGAAGTGATGTTAGGGGTAAGTTTTTCACTCAGAGGGTGGTGAGTGAATGGAATCGGCTGCCGTCAGTGGTGGTGGAGGCGAACTCGCTGGGGTCTTTTAAAAGACTTCTGGATGAGTATATGGGGTTTAATGAGATTGAGGGTTATAGATAGGTCTGTAGGTTGGTAGGTGATGTGGTCGGCGCAACTTGTGGGCCGAAGGGCCTGTTTGTGCTGTAGTGTTCTATGTTCTATGTTCTATGTTCTCACACCCCCCCCCGAACCACCTCCCCTCACCTTGAATCTATGTCCCCTCATGACTAAAAACAGTGAGGCTTCTGACCTCCAGGTCCCCTCTTTCTTCAGTCCCTCCTCAGAGGAGGTGCCCCCTGTAGAGGACACAATGCCCATCTGCTGAGGTGCAAATAGGACTGACCCATCCAGTACAAGTGCCAATGGGTTTAAATTCTCCAAACAATCTCAGGAGACTAAAATATCTTGAAAAGTCCCACAAAAACCTCAAAAGAATGCAGCGGAAACATTAGCTCATATAAGCCCATACCAAACTCTCACAGCCTCCGACCAACTCAGTCTGTCTTCGCTCCTGCCTCCTTCTATTCACCCTTGGATGATAAATAGTCAAAAATGCATTGGTCACCTATCTGTGTTGGCCGGTGGGGCAACCTAAAAATTACACAAGCAATGTAAAAATTGAGTCATTTGCTCTTTAAATCTTTTTTCACTCGCTCCTTAATTGTCAGTGAACATGTATCAGGCTCGCTCTCATGAGTGAGAAGGTGTGAGGTAAGCATCCCGGAGTCATCACACATTTGTGTGCTAATCTGGATGGCGGGTACGAGGGTGAGCAGAATGCATGCCTGCTCACTGGAATATTACATGAGTGTGTGATGAGGCTGGGATGCATACCACACGTCTTCTGATTCGATTTTGCACACAGCTCGTACTTTGATTATAAAATTCTGGCCTTTGGAATCAATTTGGATTTTCGAGCACCAATATGGAAGATTTCATGGTAAATCTTTGGCTCCAACCAGCAAATGATTAAATTCATTGAATACCATTATGGGATTTATATTCGTGGCCTCTGAGACACTGGGGCAGTGTGGCAAACACAAAACTACCACACATTTTGACTTTACTTTTCTCATATGGAAATTGGCCCTCTTATTCCTCACTGGTGGCATGGTGGCATAGTGGTTAGCCCTGCTGCCTCACAGTGTCAGAGACCCCAGTTCAATTCCGACCTCGGATGACTGTGCGCAGTTTGCATGTTCTCCCCATGTCTGTGTGGGTTTCCTTTGGGTGCTCCAGTTTCCTTCCACAGTCCAAAGATGTGCAAGTTAGGTGGGTTGGCCCTTAGCATCAGGGGGACTGGCAGGTAAACCAGTGGGATTCTGATGATAGGGCCTGGGTGGGATTGTTGCTGGTACAAGCACGATGGGCCAAATGGCCTCCTTCTGCACTGTTCTGTTCAGAGGGGTAAGCATATTCCTCCATTTTGGGAAGATAAAGCCAGCGAAGGTGGGCAGCTATTGCATCGTTACCCTGCATCCAGGGTTCCAGATTCTCGCCTGTTTTCTATCCATCCTCCTCAGAACTTACCCTTAATCCTCACAGCTTTGAGTTTAACTCATAGCTTTTGTGAAGGACTTTATCTGAAGCATTGTGGAAGTTTCAGCTCATTTTTGAATGGGGCTTCCCACACTCCACTGGTTACTTGCCCAAAGTATTTGAGGAATTTGATCAGACATAACTTTCCTCTTCAGAGTGTGTCCTGAGCTCTGTTTTCTTGGCCATTTACTGCGTCCTTCAAGTTTACCCCCACTCTTGTTGCACTCTTTTACTTCTTCAGCTTGTTATTGAGAAAATAAAGAGCTCTTTTGTCAAATAATCTGGTTGATTAATAAGCCTCTGAAAACATACATCAATAAAAATAAAATAGAAATCATGCTGTTAATCCCAACACACCCCCTTCTGGCACATTCCATCACAAGCTGCCTTTAATATATTTTATTTTCACAGGTTCTGTGTGGAAAAATCACATTTGTGCCAATAATGGGTGGAAAAGAAAGTACGTATCACATTGGCCATGTGGCTTGTTTTGAATGAGAGACCATTATCAAATATTATGGCCTACATGAGTGTGAGAACCTGTAGGTTTGCCTTTTCAAACTCAGGCATGGCTTATAAAGCGTCTGCTAAATGTGAGAATGGCGATTTAAGTGATATAGTACTGCTCCGAGTTATAATGAGCTTGTGGGCACTGTAATAATACATTATTTTTCACAAGAAGATATCACCTTTACACTGTTTCTCTTTAAGGTGGAGATAACATTACAGGACAAAATCCCCTTCTTTCTTTGCTTTAAGCAGAGCAGATGACACCTGTAGGAACTCTGCCATCTGGCAAGGTACTAAAATAGGTATTTGTGTGTAGGGAGCGACGGCTCAACGCTCGGTCCTCACTGAAGTGTGACTGACTGCCAGACTGCTGAGTAGCTCATTCACCTGCCGTGCTTTCATCAACGTGTCTGCACTGTGCGCCTGGCACATGTTGTGGGACCAGTAGCATTCCCTCAGCATTATTTTTTTTTCCACAATGCCTGTCACGCCTGCTCTGCGATCTGGACTCAGATCTTTCACTTAAACTCCTCGGTGAAAATAGAGCTGTAATGAAACCTTCTCCACCAGCTTGTCAGCTGCTGCTGGTAATTTGTAAGCCTACACATGCTTTGAGTAGAGGGGTGGGGGGGTGGCGGAGAGGATATAGGACAGTGACTGGAAAACCGCAAAAGCATTCAGGGAAAATGAAAACATGGCACCTGTGGGTAGAGAGCCACTCTACATTAATTGGTATGGAGGTTAGTAAGTAGCTACCTGTAACAGTGAAAGATTAAATACTCTGGCATTGTGTAAGCAAAGATCAAGCCATGGCACACTCCTATCTGGTATTCAGTTCCTTCCTCTCTCCACATCCTCAGAGTAATCATTTTGAACCTGGATGATACGCAATTCATTTGTATAACACTCTGACTTGTAATCAGGTACTGTTAATATTCTGGAAGAGCTTTCTATTGTTCTTCAATGCAGATAGAATTCTTTATTGGAACACTTTCCCATCCCTTCAACTCCACTCAAAGGCTTCATTTGCAAATTAACATGCACCAATTATTACTTTGTTTTGTTACTTTCAGAGGATGAGTCACTTCAGTACGATGGAGAGATTGGGAAAGTTAGGATCTTCTCCTTAGGAGCACAGAGGTTAAGGTGATATTTGACAGAGGTATTCAACATTATGCATAAAACCATAGGATTCCTACAGTGCAGAAGGAGGCCATTCGGCCCATCAAGCCTGCATCAACAACATTCCCAACCAGACCTTATTTCCGTAACCACACGTATTTGCCCTCTGACACTAAGGGTGGCATTTTCCCGTCCCACCGGAATCGTAGCAGACGGAACACGGACCATGCAAATTCCATTGAACTCAGGCAGGATTTTCCGGTCTTGGGGCGAGGGCGGCCAGGAAGTCCCACCTCAAGGGGTAATTTAGCATGGCCAATCAACCTAATCTACACATCTTTGGAGACTAAGAGGCAATTTAGCATGGCTAATCAGTCTAACTTGCACATCTTTGGACAGTAAGAGGCAATTTAGCATGGCCAATCAACATAACCTGTACATCTTTGGACTACAGGAAGAAACCGAAGTATCCGGAGGAAATCCATGCAGACAAGAGGATACCGTGCAAACTTCACGTAGACAGTGATCCAAGCACAGGAATTGAAAATGGCTCACTAGCACTGTGAGGCAACAGTGCTAACCACTGTGACACCTTGCTGTCCACCGTGCAGGGCTTTGATATAGTAGATAGGGAGAAGCTTTTTCCCTTGACATGAGGATCTGTAACCGAAGGACACAGATTTAAGATAAAAGCAAAATATTGCAGATGCTGGAATCTGAAGCAAAAATGGAAAATGCTGGGAAAACACAGTAGGTCTGGCAGCGTCTGTGGAGCGAGAAAATAGAGTTACTGTTTCGAGTCTGTGTGACATTGTTTCAGAGCACAGATATAAGGTAGGCAAAAGATATCGAGTTGAGGAGTAATTCTTAATGTGGAGTTGGGACGATCTGGGATTTACTGTCTGAAATGCTGGTGAATTGGATATATACTTGAAAATTAAAGTACAAGGCGAAACGGAAAGAGTGAGTAAATGAGATTAATTGGATAATTAATTAGATCATAAGAAATAGGGACAAGAGGTGACCACTCAGCCCTTTGAGCCTGCCCTGCCATTTAATAAGATCATGGCTGATGCAACATTCACTAAGTCCACTTTCCCGCCTCAACTACATAACCTTTAATTCCCCGACTGATTAAAAGCCTATCGATTTAAGCCCTGAAACTGTTTAAGGACTCGGCCTCCGCAACTCCATGGGGTAAAGAATTCCAAATATTTACCATTCTTTGAGAGAAGAAATTCTTCCTCAAATCCATTTTAAAAGTGCAGTCCCTTACTCTAAGACTATGCCCTTTGATCCTACACTCTCCCATGAGTGGAAACATCCTCCCGATATTTATGCTGTCTAACCCCTTAGGAGCAACCTTCATGCTGGTGCGGCCTCTGTCCACTGACCCTGGCCTGAGGCTTCCTGGGTCATCATTTGAGACTCCATTATTAGTGCTGCCGCCCTTTACTGCTGGAGTTTCTCCTCCTCCAATGCTGTGATTAAAATCACTACGAGCTCCAACGGCTCCATCTCCAAATCGTTCAGCATCCTATGAGGGAGTAGAGACAGAGAGAAGGTCTGAAATTTTGGGTAGGGGTGCATGGAACCACCCTGCACTAGTCGAGAGATTGAATTCTGTGCCCCCTGGCTTTGGGGCTGTGTGTTGGGAGCCCCACTCCAATTCTCTTCCTGCAACTAGTGGCACACTAAGGCAGACTTCTGTCTGGTTAGTTATTCCTTGAACAGGTTGCTAGTTTGTCGCCAGAGACTTATACCTTGAAGGGCGCTACTCCACATCAAGCATGGCTGACCAGCAGTCTCTCCCATTCTTAGTGTCAGCGCTGGCGTGTTTGGAAGGATTTTGCAGGTTGATACTCAGCCTGTTAGGCTCCACCATAGCCATTCATTTTGCTCCCTACAATCCCACTGTTTCTCGGACAATGATTTTGGCTATTATTATGTTCTGAAGAGGAAACATTTTGTCCACCCTGCCAAGACCATTCAAGATCTTATATAGTAATGCCTCTCTATTCTAAACTCCAGCAGAAACAAATCCAGCCTGAGAAACTTATTCTCATAAGACAACCCACTCTTTCCAGCTATCAGTCCTCTGAACCTCCTCTGAACAGCTCCAATCCATTTACATCTTTCCTGAAATAAAGCAACCAAAACTGCACACAACATTTGAGATGTGGTCTCACCAATGTCCCGTATAACTTCAGTGTAACAACCTTACTTTTATGTTCAATTTCTCTCATAACAAAGGTCAGCATTCATTAGCATTCTTGATTACATACTGTACCTGCATACTGACCTTCTATGAATCATGCATGAGAACACCCAGATCCCTCTGCATTTTGGAATTCTGCAGACATTCTCCATTGAAGTAATCCTCTCCTTTTTTATTCTTCCTGCCAATGTGAACATCACCACATTTTCCCACATTACACTGCATTGGCCCACTCACTTAGTCTATCTATATCTGTCTGCAAACTCATTATGCATTCTTCACCACATATTTTCTGATTTGTCTTCGTGTTGTCTGCAAATTTGACTATCATGCTTTCACTCCTCTCATCTAAATTATTGATGCAAATTATAAAAAGTTAACGCCTCCACATGTGGGACCCCAATTGTCTTACTTATCTTCAGACAAAGACCTATTTATGAAGATTCTCGGGGGCGATTCTCCCAAAAAAATTCTAAGTGCTGAATTCGGATAAAAATCAGGATAACTCCCACTTTTTTTTAAGCAGCAATTTCAAAATGAATCTCCCACATTCCGAGCACTGCAGAGCGCCCTAACGAAATTCACACTGAAAATCAGTGGGTGGGGCCTATTCCCATCAGAGAGACTGGCAGCATAGTGCAGAGCGCGCCACTGTGCGTGCACCAATCTGTCACAGTGGAGATCAGTGCATGCTCACTGGCTCCTCACTGCTGGCCTCCCGATCATTGGCTAGCTCAATCGCTGGCCAGCCCCATGACTCCATATCGCTGGTCATGCAACACCACCCCGCACCCCCCCCACCCTCGATCATTGGCTTCCCGGGCATCTCCATGCCAGCCCCATTTCCTGCCACCTCACCTCCCCCCCATCCCACCATCCCCGGACAGCAGCAATCTCCCCAACCCCCGGCAGTCCTGATCTCCCTGGCACTCTTCCCACCCCCCTGCCCCCTTCCCCAACCACCCACCCCTCCCGGCAGTTCTGACTCCCCCTTGGCAGTCTTGGCACCGCCCCCCCACTCCCCCCACCCCCTCGGCAGCCCCCCCCTCCGTCCCCACCTGGGTGACCAGCCCCGATCACCTCCTTCCCCCTCTGCCACCAATCCCGACTGCAGAGTGGTACAGGTAGTCCCCCGTACTCACACCTATCCTCCTCCCCCCATATGCCCCGCCCTCTGGCCCAGCCTGATGGGCAATGCCAATGTGCCCCTTGGACATTGCCACATTGCCCTTTGAGCAGTGCCAAGCAATATCCAGGGGGCACCTCCCCTTCTCCCCAATCTCCTGGGAGGCGCAATGGCCTCTCTTCATGCTAGTGGGGTTGGCCACCAGTTCCCCATCACTGTAGAGCTATCATAAACTCCGCTGAAGTGAACCACTCCTGACGGGGATTGGGGAGAGGATAGTGGGCCTGAAGAGTTAGTCCAGGGCCCGCTAATGATATTTTAATTGAAATTCGAATATTTAAATCAGCTCTGTGCTGATCTCTGAAGTTAATGTCTCTCGACAGGAGTATAGCCCCCATCCGCTCCCCTCCATTTTCTCCAAGTCATCCAGATTGTGAGGGATGTTTCCAAACACTGGGGTAATTTAGTGGGTGGGGGAATAAACAACCCTGTTTCTCTTGGCCCACAAGAAGTGTTGGAAAGGCATTTAGTTGCCCATTCAGAAGTCTTTGCTTTTCACAGCTTCTCAAGGCCTAGGAAACTAGGCTAGCCAGTGTTCAAGCTGGAATAGAGGAAAAGGCAGACTTTAAAATAATTCAAATCTTCCTTAGGGTAGTTTTATTATCTATTAAAATCAGAAGAGTGTGGGTTTGAAGTGCTTTGAGTCTGAGTTCTAAATATCTCAAACCTGAACTTCCTACTTTTCCCAAACCCACGGTTTCTGTGGGTTAATATCATTCCCACAGAGTCCAGTTTCTCGACTAACCATTGAGGGATTTGAACTGCTGATCTTTGTGATGTTAGCCTGCTATCATAATCACAATGACCCAACTATGCCATGAGGTGGGCATAAAAGCTCCTCCTCAAGCTGTTAATATTATAAGGTTGCTATTAGCACAAATGTCCGTACAAGTTGGTACAAGAGAGGTGACTCTGTATTTCCAGGGGGAAGCTTTGTTTCATTCGAGGGTAGGTCAGACATCTGGCTGTTGTACCGTAGCTTGAATTCTTCAACCTGCTTCCCTGTCAATCAAAGGTCTCCACTGGGATTGCCAGAGTGCGGAATCACCCCTAAGATGCCTCCGGCAGAATACATGAATATGATGCCTCGAGGAGGGCATTAACCTTTGCATGTGGAGCTTCCTGGCTTTCTTGTGGATCATTTCAGATTTATTAAACAATGGAATGGAGACTAAGGACTCAGTTTTTGCATAGAGTTCTTTACTTTTGCCCAATTCTGTAAGTCCTGCCCTTGAGCTTGCCACTCACCTCTTTTGCCAGGAAGAGTAAAAGGGACATGTAGTTGCACATGTAAGGTTCTGAAACACACCTTTACAGGTTTGGAGGAGAAGGGTTAAACATTCTCATGCAGAGGGCCATGGGGTTTGCAGGATTAGTAGATTTCCCTCAGGTGCAAGGGGATTATCGACTACACCCATGTCAACATTAGAGCACTAAGTCATCAACCTGGTGTTCTGATGAAGGGTCATCTCGACTCAAAACGTTGGCTCTGTTCTCTCCCCACAGATGTTGTCAGAGCTGCTGAGATTTCCCAGCATTTTCTGTTTTTGCTGTCAATGTCTGCAGTTGGGTCTGATCTGCTCTGTCATTTTGCATTTTGGAATCCCTTTCCTTTCAACTTTTTTTTCATAGAATCCCTTCTGTGCAGAAGGAGGACATTTGGCCCATCAAGTCTGCATCAACCACAATCTCACCTATTTCCGTAACCCCCACACATACTTACCTTGTTAATCCCCTGACAGTAGAGTCAATTTAGCATGGCCAATCAACCTAATCTTTGAACTGTGGGAGGAAACTGGAGGACCCGGAGGAAACCCACACAGAATTTGGAGAATGTGCAAACTCCAGAGGGACAGTGACCTGAGGCTGGAATCGAATGCGGGTTCCTGATGCTGTGAGGCAGCAGTGCCAAACACTGTGCCACAGTGCTGTCTATAATTTTTGCTTGTGACTATTTGATCCATTGCCCCTTAAACCTTGATAAATGCCACTAACTGCTTGTTGCATTTTGAGACCCTCCAAAGGAATCCTTACATTTTGTACCCCTTTGACACGCTCCTTTAATTGTTTCCAACCCTTTAAATTTGACATGCCTGCAATTTTAATTCACCATTACTTGTGTCCTCACTGGACCCTAGTTGGCATCTGCTGCTATGAATCCTTATGCAAATAAGCGTAAACTGGAGAATTAAGTACTCTTTGCACTTGACCTTTCAAGCAAGTGTGCACCAGTTGTTAACCCTTTGAGATCAGAGGACAAGTATCAGCCCCAGTGGTCTTCAGTAGAGAAGGGGAAAAAAATTGGAAAAAAAGTGTATCTCTCAAACTAAATGACTTCAGCAGTATTGCCCAGAATACATAGTAAATAAAAATCACAGCTCATATTTCATGTGTATTGTAGTCATATTTCAAAATTAAAAATTAATATTCAGACCAGATATTCTGATCAATACTGAATCAGTTATAAAGCAATATTGAATGCAAGCAATTTTGGGCACTGCCTCTATGGTCTATATCAGTGAATGGTGTTCTGAATCTGTGCAATATCTTCAAAGAAGATAGACATCAGAGTTATTAGAAATAACTTGGAACTGGTCAGGTGAAGCACAGAGATATGAATCAATAAACTTAACTGAAAAGAACACCTCGCAAAGCAGTGTGGAACCCCAGGATTGTCTGTCTTATAAGGAAACGTATAAACAATGACTTACTGTTGCCTGAAGCAACTTCTAAATTATTCAGCCCTCTTAACTCATAAGACGCAGAAGATTTGGCTCTACAGGGTCAGAAATTTTCCTCTGAATTTTTCGTTTGCATATTTTATATCCCCTCTCTCCCCTTCCTCTATTGTTTTTCCCGGAGCACTGGACTTTCCCATTGACTTGGAAGATGGAGAAATTTGGTTATGGAACTCCCCCACACCAGCATGCTGTGTGACCAGCTTGCATCAAAGCAGCTCCTGCGGATTCAACTGCTGATACAACTTCTTCTCTTTTGCCATGGGGCTGAAGCAAGCTCAGACTTGAATACTTGATAAGCCTAAGCTTAAACGCAGGCAATAGCATTGAAAGGCAGGCACTTCAAGACATATTAGAGGAGCTCAGTGATACATCTCTCTTCTATCCCTTTCCACTATGTGGTGGAGCTTGGCTTATTTGCACAAATGCTGATAACACTGACCATGGTAGAGATTAGATGCCTTGAAAGAGTACCTCTTACTACCTCTTGCCCTCTCCTCGTTCTTTATTTTGATATCCCAAATAGACTGTTACATTGGCATTTCTTCAACAATGTTGTCAGAGAAGGCGATGGCCTAGTGGTATTATCACTGGACTGTTAGTCCAAAAACTTAGGTAATGTTCTGGAGACCAGGGTTCGAATCATCCCATGGCAGGTGGTGGAATTTGAATTCTAAAAGAAGTATCTGAAATTAAGAATCTACTGATGACCATGAAACTGTTGTCGATTGTTGGAAAAACCCATTTGGTTCACTGATGCCCTACAGGGAAGGAAATCTGTTGTCCTTACCTGGTCTGGCCTACAAGTGACTCCAAACTATAGCAATATGTTTGATTCTGAACAAGGGCAACTAAGGATGGGCAATAAATGTTTGCTAGTCAGCAATGCCTCATGAATGAATAAAAAACAAAGACACCTGTGAGCAAAAACCAAATCTTATTGACTGAAGGTGACTCTAGCTGATCTAGGAATCTGATGGTGTTGCACCTATTTTTTTGGCACTAAGGGAATAATATGGCAGGCAGAAAACCATGTGCTCATTGTGCACCAGAAGAGTGCCACCTGCTATATTGAATTGATGTGCTCTTTTGGCACACCAGAACAGCGGTAAACACCAAATAATGGCCAATAGCCTGATGAAGGACCCTTCTCTGATATTGGTAAGTCCCAGCACTGGATTTGTTCTGTGATATCATTACCCAGAAATTTGTAATGCTAAGAGGCAAGAAGGATTCTTGAGCAACACTATTGAAAGGCATCATACCATATTTTAAATTTAAAAGTTTAAAGTTTATTTATTCGTGTCATAAGTAGGCTTACATTAATACTGCAATGAAGTTACTGTGAAAATCCCCTAGTCGCCACACTCTGGTGCCTGCTCGGATACACTGAGAGAGAATTTAGCATGGCCAATGCACCTAACCAGCATGTCTTTCAGACTTGTGGCCAGATGGCCTGGTTTGTCGTTTGAAGGTGCTGAATACCTTCTGGATCTCTTTGGTGTGTTTTCTGACTGCTGAATCTTCCGATTGCTGAGGGATCTTTCGGTACAACCAAGCTTTTGATTGCCATGAAGACAGTTGTAGTGCTGGTACAGCTGACTTTGAGGCAGAAGGAGAAGGAAAAGCAGCAAGAGTGGCAGAGAGAACAGAATGAGCTAACAGTAGAGACAGCAGAGCACCAGCACAGGAATCCATATCCACAACAGTTATTCAAGAGCCACTTTGACTTTCCTGAAATCCTCTGAGGATCAACATCGCAGACATCTCCACTTCAGCAAGGCAGCTATCACTCAATATATTACCTGGTGCAGTCTTGAGTAATGACATGGACAGTACTTTCTGTGGGCTATTGAGGTCACTGTGGCCTTGATTGGCACGGTGGCACAGTGGTTAGCACTGCCTCACATTGCCGGGGAACTGGGTTCGATTCCTGGCTTGGGGCACTGTCTGTGTGGAGGCTGCATGTTCTCCCCGTGTCTGCATCGGTTTCCTCTGGGTGCTCCTCCCACAATCTGAAAGACGTGCTGGTTAAATGGATTGGTCATGCTAAAGTTCTCCCTCAACGTACCCGAATGTGGCAACTCGAGGATTTTCACAATAACTTCATTGCACTGTTAATGTAAGTCTTCTTGTGACACTAATTAATAAACTTAAGCTTTAAGAAATTCCAGTTGCCTTTAACTGGACCTTCCCTTTCACCTGCCCCATACTTGAAGCTGAGTGATGTCCGTCAGACTACATAACCAGTTGTCTCTATGATAAAGAAATGTCTGTTGTCCCTCCTGGACTTCGGCTACCTCTTCGTATGGTAAAAAGGTGTTCTGGTTCTTGTTCAATATCTTTTTTAAAAGGCAGCACTTAAGGGTTGGATTGTCAGCTGAGATTATATAGGCAGAAGGAGGAACGTGAAGCCAAAATCTTCATCTCAGAGGTGAGATTACTGAGCCAATATTATCAACTTTACCAAATCATAAACAAATCACGTCTCATATTACGGCTACATCTTGATTTGTGATTTTCCTCTGACTCATCAGCATGAGTTGCAAAGGCAACATAAAAGATATTGGAAATTGCCTTTAATTTAGTTTAATTTCATAGTGTTAAAAAGCTCACTCCACATGACCATTTCATTTAGTTGGAATGCTCAAAATATTTGTTTAAAAATAAAATCACCGACATCAGTCTTATAGGTCTATTAAATAACTAGATTTACGTCAAATTTATAAATTATTCTGTCGCATTTTGCAGATTTCCACACCATCTGATATTGAACCCGTGTATTAATATTTCAGCATGAATTCCTGTGTGGGGGGATGCTTCTGATAGGTGGGTAAAATGTCATGGCAAACAGATTATAGCACTGCAAGGACCTGACTAAATTGTAATTTCAACATGCCAAGCTGACTGATGTGCTCCATCTTCGAATACCTTCCGCTCTGGAATCACTTGGGCAGTCAGCGCTTAGTGATCTCCCCGACACTTGAGCTGTTTATTCAAAGTCAAATTTATCTGAGTCTAGCGTGCCCTGCCACATTTTTCCCAGCACATTCAGAGGTATATTCTTAGACAAATGTTTTAAAGTTTAAAAATGCATACATTGGCATGTTGAACAATTAATATAGTTGTGTGGTATTCCCTCTGTGATTCTCTAACAGAAGTGTTTTTTTTAAGCCTAAAGATAGTAGCTGGAGCAAGCACGTCATTCAAACACACTTGTACACTAATGTATCAAATGGTCATAACTCGACTTACATCATCTGATATCGATATTGATGTTCATTGCCTTGAGCCATATTTTGGAATAGAATGAAACCATTTCCGTTTCACAACTTCAGAATGTCCCAAAGCACTCCTTGGCCAATGATATTCTTTTCCTTTTGAAGTATAATTACACGTGGGATGCAGGGAAAGATGACGAACTGATTTGCACATAACAGCCTTTCCCTGAATCACGTTTAGATAAATGATTAGACCGTTTGCAGGGCTGATTTTGATTTGATTTGATTTATTATTAGTATACAGTGAAAAGTATTGTTTCTTGTGCGCCATGCAGATAAAATATACTGTTCATAGAGAAGGAAACAAGAAACTGCAGAATGTAATATTGTAGTCATAGCTAAGGTGTAGAGAAAGATCAACTTAATGCAAGGTAGATCCATTCAAAAGTCTGACAGCAGTAAGGAAGAATCTATTCTTGAGTCGGCTGATACATGACTCAGACTTTTGTATCTTTTTCCTGAAAGAAAAAGGTGGAAGAGAGAATGTCCAGGGCGCATGGGGTCCTTAATTTTACTGGCTGCTTTGCCAAGGCAGTGGGAAGTGTAGACAGAGTCAATGGGTAGGAAGCTGGTTTGCGTAATGGATGGGGCTACATTCACAACCTTTTACAGTTTCTTGCAGTTTTAGGCCTAGGAGGAGCGATACCAAGCTGTGATACAACCAGAAAGAATGCTTTCTATGGTGCATCTGTAAAAGTTGGTGAGTAAAAGTAGCTGACATCTCAAATTACCTTAGTCTTCTGAGAAAGTAATGTTGTTGGTGGGCTTTCTTAACTATAGTGTTGGCACTGGGGGACCAGGGCAGGTTGTTGGTGATCTGGATATCTAAAAACCTGAAGCTCTTAACCCTTTCTACTTCATCCCTGTTGATACAGACAGGGACATGTTCTCCACTACACTTCCTGAAGTCGATGACAATCTCTTTCATTTTGTTGACATTGAGGGAGAGATTATTATCGCTGCACCAGTTCACCAGATTCTCTATCTCATTCCTGTAATCTTCTCATCATTGTTTGAGATTCAACACATTATGGTGGTGTCGTCGGCAAACTTGAAAATTGAGTTGGAGAGGAATTTGGCCACACAGAGTGATGTTGGTTGAAGAGAACAGGCTATAAATAAATACGTTTAGATGCCACTTTTCCCACTGCCAGGCATCTCAAAGAGCTTTACAGCCAATGAAGTACTTTGCAAATGTGGTCGTGGTTGCAGTGCATGAAGTGCATCAAGATAAAGGCAGAAGACTACCCCGATGAGATGACCCAAAGACCAGAACTGGTCCTAGAAGAGAGGGGAAGTCCAAATTGACAACTGTAGATCCTGAAACATGAGGCAATCATCAAAGATTGAGGAACAGCCTGTCCCAGCCTTATTGAATGGCTATTACCAGTCTTTCCAGATCAACAATCCACATACAGTGAAAGGGATGTCCGGATAGAGTGTCACAAATCCTCACATGTATGTCAGAAGTAGATAGTGTAGGTCCGAGACTGTTTTCTTAGAGTTTTAAGACTGTTTACCAATGTGTCCTATGAGGAGATTGATAGAGTTTGATAGAGTTTAATTAAAGCACAATAGTCGAGTCTGATAAATATTGTGGTCGGTGCAGAATCGATAGGTCGAATAACCTTCTTCAGCACTGTAGGGATTCTATGATTCTATGAATGTTAGACCAGTTGGGACACGCGGTAACTGAGCCATAGCACAAAGCTATACTTCAATAAAACAACTTTTTTGCATTCTTACCTAAACTTTGCAAATGCAAACCCAAGTCTCAAGATCACTACAAGCTACCAAATTAACACAATTAAATACAAATTGCAATTGGAAGCTATCTGTGCACACATGACATTCGGAAGCAGTCTTGAATTGATAAGCCAACGTGAGGAGGTGAGTTGAAAGATGTCTGAGAAGTATTTTAGGGAATGTTTTGCTGTACTTTTAGAGTGAGAGATATGGAACGGATCAGCAAATTGGCTGGCAAGCACTCAGAAGTTCCCTGTCATTTCACATTTTAGCGGATACGTTCAATTCAAATTGATCCATACAGCATTTTATTTCATTTCCCTCCAAAATATCTTCCTCCTTTCTTGAATACACTGACTGACTCTGGCACACAGCTCCATGAAGTCTGTTAGATCTTAACTATATTACCAAGTAGCCTTTCTGCATGTGTAAGTTATGGTTAGAAAGTTCAACACTCCTCAGTATCTTTCGATACTCAGATACTCAGTCCTCTAATACGCTGGATCAGCATTGGTATTCTTCCCTGCGTTACTTCCAGGATTCTAATGGAACAAAGTGACTTAGATATATATAATGGGCGGGATGTTCTGGCCATACTTGCCCTGAAACCAGAAAATCTGCCTCAGTTCAATGGACCTTTCCACGGCTGTCCCTCACTCGCTACGATCCCATGGCGGACAGAATGGGAAAATTCACCCCACCATCTTCACATCCTCAGGACTTTCCAATGTACTCCACAGCTAAAAGGGTGTGGCTACAAATGTAATGGCCATAAGTATGGGAGCCAATATTTATCATGTTATAATGATATAATACATTGGGATTATTTCAAGTACAAGACACAAAGCACCACGAGGGATTGAGTAAACAGCTTATGGATTCATTCATTAAGACTAGGCACATGTGAGAACAGTTATATATAGGTATCAAGCTTGAAAGCATCAGAACATAAATGTGTGCTCTGCTCAAAGCAAAAGTGAAACTAAAATCGGATCACGTGATATATTTCCCTTCTGGTGAAGTCATACTGATATCCCTAAAGGCATATAATAACAATTTATGCACTGCAAGCCACACTAACTGCAATTATAAATGACCTGGCAAGCTGTTTTCGGTGATACCAGTTGCAGAATAAATACCAGCCAGGACACTTCATCTATTCTTCTTTGAATAGTGCCATGGTATCTTTTACATCACCTTTAAGGCCAGATGGTGCCTTGATTTAAGGCCTCACCAAAAGGCAGAATGGACGCTATTGAGGCAATCCAGCCTGGATTTCTTGTTCAACTATGTCGAGCGAGAATGAAGTCAATAACCTTTGGTTCGTTGGCAAGATTGCTCTCATTAAGCCATAACCAATGTGCTGTCCTTACTACCTTAAGATCTGCAACACTCAAGATTAAACCTAGCCAGCCCAGTGTGCAATTGAAATATCAATTCCCTTAACATGCACTCCACTATTTTGCCTATTTAATTAAGTATCTGATTTGATTTTGTTGAAGATCACTCCACAATGATTGGACATTTTAACTACCAGCCTAACACTCTTAGAATTCTTGCAGTATCACCACTGGCTGTTATAACACAGTTCATAGAATACAATTCACACCCATTTTACCTTTCACTGTGCATTGCCACAGTGAATTTTATCCATCACTGCTCCATCCCTTATATACATTATTTTCATCTTTACATTTATTGCTTCATCTCCCAGTTTAATATTCCCCAACTTGTGTTGATTTTTTAAAATCTAAATTGTTAAGGTATAGCACAGAATTTCAGTGTCACAGGGCTGTTTACTATCCATAGTGGAGGACCAGAGTCTTAGATTCAACTCTGGCCTTGGGTGACTATGCAGAGTTTGCATTTTCTTCCTGTGTCTGCGTGGGTTTCCTCCAGGTGCTCCAGTTTCCTCCCACAGTCCAAAGATGTACAGGTTAGGTGGATTTGCTAAATTCCACCTTAGTGTCCAAAGATGTGTAGGCTAGGGGGATTAGCGTGGTAAATGCATGGGTTTTCAGGGATTGGGGTAAGATGCTCTTTCAGAGAGTTGGTGTAGAATCAATGGACTGAATGGCCTCCTTCTACATTGTAGGGATACTCTGATGACATGGGTTGTCACAGTTATCAATAGCTGCTCATTCTGAATCAATCAAACCACAATTTGGTATAAATCTAGATATGTACGCACCTGTTAACTCTGGTGATTTATCAAAGTTTGTGAGGACAAGGGGAAAGCTACTTTATTTAAAGAAAAAATGTAAAGAAGATCTTGGTTCTATGAAGTACTGTTCATGTGGATAGGGTATCACATCATGGGGAGGTGATGGCCTCGTGGTATTATCACTAGGCCATTAACCTAGAAACTTAGCTGATGTTCTGGGGACCTGTGTGCAAATCCTGCCATGGCAGATGGTGGAATTTGAATTCAATAAAAATAATCTGGAATTAATGAATCTACCGATGAAGATGAAACCAGTGTTGATTCTTGGAAAAACCCACCTGGTTCACTTATGTCCTTTAGGAAAGGAAATCTGCTGTCTTTAACTGATCTGACCTATGTGTGACACCAGAACCACAGCAATGTGGCTGACCCTCAACTGCCTGGGATGGGCAAAAACTGCTGGCCAGCCAATGATGTCCATGTTCCATGAATGAATAAAAAGAAAGATTTTTTTTTCTATTGGCCCTATGAATTTTTTTCTTGTGTTACACATAGCAGTAGCCAAGTGATTTAATTTTAATGGGACAATCTATAAGGCTCATAATGCAAAGCCCAATGCGACACAGAACATAAAAATTAGGTTTTCTATATTCTCATCATTATCTTTTGAAGCTTATGTTCTATGCCCCTTGTGTAATAAAACCTAAAATTCCATTAGCTTTGTATTGGCCTTATCAACCTGAGATGTTGCCTGTAATGTTTTGTGAACCTGTGTCCCCAAATCCCTCCACTCATCCTTTCCCTTGAATTCCCACCATATATATGCTTAATTAGCAGCCTTTCATGTGGAACTTTCTTAAAGGAACCTTGCAAGTCTAGGTACTGTCAGAGGGCACTGTATTGTCCTTGTGGAGATACTACTTCCTTAAAACAAGTCAGTCAGATGTATTTCCCTGGAGAGTATGGCTTCGCTTCATCTGAGACCAAACTAATTCTAAGAAAAGTGCATTTCTATCTAAGAATATTAAACCCACTTGAACAGAGGGTCCATTTACTTGCGAAGAGCAAAATTGAGACCCAATGAAGGCCTAATTACCAAATAGCTTGTCTAAAAGAGAACATCAGTGAGCAGTCAAAGCAATCAAAACACAAATGAGTCGCAATAAATAGAAATAGGTGCAACATAAAAATCAATTTAAAATCAATGTTGAATAAATGAAGGAGCTATTGAAAGAATAAGCTGAATTAACACAAGATGGGACTAATCCAGTAAGTGGAACACCTTTGGACTAACTATTTGCATTTTCCGTTATAACTTCTATGAGATGACCTTCAGGAATTTGTGATGGAAATCGCTAATCTAACTGCCACTGCAATTCAGTAACAGAGTTGCCAGTCAGATAGCTTCTGGGTTTAAATGTACTATTTGTTGCCTTAATAATACTGGAAACCTATACCTGCACAGTGCCATGACCTTTCACAACCTTGGTCTATGGGAATATGACAAATAGGGAATCCTACATAATTCAAGTAAGTATAAGTATATCCTTTTTAAAATCCATGAGGTGTGTCTGGTTACTTTAAATTTAGTTAGTGCTTTCTTACTTTCCTTTGGCAGGAACCTTCCTATGGAAATACCTCATTGAATGCATGATTGCAATGCAAGTACATTTTGATTGCAAAGCAGTCATTTGCTGCTGACTGCTTAATTTTATGTTGAGACCTTCAAATTAGTAAGAAGCGTTTAATGGCATGATCGAACGGGCTGCTGGAGGTCAAGAAACAATTGCATTAATTTGATAAATTTAATTCCGTTCTTGAAGGCACCTTTTTATTTTAACGTGTCTCAGCTTTCAACTTGCAAATACAGGAGAAGCATGTCACAGGCAGCTGTTCTCTGCACAGCAGTTCTTTTTTGAGACATTTGACTGCAATTTGCGAGGAGATCGCATATTAGCAACACAGGAACAGGGGTAGGTCACTTAGCCTCTTGAATAGGTTCTTCCATGCAATGAGTTCATGGCTGATCTGTATTTTAATTCCATCAACTCACGATATGTGGCCCCATATCTCTAATACCTTGGCCTAGCAAAATATTACTGATTTAAGACTTAAAATGAGCAATTGCTACTGCTTTTTGTGGGGGAAGGTTCCACACTTCTACAGTCTTCACATGCTGAAGTGTTTTCTAGCTTCTCTCCAGAAGGTTCTGGCTCTGAATTTGAAGTTACGTTGCCTTGTCCGAGCCTCCCAGATCAGTGCATAATGTTTCTCCATTTGCCCTATCAATTCATTAAGAAAAATCCCTAAAATGCTCCTGTCAAATCATCTTCTGTAGCTGGGCCTTTGACAGCAGGTGGCAGTGTTGAGGAAGTGCACTGATCAAGTGATGTGATTGACATCTTTGAGCCCCTCACTGCAGGGATCAAGGTCATTGTCAAGTTGAAGGCCGGAACCAGATGCCGAGATGAGAGAGCAAAGCAGTCAGAAATTATGAGTGGCAGTGCAGCAGAAGCCAAAGGCAGCTTGAAGCTTCTGAGGGTGGTTCAGGACAGTAAGAAGTCTCACAACACCAGATTAAAGTCCAACAGGTTTATTTGTAACAAACACCGCTAGCTTTCAGAATTGTTTCACTAGCTTTCACAATTGTTCTGAAAGCTGGTGGTGTTTGGTACAAATAAACCTGTTGGACTTTAACCTGATGTTGTGAGATTTCTTACTATGTTTACCCCAGTCCAATGCTGGCATCTCCACAAGGTGACTCAGGAGCCAGGAATTTGGAAAACTATTGGAGCTGAGGCCCGGAATAGGGATTGGGAACATCAACAAGAAATGTTCTCCATAACGCATTTGTTTCTTGGAGTTATGCTTTCGCTCGAGGGTTAGAGGTGGACTTACAGTGAAATACATTGGTCACCGCCCTGTGCTAGGGATGGGATGGGTTGCGGGGGTGGGCATGTTGGCCGGTGACTTTGCTGAACTAATCAGAGCCTGGGAGCTCTGAATTTGCTGTTAGGCCCAAGAAATACAATTAAGCCTAGGAGCAACCAATGAAAAGCAACATTGGGCCCTGATTGGTGGTGACCCCTTAAAGCGGGAAAACAGTGTGCCAGACTGTTTAGCAACTTTGGAGGAGAGAGGGGAAGGAATAATAAAGATCTCATTTTTTTTATCAGTACCATCAGCAAATTGGTGCAAAATGTTGACAAACCGTTTCTGAATGCTTCACAATTGTTCATCTCATTATGCCATGGAAATTCAAAATTTTGTGGCTTGCATGGTGGATTTGAATTTGAATTAATCAATTATTAGCTTGTTTTAATCAATTACAAGCGCTTAAACAATGAGCAGTGATTTGTGTACTTGTACTTTTGTGGGTTCCTTTGGCTTGCATTATGGATTTGAATTCATCAATTATAGGCTTGCTTTGCTAAGTTAAAAAGCACCGAAGCAACGATCTGTGTGCTTTTCAGTATTTTCATGGCTTCCATTATGTGAACTGAGGGTGGGTGTGGTGAGGAGGGCAATGATTTCATTTAAGGTGGTGCTTGACAAATGGGTGGGGTGGGGGGGGGGGGAGGGTGGTGGCAGCATGGCATCACAATCCACATGTTTAAATTGCATGTCACATTTAAACACCAGGGAAATCAAGCTTAATTTATGGTCATTTGACTTTTGACTACAATTTGACCTTTGGAAACTCAGTTGTGAGTAGATATGACCCTGTCTGTAATTTTAATGTTGTGCACATTGGTCTCGATTTAATATTTTCTGTAAAGCTTGCAGGTGTTAAGTTCTTTTAGGAACTAGCGCAGGCTTTTAAGTTGCCTATTGCTACAGTTTATCTGTTAATTTTAATAAACCTAATTTATCCATGATCTAATTGAGAAGCTTTCTCATCCACACTTTTGCAGGTATTAGTTCATTCCTTTTAAGGGGCTGGGATTGATGAGGACCGGCTTTAATCCCCGCTGGCAGGAACCTCTCCCGGCAAAAGGAGGAAACGAGCAAGCCCAGAGAATACCATCCCTGTCTTGCTAATGATATGGAAATGTGAATTTCCCCATATTGTAATCAATATACTGATTTCCAGCATGAGGCTGTTGACGTCAAAAAGCATAGCCTGGGCGATTCACGATCAGCTGGAAGTCAATTCTAAGTCCCACTACAAGCCCCCGCTGATGTCTCCTGGCCTGTTGCAGGACTTGAGCAGTGTGGCGGGCTGGGAGAAGCACCCCCTGCATCTCTGAAGTCCAGTTGGTCACCAGAATATTGGAGTTACGTTAAATACATAAACACTGCTTCATGTGGTGTTGTACACTCGTACTTGCAGGAGTAATCTTTGGCACAGAGAAATATCCAGCTCAAGACTCAAAATGTAACATCACACATGGGTAGAATTTCCACCAAGTCCTCCTGATCTCCTGCTGCGACTTCAATGATGAGAGGTAACCCTGGAGCAATGATGTATTCCTGTCTACTTACACCTGTTCAATTAATGGAAACAGGGAACACATACAAATGGTTGGCTAAATGGCCTCAGTGGAAATAAAAAAATCAAGTTGCCTTACAATGGCCATAAGAATAATAGCTCTTGCTTGGACTATTTCTCATAATCCAAGTTCTAGGATTCAAGATACTAGCTATAAAACCTTGATATGGGGCCAATGTTTCAAGACACTTTAAAAGACTCAAACGTTGTATTGAAGTCCGTCCAACTGCTTTCATTCACAGGTTCATATTTAAAAGGGATACAGGTCTTCAAGGATCCTTTATGTTGCTTAATCTCTGGGCAATATGCAAGCCCAGTCTCTCTCCTGAAGTCAGTGTTCATTGTCAATACAGGATTCCTACCAGAAAGAGGATAATTCAGCAGAAATGATGCTGAAGCATCAGAAGAGATGGGCTAGGATCTTAAAAGGGCAAATGTGGACTGCAGTTTTTCTAGTTCTTGCTGGAATAAAGGGCAGGATTTTTGGGTCCTTCCTGCTGGTGGGATCTTCCACCTCCTTTTCTCGTCAGGGCTGGTTACCCGCTAGTGTGATGGGTGAGCCATGCTAATCGCCGTAGACTTGATGAGACCAGAATATGCTACCGGTGGCCAATGGCTAACAACCTCTGCGGCTGGAAAACATGCTGTAGAAAGGCTGGAAAATTCCACCCCAGGTCTATAAAGGTAAAATTATGGAGGGCCAAACTGAAGGACAAGAATGCCCTACTAGGTTCCTGCTTTCCATTATGTGATATCGTTACTCCAAGCCTATTTCCAGCTGAGAACAGCTGCAAGGAAGGGCAGTGGCAAGGAAGATAGAATGATATGTTGTATCCTGCTGGGATGTAATGCTGTAAACTGCGAAAGGATGGTCTGTGGCAGTGACCTTGGAGGAACTCCAGCTAAGGTTGGAACCGGGAGACACTGGTACTTCTCACAGCAGCATTGTTCTGTTCCTTGAATACAATCTTGCCCGATTTGGACAGGAAAAGCAGAAAAACATCCAGGCTCAAAGGATCAAAATCAAAATGATCTGTGAATACCTCTGGGACCCTCTGAAAAATAAATTCATGCTTCCAACACTCGCAGCACCCTGAAGTATATTCCAAAGCCACAATTCTGTGAACTTCACTTTGATGTGTAGCTTAGATTTTTTTTTCTCCTGCATTAAAAATGATCGGAACATTGTCTATACTTTCAACTTAAGGGTGTGCAGCATTTTCAGTTTAGGTTCTTGTTCTTGCATGTCTCTGGCCTATACCTCGGGCTATTTTCAGTCTGCAAGCTTTTTAGGGACCATGTTAACATTTTTTTGAAGCTGTCAAACTTTTGGCACTTTTCTATGTTGACATGTATATGCCAGAGTATAAGTAACTCAAAAGACCAGACAAAAAGCCAAACTTAAACCATGAATTTGCTTTTTTGTCCAGGTCCAACGTGGCCATATCCTCTGCCTGTTATGTTTAATATAACTTAGTTAAAACAATTCTTGTTTGTGAATATAAAGCATTCGATTTGAGTTCTGCCTAATTAAATGTGAAAAGGTTGCTGGCCATCTTTGGGTTTACACATGACATGACAACTATGCTGAGTAAGTTAGTTACTTTCATTAAGAACAACATTGGGAATTTCCTGAAAACCCCTTCCAGTAGTTATCACAGAATCCCTACAGTGCAGGAGGAGCTCATTTGGTCCATTGATTTTACACCAACTCTCTAACTGAGCATTTTACCTAGGTCCAGCCCAATCCCGTAACCCACACATTTACCCCACAAATTCCCCTAACCTATACATCTTGGGACACTAAGGGGCAATTTAGCATGGTCAAACATCCTATAATCCATATCTTTGGATGGTGGGAGGAAATCGGAGAACCCACGCAAACATGGGGAGAATGTGCAAACTCCACACAGTTCTTTTAACATGTTATAACCTCAGTGGAATATCCATAAATCCAATCTATTTTCCTATCCAGGGTTTCTGCCAAGCGTCTGCCAAAGCTGCAATTGCATATGGCAGAACCCCAAGCAAATCTTGAAGCCTTCACCTTAAATAATCTGAAATAAAGTATAGTCAGGCTGTGAAACAAAATTCTGGTTGATTTTCTGGGACTTTTGCGCAGTCCATCACTAAGGAAAATTCTTAGGAGAGGGATACAATTCAAAAGGTTTCTTTGATTAAATCTGAAACAGAATTATTAGGCTGAATGCCCCTGCTAACTTCTGCCACCTTCTTTTGTAACTCACAACTTCCCAGTTTATGGGACTTTGTCGGAGGGCAGAGATACCAACCACCATAGGCAAGGTCACCCACAAAAATGGACTATAACCGGAGAGAGAGACTATCATAGAATCCCTATAGTGCAGAAGACGCCATTTGGCCTATCAAGTCTGCATCGACTCTCTGACAGGATATCTTACCCAGGACCTATTCCCGCAAATCCACACATTTACTCGACCAATCCACCTGAACTACACGTTTGGATTGTCAGAAGAAACCAGAGCACATGGGGGAAACCCACATAGACACGGGGAGAATGTGCAAACTCCACAAAGTTACCCACGACCAGAATTGAACCCAGGTCCTTTGCGCTGTGGGGCAGTGGTGCTAACCACTGAGCCACTGTGCTGTACCAGTTTGCCACTTCCTTGGCCTAGCAGAACATTGGTGTGCAAGTAAGCCCTGCAGATGGACTGCCAGGTGGGGCGTGAGGCCCTGACACCGAGTTATCCAGGATTCCTAGGCTTCATAGCCTGGCCACTTCCTCACAGAAAGGACCTGTATCTTAGTGACAGGAGCTTCTGCTGCCAATATTTACGTGACCCCCTCCCCCCCTCAGAGCACACAAAATTTGGGAATGCCTAACAGGTAAGGTAGGCACATGCCAGCAGTTATACCAGTCTTTTTCAAGGGATATTGTACTACTTAATTTACTAACAAATGTCTGGCTCTTTGTAATTAAAAAAAGTCAACACTTCATCTGTGTTAAGGTATGGATCAGAAACCTAAAGATATGTTGCGAAGACCAACTAGGTCCAACAGTTTTCTAATTTGGCATTAGTGTAATGCCAAAAATACACCAATGTATTTGTTAGTGTAATAACAAATTACACTAACAATTAGCCACCTTCTTTTGTAACTCACAACTTCCCAGTTTATCGGACTTTGTTTCACTCCAGGTATAATTCTACTGACCCACTAGGAAGCTTTTATCAAAACAAACCTTATTTAATAAGACAGTTTAACTATAATGAATGAATTATCTTACCTTTTACCAATTGAATTACCAATTTAAACATGACAAGCTACACCTCTTAACTGCTATTCTATTTCTATCAGTTCCAATTCAAACAACATTTCTCTTACAGAATTAAAACTTATCTTCAATCTCAGCTAGCAAACACAGGCTTACATACTTGTAATGAGATTGCCAGTTTTAGAGTTCTCAGAGGACTTCTTGAGAGAAAGGGAGACATCTTGCTCTTTTCAAAAGCAGGCAGAAACAGACTGTTTTAAAATAAAAGAGAAATGTGTATTCTCCCTGCAAGCTTAGCTTAGCTCCTCATTCAAGCACATGGTTGCTGTCAATTAACCTAATCAAAATTGTACTCTGAAACTCCAGAAGAAAAACCAAACTAAACAAAAATACATGAACTCAGCTTAAAATAACCACATCCCTAGCTAAAATCAATCATTAACTTATATTCTTAGCATGTGAGCTGCCTATTTTGGAGACAATTGGGCACAATGTAAAACAGAACTGAATTTGAAACAAAACCCTCACAAGAAACATCATATATATACAATTCTTAAAGACACAGTATCATCATATCTGAATGACAGCACTTTGATAATGCTGTTACAATAATAGAAAAATCCATACTATTTACTAACCAGTTTCCCTGCTTCACCTCTGACTAAACACCCATTGACAAAGAGATCAAAACCTGAGCTGTCACCTTTATTTCTTACGATGGAAGACGACAATTTTATTTCTTCCAAAGTTCATTAGCAAGGTATGAATGGACCTTAACTCTAAGCAGCAGATTATCAAAATAAAATAGTTATTCTGAACTCCACTCTTGTTTCTGGTTAAAAAGTGACAGTATGACAAAATCTGTTCAGAAATTTCTATCAGCTGTAACTCTTTGGGTTATTGATGTTAAACAATCGTGCTAAAAGGAGCCTATAACAAACAATTATAAAAGTAACAAATCACTTGTCCTTGATAGCAACTTGCCAAATGCAAAGGTGAGGAAAAAGGCAAAAATCAATCTTATTGCAATCCTACTTGATTTGATGTATCCATAAAACCCCAAAGAATATTATGAATATCATAATTTCCCATGGCAATTATCTGAGAATGGTCATGACCCAATACTATCCAGCCAGCTTTCTTCCATTCTGTCACAACCCAAATGTACATTCAATGGCTTCAGGACAATTTTGTTTTCTTTATGCAGTCCGATACCACATAGAATCTGCCACAAAGTGTGGAATGGTTGTGATTCCAAATAGTTCAGCTTTTACAATTCCACCACAGGAAGGTCTACAAACTCTTAGTTGGGAAAGGGCTTCTCTTGGGGTACTGGGAGCACTTGTACAATGAATATCTAGAGGCAGTCACATCTGATGCACTTTGATTCTTGTTTTTTTTCCCCCTCACAATACCCATCCCCTATCACGATGTGTCGTGTTTACGTGCTCATTTGCTTAAAATGTTGAAGTCAAACCAAATGAAGCTGGCCTATTTTTCAGCGAGATGCACTTTGTACTCTGAATACTTGAATACTCTTAGTTGCAGTGGTTGTCCATGTTGGTATCCTTTGATGGGGTGTCATCCATCCATTAGGCCATCTGCTAGCCTCCTCCAATCTGCTCGTTTAAAACTATGCTTGGGGTTAAAATGTTGTTGCATATTTTTAATATCTTTTGTGATGTTTCAGCCTATTTTGTGCTAGGATAGGGGATCAGGAGCTTGTTTTAGTGTACTAGTCCTGCCCCTTGCACTTTGACTATAACAGTTCCCTGTTTTCTTTGGAGTTACAGTGGAACATTTATTATTAGTATTAATGGAGAGTTGTGGAATTCAAATGCTCTGTGCTTCCTGTTTTAGGGATGTGGGGTTTTATTGTATATTTTAATACTCTCCTATTCAGTTAAATTGCTTGATTTAGTTAAGAAATGTGTGCAACGATGGAAAGTCTGGACTTATTTTAATTCCTCAGTCCAGCTCCATCCACACACTAATTCCCTTCTGATTTAGAAGTTTCACTGACACGGTGGCACAGTGGTTAGCACTGCTGCCTCTCAGGACCAGGGACCCAGGTTCGATTCCTGGCTTCGGTCACTGTCTGTGCGGAACTTGCACATTCTCCCTGTGTCTGCAAAGGTTTCCTCTGGGTGCTCCAGTTTCCTGCTGTGATTCAAAAATGTCCAGGTTAGGTTGATTTGTCATGCTAAATTGACTCTTAGTATCAGGGGGGCTTGCTAGGGTAAATGCATGGGGTCATGGGGATAGGGCCTGGGTGGGATTGAGTTCAGTGCAGAATTGTTACGCCGAATGGCCTCCTTTGCACTGTAGGATTCTATGTCTATGGCAGTGCGACAGATTGGTTAGCACTGCTGCCTCGCCTTTGCTCACTATGTGTGGAGTTTGCACATTCTCCCCGTGTCTGTGTAAGTTTGCTCCGGGTGCTCTGGTTTCCTCCCACACTCCAAAAATATGTGGGTTAGGTTGATTGGTCATGCTAAATTGCCCCTTAGTGTCAGGGGAACTAGCAGGGTAAATGTGTGGGGATAGGGCCTGGTTGGATTGTTGTCAGTTCAGGCTTGATGGGGTTGAATGGCCTCCTTCTGCAATGTAGGGATTGCATGAATGTATGAGACAGAAAGAGAATGGTGAAGAGGGGCAAGATTTGCAGCCTAAAGTTTAAGGGAGAAAATAGTTCTTATGCAAAAATAAATTTCTTCTAAAGAGCATATTGCCTTTGATGGTTTAAGGCTAAAATTGTTTAAACTGACTGCCAACATGGATAAAAATGAACCCTGAAGAGTTTATTCAAAGTTAGGAGCACACAAACTTATGTAAGGTGCATATGTGTCAATTTGGGCATGATCAAGCAAGAGACTACACTAAAGAGTCTCAATGTAAAACAGTGCCACACTTAACAATCCACAAACAGTTAAGGCTGTTTCTTCATTTTAACAGTTTGTTAGCAGCAATTAATGGGAAAAATTGTCCAACAGAGTGGAGTTGTGCATAGCTCATTTTTATTAGCAACAGGAAGCTTTAAACAACATGGTTACATCTATGGGTGTATTGGCAGATATACTGGATATACTTTCTATCTCAGTAATCTCCCCCAGCTCCACAAATCTCCAAGCTATCCTTACATCGTCTAATTTTGGCCTCTTGTGTATTACCAATTATAATTGCTGCACTGTTGGTGGCCATACATTCAATCACCTAAACCCCACACTCTGGATTTCACCCCCCATACACCTCTCTGCTTCCCTACTTCAATTATTTCCATTAAAACATTTCTTTTTAACCTACTCCTTGACTACACTTTTGGACATCTAACCTAATATGTCCTTATGCGGCTCAGTGTCATACTTTATTTTATAATGCTCCTGTGTAGCATCTTGGGACATCTTACTATGTTGAAGGTGCTGTAAAAATACAAGTTGTCACTGTCTTGCTGGTCTTCAAACACTTTATGGTCAGATTGCAATTCCTGGGTATTTGAAAGGTGAAAGACAAGAGGGAAGACCTGTGGTGGAGTGAAAAGCAAGAGATACATGTTTCCACCATCTGAAGCTTGTAAACTTGAAATGATTATGGGATTAAGGGAAAGAGAGTTGGGAGATTTTGTGTTTATTATAATCTTCAATGAATCCAGCTCAGCCAGTAGCCATGTCCTCATTTATGGGCACTTTCAGTAATGGTAAGCAGCAGTTGTGCCTATCCCTCACCAGTCTGTAAGAGACAGGGCAGTGCGTTCATGGAGAGGTGTAATATATGTTGACGATGTGGCTGTTTTGGCTGTGTTAAATCTCCAATATGTGGGTGTGAGGCTTGGAACTGTACTAAAGCTTTGAAGGTGAGATAAGTTATGAATGTTATTTCTGAGTTGTGATAGATGCTTGGTAGGTGAATGGCGAGGGCATGGCAGATTGAGCAGTGCCTGGGGCTAGTTGTGCAATTTGTCGGTGTGATATACGTATGTATTGTATGTTGTGGTTTAGGGTGCGGACAAAGGAGATCAGTATCTTTCACTGACAGTATGACAGGGAATTGGAGAAGCTCTGTGTAAATTACTGATGCAAATTTGAGTCTTGTGACAAAGGTATACCTTGTACAGAGTGGCGCTTGTCGATTTTTTTTTTGTTTCACCGATTCCATTCATCTCACGAGATGATGGCCTGGTGGTATGGTGGCGATGGCTTAGTGGTATTTCTGTTAGGCTATTAATCTAGAAACTCAGCTAATATGCTGGGATCCTAGGTTCAAATCCCGCCACAGCAGATGGTGAAATTTGAGTTTCATTTTAGGGCGGCACAGTAGCACAGTGGTTAGCCCTGCTGCTTCACAGCTCCAGGGACCTGTGTTCAAGTCCCGGCTCGGGTCACTGTCTGTGTGTTGCACATTCCCCCTGTGTCTGCGTGGGTTTCCTTTGGGTGCTCTGGTTTCCTCCAGCAGTCCAAAGATATGTGGGCTAGGTTAGTGGCCAATCTAAACTGCCCCTTAGTGTCCCGGGATGCATAGGGTAGGGGGATTAGTGGGTGAATATGGGGATAGGACCTGGGTGGGGTCGTGGTTGGTGCAGACTCAGTGGGCTGAATGGCCTCTTTCCGCACTGTAGGATTCTATGATCTTACAATTTGGTTCATATTTCAATCATCTACATGGGTGCTGTCTGTCGGTCAAATTACCTACCTTGAAGCATTTTGCTGATTCTGTTTTCCCTTTTTGGTCAAACAGATCACCTACCCACTGAAGAACCTATGCACTTTTCATCCATTTTATTTCAAAGGAATGGCAATCGGGCAGATTCTATAACAAGCCAGATTTGCTCGACCAGATTAGTCTTCTCACAATGAAGGTGAAAGCTACTCCAATTGCACACCTGGTCGTAAATATGGAAATTGAGTGTGAAATAAGACAGGTGGCCACATTTAAAGGAGCCTTGCACCATTGTTACTGAATACACAGGAAAAAAAACACTTTCTTCCAGGTATTAAAATTGCTCCATTCCATATAGATGGCACAGTGGTTAGCACTGCTGCTTCACAGCGTCAGGGACCTGGGTTCGATTCCCAACTTGGATCACTGTCTGTGTGGAGTTTGCACATTGTCCCTGTGTCTGCGTGGGTTTCCTCCGGGTGCTCTGGTTTCCTCCGAAAGGCACTCTGGTTCGGTGCATTGGTCATGCTAACTTCCCTCTCAGTGTACTTGAAAGGCACTGGAGTGTGGCGCTTAGAGGATTTTCACAGTAACTTCATTGCAGTGTTAATGTCAGCGTACTTGCGACACCAATAATAAATAAATGTGACCATTCTGTTAATAGGTTAGCATCATTAGCAGACTGAATGGTTCATCCTGAAAGAGAACCTATTGTTATCATAAGACAATCAATCATCTTAAGTGAGTAGTAGCATGTAAACTTTAATGGAACCAGGGATTAAAAGTAGATTAAGCCACCCAGCAGCAAAAGACTATCAAGGGAATCAGTGGAAAACACTCTGCAGCTTTTAAATTCTCCTCCAAGAGTATTGTGGAATCTGTAAACTGCTTGAATAAATAGCTTCATGTATATGTATATATATCTATCACCTGGAGGCTATAGGTTCAGATCCAAACCTCAGATAGTACTGAATCTCTGCAAAACATTCTTAGCTGGTCTGGGCATTGACTGTCTGTATTGCTTCAAGACAGTGCTTCACTGTTTTTGATTGGGATAGAAATTGTTGTCCAGATTTTTCTTATTTGATTTATTATTGTCACATGTATTGGTATATAGTAAAAAGCATTGTTCCTTGCACTATACAGACAAAGCATAATGTTCATTGAATACATAGGGGAGAAGGAAAGGAGAGGATGCAGAATGTAGTGTTACAGTCACAGCTAGAGTGTAGGAAAAGATCTGCTAAATATAAAGTAGGTCCTTTCAAAAGTCTGATGGCAGCAGGGAAGAACCTACTCTTGAGTTGGTTGGTACGTAACTTCAGACTTTTGTATCTTTTTCTGGACGGAAGAAAGTGGAAGAGAATATGTCCGAGGTGCGTGGGGTCCTTGATTATGCTGGCTGCTTTTCTGAGGCAGCAGGAAGTGTAGGCAGAATCAATAGATTCTGGAGGCTGGTTTGCATGATGGACTGGGCTGCATTCACAACTCTTGGCAGGCTGCAGAAATAGCACACTGATTTTCATTTGGGGGTGGAGGGATGGAGAAGGGTAGAAGCAGGATGCAGTCAGGCCTGCCAATCCCAGGAGCAGAGGGTAGGTAATAACAGGAGCGGGCAACTGTCAAGACGGGCTAATTAGGAGATCTGCCACAGGCTCTGGAACTTTGTCCAAGTTGTTTTCAAAGATGTTAAGCCTTCCTGCCCTCACCCATCACATCTTGCCCCCACCGTTCTCGTGGTTTCTCCTTCCAAGCCATCTCTATGCCAACTCATCACCCAACCAACATATGGCCCCCCATAAACTCCATGCCAGCTCAATGCTAACTGATGACCAAGTCCCCATGGTACTCTCAATGTCAACTCAGTGTCAATTTGTCACTCCCATCCCTTTCCTGCATGGCTGCTCATACCCTCAATGGCACCTCTATGATCATTCAACTGATACCTACCATTCACAGACCTCAAGAGCCATTTGAAGATGAAAACAATCCATCAAACCAACAGAGCTCGCACAGTAGCTAGTTTGTAACTATTCTACGTTGTTGGTGGATGAGGTGCTGGGAAGGATGGAAGTATCAGGATGAATACTTCAATCTTAAATACAATTTGCTTCATAAACTGTTGGCCCGATTTTCACTCAGAATGAGAATGGGCCGCAATAAAATTCAAAACCCCTTGATCTTGGTAGCATGAGGCCTTGGAAATTTTAACAGCTGATGACTATCCCAATCAGTTGTTTGCCTGTAGTTGCCATGACTGGAATTTCAACAGGTTGAGCATTTTGGCGTGACCTTGCAATCACAATGAGAGGCTGCCTGGGGCTGATGGGGTCTAAATGTTTCCTCTGAGATGCAGAGGTTCACTTCCTCTCCCTAGCTTGAAGGAAACTGGGGAAATAAAAGTTCTAAAATGAACTCTATGGGCCTCTGCTGGCCCTGGTTCCTCACCCAACTAGTTTCACCTGACAGTAAAACTACAAATGCTTCCACATTCAAGCGCCAGTTATGGTAACCGTGAGATCACAATGATGCCACCGGATTCCAATCTGCATTATGGAAAGACTCTATCAGTCTTAGACTGAAGAGGAGAACATTAAACCAAGAGTGAACCTGTCGACAGGTGAGTTCTCCTGCCTCATCTTAACCACCACGTAGTTGGGTGGATGGGTTTAACATCACTCCTGTGGACTATGGAACACTGTGTCACACTCCAGAATTTTTTGACCCAAAAAATGTCACAATAGTGCCCTCCAGTTCTGAATTACTTACAGGCATATTAAACAATTTTTTCAGGGAGACCTGTGTTTTTAAAAAGAATTCAAGCAAAAACACTGAATAAGGAATGGCTGAGAATCTCATAGAATCACTACAGTGCACAAAGAAGTCATTCGGCCCATCAAATCTGCACCAACGACAATCCCACCTATTCCCTTAACCCCATGTACTTACCTTGTTAATCCCCCAACGCAAGGGGCAGTTTAGCATGGCCAACCAACTAGCCCACGCATCATTGGAATGTGGAGGGAATGGAAGCACCCGGAAGAAATGCACACAGACACAGGGAGAATGTGCAACCTTCACATGGACAGTTGCCTGAGGCTGGGATTGAACCTGGGACCCTGGCGCTGAGTGGCAGCAGTGCGAACAACTGTGCCACTGTACCACCCAGTAAAGTGATCATGTTCTGGAAAATGCCTATGTGGATTACAAATATAGACTCGTTGAACCCCATCAGTGCAGAAGGAGGTCATTTGGCCCATCAAGTCTGCACCGACCACAATGCCACCCAGGCCCTATCCACGTAACTCCATGTATTTGCACGAGCTAGTCCCCCTGACACTGAGGGGCAAATTAGCATGGCCAACCCACCTAACCCACACATCTTTAGACTGTGGGAGGAAACCAGTGCAGCTGGAGGAAACCCATGCAGACACAGGGAGAATGTGCAAACTCCGCACAGACAGTGACCTGAGGCTGGAATCGAATCCAGATCCCTGGCACTGTGGGGCAGCAGTGCGAACCACTGTGTCACCTTGGAACACTCCAGAATTTTCTGACCTATATATCTGGTATTGTCACAACAGTTTGTAATACCTGAAAGTGTCAGGGACTTCTTGAGACATGGATTTGAAAAGGGAAAAAAGGAAAAACGCAAAAAAAACTGTATTTTAATCTTCTGTGGTTGCAGTGGCCATGAAAACTGATTAAGCACATCTCAGCAGCCACCCCAAACCCATCCTGTTGATTTCTCTCTGAGTGTAGAATTAGTCTGAATTGAAAAAAAAAGCGCATGATTTTGGATCACGGGGGAAAGGGATGTCTATCAAATTAACCTTGTTGCAAACAATCGAGGGAAAAAGGGGTTTGAATAAAGAAGGGGAGCCAACTAGTTCCTCTTCACCTGGGAGTACACTAGAATTGGGATTCCATATGGGAGGTTAGCAAATTAGGAGACTTTATCTGGGGACTGTTCCTGACAGCATAGATATTTAACACATTAATTTTTAATCTTGGAGAAATAATACAGTCGAGTATACAACCAGATTTTATCTGTAATGAAGAACAAGCTGTATCAAAACTATTGAGGTAAAATGCTGGTCAGAATACTTGCAGCTTGTTACGGATTGTAGAAAAATATTTCTTTTCTACATGTATCTACAATACAGCATCCTGCATCTGACTCATAAATGATTCCATAGACAATGTAGAATGACACTGCACTTTTGTGCGATTGGTAGTAGCATGCAGTTAGATTGCAATATGCACTACCTCACTCTGGTGCTGTGACTCAAATGCCAATAATAATGATAAACAACAATAAGGAAACGCTGTTCCTTCATCAGGTTTGTGCAAGGTTCTGATCAGAGAAGGGCAACGTTTATGTATTTCCAGCTTTTTACTGACTCTCATAAATATACACATATTAATATCAGTGGAAGACAGTGTTTGATTATTATGCTATTTTAAAGTGTGTTACATAAACATCATTTAAATGATACTTTCTCACAAGTCCAACATGAAGAGAACTTTAAAAAAAATGAAGCAATCCACTAAATTACCGTCAACCCATTTCGGTTTACTGAGGTTACTGACCAATATTCACTTCTGGGTCACAAGTATCAACATTTTTAGAATTGTTGCATCTCTCACTTTTTGTGAATATCCTTTAGGAAATGTCCTGAAAAAGATATTTGTATTTTCAGAATCACGTTGCTTAAGCTTGCCTGTTCCTTGATCTGTTTCATTGGTAGAAAATTAGCACAAACAGTGCTGCAGTTCAAAACTGCAAGATAGTGAAAGTTTAATGCTTTTGCCCATCATGAGCTTGGTGTAGCAAGGTTTTTAAACAGCTGGGAGATTGTTAGGAACCAGCCCACCTTCCTTTCTGCACCCTGATTAAGTCCATGGTGGGCTACTCTGGCCCGTGGCCTGGATTCCTGTTGACACGGCCATTCAATAGACCTGTCAGACTTTGGTGGCTAGCAACTCCTAATATGCGGGACATCAAAAGAGTGGCATGGCAGCACAGTGGAATGGCAGGGTGGCACAGTGGTTAGCACTGCTGCCTCGCACTACCAGGGGCCTGGGTTCAATTCCAGCTTTGGGTTACTGTCTGTGTGCCCTCTCTGTGTTTGTTTGGGTTTCCTCCAATAGTCCAAAGATGTTCAGGCTAGGAGGGCTGGCTATGCTAAATAATGATGTAGAGATGCCAGCGTTGGACTGGGGTAAACACAATAAGAAGTCTCACAACACCAAGTTAAAGTCCAACCAGTTTATTTGATAGTAATCCCACAAGCTTTCGGAAACGCTGTTCCTTCATCAGGTTTGTGCAAGGTTCTGATCAGAGAAGGGCATATAAAGACACACACAGTTTACAGAATACTGATTAGAATGCAAGTCTTTACAACTAACCTGCTATTCAAGTCTTAAAGATGCAGACAATGTGAGTGGAGATAGCATTAGCATAGGTTAAAGAGATGTGTATTGTCTCCAGACAGGACAGTAAGTGAGATTTTGCAAGACAGGCAAGTCATGGGGGTTACGGATAGTGCAACATGAACCCAAGAACCCTGTTGACTCTGTCCTAATGTGTGCGGAACTTGGCTATCAGTCTCTGCTCAGCGACTCTGCGCTGTCGTGTGTCGTGAAGGCCACCTTGGAGAACGCTTATCTGAAGATCAGAGGCCAAATGCCCGTGACCGCTGAAGTGTTCACCAACAGGAAGGGAACAGTCTTGCCTGGTGATTGTCGAGCGATGTACATTCATCCATTATTGTAGCGTCTGCATGGTCTCCCCAATGTACCATGCTTCGGGACACCCTTTCTTGCAACGTATCAGATAGACAACGTTGGCCGAGTTGCAAGAGTATGTGCCATGTACCTGGTGGATGGTGTTCTCACGTGAGATGATGTCATCCGTGTCGATGAACAGGCATGTCTTGCAGAGGTTGCTGTGGCAGGGTTGTGTGATGTTGTGGTCACTGTTCTCCTGAAGGCTGGGTAGATTGCTGCCAACAACGGTCTGTTTGAGGTTGTGCAGTTGTTTGAAGGCAAGAAGTGGGGGTGTGGGGATGGCCCTGACGAGATGTTCGTCTTCATCAATGATGTGTTGAAGACTCTGGAGAAGATGTCGTAGCTTCTCCGCTCCGGGGAAGTACTGGATGACGAAGGGTACTCTGTCCACCATGTCCCGTGTTTGTCTTCTGAGGAGGTCGGTGCGGTTTTTCGCTGTAGCGCAGTGGAACTGTCGATCGATGAGTCGAGCACCATATCCTGTTCTTATGAAGGCACCTTTCAGCATCTGGAGGTGTCTGTCGCGATCCTCCTCATCTAAGCAGATCCTGTGCATACAGAAGGCTTGTCCTTGGGAATGGCTTCTTTAACGTGTTTAGGGTGGAAGCTGGAGAAGTGGAGCATTGTGAGGTTGTCTGTGGGCTTGTGGTACAGTGAGGTGCTGAGGTGACTGTCCTTGATGGAGAGACGTGTGTCCAAGAATGCCACTGATTCTGGAGAATAGTCCATGGTGGGTCTGATGGTGGGATGGAACTTGTTGATGTCATCACATAGTTGTTTCAGTGGTTAGCACTGATATTTAACACATTAATTTTTAATCTTGGAGAAATAATACAGTCGAGTATACAACCAGATTTTATCTGTAATGAAGAACAAGCTGTATCAAAACTATTGAGGTAAAATGCTGGTCAGAATACTTGCAGCTTGTTACGGATTGTAGAAAAATATTTCTTTTCCACATGTATCTACAATACAGCATCCTGCATCTCACTCATAAATGATTCCATAGACAATGTAGAATGACACTGCACTTTTGTGCGATTGGTAGTAGCATGCAGTTAGATTGCAATATGCACTACCTCTGTAGTGCTGTGACTCAAATGCCAATAATAATGATAAACAACAGAGGGACAATGTTTATGTATTTCCATGAGTCCAAAGGAAGAAAATGTCATTGATGTATCTAGTGTATCTAGTGCGGTGAAGAAGTCTTGTTCGAGCCTGTGCATGAAGATGTTGTCATTTTGAGGTGCGAATTTGGTCCCCATGGCTGTTCCGTGTGTCTGGATGAAAAATTGGTTGTTGAAGGTGAAGACATTGTGGCCCAGGATGAAGCGGATGAGTTGTAAAATTGCATCTGGAAACTGGCAGTTCTTGGCGTTGAGTTCTGAGGAAGTTGCAGCTATGTTATCCTCGTGGGGCATGTTGGTGTCGAGTGCCAAGACATCGATTGTGACGAGGAGTGTCCCTGGTTCAACTGCTCCATGTGTGTTGAGTTTCCGTAGGAAGTCCATAGTGTGGCGACAAAAGCTGGGGGCTCTTTGTACAATGGGTTTCAGGATGCCTCCAATGTAGCCAGAGAGGTTCTCGCACAGGGTCCCATCACCTGATACGATGGGACGGCCAGGTGTGTTTGCCTTGTGTATCTTTGGGAGGTGGGGAGTATGTGGGATGAAAGCACGGAGGGTGCTCTGAAGATCTAGACACTAAACAATGAGGAACATAACAGACAGTTACCTGCAGATCCGACCGAAGAACACACCCGTCAACTCAACACTCTTATCAAGACCTTTGATCCGGACCTTCAGAGCACCCTCCGTGCTCTCATCCCACATACTCCCCCGCACTGTAGATACTCTATGATTCTTTTTTAAGATAAATCCTCTGGGTTTTTGATCCCAGGGAATGCCCCCTGCTTCCCAGTTAAGCCAGTTAAATGCCTAAGTGGCATTTAATATGATGGGCTTTCTCTAGAAGAGGTAATGCAGGATGCTTGTTAGCTCTCCAGCCAGGAGGCAAAACCCTTTTTGCTCCATTAACTGCTATCAAGCATTTCTCTTTCCTTGCAGCATTCCGTTGAGGTAATTTAAATGCATTGTGATTTCTGTCACAAAGTGAAATTTAGCAGCCACTGCAGATCTCTTAACTCTGCATATTCACAATCCTTTTCTCACCAGAACACCTTCAGTTCTTCCAACCCAGTTGAAAAATACACAAAATCTCTTTCACTGGAAAGCCAATACCATCTGCAAAGAAAAGCGGAAAATGTCGGTAAACTCAACAAGTCTGGCAGCATCTGTGGAGAGAGAAACATAGATAATGGCCTGAGTTTGAATGACACTTCATCAGAGTTTAAGAGAAGGAGATATGCGGTCAACCTTATACTGTTGAGGCGGGGGGTAGAACAAAACTGAAGGTCAAGGATAGGTGAGAGATATTTTTAAAATTGAATTTTCGCTTCCAAAGTGCTACCTTGTTACCCTTCAATACACTTCTACTGCCCATTGCACCCATGTGTGTGTGTGTGTGTGTGTGTGTGTGTGTGTTGTTGTGAATGTCACCCAGGTTCTGAATGTGAAGAAAATAACCTTCTGAGTTAATCATAATGTGAGTTTGCTGTGAATTACCAGTAAGGTGGGGTGGCCTCACAGTGCCAGGGACCCAGGTTCAATTCCGGCCTCGGGTTACAATCTGTTTGCACATTCTCCCCGTGTCTGTATGGGTTTCCTCTGGGTGGTCCGGATTCCCCCCACAGTCCAAAGATGTGCAGGTTAGGTAGACTGGCCATGCTAAATTGACCCTAGTGTCAGAGGGTTAGCAGGATTGATATGTAGGGTTACGGGTGGGATTGTGATCAGTGCAGACTTGATGGGCCGAGTGGCCTCCTTCCGCACAGTAGGGATTCTATGAAATCACATTACGCAAACCAAGGATTTGGTGAAACACACCACTGCCTATTTTTAAAAATAGTTCAAAGCGGTCTCTGCTTATGGACAGTTTGTGAGAGGAAAGGAGTTGAGTTTTCTTCTCTCTCCTGTCCAGAATAATCACTTGAGCTGCCACAAAACTGACTAACTGAGCTTCTTGATGATTTCACCCACTTGGCAAAACAGTTCCTAGATTTATCTGCCTTGTTATTCATCTCCTCCACAGCTTTCTTTCTGTCATTTCCCATGGACACTTTTCAGCTGAGGTAGAGTGCTTTTTTGGGAAATACCTCTCAAGATTCTTTTCTTTGAGTTTCTCCTTGCCAGTGAGACAACTGGGGAGGCCAGCCAAGGTTTGGATGAATGAAAATGAAGCAACCCATTCCTTTTGAAAAACTTAATTCTTTCATTTTCAATTTTTCTCTTTACTGCAGCCATTTCAACTCCTCTAATTATGCCAATTATTTTCAAATTAAACTCAAATGTTAATAGTTTACAGAAATGTCTGTCACCCTTAATATTCTGCACAACAGTACTGATGTATGTCACAAACACAGTGATTAGCACTGCTGCCTCACAGTGCCAGGGACCTGGGTTTGATTCCCAGCTCGGGTCACATTCTCCTCGTGTCTGCGTGGATGTCCCCCTGGCGCTCTGGCTTCCTCCCACACTCCAAAGGGTTAGGCGGATTGGCCATGCTAAATTGCCCCTCACTGTCAGGGGGACTAGTTAGAGAAAATGCATGGGGTTATGGGGATGGGGCCTGGGGGGGATTGTAGTCAGTGTAGACTCGATGAGTTTAATGACCTCCTGTGTACTGTAGGATTCTGTTGTCTAACTTCTTCCTGCAATAATATTTTTGTAGCAAACAGCCTCAAAGCAAGGGCCACAGTTAGTTGCATTATTGACTCCACTCTGAGCTCCGCACTGGCAAGTGATCACTAGGAGGGCAGAGGTAATGCTACAGGACACTCTGAAAACCTCTCTAAATAAATGCAACATCCCTATTGACACGTGGGGATCACTTACCTTCAAACGCGCAAACAAAAGACAAAGCATCTATGAAGGCGCCAACTCCCTCAAGAGCCAAACACCTCAAGCATCGTCTGGTGGAACACATGGAAGCTAAGCATAAGCAGCGGAAAGAGAGTGCAAAATCCAGAGCGTCCCACCTCTCTACCCACAAAACCTGTGGCAGAGCCTACGGCTCCAGGATTGGACTATACAGCAGCCACAGAACCCACCTCCCCAGAGTGGAAGCAAATCATCCTCAACCCTGAGGAACTGCCAAAGAAGGTGATGTGTGTCTTTATATTGTGTGATCCATTGGGAGACTAGACGTAAGCGAGTATAACTTCCACCTAATTTCGTATTTATCTGTTTTAAACATTTTACAAATTCTAATTACCTGCTAAAATGTTAATTGCGAAGGAGATTTGTAGGCATCTGGTTTTCCCTTTAAATTAGAAGCCCTGCATTTGGATTGCTAATTTTTAAATATTGATGGAGAAAAAATTAGTTTGATTGAGATCAACTTTTTCTTCAAGTTAAATTTAATTGCTTAAAGTTTACAGAAGTATCGTCAACCTGAAAATTCTACTCAGTAGCCATGCATGAGGCCTTCATGAGTCACGTGCATTTGATAAACTGGCATATTTTATACTTGACAAAGATGGATATAATTGGGTAATCGTTCTCTTTGTAATTTAATTAAAGGATGTTTTGTAATGTTAAAAGCTGCCTCAGTCTCACATGGCTTTGTACAAAATTCTCAGGTAGCTTGTCAGAATTATGTTGCACATGTCTAGTTTCATACCATAGCTCTTGTTCCCATGGGATTCTAATACATGAGATACAAAATTGGAGATTTGATTCTAACAGTACAGCTAAGCTCTAGAGGGAGATGGTGACATGGAGAACCAAGGTCCTCTGTGAACCTGGGTTCAAATGCCATCGCAGTAGATGGTGAAGTTTGAATTCAATAAAAATCTGGAATTAAAAGCCTAATGATGAGCATGAAAACATTGTTGCTGAAACCCCTGTGATTCACTAATGTCCTTTAAAGAAGGAAATCTGCTATCCTTACTTGGTCTGGCCTACATGACAATCAGACTCACAACAATGTGGTTGTCTCTTTAAAATCTCTTCTGAAATGGCACAGCAAGCCATTCAGTTCAAGGGGACTGAGGGATGGCAATAAATGCCGGCCCAGCCAGTTATGCCTGCATCCCATGAATAAATATAAAAAAATTGCTATCATGGGTAATGCTATTGATAGGCAGTCTGATTTAACCAGGTAATCAAGCCATAAAACCATAGCATCCCAATAGTGCAGAAGGAGGCCATTTGGTCCATCAAGTCTCCACCAACTCTCTGAAAGAGCATCTTATCCAAGCCTTTTCTCCCACCCTTTTCCTGTAACCCCATGGATATACCGTGACTAATCCACCTAAACAACACACCTTTGGGCATTAAGAGGCAATTTAGCATGCTCAATTCACTTAACCTGCACATCTGTGGATTGAGGGAGAAAACCAGTGGACACCCAAGCAGATATGGGGAGAATGGGTACAGTCACCCATGGCTGGAATCAAACCTGGTCCCTAGCACTGTGAGGCAGCAGTGCTAACCACTGTACCACTGTGCTCCCTTAATGTGTCAATTGCAAATAATATTTGTCTGCCTGTCTTTTCATATGTCCTCATTTCATGAACAAGCACTACTTTCAGCCAGCTAGTTATATTAATCATAATTTAATCAATAAAAATAACTTAGTTACAGTCAAACTGACCTTACAGAGTGCACAGGTAGTCATTTTACAATTTAATTATTATTATTTGCTCATTGCAATCAATATGCCCGACCTCAGGTGCAAATATCTCACAATACATTCACTAAATATTTGATGTTTTCAAGAGGAATTTAATGGTTCACACTTTTGTATAGACTACAAAAAAGAGAAAGAGACCAACCACCGTGTGACATCAAATTGGCAAATGAAGCATAATCATTGCTGCAATATAAGGAACCATATAAACGCAGCAAAATTGAATCTGGGAAGAGGCCATTCGGTCCATTGAGTCTGCACCGACCTCAATCCCAATCAGGCCCTATTCCCATAACCCCATTTATTTACCCTAACTAGCCCCCCAATATTAAGGGGCAATTTGGCATGGCCAGTCCACCTAACCCACACACCTTTGGACTGTGGGAGAAAATGGGAGCACCTGGAGGAAACCCACACAGACATGGGGAGAATGTGCAAACTTCACACAGACAGTGACCCAAGCTAGGAATCAAACCCGGGTCCCTGGTGCTGTGAGGCAGCAGTGCTAACCATTGTGCCAACTTGCTGCATTTTGTGCACAGCTAGGTCCCAAATGCGGCAAAGAGATCACCGAGTAAATAACCTACCTTTTTTTGGTGGCGTCAGTTGAAGGATGTGCATTTGTCATAACATCAGGGGAAATTCCTGCTCTTCATTGATTACGGTCATAGAATCTTTTCTGGTCATTTGTAAGGGCAGACCCAATTTTACTCAAACATTGCATCTGACTCTGTAGTGCTGTTTCGACATGTCTGATTAGATAATGTGCAGAAGTGTTTGATGTGGGGTTCAAACATAGAGGGAGCGAAATTGAGGTTCTCTATGGTGCCCATTTTTTGGTTACAAGTGCTCTGAGAGCTAAATTGTAACAGTGGTGTGCACAAACACTTGAGAGGTGAATTTTCATGATGCTACAGGTAGGCAATGGTGCTTTTTTGATGGTGAACTTTGGAGATGAACGTGAGTTCAACAGCAGGGAGCACCCAGCATCTCACTGTGCATCCTCATTTGTTGCTCCCTTATATGCTATGCCATTAAAGTCTTCATCTGAGTCTCCTACAGCAGAGCTCATCTAGGGTCTCATCCGCTGGTTAGTTGATGTGCAAAATATCCTTTATCCCTGGACTGGATGTAGCCAACTTGAGCCCACATGATTCACCATGTGCCGATCCCATCATGATAATAAAAACAGATGATGCTGGATAAACTCAGCAGGTCTGTCAGTATCTGTGAAGAGAAGCAGATTTAGTGTTTTGAGTCTAAACAACCCTGTTACAGACCTCTTTGCTTACCTCCAAGGTATCAGTATCAGCAGTGTCAAGTATCTGAGTTGCAGTGTGTGAGTGTCAGATAAATTGATGGGGTACTTTCATCAAAGCTGTACTATTGCTCTGTCTTCCTCCTTGGGCTGCTGTTGTTGGGCAAGTGGCTGTTCTTGGGTGCCTCAAAGTTGAAACTCAAGATGGATTGAGATCTCAGCCAAAGACGGTTACCCTAATTGGTATTACTATACATTCTGCACTCCAATTCATTAGAATTGAGATAGTCTGTCTGCAAAACCCACCAAAGAAAATGACCTCCTAGGGAATGTGAAGGATCCACATCTCTTGTTCTATTAGTAAGGTATTAATGGAGGTAATCAACTGTTGGAGATGGAACTCTGACCATATCCATAGATGTTGACTGACTCGCTGAGATTTTCCAGCATTTTTTGTTTTTATTTCATTTTTACAGCATCCAGGATATTTTTCTTGTGTATTAGGGGCTGTTTTGAAGCATGGGATTGGAAAACAAAAGGTCTGTGGTGACACTATCAGTAGGTTGGTCATCATGCCAAACAGCAGGATGAGAATGAGTTTGGAGTTAAGAGGCAAAAGGCAGGAGAACTTCATCATCCTCACTACATCCAATGACACCGTCACAATTGGCCCCGTGATGAGGACAATCATCTTTTTAAGTTTATTTATTAGTGTCACAAGTAGGCTTACATTAACACTGTGGTGAAGTTACTGTGAAAATGCCCTGATCTCACACTCCAGCGCCTGTTCAGGTACACTGAGGGAGAATTCCGCATGTCCAATGCACCTAACTGTGGGAGGAAACCCAGACAGACATAGGGAGGACATGCAAACTCCTCACAGTGACCATGCCAGGGATCAAACCCAGGTCTCTGGTGCTATGAGGAGCAGATTTAAGCACAAAGTTGGAATGTTGTCTACATTTCAATCAATGGGTTTGGGTTAATCACATGACCTGATACCTGTGTCCATTTTTGAGTGGCTATACAATTTGGTTTTTGGGGAACAAGCAGGGGATGGATTTGAGTTTGCCTGGTCCATTTTGAGCATTGGATTTGTGACGTTAAGGATGGAGTAAAGATTTTTTTTCAAAAGTACAAGCTTCATGTCCCGTCTGAGGATGTGATTCGAATAAAATACTGCAGCTACTGGGAAACTGAAATAAAAACAGAAAAATGCTGGAAATACTCAGCAGGCCAGGCAGCCTCTGTAGAGAGAGTACCAGAGTTAACACTCCTCAATTCTGTTATCTCTTCTGATGCTGCCTGAACTACAGCATTCTCTGTTTTTTTCTTAAAGAAACTAAGAGTTTGGAAGCCAAAAATATGTTGGACTGGGAAGATGAGATGCAACTTATGCCACAATCCATGTGATTCAGGCATTCTATCATTGCATGATATCATCTATGAATAAGTTTTTACAAAGTGATTGTTCCCAAGTGCATAATATAACATGTGATGAGAGTACAGCACTTAGAGGGAGGGGGTGTTATTTATTCACATTGCTTTGTGGAACAAACCTAGTTGTCCCTTAATGAGAAATTGATTATATCATTAATAAGATGCAATTTCTATGAGGTTACATGTAAGTATTTACACACAGTAATGATACCCAAGTGCACAATTCAGCATGCAATGACAGTTCAGTCGGCAGATGGATGTGCCTTTATTTATTCACAACATATCATCCCTCTCATCGCAGAATGCAGTGAAAATCATTGACTTACAACAAAAGACATGGCATCAGCCTTTGTCACCAAATTTGAATCATTTGCCAACACAGAAGGAAAGTCAGATGTTGAGCAGGAAGCTTGGGGTGAGGTATTGAAGAGAAAGCAGTGATGTAGTTAATGGGAATGGATACCTGATGAAGATAAGGAGTTGTGTGAGCTTATTTTTAAATGAAGCTAACAATTGGACAATCTTGAGAAATCTATAGAGTGAACTCAGAGTGAAACTATTTCAGATTTGTTTTCTCTGAACATTGTGACATTATTGATTGACCTTTGACTTATCAAACCCCTGCAGAATAAAGCCTTGATTTGCATGTCAGCTAACCAGACGATAAAATCCGAGATGAGCTCTGCTGTAGGAGACTCAGATGGGGACCTTAATGGCACAGCATACAAACTGTCACTTTTTTACTTTGGTGTGGGAGGGGTGTAAGGAGTGTGTTCATTCCACCCATTTCTATGTTTTACTATAAGTAGAACAAATTACACAACAAGGGGAACAGAAGTACACTTGACTTTGTTCCTTTCACATGTTATTCTCCAAGTTATACTGATGATCCAAACAATACAACAGACAAGGTGTCAGGGGTAAGTTTTTCACTCAGAGAACGGTAGGTGCGTGGAATCGGCTGCTATTGGTGGTGGTGGAGGCAAATTCGAGAGGGTCTTTTAGGGTACTTCTGGATGAGTACATGGGACTTAATAGGATTGAGGGTTATAGGTAAGCCTAGCAGGTAGAGATATGATCGACGCAGCTTGTGGGCCGAAGGGCCTCTTTGTGCTGTAGTTTTTCTATGTTCTAATACAGTGCTTCAATCATTACTCTGTTTGAGTCACATGCTTTTGTGAAACTGTATTTGGACAGCTTGGATTTCCTAACTTAAATTGCAATTCTCTACCTCTTCTTTTCCCTGTTGGGCTTTAGCTAGAAAGGTTGACTTATTAAGTTCACACTTCAGTGTAAAAATAACAAGTTTCTTCTGACTTCCAGAATCCCTCAATTCTTCTCTCCATTGCATTATAGAGATATGTTGCCTGGGGGTCAATTAGTTTCTTACAATATGTGATGTGTATATTTATCTATTGTATGCTGGAGTTTGGGGTGCGGACTGCCCCTTTAAGAGTGCAGGTCAGGTGACCCCTGGGCAATTAGCTCTTCCCAGTGTGGGACCCTGTTGGGCAGTCTTAGACCTGACTGGAATCAGTGCACTCCTTAAATAAACAACTCCCAGTGTTCAAGTTATCAAGCCTACCTCAAGATTCTTATGTACTCTTAGTCCGTAGAGACATACATAACATAATAAGGCTGTCTAATTTCAAGAGACCATCCAGCATCAATGGCCAGAATTTTACATCGCTGGTGTGGTCAGGTGCCCAACCCAGAAGTGGCTGAAATCACGCAGGAAGATATCAGGCTCACGTCCTGATGTTATTGCACACTCACTCAATGGCCAGAATTTTACCACCCCACCCACCATGGGAAATGGAGTGGGTGACAGGCAGGCAATGCCTGTTTTCCTCAGGTGATATTTTACGGTTTCGGGATGAGCTAGGCCATAAAATCCCACCCAATGTCTCACTTGGCAATCACACGTGAGAGTCGGACATTCACCAGCTGACGATAAAGCAGAAAACTTAGCTCATTGAGAAGCCAATTGAAAGCAAATCTACCTACGCCTGCAGTTGACAGATGGGCCGACTGGCTATGCAATGTTTTAGCTGCAACCGCAATCCTAGGCAGGATGGACTGTCAGGGCTGAAATAGAATTTAAAATTGTGTCTGGTGACTCGGTTCGATAGCACTGCTTCGATACTCTCCAGGATTTAGTTTGAACAGGTCTGCAGCTCCCTGAGACAGCTTCGCAGTGTTTCTGCTCTTGGGGGAGCCCATTTAGAGAGTGTCAGCCACATCTTTCCCTTCCTCCCCCATCACACACACACACACACTCCTCTCCCTGGGCCTTTCCCAGCATGCATTTCACACTGGGTGCCCAATAGTGCTTTGTGCCCATTTCCAGGCCAGCCAAAGACATATGCCCAACAGATGCAAAATTCAGGCGAGAATGTCTGAAATGTGCAGCAATTGGGATGTAGCTGAGGTGTGGGCCAAGTGAAAAATCAGGCAACAAGCTCAGGTATGGCTTGCACCGTTCACCACATCCGTAGCTGGTAACATACTAGTAATCCAACTGTTGAACCATTCCTCCTTCTGATTAGACCTTCCAAACTTAAAATTCTCTCCTTTCAGAATGAACAAGTGGTATTCTATTGTTAACAAATGAAGCATTTGATCCAGGAGGAAAAAATAAAGTTCCGGCAAGCGGAATTGTAGTGGGCGGGACAGGGTCATGCAAAGATCCGTTCACCCTGGGTGGGATTTACCAGTCTTCAGGCAAGTGCAACCGGAAAATCCGAATTTCTCTCATGTTTATTTCAAATGGCATTCCTGCTAGCTCCCACTCTTTTAAGAGTGTGGCAATTACGTAATTAATTTATGACTTTATTTCAATGCAGGGGACAGGATCTACAAGTTCATTTCCCAGAGCTGGTGTAACGGTTGAAGTGTGTAAATTATTTCAGGTAAGATCGGAACAGAACTAATAGCTTTCCAGGTCTCTCATGCCACAGGCAGTGTACCGACATCAATGCATAGGACAGCATGGACCACTGCCAAACATGCCTTATAGCTGAAACTTTCATGTTTGGAATAGTTTAGTGATAAATTATTCCCTGATCACCGTGATGTCTTACATAGTTTTTTTTTCAATTTGAGCATTAAAAAACAGTGTAGCTGTCGCTGTTGATGTATAGCCGAGTAAAATAAAAGGCAGTTTGTTAACTATAGGCTGACAATGATCCAAGAAATATTTTTCTGTATTGTTTCCAGTGTATATAAATCGCGTGTAAGTAACTGGGTTAGCTCAATATGATAAGATCACATTTATTTCAAAGGGAAAAACAATAAACCTTTAAGCTTAAACATTCATGCTTAAATATTAGATATTTAATGAATTGTAATTGAATGTTGTGTCTTGATCTTTAAGTTGGCTCATCTCTGGAATTAAGGCTGGAATTTTCCTCTCCTGTCTGCCGCAGGAATCATGGCACGTGGGACAAAAAATTTACTGGATCACTATAAGTCCATTGACCTCGGGCAGGGATTTCCAGTCTTGGGGCACATGCGAGACCAGAAAATCCCACCCCTTCTTTCCTTTTAACTTGGGATTTCTACTGGTCTCGTGCTGTTATCAGCAGCTTGGCGTTCTTGCACCTTGACCTCTGCTGTAACAATGCTATCACTCAGTCTGTTTCTGTCCTTAGATCACAGTAAACTGAAAAATGTCTCGCAGTAGGCATTGGATACAGGAAAGGAAAGTGCGAAGGAGAGCAATTTCAGCAATTGGCTGCCAGCGCTCCCTGGCATTTGTCTGCAAAGCTTCATCCAACTTGGATCTATTCTTTGCTCCTTTTCTCCTGATTGTTGTCAAACACAGTAGTCATCACCATACAGCTTGTCAATGTTAATCTCAGTGCTGTTGCAAGTCTCTCCAAATTGGACCATTTCACATCGGTGTCGAGTGAGAGCCCTGCCAGTTATCTGAAAACTGATGTTGCAAAATCATACAGTTTCTCCAGGTATTCGATGCACCGTGCCAATGTCTTATCTGCTTCATCTCGACATTTTCTGTTGTCAAATGGAAGGACATTGCCCAAAGCAACTTGGGCTGACATTCCATAGAATTACTCCTCTCTTCTCTTTAGTACTGAATGGAGTTCTTCCATGACCCTGTGCAGCCCTGTGCAACTGACATTGCCTGCTCTGGCTGACGTGGGACTGCAAACCCACAGCAATGTGATTGGCTATTAAATGCTCCCTGAACATGGCTTGGCAAACCATTCAGTTTGAAAGGAATTAAACCGAATGGACACCGACCTAGGCACCGGAAGCAACAATAGCAAAATCTGCATTGCAAAGTCCTCCTTAGTAAAATTGGGAGACTTGTCTTGCAGATCAGTCACACAACAGCCTATCATAATCATACTCATGGAATCGTATCTCAGAGATAAGGTCCCAGACACCACCATCAGCATCCCTGGGTGTGTCCTGTCCCGCCTCAGACCCAGCAGAGATGGCGGCACAGTGGTATACAGTCAGAGAGGGAGTTGGCCTGTGAGTGCTCAACATCGACTCCAGACTTCATGAAGTCTCATGACATCATGGGCAAAGAAACCTCTGTTGATTACCACATACCCGCTGTTCCCACTCCTCCTCCTCCGCCCCCCACCACCATCACCACCAATGATTTATACTCCTCCACATTGAATACTATTGGGAAAAAGTACCAAGGGTGGTAAGGGCACAGAATGTACTCTGCATGGGGGACTTCAATGTCCACCATCAAACAGCACCATTACTACCTGAGCTGGTTAAATCCAACAGGACACAACTGCTAGATTGGGTTTTCAGAAGGTGGTGAGGAAACCAACAAGAGGGGAAAACATACTTGACCTCAGTCTCTCCAACCTGTTTGCTGCAGATGCATCTGTCCATCATAGTGTCAGTAAGAATGATCACCATACTGTCCTTATGGGGGCGAAATCCAATCTCCATATTGAAAATGCCCTCCAGTGTGTTGTGAGGCACTACCAAACAGTACCGGTAACCTCATTGTCTCCACCATCACCACCACCAAACAAGGAGCTCACACCTGGTTTAATGAAGAGTGAGTGCTTGGAGCCACACTGGGCATTCCTAAAAATGAGGTGGCAACCTGTAACAACATAGAACTACTTGCATGCCAAACAGCATGAGCACAAGTAACAGATGGAGCTGAGCGATTCTCCAGCCAACAGATCTGATCTAAGATCTGTGATCCTGCCATCTCTAGCCATAAATGGTGTTGGACAATTAAACAACTTACTAAAGAGAAAGGGTCCACAAATTCCCCATTCTCAGTGATGGAGGGGCCCAGCACATCAGTGCAAAATAGAAGGCTGAAGCATGTGGTACAGTCTTCAGCCAGAAGTAGCGACTGGTACCCAGCACCACAGATGCCAGTCTTCAACCAGCCAGTCTTCAACCAATTTGATTCACTTTACATGATATCAAGAAATGCTAAAGGCACTGGACATTGCAAAGGCAATGGATCCTGACTATATTCCAACAATAGTACTGAAGGCCGGTGCTTCAAAACTTGCGGTGCCTCTAGCCAAGCTGTTCTAGTACAGCTACAGCACTGGCATCTACCTGTAATATGAAACATTGTCCAGGTATATCATGTACACAAAAAGCAGGTCAAATCCAACCAGGCCAACAACCACCCCATCAGATCAGAAGCTAGGACTCCTGCAGCAAGTAACATCTCCTGACTCACCAAAGCCTGTCCACCATCTACAAGGCACAAATCAGGAGTGTGATGGAATATTTGCCTGGACAAATGCAGCTCCAACAATACACAAGAAGCTCAACATCTTCCAAGATCTTGATTAACATCTCATCCACAAACATTCGCTTCCTCCACCACCAACGAACAGTGGCAGCCGTGTGTACTATTTACAAAATTCACTGTAGGAACTCACCAAGGCCCCTTGGGCAGCACATTCCAAACCCACAACCACTACCATCTAGAAGGACAAGGGCAGCAGATACATGGGGATACCGCCAACTGGAAGTTTTCTCCAAGCTACTCATTACCTTCACTTGGAAATGTATTCTTCCACTGTTGCTGGGTCAAAATCCTGCAACTCCCTTCCTAACTGCACTGTAGGTGTACCTATGCTACATGGAATGCAGTGGTTCAAGAAGGCAGATTACCTCCACCTTCTCAAGGGGAACCAGGGATGGGCAATAAATGCTGGCCTAGCCAGTGACGACTGTATTCATTTAATGAATAATAAAAAATATTGTGGGCAGAAGCGATATCCACCTTGCTGATACATGCCAAAGAGCATGGTCTTCCTCCATTTTAACAATCACAGATATCAACCCCTCTGCCTGCTTGGCTGATGAGGAAAACTCATTGTATATTTGAGGATGAATGTCTCTCCATCAAAGTCCAAAGCCCCTTTCTCATGTTTGTAGCAATTGTAGATGGTCCAAAGATGTGCGGGTTAAGTTGATTGGCCATGCTAAATTGGCCCTAGTGTCAGGAGGATTAGCAGGGTAAATATGTGGGATTATGGGAATAGGGCCTGGGTCGGATGTGGTTGGTACAGACTCGATTGGCCGAATGGCCTCCTTCTGTACTGCAGGGATTCTATAATATGACATTTGCACTCCACCTGAGGCATTCAGTAATTCAGAGCTTCTGGTACACTGACTGATCTTTGTTTTCCAAAATTCAGAGTAATTTTAGCCAAGTAAGAAGACACATGGTTAATGCTGAGACCTTTCTCTGTCAAACTTTGTGGGTACGCGTCTCAATCGTCTCAGTTACCTTGCCATTGAAAAAAACGAAGAATGCTATGCTTACTTTGCTTTGTGGCAGAAAAGTCACTCACGGTTTCCAGGAAGCATTTCTTATTTCCCTAGTTGGAGGCATCAGATCCAACTGAAAAAAAAATGTGCAGCATCCAACCCCTTAAGCAAAATTTTTTGTGATTTTGGTGCCAAGTTGAAATCTGCTACGCTGGTTGCTTGCTTTCGTCCATTTTCTCACAATCTCAGAGTCAGGAAAAATTCTTGGAGGCATTTTGTTTGCACAACATTGGTTTGCATAATTTAAATGGTATGAAATACTATGGTAAATGTGCCTCATTTAAGCTGCAGTCACCAGATTATCGTGTGTCGAATTTCCTTTTGTTGACAAAAAAGGCAATCTGACACTCTTTTCTGTCGCTTCTCTAATCCCTTGTGTTTTGCTCTATCTGCATGACTGCTCAGTGATCTTTCCTTGTATCTCACCAAAAAACCTTGATGACATAGCATCCTTAGAGCGCAGAAGGAGGGCATTCAACCCATTGAGTCTGCACTGATTCCCACCAGTACATCTTACCCAGACCTAGCTCCTGCCCTTTCCCTGTAACCCCACGCCGATTCCCATAACTTTAACCTCTTGGGACACCAAGGGGCAATTTAGCATAGCCAATCCACCTAACCTGCTTATCTTTGGGCACTACGGGGCAATTTAGCATAGCCAATCTGCCTAACCTGCACATCTTTGGACTGTGGGAGGAAACCAGAGCACCTGAGTAAAGCCACGCAGAGGTGGGCAGAATGTGAAAACTCCACACAGACAGTCACCCAAGTGAACCTGGTTCCCTGGAGCTGTGAGGCAGCAGTGCTAACCACTGTGCCAATGTTACGCCCCATAGAATGCATTCTGCTGCAACCATGTCCATTTTGCGACGCCAATTGTCGGATGCATTTTCTTTGCATCAGCCATTGTCAGAACAGCAAAAATACTTTTTCTTCCATGTGCCAGAGTGACCCACACCACCACTGGCACAGCTGTGTTTAAAGATCCCTCACCAGTTCTACTCACCATTTTGGGGGTTTCTCTTTGAGCTGTGTTAATAGCTGTTAAAACGATTAGGCAATTTTCTTCCAGCTATAATGCAAATAGCAGGCAGTAGCATTCCTTTGGTCAAATTATCATAGCTTGAGTGACTCAAACTGAGACTCTTGACAGAAAGCTTTCCAAGTTTGATTTCAAGGCCTTCCAATTTTTCTATCCCAGCAACAGAGTAAGAAGCCGGGAGCAGAAGTGCCATCTCTGCCCCTCGAGTAACTCTTTGCCTCTCTTGGGAAAGCTTTTTCGTCAGAGCCCAGAGACCCCCTCTAGGCTTGCCTGGACTGGTTAGACTGCGGATGTGAATTTTCGAGATAATTCCAGCCGTAGCCTAGTACTTTCCTGGAATTCAACGTCCAGGCAGTTCATTGCATCCCACCTGCACAGCAACAAATTATTTTGCACGATATTCAATCAACCTGAAAATGAGCATTGGGATCTGTGGGCTGCCTGCTCATTGAAATGATGCCAGCAAGCAGCCAATGTTCACTGTTCAGTGGCTCTAATGCCTGGGCAGGGGCCACGAAATTGGAAGGAACCAGTTTAAGTTAGCCAGCAGTGTGAAGAGCCAACTTGAACTTTTTAAACGTGACCCTGCAATTTGGCTGCAATGCAAGTCATTGTACAAGTGAGCTTGAACTGGCAAATATACAAGAATGGCAGAACACAGCAGAGAATGGGCTCCAGGATTTCCTGATACTGCACTGAAAGCCTTGGCTAAGGCAGTGTAGAGGAAGAGAGATATCATTTATCCAGAGACGGTGCAGGAGGCCCTCCAGGTGAACTTTCAGGAGGCAGAGGGATGGGATAGCTAACATGATTAATTCCAGAAGTGTAGCCAGGAGTAAGTAGGTGCAGTGCCGTGAGAAGTTCAGTGTACTCGCACAAATGATCAGTGATCAGTAAATGCATTTTTAATTGCTGTAGTCCTGAATGAGCCACAAACGCCATTCAATGCACCACAGCTCCATCACTTACTTACTAGGAATCTCTATCAATCGTGACTCATGATTAAATTTAGCCTCATCTCACCCTCAGGTAAAGGGAAATGCTTGTAAAGCACACAGCTGCATCTCTAATAGTCTAGTGATAATACCACTAAGCCACCACCTCCATACATGCTATGCTACCATGACAACCACATCCATCAAACACAAAGCATTATGTCAAAGTGTCATGGTAGCCCTGTTAGGTTACTTTGGTTCCAATGTCCCATCATTTATCAGATTCATGCCAAACCATAGATGACCAACTCTCTACGAGGCAGCAAGGGTCTCCAAAGCACTACACTGACCGAGCCACTTTTCTATTTTTTGCAGTATTGGGTGGCACATACCCAGAGTCAGTACACTCAGCCAGAGGGGACATGAATGGTGATAGATCCTTCTCACCATGGAAGAGAACAATGCTGGCCATCGTTGGGGTGGCCTTGACCAAGGCTTTGGCCACCATCAAGGCTGATGCCCTTCCCAAATCCTCTTTCTCACATCCCACTACCCCCCTGGGCCCACAGCCTCCTCTGATTTACAAGTCTGTGCTGCTTGGTTCCCTCTCTAACACCACTCCCAATGCCATGTCCTCAGCACCTGACCCCTGTGTCTTCCTCCTGTGAAAGCCACAAGGGCTGCAGTAAAAGCAAAATATTGCAGATGGTGAAAATCTGAAATAAAAACAGCAAGTGCTGGAAAAACACAGCAGGTCTGGCAGCATCTGTGGAGAGAGAAACAAAGTTAACGTTTCGAGCTCAGTACGATTCTTCTGATTTGAATTTGGGTGATGATGGCTGGTGCCCCGTGTTTTCTTGTCGGTCAACGATTTTCACTTTGGATAAAGAATCATAGCGGACTCAAAATGTTAACTCTGTTTTTCTCTCCACAGGTACTGCCAAACTTGCTGAGTTTCTCCACCACTCTTCTGCTTTAATCCCCCAAAAACTACATTCCAGGCTGGCAGCGGTGGAAGAGAAGGAGGTGAGAAGGGCAGAAGGAGAGTGATGAAGAAACTTGATCTCACATGAGCAACCACCAGTGTATTCTGATACTGTGCATACCTTAATGGATAGCTTAGAGGTGGAATCTGCAGATGGGTATATTGGGTATGAGTGACCAGCATCTATGGTGGGGACAATGTTACCACAGTCGCCAACTTGCCAGAAAGTGAGTTTGGAAATGTTATATATTTGGGTAGATGTTGTATTATTGTGCTGTCACTTTAAGAGTCAAGTCATGCACTTAGTGTTAAATTCTGTACTACTGAGGAGTATCTTCAAGAACTCAGTCCACAGACAGGTGTCAGGAAATGCAGATATTCATTCATACCTTATGTCTCTCCATCTGCAGATTCCACCTCTAAGCTATCCACTAAGATGTGTGCAGTGTCAATGTATGAGCTGGTGGTTACTCATGAGATCAAAGCATTGCGTCACCAGGAGCCAGTGCCAGTGAGCAGAAGGGTAACCAATAAGTGGGACTTGGCATGAGCAAGTATATAAGCAGCAGGGTTTTGGATGCCCTCATGTTTGCAGAGAGTAGGATGTGGGAGGCCAACCAGGACTGTATTAGAATAGTCATGCCTAGAGGTAGCAAAGGCATGAATGGAGGTTCAGCAGGAGAGGAATGAACACAAGACAAGAGCTAGGGGATGATACCAAGGTAGAAATAGGCTGACATCTAGGATAAACCGTTTAAGAATTTAAACTGTAAATGAGTCAAGAGAGGTTGTACACTGATAGAGCTGGCTGTCATTGGCATACATGTGGAAACTGAATCATAGAACAGGATAGTAGAATGGGTGGCACATAGTAAGAAGTTGTTCAGCCCAATCTGTTCATGTGGCAAGAGCAACCCAACAAATCATATGCCCCCCCTTGCCCCCCACCACAACTGCACCCCTGCTTTCCCCATTGCCCTGCCAATCCTCTCTCTATTGAAAGGGTACAGAGGAGATTTACAAGGATGTTGCCTGGACTGGGAGGCATGCCTTATGAAGTTAGGTTGAGGGAACTGGGTCTCTTTTCCCTGGAGAGATGAAGGTTGAGAGGCGACCTGATAGAGGTTTATAAAATGTTGAGAGGAATAGATAGGGTGGATTCTCAGAGGCTATTTCCCCGGGTTGAAATGGTCGCTATGAGAGGACACAGGTTTAAGGTGCGGGGAGGAAAGTACAGAAGTGATGTTAGGGGTAAGTTTTTCACTCAGAGGGTGGTGAGTGAATGGAATCGGCTGCCGTCAGTGGTGGTAGAGGCGAACTCGCTGGGGTCTTTTAAAAGACTTCTGGATGAGTATATGGGGTTTTATGGGATTGGGGGTTATAGATAGGTGTTGATGTGATCGGCGCAACTCGTGGGCCGAAGGGCCTGTTTGTGCTGTAGTGTTCTAAGTTCTAATCAACCAATTCCCTTTTGAAAGGCACAATTGGCTGTGCCTCCATCACAATCTCGGGCAATACATTCCAGGTGTCAACCACACACGCCAAAAGATGTTCTTCATGTTATCACTAGTTCTTTTGCCATTCTCTTGCAACCTTTGGTTCTTGAGCCTTCCACCAATAGGAACAATTTCTGCCTCTCTGCTCTGTCCAGACCCCTTGGGTCTCTTCTCAGCTTCCTCCTCCCGAGGGAGACAACCCCAAACTTTCCACATAACTGGCATCCCTGATCCCTGGTGTTTGTGGCTGGTGTTGCAGAGGGGCAGCACATAGATGAGAAATAGGTTGGGGCTCAGGATAACCTGATAGATTCTTAGGGATACTAGAGGTAATAACGTGTGAGTGGGAAGAGAAGCTGTTGCAAATGATTCTCTGGCTAAGAGTAGAGATAGGAATGGAACCAGGCAAAGGCAGCTTCACCCAGCTGTAAGATGGTGGAGAAGACTTGAGAATGTACGGCGGGGTCAGCTGTGTCAAAGACAACCCTGGCATGGCTTTATTTAACATGGGGACTTTGGGGTGTTTTCATTGTCTGCGCAATCTTGACAGGTTGGTGATAAGATTTTGGTAACATGTCAGACCAGAATGACAAGGACATCTTGTTGCTTCTCCTGCCTTCAGAGCTCATGAGACTCACAGTCTTCCTTCATCTGTTCTGCCATGAAGGACATTTTGGATTGTACTTTACTGGCACCTCCCCGACCCCCTGGAACCTGCCTTACCATCGTGAGTTTCCCTGTACCAGGAGCAAGGAGTTCTCAATGGCATTCCTCAGAGAGACTGTCAGAGTTCACAAGCCTCCCCACCATGTTAAGTTGGTGATCCATGGAGTAATAGACAGACCAAGAAGATATGAAGGATAGATTACAATTTTTACAGGAACATAGGCTGTCAATTTTCATTTTGGCAAGAGCCATTTTAGTATTATGGGGAAGTGAGACCTAATTCGAAGGATCCAAACGTGGAGTTTCAGGAAAGATGGGCTTATTTCTGGGAAGTGGCAAAAGCCTTAATAAAGGAAAAGGCTCCTCCAAAATGGTCAGGCTCTGGATGTACTGTTCAGTTATCTGTTAGATCACATTTCAAGTGGTCAACATGGCTCTTATCATATGTATGCTGCCCACATTTGTTTTAATTGCATAACCGAGTCAGTGGCCATGTGGCCACTGTAGAGCTCAGTAACCACTCTCTGATTTGTTCTGGTGGTTCAAACGCATGTGGCACACTGGCCTCACCAAGATAGAATAAATTTCTCCCTGAACAAATACGGCCTCTTGCTGAGATCCCTACCCATCCATTTCCTCCTCTCTCTCCAGTAGCTTATTCTGCTCAAACTGTGTGTGACTTCTCTGATCAGAACCTTCCACATACCTGATGAAGGAACACTGTTTCTGAAAGCTTGTGGGATTACTATCAAACAAACTGGTTGGACTTAAACCTGGTGTTGTGAGACTTCTTACTTAGAAATATATCGCCATTCCTTCACAGTAGCTGGGTCAAAATCCTCTCTAATGGCATTGTGGGTCAACCCACAGAACATGGACTGCAACGATTCAAGAAGGCAATTAATCACCACCTTCTCAAGGGCAACTAGGGATGGGCAATAAATGCTGGTCAGCAAATGACGCCTATGTCTCACAAATGAATTAAAAAAAACCCAGATATATTTTGATCATTTTACCATAGAAGAATTTTGGTGTAATTTATACTAAAATGATATTAAGTCAAGATTATTCATAAATACAAAACATATTTGGGGGCGGCATGCTGGCACAGTGGTTAGCATTGCTGCCTCACAGCACCAGGGACTCGGGATCAATTCTGGCTTTAGGTGACTGTCTGCGAGGAGTTTGCACATTTTCCCCGTATCTGAGAGTTTCCTCCAACAGTCCAAAGATATGTTGGTTAGCTGGATTGACTGTGCTAAATTGCCCCTTAATGTCCCAAGTGTAGATTGGGGGAATTAACAGGATAAATACATGGAGCTACAGGGGTTGAGCCTCAATAGGATGCTCTGTTGGAGTCGGTGTAGACTTGATGGGCCGAATGGCTTCCTCTTGCAATGTTGGGATTCTGCAATTCTACTATTCATATGTCTAAGTGGATCAGAGGATGATGCATAATCAGACTGGTTGATTCACAATAGGTTCATTAATAACACTCCAATCTATATTCACAACTATTTTATTAGGATGATCCATTCATTTATATACCTGTCAGGCAACTTGAATCTTAGAGAAGGTGCTATCTCCATCAGATCCCATTTAAAAGTTATCCCTTTGACCAAGATTTTAAACACCCTTCCTAATACCTTGTTCTTTGCCATGTGTTGGCATTTTTGGCTGATAACTCTTCTGCATAGCATCTTGCATCATGTCCTTACATTTAAAGTGCTATACAGATATGAGTTGTTGTTGATAGCCAGATGAACTGATGGCTTAGCTGGCAAATTCCCAAACTAAGGCAGCTAGAAAAGGATAAGAGGGCAAGTCTTCTAGGAAGAAGTATGAGTGAAAGAAATGCTTTTCAAGACATTAAAGACAGTCTGTGAGATCTTGTGAGGAAAGCAGAATTAAAGAGAGAAAGTCTTTTTTTTGTTTACTTTATTCCAATCCAATCAAGTCAAATTAAAGCCAATTCAGAGTCCCAACAAGTTGAGAGATTCCCGATCCAAGCTGACAAGACAGGGCTCTCAGCTCCTGTCTTGGGCTTGATCTACGTGATCCCAGCTGAGTGGAGTAGGTGTAGCTCCTCCTCCAAGGCTTGATCTTATTTGCATCTTAGCCAAAAGGCCGAGATGCTGCTTGAAAAAATTGCTTCAAATTAAGCTGAAATGTAACCTAATGACTTCAACCAAGTGCAGCATGTCGATACTACACTTGATCTTAGCCAAAAGGCCGAGAAGCGATGTCCCAGTTTGACTTCATCAGCTATCCTGATTAGAGAGAAAGTCTACTTCAAAGGTCAGAACCAAACAATTTCAGTCATCTGGTTAGACGTGTACATTTAGCCCATTAACAGGGTCAGTACAGTGACCTTAAGGTACTCCTGGCCAAGTACACTCCGTGAATATAAACTCACGTGTGAGGAATCAGTTTTGAAGGAAAATCTTCACACCACGTCCTGTAAACATAGAAACATAAAAATGTTGGCGCATTCGGCCCTATAGCCCTTTGGCCTCACCTTTTGATGTCCTCTAACTCCTCATGAAAGTTGCTTCTCACTTGGGCCCATGTTTTGTTATGGAACCATTAAGACCTAAACCAGACAACGTTGCAATGTAAATAATGCCCTGCCGATGTAACATACAATGTATAAATATTGTATGGTTCTTCACTAGGGAGAGTCAGCCCCAGAGGTCCTTCTCGGAGGTGGTGTTTTCCCAAAACGTTGGCTAATACTTATAGTAAAGTGTAGTTTCCTGACTTCCGACCTTTCGCTTGTAGTTGATTTGTTTACAAGGCAAACAATCCATACAGAGGCAAATCTCTTACCTTTGTTTTTAGCCTCCCTGCGCGCTAAGTTCAATAGAAGCCTTCTTGCGCGCTATGTTAAATAGAAGCCATGAAACGGGTGACAATTCCATTCTATGGGAAATGGCATTCTTTTTATTAATTCGAATAAAACTGAAACTAAAATTGGAACCTTGAAAACTGTATAATAAACTGATCTAGAAAAGGTTTAATATTGAAAAATATGAAAAGGGAATTATGTTTGACAATTAGAATGCATGACCACACCTAGGAGGAATAAGAGGCAACAGTTCAGATACCACCATTTCTCAAACTATCCTCCCTTTCTTAATCTGCAGGCACAAAAGATTGTTGTATAAATCAAACATCCTGTCTGCATTCAATCTGAAGATATAAAAATAGTTTATTATTGCCGATCTATAATTCTAGCCCAAACCTTCATTATTTAATCCTTGCGGAGGCAAGGCACCTCCAAAATGTTTCTTGAGCCCCTATTCTTATAGTTCCTGCCTTAAGGGGAAGACCTACCTCTGACCCCCTCATTCATTCTTATTTCTGAACTTCATTCAGGAGACCCAATAATTCTACGTTATTAGCATGTCTTAGACACATTTCTCAAGCAGCACATTTTGATGCAAAGAGAAGTGGCACAGTGGTTAGCACAGGCACCCAGGGAGAATTGACCATTACTAGAGTCTTCCGCTGCACTAAGAAAGCAGTGCAGTGGGATGGGAGAATCACCCCCATTGTGCCTGAGCCCAGTATACATTTTCAAAATTACCCTGAAACGAAGAGCAGTGTTTATGGACTCAGGGAGAAAATGCTGGAAAATCTCAGCAGGTCTGGCAGCATCTGTAAGGAGAGAAAAGAACTGACGTTTCTTTGTCAAAGCTGACTCTGACAGCTGACCGGTCTCATTGTTCAACGTTATCTTCCCCAAAAAACTTCCTTCCTTGGTGAGCTGCGCGCAACTGCCCTTGACATCAAATCAGTATTTAACCAAGAGTAGCTTCAGGGAACCTTATCAAAATGGGATGCAATGGAAATTAATCATTTCAGTCCCAGGCCATTGCTGCAGGAGTTCCTCCGGGTAATGTCCTTGGCTCAATCATCTTCAACTGCTTCCTGAATGACTGCCCACTGTATTATATGGTCGGATGTTGGGATATTTGCTGATGATTGCACTATGATCCATGCCATTTGCAAGTCCTCAGATACTGAAGCAATCCATATGTAAACAGACTTAGATAACTTCCAGGCCTAGACTGATAAATGGCAAGTGGTTTGCAGGTCACACGAATGATTGGCAATAAACATCTCCAACAACGAGAGAATCTAACAATTTCCCTTGATAGTCAATGGCATTACTTTTGCTCAATCCCCTTCAACAACATCTTTGACCAGAACCTGAGATAGACCAGCCTCTTAAATATAGTGACTACAAGAACTGGTCGGAAGATGGGTATTTTGAAAAGAACAATTCACCTGATCCTCAAAGCCTTTCCAACATCTACAAGGCACAAGTCAGGAATGTGATGGGATGCTCTCCACTTGCCTGGATGAGTGTGGCTCCCAAAACAATCAAGAAGTTTGAGACTATCTGGGGCAAATCAGTCCCTTTGATCGACACCCTATTTGTGGCCTTAAATATTCACTCCTTCCACACCAGTGGCAGCAGTGTGTACCACATTCAAGATGCACTACAGCAATGTTTTTTTGATAGCACCTTCAGAAAGGTCTCCCACCTAGAAGGTCACATCCATGGGAACGCCATCACCTGCAAGTTCTCCTCTAAGTTAATTTGGAATTATATCATCACTCCTTCACTGTCACTGAGTCAAAATCCTGGAGTTACCTTCCCAACAGCACTGTGGGTGTACTTACATCAGGTTGACTGCAGAGGTTCAAGATTGTGGCTCACCTTCTTGAGTGGAATCAGGAATGAATAACAAATTCTGGCTTTTTCAGTGATGCTCAAATCCCATGAGAGAGAGAAAAAAAAATACAGAAACTTTCTAAACTGCAATTCTCTTTTTTAAAATAGAAGTTTGAATATCGCCTTTAAACTTTAAGTCGGGTTTTCCCATAAGTACTTGAAATAGCAATTCAGATCAATTTATCGAGCTAATTCCAACTTCTGAAACAAATGATGCTCAGGCTTGGTGGCATTATGTTGGAGGCAGAAGTGCTTGCAATTAATTTGAAGATGTCTTCCTTACCCTAGGATTGTTTGGCGTGATGTCACAGTGGTTAGCGCTGCTGCCTTACAGTGCCAGACGCCCAGGTTCGATTCCCGGTTCGGGTCACTGTCTGTGTAGTTTGCATATTCTTCCAGTGTCTGGTTTCCTCCAGATTCTCCAGTTCCCTCCCAGTCTAAAAGACATGCAGGTAAGGTGCATTGGCCATGCTAAGTTCTCCCTTGGTGTACCCCAACATGTGCCAGAGTGTGGCAACTAGGGGATTTTCACAGAAACTTCATTACAGTGTTAATGTAAGCCAACCTGTGACTAATAAATAAACTTTACCAGTCACAAGTATCACCACACAGTGGGACTTCATGTCTTGCTGATGAATGCTGAAAAAAATTCTTAAAACTGCTGCATCTCTTAATTAATGTTCATGTGGTGGTCACTTATTCAGTAGGGAAGAGAAACAGAAGAAATCTTATGGTTCTGCTGAAAAGCCTGTGGCTAATTTGTCAAATCATAATTTTGTTCGATCACTGTGGAAAAATATGTGTTTAAAATTTCATTTGATTTTAATAATACCCAAAACATTGAAACATATAGTCAGCACAAAAGTTCTTGCACACTGAATTAAATATAAAGATAATACTGTCAGTATAGAAAGGCTTAGAAACCCTACAGTGCAGAAGGGAGCCATTCAGCCCATCAACTCTGCACCAACAACAAACCAACCCAGGCCCTAACCCTATATATTTACCCTGCTAATCCCTCTAATAGAGGCATCCTGAGTCAGTAAGAGGCAAATTAGCACGGTCAATCAATCCAGCCTGCACATCTTTGGACCATGGAAGGAAACTGGAGCACCTGGAGAAAATCCAAGCAGATACTGAGAGACAGTGATCCAAACCGAGAATCAAACCCAGGTCTCTAGAGCTGTGAGGCAGAAGTGCTAACTACTGTGCCACTGTGCCATCTAGCTCATTACTAGACTTAAAAAAGGTGAAGTCAAATATTCTCTAATACTGTTGTGTCATTTTACATAAAATATAAAATATTTTCCCAAGAAGGAAAATGCTATTTAAATTTTTCTAAGATTTTGTATCGTTCCGAATGTGCGCAAAATGTAACGATACAATTAAGTTCAGGAAAAGTCTGCTTCGTTTTTGTTTCAATTATTTTGAAGACATAAACGACAAAGACTCTAGAGCATTAGCATTTTTTAATCAACCTCAGGAATTAAAAATTAACGGCAGAGATCTTGAGCAGTGGATGCTGCTGACACCTAAAAGAAACATGACGGCAGATACTTTCTTTTAAGATGGTCTTTCATTTGCAGTTCAGATATTTCCATTTATCCACACCCACTCTTCGAGACATTTTCCTTTTTACAATAAAGGCAGATCATTCTGAAAACACTTGTCTTTTCGCACAGCAACTTCAACATTTTTCCAGTGTGCTTTTTGAATTTTGTTGCTTGCCTGGCCCTTTTGTCATGCTTGGAGTGTCAATGCCAAGTTATTGTATGGAACTCTTTTATAACGCAGTCAAACCAGGGTAAGAATTATACAGTGAATGGTAGGGCCCTGGAGAGTGTTGAGGAGCAGAGGGGCTTAGGAGTACAAGTACATAGTTCATTGAAAGTGGCGTCATTGGTAGACAGTGGTGACGAAGACATTTAACACATTGGCCTTCATCATTAAAGCATTGATTACTGGACTTGGAACATTTTGTTACAATTGTATATGTCAATGGTGAGGTTGCATTTGGAGTAATGTGTACAGTTTTCGCCACTCTGTTATGGGAGAGACATCGATGAATTGGAAAGGGTGCAAAGAAAATTTACAAGGATATTGCCAGGATTAGTGAGCCTGAGTTATTGAAAAAGGTTGGCCAGGCAAGGACTTTATTCCTTGGAATTTAGGAGAATGAAGGGTGACCTTACAGAGATGTGTAAAATCATGAGGGGTATAGATAGGATGAACTCACACAGTCTTTTTCCCAGTGAAGGGGAATTGCAAACTAGAGTGCATAGCTTTAAGGTGAGGGGGAAAAGATTTTAAAAGGGACTTGAGGGAAAACTTCTTCATGCAGGAGGTGGTGTGAATATGGAATGAGATGTCAGAGAATGTGGTTGAGGCAGGTACAATAACAGCATTTAAAAAACATTTGGATAAGTACATGACTGGGAAAGGATTAGAGGGGTATGAGCCAAATGTGACAATTGGGACTAGCTGGGAGGGCACTATGGTCGGCATGGATCAGTTGGGCTGAAGGGCCTGTTTCTGTGCTGTATTGATTTATGACTCTGTGACATGTGTACACTGCGAAAAGCCTGAGATTAGCACTGTTGAAATTATCTCCATGTTCTCCTGCACAATCTCTTCGACTTCTGTGATGCAGTGTCTTAATTCTTTGCCCCTCTTTCCAGTTAATTCCTTCTTAATTGTGCTTTCTGCTGCTCCTCTGAGGATTAGTGCCGTGTTCTTCTGGTTTGAACGATTCTTCATACAAAAGAGAAATGTCACTAACCGTAGTGTAGTACCACAAGAATAGGAGTAGGGCATTTCATCCCGTTAGCTTATTCTGCTATTTAATTTTATCATCGCCAAAAACAACAAGTATTTACATAATGCCTTTGACATAATGAAACACCCCAAGGAATTTCACAGAAGCATTATAAAACATAGTGTGACACTGGCAACATTAAATAACCAGAAGCTTTGTCCAAGAGGTAGGCTTTAAGAAGTGCCTTGAAGGGAAAAGCAAGGTTTACTGGCAGAAATGTGTATAGAAGGTATTTTAGACCTTCGGGACCAAGGCAACTGAAGGCAGGGCTATCAATGATGGAGCAATTGGGACTGGATATCATAGAATCAAAGAATTGTGACAGTGCAGAATGAGTCCATTTGGTCCATTGCGGGCTCTCCAAACAAGTAGCTTAGTCCTATTCCTCTGCCTTTTCCCCATACCCCTGCATACTGTTTCTATTCAACTAATTATCTAATGCCTGATTAAATGCTTCAACTGAATCTGCCTCCACCACACTTGCAGTGCATTCCAGACTCAAACCACTTGCTGTGTGAAAAAGATTTTTCTCACAGCAAATCAATTGAATTTGTGCCCTCTCGTTCTTGATTGTTTTACAAGTGGGAAATGTTTCTCGCTATCTGCTCTGTCCATCCCCCTCATGATTGTGAACATTCCTATCAAATCTCCTCTTAGCCTTCTTCTCTGCAAGAAAAGAGTCCCATCTTCTTCAATCCATTCTCATGACTTAAGTTTCCTGGAACCATTCTTGTAAATTGTTTCTGTACTCCACCCAGTGCATTCACACCATTCCTATAGTGCGGCACCCAAAACTGCACACAGTATTCTAGCTGAGGTCTAACTATTGTCTGTGCAAGTTCAGCATAATCTCCTTGCTCTTGTACTCTTATGTCCCTTATGCTCCTATGAACAAAAGCACAAATATTACATATTTTATGAATGCCTCTCTCCATGTATCGTACCACATTCAATGATATATACATTTTTGCACCAAGGTACTTCTTCTCCTGCATCCTTTTAAAAATTTACACCTTATTTTACATTGCCTTGCCATGATTTTATGGCAAAACCCTTGGAAAACAGTGGCAGGATTGGACAGAGTCAGCATGGATTTATGTAAGGGAAATCATTCTTGATAAATCTACTTGAATTCTTTGAGGATGTAACTCGTAGAGCTGATGAATGGGAGTCAATGGATGTGGTTTATTTGGACTTTCAGAAGGCTTTTGACAAAGCCCCACATTCTTTCTCGTTGTATCACAGCTTGGTGTTGCTCCCGCTCTGCCCAAGACTACAAGAAATTACAAAGGATCGTGAATGAAGTTCAGTCCATTCCGCAAACCAGCCTCCCATCCACTGGCTTTGTCTACATTTCCTACTGCCTTGGAAAGACAGCCAGCATAATTAAGGACACCACACACCCCGGACATTCTCTCTTTCACCTTCTTCCATCAGGAAAAAAATACAAAAGTCTAAGGTCATGTATTAACCAACTTAAGAACAGCTTTTTCCCTGCCACCACCAGACTTTTGAATGGACTTATCTCACACTAAGTTGACCTTTCTCTACACTTTAGTTATGACTAACACAATATTCTGCACTGTCTCCTTTCCTTCTCTTTGAACGGTATGTTTTGTCTGTATAGTACGCAAGAAACAATACTTTTCACTGTATACCAATAGATATGACAATAATAAATCAAATCAAATTAAATCAAAAAGAGATTAGCATGTAAAATTTGAACACGTGGGATTGGGATAGTTTATTGAGATGGATAAAAAACTGGTGGGCAGGCAGGAAATAAAGAATAAGAATAAAGGGTCTTTTCTAAATGGCAATGACTAGTGGGGTACAGCAGGGATAGTGACAGGTACCTGACGGCCACTAGCACTACATGCCCACCTGTCCCAGTGCCAGGTAGTTCCAGGAGTATTTGGATGTCAGTACTGACCAGCCACAAAAACCTAAGCCTCTGGAGGCACTGGTGCAATGACGTGACAAGATAATTAATCCTTCACCTGTATATCCTTCTTCTGGGATCTCACCTCCTTCAAGTTGGATCTCTACATTCTTCCCCTCAGCAGTATTGAGGAGCATGTGGCCGTGGAGAATGAAGCTGCTTCTGATGTTGCTGCCACTTTTCTTGTCCCTCAACAAAGGTGCAAGATGGAACATAGAACATAGAACATAGAACACTACAGCACAAACAGGCCCTTCGGCCCACAAGTTGCGCCGATCACATCACGTACCAACCTACAGACCTATCTATAACCCTCAATCTCATTAAACCCCATATGAGCAACATGAGCTGCCAGCAAAGCTTGGCGAAGCAAGGGATTGTTTCTGAAAGTGAGCGAAATCCACGACAGGTGAAAAGATTTCAAAAACTTGGCAATCTGTGTGGAGTTTGCACATTCTCCTCGTGTCTGCATGGGTTTCCTCCAGGTACTCCTGTTTCCTCCCACAGTCCAAGGTTGTGCGGGTTAAGTTGATTGGCCATGCTAAGAAATCGCCCCTTAGTATCAAGGGATGCGTAGGTTAGAGGGATTAGTGGGTGTAATATGTAGGGATATGGGGGTAAGGCCTGGGTGGGATTGTGTTCGGTGCAGACTTGATGGGCCGAAGGGCCTCTTTCTGCACTGTAAGGTTCTATGTTCTATGTTTTAATCACCTATCAAGCAGTAAAAGGGCTCTGTGAAGGAATGTCATGATCTACAGCCTTTCGCCTGGCAATGGGTAGAGCTGTTCAGTTTCACTGATCAAAGACTTCTCAATCTGCCAGTTTCACAGAAGCAGTTGTGCACTTGCCTGGTTGACCCAGGCAAGCTCTTTACAGCTTGAGAAAGAGATGTCCTGGCTGTTAAAACTATATTTAATTATCCCTTGGAATATTTAAATGCCTTATTCGACAGCACCAAGTGTGAGTTACCCGTTTGCCTTCAAAGTTAGCTGGGTGACAATCAGAAGAAGCGTCACGATGTTGGCATCCCAACACAACATCAATTTTAGGCAACTTAACATTTCCCGTGTACCTTGCTTCTAGATATACCACCCTCTCCCACCCTCACCCTTCACCATGTTTTAGCAGTAACTATCATGTCACACTCTCCAAGTTGCACCGATTATCATTCAACTTATTTCGTGTTCACTGTGTGTTTATAGAAAGAATGCTTCTTTCGATCATTGATCCAAACCAGTCCTTCTGCTCTGATGTTTTGCATACCTATTTCGTATCTCTCTTCTGGTTTAAACACTTTACGTCTTTCAGCTTTTCTTTTTTTTGTGGTTCCTAAAGTGCAATGGTTAGTCCAAACTTCTACTTTTCTTTTGTGTCTGAGCTTTTTTTGTTTCTCCCTGGACTCTGCCATCCTCCTGCCCCCCCACCCCTCCTCCCACCACATAGCCTGTCCACTGCACTTAGTAATTTGAGCATCATAGAATGATAGAAACCCTACAGTGCAGAAGGAGGCCATTCGGCCCATTGAGTTTGCACCGACAACAATCCCACCTTATCCCCATAACCCTTCATATTTACCCCTCTAACCCCTTTAACCTATGCATTCTGGGACACTAAGGGGCAATTTAGTATGGCCAAACCACCTAACCAGCACATCGTTTGGACTATGGGAGGAAACCGGAGCACCTGGACACAGACGCAGGGACAATGTGCAAGCTCCAGACAGACAGTGACCTAAGCCAGGAATCGAAACCAGCTCCCTGGAGCTGTGAGGCAGCAGTGCTAACCAGTGTGCCACCATTGCCCTAATTACTCTTTCAGTGAAGATCTTGATCACCAGTCACCAATTCAGATGGATTTGAATTAGTTAGTATACACAAACTAATCTATCATTATATTCCAGAACCTTGCTTGGGAGGCCATTTGTAGGAACTATTTATCACTTCCACACCACTCAGATTGGTTGCGCGGGAGGAGTTGCGGCCTTGAATTTGCCTTTACGTAACAAATGGATAATCCACCTCTCACAGCAATTATCTTTATTTAACTAACTAAACATCCTGAAAGCTTCAAAAGCCCTATTAACCAAACTGCCAACAACTCTAAGTCTATTGAATCTTTACTGGTGTTCTTTCCATCAGACCAGGACCTGTCTGACCCAGCCAACCTCAGTGTAGTTGCCAGGCATTGTTTAGTTTTGATAGTCATTGTATCCACACACAATGACTGCTTCCTTTTGGTATGCTTTTCCTCTGTGTTGCACATGGCTGGTTCAAAGTTTAGTCAGTTACTTCATAATGCAAGTTAATGCCTATTAAATTCTTATCTCAAGATGTCCAGTCAGTCCTCTGGTTCCATAGCAACCCAAGATTTTGTCCTTGGCTAACAGCAGCCTTAATTTGTCTGAGAGGAAATGTTTATTAATGTCCTTTCGCTCCTCTCCTTGCAGTTAATACAGCTTAGTCATCATCCTTCCTGTGGTCAGGGCTGTTTAAAATGGATCTGTCTTCACCAAGGCAAGTGAAATCGTAAAAACCTTTAGTGTGTTATGCAACTGTTCAACAGATGTCATCCAGCTTTTAGGCATCAGACAGGAGGTCAGTTTATGAAAAATTATAATCCATGGATTTGCTGAGCGATGGCACAATGTCTCCAAGTACATCTTTTCCATTGCCCTCTATAGATAAAAGGGATAACTGCCACCTCCTCAAACTCCAGCCGCTGCCTCATCACAATCAACTTGTGTTCATAGAGTCGTGGAATCCCTACAGTGCAGGAGGAGGCCATTTGGCCCATTAAGTCTGCAATGACCACAATCCCACCCAGATCCTATCCCAGTAATTCCACATATCTACTTTGCTCGACTCCCTGACATTAAGGAACAATTTTCCATGGCCAATCGTCCTAACCTGCACACCTTTGGAGTTTGTGTTGGTTAGAGCACAAAGCAAAGTACTGCGGATGCTGGAATCTGAAACAAAAATAGAGAAATCTCAACAGGTCTGACAGCATCCGTGGGGAGAGAATAGACCCTTTGTCATCTAGACTCAAAATGCTGGCTCTATTCTCTCCCCACACGTGCTGTTGAATCTGCTGAGATTTTCCAGCATTTTCTGCTGTAGTTGTAGCTTGTGGTGGTTCTCCCCTGGTTGTAGTGAACAATTTTGGTCTTCAAGGGGAATTCATGAGTGAGACCACTTTCTTAATGGCCGAGTACCCAAAACAGCAGTGTTAGTGTTAAAATTCAACTTCAGCAGGGATGGAGGACATTTGATAACCACACTCATCGACCTCAGTAATGCTATTCCAGCATAACGGAATTTCACCAAATGCGTGTGATGGTCACCTTCTGCTATTTGCTCTCTCTGTTCCCTCCCCCTGCCGAATTAGGCGTTCACTTGCCTTTTCCTTGTAAGTTTATTTGTTAGTGTCACAAAAATCATAGAAATCATAGAATCCCTACAGTACAGAAGAGGCCATTCGGCCCATCAAGTCTGCACTGACCACAATCCCATCCAGACCCTACCCTTATATCCCTACATATTTTACCCACTAATCCCTCTAACCTATGCATCTCAGGACACTAAGGGGCAATTTAGCATGGCCAATCAACCTAACCCGCACATCTTCGGACTGTGGGAGGAAACCGGAGAACCTGGAGGAAAGCTACACAGACATGAGGAAAATGTGCAAACTCCACACAGACAGTGACCCAAGCCGGGAATCAGACCCGGGTCCCTGGCACTATGAGGCAGCAATGCTAACCACTGTGCCAGTGTGCCACCCCACTGTTTCACTATTTTGTAGGATACCTGCGAAGTGCCACATTGTCCTCTCCTACAAAAATTACCATGTCGCTTCCTTTGAAAGTGGGGAGTTGATGAAGAAGAAGGTCAGTCTTGTAAACATACCTTTGCTCTTATCTCCTTATGCTAACAGGGCAGGGGTGGAGATATTAATGGGGTTGAGTCCGTTGCTCCCAGAAGTAGTGCCAAGACAGACACAGGGGTTGCTGGGTACCAAGGCAGTCTGAGTGAAAATTTGGTTTTGGTGCTCTAACACTGTCCCAACTAATTAACAAACAATAGCCTTCCAGCTATCAGCTCCTACTCACTCCCTATGCCCTATGAATGCTAACTGGTGCCACATAATGCTGCCCACTCAATGCCTTGGTCCTCCACATACTTTATGTCTACATATGCCCCTTTGCCTATCTCCAATGGCTCTTTATCCACTCATACCAACCCATACCCCTATCTGTCCCCTTTTCACTACTAATTTGTGTGCAAATTCATCTAATATCTACCCTGGGCAGATCTCAGGATCTATTCTAAACTGAAAATAAAGTTATATGTCTATTGCAGGCTATTTTATTTTAAATATTTATAAAGTAACATTTATTACATTTGAATTCTTGTAACCACTTAATCCACTCTAAAAGTAAAAGTTTTATTCACGTGCTTAATCCCTTAATAAACTAGCATTAGCATTCATAACCCAAATCAAAGACTGTAACTACTTGGAACTGTCTATCAAACTGTGAATTAACAGGCATACCATTGTGATAATGAAAGATTATGAAAACTGTTGCAAAAAATTATAATGATAGCCTTCAGATGTCAACAGACAGTGAAATAACAAACACTGATTTTTTTTAAATTGCAGGGATTGTTTATTTTTTAATTATTTAAGGAAAGGAAATGCAAATACGTCGACAGTTTGACAGTTTCAATAAGTTTATCATTTTTTGTGCAGATTTATGTCTTGTTTCAACAATCTCAATGGGCATTTGACCTCTCCCAGGGGAAACCTTACTTCTCCCAAACGGATCCCTGCACCTATTCCAAAAGAGGTACCCCAACCCATACCAAAGGGTACGCTACCTCTCTAAATAACTCGGACAGATTTAGACCTTTTCTCAAAAGGTCGAAAGCCCATGAGTCATGTTTTGGATATCCCAGTAACAAAGGCAGTGGCACTTTTATGTTGCCTCCGTGAACAAAGGATGTGCAAAATACAACTAACCCCCAGTTACCATTGGCAAAAATGGTGAATGCTTGAACCAGAGGTGAGATTTCCAAAAATCAGGATTCCACAGTCATTTTGGCTAAACTGGAGACTTTCTCTATTCCTCACTACAGCCCTCTAGGAGCAACTGGTGGAGTGGTACAAATTAAGTTGTTGAGAGTTACAACTTTTGATATCTCTCTTATTTGCCACCTGATTCATTATATTTGCAACAAGATCTGCCCTATTGTCTTCATTCATAAACATCTATAGTTATAGAATGAGAGGTCTAGAGCACAGCAAAGGCCCTTCAGCCCAACATGAGTGCGCCGGTCAAAAACAACTAACTAACTACTCTAATCCCATTTTCCAGCACTTGGCCCATTGTCTTGTATGCCTCAGCATCACAGATGCTCAGCATGAACATCTAAATATTTCTCAATTGTTACAAGGGTCTCTTCCTCCACCACTCTTTCAGGCAGTGAGATCCAGATTCCCACCACCAAAATCAAGGATTAAACTCTCCCAAATGTGGAACATTAGTCTATCAGTGGATCCACTTCTCATATGGAGATCCAACATTGTATCCAATCCATGTGCATCACCTTTGGATGCACTTCAGAATGCCCTGCAGCCATTCAGTGATATCCCTGACCCTGGTACCTGGGGCAGCACGGTAGCACAGTGGTTCGTACTGCTGCTTCACAGCGCCAGAGACCAGGGTTCAATTCCCAGCTTGGGTTCATTCTCTCAATGCCTGTGTGGGTTTCCTCTGAATACTCTGGTTTGCACCCACATCATGAAAGATGTGCTGGTTAGGTGCATTGACCCGAACAGGCACTAGACTGTGGCGACTAGAGGAATTTCACAGTAACTTCATTGCAGTGTTAATGTAATCCTTATTTGTGAGTAATAATTTTGGAGAGTCTTTTGCAGCCAGAGAAACACATATCTGTTCTCCTTACAATTGAATCCCCTACCATTATAGCCTTCCTGTTCTTCCTCATTTCCTCTTGTGTAGCAGATCACCCATTGTGTCATTAAGTTGGCTGTCATTGCTTTCCACTGCACAGTCATCCCCCCCAACAGTATCCAAAATGGTACATCTGTTAGAAAGGGGGATGGCCACAGGGGTCTCCACTACTCTGCCTCATGGCCACCCATGCCCTTCCTGCCTGTTCAGCCTTCACCTGCAGTGTGACCACCTCACTGAATGTACTTTCTATGATTTGCTCAGCATTGTGAATGCTCCACAGTGAATCCACTCACAGTCCCAGCTCTGAAATGCAGCAAGCTAGTTCAGTTGGACACACTTCCTGCACACCTGGTCACCAGTAATAAGTGAAACTTCCATAATTTGCCATATAGCATAGGAAGAGCATGTCACAGGTGCAAGCTCTCCTGCCATGTCTACCATTACCCCGTTTATTCCCTTTGTTCAAAAAAAAACACATATAAGAATATTATCAACTGACCACCCTTACACTAACTTTACTTCTCTTGCCCTACTTTACTTATTTATATTACTTTATTACAATGACTCTTAGTTTCATTTATTTGTGCTGTTTCTCTGTTAACCCCTTCATCCAATGGGAAAACCCACCAAACACCCACACTCTTTGCCTGTACTTTGTATTACTTGTATAGAGGCCTTTTTTTTTGTAGTCTGTCTTAATTGTTTCAGCAACTGGTTTAATTCAGGTTGTTAATGTAAAGGGTAATGTTAAAGTTGTTAACTATCCAAATTATAACAGCCCCATCTAATAGAAGAGATTGTTTTACTCTCCTCAACCCTAAAAGAGACTTAACTGTTTACCCTTTAGAATGAAACCCTACTAAAACAGCATTCCAACATACCTTTGCATCTGAATTCCAAATTTTTCTGTTTTACATTATTTTCTTCATGTTTAACCAATGTTACTTTTTATTCCCTATGCTTAAGCTGTTCCATGCCAGCAAAGAAATATCTCATCTCAGATAATCCTCTTTTAATTGAGCAGCACAATAAACTTGCTCTCCAGATCCTGCAATTTCCTGTTACCATCAGTCATCAGCTTTCCTGGTGCATGGTGCTGCAGAATTTGCCCATTGAGAACATGGCTTGATCTTCAGGAATATAAAATAAGTAAGGGTGTGCAATTTGCATGAATAGAATAAGAAATCACTATTAGTAATAATATTGATGCTGGGCACTGAGCTTGATATATTGACTCTCTTTATAGGGCATGTATGGATATTAGTAGTTTTGCGTTGGATGTACAAGGTACTGAAATAAAGACCCTATTAACTAAAGATTACTTTAGGACTTTTGGGTCAATTGATTACATAGAACACAAAGTCCAGAAACAAGCCATTTGGCTCAACTTGTCCATGCAGGGTGTTTATGCTTCACATGAGGCAGCTCTTCCCACACTACTTTATCTAAGACTTTTAGCATAACCTTTTCATAGAATCCCTACTGTGCGAATTGAACCTGGGTCCCTGCTGCTGTAAGACAGCAGTGTTTGCCACTGTGCCATTGTGCCACCCTTAATTTTATGCCTGTTTCACTCGTGTACTTATCTAATTTCCCTTTAAGATTAAATTAAAGATTACTTAAAGACTCCTTCAGGTTGTGGAACTTCAAGATTCTTCAAGGAAGATTGATTAAAGATCACTTCAGGACTCTTAGAGTTCAATTTATTTAAGATGACTTTGGAACTCTTCAGGGACAACTGATTAAAGATTACTTCAGCACTCTTGGAGTTCGATTGATTAAAGATTACAGGAGGACTCTTCGGGGATGATTGATTAATGATTACTTAAAGATTTTTCAAGACCAATAGACTAAAGATTACATTAGGACCAGACAAAGATGATTTAAACTTGCCAAAATTTACTTTAACAAGGGTGGGGTATCCTGAAAATTGGGCTAAAAGACTTATTCATAGAATCCCTACAGTGCAGAAGGAGGCCATCTGGCCCATCAAGTCTGCACTGATCACAATCCCATCCACACTCTATTCCCATAACCTCTCATATTTACTCTGCTAATCCCTCTGACAAGAGGGTTAATTTAGCATGGCCAATCAACCTAACCTGCACATCTTGGACTGTTGGAGGAAACCGGAGCTCCAGAAGAAACACCACGCAAGCACGGGGAGAATTTGCAGACTCTATGCAGACAGTGACCCAAGGCTGGAATTGAACCCAGGTCCCTGGTGCAGTGAGGCAGCAGTGTTAACCACTATGCCACCATGCCGCCCCCTTGTCCCACTAATGCCACCAGTCTGCTGTTTTCACAATGACCTACTGTTGGCAGGTTACAGTGCCTGACTGTTTCCAGCAGTTGACTCATTTTAGAATGAAAACGGTTCCAAAATGTTCAGTTTTTCATTCTGTTTCTGGGGTCAGGAGGAGTCGAAGTGTGTGTACAAAGTGTGTTTACCCAAGGTGTTATACAGAATGCATCACGACTTAGCTCAACGTACTATTACTTGTTTGGAACTGGTCTTCCATGAAGATTTCTTGCCCCAGTAATAAGCAGTTAATAATGATTGAATGCACATTAAATAAGTAGGACTGTGATAATTAGCTTTTGATAGCTGTATTCTATTACATTGATGTGCATCAACTGGTTCAGTATGTACAGCTGCCAAGAGAAAAGCAACTAAAAGCATTTAAATGATAAAAGTTATGAATTATATATGACTAGAGCTACAAATTAATGCAGTGCAATTCTGAGAGGTGTTAAATATTTTAAACCATCTTTATTCACTAAACCTTTGGGAGTTGCGTTGCTTCTCCAGGGCCTTCATTAGACTGCTCTGACACAGCTTTGTATACAGGGGTTAGACTGGGTGACAATATCTGAATGCCAACATAACTCTCCTCCACAGTGTTGTTGTGATGACTGGCACCTCAATTCTCAAATCTGGCCCCAAACCCCATTTGTATTCTTCAGGAAGCCGATTGCACCCTGCCAAAACTAAAATGTAGATTAGTAACATTACAAGCTTACCTCGATGACAGCACAAGGCAAATTAAAAATGGGAAGTAATGAAATGCAAAACAAGAAGAGAGAAAAGTTGAGTACAATCTAAAACTGGTCATCTATCTGTTGTTTCTTCTGACCTATAAACAAAATAGCGGATGTACACAAATGTTTTAAATGAAGAATGCATTCATGATGTACCCACAGTCAGTGGGCTAGCTCTGGACAATTGGTGATATTTAACATGGGTCTTTAAAGACCCAGTTTTCACTGCTAATACAAAACAGTTTAACAGATTACTTTTTAAAAGTCTGAGCAATGTAGTGAAATGAAACACTCTTGCTTTTGAATGTATTCATACATAAAAAGACCTCTCCTCCCTTGACTATAAATGCACATTAAACTATGACATCTTTTTATGGGATCATTAGTTCTTGTCTGCTTTCCATAATAGTATGTTTGACACAACTGAAATTGCTCTTAAAATTGCTGAAGGATGAAAACTCATGCCTTACATGACTAAAGAGTTTGTCAGCTCATCATTGGCTGCTGTGCCTTCTGCATTCAAATGTCTCACTGTTGAGACACAGACAATGAAGTCCTGAGTACTTTATGCACACAGTGGTAATGATGCAGGCAAACTCCTCTCCTCCAGATGTGTCAAGCCTAGCTTGCTTTAGGATCCTCCGAGCTTGGTTATTTTTATAGGGAGATGAAGGTATTAGAATGATCACTATCCCTCCTTTACGTAGAATTCTGAACTTGAGAAATATTTTTGAAGCGTTTTAACTAGGATTACATGATGTAAATTAAATCATCGTATTGAATAAAGTGTTTCCCTCCTGCAAAACATTGATGTGCACTAAATGTGTCAGCTATGGAAGAGTTGGTAGGGGGAGGCGATGGCTTAGTGGTAATATTGCTAGACTATTAATCTAGAAACTCAACTAATATTCTGGGGACGCTGGTGCGAATCCCACTGTGACAGATGGTGAAATTTGAATTTAATAAAAAATATTCGGAATTAACAATCTACTGATGACCATGCAAACATTGTCAATTGTCAGGAAAAGGCCATCTGGTTTATGAATGCCCTTTAGGGAAGGAATTCTGCCATCCTTACCCAGTTTGGCCTACATGTGACTCCAGACCCACAGCAATGTGGTTGACTCTTAACTGTTCTTGAAGGGCAACTAGGGGTAAATGCTGGCCAGCCAGCAACACCCATGTTCTATGAATGCATAAAAAAGTTGTTAGCACTTTTATTTCAGAGCTAGAAGTTTAATTCCAAAAACCTGGAGCTACATTTTGCATTTTTCAGCAGTGGGATGGAAGCATAACAGAAATTGAGCAATCTGCCCATTCCCAATCCCGCCATCTCAATTTATTCAATAAAATGTTAGTTGGCCAATTACTGGCCAACAAGAGGTGAAAAGGGGAGGGGGGAGTGAGCTTAACAACTTTTACCATGAGGCTATAAAATAAAACCAAAATACTACGGATGCTAGAAATCTGAAATAAAAACAGAAAATGCTACAAAAATACTCAACAGCTCTGGCAACACTTGTGTAGAGAGAAACATAATGACTCTTTCTTAGAGCTGAAGAGAGATTGCGACGTGATGCATTTGATGTTGTTGAAAAGAGGTGGGGGGAGGTAAGTGGAACAAAGTAGAAGGTTAGAGACATTGGAGATCAGGAAGGATCACATGAAAAAGATGCCATAGACACAAGACAGAACAATTGGTAATGGGAGTATTAAAGACTAAAGCAGTGTTAATAGCAACATTACGCACCACTATCCCTACCAGGATAGACTGACAGGTCTCCGCATCTTCACTGAATGGAGGCCCGAACAATTCCCATCCATAACTACCCCCTCTGTGTGGCTGAACTGGTTTTACTCATTGAACAATTTCTCCATTACTTTGTCTCACTTCCTCCAAACAAAAGGCGTAGCTATGGATACCTGCATGGGCTCAAGTTATGCCTCTTTTTATGGAGTATATGGAATATTCCTCGTTCCAGTCCGACTCAGACACCCTCCTGTAACTCTTTCTCATGTCTATTGACAACTGCGTTGATGTTCCTCTGCACTCTCATCTGGACCTGGAAACTTTGCTGTCACTCTCGCCTTCACTGGGTCCATCTCCGACACTTCCCTTCCCTTCTTTCTGTCTACCAATATTTATTGCAAACTCACTGACACCCACAGCTTCCTCACACCCTATTTCCTGTGAGGAGTCCATCCCATTTTTCAATTTCTCCGTCTCCATCGCATCTCTTCTGATGATGTCACATTCCACAATGGCATTTCTAACACGTTTTCCTTTCTTCCTGAGCAAAGGTTATCAGCCCCCATCCCTGGGTAACCTCTTTGCGGAACACATTTGCTCAGTCTGCAAGCGTAACCCTCATCTTCCTGTCGCTTGCCATTTCAATTCATGATTTTGCTCTCATGCTTACATTCCTGTCGTTGGCCTGTTGCAATAATCCAGAGAACCCCAAAGTAAACTGAAGGAGCATCGCATCATCTTCCAATTAGGCATTTTATAAACTTCTGGAACGAACATTGAGTTCAATAACTTCAGACCACGAACTCTGTCCTCCATTTTGATTTTATTTCAATTTTTTCCATCCCATCTCCTAAAGTATCAGTCTGTACCTAGTTCTCATGCTATGCTTTCAGAAAATGCTGACAGCTGTTCTGCTATTGGCACATTCTGCTTAACGTTTATGCCAACTAACATCTGTTTTAGTCTTTACTTATATCACTATCACTCCCTTTGTCTTGAGTCTGTGACATTGCTTTCATTTAATCTCTCCTGATCTTGGACCTATCCATACTTGATATTAATTTCATATGACACATCGGTTATGAACATTAACATTATATTTTGGTCTACCTGCTTTACCCCACCTCCCCATCATTTCAACAGCATAAAATCAATCACATATACCCCTCTTCAGCTCTGAAAAACAGTCAAGCATCCTCAAAACATTAACTGTTTCTTTCTCCACGGATGCTCCCAGCCTTGCTGATAATTTCCCAGATTTTTCTGTTTTTTTTATGACCCACAAAGCGATCGTTATCTCATGCACCCCTTTCCTCAGCTCCAGCAAACCACAAGCAAGCCTCTAACACAGACACATCCTGGTGTCTTGCTCACTCAACTTCAGGCTCTTCATTTATGTGCCTGATTGCTTTCCCTTCCCTATTCCTTTTCACTCACCCGATGAAGGAGCAGCGTTCCGAAAAGCTTGTGATTCCAAATAAACCTGTTGGACTTTAACCTAGTGTTGTGAGATTCCTTACTGTACTCCTCTTCATTCACCATGCCCTCTATCCACATCTATATTCCACACTTACACTATAGCCATCCCTGTTCTGTTCTCAGGCCCTCTGCATTGCTGCTCTGTTCACTCTGAAGCCACATACAGCATATCTCCACCCTTCATCAGATCACTATTTCAGAAACATAGTGTTTCAAATATATTTTCAGGAAGTTATTTCCCCAATTGCTTGGTTTGTATATTGAGACTTTTAAGACCATCCCTTCATCACTGAATTCCCTCCTTCCTTGCATAGAAACCATATAACATTCCAGGCCTTGGCCTAACAACTGATCAATTTCTCACCCTGGTTTTCTGCATGGAAAGCATTATGATTTGTTACTTAACTGTCAACATCTTGCCAATATCACTTAAAGTGTAGTATTTCAGTCAGTTCCATAGTGATCTCCCCCCAGCCCATCTGCTCCCCCCCCACACCTGCAACCCCCCCCCCCCCCCCACTGTACAGTGATGGTGCCCACTATCCAGCAGGACCCTTTACCATCACATTCCCCTACAAAGCAGTATATTAATAATACCCGTCCTCAAACAGCACTTCATAGAATCCCGACAGTGCATAAGGAGGCCATTCAGCCCATTGAGTCTGCATCGACTCCTATCCCTACAGCTCCAAATATTTACCCTGCTAGTCACTCTGACACAAAGGTTCGAGTTAGCATGGCCAATTAATCTAACCCATACATTTTTGGAACGTGAGAGGAAACCGGACCACCCGGAGGAAACCCACACAGACACGAAGAGAATGTGCAAACTCCACACAGTCACCCAAGTTGGGAATTGAACCCAGGTCCCTGGTGCTGTGAGGCAGCAATGCTAACCACTGTGGTACCGTGCCACCTTTCCAATTATATACCCGCTTTATTCGCTGCCAGCCCTTCATTCTCCTGCTACGACCTTGACTCCTCTTCCTACTGGCCAACTTTGTGGACTCAACTGCCTCCCTCTTCTACTCACAGTATTTTGGCCACAGGGCCCCTTTCTCCACTGAGTGCAGCAGTGACCCATAAGGGAAAAGTAGTAAAATGGTGAAATAAGGATACCGGTCTGAACTGGTTTTGTACAATTTAAAATGGAATACCAGTTAAATGGGGAAATCAGAATACTATCCAAATCGTTTTTTTCCCTTCTGGGACCAGGCCCTAGGTGTTGCTGAGCAAGAAATTCACTGACATCCTTCTTCCACTTCAAAATGCTGCCCTGATATATTTTCAGCCTTGGATCAAAATCCTAGAACTCCCTTCCCAGCAACACTGTGGATGTACCTACATCACATGGACTGCAGTGGTTCCAGCAGGTAGCTCACCACCACCTTCTCAACAGCAATTAGGGGTAGTCAGCAGATGAAGGCTTGCCAGCAATATTCACATCCCAAGAGCAAATAAAACACTGCAGGAATCCTCTTTCTGGTCTACTTCATAGAATCATAGAATCTCTACAACGCAGGAAGAGGCTATTTGGCCCATCAAATCTGCACCGACCATAATTCTACCCAAGCCCTACCCCATACCCCCACCCATTTACCCTGCTACTCCCTCTGACACTATGAGGCAATTTAGCATGGCCAGTTAACCTAACCTGCACATCTTTGGAGTGTGGGTGGAAACCAGTGCATCCAGAGAAGACCTTCGCAGACACAGGGAGAACATGCAACTCCACGCAGACAGTGACCCAAGGCCGAAATCGAACCCGGGTCCCTGGCACTTTGAGGCAGCAGTGCTGCCCATTATGCCATCGTGCTGTCCTCACATTAGCCATCTATCCAACTCTTCCAATTCACCCCTCCTCTTCCCATTCCCCTCATCCTCCCCTTCTCATCTCTCACCATCTTCCCATTAACTTATCCTCCTCCTCTTCTTTCACCCTCTACCCTGTCTGCAGAGGAGAAGGAAACTCGAAAAATTGTGACAAATAATATATTAAGCAAATAGTAATGTAATAAATAATAGAATAATAGAACGTCAGTAGTAATAAATAAAAATAAAGGAAGAATTAATACATCTGTGATTGAGATCTTCAGTGTGAATAAAATAAAGTGCCATGACAGTAATAAAATAGAATACAGTAAAATGACAGAGTTAATATAAAAGTCCAGAATCTGGTATAATCAGAGATCCAATATAAGAAATTAAATGATATGTTCTGGCAAATGTGTACAGTAAACAATAGCAAGGAACAAACTACACAAAGTCTGATACAATACAATAAGTCACATTGTATAAGTAAGCCTGCAGTCTAGAAATTGTTCTTTGCAATATTAGCGTGTGCCATTTAGAAGTTTACTTTTTAGCTTCTTTGTTTTTGCAAGGAATTTGATAACCTATTACAATATTACAACCTGAAAATAGTGAACAAGAAAGAATACATTGATCATTTACTTGCCAATACCACCAATAGTAAATAGTAAAGTCAATTTGTAATAATTTGCAATACATTTTAAATATCTGTTTTATAAAGTGATAAATCGTCATGTAAAAATAAGGATTAATTTCGTGAAATGATGGTCAGCCCTTCGCAGCATGATGTTAGGCCACCTACTCTAGGAGCACTGCAGTGGTCACACCGGCCCACCTCAGTTCTCTGGGGCTTTGACCCAGTCGCATCATATGATTTCAGAATCGGCTACCCCTCACACCCACATGGTCCTTATACTTTTCATGCCAACTGATTTCAATGTAATGCCAACTCATGTCCCCAACCACCATTGGCCCCTTGTATTCAATATGTCAACTCAATATCGACTCATATCCCCCAGCAATGTCCCCATTACCATGGCTCCTCATACTGCCCATGACAACTAAATGCCAATTAATGGCTTTCCGTGCACATTCATCCAGTATGTCCATAACCAGTGAGTCATATAATAACAATGATAAGTATGGATCAGTTGAAAAAAAACAGCTATTCACAAGTCTAGTTTTGACAACGAAAAGTGTTGTTTGTACAACCAAATAAAAGTCTCAGTCACATAAACCATTAAAACATTTAGAAGAGAGGCTTCAAACACCCAAATCTCATTCAAAAACAGAAAAAATGCTGGAAAATCTCAGCAGGTCTGACAGCATCTGTGGAGAGAGAGTGGAGCCAATGTTTCGAGTCTAGATGACTCGTCAGAGCAGTATTTTGCGTTTACCCAAATCTCTTATACTTTTTCAAACATTGAAATATTATCAAAACAGATCAGAGAAAAAACAATTTATCACAACCGCGCAAAGGTGTCAATCAAGCAAAGACACCAGTTCACTTCAATTGTCAAAACAGAAGCCCCCTACTGAGGTGCTGTTTTCATTAGTCAGGGCTCACGGCCTTATAAAAATATTTACAAAGGTATATCTGCATGTCTCAACCTTCCACAACCCACATTCCTATCACACACAAGCATGCAAAATTTACAAATTATGCTATAGGTAGTTACTTAATTAGCCAAACTAAAGTTCAATGCTGAAAGATAAAAAAACTTGAGAGTTCGCTATTTATAGTCCTTGGCTGGGCGCTGTATCTGTGGCAGAATTTTTTCCAAGTTCCTTTAGATTCCAGGAGGTGAGTTGAAGTCTTTGTGACTGCAATTGCCAGGGACAATTTGTTTTTAATCCATTATCCTTCTTTTCCCAAAAGTCGATGAGTTTTGCATCTGAAGTTCCTTTCGATGGTAAATTCACTCTCTGTGCGATGGATTTTTAAACTGAAAGAGACTGGTCAGGATTTTCTGCTTCCCTTTTTGTAATGATGTAAAAGCATGATTTTTCTTTCACCACCACCTCCCCCACCCCTCCACACCAGCCAGTGCCAGTGTGATATCTCCAGGCCTGCTAGTGCCAGGGTGCAGTGCCTTGGTATTACCAAGGGGTTCTGTGGAAAGGCTTTTAGTTAACCTTTGTGCACTGGGGTAACCTTTAAAAAAAGCCCCAATTTTCCAAAGACTTAGGTTGTTGGCAGATGTCATGGAACCTGCCCCTTGCCTTTATCCTTACTAAATCTGGGACAATACGGAGAATGACGCTGTCAGCGCCACTTTTCTCATGCATTAAAGGCCTTTGCCGATATATGGGTAAATTCTGCCCACAAGATCTGAACTTGGGAAAGGCAAGAATGGAGCTTCATTGACAGATGTTCTTGACTATTTACTGTACCTGTGCTTCACAGATTCTATTAAAAGAGATTTTTTAAAATTCATTTAAGGATTGTGGGTGTCACTACCAAGGCCAGCACTTATTTCTCATCCCTAATGGCCCTTGAACTAAGTGGTTTGCTAGGCCGTTTCAGAGGGCAGTTAAGAGTCAGCCACATTTCAGTGGATCTGGAGTCACATATAGGCTGGACTGGGTAAGGATGACAAATTTCCTTCCATGAACGACATTGGTGAACCAGATGGGCTTTTACAACAATTGATACTTGTTTCGTCATTATCCTTAGATGTTTGATTTCAGGTTTTTATTGGATTCAAATTTCAATATCTGTCATGGTAGGATTCGAACCCTGGTCCCCAGAACATTACCCTGGGTCTCATATCTTACCTACTCTAGCCTACATGTGACTTCAGATCCACAGTAATGTGGCAAATGCAATGGCAAGTTTAGTTTATTTATTAGCATCAAAAGTAGGCTTACATGAACACTGCAATGAAGTTACTATGAAAATCCCTTAGTTGCCACACTCCAGCTCCTGTTTGGGTACACTGAGGGAGAATTTAGCTTGGCCAATGCACCTAACAACAGCATTATTGTCTGCCTCACTTAGGAGCCTGACTTAGGGAGGGGAAGAGAAGAGAAATGTTCCATCTCCTACATGATGTAGTGTAGCACGTGATATTAATTGAAGAAAATGTTTCATATTTATTTCCCTTTTTGATATTCTCTACATCAGTCTCTTCATTTTGCACCACCTTTATATTCTTAGCCATGCTGGATGCCAAAATCCTTACTGTCAGCATTGCTGGAATATTAACGATGACAAATATGTTGACTGGGGAGGTTTTCTTATTGATACCCTCGAAGTAGAATGCACCAAGACAAATTTGAGCAGGTGTAGCCTAGATCCACTGTCACTTCAGGCACCAGAAAATATATACCTGAAAATCTGTGACAATTTCAGAGAGCGAGTGGGTCAGCTCGCCACCAAAACTCCACCTCTCCTTAAACCACCAAAAATTGGAATACATATAGGCAAGAATCCAGGCCTGCAAACTCTGGTCACTGAAAAGCAGTGATCAACAAAGCTGGCTGAGCAATTAGTCAAGTGCAAATCTGAGGCCACCATGCTTAAACCTGTACAGTGCTTTGGTCAAGTAAGATTATTATATGTTGAATTCAGCCTCAGCAATTAAGTAGGGAGGCAGTGAAAAGAAGGGCCATGGCATGATCACTAATGATGTGGAGATGCCGACATTGGACTGGGGTAAGAACAGTAAGAAGTCTCACAACAGCAGGCTAAAGTCCAACAGGTTTATTTGGAAGCACAAGCTTTTGGTTTGTCACTCCTTCCTGGCCTGAGGAAGGAGCGAGACTCCAAAAACTTGTGCTGCCAAATAAACTTGTTGGACTTTAACCTGGTGCTGTGAGATTTCTTACTATGATCACCAGACGACTGGGTTTTAAGGAATGTCTGGAAAAAAAAATCACTTTGCGGGAAATGAACAAGAGGGCAATTTATTGGGATATATAATACGAATGGAACAGGTACAGTTAAATTTAGAGCATAAAGTTAAGCTGAATCAACAATGGGGAGGCGAAGGCCTGGTGGTATTACTGTTAGACTATTAATCTCGAAACTCAGCGGATGTTCTAGGGACCCGGATTCGAATGCTGCCATGGCAGATTGTGGAATTTGAATTCAATAAAAAAAATCTGGAATGAAGAATTTACTGACGTCCATAAAATTATTGTCAATTGTCAGGAAAACCCATCTGGTTCACTAATGTCCTTTAGGGAAGGAAATCTGCCATAGAGTCATAGAGTCATAGAGGTTTACAGCATGGAAATGGGCCCTTCGGCCCAACTTGTCCATGCTGCCCTTTTTTATTAAAACCTCCAAACTAATCCCAATTACCCACATTTGGCCCATATTTCTCTATTCCCATCATACCCATGTGACTGTCTAAATGGCATCCTTACCTGGCCCGGTCTACATGTGATTCCAGAGCCACAGCAATGTGGTTGACCCTCAACTGCCCTCAGGCAACTGGGGATGGGCAATAAGTGCTGGCTAGCTAGCAATGCCTGTATCCCACAAATAAATAAAAAAAAATTGACAAGAGAATGGAGGAACAAGTAAAAGTCAAGCTTAGGACTGATACCAGCCCCCACTTTTTCACATGCAGCATGGTTAGATTCTGGAATGATCATTTTGTGAGCATTGTGTAAGAAAAGCTCTGAAATCATTAATGATACGACCTCAGGTCACCATCTGTGTGGAGTTTGCATGTTCTCTCCGTGTCTGCGTGGGTTTCCGCTGGGCGGTCCAGTTTCCTCCCACACTCCAAAGATGTGTGGGTTAGATGGATTGGCCACGCTAAATTGCCCCTTAGTGTCGGGGGTGGGGGGGGGGGGGTAGCAGGGTAAACACTTGAGATTAAAGGGATAGGGTGGGATTGTTGTCAGTGCAGGATTGATGGGCCGAACGGCCACCTTCTGCATTGTAGGGATTCTATCTTTACATGATTCAATACTGTGGTCAAGTAACCTATTTGGACTGAATGGCCTCCCTTACCTCTACCATTTTTATTTTATTCCTGAGTACTTTGGAAGAATGGTAAAGGTATAACTTGATAAACTCTTTCAGGAATCATGAAGCTAATTTCCACTTAAGGCCTTTTAATAGATGGAAGGTGCATTAGGGCCAGTCCACTAGACATGATGTAAGAATAGTCTCTTTCTGGGCAGCACGGTGGCACAATGGTTAGCACTGCTGCCTCAGCGCCAGGGACCTGGATTCGATTCTCAGCTTGGGTCACTGTCTGTGCAGAGTGTGCACATTCTCTTTGTGTCTGCATGGGTTTCCTCCGGGTGCTCTGGTTTCCTCCCACAGTCTGAAAGGTTAAGTGCATTGGCCATGCTAAATTCTCCCTCAGTGCACCCTAACAGGTGGCGGAGTGTAAAAACTAGGGAATTTTCACAGTAACTTCATTGCACTGTTAAAGTAAGCCTACTTGTGACACCAATAAATAAGCTTTAAACTTTGCATTAGGCTCATGAAACTGGTCCGACAAACCTCAGCACTGAGCTCTCGATTCTGTGAAGGGAACAAAGTTTTTCCCATTTTTGGAGACACTAATGCAGTCAGTGAATGCCATGCCACACATGTGCACTGACCTCATTAACGCTTCCAAATGTATTTAAATTTGTTACAATAGACTGCGTGACAAATTCCCTATGGTCTCTGGCAGCACAGCTGCTGATGCTGTGAGCAGCCGTGTAAAATGAGCACTAGGAGGCCTCCAAGCTGTTCAGTCTCGAGCTCCGTGGCTTAAAAATTTGACGGCCTGATCTTGGGCACTTGAATTTTTCCTGCTCCTCATGAATTGCCAACCTGACCTCAGTGAATTATAGCATTTATTTCTCCCAGCTTCTCACTGCTGTGCCTTCTGCAATTCAGCACTCCTTTCACACGGGCTTTTGACAACATCTTTTTGGCTGCACAATTTAGTCCCTGTGGCTGCAAACACATCAGTAAGCCTAGGAATTCATTTGGGCTGCCGCTAGAATTTTGTAACCGGAGATACTGCTATGAGATACTTGTCTTTCACAGGAAATCCAGTGGAGACCTGCACATGCCCAACCGATACTAACTTCCCTCACGCACAGGCAATAGATAGCCTGCTAGGGTTGAGTCTGTGGCAACGTTTGTGCAATCCATCACGCAAACCAGCCTCCCATCCATTGACTCTGTCTATACTTCCCGCTGCCTTGGCAAAGTAGCCAGCATGGTTAAGGACTCCACACGCCCTGGACATTTTCTCTTCCACCTTCTTCCATTGGGAAAAAGATACAAAAGTCTGAGATCACATACCAATTTGCTCAAGAACAGCTGCTCCCCTGCTGCTGTCAGACTTTTAAGTGGACTTACCTTGCACTAAGTTCTCTACACTCTAGCTATGACTGTAACACCACATTCTGCACTCTCTCTCATTTCCTTCTCTATGAATGGTATGCTTTGTCTGTATAGCACGCTAGAAACAATACTTTTCACTATATGTTAACAATAATAAATCAAATCAAAGTTGGTACGGAGAATGATTTTGTGAGTGCCTTGTTGAAGTAGCAATGGGTGCTGGCTAAGAACCCCCTTGGAATTTGAAGGCAGGAATTTTACATCGTGGGTGGAATCATTAACCAATAACATTTGTGCCAGCTCTCAGGGAGGAAGTAATGCCTCTCTGCATTGCCTTTTAAATTTTAATATTTTAAATACTTTTTTCACTTGAGCTTGTGTCAACTATTGTTTTTGTCAAGTTATTTTATGCCCCAGTGCTCTGCTGCCTAATGTAAGAAAATGGTTGAAATTCTCCCATGTTGCCCGCTGCGGGAATCGTCGGGGGAAAGACAGAAACTTTTGGAAGGCCGTTCAAAGGTCCGTTGAGCTTAGATGGGAATTTCCAGACTTTTAGTTCATTGCAGCCTTAGTTCAAGCATGGACAAAAGAGCTGAATGCCAGACACGAGGCGAAAGCGACTGCCCTTGACATCAAAGCAGCATTTAACCGAGTGTGGCATTAAGGAGCCCTAGCAAAGCTGGAATTAATGGGTATTGGGGGAGAAAACCCTTCATTAGTTAGAGACATGCCTGGTACAAAGGAAGATGGTTGTGGTGATTGGAGGTCAATATCTCAGTTCAAGGACATAGAATCCCTACAGTGCAGAAGGACATCATCTGCCCATCAAACCTGCACCAGCAGCAATCCTACCCAAGCCCCATCTGCACAATCCCATGCATTTACCCTGCTAATCCCTCTGACACTATGGGGCAATTTAGCATGATCAATTAACCTAACCCACATAACTTTGGACATCATTGCAGACACTCTTCAGGGTAGTGTCCTAGACATGATCATCAATGATCTTCCTTCCATCATAAAGTCAGGAGTGGGGATGTTCACTGATGATGGCACAATGTTCAGCACCATTCGCACCTCCTCAGATCCTGAAGCAGTTCCGAATGTAGCAAAACCTGGACAATATGCAGGCTTGAATAGACAATTGGCAAGTTAGATTCACGCTACGCAAGTGCCAGGCAATGACAATCTCCAACCAGAGAGGATCTAACCATCGCCACTTAGCATTCCAAGACATTACCATTGCTGAATCCCACACTAGCAGCATCCTGGAAGTTGCTATTGACCAGAAACTGAACTGGACAAACCATATAAATTCTGTGGCTGCAAAAGCCACAGTAAGAAGTCTCACAACACCAGGTTAAAGTCAAACAGGTTTATTTGGTAGCAAAAGCCTCTTGCTTTCAGAGCACTTTCTACCCCTTTGTCAGGTGAGTGGGAGTTCTATTCACAAACAGAGCATGTAAAGACTCAAACTCAATTTACAAAATAATGATTGGAATGCGTGTCTTTACAGATAATCAAATCTTAAAGGTACAGATATTGTGAGTGGAGAGAGGTTTAAGCACAGGTTAAAGAGATGTGTATTATCTCCAGACAGGATAGTTAGTGAGATTTTGCAAGTCCAGGCAAGTCGTGGGCGTTACAGATAGTGTGACATGAGCCCAAGATCCAGTTGAGGCCATCCAGAAGTTGGCTATCAGTTTCTACTCAGCGACTCTGCGCTGTCCTGTGTTGTGAAGGCTGCCTTGGAGAACGCTTACCAGAAGATCAGAGGCCAAATGCCCATGACCGCTGAAGTGTTCCCCAACAGGAAGAGAACACTCTTGCCTGGTGATTTTCCAGCAGTGTTCATTCATCCGTTGTCATAGTGTCTACATGGTCTCCCCAATGTAAGATGCCTCGGGACATCCTTTCCTGCAGTGTATAGGTAGACAACATTGGCCGATTTGCAAAAGTATGTACTGCGTATCTGGTGGATGGTGTTCTCACATGACTTGTGCCTTGTACATGGTGCATGGGCTTTGGGGAATTAGGAGATGAGTCTCTGACATGCCTTTGTAGGTGGTGGAATACTTTCCACTTGCCTGAATGAGCTCTAACAACACTCAAGAGGATTGACACCATCCAGGACAATGCAGATCGCTTGATTGATATCCCTTCCATAAATATTCACACCCTCTACCGCTGGCAAACATTGGCATCACTGAATATTACCTACAAGACGCACAGCAGGAACTCACCAACGCTCTTCTGTCAGCGTGTTCCAAATCCATGAAACTACCACCAAGATGGACAAAAACAGTGGATACCTGGGAAAACCACCAATTGAAGGTAAGCCTCCAAGTCACCTGATTTGGTCATCAACCTAATTTGGAGATATATTGCTGTTGCTTCACTATTAATATCCAGGAACTCTTCCCCTAACAGCACTGTGGGATGTACCTGAACCTCAGGGATTGCAGAGGTTTAAGAAGACAGCTCACCATCACCCTCTGAAGGGCAACTAGGGATGGGTAACGAATGCTAGCCTAGCTCACGATGCCCAATTCAGCTAAATGAATTTTTAAAAAATCTTCCCTTTATCAAAGTTTTTCGTAAGTTTGAGAAAAAGATCTCCTTTGCTTCTTTTTCTTTTTATGTGCGTTCTACTTTATAATAATGATGACACTTCAGATCACCTCATTGGTTGTAAAAGTATTCTCAGGTCAAAGAAGCTAGATCAGTGTAAGTTACTTCTTAATCTGCTCTATTCTTGGTGGCACAGTGGTTAGCACCACTGCCTCACAGCGTCAGGGTCCCAGGTTCAATTCTGGCCTGAGTCACTGATCAGATCAGCCACTGTGTGGAGTTTGCACATTCCCCCCATGTCTGCATGGGTTTCCTCCGGGTGCTCCTGTTTCCTCTCACAGTCCAACGATGTGCGGGTTATGTTGATGTACAATGCTAAATTGACCCCAATGTCAGGGTGATTAGCAGGGTAAATTTGTGTTGTTGCGGGACTGGTTGGGATTATGGTTAGTACAGATTTGATGGGCCGAATGGCCTCCTTCTGTAGGGCATCTATGATTATAAAATCCCTGATTTCTCTCATCTTCCCTAATAATTAGAACATTATTTCATTCAATATCTTTCTGAACCCTTCCTGTGGTCTTGACAGTTTTCCTAAAATAGAGTGCATGAATGTAGGAGTTTTTTTGCGATCAAATCAAAACTTAATCAAATCAAAAAATATTAAGTAACATGCTTTATTTGATATAGTATCACCCTGTACGGCAAGAACAAAAAATGCCTCAAAATTAGCACTCAGTTCCAATCAAGCCGTGACACAGTTAAACACAATCAGGCTTGCAAAGTTGAATGGGAGGACATGTTTGTTTGACAGATAAGTGCTGGGAATGAGAGACAAAGCTACTTTCATCTTGAAATTTGATTGAAGATTGGAGAAAATGCAAGGAGTCTTCACAAATGACCCTGGAGGTTTACTTCTGGTTTAAGGTCTTCAACAGGCATTAATGGACTAATAAGACAGTTTTGCAGCCACTGGGTCAATTGGACCCGTTATCACAGCAATTAAAATTTTGGTTATTTTAAATATTTGCATTGTTGCCAGTAAGTGATCAAAAGAAGATCCGAAGCTCCCACCTGAAACAGGCATCATGCCTGACGCCTCTACAAATAAGAGGCCTAAAATCTATTTGATACCTCCTTCATCAAATGGGTTTGCTTTGAATTCAGCCAGCATTGAATCTGCTTCACACAGGAATATTAGGTTTTTATAATGCCTGACAATGTTTCTTAAAAGCTGGTAGCAAAATTTTTGAACTTCTAAGAATTGCATACCTAAGAAAGTAGCCAGGCTGTTCACAAGGGCTTTCCCTATCTGTCCAGGAATACCACAGACAATGCCACTGTTAACTCCTTCTGCCCACAGCCATGCTGCCTCTCTACCCATCTCCATCACTGCTTTGACTTTCTCAATCAGTCGCCACCTAAATAGCACTCCATCTATTATCCTGACATCTCTCCTTCCAATCGTTACCTTGACCTTTTCCTCACCCTTCTAATCACCTCCTCTCCTGATCACCGTCCTTCAATTCTCAAACATACCTATCTACAAATTGTAAGACCTACCTTTCTTGCGGATAATGGTGTATGAGCTCAAACGGCCTTTGTTGGGAAGCTGCCCGGGTACGTTCAGCAGGCACCTGCAGCTCACTGATCAGATGTGAATGCCGCCTGGTGCCAAGTTCCTTCGCTGGGTAAAAATCTTGGAACTCCCTTCCCAGCACCACTATGGATGTACCATAGTCAAAACAATGGTTAACAGGGCAAAGTTAAATGAGAACTTATAGTATGAGCAGGCAAATAATACATACTGTCCACTTAAGACGCAAGTTTCATAGAATAGAATCATAGAATCCCTATAGTGCAGAAGGAGGCCATTCGGCCCATCGATCCGGCACCAACCACAATCCCATCCAGGCCCTATTCCCGTAACCCCACATATTGAGCCTGCTAATCCCGCTGACACTAAGGGTCAATTTAGGATGACCAATCAACCTAACCCCCACATTTTTAGACTGTGGGAGGAACCCGGAACACCTGGAGGAAACCCACACAGACAGGTGGAGAACGTGCAAACTCCACACAGACGATGACCCAAGCCAGGAATTGAACACGGGTCCCTGGTGCTGTGAAGCTAAGCTGTGAAGCAGCAGTGCTAACCATTGTGCCGTCCTTAAAGGAGAGGAGCAGGGTTAATTATTTAACACACATTGAAGGCCACCATGGCAGACTTTTAGATTCACACCCAGGCTCCAGAAAGATGTTCAAGGCTCCTAACAGAGGCAAGACAGCCAACTATACTGTGCCAACTCAGCAGGGTATGATTGTTTGATGTCCTGATATCATTGCTAGATGTGAGCTTGCCTGCAATAAGATGAACAAAATTGAACCTTATGCCACAATATTTTACTCCCATTCCTGGCTGTTAAAATTGCGCTGGCCGGAAGCAGCATAGAGAGACTAGACAAAATGGTCTCCAGCTTTGAGGTATGTGGGTAGATAGTCGGGGTTGGGGAGCTCTTAGAGGAGCTGGTGAAATGGGTGTGAAGGTTCTGGATCCAGAGATTCCACTTGGCACACGTGGTAACAAAAATAATAAATGAACACCATTAGCCGCTTCTGGCTCTGATTCCAGTTACCCGGTTTGTCTTTGATCAAGTTTTAATTTAAAATCTCAGAATTCGTACAGAAATCTGGATAGACCACACTTAGAGCAGTGCCAACAGTTCTGGTCTCCACAATACATAGAACAATGAGGCACTGGATAAGGTAAAGAGCTTTAACTGAATATTTTTAGAGCTGAAAGTTTATACCTATCAGGAAAGGTTGAGCAGTCAAAGGAATTGAAGGCTATTGGGATAAATGGGAATGTAGAAATTAAAGTACAATCAGATCGGCCATGATCCAGTCAAACTGCAGAGCAAGCTCAAGGGGCCGAATGGCCTACTTCTGCTCCTGTTTTGTATGTTCACATATACTCTTTTGGATGGACTTATTGGGCATCTTTAAGATTAGAGATTTAATGTGAGACAACCTCAGTTCACTAGTGACAGTCATTTATGAATTTACAACACCAGGTTAAAGTCCAACAGGTTTATTTGGTAATACAAGCTTTCAGAGCATTGCCTCTTCATCAGGTGAGTGAAGAGTGTGTTCACAAACAGGGCATGTATAGACACAGACTCAATTACAAGATAATGGTTGGAATCTGAGTCTTAACAGGTAATCAAGTCTTTTCAGGTACAGGCAATGTGAATGGAGAGAGGGTTAAGCAAAGGTTAAAGAGATATGAATTGTCTCCAACCAGGACAGTTAGAGAGATTTTAGAAGCCCAGGCAAGTTGTGGGGGTTACCGATAGTGTGACATGAATCCAAGATCCCTGTTGAGGTCGTCCTCATGTGTGTGAAACTTGGCTATCAGTCTCTGCTCAGCGATTTTGCATTGCCGTGTGTCATGAAAGTCACCTTGGAGAACGCTTACCCGAAGATCAGAGGCTGAATGCTCATGACCATTGAATTGTTCCCCGAATGGAAGGGAACATTCCTGCCTGGTGATTGTCAAGTTGTGTCCATTCATTCGTTGTCATATTGTCTGCATGGTCTTGCCAATGTACCATACCTCAGGACATCCTTTCCTGCAGCATCTCAGGTAGTCAATGTTGGCCGAGTCACAAGGGTATGTACTGTATACCTGGTGGATGGTGTTGTCTTGTGAGATGATGGTCGATGATCCAGCACATCTTGAAGAGGTTGCTGTGGCAGGGTTGTGCAGTGTTGTAGTCACTGTTCTTTAACCTGGTGTTGTGACACTACTTACTTTGCCTACCCCAGTCGAACGCCGGCAACTCTATGTCACGACTTATGAATTTGATTGGGAACTTAAGAGAGAGTATGGTTAGAATGTAGGAACTTGTTACCACAAAGAGCAGTTGAGGTTATTAATAATGATGCATTTAAAGGGAAGCTGGATAAGGATATGAGGGAGAAAGGAGATAGAAGGGTATGTGGATGAGGTCAAAAGAGTTGTGAGAGGAAGTTTGTGTGGACACAAACACTGAAATGAATTTATTGAGTCAGAGGTCATGTTTTAGCGCTATAAACATTCTATGGTTTATTAAAATAAGATTGAATCCTGATGATATTATGTTGCCTTCTTAGGAGCAATAAGGAATGGGCAATAAATAATGGGCAAACCAACAGTACTGTGAAAGATACATTTTTAAAAACCTGCTTTTAAATCATTGCCTGGTGAGTTGGCATAGGTAAATTGTCATCTGTTAGATCGGGGCAGGGAAGAGTGGATAACTGTACCAATTTTAATTTTTTGTTATTCATTTGGGGGACACGAGCATCGCTGGCTGGCCAGCATTTTGTGACCATCCTCAGTTTCCCATGAACTGAATGGTTTGCGCAGCCATTTCAGAGGGCAGTTGAAGTCAACCACATCTGGAGTCACATATAGGCCAGACCAGGTAAAGATGGCAGATTTCCACCCCCTAAAGGACATTAGTGAACCAGATGTGTTGTTCCCTTGCCTGGTTTCCATTGGATGGTGGGAGTTAAAACCAAAGTTTTATTTTTCCTAATAATCTTGTTTATCAAGGCTATAAACAAGTCTAATTAAAATCAATTTTTCATGTTGCATATAATATAAATTTATAGTAAGTACAGCCGAATGATGCTGAGTTCCTATGATATACTTTAACTGTTATGATAATCTGAGATTTTAATTAATCGGTTGATAATATCTGGTTTAGCACCTTGCATAACTTACTAAATTATGCGAAGAGTATTGGAAGGGACATTAATTCATAGCCTGACTTTCTCTTTGATGGTTTTGGTGGAGAGAGGTAGGCTTCTTCACTTAGTAGCTTACATGTTTTTTTGTTAGGGCATTGGGTAGGTATCGGTATAAGCACACTGGCTGTTGTAAAATGACTGAATGAGACTAATTCAGCCATCGAGTTTCACGGTGGAGAACTATAAATTTTCAAATGTTTACTGAGGAGTTCAGGTATTGGGGTTCAAGAATTCATCTTGTTCCTGTTAATTAATATCCCTTACAGGATTGTTTTTGAAAAATTTATTCCAGTGCCCTTGCACGACATCACGCTGAGGGGAAGAAGGTCTATTTCCTAGTTGTTTTATCTGCGAGAGTGTCTTTCTCTAATATTAATTAACTAACTCCATTGTAAACATAGTAGCTTGGGATTGAAAGTGCATTGACTTTAGAATGAAAGAATGGATCCCTTTGAATGTCCTTTAAATGCTGTCTGAGGTTTCAAGGAGTAGTAATATTGTTGGAACAATCTGCATTTTTTTTACAATTGTCTTTTTCATGACATTAAACCTATTTTTGCAAAATTTGATTTGATTTGATTTATTATTGTCACATGTATTAATATATAGAGAAAAGTACTGTTTCTTGCGCGCCACACAGACAAAACATACCATTCATAGAGAAGGAAACAAGAGGGTGCAGAATGTAGTGTTACAGTCATAGCTAGGGTGGAGAGAAAGATCAACTTAATACAAGGTAAGTCCATTCAGCAGGGAAGAAGCTGTTCTTGAGTCGGTTGATATGTGACCTCAGACTTTTGCATCTTTTTCCTCAAAGGAAGAAGGTGGAAGAGAGATGCGTGGGATCCTTAATTATGCTGGCTGCTTTGTCGAGGCAGTGGGAAGTGTAGACAGAGTCAATGGATGGGAGGCTGGTTTGCGTGATGGATTGGGCTACATTTTGTAGTTCCTTACGGTCTTGAGCAGAGCAGGAGCCATACAAAGTTGTGTTACAACAAGAAAGATTGCTTTTTATGGTACATCTGTAAAAATTGGTGAGAGCGCAGCTGACATGCACATTTCCTCAGTCTTCTGTGAAAGTCTTAGGCAGAGCAGGAGACATATCAAGCTGTGATACAACCAGAAAGAAGGTTTTCTATGGTGCATCTGTAAATGTTGGTGAGAGTTGCAGCTGACATGCCAAATTTCTTCAGTCTTCTGAGGCATTGGTGGGCTTTCTTAACTATAGTGTCAGGTGGGGAGAGGTCTAGGACAGGTTGTTGGTAATCTGCACACCTAAAAACTTGAAGCGCTCAATCCTTTCTATTTCATCCCAGTTGATGTGGACTAGAGTATACTCTCCTTTACGCTTCCTGAAGTCGATGATGACTCTTGATGATATTTTTACTCACAATGAACACTGTGAAAATGCAAAAACACATTTATTTCAACCAAGACAATAAATTTATTTTACCTCTTAACTTCCTAATGTTCGGAAATCAGAACATAGGTCTGATGGATTCTAACTAGCACTGCTACTTCAAAGCGCCAAGGACGCGGATTCAATCCTTAGGTGTCTGTGGGGAGTCTGCACATGCTCCCCGTGTCTGCGTGGGTTTCCTCCGGTTATTCCGATTTCCTCCCACAGTCCAGAGATGCGCAAGTTAGGTGGATTAATAGGGTAAATACACGGGAAGATGGGGATACGGCCTTAATAAGATGCACTTTCGGAGAGTCGGTACGAATTCAATGAGTCTATGGTCTCCTTCTGCACCGTAAGGTTCTGTGATTCAATGAATAAAGCTTGCTTTGTCTTTATATTTTTGGTGCATAAAATCCGAAGAATTTATTTCAAGTTATTGAAAATTGCTCATGAATAATGGAACAGTATTTGAACAGTTGATTTTACTTACATAGAATATCACAGTGGATTATTTTGATGATTTAATTACTAAAATTTCTCTTTAATGTGAAAGAAACCTTTATACGTGCAATACAGACACGCATAGTCTGTTCGTATCCATAAGGACATCCAACATTTTGTTTGAGACATCACAGAATTTTACAACACAGCCACATTGGGACAAGTGAAGGTTCACATGCATTAGGAGTTTCAAGGAACATCTTGAGGCGGGAGAGAGAGGGAAAATGGTTTAACAAATTCCAAAGCTTAGGCTTTATTGGGCTTAGGCTTTAAAGCATGGCAACAAAATACCTTTTTGAGAGTATTTTTAAATTTGCCATGCTGGGGGAAAATCAGGCATGGGTAACTCTGGTGAACTACTGTCCAGGTAGTGCAATGAAGCATTTACGTTATTCTATACATTCCCCTGCCATTCCAAGATGTTTAGAATTTTTCCACATGAATAAGTATTTACTTACCTTTGAAAATCTGTAATGGATTGTGACATTAGTGTACCTTTAAGAAGTTTATTTTTAATCATGTACTCTTCAGTTGGAAGCAAACCTTTTCAGTTTATTTTTGTCATTGTTGCCGGGCTGTCTACGTGAATCTTTTTATTGCTGCTTAAACAGGGCTTTCTTTATTTTTACTGGGATGTTTATAACTCTGCATTATTAGGGGAAAAACTGGTCAGGCAATAGGAGCTTTTTTTTCCATTTTCAGTTTGAAGCTGTGGGTTTGAGTTTTAGTTTTAGAAGGGGCATCAAGCTGAAATAAAGTTTCTCTTTCTCCCTGGTTTTGGAAGTTCTGCTGGTTAGCTGAAGGCAAGATTTTGCCTTTCTGAAGGGGAAGTACATTTTAGAAGGTCTAATACAGATAGGAAATATACAGGAAATGGCAGAACCTTTAAGAGTATTGATAGGCAAAGGGTGTACAGGTACACAGGTCACTGAAAGTGGCAATGCAAGTGGAGAAGGTAGTCAAGAAGGCATATGGCATGATTGCCTTCATTGGCTGGGGTATTGAGTTTAAAAATTGGCAAGTCATGTTGCAGCTTTACAGAACTTTAGTTAGGCTGCATTTGGAATATAGTGTTCAATTCTGGTTGCCACACTACCAGAAGGATGTGGAGGCTTTGGAGAGGGTACAGAAAAGATTTACCAGGATGTTGCCTGGTATGGAGGGCATTAGCTATGAGGAGAGGTTGGAGAAACTTGGTTTGTTCTCACTGGAGTGGAGGTTGAGGGGAGACCTGATAGAAGTCTACAAGATTATGAGAGGCATGGATAGAGTGGATAGTCAGAAGCTTTTTCCTAGGGTGGAAGAGTCAATAACCGGAGGCATTGGTTTAATGTGCAAGAGGCAAGGTTTAAAGGAGATGTTTACGGCAGATTTTTTACACACAGAGTGATAGGCACCTGGAACTCGTTGTCAGAGGAGGTAGTGGAAGCGAATACGATAGTGACTTTTAAGTGGCGTCTTGACAAGTACATGAATAGGATGGGAATAGAGGGATAAGGTCCCTGGAAGGGTAGGGGATTTTAGTTAAGTCAGGCAGCATAGCCAGTGCAGGCTTGGAAGGCTGAAGGGCCTGTTCCCGTGCTGTAATTTTCTTTGTTCTTTGTTCATTGGGGGAATTGGCTATTGATGGCTTGTCTCGAGTCCCTGGTGTTTAGGGAAGCTGTTCTGACTTCAAATGTTCCAAGTCTATCCAGAGAACTCCTGTCTTCATCTAAAGATTTCACATCCAGTATCATGGGAGCATTAGTCTTTGCTTTGTTAAACCTGTTTGAAAGATTTTTTCTCTTTGCAATTGGTCTAATTAGAACACATTAGATATATTTGTTAAGGGTTATACATTATAGTGGTTGTTTTGTTTCATGTTTGTAATTGAAACTAGTTCTTGCTAATTTTCATCCGATACATTTTAACTATATTCTTAAATAAACGTTGTTTGATAAAAACTCCCTACTGGGTCATTTGAATCATACCTGAAGTGAAACCCATCATGCTTACCCTAGCCAAATTCAGGATGCAAACTCATGATTCAGGTGGGCTCTAAAGAACATTTTGGAGTTTCTGACTTGAACCATAACATGAATCTATTGGACAATTACATGCCCTAATAAGCCTATGCAGATATTTTTTAAAAAAAGTCCTTAATCTCCCCCACTTCTTTGATGTTAAATGCAGCATGGTGGCAAAGTAGTAGAATGTAGAAAAGTGGAAGCAGGGGGGAGAAAAGGAAGGGGAGAGGGATGAGTAAGGGGAAAGAATGGGGGGGAAAGAAAGAAAGACAATAAAGAAATAAAAGATAGAAAACAGTAAAAATAAATGAAGTAAAATGAAAACAAAGTGGACTGAGATGGGGGTGGAGCCAATCACCTGAAGTTGTTGAATTCAGTGTTGAGACCAGAAGGCTGTAAAGTACCTAGCTGGAAGATGAGATGCTGTTCCTCAAGTTTGCGTTGAGGTTCACTGGAACTTTGCAGCAAATCAAGGACAGACATGTGGGCAAGGTAGCAGGATTATGTGTTAAAAAGGCAAGCAACCAGAAGGTCCGATCCTGATTGTGCACAAATCGAAGGTGCTCAGCAAAGCAGTCACCCAGTCTACACCTGATCTCTCTGACACAGAGGAGACCACATTGGAATTAGTGAATGCAATAGTAATTTGCTTTTATGGAGTGAGTAACAATAGCTTGTTGGTAATTTTGTTTGAGAAACTTCCGTTGAAACAGCTTGATATGTTTTAGTATATTACAATATTCAGGTGCTATCTGAATGTGAGTTGTTGCTGTTGAACAACTCAGTGCAATAGTAGGGAAGTGTTGGACTGCAGGAACTGCCATCTTACAGTTGAAATGTTAAACTGCAATGTTCCCACACATATGCTGGCCTTATTCTTCTGGATGGTGAATGTTGCAGATTTGGGAGATGCTGTCAAAGAACGTTTACTATGGCGGATTATTTTGATAGTACAGACAGCAGCCACAGTGTGCTGGTGGTGGAGGGAGTGGACATTCAAGGTGGTGGACAGTTGCTGATCAAGCCTCATCTTTGATGAACATTGTGGTGATAGTCCCCATCTAAGCAAGTGAAGAGTATTCCATTACATACCTGACTTGCCTTCTGTAGTTCATGCTGGTAAAGCTTGATCTCTTTCCAAATAGAGTCAAAGAGATATATAGCATAGGAACAGGCCCTTTGGCCCAACTTGCTCTTGCTGACCCAGGTTTCCTAAGCTGAACTAGTCCCATTTGCTTGCATTTGGCCCATATCCCTCTAAAACCTTCCTATCCATGTCCCTGTCCAAACGTCTTTTAAATGTTGTAATTGTACCCGTCTTTACCACCTCCTCTGACAGCTCATTCCAAGTACACACCATCCTCTGTGTGAAAAAAGTTGTAAATCTCTCCCCTCTCATCTTAGATCAATGCCCTCTAGTTTTGGACTTCCCTACCCTGGGGAAAAGGCCTTGGCTATTTACTTTATCTATGGCTCTCATGATTTTATAAACCTCTTTAAGGTCACCCCTCATCTTTCTACCCTCCATATTTCCATATATTTCCAGCCTGTCCAGCCTCTCCTTATAAATCAAACATTCTAGCCCGATAACTTTCTTGTCAATTTTCTTTGCATCCTTACCAGTTTAATAACATCCTTCCTATAGTGGGCCAACCAGAATTGTATGCAGTTCTCCGAAAATGGCTTTGCCAATGTCTTGTACAGTTGTAACACAACATCCCAACTCTTGTACTCAACGCTCTGACTGATGAAGGCAAGTCCTTGTATACGTCTGAATGCCTACTCCTTTCCAGGGCCTGATTTTCTCCCCAGCTCCCGACAGCACTCCCCTCTCCCCACAATTTCTGCTCCCCTAACTCACCCTCCAGACTGCACGTACCAGGTTACACACACCTTCCATGCCCGGCGCTTGCCCAGGCTATTTAAATTAGACATCAGACAAATCATTGAAACACTTATAGGGTCAGAGCACTGCTGGTTGGACAGGTGTGATTCACAAATTACCTCAGTAAATTAAATGCAGCTTCATAACTTAGAAATATGCTGACAAGCAATAAATTATTCTGATTATAAGTATGATAAAAATACAGAAAAATAAATTCTTTGGTTGACTGTGCAATTAGCTTCCATTAGAAAAGGATCTTTTGACTTGTTTAATAGCATGTTCATGCATTTGGAAAGATCACGCATATCAGCCTGGTGCACTGAAGAATAATGGATGATTGATGGGGGATTATGCTCTCGTACATCCAACCGACTTTCACACTGTTTGATAGAAAGGAACAGATCGAGTGAAAATACCAAGAGACAAAAATGACAGAAAGGGTGGAACAGATGAGAAGTAAATAAGAGAGGGAAAGAGGACAGAGAACATGAACCTCCCTCCTTTATGGACCTGAACCAAGCATTAATAAAGGTTGCAATGATCTATGAGTTAGATAACCCCAGCTCAAAGAAGTGTTGGTCGCAACAGCAAGCAAAGGAACCATCTTGGATCAAAACAGTGTAACAGTTTGTTAGACCCTGATTTAAACTCACCCATCCTGACTAAAATCAAGGTGTAGGTAGAGAGGAAGGCATCAACTTGTCCCCTCTGACCCCACACTGTCCCAATGCTAACCTATTCTTTTTCAGCAGATAGGAAGGCAATGTTCTTTAATTATGCAGATCTGTCGCCAGTATTGTCATTGGAAACAATCTGAAATTTTAATCAGAGCCTTAGCGAGGAAACAGGGCATCTTTCCACATCAGGAGAGACTTGCCAAGAGGTAAATCATTGGCTGGAAGAGATCCAGGCAGGTAAACTTTAACATTTTACATTGGCTTCCCTTTTGGATTATTTCTGAATATTAGGATTATGATATTATTATAAAATATTATTATCCCTATCTATATTATAGTCAAACAACATAAAAGCTTTTTCTCTCGGAAGGCTCTGACACTTCGGAATTCTTGTCTTCCAAAGGTGGTAGAGGCAGGATTTTCTAGCCCCGTTGATGGTAACCCCCCCGTGACGGGTTCCTCAGCAGCATGGCCACCGAACAACACAAAGCATGATGGAATTCAGCGGGACTGGAAGATCCTGCCACTGGCCAATGGCAAGCTGCCTCCACCGCCGGAAAACATATCATGGCAAGGGATGGAAAATCCAGCCCAGAGTCTTCGAACATCTTTGAGGTGGAAGTAAGTAGCTTCTGTTAAGTAAAAGGTTGAAAGATTATCGGGGGTAGGCATGAATGCGAATCGTTATAGAACCATAGAATCCCTACCATGGAGAAGGAGGCCCATCAAGTCTGCACCGACAACAATCCCAACCAGGCCCTATCTCGCAACCTCATATATTTACCTCGCTAATCCCTCTAACCTACACATCCTGAGACACTAAAAGGCACTTTAGCATGGCCAATCAACCTAACCCTTTGGACCGTGGGAGGAAACCGGAGCACCCAGAAGAAACCCACACAAACTTGGGGAGAATGTGCAAACTCCACACAGACAGTGATCCAAGCCAGGAATTGAACCTGGGTCCCTGGTACTGTGATGCAGCTGAGTTAAGCATTGTGCCACCAAGCCGCACTGAGGTTAAAATTAGATCAGCCATCATCTTGTTAAACAGCAGAGCAGACTCGAGGGGCCAAGTGGCCTACACAGCCTCTTGATTTGTACACACCTGTGTATGCATATTTGGTCCTCCTGCCTCAACCTCTCCCCAGTCAAATCCCCAACTGTGCCAATTATTTCCCACGGATCCATGGCTGCAGCCTCTGATTTCAGACATGTCCATCAGGTAGTGGTTCTAGCCAGGTTTGTTTAGGTAACTGAAAAAAAAAACAGGAAAATAAGACCCAGCCTTTAAGATTGGTCAAACTTCCAGTTCCCATAGTGGCACTGCGGTTAGCACTACTGTCTCATAACACCAGGAACCTGGGTTCGATTCTCAGCTTCGGTCACTGTTTGTAGAGCTTACATGTTCTCCCTGTGCTTGCGTGGTCTTCCTCTGGATGCTCCGGTTTCATTCCACAGTCCAAACTCATGAAGATTAGTTGGATTGACCGTGCTAAATTGCACCTTAGTGTCCCAGGATGTGTAGGTTAGATGGATTAGCTATGGAAAATGTGGGGTAGAGCAAGAGTGAGTGCCTAGGTTAGATAATCTGTCTAAGAGTTGGTGCAGAAGTGATGGGCCAAATGGCCTATTCTGCTCTGTAGGGATTCTATGATTCTATGATTTTCTGGGTGACCAGTCCAAACTGGGGCTCACACACAGCATACCAGCCACCCCGCCCCTCTTAAAATCAGGGTCATTTTCCTTATTGTTTGCTTGTCTTGTACACAGAAAAACCAATACTAAATACATGAAGCAAACTAAGAAAAAAAGTAATGCGACAAATAAAACCTGATCCAGGACAACTAGTTAATAATTATCTCATGTAAACTTTCCTTATTTTAATAACTTGCACAGAATTGGTGGCAGAATTGGGGTGGAATTGTGTGGGAAGTTTTGCAGTAATAGATCTGCACAATACACTTAATAACATATTCATCTGAAATTCCTTTGCTGTTTTAATGGAAGTGTGAACACAATTATGTAAAATTAATTAGAAATTATTTTACTATTTTTGTACCACCAATAATTTATTTCTTAAATTAGTTCAGGTCTTCACTACAAAACCAGCAAAGAATTTTGTAACATCGGTGTTGCACTTATGCACAGCTTGTTACACCAAAGCATAATTCCAAGGCCTCTTCATATTACTACTAGCCTCTTTGAAAGGCTGTCACCAGTCATTTTCAAAATTTCCATTCTTATATACGAAATGAAACTAATTAACATTCTTTCAGAACGGACAAAGAGTTTTCAAGTAGCATCCGCTATGTGTACAAACACATTCGCTGCAAATCATGCTGAATGCTAGATTAGTGTTTGGGTTGGCACACGCACACAGTGAACTTTAGCTGGATGTATGCAATACAGACAGACCATGATGTTAATAAGTGTATAATGCTGATTTGACACAGTGGTGTATTTTTGGAGTTCCAAGTTCCAACTAATATACTCTCTTTACCCCAATCCTCTCCACACTCCCTCCTCTTCCCCTGCCCCAATCCTCCTCCCTCCCACCCCAGTGCTACTTGAAAGGATCTTTAGCTACTTTCACTCAGTTCTGAGCAGATTTCTTCTGGTTATTGCTAGGATTCTACATATACTGCTTTCTATAGTCATTTCAAGCTGCAGAAGTCTATGGGGATTCATAGATTTCCTACAATGCAGAAGGAGCCATTTGGCCCATCAAGTCTGCATCAACCACTGTCCCACCCAGGCACTTATCCTGTAACCTCACATACTTATCCTGCTAATCCCCCTGACACTAGTGCCAATTTAACATAGCCAATCAACCTAACCCACACATTTTTGGACTGTGGTAGGAAACTGGGGTACCTGGAGGAAACCCACCCAGACGCGGACACAGAAAGTGAGCCGAGGCCGGAATTGAACCAGTGTCCATGATTTAGGATGACGCTACCCATTGTTCCACAAGACCGCCACTGTAGCCATGTGGGGAAGGGTAAAAATACATTATTATCCTATTACTCCAGGTTTGGCCATAACAGGATTTTTAAAAAATGAATTCAGAAAGGATGTGCTCTGCCAATATCGAAGGATTCCCGTAAGGTATTCTTTCAAATCATAAAGAACTAGCCAGATGGGTTTTCTGAGCTTAAACAATGTGAAAAATAAGTTTATCAAAATTACTTCCCAAATTTATAAAGCTAGATAAATCACAACCATCATTCATTCATTTGTCACACACATTTCCAGACCCTACACACACACACACACACAAAAGGTAGAATAAGAGGATAGGCTTAATGGAATGGAATGTACTGGTAATTATTGGTTGGTCTCAGTGTCACAAGTACATGTTGCAACCTTTTTTTCAGTTGTATTCCTGGGTGCAGCTGTATGGATTTCCAGGTTTTATTCCCAAAAAGCCTTGATTTGCCATAAGTATTTATTCACAGGATGATTTTTTTTGCAAACCTTGGCACAACACTGTTTAGAGAGAGCTTCTTTGTGACCATTCAGTACAGCATTCTCATCACTGTGGTAAACATTCCTAAAGTCCTGCTGGCTGCATATTCCAGGGAAATTTAATTACCGTTCCTGCTGTAGTCAGTGTTTTCTTAGTATAGGCAATTGCATTTTGATATCCCATCTCATAAACATTTGAAGAGTAATAATGTGAAAGTCAACAGGAGTTCGGATCTTTCGCACCCCTCAGGGGATTTGGAAGTCTGTTAATTTTTCATCCCACCTGGGTGGAATGCAAGTTGTATATTATAGCTGGCTGGCAGTGCTCCGTTCTCTAAGCCAGATTAAAGTTTATTGTTTTTTTTTAAATCCAGCCAGAAAATGGAGAATTGGAAATTGTATCATGATTTGAAAAAAACACACTCGTACACCTTGCAGAATAAAATGAGATTGACTTTCTGGGGAAAAGCGTAAATAATAATAAAAAACAAATAAAACCCACATGCATATACTCACCCAAACTTTCATATCTGTTGGGTCTGTTCTGTTGAAGTTTGGGTTGATGTTCCCATGTGGATTTAAAACTCTGGACAAATCATCAGCAACAAATTATTTTTTCCCTGTAACGTGGATAATTTTTAAGTGATGTGGTTAGATGAACAAACTCCAAGGAAATAGTCCAGCATTTTTAGTTTTGAATTTTTACACAGAGGTTTGTGTTGTGTTATGGATTCATTTGATGTTTCGTTGATGAGATCTTGAGACTTGGATGTTTAAGCATGAACTATTTATTAGTCTTCCTTAACTGTGTACAGATCCCAGTTCCTAGCATAGATGGTGCTGATGTCAATCAGGTTCCTCCTAGACAATTCTCAGAGTCTATTACCACATGAATCTATACATCATACCGTGGCAGTGCTATTCTTTGGGCATACATTAGCCCTTGATCTGCCAAGCACCTTCACATTACAATAGCATGAAAACACACAAAATAGTTAAAAATAATGGTCTCCATAGACAGTGGTCTCTAGCCCTTTTGGAGATAAATTTCAAAATGTTTGAGAGCTAGTAATAATCCTAAGGTTTCTTTCTCCACAGTGAAATGGTATTTCTTATATTTATTCAATTTCTTGTAGAAATACCTTATTGGTTTCTCTGATTCATTCTCCTGGAGAAAGACATTTCCTGCCCTCAGCTAATATCATCACTGGCCACTTTGAATGCTTTGTTGAAGTCTGGAGCTGCCAGTACCAGTTCATTTTGGAGAACAACTTGCAGCTTTTCAAAAGCATTTTTCTGCTCACACTACTTTCTTTTGTGTAATTGTTCTGTTAGTGGAGCAGTTTTAGCACTGAGGTTAGGGACAAATTTACGTTAGAGACACACATCACGAGGAATCTCATTATTTCCCATAATCTGTGGGAGTGAGAAAATTCACTACGGCCTGTATCTTTGCAGCTTTGGGCAATATTTTTCCTTGACACACAACATGTCTTGGTAGGTCACCCGAGGCTCAGCAAACTTGCGTTTTGCAAGGTTAGCCACTCAATCAGCTGATTGTAACCTTTGGAAGAGAGATTCCAGTCATTCTTAATGGCTTTCTCAGTGTCACTCTCTACTAGTAGTCATTTAGGTACACTACACAGTTGGAAGACCAGTCACTACCTGGTTCATTAGCCTTTGGAAGGTGGCTGGTATTTTTCTGTGTATTAACGTCATGGCTTAATATTGATCCAACACATCGGGAGTTACTGAGATACAGGCCACGATCTTACCTTCTCACCTGCTGGCTGATGGGTAGGTGAGCCATAAGTTCATGAGAGAGCTGAGAAATCAGGCTCACACCCGATTTCTTGCCTCTCGCGATGTTACTGGCACCAGATATCCAGTGCAATCAGGTTCATGCACAAAAAGGGCGCAAGGCTGAATATATTAGTTAAATTTATTTAAATACTTATTTGAATTTAATTAGCGAGACCTGGATGGAATCGTCCAGAGTCACTCGCCCTCTGGCCCCGAGGAAGGTTCTCTCTGGCCAGAATTATGTTTGGTCTCATCAATGGGGACCAGATGTGATGGTCTCACTGATAGCACAGGAGGTCATTGCAGCCTCCCCAGGAGGTTGGGGCAGGAGGGGTGCCCTTTGGGCAGTGCCAGCCTGGAACCCTGAAACTGCTAGCTTGGCACACTGGCACTGCTTACTGGGCAGTGCCAAAAGGATGAGGCCTGAGGGGTGGGGGCCAAATGAAAGGGTGGACCGGGATGGTTAATTCATGGGGGAAGGATGGGGGACTGCTGCATGCTCTGTACAACATGCAGTGGGGAGGGGACTGGGCTCCTGCACTCTGCACAGTGGGGGGAGAGGGACTGGTGGTCAGACCGTGCATTGGGGGAGGAGTTGCAATCATTCCAGGTGGGTGAGGGTGGGCTCATGACCGTTCTGGGCAGCAGGAATTGTGATCGGCCACAAGTCTCCATGGTAGCCATGGAGAGAGAGGCCAGGTATAGGCCATAGAGGCTAGCTAATAGCGGCAGAGGCAGTGATAGGTGTCTGTGCTCTCACAGCACAGAATCCTGCACATGCACGATGGTGCTCTCTGCTATAACTCACCAACACTCACAGGGACGTGCTGCTGCACTCAGAGCCACAGCTGGCCTGCTATGTTCATTGCCTGACTCTTTTTCTGCACAGGGCTCTTGTGTTCCTATAAACCCTGCACGTTATCCCTGTAACCTCTAAAAATCAACACAAATTTGGCCTGCTTTATGGCTATTGAAAAACATAGGCTTCTAATCCTTCGTCTCTTTTTCAGCACTGCCACCTCTGGCCTGAGGTGAGGTCCCTGTATTTCAAGCCATCCCATCTCTCTCATGGGTACTTGGCTTCCAGCACTCTCCCACCCCCTATCCTTTTCAGGTTGCTTGGAGTGAACAGGGAAGAGTTTCCTTTAGATAAACTTTAGATAAGCCAGAGTGGGTGGCACTGTGGTTCACACTGCTGCCTCACAGCGCCAGATGCATAGGTTCAATTCCTGGCTTGGGTTGCTGTCTGTGCAGAGTTTGCACATTCGCTCCATGTCTGCATGGGTTTCCTTCAGGTGCTCCGGTTTCCTCCCACAGTCCAGAAGTTGTGTGGTTAGGTAGATTGGCCGTGCTAAGTTGCCCCTCAGTGTCTGGGAGATCAGCAGGGTAAATACATGAGGTTATTGCCACAGATTCTGGGGAAGATGCGGTCTGTGCAAGCTGAGGCATAGGACCAGGACTAATTTCCTCACTGGTGTATTTATTTTCTCGTGCTGATGAGGAGGGTTTAAACTAGAGTGGCAGTGGGATGGGAACATAAGTGGGGGAAGGCACAAAATAGGGTAACAAAGATAAAACTGAAAGAATGAGAAGTAGAAAGCAAAAGTGGAAGGCACAGGAAGTGAGGGCTAGCAGAAAACAGGGCCATGGTACTGAAAGCTATCTGCCATATTGGATATAACTGTTTTCAATCACCTGGTTCATTAATATCCTTTGGGGAAATAAAGCTACCATCCTTATCTGGTTTTAACGACAACTGACAATTACCCTAAGATTAGCTTTGGAATTTCAGAGTAACTTCATTGCAGTGTTAATGTAAGCCTCACTTGTGATTAATAAATAAACTTTAGTTTTTACTTCACTTTAATTTCAGATTTTGTTTTTATGAGTTTATTTTAAAGTTCATCAGCTGCAAAGTTTGGATTTTAACCCATGCTCCCTGAACATTAAATTGGGTTTCCATTAGTCCAGTGATAGTATTAATGTGTGCCATGTCCTTGTGCTAAATTGGTACTGGACTCTTCCGTGCTACTGACATTGGTCACGTATTTATTACTAGGCTTTCCAATGCACCAAATGTTTTGTTGTACATGCCCATCAGCATTCTCATGTTTGCTGACCCATCAAAATCCTTCCCTACAGTGGAGCCCATTGTGCTACCTCACCCTCCAGTGAGCTGGAGAAGACCGCGCAGTGGTTGCAGCATGGAATTTGTAGCTAAGTCCACTCACATACGTTTTGAACCCAACTATGGGGGAGTTCCTGAGAGCTGATGTTGTAGTTTCTATTGTAACATAAGCAGCCACTAACCAGTATCTAAATGCTGACACTCACACTGCTCTACAACTTCAAGGAAATTTGGCAATTCAGCTACGACTCTCACCAACTTTTACAGATACACTATAGAAACCATTCTTTCTAGTTATATCACAGCTTAATATGACTCCTGCTCTGCCCAAGGCCACAAAAAACTATATTGACAGCATGATGGCACAATGGTAAACACTGCTGCCTCACAGCGCCAGGGACCTGGGTTCGATTCCTGATTTGACCTTGTCCCCATGTACTGATGTTCTACTTTGTAATGTGTGTAGGCTGTCAATAGCTGAGCCAATGACCCAGTGTGAGATCACAAAATGATGCTATGCCTTCATTGTCACTCTCTTCTTCATGTTTCGTCATTGTCTGATCAGATTGCATCACTTTGGTATATGAATGGAGTGTGAGGAGAGCACAAAAGAAAGAGGTGCAAGCTTACACCATCTGCAGCTTGTAAATCAGAAACTGAGATAACAAGGGGGGAAGTGGGACGTGAGAAGGATTAGGTATGAGGACATCGTCACCTTTGACAGGTTCAGCTTCACAGCTGTTCCCACCTCAACAATGGGTAACCCAATAATGGCCAATATTCTTTCCTCCATGGAGGTCAGAGGATGCAGGTACACGTGTCCCACTCTGCTTAGTTCCTGCTGCCGCCTGTTATGCAGCACCTGTAAGACAAAGTGTGTCAGTGAGTGTCGTGCAATGTTTTGGCAATTTTGCTGTTATGATTTAATCGCTGGCAGTGTGTGCGAGCTGTGATTTATAGTGTGAGGCAGATAGCGGTGCCAATCTATGAGGTTGAGGTGAAAGTCTGCATGTTAGCTATGAGACCTTATTGAGACACATTGTTGGTAAATGAATGATGGGGATGTGGTAATCTCAATAGCGGCTAAAACTACCATTGCAGTTAAAAGTGATATTTGTAAAAGCATTGCTGATATTGATCACTAGTCATTGAAGTTCTTTGACGCCACCTCCATCCTTGGAACGTGATTCCTGGCATTGACCTCCCTGGTATCTGTTCCCATTGTCTTCTGACTGAGTGCCTGGAGGGCCTCCATTTCCCTTGCTGACATAGGCCATCTGAAAGGGTTAATAATCACACAAGTTTATAAAACATATAAGCTGCTGAAAAAAAATCTTCTTATAAAAGTCTTCATGGATAAGCACCAAGGCCAATAGCCTGAGAAAATTCATTACATCTGACATCTGGAATGAGAAAAAAAGAGTGATATATCCGGACACAGAAAGAAGCTGGGATAATAGTAACTTGTAACAGCGATGTCAGTCTTCATACTGACTGGATATCATAATGAAGCAAGTGTAAGGTGATTGTGATTGGTTTTAATTTTCAAATGATGTAACCTTAAACAACAACTCTGAGTGGATAGAAATAACTCTTAAAATGTGATTGGTATTTGCTAATTACACATAACCGATTTTGAAACTATAATTGCTTGTGTGTTTCTGAACTCTGCTTAATTACAGACTGTGGCCTGTGACTTGCCACGGTTGTAGAGCTGGATGAAAACAACTGTTTAAGAGAAATCCTGTGACTTGGTCTGGTTACTTGAAGAATAAAGTTGTGATCAATTGAGAGGCTGTCATCAAAGCCCGCAACAACATCCCTCCTACTTTCCACATCTTCCAGCAAAGACCATCAGTGCAGCATTTGGAAACCTTGGAGCCCAATCTCTGCCTTGTTTTGTCATGCCACACATCGCCTTGCCACAAAGCAGCTCTACTTTCAGAGTTACAGGCTGGCTTTAGTTCTGCCAGCCAGTATGACATTGGCACTCTGTGGACGCATCCAGTAAATTAGTAGTGTGTGGTTATTGCTGGCTAGATGCAAAAACACGGAAATGAGCAAGCAACAACAAAGTTGCATGCTGCCCTCATTGCAATGAATGAGCACAAGTTAATCGCACACTGCGATTCCCATGCCCATTTTCATGGGCTATTCAATTTAGCGTATACCGGTGTATTTTAAGTTTCTGATCTATTGGGAGTTTATAGAAGTAACTGCAATCATATATCACCTTATCACAATGTTAAAATGTTTCGGAGCCTTCACATTCCAAATTGTCTTTGCAGTGCCTTGATTGTTGTAGTGTAGGCAAAGCACAGCGAGAAAATATTTGTTTTATGCCCCCGTGATTATGTAGAGGCACAGGATAGTAAGTTGAGATGGGGTTATCCTTCAAGGACTATTTGCACCAAAATGAGAAATAAAGGAAGCTATAACTGAACAAATGTTCTGTACCTTAATCTTGTTCCCCAATACTGCCTCCAACATCACTGGAAATATGCAGGCATTTATTTTTAGAATGATATGTGACAGGAAAGATGATGTTGGTAGCTGCAGGGGGAATTCAGTATGGTTAATTTAGAGCCTGGGCCTAGCTCTGTGAAGTAACATAAATGTGCCTCCATTTGCACAGATACCGGTTTAAATTTCCCAAAGCCAATCACTGTGATAATCGTTTGACAGAGCAGCTTCAAAACAGATGGGTGGAATTAAATTATTTAGTTCAGTCTTTTTTTAAACCAAAAGTAAAGCTGATCTGAATGATCATGGCGCCTGCGCTCTTCCTTTCATAATAGACTTTGATGAGATAGTAGAGAATGAAATACGCCCTTCTTTGGAACAGTAATGAATTACAATAGTTAAGAGATAGACAGAGAACCCATTAGAAGCTTGTCAGGAGTGCTGTACGCAGTCACATTAATCTCCATACTGTAGAAAGGTGCTGGAAAGATGTAAAGCCTTGTGTAAACATAGTTTTGGAATGAACTTCCCACAGTACAAACATGACATTATTCAAAATTGCTTAAGATGATCTGATAGATTATCCAGCAAACACTAAAATGGAGTGAGACAGGCTTCAGGCAGTAAAATATTGTACAGGATGTTTATCAAAATTCCTATGTTAGAAATTCTGTCAAAATGACATTTAATTAAATCCGTTCAGTGTTTAAATTTTATTAATTTACCCTGAGAAAACCCACCTGCCATGAGCTTGATAGATTGTAAGTCAGATAAGGCAGAATAACATCAGCGTTCAAGGGTTGATTAAGCTTTCAGTCTTAAGCTTGTGTCATGACTTTCTCGATACAATTAAAGATAAGCACTATTCTCTAGCTGTGAATTGCAAATTGTCGACTTGCTAATTCCAGCTAAGGGTAATTATTTCATCAGTAATAGGTTAAGATAATTGGTCCCTTCCCCTTTTTTTGTGGGACATCTCTGAACGAGTTCTCCAATGTAGGCTTAATTAATTCAGCATTATAGACACCTCTTTTATAAAGTAGATGCACCCAAGGAATCTCAGTGAAAGTGTACTCAGACTGTTCAAACCCATTTGATGTAAGATAGTTTAATTGAGCAAAGATAGAAACCATTAATTTCATTAACTGGGGCTGGAATTGAAGCTAACACAAAACTGAAAAGTACAGAAGCACCATTTTCCATAAGTCAGCTGCTTTGAATTGGCGAATTGTGTCTGCCTTACACTATCTTCCTTTTCTTCATCATGTGAATACCATTGGATGACAACCATATTAAAGTTAACACAAAATGAAGATGAGTATTAATTTCATTAAAATGCTTTTTTATATTTGATTGCTTCTTTTACTTCATGCGCCACCCTTTAAAGTTGTTGGGCACATCACTATTACATTTAGAAACTCTTTGTGTGATACTGCACAGTGCAGTGTTATAAATTGGTTGAAAAAGTTTGAATAATTAAAAAAGGTTGTACTGACTGTTCAGTGATGAGCTAAACAGCTTTGGAAAATTGAAAAAGTGGAGTGACCATTAGCGTCGATCCCGTTCCTTTTTTCCTGGAGCTTTCCACTGAAGGTACAGCAAACTAGAGAATTACGACAAACATTCTCTTCTCATTCTTGTAAACTATGAAGGGTCTTAATAATACAGCCAGTAATTTGGCAAATCAAATCACAAACCTGTCAACAAAGGGCGGCATGGTGGCACAGCGGTTAGCGCTGCTGCCTCACTGTGCCAGGGACCCGGGTTCAAGTCCTGGCTTGGGTCACTGTCTGTGCAGAGTCTGCATGTTCTCTTCGTGTCTGCATGGGTTTCCTCCAGGTACTCTGACTTCCTCCCACAGTCTGGAAGATGTGCTGGTTAAGGTGCATTGGCTATGCTAAATGCACCCTCAGTGTACCCAAGCAGGCGCTGGAGTGTGACGACCAGGAGATTTTCACAGTAACTTCACTGCAGTGTTAATGTAAGCCTACTTGTGACCTTAATAAATAAACTTTAAATAATCCTTTTACTGGAGACAAAGTCCTCTACACTAGCCTTAAACAGGACAGTTTCCCACATCGGAATCAATTAGTTAATGCAGGGTTGTACCCTAATACATCTGCAAAGGGATTTGCCATTGCAATAAAAGTAAATCCTGTTTGCCTGAGGGTGACGCTTACTGCAATGTGGAAGGTGCGGCCACCATCTTAGAATCATAGAATCCATACAGTTCAGAAGGAGGCCATTTGAACCATCAAGCCTGGACTAAGAACGGTCCCACAGAGGACCTATCTCCGTAACCCCGTCTACCTCGCTAATCCCCCTGACATGAAGGCGCAATTTAGCACAGCCAATCAACTTAACCCGCCCATCTTTGGAGTGTGGGAGGGAACAGAGCACTCAGGGGAAACCCACACAGACACGGGGAGAACATGCAAACTCCACACAGAGATCAACCTAAGGCTGGAATTGAACCCGGGTTCCTGGCGTTGTGAGGCAACAGTGCTAGCCACTGTGCCACCTTGCTGCTTGCTTACTACCACACCTCAGAGTGGGGTGAAGCTCTAAAGCTTTGGTGTCAAAACCTTTGCAGTTAGATTATTGTGAATGAGCCCCCTAGTGGCCTACCAGTATTTGGGAACCACTCTTTCACATTCTTCTCTTGACTGGTGCAGACTTGATGGGTTAAGTGGCCTCCTTCTGCACTGTAAGATTCTATGATTCTATGAAAACAATGTACCACAATCAGCCTAGATGATGGTGACTGTGCTGGAAATAGATTAATTTTTGATGCCTAGTCCCAATGCCATAAAAGGTTATTGGGGGAAGGCTGGTTAAAGGCCTACATATTGTAATTATGGAGTGACTTTTGAAACTTGTGGAATGGTATTCTAGCTTACCATTATGTTAGGAATTTTGGGGTATATAGGAGGGTCTGTTTTTCGTGTGAAGATATATTTGGATAATCTCTATTTAATGGCTTGCATTCCTGTCTGTATAGGGGTGCCCGCACACATGGGATGAACTTCTCTGTTGGTAACAGTGTGGAATCGATGATACCAAATTAGCCAGTAACATTGCAGGTCTACAACATGAAGCTGCCATGATACCACCCATTTGCAACTATAACCCAAACTCAAAATTACCCCCACTATCTTTCACATGTGTATCTGACACCCAGTTTCAAAGGGTTAGACATTCCTGCAAAGTGTCACCAGGAGAGGTCTGGCATTTTTGCAGTGATGCAAGGTTCCCCTGGTCATTTGTTTTACTTTTAAGGATTGTTTCAAAATCTTTGAACTGAGTGCCATTGTCACTGAGCATTCATCAAATGGCCTGTCTTCCGTTCAGTTTGGAACTCAGCCAAACTCAATGCACTTCCACAAATCTTCTCATTTTGTATCCGGTCCTGACAGTGCAATTTGAGTCTTTTCCTTGTCGTTTCTACTTCAGAGGATTTTTTTCTTATCCAAACCTCCTGCACTTGCTCCAAGGTTGGCAGCATTGATGCCTCAATGCTCAGTTTCAAGATTTTCAGCGCACTCACAAAAGAAAGTAAATTCACTCTCAGGCCAGTTGTATTCAGCCCAGGGCCCCTGCATCAAGTGTATTCAAATTCTAGTGCTACTGTTCAGTTCTATTTTCCTTCTTAGCCATTACAGATTAGCTTTCGATAGAAATTACACTCCGCCTCATTAACCTCGCCACCAGAGGCAACAAAACATTAAATGAACTCACCATATGGACCATGATGCACATAAAAGATTAAAGAATCCTACCAGATACCTGGCATCTTTCCTGTAAGAAAACACAGTGCTGGTGGCCGCACCTTCTGTATTGCAGTCATTATTAGAAATGATTTGGTTAATTAGGCTCTCCCTTTGGCAGAATACCAGTGTATTACATTTGAGGGATTTGCTTTTTGTGTTCCATAGACTAGAGACACCTTTATCCACAACAGAGAGAAAGGCTGGCTTGAGAAATGATCAGTCAACACAGTGCTCTTTTGTTTCTGTTTGCAATTATCTTTGAACAATCGACAACACATAATAAAACGTCGCATCAATTGTGCCATTGAGCTGGAGGAGGGTTTCATGTGTTAGAGATTTGGCAGATCCAGTTGACCAAAGGGAGGTGGTTAAGGGGGTGGGTTGGGGAGGGGGGCTGGGTGGGGTACAGTTGATGGTGGGGAGGGGGATGGGACATATTTTCAATATTAGAAGTATCAAATCACATTTTCTTCTTTAAAAGATATTCTCATGATTGTGAAATCAATCTTCTCGTAACATAATTGGTCCTGTTTTGTAGTCTGTTTTGCAGAGAAACCCCTCGTGCGGTTACACTCCTGTCCTTGGTTTTTCTAGCGAACTCGCATTTCATTCTCACAGTCCTCTTTCATGCAAGGTAGTTAAGTGAATTTGAACCTCTTTGATCTGGCATCTCTCATCCCTTGGTAGTCTAGAAGGATGTTTTGAAAATCGTGACAGGTTATCATCTGCACAATAAAGCAATTACACTTCAATAGCTATAGAAGGGGTTTGGTTCGAGCTGCTATTAAAATGCTTTCAATGCCAATTCCTTCCCAGTGATTCCCGTTCATTATCCATTTCACTTTTAAAAGAAGAAATTTGGCACAAGGGTGCTAATAGGGTAAAGGGACTATATGTTACCATCTAAATGATTTGAACATTCAGAAACTGCCTGGAGCTTTTCAAGTAAACATTATCATTTTGCAGCAAATGAATTGAAAATGCTGAAACTGCATGGTGGGTCCAACCATGAAAAGATACATCATGGGTTAATGTGTTGAAGTAAGACATGCCTTTAACCAGCCTTTTCTCACAAACATTAATAGAGCTGCTTTATATTTCTGGCTTTTCGGTTCAGAATGCTGGAATTTTCAAATGATTTCATATTTCTTTTTCCCCATCCTAAAAATCTGTATTATTAGCATTGGCACTTCCTAACATTTACTGAGGCAGCAGTTCTGAAAGGGGTCTTTGGTTGAACTTTTCCCATCCTCTGTTTACAATGCACACGGTTGCCTCCATTTTAGTTCACACAATAGCACTAAACCTTCAAAGTTACTTTAAAATGGATCCAAACAGTGACTGGGAAGGAATTCCAGAAATACCTCCTGTTTGAGAGAACATAATTAGGCTGCAAGGGGAGAAAGCTGGCTTTAATGGAAATGTTACTTCCCCACCAGCTGCGCTGTTTCATTTAAATGATGCTGCCATTAATCAGGTGATTATTAATTGCTCTCTATGTGTTTGTGGTCATTTAACCAGGATAAGGAGATACAATTACATAAGTTTTCTCATTAGATACTCAATGGCAAAAGCAAATGTTTCAGCGTGTTTTGCTGAAAATGTGGACACTGAATCGATTAAAAAGGCATATCATATTCAATTAAAACAAATACTGGCACAGCAGAAAATTCCTTTTAGGGTTGTTGAACTGTTAAGTTTATTTTGAAATCCTTGATGATCAATGAGTTTCCTTGTTGCAACATTTACATCCAACCAGTTTCAACGTGGAGTAAAAATACAGATTTTAGTTTCCAAAATTTCCAATCCATTTAAAGGAGTAAAAGCAGGAACATTTTCTCAATCATCAGTCCTGAAATACAGAATGGAGTTTCTGTCTCTTTTTTCCATTATGCCTTTTTAATTTTATCCACCCAAGTTAAAGAGCTCGCTGTTTGTGACAATTGATGGCAGCAGGAGCTCCTTAAGTAATACAAACATGCCTAAATGATGCCATTTGAGTCATTGTCTTTGTCTGCAGTCTGAGAGAACATCAAAATGCTTTTTGGAGGAAGAGTAAGAGGCAACTTAAGCCAAATGCTACAATTTTAAAGGAGGCAAAGGAACAGATTATCTTTTTTATTCATTTGTGAAACATGGGCATCGTTGGCTGGCCAGCATTTATTGCCTATCCCTAGTTGCCCAAGGACAATTGCAAGTCAACCACATTGCTGTAGTTCTGGAGGCACATGTAGGCCAGACCAAGTAAGGACGACAGAGTTCCTTCCCTAAAGAACATCAGTGAAACAGATGGGCTTTTCCGACAGTGGTTTCATAGTCATCAGTAGATTCTTAATTCCAGATATTTTTTATCGAAGTCAAATTCCACCATTTGCAGTGGCAGGATTCAAACTCAAGTCCCCAGGACATTAGTTGAGTTTCTGGATTAATAGTTTAACAATATTACTACGAGGCCATCGCCTTCCCTAATCTGACAAAATTCCATATACAAATCCAACGAGGTGGCAGGACAGGTTGATAAAGCTGTTAAAAACCCTTATGCATTCCTTGACCTAAACTGAGGCTGCGTAAAGAAGGAAGCCTTTTTTTAAGCATACCTTCACACCCATACTGTTTCACCCTTTGGGGAATAGTGGGGGAAGTAGGGGAAGGACATCCATACTGATTATAAGCCTGTTGAATTGCAGTGAATGCTGCTTCTCTGGCCAACAAATCCTGGCATTGGACTTAAACTCAGAGCTTCTGATCCAAAGGTAGGGATGCTATCTACTGCACCACAAGGCCTGCTAAATTCATCTATTTGTAACCTCCTGAAACTCCAAAATGCTTTTGGAAAGCTGGATTCTCAGTATGTTTCCAAGAGAGCTGTAATGACATCAACAGGGCCTTTGAGGTTGGCCTCTTGGAGTATGAGCTCCCTGATTGAAGGTAGTGATTACCTGCCCAATCAGGAGTCTCATCCCAATCTGGATTCTGACTTTGTACCTGAAGTCTTAGGATTGGAATTGACTTTGTAAATAAAGGGAATCTGGTGAAGAGAAACTGGCCTCTGAGGAGTTATTTCAAGAGCTTTGCGCGTCTCACCAAATGATGTGTTTGCAACACCATTGTGCATAATTTGCTTTGAGGAAAGAAAGGATGAGGAGGAAATTTGGAATCCAAGGAGTTCCTTTCCTACACCTCACTATCTCTGTTTCCTCCTTTAGAAGGTACCTTAAGCCTACCTCTGACCAATCTGTTTGCTGTCCACCTTAATATCTCCTCATAGGGTGCACTATCAACTTTTATTTGGTGATGTTTCTGTGAAGCACCTTGAAAGATTTTGCTATGTCGTATATGCTACAAAAATGCAAGTTCTTGCTGTGGAAGGCTGCTAACCATCATCATTCAGGGAATCAAACTAATTATGTTGGCTGTGATAGAATAATCTTGACCTGATCAAACAATGAGTGTAGAGGCTCAGATTCATGGAATGGCAATGTGCTGGATTTCCAAAGGGAATCCCAAAGCAATCACAACATTGTCAACAACAGTAAAAGCCACAAGTCATGAACACCATAAATTCTCTTTCTTCCCTGGAATCTGAAAACTCAGAAGTTTCAACCCAGTTTCTGTAAAATTCCTAGGTCCAGCTAACGGGCAAAGGCCAAGGATTCATACTTTAGCTGATCAAAGTCCACCATTCAGTGTTTCCCAGTCCTCCAACCTCAGTAAATCGAATGTGCTGAAGAGAGATGGAGTCTAAGCACAAAAATGCTTAAGAATGAATGTAATGATACACTTTCAGAGACTTTATGCGTGTACAATAAAGAATTTGTTTCCAAGGATCCAGAGCATGTCTTCAGCTAGTGGGGAGATGATGGGCTAGGGCTATTATCTAATAATCCAGAAATTCAGCTAATGTTCTGGGAACCCAAATTCAAATCCCACAATGGCAGATGGTGGAATCTGAATTCAATAAAAAATATCTGCAGTTAAGAATCCATTGATGACCATGAAACTATTGTCGATGGTTGGAAAAACTCATCTGGTTCATTAATGTCCTGTAGGGAAGGAAATCTGCTGTCCTTACACAGTCTGGCCTACATTTTTTTGATGTTTATTTATTATTATCGCAAGTAGGCTTACATTAACACTGAATTAAGTCACTGCAAAAGTCTCCTACTCATCACACTCCGGTGCCTGTTCAAGTACACCGAGGGAGAATTCAGCATGGCCAATGTACCTAACCTGCACATCTTTCAGGGAAGAAACCGGAGCACCTGGAGGAAACCCATGCAGACATGGGGAGAACATGCAGACTCCTCACAGACAGTGACCCAAGCCAGGAATCGAACTTGCGTCCCTGGTGCTGTGAGACAGCAGTGCTAACCACTGTGCCATTGTGCTGACTAGAGCTAGAGAAATGTGTTGACCCTCAGCTACCCACCAAGGGCAATTAGGGATGGGCAATAAGTGCCGGCATTGGACTGGGGTAAACATAGTAAGAAGTCTCACTACACCAGGTTAAAGTTCAACAGGTTTATTTGGTAGCACAAGCCACAAGCTTTTGGAGCATTGCCCCTTCCCCAGGTATGTGGGAGTTCTGTTCATAAACAGGGCATATAAAGACACAAATTCAATTTACAAAATAATGGTTGGAATGTGAGTCTTTCACTCGTGTGCTGGGCACCCATTCAGAAGATAGAAAGAAAACGCAAACGGTAAAGATTTCCTCCATTCCCACAGATTTTGTCTGTAGCAAAACGATAAGCAGTTTTACAAATAGTACATTTAGGATTTCATTAAGACTAGTGTCCAAAGGTACGAGCCCAAGGGCATAATTACTATTTTGCAGGAAACAAATATAAAATGTGGCAATTTTACCCATCTTTGGATTTATACTCCAATTTCATTTTTTAAGTCATGGGCAAAGCTTGAACTGGCAAATCATTACTTCATCCAAGATGGGCCCCACTTGGGTTATCTCAAGTGTGAAATTCGGTTGCGTGATCATCACTTGTAAATATCACGGTACATCGCTAACTTGATACTTTAATGGGACACTATTTCAACAAAATAGTGTTTGGCAATCTTTTACCCGCAGAAACATAGGAGTCAAAAAGTCATGCATCATTGTCAGCACATTACCACAGACTGAAACACAAACCTGACATATGGCACAAATACAGTAATTTAGTAAAATTATAATACCACTGACAGCTGTTCAATCACTGACTGAAGTCATAGGACAGAAGGAGACAAAGTATTATTTTCAGTCACTGTCATAACCCTTGGCTCCTACTTGTGTAAAGAATAGGGCACCAGATTGGTGTCATTAATTAGCTTCTTTAATGTATGGATTGATGTTCCAGTTTCCTGGAACAGTTCTCCATAAGACCTTGAGTAATTACACTTCAGCAGCGAGTCATCACGTATCCTAAACAGGGAGGCAGTAAAGTCCGGAAAGCCATGGTTTTGCACTGATTTTAAAAGATATTTTATTGAAGGTTCCTTTAGTTGCTCCCGATTGTCAGACTTGGCAAGCAGATTCTAAACACGGCCTCTGGCCTGATTCAGACAACCACAAGAGGCGTAGCTGGCAACAGCCAGGTGTTTGTGTCTTGTTGAGTGTCTCAAGTGACTGCTGTTGCTGACAGGTGAACAAGATGTGATATTTTGCTCCCATTGGGCAGCACAGCAGTAACAGCAGGTCAAACATGATTTCTACCAGGTAGCAGATTTTCCAAATGTCCTGGGGCCAATCAATCGAACACATTATGGCTCCCATTCCACTGTAAAGAGGACATCGCTCATCACAGTAAATGGATCTGTGCCATGCTAAAGCGGGTGGATAATGAAAGCAAGTGTAAAATTAGCTCCACATCCCCACTTTGAAGTTGTCATTCCCCTTGCCCCCTTGACTTCGACTGAGTCGGTAATCATGCTCCAGATAGGTGCAGCTTCTTAATGAAAGATAATTACTGCGATAACACTAAGAGAGAAATGGAAAGCATTGAAGGTGGACATGGGGGGTGGTGGTGAGGGAGTTTCAACAAAGGGTCATCTGGACTTGAAATGTCAGCTCTTTTCTCTCCTCACAGATGCTGCCAGACCTGCTGAGATTTTCCAGCATTTCCTCTTTTTGGATGCAACATCTTTTCCATTATTTATGGTTTTGGCTTACTGCTATTTTCTTTCAAATTTTGGATTGGACAACCTTCACAGCATTCTTTGGCTGTGTTAAAAAATTAGAGTGTCTGGATGTTGCCATCATTTGATTTTATTTCATTTATTATTGTCACATGTATTTGTATGCAGTGAAAAGTATTGTTATTTGCGTGCTATACATGCAAAACGTATCGTACATAGAGTACATAGGGGAGGAGAAAAGGAGAGGGTGCAGAATGTAGTTCTACAATCAGAAAGAGTGTCGAGAAAGATCAGCTTAGTATAAGGTAGGTTCATTCAAAAGCCTGATGGCAGCAGGGAAGAAGTTGTACATGTTCTCAGACTTTTGTATCATTTTTCCACTGGAAGAAGGTGGAAGAGACTATGTCCGAGGCATATGGGATCCTTGATTATGCTGTCTGCTTTCCTGAGACAGTAGGAAGTGTAGACGGAGTCAATGGATGGGGGGCTGGTTTGCGTGATGGACAGGACTACGTTCACAACTCTGGATGATCGTTTGGCATACTTGGGGCATACTAAAAAAAAACGAGACTGTGTAGGTTTTGCCAGAATATTTATTAGTCTGTGTTCAATAACTAGCAGTAATATTGCAGTTTTCAGTAGAACAATTGCTCAGTCAGGAGCGATAAATTTTAAAAACGATATCCAAACTTCCAGTTAATAGCAGAAAGAATGACATATCAAGATTTCAAGGCCCGAATGTCATGGTTGGCATGAGGAGGGGAGACAGTGACCTGTGGTATTATTGTTGACCATTAATCCAGAAACTCAGCTGAAGTTTTGGGGACTCAAGTTCGAATCCCGCCACAGCAGATGGTGGAATTTGAAGTCAATAAAAACAAAATCTGGAATTAAGAATCTACTGATGACCATGAAACTATTGTCAATTGTCAAAAAGACCCATCTGGTTCACTAATTTCCTTCAGGGAAGATAATCTGCCATCCTTACCTGGTCTGGCCTATATGTGACTCCAGATCCACAACAATATGGTTGACTCTCAATTGCCCTCCAAGGACAACTAGGGATGGGCAATAAATGCTGGCCAACCAGTGATGCTCATTGTCCGACGAATGAATTTAAAAAATGCATGCAAATGTTGGTGGACCCGAATGCAGATGTAGAATCTGTTTCCAGGCAAGACTGCATCTTCATACAATTTCATGCTGGCCGGCCACATAAGGCCCACCCTGCAGGAAATGCATTTTTCGCTTGGCTGATGGTGTGTGTGGGGGTGAGAATGAGTCCATTGGGGCAGCCCTGTGACAGGGGGCAGCACAGTGGCACAGTGGTTAGTACTGCTGCTTGACTGCACCAGGGACCTGGGTTCAACTCTGGCCTCAGGTCACTGTCTATGTGGAGTTTGTACATTCTCCCCATGTCTGCATGGGTTTCTTCCAGTTTCCTCCCACACTCCAAAGATGTGTGGGTTCGGTTGATTGACCGTACTAAATTGCCCCTTAGCATCGGCGGATTAACAGGGTAAATGCATAGGGTTATGGATACAGGACCAGGGTGGAATTGTTGTTGGCGCAGGCTTGATAAGCCAAATGACCCCCTTCTGCACTGTAGGAATTCTATGATTTTAGGATTCTATGATTCTATCTCTCAGGATTTTGTTGACTTCCATTGGAAAAACAGATAGGTCCCTCAACATGAAAACAAATTTGGCATCAATGTGGTGACCTTTCAGCCATGAACCCACTAAAACCTTCACTGACTATGTGTTTGTATAAAGCAACTCTGAAATATGCCTCACAGATCTACAGATACTGCCCAGCATCTGCCACTGACCCAAATGTGGGCAGCAGTGAGGATGCTGTAGCTGGGGGAAGGGGAGCAAGTGTTGGGGAGAGGGTTTTCTTCATCTACTTAGGCCACTGATGAAAGGAAAAATAATGAATAAGGATTCCTCCAGTGGCATTCGTGGCTTCAGGATGGTGTGGTCACTTCTGTAATGTGGAAAATGTGCCGGCCAGCCACAGCTAGCTCCCATAGATGGCAATTTAGGGTTTTTTACATCCATCTGAGAGGGTGGTCTTAGATGAATGTGGCACCACTGACAGTGCAACTCTCAGGACTGCACTGGGTCTGTAAGCCTACCTGCTCAACTTTCTGGAGTGGGACTTGAATCCATAACCTATTGCACCCCAGAGAGATGAATGCTGCAAAGTAGTAAATATCCATGCTACCATGGGTGCATCTTGTCTACTTGTACTTGCAGCAGCTCTGGACTGCCCAGCTGAAATGATGCAGCTAGGGCTAGTGACCATGGTGGAGGCAATATGAGGGCGGGTGTACTGGGACTACAAACAAAGCATTGTTGTTCCCTTTTGCAGGGGAATCCTTTCTTTCAAAAAAAACTGTTCTAATGATGCAGGAATATGGTCATAGTCTACATCTACTGCTGGATCACTTGGGGCTCCTCCAATGACAAACCTGCAGTCTCTGTATGCTTAGTCATAATGAAGGCCAGGGTCATGGGAGTCTGATATTCGGAGGTTCTCTACCCTTAGCTCAGGGGTGGGACAGGGGTGTGGGCCAAGTCAGAGTGCTCTGCTGGAAGGTTGGTGCAGACTCAATGGGCCAAGTAGCCTCCTTCTGCATAGTAGGGAATCTATGGGGTGGGATATCAAGGAAAACTGATGAGTATGCATAAAGAAATGTCGATACATTGATAGGCTTGTCAGAAAACCTGCTGTCACTTTGATGGAGGAGTTAAGGTCACATATGGCGCAGAACTTTTCAGAGAGGCTGGAATTGGTGACCAGCTCATAGAATACAATCATAGAATCCATACAGTGCAGAAGGAGGTCATTCAACCTATCACACCTGCATCAAGCCTCCCACCCAGGCCCTGACCCCATAACACCACATAATTAATCTCCCTGACACTGAAGGGCAATTTAGTTTGATCAATCAACCTAACCCACACATCTTTGGAATGTGGGAGGAAATTAGAGAACCTGGAGTAAACTCATGCAGACATGGGGGGGTATTAGAACGTAACCAATGATAATATTGGATCTATTGTAGTGCGACCAATGGTAGCAAGCTGTAAAGGTCAGCTGGCCCAACAAACTATGTAACCAATGACAAAATGATGTGATGATCAGCTGACTCAGCATAAATAAGAACCTGTTGGGAATTGTTAAATTTCTTGGAATAGCCCGGGGTGAGGCCTCAAGTGTTGGAGTAATGAACAATTCATTAAACATTTTTCTTTGATTTATAAGTTGGGGTAAGTTTTTATTAAATTTTATTGCCTACACCTGAAGAGTTCCTTCTGGGGGATTGACAGGGAGAATGTGCAAGCTCCACACAGACAGTCACCCAAGACTGGAATTGAGTCCGAGTTGCTGGTGCTGTGAGGCCAGCTGTAATCTCTGTACCACTGTGCTGACCTATATGAGGATGCTTCTGGAGTTGGCCATGATGCAGCTTCTGAGACCAGATGATGCTGACTGCCATCGCAATTTACTCATACTGCATACTTCATGTTCGTACAACCTTGCACTAACGCCCTCACCAAGATGGCCTTTGACACATGCTGTACCTGAAACAGCCATCTTCTGGTGCTCAAACGATGCCTATTGCCTTGCAATTACCACTGCTACTGAGCTGAATTTTATGGCTTTATTTTCACCTTGACAGGAAAAATCAAGATCAGAAACTCATTGTGTTGGGAACCATGAGGAAAATTCTAAATTTTTCTTATCCTCCCACACAGTATACTTGAGTTTCAATAATTCACATCACCCTGCCTCAAAGTTCAAGAAACATTGAAGACCTAAAGATAATGAATGTATGATCTGTCTCACACTGCTGCTAGTTGATTAGGAAATATACATACGTTTTCTCAGAAAATAACCATGTATGTAATATTTTCCCTGAAATGTTTTCACAGGCGTTTCCTCATGACTGGACCGATGAGATTTGTTGTTATTAAGACTGATGATCTGCCACATCAGGCTTTAATAAGCTAAGCATCTCCAGAACGCTCCTGATTCTCCTGCCACACTGTTTAAACAGCAAAGTTTACCTACGTGCTGCAATCGACTGCTTTCTCAAAAGCAATTCCCCCAGCAAGACCTTCTAATCATTAGGCTCAATAAATTGGCATGATGTCATTGTAACTGAGCAGCAGAAGGAAAGAGAATCCTGACTATTGTTTATTTTACATCTCCTTCAGAAGTTTTGGAGAGTTCATGGTTGGATTCGTACAAATGATATCATTGACTGGGGTTCAGACAATTTCCTTGCATTAATTAATGCACAGCACAATGCTTTTTTTCATATATTTGCCTGTATAAAGTGGGCTTCTAGCACACTGGTAGGCTGTGCTCCAGAATTCCAGTTCTCTTCCCACACTTAGTGGTGCACTAAGGCAGAATTTCATCTCTTCCTATAACTAGCAATTTTTGGAACAGGTTGCTCGTCTGTCGTCAGAGGCTTATAGCTTAAGGGGGCATCACTCCATATCAAGCACGGCTGACAAAAAGTCTCCCTTAACACCTATATTTGTATGTTGAAGGCAGCAGGGTGACACAATGGTTAGCACTGTTGCCTCTTAGCACCAGTGACCTGGGTTTAACCGTGGCCTCAGGTCACTGTCTGTGTGGAGTTTGCACATTCACTCCGTGTCTGCATGGGTTTCCTCTGGGCGTTCCAGTTTTCTCACACAGTTCAAAGATGTGTAGGTTAGGTTGATTTTCCATACTAAATTACTCCTGGGTGTCAGAGGGTTAACAGGGTAAATAGTGGGGTTATGGGAATAGGACCTGGGTGGGATTGTGGTCAGTGCAGATCCGATGGGCTGAATGGTCTCCTCCTGCACTGTAGGGATTCTATGATTTTGCAAGCTGACACTGTTACGTACATTCTTTAAGGGAACAGGTCTTGTGAACTAGAGTGTGGGGTGAGCTGGTTGGGAATTGCCCAGAGTGGGCAGTCAATGGCTGAAGTGTGGAGTGAGTAGACACAGTAAAGAACTGTGTTCCCTGACACCTGACTGTGTTGCTATTGAAGAGAAGCCTCAGTACAATGAGATTTAACAGACACTTTAGCCACATGGGACTCAAACCTGGAGCTTCTGGCTCAGAGGCCCCTGTCACCACAAGACCTCCTGTTCTATAAAGTGAATCAGATTCAAATGGCCTGATTTGATGACTGATAGGAATACCTGAGTGTTATTTAGATGTGTTTTTCCCTCTCTGTCCCTTCGCTGTTGATATTTATATGGTGAGCAGCCTTTGGAGTGATTCATTTGGTAATGCCATTTTCTCCCTTAGAACAACAGCAGAGTCCCATACATACCTGTGTTTTTCAGGCAGAAGAGAAATTACCGTGTTGTACCAGAGGTGCTCTTATTTATCTGCAGGTACACTTTGAGGCACATCGAATCAGAGGAATAATATCTGCAATGGATGTGATTTACAAGATAGGTTATGACACAACTGAGCCATATGACAGGCAGACTCTTTCATAGACATAATACTCCCAATGCTGTTGAGGTTACATCTATCCTTAACTTTTTTGTTTCAGGGTCTTTCCAGACTAGCATGGCCCATGAGTCTGATAAGAACATAAAAAATGTATTGGCTACCTTGTACGTTCAGACAGGTAATCATTTTTTCTCAACAGATATCTCAAAATTTATTTATTAATGTCACAAGTAGGCTTACATTAACACTGCAATGAAGTGACTGTGAAAATCCCCTAGTCGTACCCCTGGCATCTGCTTAAGTACACTGAGGGAGAATTTAGCATGGACAATGCACCTAACCAGCACATCTTTCGGACTATAGGAGGAAACCGGAACACTAGGAGGAAACCCACGCAGACACAGGGAGAACGTGCATACTCTGCACAGACAGTGATCCAAGCCAGGAATTTAAGCTCAGGTCCCTGGCGCTGTGAGGCAGCAGTGCTAACCACTATGCCACCGTGTCACTGCACTGTACCGACGCACTGCACTTTTTGTAACGTGGCAAGACTACCAGCAGTCCAGGGCATAATAAACTGCAGAGATTTGGCTTAATGTTCCCTGTCACAATGCCAATGCCTTCATAACTCAAAGAAGATTCCATTCGAAGTGTAGACTGAGTGGTCCCGTAATGACGTGATGATTCGGTTACTTAAAGGGTCACATGTCAGGAACGTGGGAGTTGTCCCCACAGCACAGGCAGACATACAATATGTAAAAGCTGCTCAGAGTTAACAATAAACGTTTGTTGATGATCACTAGTTGTTGGAACATAGCACATCTACACTATGAATGTCCCACTCATGTGAATGCTAATTTTCAGGTTGTGGTGGTTTCATTTGAAGACAGTCTGCTGTCCCAGCAAGAACAGACTCAACCACATCAAAGAAGTCAAGAGGAAGAGCATATGAAACCAAAAGACGTTGAACAAGCAAACAAATGGTAAGTTTTTTACAACATGGAAGCCTGCCCACGATTTTATGAGCCCTGTCAACACTATCCCTTTGTTATCCATTGATAGAACTTCATACACAGTGCCTGAACCTTATGCTCTACAAATACCAGCTGCTGAAATCTGATACAGGATCTAAAAATAACACTGAGTCCAACAGCAATGCAGTCATCTTTTGAAGATTTGTATATATTAAGGATTGTAAGTGTCCAGAGTTTGATATTCCATTTATTGACAAATGGCCTGTCACTTGCTGGCTCAGTAAAAAGTCTGACAACACCAGGTTTTAGTCCAACCTATTTATTTGATAATATACTCACAAGCTTTCGGGGTTAGTCCCTTCGTCAGGTGAATGGAGAGTTCTGGCCTCAGACAGAGCATATAAAGCACAGACAGTTTAGAGATTACTGATTAGAATGCGAATCCTTACACCTAACCTGCTGTTCAAGACCTGAAGTGGCTGATAATGTGAGTGGAAGGAGCACTGATCACAGTTTAAAGAGATGTGTATTGTCTCCAGACAGTACAGTAAGTGAGGTTTTGCAAACCCAGGCAAGTCACGGGGGTTACAGATAGTGTGACATGAACCCAAGATCCCTGTTGAGACCGTCCTCGTGTGCGGAACTTGGCTATCAGTCTCTGTTCAGCGACTCTGCGCTGTCGTGTGTCGTGAAGGCCGCCTTGGAGAATGCTTACCTGAAGGTCAGAGGCTGAATGCCCGTGACCACTGAAGTGTTCGCCAACAGGAAGGGAACAGTCTTGCCTGGTGACTGTCGAGCGATGTTCATTCATCCGTTGTCGTAGCGTCTGCATGTACCACCTGGTGGTACCACCAGGTACATGGTAAATACTCTTGCAACTCGGCCAACATTGTCTACCTGATACGTTGCAAGAAAGGATGTCCCGAAGCATGGTACATTGGGGAGACCATGCAGACGCTACGACAACGGATGAATGAACATCGCTCGACAGTCACCAGGCAAGACTGTTCCCTTCCTGTTGGCGAACACTTCAGTGGTCACGGGCATTCAGCCTCTGACCTTCGGGTAAGCATTCTCCAAGGCGGCCTTCACGACACACGACAGCGCAGAGTCGCTGAACAGAGACTGATAGCCAAGTTCCGCACACATGAGGACGGTCTCAACAGGGATCTTGGGTTCATGTCGCACTATCTGTAACCCCCGTGACTTGCCTGGGTTTGCAAAACCTCACTTACTGTACTGTCTGGAGACAATACACATCTCTTTAAACTGTGATCAGTGCTCCTTCCACTCACATTATCAGCCACTTCAGGTCTTGAACAGCAGGTTAGGTGTAAGGATTCGCATTCTAATCAGTAATCTCTAAACTGTCTGTGCTTTATATGCTCTGTCTGAGGCCAGAACTCTCCATTCACCTGACGAAGGGACTAACCCCGAAAGCTTGTGAGTATATTATCAAATAAATAGGTTGGACTAAAACCTGGCGTTGTCAGACTTTTTACTGTGTTTACGCCAGTCCAACGCCGGCATACCCACATCATGACTTGCTGGCTCCCCAGCATTAGATCTGGGAGAGAGATACCCCAAAGTTGCACTGGGGAATCCCTCTCGGAAGTTCTCAGGTAAGGGTTTACCTGGCAATTTTCCAGAAGTGCCAGCTTTCCCTGGATAATTGCACTGGGCTGGGAACCATCCAACAAAGCGATTTTAAATTGTTAACTTTGGATTGTTCTGATAGTTGTACACTGATAGTTATTCTGAAAGATTGAGAAGAAACGAAAGCACTTCTAACTTCAATGTAATTTCTTTAAAACATCCAGACTGAGCCCCAGACAGGACTCCCTCAACAGCCCCAGGAGACCCACCACAACCCCACAACAATGCACCCACCTCGCACCATACTCCCTCGCCAACATGGCCCAGCCATATAGGATTTCCCACCATCTCCAACCAGACCAGGCTTGACCCCACACCGGCCCTTCTACCAAACGCACACCATACTGACCTGAACAAACCAGTCCATGTCTGGACCCAGCCAGTCCCCTGTCGCCTGACCCAACAAATCTCCAATCCAACACAGCCCCCAACCTTACATAACAGACCCCCTGCTCCCTGAACTGAAACCTAGATGGTTAGCATGATTTCAATTGCTGAAAGGAAGGGGAACAGTCGGGCACAGTGATTAGCGCTGCTGCCTCACTGCACCAGGGACCCAGGTTCAATTCCCAGCTTGGGTCACTGGCTATGCAGGGTCTGCATGCTCTCCCTGTGTCTACATGGGTTTCCTCCAGGTGCTCTGGTTTCCTCTCACATCTGAAAGACATGCTGGTTAGATGTATGCTAAGTTCTTCCTCAGTATACCCAGACAGGCACTGGAGTGTGGTAACTATGGGATTTTACATAGAAACATAGAAGATAGGAGCCGGAGGAGGCCATTTGGCCCTTTGAGCCTGCTCCACCATTCATTATGATCATGACTGCCTGTCCAATTCTATAGCTTAATCCTGCTTTTTCCCTACAACCTTTGACCCCATTTGCCCCAAGTACTACATCTCGCTGCCTCTTGAATACATTCAATGCATCAACTACTTCCTGTGGTAATGAATGCCACAGGCTCACCACACTTTGGGTGAAGAGATGTCTCCTCACCTCTGTCCTAAATGGTCTATCCTAAATCCTCCAACTGTGACCCCTGGTTCTGAAGTCTCTCACCATCAGGAACATCTTCCCTGCATCTGCCTTTTCATGGTAGCTTCACATTTTCACAGTAACTTCATTGCAGTGCTAATGCAAGCCTACTTGTGACACTGATAAATACATTTTATAAACGTTAAACAGGAATTGTGTGTGTTTCTCACCAGATGTGTGCTGCCCGCCATAATGACAAAAGTAAAGGTGTTAGTAGCGGAAACACACAGGAACATTTGAAACCCACAGAATAATCTCTCAAATCAGGCTCCTTTATATGTTGCAAGAACATTTCAAACACTCTTGCACTTCACTAACTATGTGTTACACATGCACAACAGAATGTAACACCAACTGATGCAAAAGCTTCTCATCAACACTATTTAAAGGCACCACGAAATACTTAAAGGTAGTTGCTGGTTTTTCATTTCAAACTACCATAAGGCATCTGGACAGGTTTCAGTTGAGCTTTAGCACTTTTTCAAGTTCACTTTGGATCTGCAGAAAAAAAATCACCAGTCCTTCTTTTAAGAACATAAGAACATAAGAAATAGGAGCAGGAGTAGGCCATCTGGCCCTTCGAGCCTGCCCCGCCATTCAATAAGATCATGGCTGATCTGTCGTGGCTCAGTTCCACTTTCCCGCCCTCTCCCCATAACCCTTAATCCCCTCTCTTATCAAAAACCCATCAACCCGCTTCTTAAAAATATTTAGCGAGGCAGCCTCCACCACTTCAACGGGCAGAGAATTCCAGAGATTCACCACCCTTTGAGTGAAGAAGTTCCTCCTCAACTCCGTTCTGAACCGCCCCCCCTTTATCTTGAGGCTGTGCCCCCTAGTCCTACTGTCTTTTTTGAGCGGGAAGAGTCTTTCCACCTCTATCCTATCCATCCCATTCATCATCTTATACGTCTCAATGAGATCTCCCCTCATTCTTCTAAACTCTAACGAGTACAAGCCTAGTTTATTCAGCCTCTCCTCATAGCTCAACCCCCTCAACTCCGGTATCAGCCTAGTAAACCTCCTCTGCACTCCCTCCAAGGCCAAAATATCCTTGCGCAGGTGCGGCGCCCAAAACTGCACACAGTACTCCAGCTGCGGCCTCACCAGTGCCCTATACAGCTGCAGCAAGACCTCCCTACTTTTATATTCAATCCCCCTCGCTATGAAGGCCAGCATCCCATTCGCCTTCCTGACCACCTGCTGCACCTGCAGGCTGGGTTTTTGCGACTCATGCACAAGGACCCCGAGGTCCCTCTGCACCGTCGCCTGCTGCAGTTTTTCGCCACGTAAGTAATAGTCCTTCCTACCATTCTTCCTACCAAAGTGGACCACCTCACACTTGCCAACATTAAATTCCATTTGCCATTTCCTGGCCCATTCGCCCAGCCTATCTAGATCCTTCTGCAGACTCTCCACACCCTCCGCACAATTTGCCTTTCCCCCAATCTTGGTGTCATCAGCAAATTTCGACACCCTACACTCGGTTCCCTCCTCCAGATCATCTATATAAATGGTAAATAGCTGAGGCCCCAGCACCGACCCCTGGGGCACCCCACTAGTCACCAACCGCCAATCTGAATAGCACCCATTGACCCCCACTCTCTGCCTCCTATTTGACAACCAATCCTCTATCCACGCTAACACCCTACCCCCAACTCCATGTCCTCTGACCTTCTGCAGTAACCTCTTGTGAGGTACCTTATCAAACGCCTTCTGAAAATCCAGAAAGACCACATCCACCGGCTCTCCTCTATCCACCGCCCTAGACACATCCTCATAGAACTCCAGTAAATTTGTCAGACACGACTTCCCTTTAATGAAACCGTGTTGCGTCTGCCCTATCAAGCAATTCCCTTCAAGATGCCTCGCAATTTCCTCCTTAATGACGGATTCTAACATTTTACCTACCACAGACGTTAAACTAACCGGCCTGTAATTCCCCGCCTTTTGCCTGGCACCCTTCTTAAACAACGGCGTAACATTAGCCGTTTTCCAATCCTCCGGCACTTCCCCGGAATCCAGCGACGTCTGGAAAATAACCACCAAGGCATCCACTATCACCTCCGCCATTTCTTTCAGAACCCTCGGATGCATTCCATCCGGTCCTGGGGACTTGTCCACAATCAGCCCCTCCAGTCTGTTGCGCACCACCTCTCTAGTAACAGTAATGTCATTAAGACCCTCCAGTCCTACCACCTTTCCATCGCTAACACCCGGCAAATTATTCACGTCCTCCTCCGTGAAGACAGAAACAAAAAAGTTATTCAAGACCTTAGCCATATCCCCATCCCCTACCACTAGGTCCCCTTTCTCATCCTCTAAGGGACCAACGTTCACCCTAGCCAGCCTCTTCCTTTTTATATATTTATAAAAACTCTTGCTATCCTTTTTTATATTAAGCGCTAGCCCAGCTTCATAGCTTCTTCTACCCTCCTTTATCAACTTTTTTGTCAATCTTTGTTGACATTTAAACCTCTCCCAATCCTCTTCTCGCCCACTGCTCTTAGCTACTCTAAATTCCTCCGCTTTTAATTTAACACTTTCCTTCACCTCCTTCGTTATCCACGGCTTATTACCTCTCTTCCTACTGTCCTTTTTAACCATCGGAATAAATTTCTGCTGAGCACCAAGAAAGATCTCCTTAAAGATCCTCCACTGCTCCTCAGCAGACCTACCTTCCAACGCGCTCCCCCAGTCCACATTCGCCAATTCTTCTCTCATCCTACCATACTCCCCTCTATTCAAACAAAGGACACGTGTCCGGGAACCCACTTTCTCCTCCTCCATCTGCAACAGAAACTCCACCATACAATGATCACTCTCTCCAAGAGGATCCTTCACCTCAAGGTCCCTAATTCTACCCGCCTCATTACATAGCACCAGATCCAAGATAGCTCGCTCCCTCGTCGGCTCCAACACACACTGTTCCAGGAAACTATCTTTTGACATTGTTTCCCTCAGAAATAATTTTGCCTGTAGCCCTGGACAGTTTGACTGGGGCTAACTTCGGGACTGGTAAGTTTAAGTTTATTTATCAGCGTCACAAGTCGGCTTACATGAACAATGAAGTTAGTGTGAAGATCACCCAATCGGCACACTCTGGCACCTGTTCGGATTGACGGAGAATTTTGCCTGATTGACATTGACGGAGAATTTTGCCCCACAAACTTCCTTGCAATTATTAATGGTTGAGACACTTAACAATCTTGGAGGCCCAAGTGAGGGACATACGTTTTTTTGCCAAGATGGTGTAGAGAGGTTGGAGTTATGTGACATGTGTTTGGCTTGTGGAACCTGTAATATTGCCTTGCTGAACAGCAAACTCACACTCTGCACTTTTATTATCTGATTGGCAGCCTTACAGACAAAGAGTTCTGGACTATTGTGGAGACCTGGCTTCATCTACACTACTTCTGCTGGAGATTATGTATAATCGCCTACAAGACTGGTTCATCTCTGTGTGCTTATCAACTGGAAAAGTGAATTGTTCTGCATCAGTTTTCAGCTCACTGACCGCCATGAAGAAATACCTCATTGGACTATTGATTCTGGACTCTGGATACTTGAAAATGAAGTGTATTTGCTTTCCCTGAAAGAGAATGGGGCTTGGACAGGACAGAGTTTGTTCAGCGTGTCCAAGAATGCTTCTTGAGGCAATATGTAGATAGCCCAACTCGGTAAGGGGCTTTCTTCGACTTAGTTCTGGGAAATGAGCTTGGACAAGTGATTGATATCTCAGTGGGGGACCATTTTGGGAATAGTGATCACAATTCTATAAATTTCAAGACACTTGTGAAAAAGGATAGAAGTAGTTCCAGCACGAAAGAACTAAACTGAGGGAAGACTAACTACGACAGTATTAGGCAGGGGCAATGGAATGTAGAGAATGTAGACTGGGGGCAGCTAATTGAGGGTAAATCTACATCCGATATGTGGGACTCTCTTAAAAGTCAATGGTTAACAATTCAGGACAAGTATATCCCCGTAGAAATGAAGGATAATAAAGATGGCAAGATTCGGAAACCCGAGATGACAAGAGAGATTGTGGGCTCAGTGACAAAGAAGAAGGAGACATACATAAATTTCAGGAAATTGAAAATGGCTAAAGCTCTTGAAGAACACAAAGACAGCAGGAAAGAATTTAAACAGGGACTTAGGAGGGCTAAAAGGGGCTATGAAAGTCCTTGGCAAGCAGAATTAAGGAAAATCCCAAGCTTTTTACGCATATGTAAGGAGGAAGAGGGTAGCTAAGGAAAGGGTAGTCCACTCAAGGACAATGGAGGAAATTTGTGTGTGTGGAGCGAGATGAGGTGGGTGAGATCCTTAATGGGTATTTTGCATCAATATTCACAAAGGAGAAAGAAGTGATGGATGGTGAGTGCAGAGGGGAGGATGTTGACATTCTTGGACATGTTGAGGTAAAAAGGGAGGCGGTATTAGAGGTTTTGAAAATCACTAAAGTGGACAAGTCCCCAGGGCCAGATAGGATTTATCCAGAATGCTGAGAGAGGTGAAGGAAGAAATTGCTGAGGCTTTGGTCAAAATCTTTGTATTCTCTTTAGCTACAGGTGAGGTACCAAAGTATTGTAGAGTAGCTAACATTGTTTGTGGGCAGAAGAGACAATCCAGGAAATTACAGACCTGTGAGCCTTATATCACTGCTGGGGAAATTATTAGAGAAGATTCTTAGGGACAGGTTGTACTCACATCTGGAAGAGAATAGGCCGATTAGTGATAGGCAACATGGTTTTGTGAAGGTGAGGTTGAGTCTCACAAACTTAATTGAGGAAGTGACGTGAAAAATTGACCAGGGCAGGGCAGTGGATATTGTACACATGGACTTTAGTAAAGCCTTCGATAAGGTTCCTCATGGCAGGCTGGTACAGAAGGTGAAGTCATATGAGCTCCGAGGTGAGCTGGTAAGATGGATACAAAACTGGCTTGGGGATAGAAAGCAGAAAGTAGCAGTGGAAGGGTATTTTTCTAACTATAGGTCTGTGACAAGCAGTGTTCCACAAGGATCAGTGCTCGAGCCTCTGTTGTTTGTAATATATAAGTAAATTGGAAGAAGATGTAGGTGGTCTGATTAGTAAATCTACAGATGATACAAAAATTGGGGAAGTAATGGATAGTGAAGAAGATTATCAGAGTATACAGCAAGATATAATTTGGCTGGAGACCTGGGCCAAAAGATGGAAGGTGGAATTTAACCCAGACAAATATGAGATGATGTGATTTGAAAGGTCTACTGCAGAAAGTTTACAATAAATGGTAGATCTTTAGAAATATTAGCATGCAGAGGAATCTAGGTGTGAAGATCCACAGTTTCCTGAAGATGGCAAGTCAGGTGGACAAGGTGGTCAAGCATGACAGGCCTTTATTGATTGGGGCATTGGGTTGAGGAGTTGGAAAATCATGTTGCAGCTGTATAAGACTTTGATTAGGCCACATTTGGAGTATTGTGTGCAATTCCAATTGCCACACTATCGGAAAGATGTTGATGCATTGGAAAGGGTGCAGAAGAGAATTGTCAAGAAGTTGCCTAGTTTGGAGGATATGGATTGTGCAGAAAGGTTGAACAAACTTGGATTGTTTTCATTGGCGTATCGGAGGATGAAAGGGAGCCTTATAGAGGTTTACAAGATTGTGGAAGGCTTGGATAGAGTAGATAGTTGAAGGGCCAATTACTCGGGGACATGGATTGTAGGTAAGAGCGGAAAAGTTTAAAAGAGAGGTAAGGGCCAAGTTTTTCACTCAGAGGGTGGTGAATGCCCAGAACGTGCTGCTGGAGGAGGTGGTGGAAGCAGATTCCATAACAACAGTCAAAAGGCATCTGAATCGAAACATGAATAGGCAGGGAATAGAGCGATATGGACTACGTAGAGGCAAGAAAATATTAGATTAAAGAAGCATCTGTGTGTCGGCACAGACTTAGTGGGCTGAAGGGCCTGTTCCTATGCTGTACTGTTCTTTGTTCTGTGGTCTCTGCATTAAAAATCTTTCTTTTCTCTGTCTCTCTCTTACTGTACGAATGCAAAGGGGGCTATGGTACAATAATCCTCAAGTGTGTGAAAATAAACTAACCCTTTAAGTTCTTCCTATCTCAAGTTTGTTATGAGGATATTAATAAAAAATTAGATTGTTCCAAAACAGAAGGGTTGAGAAATGTACCACAAATCAAATCAAAGCATTTTTTTGTTTACAGACGGGTGATGAGAGGAGAAACTATTGCTATTTAAATTAAATCCCCTCCCCTCGGTAAGAAACTGAACATCATTATTGTTTTTTATGCACACTTGATAATGTGAACATTTATTTACTTTCAAGTCATGTACAGTTCATAATTTTATTTCCTGTCACTGGCTGAGAAAGGGCAATACATAGACAATCTTGTAAACATGTCATTATATAAACAAAATAATTTAAGTACAACATTTTATTATGCACATTTCCTTTCACACAACTATACTTTATTGGTACTTAATTTGCAGTGAAGCCTGTTAAGGCCATGAAAGGCACTAAATGGGGATTCCTTCTTTATTAAGCACATAGGAAGACTTTAATTTGCATAAACATTGTAAAAGCCCAATTGCATTTTGAAGGAAAAGTACAAATGAATTAATTCCATTGATGTATTATGTAATTATTTACACAGTGATATGTTTTTAGCAACGAATGGGTTTGCATCAGACTTCTAATCACTTCAAAAGTATGCTTTATGAATAAGGTACACAGCTTAAACAGTTCCAAACATTTTGCAGCATTAGTGAACTTATTGATATAATTTTACAAGTCTGTCAGAGGGGAGCTTTTACTTGTTGACAGCATACAAAAATCTGGGCATGAGCTTCCATTGATTGTGCATCCACATTTTAATGAGCATAAATTTGTGGACAACATGTGCCTTCAGTTTCTGAAATGCCCAACCAACAGGAAACACTCCCTCCCCCGAAATACGGGCCCATAAAATTATCCCTACGCTCTTTTCATTATTCCCGTGGCATAAATAGACATCTGAGAGAGTGCCGCAGATATTTCTTGAGGGACTTTAGCAATCATGACAGAGACCGTGTCCCGAGGGAGGACTGCCCGCACTCACTCTGAGAACCTGAGATTTGATGTTAAGCACAAGCACTCTGGATGAGATAAACTGTGGCAGGAAGATCGTACCACTACTGTGCGGAGAGAGAGACACTAGGTGCAGACAGGGCGGTGCAGGAGGTGGGGAGGGCGGGGGGGAGGGGGGTGGGCGGCAGTGGCAGTGTGCTCTGACAATAGATCCTGACAGAGAAGGATAATCATATCATGGGAGGTTACACGTTGTCATCTTGCACAATGTGCTTGCCGCAGAAGACATCGGTGTCATCCTACTTATAACATCAATATTTAATCACAACCCGTGGACTCTCACCTCGAGTTTGCTACAGAAGAAATCTAAATGAAGCACAAGCCACTGAGAGACAGAACTGCCATGAGTGGTTCATGAATTGCAGTTTTTCATTCATTTCCAGTAATATATTCACCTTTTACTGGAGAAGACGTTTAATCATTTTATCAAAAAAAAATGCTTGGCCTATGGTGCCTAGTTTATGTGCTACAAAATGATATTGTTGCTGTTGATGGTGATGTCAATACAGTTTATTGTTCTCTGGAGCTTCCCAGCTTGGGGAAAAATGAGGGAATGATGACTTTGATCTCCAAGTAAAATTTAGGTACAAGAATCAAATTTATGGCAATAACTTGAATCAGAAGATGTTAATGACAAATATCAGAGTCAATTACATTACTCCCTTTATTGCCAGTGCTTGAGGATTGGTGTAGGATAAGTGAACATTATTGTTTGCAATGCAGAACACAGAAAATAGGATTATTTAGGAACAAGAAAAAAAATCAACTAGCCTCATATTTTCAACAGATCCACGCTTAAATGTTCATCAAGTTCCTCAATGGCAGCATGATGGTGGCTCAGTGGTTAGCACTGTTGCCTCACAGCTCCAGGGATCCAGGTTTGACTCCCGGCTTGGGTCAATTATGTGGAATTTGCACATTCTCCCCACGTCTGCGTGGGTTTCCTCCAGATGCTCTGGTTTCTTCCCATTGTCCAAAGATGTGTGGGTTAGGTTGATTGGCCATGCAAAATTGCCCCTCGGGGTGGGGAGTTGAGTGATTAGCGGGGTAAAAATGTGGAGTGACGGGAAAAGGGCCTCAGTAGGATTGTTGTCGGTGCACACTCAATGGGCTGAATGGCCTCCTTCTGCACTGTAGGGATTCTATATTTCTATATGCTTTCCACCACCCCAGCACCCAGTCCTTGTCAAAACATGAAATTGAATTATACTCTGGAGGAGAAATTGGGCATATATGCAAACTCAGATGCATCATGCACAATTAACACAAGCCAATTTGATGTTGAAGAATATTATAATAATTGTGAAGTTTAGCCCAGTGCTGAATGTGCTGTTGAGTAGCCACATACCTCAGCAGGGAGTTCAGGCTCATGTATGGCTAATACCAGTTAAAGCAGGTTCATACCACTTAAAGGCAAGTTGCATTCTGGCTCCAGTCGAAGAAACAAGAAGATACTTGAGAACTGGTGCAACCAGCAAAGGAATATGCTCCAAGCTGCTCCAAGGCAGTGTGGGAGGCCTTGGTGGTGGTTGTGCAGTGAGGAAAATATGTCCCATTCAACAGGGGAGGGGGAAAGGATGTGTAGCAGCAATGGGAGCAGGTGGCTGATGTGGCCCATGCCAGCAGTCTGACCTGAGATCTAGGATGCTGTATCATAGGAGGTTTAATGAATTCATAGGAATGGTCAAGGTCAGTGAATGCAACATCACATGCCATGTCTTACTAATTGTGCCTCTTGCCTCACACAGCGCTTCACTAGGGCAACACAGTGGCACCTCAGGATAAACCAAGGATCATATAGCAAACCTTCCAATTTATATATCTGCTACTTACTAGGTGGCACGATAGAACAGTGGTTAGCACTGCCTCAAAGCGCCAATGACCTGGGTTCAATTTCGGCCTTGTGTTACTGCCTGTGTGCAGTTTGCAAATTCTCCCAGTGTCTGTGTGGGTTTCTTCCAGGTGCTCTAGTTTCCTCCCGCTGTCCAAAGATATACAGGTTAAATGGATTGGCCAAGCTAACTTCTCCCTTAGTGTCCCAAGATGTGTAGGTTAGGGGGATTGATGGAATAATTATGTGGGCATAAAGCCTGGATAAGATATTTTGGTGCAGGCTTGATGGGCTGAATAGCCTCCTTCTGCACTGTAGGGATTCCATGATTCTATTCTATTCTATGATTTGTTTCCTATCAATTGTCAGCTTTCAAATTATAAAGGGGATTAATAAAGTTATTCCGATAAATTGTTCCCAGAACTGATTCCAGTGCCTCAAGATTCTGAATCATTCCTGGCCACACCATATCTGAACCATATGTTTTTTTCATCTATCCTTTCACTGCTACTCTTGCTCTTGCGTGGAATGAGGAGTAATCCTGAGATTGCTACATTTGAGGTCCTGCAATTTGATTTATCTCCTAACTTCCTGTGCTCACCTTGTAGGATCTCATCCCTTAGTTTGCTTGTGTCATTGGTGCCAATGTGTACCACGACCACTGGCTGTTCACCTACCCTCCCCAGGATACCCTGCAGATGTTCTGTGACATCCTGGTACCAGGGAGGCAACTTGTCATCTTTGATTCACGTTTGTGGCCGCATAAGCATCTGCCTGTGCCCCTAATCCCCTATCACTATAGCCCTACTATTCATTTTCCTCTCACTTCTCTGAGCAGCAGAGCCATCTACAGTGCTGTGAACCTGGCTGTTGTTTCTTTCCCCGGACAGACCATCTCCCCCAACAGTATCCAAAGCGGTATATCTGTCTGAGAGGAGTTTCACTGAAGGGGATTCCTGCACTACCTTCCTGGGTCTTTTACTGTTCCTGATGGTCACCCATTCCCTTTCTGCCTATGTAATCCTCACCTGCAGTGTGACCATCTCGCTAAATGTGCTATCCACAACTTGCTCAGCAAGTCATCCATCAGTTAGATGCTGCTGCCTCCAACTGTAGGGCACGCTGTCCTTTATGAGAAGTGTGGCTGTGAATGTGGTGCACTGTGTTTGGGTGAAGTGCCTACCACAGTTGAATAACTGGCAGTCTGTACAAACTGTGAGTTCAGAGACACCGACTTGCAGCAGCTTTAAGAACTAAAATGGCATTTGTAACATTGAAACTACCAGAACAATGGAGTCTAGTTTTGCACTGATATATATTTAAGTGATTGCATTATTGCTTTAAGAGATGGTCACATGATTTGATGGCAGTGTCATTGGGATGCTTCACAGGCTCCTGTTTAGCTTCATTCTCTATTTTGTACAGGCAACAGCTCCTTCAATAGATTTGTTGTTGTAACTTTGAATCTATGTTTGCAAACCACATTTTTTTCTATTTATTTAAAACCCATAACCCACAACATAGTTCAGACATTGCATGTACCCAGTATTTCATTTACCCCCAATAGCTACTTTACTGAAGTATCATAGAATCCCTACAGTGCAGAAGGAGGCCATTCGGCCCATTGAGTCTGCAGCAACACAATCCCACCCCAGTTCTATCCTCATATCCCCATGCACTTATCCTAGCTAGTCTCCCTGACACTCGGGGGCAATTTAGCATGGCCAACCAACTTAACCCGCAGATCTTTTGGACTGCAGGAGGAAACTGGAGCATCCCAGAGGAAATCCACGCAGACACGAGGAGAACTTGCAAACTCCACACAGTGACCCGAGCTGGAATTGAACACTTGTTCTATCTTGTTGTTGTCCGCTTGTAGAACCATTTGTTCACTTTTCAAATCCTTATGTCTCAATTTCTGTAAGATTTTCATACTTTCATCAGCAGAAACAATTTGTTTGAAATAACTTTATCAGTTCCCTTTATAGAACATAGAACACTACAGCACAAACAGGCCCTTCGGCCCACAAGTTGCGCTGATCACGTCAACACCTATCTATAACCCCCAATCCCATAAAACCCCATATACTCATCCAGAAGTCTTTTAAAAGACCCCAGCGAGTTCGCCTCCACCACCACTGACGGCAGCCGATTCCACTCACTCACCACCCTCTGAGTGAAAAACTTACCCCTAACATCACTTCTGTACTTTCCTCCCCGCACCTTAAATCTGTGTCCTCTCGTAGCGACCATTTCAACCCGGGGAAATAGCCTCTGAGAATCCACCCTATCCATTCCTCTCAACATTTTATAAACCTCTATCAGGTCGCCTCTCAACCTTCGTCTCTCCAGGGAAAAGAGACCCAGCTCCCTCAACCTAACTTCATAAGGCATGCCTCCCAGTCCAGGCAACATCCTTATAATGTTGAAAGCATAGGAACATGGGACATTTTAGTGAGAGGTATATTCTTGTTTTGCTATTAAAACCAGGTTAAGTACCTACCATTTGTGGCACTTACCCCTCCATTAAATTTCTCTCTGAAGTTGATTGTCGGGTCCAGTGGATTTCAATCCTGTGAACTAAGTGAAGGGAATGAGAAAGCTGTTGGGAAACAAAACACAGCATCATCATCATCCCGGCTAGAAACATGAACTCCCATAAGAATTTACCCAGGAATTCACTTAACTCAGATCTGCATTGATGGTAGTTATAAAACTAATCATTTTAACAACCGCCAGGGAGATATTTGGTAGATGAGTTAAGTATTAATGAAGTTATTGTTGTGTGAATTTTACTGGTTTTGCCACCAAAGCTTTTGAAAGCTGATGAATTATTAATAGTCCATCCTCCCCAAAAGGAAACAAGCTGCGAGAATTTCACACTATTGTAACAAGCTATTATTTTTTTCTCTGAAATTTCACACGTTTATTGATGTTGGCTGCAAACCATTGTTAATTAATTCTGAACTTCGCTGCAGCTTTTTTTCTGTGCAGCACAAGATGTTGAAGTTGAACGTTTTGAATGTGATTGTCTGACTCTCTTTGCTGTTGAGGCACAGCTGCTTGTTTATAACCAAATGGCATTGGTCTAGAAATTGCATGGCAGTCCCACCAGTTTGACGCAATGTCCTTGTTTCCAGGTGAATTCGCTTTTCTCCTGCAGAGCATATATTTCTACTCAAGTAGGATTGCTGCCAGGTTTAGTACATCTCGAGAAACATAGCTTTATTTTATTCTCTGCTTTATAAAAAACTCCTTGCAGGCAGTTCCACAAATATTCACAATTTCCTTGCTACCTTCTTCATGTCTGAACCAAAAAAAAGCATTACTATTCAATCATGGTCTTGTTAATCTTTATAAGTGAAGATGACAATGTTCGTCAAGTGGTATGTTTGGTAGGGTTCCAGTGAGTATGTAGATGATTGCAGATTTGTGCCCTAAATGGTCAACTTCAATAGGACAGGATATCATAGAGGATTGCACTTTTGATGTGCTGTGGGAAGGATTTCCTTCCCACGCACTTTACTTTTGTCTCCGACATGAACTCGTTTTTGAAGTCGGCTGCATCATTTTTATTTTGTTGCACCTCGTGCAGCAACCCTGGTTGACTTCCTCCCAGGACATGAAGTCAACATCAAAACTTCAAGCCTTCAAGTCAACCTCAAGTTGAGCCTTTGGAGTGCTTCTTTTGGCCACTATGAGTGCACAACACACATTCAACTTTGGCATAGAAGATTCACTTCATGAAGTGAGTGACAGATGTTTTGGATATACGCCCAGCCCTATAATGTTGTGACTGTCTCAGTGTAGTATGGATGCTTGGGATGCAGCTCAGAGGAGCACTTCAGTGCTTGGTATTGTGTTGTGCCGTCAGATCTTTCAAAGCTTCTGAATTTAGTCCAAGTGAAAGTTGCCAAGCACTTTGACATGACATCGATGCACAATCCAAGCTTCAGATGCATGAAGGAAAACAGGAAGAGCGATTGTGCTACAGACTTCCAATTTGGTAGTCAGACTTACTCCTCTTCATTCCCAGACTGATATTTGAAATCTGCTGAAGGCTACACTTGATTTGGCAATTCATGCATATGTCTTGTCATCAATATGAAGAGCTTGGGAGATTTTGCTGCTGAAAAAGTAGTCTTATGCACTCCTGGCCGGTTCTGGTCACGAAACCTTGGGTTCCAGGCAGAACTTTCCTGGAACATTACATTATATTACATTAGTTTTAATGAAACGTCATCAACGGAAAACTCTATTTCTCTCCATAAATGTTGCCAGACCTACTGAGCTTTTCCAGGTTTTTTGTTCTTATTTCCAATTTCTAGCATTTTCCACAGTATTTTTCCTTTGCTTTGATACATTACTTTGGTTTTCTTTGCCCTAATCATAAGGCCCAAGTTGTCATATGCTGTGGAGGACAAGTCCATGCTCCATTGCACACCTAGCTCAGAACAAGCAATTCACTGAAAGTCATGAGTTTGGCCTTGAAGATCTTGATCTTTGCTTGGAGTCATCTTAAATTGAGCAGATTCCCATCCTTTCAAGATCTGGCCAAGATCACCAGGATAGGAAGGCATGGTAGCAAAAAAACACACTGAAGAAATTTGGTGCTAGCACTCAGCACTGTTTAACTACTGTAGCGACTGGGAGCTGGTCAGAAGACTTACCATTATCCAGGGCAAGTGCAAGCACGCTGTCATGGAACTGTCAAACCATTGTGATAAATTTCTCATGGAAACTGAATTTCTCCATTACCTCCCAAAGGCCCTCATGGCTCACGGTGCCAAGTTAACTTAACAAACATGGTGTCGAGGCTCATGTTCTCTTCGTAGAGTTCTGTCTGGAGCTGTCTAACTGTACAACTCCTATCAGTTCTTCCTTGACCTTTTCTGAGACTGCATTGGCTCCCTGACAGCAAATCCTGGTTGATGTGTTGTACTAAGCGGTTCAGACATATTCAGGAAAAGGATTTGCCAGTGATGGAGAGGAGTGAGATTCCTCTTTGACTGTTCCAAGATTGGCTTTCCGTTTGTATATGTGAACAATGGACATGTATTTGTCATCTTGCGGGATGGTATCTTGCTCCCACATAGACTGAAAGAGTTCAATGAACTTCTTGATCAGACTTGTAGAACTCAAACAGAATGGCATCAGACCCTGGACCTTTGCCATTAGATGGGAGCCTGATTGTGTTTATCATTTCTAACAAGGTAAGTGATTAAGAGAGCAGTTGATGGCATTGAATGGCAACTTCTGTTGATTGCTTCTTCACTGATGGATGAAGGCTTATTGATTGGGGAGATGTTTTAAGTGCCCTGCCCATTTATTTAAACTTTGAGCTTATTGTGTGAGCAGCATTGACCTGATGGTACTGAATGTTGGGGAAGAACTCGTAGCGTGGGCTCCATGGACCAAGCTCAGAGCATTTCAGTCTTTGTGCTCTGATATGATTGAAGTTCATCACTTACTGATATAGCCACATGTCTTGCATCTCTCCGAGCTTGTATTGAATAGTTTCAGTAAGCCTCGTACTTGGATGGTAATGAATTGTCACTGAGCTAAACAGTACTAAGGCGATGTTTATCCCCCTGCAGTTTCTGGATTACCTCATTGTTTCTATTGAACTAATCTTGCTGCTTACGAGAGGTAGGCTTTAGAACTTCTAAAGCAATAGAGTGCACAATATCCCTGAAGGGTTTATAGTCATCCTCAATGCAGCAAGTTTCCATTTTCATTGCACACACGTGGCTTTAGATCAAGTTTCTCTGTGAGAGATTCCATCATGATTGCCTGAACCTTGAGGCTTTGAAGTGCTCCTGAACCATTATGCCCTGGGGGATAAATCTTGATTTTGAAATGGTAAGAGGGTGATCAGTCCCACAGTCAATACCACAAATGGGGGGCAATTTTACCAGCTGTTCATGCCGTGTACCCACTGCGGCGAAGTCAGAGAGTTTGATAGCCAGCCAAATCTCTATCCCATTGCGGCAGGATGGGAAAATCCTGCCCGCGTGAAGGGTGATAAGATTCTGGCCACGGCCTTTGTTTAACACAAATCCTGCCCATCCTTCTTCCTGGCAGTGGCCGAGCTAGTTACATGCCATTGGACAGAACTGGAGTGTACCAAGATGTCTTATTGCAATAAAGAGGGGGAAACCATTATTGGTGATCAAGAGCTCGTGCTCAGCATACATATTCAGCAAAAGGAGATTTTTGCTGTTACAACTGCCAACCCCATTTTTTCCAATGAGCCGTTCCCACCAACTCTTGCACTGAAGTCACCAAGAATGATTAACTTACCTAATTTTTGAACAGGAGCAATCTAGCAACATGAGTGAGGTCAACACAAAAGTTCTCCTTCAAATCATCAGGATTGGTCATGGTAGTGACATAAAAACTGAAGCAAGTTCCTTGACTGTTGCCATGTAGAGGGAAATTTAAACACCGTCAGATGATTATTAACACCCTTGGGAAGGCAAGTCAACTTATCGATGACAGAAAAGCCCACATTAGCTATATGGCTTTCTTCCTTTTCATGGTGTGTCATCTTCAGCTAATCCCCCCTCAGCTCACCGAGTCTTGCTGAGGATGGCAATCTGGATTTTATACCTAACAAACTCTCTGCCAATAAGAGGAGCTCTTCTCTGAGGTCTGTTGGTTTGGAGTGATCCATGGTGATTCTCATGTTCCATGCACCAATGGTGACCAATGACACATTTGCTTTTTTTTTTGAGGTTGACATAACCACATTGATGGGCTACCTATCAGCTGGGACTTGCTGGACAGGGAGGTGAAGCAAATGGTACTTTGGGCACCTTTACTTGCCCCCTTCCCCACAGTAGGGAGGTGAGCAGCGTGGTCCTGAAAAGGCTGTTCCGCCACTCAGGGATGACCGGTTCACCTCTGCTACATTCTGGTAAAAATTGATCCTATGGCCTGAACCATCAGTGTGTAGGTTCATAGCTACAGTGCCCAATGAATCCACCACACTTGCTGCTACATCACTCACCCATCCCACAGGATTTGTGGGACATAGACCATAGATAATAGATGATAGAATAATGATCAATGTGACCAGTGTTGGAATTGGATAATAGTGAGGGAGAGTTGCACATCACTAATCCTACTCTCTCATCCTGACCAATCTTGATCCATGGCAAGGTGAGTCCTGGGTCGCTGGAGCTAGATCTGGATGCAGTGGGTGACCAAGATGTATTTTGTGTCATGTCAAACTCTACATGATCCACAACATAGGGTGGCACGTTGGCACAGTGGCTAGTACTATTGTCTCACAGCATCAGGGACCAGGGTTCGATTCCTGGCTTGGGTCACTGTCTGTCGGAGTCTGTATGTTCTCTGTTTGTTTGCATGGGTTTCCTCCGGGTGCTCTGGTTTCTCCCACAGTCTGAAAGATGTGCTGGTTAGGCGCATTGGCCATGCTAAATTCTCCCTCAGAGTATCTGAACAGGCATTGGAATGTGACGACTGGGTGATTTTTCACAGTAACATCACTGCAATGTTAACTTGTGACAATAATAAATAAACTTCAAACATGATGCTGATTCACACTCAAGACTGTTGGACCTTAAATTGGTCTCATCCACCCAGTTTTTGCCTACCAGAGTAGATAATCCCTAAGTTACCAAGGGTAAGTGATCTAACAGCTACCTTCACCTAGTTTGGCCTGCCCATTGAAGTGTTGCACCGGTGTGTTGCTGTGTTGCATACCAACAACTATTTGGAGCCACAGGTGAGTGCCGACTTAAGATGGCTGATACAGGATGAGTCACTCCAAAGACTACAACAAACCTGCCTATAAGAAGTGTTACCACTCCCTTACACCTTTTGTACTCTAACCATGCTATTGGAATGCTGATGGACTCACCTAATGAAGGAGCAGTGCTTCAAAAGCTCATGATTTCAAATAAGCCTGTTGGTCTTTAACCTGGCATTGTGAGACTTCTTTCTGTGCTGATGGAAGGCAGAGAACAGCAAACCAAATCTGATTCTACACCCGAACTTTTGCATGTATGTTGCAATGTGCATCATTGCACATTGACTTGGAACAGAACTGATTTGTTGTTCTTTCAGCCAGTGACAGAAATCAAATAATAATCAAGCACTGTGCCTGGGAACTTCCCATGACTTGGAATCATGCCTTTCTCTTGTGACTTAGTGAATGTGTTCAAGGATTCAACACAGTTTCAGCATTTAACTGCATTCAATTCAAAATGGCAGTAGTTATGATACATTCCACTTAGTCAGGACATGACAACTATTTGTGCATTTAAAGCAGTTTTAAGATCGCTTGAGGACATGATTAAGCATCACTGGTACTTTGAGCTTAATTCTTTGTGCCAAATAAGAGCATGAAATTACCTTCCCCCTCCCTTTTCTTTTCTGTCTAAACCACTGGAGAGGTAGACTCAGAGATGTGTCAAAAGAGCTGGCTGTTGTCTCTACTGTCCCGCTGTTACAACCACTTATCATCAGCAATAAATTTTCCCTATTGCATTCTAAGCCCCTTTCCCCTTCTAGAAACCATAGAAAACATAGAAAATTTACAGCTCAGAAACAGGCCTTTTGGCCCTTCTTGTCTGTGCCGAACCATTTTTTGCCTAGTCCCACTGACCTGCACTTGGACCATATCCCTCCACACCCCTCTCATCCATGTACCTGCCCAAGTTTTTCTTAAATGTTAAAAGTGACCCCGCATTTACCACTATCCGGCAGCTCATTCCACACTCCCACCACTCTCTGTGTGAAGAAGCCCCCCGCTAATATTCCCTTTAAACTTTTCTCCTTTCACCCTTAACCCATGCCCTCTGGTTTTTTTCTCCCCTAACCTCAGTGGAAAAAGCCTGCTTGCATTTACTCTATCTATGGGATATATATATATATATATCCAGAACAGGAATCAGGTGAGGTAGTAGTTAGTAGCCCAGTCCCCCACGTAAGTATCCCTGTGCAACCTTTGGCCCGGGTTCCGAAACATAGGGACATAGACGAACATCTCGCCAGGGCGAAGGAGCTCCTTAAGGTAAGGAATAGTGCAGACAATTATGCTTTAACAGTGGGGATTGTGGAGAGTGTCACTGACCGTCTGATAGGAGGTAAGACAGGCATGCACACGGTGGGTTGTGCGTGGGCTGCTCCTGGAGGTTCCGGGAGTGGCCTAGTACTTCGTGTCGGTGTGTGTGCTTGATCCTGGACCGGTAGACGGGCGCCGCAACAGCTCGGTGACTAGCACTGCTAGCTGTGCAGATACATGGATTTGGGCCTGTGTCTGTGGGACTTTGTGCATTCTCCCTGTGGTTGCGTGGGTTTCCTCCGGGCGCTCCGGTTTCCTCCCACACCCCAAAGATGTGCTCTTAGGCTGATTGGTTTTACCAGATTGACACTATTCTCCCCTGAATCTGGCTAAGTCTGGGGTTCTATTTGTAGATACGCAGGGTAGAATAGGTGTAGGGTGATGCGGCAGCGCGGGCTTGTTGGGCCGAAGGGCCTGTTTCCCGTGCTGGGTTGTTCTTTGTTCTTTTTTCTTTTTATACCCATCAAAATCTTATACACCTCTATCAAATCTCCCCTCGTTCTTCTACGCTCCAGGGAATAAAGTCCTTAGCTATTCAATCTCTCTCTGTAACTCAGCTTCTCAAGTTCCACAACATCCTCATGAACCTTCTCTGCACTCTTTCAATCTTATTTACATCCTTCCTGTAACTAGGTGACCAAAACTGTACACAGTACTCTAAATTCGGCCTCACCAATGCCTTATATAACCTTACCATACACTCTAACTTTTATTCTTTTAGCCTCATTCCCCTCCCGGCAATTAGGTCAGTAAAACTAAACAGCCCTTTTTGGGAAAAAACAAAACTAAATTAATGCAAATTTTTTCTTTAGAAAGGAATTGGTGGGACCCCTGCATTCCGCCCTCCCCCTGTAACATGTTTTCTGTTGACAGAGGCGGCTTGCCATTGGTCGCTGGTCAGACCAAAGTCTACGGTGTTTTGCATGACTCGCCCATCCTGTCTCTAGGTAACCTACCGCTGATTGGGATGACCACTTCAGCGGGACCGGAAGATCCCATCAGAGGGAAGGGCTGAAAAATCCTGTCCACTACCTTTAACTGCTGAGGTTTAATATTGCCCCTTTGCATTAGTTAAAAGTCGCCACTTAAATTGTAGATATGGTTCCCCCATCGTTTCCCTTTAAAGTTGTCAAATATCTCATTACTTTTGAGAAGCATTAAGATTGACGGAATCGCTTGCAGTAACAGGGGTTTATCATATCAGCTTTATATTTACATACATCTCAATCTAAACTGAATATCAATCCAAATGAGACTTTACTCCAGTTTGTGAGAAATGTTATGGTGATACAGGATAAAGTTCACTGAATGAACATAGTTAATGGACAAGCACCTAGTACAGGACTCCAAAGATCCAACTGCCAGAAAATTGCCAGTATTTCAGTTGTACTGTCCCTTTTGGTACAGGATCTCACTGCCTTTAGCAAAGGTGCAGCTAATATAAAATGTGTTCTTAATAAGCTGCACTGTGCAATTAGTGAGACCTCTATGTGAAGATGTCATTGTCTCACTGTCCGCCAGCCTCTTAATTGGGTTGAGTATGTGCATATCTCCCTCCCGTCCAAATCCCCCTCAAATATCTGGACGCCTTTCTCCGTATATCTCTCGGCTATTCTGTGCGCCTGTGTACATCTTCGCCTTTCCTCGCTCAGTTGTTTCCGCATCAGCTTTCTTTCTGTCTGAGTCTTTCTGAAGCAAGATTTCCTAAAGCCATCGTGCATTAGCCATGCTACAAGCATCAGAGACAGATTTCCTGCGCTCATTATTTCCAGCAGAATCGTAAAGTTGTTCCAAAAGAATGCATTTGAAATTTTGCTGGAGATACCAATTAAAAAAATCTTCTTGTTAAGTTTGCAATGCTGCTTCACATATTGGCCTGGATGAATCAGCTTTTGACAAATAGTGATAATGTTTACTATATAAAATATGCATATATGTTCACATATGTATAAACATTTAATACATACGTATAGCATATGGATAGAGATTATATATGGATATCTATAGAAATATATATTTAGTGCAGATTTAATGTGTTTTCTCTTTGTTTTCCCTACTTCCCTGCTGAATGTCATGGTTCTAATTTTAGGAATTTGTTCACGAGTTCTGTATTCCACCAACAAAAAAAAATACTTTCGCCATCAACCCTATTGAGCTCTTTTATCATTTTAATAATCTCGATTTCAATCTTTTATTTACCAAATCATACAAGCTAATTATGTGAAACCTGCATCATTTTGATCAAACTGCACTCCATCCCATTTTTCTGAAGGAACAGGATCCAAAAATGAATGCAATGCTCCAATTGTTTTATAAACTTGGACAAGCTGAGGGAGGGGAATATTTGAGTTTTGTTATTAGTGTCACAAGTAGGCTTATGTTAACACTGCAATGAAGTTACTGTGAAAATCCCCTGGTTGCCACACTCTGGCGCCTGTTAGGGTACACTGAGCATAGCCAATGCACCGAACCAGCACACTTTTTGGACAGTGGGAGGAAATCGGAGTATCCGGAGGAAACCCACACAGACACGGGGAGAAGGTGCAGACTCCACACAGACAGTGACCCAAGCCAGGAATCGAACCCAGGTCCCTGGTGCTGTGAGGCAGCAGTGCTAATCACAGTGTTACCATTATGACAAGATTATATAATCAGTTTACTCAATTAATATGGACATAAAAACCTATAATGGTAAAATAAAAATGCAAGAGAAGAATGGATGACTTATAAGTCATGACCAAATTATGCCTTTGTGTGGTGGACCAATTATTGTCTGCCTTCTAATCTTGTTTCACTTAAAGACTACATTTAATCTTGGCTTATTAAGTGTTGATCTCTGATACCATCTGTTCTCTGGATGAGCATGGCCTATACGATAAGACTACCATGTGCTTTTCCTTGATGTCTTTCTATAAATGTTAAACTGCTTTGGGATTATTAATAAGACACATCAAAGTACCTACATGAAATGAGACATATTACCCATTCACCACCTTCTGTAAGGCACTTTTACATTTGGTGTCTCTGTAGAGTGGATTGAGATCGAACACCAGCTCACTGTGCTTACATTAGCTTCAGTGGGTCTGTGAATCTGCCTTCGGAATAAGTGAGCTACTCACAGGAATATAAATGCATGGACATTGCTCTCCCTATATCAGAACAGCAGAATCATCAAATATAAAAGTACCCTTCTGATGATTAGATTTTCATTAACGTTATTGATGATAACTGGTTTCCTCATGCACAGACAAATACACTGAGACACATGGACCATACTCATTTAAAAAATGGGACTCTCTTACAGGAGCTGTCAAGCTGATGTCATTGCACACTGATGGATTTGACAAATAAATCATGCATTACAGTTTTACTGTGCAGCAGAGTTAACCCTTTTCAGAATTCAAATGCTTTAGAAAATTGCCGCATCTTTATCTTGGCAGTAGAAATGTGGCTTTTACACTGAAGGCAGTTTAGCTAGGTTCATTTCTTTGATCTGATTGTACCCAAGTGACTAAATGCTTCCTTACACTGGCATCTGTCACATCAGCGGCACCATGTCACCCGTAGCCCACAAAGCTTTGACAGTCAATCATATAGTGTAATGCACTTCCTGTTAAACTGTTAATTCTTACCAACTGGAGTTATGGTACTAGAGAACGGTTTGAATTAACTGCAATCTCCTGGGTACTCAGCAACTGCAACTGTGACCCTCCCCATGACTCTGTGGCGCTGTCTGAGTATTTAGACAGAGATGACATGTTGTGTTCAAAGTGGCAGGCATCCTTGGCTGATGTCAGAACTAAACATTATGCATGCATCAGAAGTCAATCTGTACCCATGTCTATCACGGTGAGCTATAAATACATTCAAGGAGACAATTGTTTTTTTTCCTTGACTGATTACGCCACAAATATAACTGCATTGCTGGTAGAGATTTCAGCCAATTAGCTGAATGTATTGTGCTTACATTTTGTAATATTGGAGATGCAAAATGTGACAAATGCATGTGTGGGATGATTCTATTTCAGCTAATGGCTCAAAAATTAATAGCCGGGATTTCACCAGCCCTTTGGCGATGCTTTGGGAGGCAGATGTGTTGGCAAAATGGTGGCAGAAGGCATCAGAGGGATGTCTAACCCCAACCCTTTGCCATGGCAAATTTCAAAACGCAAATTTGACAGTGGCTTTGCTCCCTAGTGACTGGAGGTAGACAACCAATTTAGGTAATTAATTAATAAGGCTATATTAAACCCCTCTGGCATTTTACTGGCATTGGAGCAGCTCCTTGCCATGTGGGGAGACTGCCAAGCACATTGAGACATCCTCCCAGCAGCTTTCTGGTCTGGGCAGGGTGGTGGGGCTGAGATGGGCCTTCCTTCCAGTGGACTCCAAGTCTAATGGAGGGGCTTCCAGTGGCAATGGCCGACACAGATGCTACTGCTGGAGTGGTCATCACTCAGATTGCTGGTGTCTGCCTGGCCCTGGAACATTAAAAAAAGTCTTCAGCCTTATGAGTTTACCCCACATGGAGGTGTACGCTTAGTTATTCTGCAATTTTAGCAGTAGCCAACACAATCTGTGGCATTGCCAAGTGTTCCAGAGTGGAAGGTTCTGTCCTTAATAGGGCAGCAGCCTCTTAGTTGGCTATCTCCAGTAAAATCCCCCCTGTAGCCACTTTCTTTGTGGATTACAGTGGTGTCCAACTAAAATTACAGTAGGGATTAAGACAAACCCCATACAATTTTCAGGGCAAGAATTTGCATTTTATCCTCATTTTTGCCTCTTATTTCCTCCTCCATGCAAGTATCCTATTACTCATCAGCTCACAAAATGTGAAGAAAATTTTACTCGATGTGGAGATGCCGGTGTTGGACTGGGGTAAACACAGTAAGTAGTCTCACAACACTAGGTTAAAGTCCAACAGATTTATTTGGTAGCACAAACCACTAGCTTTCAGAGTGCTACCCCTTCATCAAGTGAGTGAGAGTTCTGTTCACAAACAGGGCATATAAAGACACAAACTCAATTTACAAAATAATGGTTGGAATGTGAGTCTTAATCGGTAATCAAATCTTAAAGGTACAGACAATTTGAGTGGAGAGAGGGCCAAGCACAGGTTAAAGAGATGTGTATTGTCTCCAACCAGGACAGTTAGTGAGATTTTGCAAGTCCAGGCAAGTTGTGGGGGTTAGGATAGTGTGACATGAACCCAAGATCCCAGTTGAGGCCGTCCTCATGTATGCAGAACTTGGCTATCAGTTTCTGCTCAGCGACTCTGCATTGTCGTGTGTCACGAAGGCCACCTTGGAGAATGTTTACCCAAAGATCAGAGGCCGGATGCCCGTGACCGCTGAAGTGTTCCCAACAAGAAGAGAACACTTTTGCCTGGTGATTGTCGAGCGGTGTTCATTCATCCGTTGTCGTAGCACTTGCATGGTCTCCCCAATGTACCATGCTTTGGGACATCCTTTCCTGCAACGTGTCATGTAGACAACATTGGCCGAGTTGCAAGTGTATGTACCGTGTACCTGGTGGATGGTGTTCTTACATGAGATGATGGCATCCGTGTCAATGATTCAGCATGTCTTGCAGAGGTTGCTGTGGCAGGGTTGCGTGGTGACGTGGTCACTGTTCTCCTGAAGGCTGGGTAGTTTGCTGCAGACAATGGTCTGGTTGAGGTTGTGTGGTTGTTTGAAGGCAAGAAGTGGAGGTGTGGGGATGGCCTTGGCGAGATGTTTGTCTTCATCAATGACATGTTGAAGGCTCCAGAGAAGATGTTGTAGCCTCTCTGCTCCGGAGAAGTACTGGACGATGAAGGGTACTCTGTCCGCCGTGTCCCGTGTTTTGTCTTCTAAGGGAGCCAGTGCGGTTTTTTGCTGTAGCACGTTGGAACTATCGACCAATAAGTCGAATGCCATATTCTGTTCTTATGAGGTTCTTTCAGTGTCTGGAGATGTCTGTTGTGATCCTCCTCACCTGAACAGATCCTGTGTATATGGAGGGCTTGCCCGTAGGGGTGGCTTCTTTAACGTGTTTAGGGTGGAACTTGGAGAAGTGGAGCATCGTGAGGTTATCCATGGGCTTGCAGTACAGTGAAGTGGTGAGGTGACCATCCTTGATGGAGATACATGTGTCCAAGAGTGCAACCAATTCCGGAGAGCAGTCCATCGTGAGTCTGATGGTGGGATGGAGCTTGTTGATGTCATCATATAGTTGTTTTAGTGATTGTTCACCATGAGCCTAAAGGAAAAAAATGTCATCGATGTATCTAGTCTATAGCATTGATTGAAGGTCCTGTGCGGTGAAGAGGTCTTGTTCGAACCTGTGCATGAAGATGTTGGCATATGGAGGAACAAATTTGGTCCCCATGGCTGTTCTGTGTGTCTGGATGAAGAACTGATTGTTGGAGGTGAAGACATTGTGGTCCAGGATGAAGTGAAAGAGTTGTAAAATTGCATCTGGAGATTGGCAATTGTCGGCGTTGAGTATTGAGGCATTTGCAGCAATATTATCATTGTGGGGGATGCTGGCATAGAGTGCCGAGACATCTATTGTGACGTGGAGTGCTCCTGGTTCAACTGCTCCATGTGTGCTGAGTTTCTGTAGGAAGTCTGCAGTGGGTGTGGGTGTTCTTCCACAAACCCCAAGAGGCCAACAGCGAACACTATGAGACAGCCAATGAACCAGAACAGCCGACAGATCTGCTGTACAGCAACCGAACAGGAAAGAATCGAATTGTATTCCTTCGAAAGACTGCTGCCCCTGACTTGACAAATATGTCCAAGCTGTTAGGGGGTGTATCAATGGCAGATTCAACCGTACTCACAAGACAGCCCCGAACATCACCCAAGCACAACACAACGCCATCTGGACTTTCAAGACCAACTGCAGCATTGTTATCAAACCAGCAGACAAAGGAGGGGCTATCATCATACTGAACAGAACGGATTATCGCAAAGAAGTGTACTGACAACTGAACAACAAGGAACATGACAGACAGTTATCCGCAGATCTGACCAAAGAACACACCCATCAACTCAACAGACTGATCAAGATCTTTCATCCGGACCTTCAGAGCACTCTTCATGCTCTCATCCCACGTACTCCCCTTGTTGGAGATTTCTACTGCCTCCCAAAGATATACAAGGCAAACACACCCGGCCGTCCCATCGTATCGGGCAATGGGACCCTGCGTGAAAACCTCTCCGGCTATGTCGAGGGCATCCTGAAACCCATTGTACAAAGAATCCCCAGCTTTTATTGCGACACAACGGACCTCCTACAGAAACTCAGCACACATGGACAGTTGAACCAGGAGCACTCCTTGTCACAATAGATATCTTGGCACTCTACACCAGCATCCCCCATGATGATGGCATTGCTGCAACTTCCTCAGTACTCAACGCTGACAACTGCCAATCTCCAGATGCAATTTTGCAACTCATCCACTTCATCCCGGACCACAATGTCTTCAACTTCAACAACCAGACTCACGGAACAGCCATGAGGACCAAATTCATACCTCAATTTGCCAACATCTTCATGCACAGTTTTGAATAAGACTTCTTCACCGTAGAGGACTTTCAACTGATGCTGAACACTAGATATATCGATGACATTTTCTTCCTTTGGATGTTCAGAGACTATGTCCTCGGGTGTAGCTGTTACTAGGGGCATAACTATAAGGTTCATGGTGGGAGATATAGGAGGGTTGTCCAAGGTAGTTTCTTTACTCAGAGTGGCTGGGGTGATAGTGGAGTCAGACACTTCAGAAACTTTCAAGCGATTATTGGATAGGCACATGGAGCACAGCAGAATGATAGGGAATGGGATAGCTTGATCTTGGGTTTGGCCATAGCTCGGTACAACATCGTGGGCCGAAGGGCCTGTACTGTGCTGTACTGTTCTATGTTCTACTATTTCACAGCTTCCATTCAGCACAACAAGCCCACAATCAGGAAAAGTGATAAGTCAGAAAACCATGAATCATTTTCAACGTAAAATCACACACAGATGACAGCAGTTTATATTATTGCATCGTCTGTGTGCAAACAAATGAGAAAAGATTTGTCAAGTCATTTTATTTGCACTGGGAATGCTCCTTAAAGAATAAACCTCTTGCTACAGTTAGCGAGGAAACAATGAAACCAAGGTTGGCCAAGTTGCTTCCATTAGCTGCAGGACCTTTGACAAGACCAGTGCATAACATGTTTTATTTAAAAGCTTTCTTCACCACTCAAATCCTATAAGATAAATTATAAGTGCAATAGGATAGCTGTTAAAGAAGCGCAGAGAAAGGCAGTTTAGATTGCTCGATCAAACAAAGTGTTCATTACAATCCCTGCAGAAACAGATTTATTCCGAGCTACAATACGTCCACCTCACAAGGTGAGAATGGATATTTATGGCATCAAACCTCCCATTCTAATTTCGAACACAGCGAAGCTGAATCTGTCAGTCCCCAGCACTTTTGGACTATAAATCACAAAATCAGCATAAAGTGATAAATTTGTTTTGTTAAAGCCTTGACACAGAGTGGGGAAGACGTCCTGTTTCATCGCAATAAATCACATCAAACGGAATGAGTTTTGTGACTTCTTTTCGCAGGTGAACAATAACATTCAGATCAGTGCATTATTAAACAAGGAGAAGATGCTAACTCAGACATTAGAAGGGTTCAGCTACTTTGTGATCAGAATCCCGGGGGCAGGATTTTCTGCTGCCCTCGCCGCAAAACCGGAAAATCCTGCCCGTGGTCAACTGACTTTCCATGGTCCGTGTCCCACCGGCTATGATTTTCAGGGTGGGCGGGACGGCAGAATTCCACCTTGGGTGTGTAAACAGACCGAGATTCAAGAAAATTCATCCAAAGCACTAGAGTCAGTATACTGTTAGACTATCCAAAGCAAGATATATTCTTGGGCAACTTGTTACCAGCTTATCAAAATTAGAAGAAGAAGAAAGATTTGCACGTGTATCTCATTAAACAAATATTCGCTTTCCGAAAAGAGTTGTCAAAATACTCTTTGCATGCAACACTTTCATATGAAGTCTATTATACAATGTTATAATTTCGATGGGGGCATGTGATTATGAATCCGTTTGAAGTGTGGTCCTTCTGCCAAAATAGCCTCGAGAGCTGCTGCTAAAGTTTCATGCCAGGATGATAGGTCTGTAATGCTGGAACAGTGAATGCTTTATCAGAGGATTGGAGGATTTGGCAGGCTTCAGAAGACCACATAGATAAGGTGAAATGATGACATTTAGAAACATGAAAACCTAGGTAGCAACCAATTTAGCATCTATGATTCTATGATGCTATCCTATGAGTTTAGAAAATAATGACTAGGATGAATAGTTATGGCTACATGGCAGAAATCCTGAGGTGATTACCCCCTTGTGGTAGCATGGCCCACTGAGGCCACATGATTGAGCCAGAGCCTATGGAGTGTCAAGACAGGAAACTGAGCCAATCAACTGCAAGGGCGCTTATCCTGTGTTGGGGAAAATCTGCAGTTGGAGCCAATGAGGAGTGTTGTACAGGTGAATAGTTATTCTGTCTGATCCTATGAATGTAGATACTTATTTATTCATTGGCAGTTAAGTCTTTTGATCGATTTTGGATCGATGCAAAAGGTTTACATTCTTTGGACGACAAAGTAAAAGCCATAAAAGAGGTTCCACAGCCAAAAAACATGTCAGAATTAAAGTCATTTTTTGGAATGATGAATTATTATGGCAGATTTTCACAAAATGTATCTAACACCTTCGCCTCACTCCACCACTTGTTAAAGAAATACGAGCATTGGAGGTGGGAAGATACAAAAAAGAGGCATTCAGAAAAACCAAACAGGCTCTGCAGTTGTCAACATTATTGGTGCACTACAATCCAATCAAGCCATTGGTGGTAATCTGTGATGTATTACCATGTGGAATGGGAGCAGTTTTATCCCACAGAATGCCTGATGGAGCAGGAAGGCCTTTGCATCAAGCATGTTTCAAATGCAGAAGGAAGTATTCCTGGATAAATAAAGAAAGCTTGACAGTCATACACGCAGTCAAAAAGTTTCATCAGTACATTTATGGTCTGCATTTCATGATAGCTTCGGACAAGTCATTGTTGCACTTATTCAGATAAGATGAGCCACTGCCACCAAGGCAAGGGTGAAGAGGTGGGCTCTCTTAATGGCAGTGTACAGTTATATTCAGCATCTCCCCAGGACACAGATGTCAAATGCAGATGTTCCCAGCAAGTTGCTTTTGCCATGCACGGTGGCAGCACTGCCTGTTCCACAAGAGATAGTGCTGGCATTGCATATGATAGAGACCTAGCCGGTCTCAGCTAAACACATAATGATGTGGACAGAAAGAGATCCAGTATCATTGAAAGTTGAAGGAATGGTGATACAAGGGTGGTAATATGGTAAATCAGAACTGCTTAAACCATACCAACAAAGAATGATGGATATAACATTTGAAGATGGGATGTTGTTGATAGAGCTAGGGTTATAGCCCAGCCACAAGGGGGGCAACTTTTGTTGCAGGAATTGCGACTCATATCCAGGACTAAGCAGGATGAAAGCATTAGCCAGAAGTTATGTTTGGTGGCTGGACATCAATAAAGGATTGGAAAGAATCATTCATCAATGGCCCACTCGTGAAGCTGAACAGACTGACCCATTGCTAGCTAATATGTATCTTTGGAGGTGGCCAAGGAGATCTGGGCAAGAATACGTATCAACTTTGCAGGACCATTTATGAACCATATGTTTCTTATATTAGTGGATATACATTCAGAATGGTTGGATATCCAGTTGAGAAGTTCACAATGGCCACCATCCACTATTGACAAATTGAGAAATGTTTTTGCTATTTCTGGCATCCCGAAGATCTTTGTTTCAGACATTAGTACGTCATTCACAGGAATTTTTAAAAATTGTCAAATTAAATAGTTTTCGTCATGTTAGGTCTTACCATCCAGCCTCCAATAGGCTAGCGGAATGGGTCGTGCAAACATTCAAGGTATCAATGAAAGACCAAGCCATTTGGCCTCTATCCTTACATATTGCCAGTGTTTTGCTATCTTATAATACTGTACAAAATACAACCACAGTGGTCACACCAGCCAAGATATTAATGGGCAGCTTTTTAAGGACATATTTGGATATGATATTACCAGATTTGGCAAGGAGGGAAAAGGCTAGGCAAGGCTCTCAAAAAGAAAAAGGAAGAACGACAGAGTTTTTTTCCTAGCTGAGGATTTAGTCATGATCAGAAATTTTGCAGCGGGACCAGTATGGGTGGCTAGTAAGATTGTGGAAAGGACAGGACTGGACTCCAATATCGTACAGGCAGTCTCATCAAGAAAAATGTAGACCATCTGAGGAGGAGAGCAGTGCCTGATAAAATGGATCAATAGGCCACTCCAGCAGTTCATTTGGATCCACTAGGCCTCCTGCTGCACTTTGTGGATTCTATGGATTCTAGGATCCTGGTTATTGATGCGGAATTGGAGCAAATTGGTTCAGTACTGAGAATACAGCAGCTACCGAGAAAGATCTCAATGCTGGGTTGATGAGGGTGCTTTTGGCCTTGGCCTGACCTGATTCTTCATTTCCAGACAAACCTAGCTCAGAGTTGGGACATTTTACCAGTGTTCGGAAATCACCAGATCTACTAAACTAATGACAAGTTGCCCTGGGTATTCCTGATGTTTTTCAAAAAAATAGCTGCTGATGTTAATGATGTTTTCTGTTTGTTCCCTCCTTAGGTGACTTCAGGATTTAAGGGGGAAGGAGTGTGGTAGCGTAGCCCCTTTATGGAGGCATTCCCTGAGGGTCATGTGATTGGGCCAGACCCTATTGAGTGCTGAACCAATTGAGTGCCACAATATGTATCCCGGGTCAGAGATGATCCTCAGTTGGTGCCAGGGAGAAGTGCTGTACGATCGCACAATTATTTTGTCTGACTTTATCGATGTAAATACTTATTAATTCGCTAGCAATAAAACCTTTTGTTACTTAAGCCTCATCAATTTGTCCTCAACTTATTACACCCTTTGATTCAATGGACAAGTATGGGCTGGTGTGTAATTGAGTTCTATAGCGTAGGAAGGTATAAGATTTAATCTCTAGTCTGTCCTAAGATAACTGATCTCAGATGGAGTGACAGAAAGGGCAGTGTAACTTGTTATGTATTTAACTGGTTGCAGTTTGCTTTAAGAGTTGACCACATGATTTGCTGGTGATGTAACTGGAGTGTTGCACAGGCTCCTGTTTTTACTTCCACTTTGTACCCTGTTCTTTATCTTTTTGCGTAAAACCCACAGCCCCTAACATAGTTAGGACATTACATAACTGACCTCCATTACACCGGGTTAGAGTCAGAGGAAAGAAATTCTGCCAGAGCCCTATTCCTGATTACTATCAAGTGACCCTCTGCTATAAAGTGCCCATATGCCAATAGGTTGTGATGACACCACAGTCAAATAACTTGCAGAATCTCATTGCCAAGGTCATACATGAACTACATTATTTTGGTAAGGACCTGAGAGGCTACCAGTTAGCATGGAATTACATCCAGCTTCAGATAAGGATGTGAGAAAAAGACTAATAAGAATGGATTTGGAGCAAGTATTGTTCCCCTTTATCTATTATTGATAATATAAGTTCAATATGGCTTTTATTTGTTTGTGTACCATTTTTAGTCATGGTCTTATTCCTCTGAGATAGGACTCAGCGCACACATTTTTTTTATTCATTAAGGAACCTGGGCACTGGTTAGGCCAGCATTTATTGCCCATCCCTAGTTGCCCTTGAGAAGGTGGTGGTGAGCTGCCTTCTTGAAACGTTGCAGCAATTGCACTAATATGTGTTCCCTACTTCAATTGATGAATAAATATATCTCTCCTTACATCACTGATAGAGATAAAAGTAGATTCAAAAACATCGAGCGCTTCTGTTTTGCTACAAGAAAGTGCTACAGCTCTGGCTTGACTATTTTTCTGTTCCCCAGTAGGGTTTTCCATGATGAACTAACAGATGAAAGCAAAGCGCAATGGTACGCCTTGATCACTGAGGAAACGTGGATAATTGATGAGTGCTCCTCCAGGGTCACTGCATCCCTGAGAGTTACTATTGGCCCTTGATTCACCTTCCTCCCGTTGCCTCATTATTCCACCCCCCTCCCTCACAATCTATACGAGGGCCACTGCTGGTGCCTCGAGACAGGTGGCTCAAAATTAATCCCCTGAAAATGGGAGTCATTGTAGAATATGGAAATCAAAGTATTTACACCAGGCCTCAGGCCTGCTTTGGAGCAATTCCCCAGCTTCTCAGCTCAAGCAGGCCAAGTTTCTGTCACTGAAGTTATGGCTGACATGGGAACTCCTCTTGTGATTCTTTCCCCTATAATTTTGATACTTTTCTGGATATGCTAATGATTTTTCCACAGAAATAATTTGGAGAAATTAACTGGGGATGGCAAAAAGCAGCTTGTATTTGCATAATACTTTCATTTAATAAACAAGTGATTCCTAAATGAAAGATAATGATATACTAAACTTAAATTGTTTCTCTCAAACTTAAATAACAAGTGACTTGTCAACTTGTATGAATAATTGGTGTCATTCCCACTAAATGATAGCCATGACCTGGAGATACAAGCGTTGGACTGGGATGTGCCCAGAAACAAGTCTCACAACACCAGGTTAAAGTCCAACAGGTTTATTTAGAATCATGAGCTTTCGGAGCGCTACTCCTTCATCAGGGAGCCACCCATGAACTGTATTCAGCTTGGAATCTTCTGGAACAAACTTTTCTTTTATAAATGGCCATTAACAAAAGGTGGCCTAGAGAGTTGCCTACTTGCAATGTCTCAAGAGGAGAGATTCCAAGCTAAGAAATGGTAATTCCTGAATCTGCAGGGTTATGGGGATAGGACAGTGGGAGGGGGCTAGGGGTGGGGTGGGGGGGTGGTGAGCCTGGGTAAGATGCTGCTTTGGAGAGTCAGTACCAACTAGATGGGCTGAATGGCATCCTTCTGCACGGTTGAGATTCTGTGAAAGGATATCTCTGACTTGAATGGGGCAAAAGGCAGTGATTGTCTCAGACCCCCAGGAGGAATGTCTGCACACATAGGCCCGATTTGGGGCCAATTAACTAAAGCACAAGGCCATACTTGGAAGGGAGCTGTTATGGACCCGTAACGAAACCATGTTAGAAAAAGTTCCTTTCATGCTGCCAGCACAACACAGAACAAAACCAAAGAGATAGCAGTGGAAAGAAGAGCAATGTCTATACCTTTAAGATCAAGAGACTACAACATCATCAGGTCTCCAAGCCTATTCCTTTTCAAGTCCAACAGTATAAAAAACTGACCTCTGGATAATAAGGCTACAAGTAACCAACGATTTGACCTGCTAAAAATCCATTTCTTTAAGGGAATCTTGCAGTAATTCTGATATAGGACGCTGGCTAATGAATCCATATAGACTATCTTTCAGGAATGAAAACATTTTGTTCTGCAGGCCTTAAAGTATGTCCTCTCCCAAGGTAAGTCAATCATGTGAATTCCAAACTTTTTTTTTCATGTAACTTATAAAAGTGCACTATTCTCTTTAACTGCCTTTTCCTTGGTGTGTGTGTGTGTGTGTGTATGTGTGTACGTATGTGTGTGTGGGGTATGTGTGTACATGCGTACGTGTGTACATGCATATGTGCGCATGTGTGTGCGTGTGTGCGTGTGTGCGTGTGTGTGTTGATGGACGGATGTGTGCATGTGTGTACATGTGTGTGTGGGTGACGTGTGTGTATGTGTATGATAAATGAGTGACATATAACAGATTTGCAGGCCAACACATAAACAAATAATCCTCTTTATTTAAACTCACTAAAAAAATGGCTGCTGGACATTCAAATTGTCTGCACACTCATGGGTTAAGAAGCAGGTCAACAGAGGTTTCAGTTCTCTCTCATTTCATTTCATAATGGTTGGAAAATAATTTCTCATCATAGTAATGGAAAACCCTTTGATTATTCCTGACCTGAGCAGAACAGGCTCTTGACACAACGAGAGATTTTAAGCATAGAATACAGACACTGAGACAGGTTGTGAGGATTTGGAAGCAGAATACTGCACAGACAGAGAAAAGGAGAGAAGGGAGGATATTTTTTGCCAAGGCTGCATGCACCTGGATTATCCACTTCTTCTCCTTTGGCTAATTTGGCAAGTTGCTTCAATTCTGATCCTGTTCATACCTGTTGTTGTGCAGTCACCTGTGACTTGTGAAGCAATTCCTGGTACAAACAAATAAATCTTAATTTGATCTTCAAAAGGACTGAAGCCATACACGCGAAAGATGGAAATATCCGGTCCAGAGCACAAAAGGATGCTTTTTATTGTATTGCGGCGTTCTGCTTTCATACCAGTGGATATAAAAACAATGTAAGTCAACTTCCTTGATGGAAAGATGCAGAACATTTAAGGGAGCAGCTAATAGCTGAACGCTGAGAATGTAACTTAATTAAATTCAATTTATTACTCTTGCTTTTAAATATTGTCAAGCAGCATTTCAGTTACTAAATGGTACACACCAAAAATATTCAATTTTGCAGGTGGAAGCTGCACATAATTCTGTTGAGAATAACCCAAGTAATGCAGGGTGAGTACTCAAATCTTTTAAGCTTTTATTACCTACAAGCAAGGAGAGCAGATGCAATGAATTTCACTGTGGTGTTCTGTCGATTCATTCAGATACTTATCAGTTACGATAGTTAATTAAAGCAAATGAGAAACCAGCAACTTCCTACTCCTTCATTTGCATACATAGTCCACCAATCATAACATAGCCTTTTGTCTTTTCCAACAGAAAACTGCCTCCCTTCATTAACATAATATGTCAACATATCTTGTTTTTTCGGTATTTGCCAGCGTAACTTGTCTTTGTTTTCATCCTGTGTCCTAGCTCTGGAATGCAGTGTTTATGAAGCTGATGCAAGGTTAGATTAATCTCTTATCCTGACTACAGCAGCGCTGGCCTCACTGAAGGCCTTGTTCACCAATAAGCATTTTCCATTACTTAACAGAGTTGTTTGTCATAACTTAATTTCCACAATTTTTGTAGTTTAATTTTTCCTTACCAGCATCTGCAGTTTTTAACTGCTTTTAACCATAGTTTCACAAGTTTCAGCAATTCCATAGTGTTTTATTTGAAGTGGGCATCTTTAATCTTGCAGAACAAAGTGAATTAAATATTTGGCCACAGCTGGAATTACAACTTAATTTCCACAATTCTGGTCAGAAAGTATTCCAATACCATGTTGGTGGGGTTGTTGTTGGGAACAGTAGGGTTGTGCAATGGCAGAATTTGAAGTAAAGAGTATAAGTTAGAATCCTGGACTTTTTGCAGGAGCTGTATTCAACTTTCCAACATCTCAGCACAAATTCATTTGCCACGTACTGACCTTGCTTGGCACAGTATAGTACGCATGGGCAAAACGGCTTCCACGCCAGTGCTGTTACAGCACTTACAGGTTGGCTGCTTGTTGATCATTTTCAGGTTGCTGGCTGTCTTTTGGACGCTTTTGCTTTTTTGTGTGCTGCACCATTCTGGAACATTCACCTTGTCTGCGTAGAGAGTAGGTTTTTGTCGTTTTTACTTTGTTGTTGTACTCTGTCTCAGAGGTAGTCTGGCTACAGGCCTGGACAGTGCGACAGGGCAGCCCCGAGGCTGGGAGCTGAGTGAAAGCAGCAAGAAAGGTACCACACATCAGGAGTGGCTGCCACATGTGACAGCAGGAAGAAGACATTGAACAGGACTCCATATCCAAAGGGGGTCTTCACAGAGCATTTCCCCTTCATCAGCTTTACTGAGGTGATGATTTGAAGCACCTTCACTTCAGCAATGAAGCTGTCACCTGCTGCAGCTACAACTCGAGTTTCAAATCAACACTGCTCATGGCTGTTAAGATTACCACAGCTTTTTTTATTCATTCGTGGGACATGGATGTCGTTGGCTGGCCAGCATTTATTGCCCATCCCTGGTTGCCCTTGAAACTGAATGGCTTGCTAAGCCCATTTCAGAAGGCACTTGAAACATCAACCACTTTGCTGTGGACTGGGGGGGTCACAGGTAGGCCAGAACAGATAAGGACAGCAGATTTCCTTCCCTAAAGAACATTAGTGAACCCGATGGGTTTTAAGACAATGCTTTCATGGTCATCAGTAGATTCTTAATTCCAGATATAGTTTATTGAATTCAAATTCAACCAGAGCTTCAGCTGAGTTTGTGGATTATTAGTCCAGCAATAATACCACATGGCCAATGTCTCCTCAGCATTTATGTCACAGCTCCTTCTAAACTGTGAAAGGCAATGCTTACAGGCATTGATTTCTTGAGCAATATTCTCTCACTGCCTCCTTACCAGAAGCCCGAGGAACTTCCTGTCTTGTGGTAGAAGGAGATGTCCCCTTATCTGTCCACTGCCTCTAATGAAGACCTCTAATGAAGCATCAGACAACTTTGGTACCTGCTCCCTTTCGCCGTTGAGCATTTCAGTGCAAAGTTGTTACAGTACAGGCTTTATCAGATGCTTTAAGAGATGTTGCCTGTCTTCAAGTAGTGCCCAGGCCTCCCAGTACTGCTCCTCCCCAACATCCTCTTCCCCCAACCTCTGATAGATATGCAGCCAGTATTATGCATACATCATTGCAATGTTAAGACAGCACTGATTTTATGTGTTGCCTGAATGGCTCCGAACTATAGGGTTGCCCTCCTATCACATCTGCTGATGTGCTCCATCCAATTTCTAGGCTGTGTTTTGTGTTGGCCCACTGACATTTGCAGCAATTGTTTTTGAACTCTGGTTCAAGAAAAGTGATGAGCCAGGTCATCCAGTATTGGAGCGGCCATTATAGATCACTGGTGTATGTTGGGAGCTTGACAATTTTCCACGCACTGTAATTGTCCGGGAAGTTTAAACTTCTGATTGGCTTATTTGCATCTCATGAGATACCACACAGATGTCTCTTACACTGAGCTCAATGTCAGATACTTGGGTTAGATACACATTACCTGTACAGATACTTATGATGGAATAGCTATTTAATCTCTGTCAATCCGGCCATCCAAATCCCTGCTCCAACTATCAACCCCTCCCAACTCTCCCCAACCTGACTATCCCACCAATCTCCCTGACCCAACCCAATTGTCCACCTCTCTGAACCCATATGGCCTGATCACCCAACCTAAACACGATCCCCCTGCAACTCGACTACCCAATCTCCCAGCCTACCAATCTGCTCCCATCTCATCACCCATCTTCACCCATCCACTCATGTAGCTTCATCCATCCATTCACTCAGCCACTCACCCACTGGCTCAACTACCGACACACTCATTCAGAACTCACTCACTTACCCACTCACCCATTTGCCCACCCTTCCACAGCTTCATCCATACCCTCACCCAACCATTCACTCACTCACTCACTCAACTGCCCACTCACTCACCCACAATCACTCACTCACTCACCTACTCCCTCATCCACTTACTTCCTCACCCACCCATTCATGCACCCACTCCCTCACCCTTTCACTCACCCACTCCCTATCCACTCACACTCTTATTCACCCATTCACTTACCCACTCCGTCACCAACTCTCCCACCCAACTCACCCACCCACTCCTTCACGCATTCATCCATCTACTCCCACACCCATTGCCTCACCCACACACTGACTCGACCATCTATTCAATCACCCACTTCCTCACTCATCCATCCACTCCCTCACCCATTACCTCACACAATAACCTACCCACCCGCCCATTCACTCACTCATGTTCTCACCCATTCACTAAACCCAATGAAAGACTGGGACCTTTAAAAGTTTATCTAAATGTGGCAGCAAATGATGAAAAAAGGGGGTTAGGGTTAGGGCTTTTGCTGCTCCTCTTCACCAGCTTTCTCCTGGATGGCTGTGCCAATGTTCCAGAATCCTATCTGAAAGTAATGACCTCTGCAGTGAGCAGCAATGCACTCAGCATTACCACTGATCGGAAGATTTAGCCAGTTGTGTCTTTGGAACATTTGTAACCTTAGGAGAGAATTTCTATCCCAGCTGAGCTGGAAGTGACTGGAAAGTGATGAAGAGGGAGGTACAGGCACATTTCCTCTCCGGGATCCAATCAAACGTGTTCTCGCCCTGCTGGAACCTGAAAAACACCCTCTTCTTTCCTCATTCATAGATACCAAAACTGACCTGGCCCTTTCTTTCCAACATCTGAGCACTGACAAAGGTTGATGGACTGGGGCCTGAAACATTATTTCAGCCTGGGTCAATGGCTTATTACCAAACTCGGCGATGTGCACCTTTGCTGTTGAAATGGTATGCCTTCTGTAACTTCACATAAATCCAAAGTTTTGGTTGACTCAAGCTGCCTCACTTAATTCTGAACAAAAAAAAGACATATTGAATTAGACCTAATGATGTATATTTGTGAGAGAGCTGCTCCTTAACAAGGAAGACTGGTGTGGAGTGAGGCATGCGACCTGAACTGAACTGAATAATTATCTGTATGTTCCTTTTTGTGTCAATAAAGTACTGTTACTGTTATCCTGCCGCATCCAGCATTCTATTTGAGCTGAGGTCAGGATCAGCCCTGGATTCGACTGAAGTGCTTGAGGCAGTTGAATGCCCAGTTGCAGTTTGGTACAATTGGCAACTTTAAGCCTCCAATTAGTATTTTCCTGACTGGTGCTGTTCTTTTGATCAGTTCAATTTGAGGGACTTCACTTTTATTTTTGCCTGTGTCCTCCTGTGATCCAGCCAGGCCTTCCACAACTTTGTTCATTTGCTGCTGCTCTAAGGGGGCACATGAAAAGTGAGCTGAGAATTATTTTCTTAACACCAGTATTATAATAACTCCAGGAGTCAGCTGTAAAGGAATTGTGCTTTTATGGCTCAAAATGAAAATAAACAATAACCATAAGCTTGTGATGAACACAACAGGTCCAAACCAGAACTAAAAGGTTAATGAACCCTCTCAGGGTCTTGCTTTATACAGGGGTCAGTATACGAGCTCCACCTGGTTGACTAATTACCCAACCCTCAGGCAGCTCATATTCAATGAGCCCAACTAGGAAGTCAATTGCAGATCATGGGGGTTATCATAAATATATTACCATGTGGGTTGATGAACAATGTCAACACATGGTTAAATTCATCTGATTGCAAAAGGACTTAAGATTTTACAAAAACTATCATCCTTAAATAATTATTTCCATCAATACCAATTCTTTTGATTACTTTTTTTGATTCCCACAGATACATTTGTGATATGTTCTCATTAATGCACACAGAAATACATGTTCTTTCTAAACTGATCTTTCTAAATTAGGTGGAAGTTACAACTTGGAATTGCACATTGGCCCCAAGCCCAGATCCCAATCCCCGAGGATAGAGCTCCACAGTTTGAGTCACCTCACAGAAATGCCCTCTGTGTCCTTTGCCATGGCATGGAGGGATTTCCTGTATGGGCTTCTGCTGCACACCTTCCATAACCGTGCCCTCACCTGACATCTGGAAACACCTTGGTGGGCCTTGTTGCCATCCGGCAGTAGAGATCCCCAATGAAAGTCTCTCTATGGAGGGATCCTCCCTCACAACATCAGGGACTGGGGTGGAGGGCAGCACAAGCAGCAGTGTAAATTGCACCAGTTCATGGGGTCCTAAGAAACCTGCCCTTGCGAGCTTGTGGAGCCCGTGGACCAACGTTGAATGTTATAAGCTGCACTTCCTTTTTCGTTACCTTAAAAACCTTTCATTGATGTTTTGTTTGCATCAGTTCCATGTTCCTGATCTACGGGCACTCTGTTCAGAGAAGGATGGGAAGGCGGAGGACCCCCCTAATGAGCCAGTAACAAGCCCAGGCAGTGGACAACTGAGGGGGTCACTCAGCCCGACTGTCTGCCCATCTACCGTGGCTACATTTGCTGCTGTGTGCCTCTGGAGAGGGAGCATGCAGTGTCAGAGGGCACTGTTGAGGCTATCTGTGCTCATTGGGCACTGCAGGGAGTTGAGCGTATCATCAACACCTTCAACCACATTTTGGTTTGATGTTTTAAGTCTCTTTTCTGCTTTGTTCTTTTGTTTTGGGTGGTTCCCTTTTTCGGGGGCTGCCCCTTTTTAATTTGCCCCTCAGTTTATTTGATTTAGTTTATTTGTATTAAGAATGACGGGAAATGTGATGCAATTCCTGCCAAGTTGTGCAATCCAGATTGCAATCCACCCACAGACATTTTTTGGGAGCTTGGGGTGATTCCCGCCAAGAAAGAGATGTGTGGGACCTGACACGGTTAGACTCTTCAGAGCCTAATATATATCCATACAATCCTACAGGCACAACTCCCCCCCACTTGCTGGCATGAGGTCCCCACAATTGCTAGCAACAAGTGACATGTGAGTGTCTAAGGTAAACTATTTCATATCATCCTTCTTGACCTTTCTGCCACCTTTGATAAGGTTGACCACATCATCCTCCTACACATCACCAACATCTGGAGGGATCCAATTGCACTTGCCTGGTTCCATCCTGCTCTAACTAATAGCTAAAATATCACCTTCAATGTCTTCTCTTCCAGTTCCTGCACTGTTACCACTCACGTACCTCAAAAATCCAACCTTGGCCCCCCCTCTATTTTTCATCTACATGCTGTTCTTTGATGATACCATCAAAAGCACAGTGTCAGTTTTCATGTGTAAGTTGATAGCACACAGTTGTATATCACTGCCACTTCTAAGTCTTCCATTAACTCTAATTTATTAGATTGCTTGTCTGACATAAGTACTGGATGAGCAGAAGTCTTCTCCAAATAGACTGAAGTCAATGTCTTCAGTGCCCATTCCTGACTGTTCCCTAGTTACCAAATCCATTCCTCTTCTTGTCTTGAGGCTAAACCAGACTGTTCACATCCTCGGCATTATATTTCACCTCAGGATAAATTTCCAAGCACGTATTCACGCTATCACTAAGAAAACTGTGATGCCGGTTTGCCTTTAAGGAATGTATTTTTAATCATGTTCTCTGCAGTTCGTAAACTTTTTTTTAAATATTGTGGTACCGGCTGCCTGCTTAGAAGTCATTTTATTGCTGTTTAAAAGGTTTAAATGGGGATTTGTTTATTTTTTCTCTGGGCCTCATGTAGTGCCTGGGATTTTTATGACCCTGAATTGTTGGGGAAAGAATGATTGACAGGTCAGGTGACATGAGTTCCTTCACTTTCAGTTTTGGGCTGTTGGCTGCTGTTTTAGTTGGAAGGTGGTTTCACTTCAGGCTGGATGAAGTGTTCAGTCTCTCTCTCTCTGCAAATTGCAAATTCTATTGCAAATTCTGCTGGCTAGCTGGAAGCAGGTCTTCTTGTTTTCCCGGAGTGAAATTCTGCGATTGGTGGTTTGCAAGCTAGTAACCAGGGTGTCTCTGCCTCTTGCAGTAGTTTGCTGTCTAAAAGCCAGAGACCAGCAGTGCCATTACCTCTACCTAAGGTCTGCTGGAAGTTACAAGGCTGAGAAGTCAATTCTCCAACCAAAGGACTAAGTTCCAGCGTAATGTGAGCAGTCTTATTTCCTGTGTTAAACCTGTGCTGGGATGTGTTTTAAGGAGGTTTGCTTGGTTGAAACATTTCATATAGTTGTTAAGGTTTATACACTTTCATGGCTTTTTTTCTTATTTTGTAATTGGTAAAAATTATTGTTATATGTTAACAGTATTCTGAAATAAACTTTGTTTGATAAAAGCTTCCTAGTGTGTTATTTGAATTATTTCTGAAGTGAAACATCTGATGCTTACCCTAACAAATCCAAATTGCAAAATTTGTGACCCAGGCAGACTTCATAAAACACTTTGGAGTTTCTGACCTAAATTACAACAAAACTTATTTGTGCCTCAGAAACATTATCTGAACTCGTTCCTGGCTCAGTTTGTCTACTTCCTTCAATACTCAGTAAAGTTGTCTGTAAGTAAGTTATCTGTTGAAATGCTGTTGTTACCTCCAGAGTTGACTATTCCAATGCGCTTCTCAACAGCCTTCCACATTCCATCCTCTGTAAAAGTGGGGTCATTTAAAACTCTGCTTCCATGCCTTTTCTTGCCAAGATCCGGTTCACCTTATTAGCATTGTGCTAGCTGATTTACACTGAAGTATGCATAACCAGGAGTCAATTTTAAAATTGCAATTCTTCTTTTTGAACCCCTCTCAGGCTTGTTTCCCTTCTAGCCCGACAACCTTCTGAGATATGTGGGCTGGAATTCTCCAGCCGTTCACGCCGGCAGGATTGTCCAGTCCCGCTGGCAGTGCACCCCTGCCCATGGGTTTCCAGTCAGCGTGGATTAACATCAGTGGGAATTCCCATTGACAACAGCAGGAATAGTAAATCATTGCACTGGCAAGCATCGAGGCACAGATAATGATTTAAATCCATCAGCTTCGAGCCTGAATTTAAATTTTGAAAACAGTAGCACAGAGGCTAAAGTGACTTGTACTCACAGCGCAAAACGACTAATCGCCATTTGCATTACGATGCATTCCACATTCCAATTCATTGGAGTGGAGTCAGTCACCGGAATTCTATCACATTGTCCGCCACAAAACCGGAGTGGGCGAGGGGCAGACAACAGAAATGTCCATTGACCTCAGGTGGAGGTTCTGGTCTTGCTCGAGCGAGGCCATAAAATCCCACCCAGTCTGCCTGCCAAACCCATCAAAGACAATAGCTTCAGGGGAGTGTGAAGGACTCAGTGGCAGCTATCTCATTAGCAAGGCATCTTTGTGCAAAATCTCAGGTATTCAGCTGTTAGCGAAGGGCATTTAAGTCTATTTACATAAGAACATAAGAAATAGGAGCAGGAGTAGGCCATCTAGCCCTTCGAGCCTGCCCCGCCATTCAATAAGATCATGGCTGATCTGTCGTGGCTCAGTTCCACATTCCCGCCCTCTCCCCATAACCCTTAATCCCCTCGCTTATCAAAAACCCATCAACCCGCGTCTTAAAAATATTTAGCGAGGCAGCCTCCACCACTTCAACGGGCAGACAATTCCAGAGATTCACCACCCTTTGAGTGAAGAAGTTCCTCCTCAACTCCGTTCTAAACCGCCCCCCCCTTTATCTTGAGGCTGTGCCCCCTAGTCCTACTATCCTTTCTAAGCGGGAAGAGTCTCTCCACCTCTATCCAATCCATCCCATTCATCATCTTATGCATCTCAATGAGATCTCCCCTCATTCTTCTAAACTCTAACTAGTACAAGCCTAGTTTATTCAGCTTCTCCTCATAGTTCAACCCCCTCAACTCCGGTATCAGCCTAGTAAACCTCCTCTGCACTCCCTCCAAGGCCAAAATATCCTTGCGTAAGTACGGCGCCCAAAACTGCACACAGTACTCCAGCTGCGGCCTCACCAGCGCCCTTTACAGCTGCAGCAAGACCTCAATGGGGCCCTGGTTAAGTTAGTTTCCAAACATGAGCTAATTAAGTCTCCTTTTGATATATATTTGAATTCTCTTTTTGAATTCCACTGGCAGTTGGAAAAAAGAGGTCGCATGAGCAGACGATCCTTTGTATGTTTTAAGAACATGTTTTCTCAGCAGAGCTCAGTTTAAGCACCTTAGGGAGAAGACCTTAGTGGGGTCCTCCAGCCTCCAATTTTCTCCAATGTACCTGATAAGCTTCAAGCCCTGTTTGCTGACTGTGATTATCCAAGAATTCTGCTATAGCTGAAGATTTCTTCAAAGATTCCATCCCTGCACTGTTGTCTTCCCAAGAACACCAACTCAATTGTCAGCATTTTTGGATCAGAAACTTCAAGGCCATAAAATTCCACCTGACACCAGTTGGGTCAACAAACTATAGTCTGTACGTTCTTTTACTTATTTTGTGGACTCTAATTTGGCCAATCTACCCTTCACCACTTTGTAATCTGTGCATCTGTTTGGTGTGTATTTTATGTTTGGATGGCATGGTGGCACAGTGACACAATGGTTAGCATGGCTGTCTCACTGCGTCAGGGACCTGGGTTCGATTCCTGGCTTGAGTCACTGTCTGTGCGGAGTTTGCATGTCGTCCCTGCGTCTGCATGGGTTTCCTCCCACAGTCTGAAAGATCTGCTGGTTAGGGGATTTGGGTATGCTAAATTCCCCCTCAGTGTACCCAAACAGGTGCCGGTGTGTGGCGGCTAGGGGATTTTCAAAGTAACTTCATTGCAGTGAAGCCTACCTATGACAGTAATAAATAAATAAATTATTTTACTTAGATTGATGTTTTTTTCTTTGTTACACTCCATGAAACCTCTCACAAATCAGGGATTCGATGCAGCCTTGAAAGGCTGAATGGCTTCCTTCTGCACTATAGGGATTCTATGACAGAGTCATCGAGTTTTACAGCACAGAAAGAAACCCTTCGGCCCATCGTGTCTGTGTCAGCCATCAAACACCTATTCATTCTAATCCCATTTTCCAACACTTGGTCCACAACCTTGTATGTTATGGCATTTCAAGTGTTGATCTAAATGACTGTTAAATGTTGTGAGGGCTCCTGCCTCTTTCAGTCAGTAAATTCCAGATTCCCACCACCCTCTGGGTAAAAAGATTTTTTTCAAATTACCTCTAAATCTCCTGCTCCTTACCTTAAATCTATGCCCCCTGGTTATTGACTCATCTACTAAGCGGAGAGGTTTCTTCCTATCTAGCTCATAATTATATCGCTCATAATTTTGTACACCTTGATGAGGTCCCCCCTCAACTTTCCCTGTTCCAATGAAAACAATCCCAGCCTATCCAGCCTCTCTTTAAAGCTGAAACCCTCCAGCCCAGGCAATATCCTGGTGAATCTCGTTGGCACTCTCTCTAGTGCAATCACATCCTTCCTATAGTGTGGTGGCCAGAACTGCACAAACATTACTCTAACTGCGGCTTAATAAGCATTTTATACAACCCCATCATAACCTCCCTGCTCTCATCATAGCATGCAAACAGTTCAGTGCTCGTTGAATTGACAAATATATCTCAAACTGAAACAAAAAACAGGGGTGATCAAAGGAGGAGAGAGCAGAGGGGGGAGCCATTTGACCCCTTCTCTGGAACTGAGTTCTTTTGAACAATGGGAGGTTGAAGGGACATTCAATTGAGTTGCATAAAATTATGAGTTGCCTCCACAGACTGGTTGGGAAGAATCTATTTCCCTTAGCGGAGAAGTCAAAAACCAGGGAACACGAAGTAATTAATTAATAGGACAATTAGAGTGAATCTGAGGAGATATTTTTCATTCAGAGAGTCGGTGAGATTCTGGAACTCGCTGCTTGTAAAGATGGTAGAGGCAGGAACCCTCACAACATTGAAATGGTTCTTGGATGTGTCATAACCTGCAATATTTTATGGATCAGGAGTTGGAAAGTAAGCTTAAGGCTGGACAGCTGTTTTCTTGGCGAACATGGACATTTTTAAAAATTCACTTGTGGGACATGGGGGTGTCGCTGCCTGGCCAATATTTATTGATGTGGGTATGCCGGCGTTGGACTGGCGTAAACACAGTAAAAAGTCTGACAACACCAGGTTGACTAAAACCTGGTGTTGTCAGACTTTTTACAATATTTATTGCCCATCCCTAGTTGCCCTAGCATAGTTGAGTCAACCACATGTGACTACACAGTCACAGCAATAGGCCAGTCCAGGCAAGGATGCAGATTTCCTTCCCACAAGGTCATTAGTGAACCAGATGGGGTTTTTCCAGCAATTAACAATGGTTTCATGGTCATCAGTAGATTCTTAATTCCAGATCTTTTTTTATTGAATTCAAATTCCACCCTATGCCATGGCAGGATTTGAACCCAGGTCCCCAGAACACACATTGAGTTTCTGGATTAATAGTCTAGCAATAATAACACTCGGCTATTGCCTCCCCCCATATGATGGGATAAGTCGTTCCCCTCTATGGTGTAGATGACAATAATTCTATCCCATTTAGTTTGTGACCATTGCTAAGGTATTGTGTTGAAGCTACAATGACAGTCTCGCAGAACTGTCTTAGCTTTTTGACCTCACAACACCCATCATCAGTTTCATCATCAAACACAGTGGCAAAACATCAGAGCCTCAGTCCTTTTTCTTTCATGAAGAGACACGTAACTTGCTTCTAATTTTCTTGTCTTTTCTTAAATGCCTTCCAGTTCTGTACTGGGTTTAAAGTTCAGAGTTGTAGCTGTGTTTTCTATTCAGTTTTCATGTGCTGATTTTAGTATTTCCCTCACCATGTTCTTTGCTTTAGTGTGCAGTCAAGAAGTCCTTTAGCGTTTTTTACTCTTGACTACTTACATCCTCAACTGCTTTGACTGTTACTACTCATTCAACCAGTTGGGAGCTTAGAAAGCACTTGGTGATCTGCATATCAACTAGACAGAACAGAAGGATCTCAGAACATAATGATTTGTAGTCTACGCATTATAATTATACAGTAACAAGTCTTCAGATGCAGAAATCCCTTTATTTACAAACTCTAACTGCAGTACACAGAGTGCTGTCACTTAGCAGTCTACCTCTGGGGGTGTCAGAGGAACTGACACTCCAGGATAACAAGGCAAAGACTCCCTGGCTGGCCCAACAATTGGATCCTAAATGAGGGGGTTCATGCTCCAATAGGCCAACCTCAATGGTCTGATTGACGTCATTACAAAAACCAATATCATTGTATGCAGCAACAGATTTCTCTTCCTTCAAATTAAGAGAGGAGCATTGGAAATAACTTGTCCAGGCTTCCCAGAGGATGCTGCTTGTAACAGCAGAATGGTATAGAAACATGGAAAATAGAAGCAGCGGTAGGCCATTCAGCCCTTCAAACCCTCTCCACCATTCATTTTGGTCATAACTGATCATCAAAATAAATGCTAGTCTAAAACAGGAAAAGGAGATAGAATGGACAGAAATTTATGTCCAAAGTATTATTTTGTTGTGGGGATGGAGCCTGGATGGGATTGATGTCGGTGCAGGCTCGATGGGCCAAAAGGCCTCCTTCTGCACTGTAGGAATTCTGAGTTCTATGGGATGTACACAGAATTCATGTAATGTTTGAACAGAAGCACAGTTGCAGAGAAAGCATCTTACCTAAGCAACCACCTCCTCCGCCACCCTTTCCTCACTTGCACTTGAAAGCAAATGTTGTGTACAATTGATGCAGTTAAGCAATATCTACCCAATCTGTCTGGTTATGCTGGTATTGTTATATCCAGTGAGAATGTAATATTATTGAAGCTGATGTCTTTGTTAACTCCCATTGTAGTCTTTCATTTGGAATTCAGCCAGTCCCTGGCAGAAGCACTGAGCAATTTCAAAGGCATAATGTGCATCTAATTTTTCCCAATCCCACACGGAGAATACTAGAGAGATTTTCTTTTTTTGACAATGCACATGCTTAAAGGTTCGCGCCGTTCAATTAAAATGACTCTGGTGAGTTGTTGTCGCTTCTAACTTCCTTCAGTCGATGAATCCTCACTGCCACACACTTTAAATTACTGGAGAAATTTAATATACCGCCCCCCCCCCCTCCTCCACCCCAAAAGCAACTCAAAATATCACAGATACAGCAGGGCTTGAATTAAAGACAAAACCCAGGACAGACTGAACTGAATCCAGCAAAAGGCAACATTACCAAATGGTGACATGCTGCTTTGTATTTCAAGTGTAAACAATCAACTAGGGAAGCACAACAGGTCTGTCAGCGTTTGAGAATGTAGCCAGGTTATCATTTAATTGCGACCAATCATTCTGAGGCAAAGTCACATTGAAAACGTTTACCTTTTTTCCTTCGGATGTCAAAATACCTGTGGTGTATGTTCTCACTCTACTTCTGATTCGGAGATCCTTTTATTTTAATTGTCGCACGGAAAATGTTGGCCTCACACTGTTTCATAAAGCTCCTGAAATGAAGGCTTATTTATTCTTACTGCCCTCTATTTGCTGAGCCCGTCAAATTGTTCCCCGGTATTGTTTGCAGCACCGATGATGAGATAAATTTTAGGCTCGGGCTATTTGGCACAAATGAGCTAACAATGTTTGGCATTCACAGTATATCTTCAGCAGGGTTCAGTTTCACTATTTCCTCCTCCTCTTTGAAGTAAGTCGCTTAGAAGAATCCCTCAGCGCTGTGCCAGGACTCTGTTAAAAATGCATGTTTTAACATACTTTTCTCCTCTTTACTATTAATCTGCTCTGATCTCAGGATGGCCTTGTTCCCAGAAGATTTTGTGGTGCTGGACAACCACCGATGCCAAGTGTCAGTTCTACATGCAGATGGCACGTATCAGCAGGATCTTTGACCAGGAATCTCCTCACCAAATCTCATCCACACCCCACGGCTAGAATTCTCCAATCTTGCACATCTGCCAGCGGGAATGGGGAATTTGGCACTCAGCCACATCTCCATTCACTGCAGCTGGCCTGGAGAATCCCAAGCACGGGTGAGGTTGGAGAATTTTGGCTGACACCCGCAATGACATATTGCCAAAGGATATCAGTCAGGTGATACCAACCAGGTCAGCTGGGAGTAAAAACGCTGACTGATTTTTACTCTCTTACCCCAGGTCACTGACGTGAATCTCTGCTGTCCATTCTGACTGAGAACAGCATTAATAGAACCACCACATTCCTGCTCAGTATAGCACACTGCCTTAGAAGCTGGGGTGGCACGGTGGCACAGCGGTTAGCACTGTTGTCTCACAGCACCAGAGACTCAATCCCAGCCTCAGATCACTGTCTGTGTGGAGACTGCACATTCTCCCCGTGTCTGTATGGGTTTCCCCTGGGTGCTCCGGTTTCCTCCCACAATCCAAAGACGTGCGGGTTAGGTGGTTTGGCCATGCTAAACTGGCCCTAGTGTCAGGGGGATTAGCAGAGTAAATATGTGGGGTCATTCGAATAGAGCCTGGGTGGGATTGTGGTTGGTGCAGACTCGATGGGCCGAATGGCCTTCTTCTGCACGATTGGGATTCTATGATTCTAAGCTGATCCACTGGGGGAAGGAAACATTTGAACATTTTCATGTAACTTAATCACATTTGATCAGGATTTGAATACTGTTCCAATTTCAAGATAAATATCAGAGAAATCAAAATGTGATGGTGATTTAATGGAGAATAGTCTATGATTAATATCCAGAAATATTCAGTCCATGTAACACTTACATTTTTTTCAATCTACAAATGCTTTTAATTTTTCTCACCTCCTACACCATAAGATGCAGTAAGAGATGGAACAAAACTAAAATCAGATTACGTATGATCAAATTACAAGTGTCATCTCAGGCATCCAGACAAAATCACCCATTTCTATTAATTTCCAGTTCTATTCCGGTTAAAAGGTTGAAGAAGCTGATGAACAAAACATTTTTGGATTATATTCCTGCACCTGCAACCACAAAGAGCTACTGACTGAGGCGTGAAACTCTTTGAATGGTTTTCTAATCACAGAATTGTTATGGTGCAGAAGGAGGCCATTTAGCTCATCGTGTCTGCACCGGCTCTCCAAATGAGTATTATGGCTTAGTGCCATTTCCCCTGCCATTTCCACCTACCCCTGCATAATGTTTCTATTGAGATATTATCTAAAGCCCTCTTCAATGCCCCAGTTGATTCTGCCTCCACCACACTTCTGGGCAGTGCATTCCAGGCCTGAAGCACTCATTGCATGAAAAAGTTCCTTCTCACATCATATTTGCTTCTTTTACAAATCATTTTAAATCTGTGCCCTCTCATTCTTGATCCTTGTACAAGCAGAAATAGTTTCTCCCTATCCAGTCTGTCCGGCCCCCTCGTGATTTTAAACATCTCTATCAGATCTCTTCATAGTCTTCTTTTCCCCAAAGAGAACAATCCTAACCTCTCCAATCTATCCTCATAACTGAAATTTCTCTGCACTAGAACCATTCTTGTAAACGTCTTTTGTAATCTCACCAATGTGTTCACATCCTTTTTATGGTGTGGTACCCAAAATTGCATACAATATTCCTGCTGAGGTCAAAGTCGTGAATTGTATAAATTCAGCAAAACCTCCTTGCTCTTGTATTCTAAGCCCCTATTAATAATGACCGGAATATGAAATGCTTTAGTAACTGCTCTCTCCACCTGCCCTGCCACATTCAATGATCCATGCACCTCCTTAAGAAGTCCTTCATGTTCTTCCTGCCAAAATGCATGAACACAGTCTCAAAACTTTTGCCTCTCACATTACATTACTTCTGTCCTACTCTACAACTAGGTAATTAAAGTTCCCCATTAAAACTCGTCAATAATTTTGCATCTCTCTGTAATTTCCCTGTAGATTTTTTCCTTCTAAATCCTTCTCACTAGTTGTTGATCCAAAGATTACATCGAGCAACATAATTGTACCATTTTTATTCCTTAGCTACAGTCAAATTGATTCTGTCCTTGAACCCTCTGGGACATTCTCTTTCTCCAGCACTGCACAGCTTTCCCCAGCCAACACCACCACCCTTCCCTCTTTCCTTCTTTTCCTACCATTTTCTGAACACCTTGTACCCAGGAATATTTAACACTCAGTGTTATAACTCTTTGAGCCAAGTCTCTGTTACTGCCAGAATGTTATATTTCCACAACACAATCTGCACCAGTTATTCACCAATCTTATTTGCTATATTTTGTACAGTTATGTACATGCACAGTAACCCTGAGTTAGACATCATTGTTTTTGCCCTTACTCCAACTTCACCTACGTTCTTACAATTTTCTATATTAATGCTATCTGTCCTTTTCAGTATTTGCATCTTGGTATTCCTCGCTACAATTCCTTCTTGGTTCCCACATTCCTGTCAAGTTTGTTTAAAGCCTTCCATCAGCATTAGCAAGGAACTCAGTCCTTGCTCTGTTCAAGTTTGACCTGTCCAGTTTTTCAGATGCCATCTCCCCCAGTACCAGTCCCAAAGTCCCAGGAATTGAAAACCCTCCTTCCTGTTCCATCTTTCCAATTATGCATTCATCTACTTTCTCCTCCTATTTCTGTACTCACTTGCACAAGACACTGGGAGTAATCCGGAGATTACTACTTCTTGAGGTCCAGCTCAGTAAATTTCTGACTCGCTCCCTAAATTCTGACTGCAGGAACCCATCTCCCTTCTCACCTGAGTCATTGCTACCAGTGCGGGCCATGAGTTCTGGCTACTCACCCTCCCCGGAAGAATATTCTTGATTGTGACACCAGGAAGGCAGTATACCATCCAGGTCTACTGCTGCAGAAAATTCTGTCTATTCCCTAATGCATACTCTATCACTATTGTTCTTCCTTTCCTCTTTCTCCCCTCTTGTCCAGCCAAGCCATTCATGGTGCCACAAAATTGGCTCTGACTGCACTCTTCTGGGTAACTAGATCCCTCACTAGCTTTCAAAATGACAAACTGATTTCTGAGCAGACTCCTGAACTATCTGACTAACTTCTTTGGACTGCTTGGTGGTCACCCATTCCCTCTCTGCCTCCAGGCCCTTAAGCTAATTGTGATCACATTTCTAAGAACATAAGAACTAGGAGCAGAGAGAGCCATCTGGCCCCTCGAGCCTGCTCCATCATTCAATAAGATCATGAATGATCTTTTTGTGGACTCAGCTCCATTTAACCTGCCCGCTCACCATAAACCTTAATTCCTCTACTGTTCAAAAATCTATTTTGCAATAAAAATATTTAACTAGGTAGCCTCAACTGCACTGGGCAGGGAGTTCCACAGATTTGCAACTCTTTGTGTGAAGAAGTTCCTCCTCAACTCAGTCCTAAATCTGCTCCCCCTTATTTTGAGGACATGCCCCTTAGTTCTAGTTTCACCCGCCAGTGGAAACAACCTCCCTGCTTCTTTCTTATCTATTTCTTTCATAATTTTATATATTTCTATAACATCCCCCCTCATTCTTCTAAATTCCAATGAGTATAATCCCTGTCTACTCAGTCTCACTTCATAAGCCAACCCTCTCAACACCAGAATCAACCGAGTAAATCTGCTCTGCACCCCCTCCAGTGCCAGTACATCTTTTCTCAAGTACAGAGGCTAAAACTGTACACAGTACTCCAGGTGTGGCCTCAACAGCAACATAACCTCGGTGTTTTTAAACTCCATCCCTCTAGCAATGAAAGACAGAATTCCATTTGCCTTCTTAATTACCTGATGCATCTGCAAGCCAACTTTTTGTGATTCATGCACAAGGACGCCCAGGTCCCTCTGAACGGCAGTGTGCTGTAATTTTTTACCATTTAAATAATAGTCCAAGATAGTACTCTGAAAGTGCTATCCGTGTAGCTCTCAGCCTCATGGATGTGCACAGTGACTCCAGCTACCCTTCAAGCACTGAATCCTGGAGCTCCAGTTTCTGCAGCTGGTAGGACTTCCTCGTTGTCTAGGATACTGGTCACATCCATGACTTTTCACATTTTACAGGACATGTATTCCACTCAACGGAGTGGCCCTGCCATATCTTAACTTTGGTTGTCTCGTGTTAATTCAAATCTATTTTGGATTATTTGTAATACTTACTATATTTAAGCTAACTTTCACAGAATCGTAGATCATAGAATCCCTACAGTGCAAATTCGGCCTATTGATCCTACACTGACAACAATCCCACCCAGGCTGTATCTCTGTAACCCCATGGATTTACCCTAGCTAATCCCCCTGACACTATGGGCCAATTTAGCATATCCAATCAACCTAACCCACACATCTTTAGGTTGTGGGAGGAAATTGGAGCACCTGGAGGAAACTGACACAGACACTGGGAGAACATGCAAACTCTACAGTCAGTCGCCCAAGGCCAGAATTAAACCGGGTCCCTGGCATTGTGAGGCAGCAGACGTAACCACCGTGCCACCGTGCCACTGTTGTTCCTGATGCTAGCTTTTCACACACTGCACTGAGCACTTACCAGTCAATCAATTTACCAGTTTCCTGTAACATTACTTTGTTTCCCAGTGCTGCCTCACAGCAGGTGACATACTCACCAAATAACTAGCCTCTCTTGCAGAGGGCAAGGCCACTTTTCAAGATGTGTCTCATTCTGGATGAAGTCACTCTCATTGCCCATACACCACTTACTAATCTCAAAGGGATACCCTGAAGAACAGTGAAGATAACACCTCTATTTCCCTCACCAGTTGTCTTCATACCTCAAAGGAGTATTGCCCTATTAGTAGCCACCAGCGTAAAATTAATGACAGTTTTGTATTCTCAATTTCTCCTGCTATGTTGGGATTATTAAAATTAGTTTTACGTTACAACTATCAGAGATGGAGAGATTGGATTTAATCTCTCCAGACAAAGTAATCATTCAAGCAGGAGGAAAGAAGAAACTTGCTGACCCATCATGCTCCCGCCTGCCCAGCCTTTTTGAAATTCAAGTACAATCTGCAGTCTATCCACGTTGGACAAAAGAACTCCTTGTCATACCATAACTTCAAGAATAATTCCCATTTCCTGATTATTGGACCCTTCATTCATTTTCTTCCGAGCATAGATTTGTGATGCAAGTGTACCTTTGTGCGAAGTGTTTTCTTGAGCTCGCCGTGACTGACAATCATGCCGCTGTGACACTTGCACACACTTCAGACTGACAGGTCTATTGTGCAGATTGACAAGTACTTTACCTGGGTTATTTTGGAAAGGGCGTAAACATTCTTCCAGCAGCTTTCCTCAGAGAAACTTCAGCCCATCGCAAGTATCAATCATGGAAGTCGTGACTGATGAGAGCTGCTAATAGTGTGGTGATAGCATAATGATTCGGGGAGTTTAAACATGTAATTAAAATGACTTCTGCTGTTGCCGGATTTGCCCTGCCTCCCCAATTCTGCACCCTCTCGGCTGAGGTGGAAGCTTAATATTATTATTCCAGTGTAATTTGATCTAGACCTTGATTGCAATGAGAGCGTAATCTCAATCTTAAAAAAAAAGTGTAACTGAAAATTCTTGAAGGCATCAAGCCTTGCTGATTATGCTATTATGACTATTTATTCCCTATATGCTGTAAAGCAATTACCAATGTGGAGAACCATTTCATTCTGCAGTCTTTCAGATGTTAATGATTCTGAAGGGTCTATCAACCCTTGATCTTTACCATTTTAATTACTTCAAATCTTCATGGATTTGTTTTCAGAAGGAATATATTATTGAACACTGTTAGATACTTTCAATAATTACAACTATTAACAGGAAGTAGTCAAATAAAAAAAAATCCAGCGGAATTGAAGATTGACGTTGAAATGTTAAATTATTTCAAACAGAAGTGTGATGGATAACAAAAAAAAACTGTCATGTCTCTCAACCTAGCTGTTATTTTTGAAACAATTTTATGCTGAAAACTGCACTCTACCCTTTAGGGTGCGGGAGTACACAGTCCACATTTCAAACTCACAATTATTATGGATAGACGCAGTCCACATTCCATGTGTCCGTTTTGACAAACGTTGATGTATTTTCCTTCAGCGTCAATGATCAAATACATCGTCTCATAATGATTGTCATTATCTACTTGGCCACAGCTAAACTTCCCAACCAGTAGCTTTAGTATTTGATGTGGGGTTGTTAGACTATCTACAAATACACAGTTAGCCTGAATCTATTGTCCCACCCAAACTTGAGACTGGATGCCCAGCAGATCGGTAGAAACGGCTCCGTGGGACTCATCAGCACATTCAGTTCAGGATTCCTGTGCTGGCTGTGCCCACGCAGGCAGCTCGCCCAAGCAAGAACTTCATTAATGGGCTGAATGACTCACAATCTTTGTGGATCCAGAGGAGCACTCCAATTCCTCTTAGCTCCATAGGGATTTTTTTTAAACAATTTAACAAAGCATTTAGGTAGAATTTTCCCCCAAAATGACAAAGCTGGAGTTCTACTGCCTCGTCCACCATGGGAATCAGAGCAAGCGAGGGGCAGACAATGGAAATGTCCCCAGGCCTCGGGCAGGAATTTCCAGTGTCATTCCAGTAAGGCCATAAAATCCCCCCCTAAGTATCCTTTTGGGTGAGATCCATGCTGGTATGTTTGCTGTGAATCAGATTGTAATCATCCCATACTTAGTGCACTGAAAGAACCCCCACATGAATCCCCCAGGTTTGTGACTTGCCCGAACTGGCTTGCAGCTATGTGCTGTTAACAAGGAGGAACTGCTTGTAAACGCTCCCTTTGCACTCACAGCCAGTCACGCCAGGAGGTTGGCAGTGCAAAGAACTGCTTTACACTTCTTGGAGGCAGATTTCAAAAGGCTTCTGGACGCAGTGGAGGAGCGTTGGGCTGCACTGTACCCCCGAGAGGGTAGACAATGGAGCATGGCCTCCCTGAACTCACTGGAGTTACATTGTGCTGTGGCCTGCAGCGACTCTATCGCTGGAGGCTCCAAGCAGCTCCAGCCAGCGGTGGTTAGAATGAAGCTTCCTCGAGCAGTTCAGTGCACTGTAAACTCTCGTAATTCTAGTGGGCCATCACTTTACGTGTCGGTTAAAGTTATGGCCTAATATTTCTTCAGGTGGTTTAATCAGATCAAGCGGCAGATCAAGTCAGCCAAGCAATGTCTTACTTTCACTAGATGCAGTATTTTTAATAGCAAAATAAAATAAATAATGACTTCAATGTCATTGAAATATTAATTAATTATCTCATATAAAATGTTGTGAATTTATGTTGTTTCACAGTCATAGAACATAACCTTTCCTGACTCATACGTTCAGCTGGGAATTTGCCTAATATTTTAATCACTTTATGTAGCCTGAAATAACATTGAAGCTATAAAAAACTGAAGCCCTGAAAATCCTATTAACTTAATAGCATCACAGTGGCAAAACAGCAGCAACTGAACTGTGTTGCATTCTGTATTCAGCGATGTCTGGGCATTATCTATCTGGGGATAACTCACAGAGAAGTGGCTTACGTCCATATATAATATCTAACCTACCCAGACACATCAATGACTCGATATCATGAGAGGTGTCACAGTGGCACAGTGGTTAGCACTGATGCATCACAGCGCCAGGGACCTGAGTTTGATTCCTGGCTTGAGTCACTGTCTGCGCAGAGCCTGCACATTCTCCCAGTGTCTGCATGGGTTTATTCTGGATGCTTCGGTTTCCTCCCAAAGGCCGAAAGACATTCTGGCTAGGTGCATAGGCCATGCTAACTTCTCTCTCAGAGTACCCAAAACAGACACCGGGGTGTGGCGACTAGGGGATTTTCACAGTAAATTCATTGCAGTGTTAATGTAAGTCTACTTGTGACATTAATAAACAGACTTTGAAACTTTGATAAGTGGCAACTGATTTGTCGTATGTGGTATTGTCTTCATCTGTTGTCATAAGTTTATACACTGTAACCTCTTTAATCTGGAAATATATTGATCAGAAACACCAGTTTCAGGAATCTTTATGACTTGCTGCATTATTTTAGAGCAGAGGAATGGAGGATATAATATTTGGTTAAATAAGACACTTCTTTTGATTACTGCTTTATAAGGTTTGATCAATGTTTTATGATTCAGGTACGTGTTTATGTCCATGGTGTTTTCCGGTTCACAAACCTGTGACAAGGGCGGGAATTCTATCACCTCGCCTGCCACGGAATCGGTTTGGGAGAGGGTCCGACAACAGAAAGCTTCGTTGACCTCAGGAGGGAATTTCCGGTCTCGCCCGAACAAGGCCATAAAATCAAAGTTTTCGAACATCACTTTATGATCTGGAAATTTCCAAAATCAGAAATGGCTTAGCCCCAGGAATTCCAAACCTCAGAGGTTACCATGTATACAAAGGACGTATTGTGATGTGTCGAAATGCATCAAGCTCTAACTTTACTTTGATTCATCCTTCTCAAGGAATAAAATTTTGGGAGTTTTTTCTCTTGTACAATGCAGCATTGCCAACTTTCGTTTTGAGAGCAGTGCTGTCAGGTTTAAAAAAAAGACGGTGAGGCTGCTTTTGGAAGAATGGGGAACCATGTCGCATGCAGGCTGCAGCTTGGTGGTCACAGCTAGCTTGTCACTCTGCTCCTTGTTGTACATTTCTAACCATACCTTCTGACCCTATCGTGGTGGGAAATGTGCAACACAGCAGCTGCGGACTGCTTCCAGTTCAGGGCAGCAGTGTTGGGAAAGTGAAGACGCATTTCCTTTTTTACAGCACTGGCTGCCATAAAGCGGATAGGTTTATGTGGTAACCCTTTAATGGGCAATCCTTCGCAGGCCATGTGTCTGGGCCGGAACCAATGGAGCGTTAGCATGTGAACCTGGGCCTACCAGGAGAGAGGACATGCTTCCCTGGTGTTGGAGGCTACAGTTCAAGTCGGGACATTGTTTGGAGTAGACCTGCATAGGTGGGCTGTTAAACTCTTTGATATATATCGTTCTCAATCAATAAACGCTTTAGTTTTGTTACTTGTCACATCGAGGAGGAACTTCTTCATCCAAAGGGTCGTGAATCTGTGGAATTCCCTGCCCAGTGAAGCAGTTGAGGCTACCTCCATTGTATGTTTTTAAGGCAAGGAAAGATAAATTTTTGAACAGTAAGAGAATTAAGGATTATGGTGAGCGGGTCAATAAGTGGAGCTTATGCCATGATTTTATTGAATGGTGGGGCAGGCTTGAGAGGCAAGATGGCCTTCTCCTGCTCCTAGATCACTTGTTCTTATGAGTTGCCTCAAGTCACTGCAGTTAAACGTCCCAGTCATTTGAGAAGCCAGGGAGATGGGTGTGTGAAGGCCTAGGGAGGTCAGCAGGGTCTGGTGGTTAGGAGGAAGGGTTCAGATGGTCAGCAGGCTGGTGTTGGGGAGGTCAGTAGGATAGTTACCCAGAGGTTAGAAGTGGTTTCAATTTTTCTAACCTTTGCTGGGTAACAATTTTGCGAAGAGCATCGGATGCATCTGAAGTGTCCAATTTAAATCAGAATTTTGGATTGTTCCCAGGGCAGAGGAAGTTTAAAATTTCTGGAAAATTGCCATGCAGTCCCTGCGAGGGGACATCCAGGGGGTTGGGGGGCCCCTAGAGCACCTTCTGGGTTATCTCCAGGATATGACCCACTCAGCGATTGGAAGTTCAGGGTCATGGGGCCAAACTGCTAACTGCAGGGCAAGGTAACCGGGCGTTACCTCAAGGGTGTGCTGGGGGACCCCCCCACCCCCAGTAGGTTCCAGGTAAGGATGGGAAGTTCAAACTTCAGAAGGACAATTACTCTGCACTGGGAACCATCTGAAAATGCAATTCATATTGTCAACTCTGATTGTTTTACATCAATAGTTACTCCGAAAAAGTTAGAAGAATTAAAACTGTTTCCAGCTTCCAGGTAACTATTGTGCAGACCTACACCAACCTCCCTTGGGACTCACCCCACACGTAAACCACCTGGGGATTCCACCTATTCCCTGACAACCATTCTCCATAGGGCTCTCCCCACCCTAATGGGACACCCTCAGCATCCAATACTGGCCCCCAGGGGGACTCTCCACTCCCACAGGATACTCCTTGCGGGATTCCTTCAACCCCATGGAAGACTCATCCCACACCACCAATGCCCAAGTTCCCAACTCTTAACACTCTCCTGGCCAGAACTGACTCCCAACTCTTCTGCACACTGAGACTTGATCCAATCTAATCTAAACACCCACTTCCACCTCAAAGCTGTCTGGACTCTTCCCCCACCCTACCATCCCACCATCACTGATGAGGCCCGAGTCAATCAACTCTCTGGGAAATCTGACCAGAATCAACCCTCACACTGAGGCCTGACCAAATACCCCCATTCCACTACCAAACCCCCCCTCCTCTGGCCTATCACATATTGTTGGTCTTGAAACAGGACTGCCCCAATTCCAATGAGGCATCCGTTGCAATTATGGTTAGTACAGATGGATTGTAGTGAGTCAGGACAACTGCTGAGAGCAGCATGTCATTAATCTGGCAAAATGCTTGCTCCACATGTACATCCCAACAATTTTCTTGGGCTTTCTTCAGTAGATGTCTCAAGCAACCCAGGGCTTGTGTTAGGTTCAGTGGGAATCTTGCCAGTTGATTTACCATCCACAGGAACCATTGAAAACCTTGAATGCATCGGCATTCCAGTAACAGGATGTGAATGTTGCTGACAACAGTCTCTGGCAGGTTTTTCCAACCCACCCTGGTGAGCACCAGCAGATCCCGCTGTAAATTCACACTGGCGTGAAATTGATTTCTGGGTCTCCCGCCATATTCTCTCCCAGGCCCACCCTCCCGCCATCGAACACGCCAGTGGAAGTTTGGGAGAATTCCACCCATAAACTGAATGGTAGCTGTTTACATGCTAAAGCAAAATGTTTTTTTTTCACTATCTTTCATGCATCATAGCAGAATGTCTAACTTTTAAAATCAAAGTTGCATTGAAGTTAATGGCCCTCACCATTATTGATGGGAAAATGATACAACAATTTCAGATAAGGGGCAAACAAGAGATTAAGTGCAAGTATCCAGACATTGCTCTCTCATTTGTAACATTTCACCATCAGTTTAGTAAAACTGGGAGCTCACCACCTGCCTCACCATCGAAAGGTATTGAGAAGTATGAGAATAAAAACAGTAACTACTGGGCCAGTTTTGCTCAGGGAGGGCATCTAACACGTAGATGTGAATTAACTTGCTACACATATTTAGTACCAGTAATTACAGGCCTAAGTTTTATTTTAGCAATAATTGTTAATGACAGTCCATCAATAAATATCTGGAATTAAGAATCTACTGCTGACCATGAAACCATTGTCAATTGTCTGAAAAAAACCATCAGGTTCACTAATGTTCTTTAGGGAAGGAAATCTGCTGTCCTTACCTGGTCTGGCCTACATGTGACTCCCGAACCATAGCAATGTGATTTTAACTGCCCTCAGGTAACTAGGGATGGGCAATAAGTGCTGGCGAGTCAGCAACACCCATGTGTCAGGAATGAAAAAAAGTCTAGCTGACATTAAAAATAAACTAGTCCCAATACTCCATGTTTTAAATTTTGGGGGAAATATTTAAAAACCCAACTTTGAATTTGACATTTTTCTTACTTTTCCTGTATCATACTTTCTTCTCTCCCACTTATTCAAATCTTCATTTTACTCTCTTTATTTTTTCTTTCCATTTGTGATTTGACACTGACCTTTATATTATCCTCCAGTTTATTTCCTAATCCTTAAATCTCATCGGTTAAGGAGAAACTCCATTGATTTTCCTGTTCACTCAGTTTCCAGTTGCCCTGTGTCACTTGCCAATTGATTATCAGTACACACTTTTACTAACTTTGTAGAAAAACTTTCCTTTCAACTTCAGGGCACGGGGCAAGTCTAACAAGTGGTACATGTTGTTAGATGTCTTCCCTGAGCAAAACCGGCCCAGTAGTTACTGTTTTTATTCTCAAGTTAATTTTTAATTAACAAGAAAGCAAATATCTGAACTCAAACTGTGATTCCGCCTTCTGTTTGATTTTGGACTTTACAAGAAATAGAAGCCCTATTTTCAACATGGGCCCAAAGGAGAGACAACTGCCAACTCCACCTGTAAATCTGACCATTCCCAGTACTATTCTCATATTAATGTGCTTTTCTCTCTTGCGAACACCACTTTCAGTACTTTTATCTCTGAAGTGTTGAACAAATGAAATACATGTGAGCATAATCTGAAAACCAGCAGGTACAGACAAACAGGCTGGTTAAGTTCACACAAGGAAGTAATTTTATCCTCGCGGGAACTTAAGTAATAGGTTGGAGAAAAGCTGATCTTGGATAAAACTTTGGAAAGTAAAATTTGCAACGATATTGGAAAGCAACAATGTGGAATGGGAAACATTTTAAATGGTGCTCCACAGGAAAAATACTTTCCACTAAAAAGACTAAGCACCCTGGACATGCTCTCTTCCACCTTCATCCATCAGGAAAAAGTTACAAAAATCTGAAAACACGTTCCAACCGACTCAAGAACAACTTCTCCCTGCTGCCATCAGACTTTTGAATGGACTTACCATATATTGATCTCTGTCTACACCCTAGCTACAACTGTAATGCTGCATTATGCACCCTCTCCTTTCATTCTCTATGAATGGTATGCTTTGTCTGTACAGCATGCAAGAATCAATACTTTTCACTATATCTCAATACATTTGACAATAATAATGGGTCAATGGGTGCTATTCGGATTGGCGGTTGGTGACTAGTGGGGTGCCCCAGGGGTCGGTGCTGGGGCCTCAGCTATTTACCATTTATATAGATGATCTGGAGGAGGGAACCGAGTGCAGGGTGTCGAAATTTGCTGATGACACCAAGATTGGGGGAAAGGCAAATTGTGCGGAGGGTGTGGAGAGTCTGCAGAAGGATCTAGATAGGCTGGGCGAATGGGCCAGGAAATGGCAAATGGAATTTAATGTTGGCAAGTGTGAGGTGGTCCACTTTGGTAGGAAGAATGGTAGGAAGGACTATTACTTACGTGGCGAAAAACTGCAGCAGGCGACGGTGCAGAGGGACCTCGGGGTCCTTGTGCATGAGTCGCAAAAACCCAGCTTGCAGGTGCAGCAGGTGGTCAGGAAGGCGAATGGGATGCTGGCCTTCATAGCGAGGGGGATTGAATATAAAAGTAGGGAGGTCTTGCTGCAGCTGTATAGGGCATTGGTGAGGCCGCAGCTGGAGTACTGTGTGCAGTTTTAGGCGCCGCACCTGCGCAAGGATATTTTGGCCCTGGAGGGAGTGCAGAGGAGGTTTACTAGGCTGATATCGGAGTTGAGGGGATTGAGCTATGAGGAGAGGCTGAATAAACTAGGCTTGTACTCGTTAGAGTTTAGAAGAATGAGGGGAGATCTCATTGAAACGTATAAGATGATGAATGGGATGGATAGGATAGAGGTGGAGAGACTCTTCCCGCTCAAAAAAGACAGTAGGACTAGGGGGCACAGCCTCAAGATAAAGGGGAGGCGGTTTAGAACGGAGTTGAGGAGGAACTTCTTCACTCAAAGGGTGGTGAATCTCTGGAATTCTCTGCCCGTTGAAGTGGTGGAGGCTGCCTCGCTAAATATTTTTAAGAAGCGGGTTGATGGGTTCTTGATAAGAGAGGGGATTAAGGGTTATGGGGAGAGGGCGGGAAAGTGGAACTGAGCCACAACAGATCAGCCATGATCTTATTGAATGGCGGGGCAGGCTCGAAGGGCTAGATGGCCTACTCCTGCTCCTATTTCTTATGTTCTTATGTTCTTATAAATCAAATCAAATCAGCTCTTTAAGCTATCACGCCACCAGTTAAATATGTAACACACATCAACTGGAGGAATGCAGGATAGCGTAAATAAACTCAAGGAATGGACAAATAATTGACAAAATAGGTTCAACACAGATAAATGTGATCATTTTGGGAGGAAGCATGGAGCAATCACTTATTACTTGGAAGTTGCAAGTTTAATTGGGGTTGAATAACAAAGGGACTTCGGCATGTAAATGCATCAATCGCCAAAGGTTGTATTGTTAATTAGCAAAACCATCGAAAGTGCAAACCACAGACTATGCTTTGTTTTTATGGGATCATTGAAAAGTAGGGAAATAATGCAAAACCTACATTCAACCTTGGTTTAGACCACATTCAGAGTTCAGTATGATTGCCATATTATGAAGAAGATACAGGCCTGAATTTTACCACCCCCGCAGCCAAGGGAATCGGAGAGGGCAAGGGACAGACAAAAGGATGGTCCGTTGACCTTGGGTGGGATTTTACGGTTTTGGGATGAGCGAGGCCTTAAAATCCTACCCATAAAGGCACTGCAGAGGGAAGATTTATAAGCATGATACCAGGAATGCATGAGTATACGTTTCAGGAAATGATTAACTATGTCACTTTACTCTTGAGAAAAGAAGGCTGAAGGGTGAGCTGGTAGACGTTTTTAAGATTCTAAGAGGAGCAGAATAGATACAGAGAGACTGGGGAGAATTTTACAATCAGAAATCAGGGCTGCCACTGTGCCACACATGTATAAAATCATCAAGTCCAATGTGATGACATTGGGTTGCTAGCCCAACGTCAATGTGTCTGTCTCTGATAATAAGAAATGCAGGCCAAATACGGCATCCTGCCCACCATTAATTAAAAAAAACAATTAAAAGCCATTTCAGCTTGTTAACAAGCCAATATACCCAACACACTAGAACAACACATTACTTATGCGATAATACATTGAGTGCCCAGAGAACATGCCCTATTTTACTATTTTGATTCTAAATGCTGGGAGTGTTTCAGATCCGACTTTTAGACCCATTCTGAAGTGCCCCCTTATGCACTCTTCCTGCAAAAATACCAGCGGGTCCAAATCACACTGCACAAGCCTATGAGTGGGGCTTAACACACCTGAGACCCTGTAGCTCCGATTGGCACCTCCAACTACACATGCGCAGAAAGAAAAGGATAGAGTGCTGCTCCTCTGCCACATCCCTCCCGGGCTGAATAATGCCTCTCCCGTCCCCCACAGACGTTGCCCCACCCCCACAACATTACTGACCCCCTTATCCTCCCACCCCCTGCCACCCAGACTGATCACGGCCTCTCCTCCCCTTCCTCCTCACAGGCAGAGTGGCAGCAGACCCCCCCCCTTTCCCCCTGCTGATCACAGGCAGAGTGGCAGCAGACCCCCCCCTTTCCCCCTGCTGATCACAGGCAGAGTAGCAGCAGATCCTCTTTCACCAGCCCCCACTGATCTCAAGCAGAGAGCTATTGTACCCACTTTCTCTCCCCTCAACGATCTCAAGCAGAAAATTATCGGATGCTCAGCACTTAGCTTCTCAGTAACCCTCACTGATGGAGTGCCCGAATGAGACTTATATGGAGCTTGTCTGTTTTGCGCCGATTCTGGACGGGCGAACGTGGTGGTAAAGAGGGGAATGCCGGTAAGGTTGGGCATACAGCCCTTTAAGTCAATTTAAATGTGTGCAAATGCATTTAAATGGCCGTTGCGCCTGTTTCGAGTGCAGGCCCAATCACAGCCATTTTTGGGCCTTGATAAAGGGGGAATGGGAGCAAAGAGGGGCGCAGATTGCGTTACTCACTTCACATCCGACTTTACCAATTCTTTGCGCCCAAAAATGGGTGCAACGCGATGGTAAAATTGGGCCCAATGTGTTTGGAAGAAGTCACTTCCTAAAAAAATCAAATATGTTTTGCAAAGGCGGATATAAAAGCTATAAGTGGGCGTGTAACTGGTTTAAGCAGAAACATTTGCTGGTGAAGTTGGCTGATTTTGCTGGCAGCATTATGTTTTTTTTCATTAGATTTCAACCTACGTTAGGGCATTTTCTCAGCATAAATGGGGAAAAAAATGAAGTGTTCCAATTAACATTGCACACGAAAGAATTTGTATTATACATCATTGCCTCCTAAGGGAATTGTACATTATGTTGCAAGTATCTCCTCCAGTGAGGAGGAGAGGAGAAGGACAGTAGATGGTCAGTAATGGGTGTGCCCTGAGGTCCAGCAAGGTGGGCATCCTATTGCTGAGCTAGGGATGGCAGAAGCCAGACAGCTACATCAGGAGGAAAGAGGAAGGTCGAAGCCTGTCTAAAGGGTCAGGATGTCATATCTGTAGATGTCAGAACGATTGTGTCTTTGTGCCTCCAAAGCCATTATCTCTCAAGGGAGACAGTCAAATCCCTGTGTGACATGCTTTCGTGGGAGATAGCCTCCAATTGTGTGCAAGACCACACAATGCCTGTACTGTAAACAGTCACCATGGTATTGACCATCTTTTGTGGAATGACCTTTGGGTCAGTTCAGACATTGGGCGGATTTTTTCACCCCCTCCCCAACCCTCATGATGGGTTTTCCAGTGGCGGATGCAGTTCGCCATTGGCTGCTTGTAGGATCTTCCAGTAGGATCTTCCAGGACTCACTTAATAAAGGAGCAGTGCTCCGAAAGCTTATGATTCCAAATAAACCTGTTGGACTTTAACCTGCTGTTGTGAGACTTCTTACTGTACCTACCCCAGACCAACGCTGGCATCTCCGTATCAGAATTTAGGCACCCTCTCCAAGTGCCAAAAAGCATGTTCCATCTTGGACGGCTGGCCTTCTGCTTGTAAATATGTGGATCTCTTAGCACTAACTTACACATATTCATCTATTTGTGCTGGCGATAGATGCGGAGAAAGGATGTGATGCACCCAGTGAGATTGGCTCCTTCTCCTCAGATTTTAACATTTTGTCCCTCATGGCTGCAGCTGCTGATGTTTGTCCCAGGGAGGTAGGTGGGTCGGGGGGTTGGGGGGGGCGGGGAGCGGGGGGTGGGGGTGGGGAGTGGGGGGCGGTCAGTGGAACAAAGAGAATCAAGGTCATCATCAGCTTTTGAGGTGAATTTAGAGGGCCTGATTTTACCATTGCGTCACACCTGTTTTCGGGCGCGAAAACTCAGAAAAGTCGGGTGTGAGGCTACTAATGCGATCCGGGCCTGTGTCCACGCAGATGGTCACTTTACCAAAACCCAGGAGTGTCGGCGATCCAATTCACACCCGAAACGGTCGCAACGGAGATTTAAGTGTATTTGCATGTATTTCAATTGAATTAATGAACTGCCTGCCCAACTATGTCAGCATTTCCCCCTTTACCATCGCGTTCACCGATCCAAAATTGTGCCAAAATGAACCTGCTGAATAACAGACCGAATCAGGTGCTTCAGCTGCTGAAGAGCGAGTTCAGAGCTTCCAGTGGCTCCCTGCCTCAGATCAGCGGTGGGGGGGGGAGGGGGTAGGGAGGCAGGCCAGATCATTCTCTGGTTGGGGGGGGGGGGGTAGAAGGAGGAGGGGAGTGAAGCCAGATCGTTGTTCGGTGGTGGGGCGGTAGGAGGAGAAGGAGGCGGGTCAGATGTATCTCTGCTGGAGGGGGCAGGGGGACCCGATCATTGTCTGGTGGGGGGGGGGGGGGGTGCGTGGGGAGGGCTGATCATTGTCTGGTGGGGAGAGAGGAGGAGGCAGGTCAGATGTTCCTCTGGCGTGGTGGGGGGAGGTGAGCGAGGTCAGACCATTTGCTGATGGGGTGGGGGACAATGAGGCCAGATTATTCTCTAAGGGGGAAGAGGGAGTGAGTGAAGCCAGACCATTGTCTGCGGGGGGGTGGGGTGATTGAGGCCAGATCATCCTCTGAGGTTGGGGGGGGGCGGGGTGGTGGTGGAGACAGGTAAGATGTATCTCTGATGGAAGTGGGGGAGGCCCATTCGCTTATTGGTGGGGGATGGATGGCATCTCTAATGGGGGTGTGGGGGGAGACAGGGGGGTCCCCTGCCCCTCTACGGGTGATTGGTGGGGGGGGGGGGAAGGAAGCATGGGGTCACAATCAGTCTGGGTAACATGGGTGGGAGAGGTGGATAAGGGGGACAGTGATGTGTGTGAGTAGTGGGGGGGGGTGGATAAGGGGGACAGTGAAGTCTGTGGGGGCCATCGCTCCCACTTTTCACTCCTGAGCTGCTTTCTCCACTTTCTGCGGCCTGGGAGCGATCTGACATGGGCGCGCTTTTTCAAATGTTTTTCCAACTGCGCATGCGCAGTACAGAGCTCCGATCATCTCGGCTGCGTTAAGCCCCACCCACACCATGAATGGGACTGGAGATGGCTGAGTGCTTAGGGGAGCACTTGAAAGCAGATTTCCAAGTCGGATCTGCATTATGCCCAGATTCAGCACTTAGAATGAAAATGGTAAAATCGGGCCCAGAGAGGCACGTTTCCTCAAAACGCATGAACATCAGTGGGAGATGGTAGACAGTGTTTGAACCTTGGGCCCTTATGATATTGAGAAACATATTGTTCCCTGAATTCTGTGGAAGAGGTTTATTCAAATAATCTTTCCTCCATATTGAGGATCCTATATAATTCACTACTGGCCCAATGGTCATCAACATCTAAAAATAAGCAGTTGCCTACTGCTGCTGTTACTCCAATAAATGAAGGGAATTCAAAGTTAAAGCCTTCACTCTTTTACCTTCAGTCTACAGGGCACCAATTCTGCTGCAGCTGCTATAATCCCATGCCAGGATCCCTTTAAACGGCTGGTCATGACCAACATTTTGGTTCATGGCCTACACCCTCTGTCCCTGGCCATTCATGGTCGATGGGGCACACTGTTGCTATTGACTGGCTTTCCACTGACTGGCCATTAACTGGCTGCTAGAAGTTTGAACCACGTCTTTGAAAGGTAACGGGTGAGGGTCAGCAATCCATGTACCTCTGGATCGAATTCCAACTCACCAATGAACAGTACAAAATTCAACCCAAAGCTTCCTCTTGTGGGGAAGAGCAGAGCTAGAAGCCATTAACATAAGGTAGTCACTATGAAATCCAATAGGGGCATCAGAAATAACTTATTTACCGAGGGAATGGTGAGAAAGTGGAGCTCGTCTATGTAGGATTCAATTGTTTAATTATTCGGTGTTTAATTACGGGCGGGATTATTCAGTCTCAGCCATGGCTGGTCCCATTGCCAGCGAGAACAGAAAATATGGTGTTCCAGCCAAAACACCATCACTTTCCGTGGCACCGGAAAATCCCAGTCACGATCGAGGGCAGAGAGTTGCGGCCAACATGTGTCTCTTGAATCTTCTCCATTCTCGGGGTGCTATCAGCCAAGACTGGGTACGCTCACTGAGAAACAGAAAGTAAGCTGAAAGCAAGAAGCAGTAAGCATGAGAGCAGACATTTTTCAAAGCACTGTAAATTAAACTGCTGATCTGACGGAGAAACTGGCATCATTTCTGCATATCTCTGAGGAATACAATCTGATAGCCACCACAGGGAGTGGTTGAAGCAAACAGAACAGATGTGTTTAAGTAGAAACTTGATAAACATACGAAGGAAAAGGGAATAGTAGACTAAATGAGGAAAGATGGGAGGAGGCTTGAGTGGATCATAAATACTGACATAGCTGAATGGACTGGTTTTGTGCAATGTATTCTATGTAATCGCATATATATAATTCTCTCCTGATGTCTAATGTTAACAAACTGCCCCTACTGATCCACCAAAGATGGGGAATTGAAAAACATAAATGGGGAATGTTGGGCACAAGGATTTTCTTATCATAGTAACTGTTACTTGGTCTAATCATGTGATGTTGTGGCACTGTGACAACACCCAAAATAAAAACTGGGAACTCACAGGAACGATCATGGGATTGGCAAAATAAAAGCACCCGTCCATGTGTTGGCTGAATCTTTCCCACAAGATAAAAATGGATTTAAAAACAAAAGATGTTGGAAATGCACTGCAGCTCAAACAGCAAGTGAACTAGAAAGGGAAGCAGAAGATTTTTGGATGTGAAAGCTGAAGCAAGCCTGTAGTATTTCATGTGTATGTTCTGTTTCTATTTCCAGTTTCCAGCACTCAAAGTTTCCTTTGTTATTGTTAGAGCAGGATCCTTGAGCTTTTTTTAAAGAAGCATTCACTTTGGTCAAAGGCTTCAAATTTTTAGGTGTCCAGATCACCAACAACCTGTCCTGGTCCCTCCATGCCGACACCACAATTAAGGAAGCCCATCAACCCCTCTACTTTCTCAGAAGACTAAGGGAATTTGGCATATTCGTTACGTTATGAGGATAGCTTGAGGGAGCTCAGTCTTTTCTCCATAGAGAGATGAAGGATGAGAGGTGACCTGATAGAAGTGTATAAGATGTTGAGCGGTATAGATCGGATGGATTCTCAGAGGCCTTTTCCATGGGCTGGAATGGTCGCTACGAGAGGACACAGGTTTAAGGTGCTGGGGAGTAGGTACAGAGGAGATATCAGGGGTAAGTTTTTCACTCAGAGGGTGGTGGGTGAGTGGAATCGGCTGCCATCGGTGGTGGTGGAGGCAAATTCAATAGGGTCTTTCAAGAGACTTCTGGATGAGTATAGAGTTGAGGGTTATAGGTAAGCCTAGTAGGTATGGATATCATCGGTGCAACTTGTGGGCTGAAGGGCCTGTTTGTGCTGTAGCTTTTCTATGTTCTATGTTCTATGTTCTATGACTCTCACCAATTTTTACAGATGCACCATAGAAAACATTCTTTCTGATTGTATCATAGCTTAGCATGGCTCCTGCTCTGTCCAATATTGCAATAAACTACAAAGGATTGTGAACAAAGCCTAGTCTATCACTCAAACCAGCCTCCCATCCATTGACAATGTCTACACTTCCCACTGCCTCAGCAAAGCAGCCAGCATAATTGAGGACCCCACGCACCCCAGATATACTCACTTCCACCTTCTTCCATCATGAAAATGATAAAAAAAATCTGAGGACACATACAAACTGACTCAAGAACAGATTTTCCCTGCTGCCATCAGACTTTTGAACAGACCTACTTTGCATTAAGTTGATCTTTCTCTACATCCTAGTTATGACTGCAACACTACATTCTGCACTCTCTCCTTTCCTTCTCTATGAATGGTATGCTTTGTCTGTATTGCACACAAGAAACAATACTTTTCATTGTATACCAATACACATGACAATAATAAATCAAATCAACTTTGTGAAGCACTTTTAAAAATTGTGATAAAATTAGACGCCACTTCTGTGGAGGTTTTCAGAAAATCATCACTTTGAAAAGCGAGTAATATCGATGAGAATAAATTACAATTCCTTTTGAAATGGATGTCATATTGATGGTTCAGCCCAAGGAAAAGCAGGACTTTGTTTATAGAGCATTTTATTTCACCCCAGGACATTCAAAAGCATTTTGTCGCTAATGAAGAATTTTAGAATTGTTGTAATGTAGGAGACACAGCAGTTAATTTGCAAATCCTCACTAAAAGGAAAGTGGTGATGACCAGATAATCTGTTCTTGTAACGTTATTTCGGGGATAAATATTGGCAAGGACTCCCGGGATGACTCTCCTGCTTTCCTTCAGAATATCACCAGGAGACTTTTACATCCACTTGAGGGGGAAGACAGGATCTCAGTTTAACATTTCATCGGTGGCACGGTGATTAGCACTGCTGCCTCACAGCGCCAGAGACCCAGGTTCGATTCTTGGCTTGGGTTACTATCTATATGGAGTCTGCACGTTCTCCCCGTGTCTGCGTGGGTTCCCAATGCTCCAGTTTTCTCTCACAGTCTGAAAGACGTGTTGGTTAGGTGCATTGGCCATGCTAAATTCTCCCTCAGTGTACCTGAACAGGCGCCAGAGCATGGCAACTAGGAAATTTTCACAGTGACTTTATTGCAATGTTAATGTAACCTACCTGTGACTAATAAATCACCTTTTTTCACTGCTACAGTGCAGCATTCCCTCAGTCCTACATTGGAGTGTCAACTGTCATTTCTGTGCTCAAGTCTTGAAGTAGCACTTGATCCCATAATGTTCTGATCCAGAGGCTACTTCACACTAAGCAAAAGTTATGTCACCCAAACCATACTTAAATTACTGTGCAATTTCACTTTCTATACTAAACTAAGCTGAGGCTTCTTTTAAATGCAGCCAGTGAACTGTGGAAATCAAAAAGGTGCCTTGTCGCAGTCGCTGATAGCAGGAGACTGAGAAAATATCCAACTTTCATACTGAGCCAGTCAACAGGATGGGTCTGAGGGTTGGAGAGGAAGTGATCCTTGGGTGAGACCTCAAACTGTTGGGACCTGGGAAGTGATGGCCTCGTGGTATTATCGCTAGACTATTAATCCAGAAACTCAGTGAACATTCTGGGGAGCCGGCTTCAAATCCCGCCACGGCAGGTGGTGGAATTTGAATTCAGTGAAACTTATCTGGAATTAAGAGTCTACCGATGACCATGAAACCATTGCCGACTGTCAGAAAAACCCATCTCATTCATTAATGTCCCCTTAGGGAAGGAAATCTGCCGTCCATACCCTGTCTGGCCACAGCAATGTGGTTGAGTCTCAACTGCTCTCCAGGGGCAACCAGGGATGGATAATAAATGCTGGCCAGCCAGCGATGCCCATGTCAAAGAACAACAAACAACAAAGAAAATTACAGCACAGGAACAGGCCTTTTGCCCTCCAACCTGCACCGACCATGCTGCCGAACTGAACTAAAACACCCTAACCTTTTGGGGACCATATCCCCTTATTCCTATCCTATTAATGTAGTTGTTCAGATGTCCCTTCAAAGCCACTATCATAACTGCTTCCATTACTTCCCTCCAGCAACTAGTTCAAGGCACCCACCACCCTCTGTGTAAAAAACTTGCCTTGTACATCTCCTTTAATTCTTGCCCCTTGCATCTTAAACTTATGCCCCCTAGTAAGTGACTCTTCCACCCTGGGAAAAAGCTTCTGACTATCCACTCCGTCCATGCCCCTCTTAATCTTGTAGCCTTCTATCAGGTCACGCCTCAACTTCCATTGGTCCAAAGAGAACAAAACAAGTTTCTCCAACCTCTCCTCATACCTACAAATGAATAAATAAGAAGCAGACTTGTGGTGGACCAGAGGTTAACCAAAAAAGTGTTGTGGTCAACTACCAGCAATTGTTCGAAAGGCTGCTGGTTAGGTCACTGAAAGTCTGAACTAAATAGGCAACCTGTGCACAGCACGTGCTCCACCTATACGTACCTGAAACTGGGTTCCTACAACCGGCATAGCACGATGCTTTGTACATATTAACAACCTTACACCTGCTTCAGGCATGCAGGTCACTTAACTTTCAGACGCACCCCCCTCAGGTGGGCCTTGAGCTTAAACATCAGTGCCAATCTGTCCTCCTGAACGGTCAACTGCTCCTCTTCAATGTTTTAGGAGCAAAACAATGACTGTGAATCAAAAAACTCACCCAAAGTTGCCCTGAGCAAGAATACATTAGATAAACCAAAACAATAGTGTTTTAAGTAACTCCTTTCTGAAGTAAGGTTGAACCCGAAGCATTTGGTGGAACTTCCCGCCAGTGGGAATTTCTGTTCCCACCGCAGTCAATGGACTTTTGAATAGCCGCCACAATTTCCAGTCCTGCTCCCTCCATGATAGGTGGCACAGTGGCACAGCGGTTAGCACTGGTGCCTCACTGCTCCAGAGACCTGGGTTCAATTCCAGCCTTGGGTCGCTGTCTGTGTGGAGTTTGCACAATCTCCCGGTGTCTGCATGGGTTTCCTCTGGGTGTTCTGGTTTCCTCCCATATTCCAAAGATGTGCAGGTTAGGTGGATTAGACAAGCTAAATTGCCCCTTAGTGCCCAAACATATGTTGGTTAGGGGGATTAGCGGGATCAAAGTGTGGGGTTATGAGGATAGGGCAGGGAGTGGGCATGGGTAAGATCCTCTGTTGGAGAGTCGCTGCAGGTTGAATGGCCTCCTTCTGCACTGTAGGGCTTCAATGGTATTTCTATGCAACCATAAATTTCAGCCCATTAACTTGTTCGTTATCTTGGCACTCTTGTGATCCAGCACTTAAAATGTTTTCTGTCAGAAATTACTCAACTATTAACTCGTGTTCCAAATTGTAAACTCTGAAGAACATTTAACTTACTTCTCTGGTGTGACTGGTTCAGACCCACACCATGGCAAGCCATTCCAATGATGTCAGCCTGTGTGGTCAAACAGTCATTTAAAACCTTCTATCACAGTCGAAGATCTTAACGCACGATTCATTAATTAATGGCACAGGGGAAAGATGTGACAATCTCACTGGAGTGGATCTGGACCCTGTAACACCCAAATGTTCACTGAAGCCTGCTGGAAACTCAATCCACTTGAAAAGAATATGAATTGCTTGAGTCGGCGCAGGGCTTGGGGCCAAGGGTTTGAAGGGAGATCATTTGCAGTTCAGAACAAAGATCCTAGACATAATCTGCCTTATCTGAAAGGAAAGGCCAAAACGGATAACAGGCACGGAGGAAATAGCCTGAAACAGTGTTGAGAAACTGGGCACTGAGCTGGCTTCTTCTCACTATTATCACATCGCAGGCTTTCATCGAGTTGTAATTCTCCTGTGGCGTTGAGTGGAGAGCTCTTCTACCATCCTCATGCAGCAGATACAGTAACGTCTAATATCATCACATGATTCTAAAGGACTACTGTTTCCTGCAAATCAGTCAGCAAAGTGTGCATGAGACTGACAACATATCTGAACAAATGCAGCCAGCGACCTTTCATCTCTCTTCAATAAGTGCCTCTGAAATGGAATATTCCCTTGTTTTAAGCCATATTTTCATGACCACTGACCTCCATTAATAGCATTTCTTTTGTGTTCCCAACTTGATGTTAACATAAACTCTTGACTTTGGTTTCAATCCAAACTGCGTGGCAATAAACGTCTCTCAATTTCAAACTGTGAAAGCAAGATTGCTTTTTGTTGCAAAAATGCACAAAAGTAACCCTTTAAAAGCTGCACTGAGTCGAAGTAGATGCACTGAGTTCTCAGCTAAATACTTTTAACAGTGATCAGTTAATGAGTGCATTTGCTTCGTGACGTAGATTAGTGAGCAAAAATGCAACATGTGGAGGATGGCACAGACCTGGATTGGTGACGTGGCTGTGCGATTTGATCAGGAGTTTACAGCTGAATTTTTTGTGGGTACGATGGTGCTTCCCTGATTTTTCCCTGCCTGGCCTCCTCCTATAGTGGCCCCAAATATCTAAATCAGCAAGGTAGCAAACCATTGCTTATAGCCCTCCACAGACATGATGGAGGTGTACAGGATTGGCCCAAATCACAGCAGGAATGAAGAACAGACAGGTAGCTAGTGGGTTAAACAGGAATACTCTTTCATCACATCTAACACTGTGTCACAACTGAGACAGGTAGAAAATGGTCCAAGTAACATATAAGATTGGAACACAGTTACATACTGTCACCAAACCAATGCTGCATAAGATTCTGGATAAATTACAGATGCAGTAACATTCTCTTTACTATGATGTAGTGGTGCTGAATTAAACTCACATGCGTAGTACCTTATCTTGACTGACATACTTTAACAATGTGAATCTATTTGGATTGACAAATATCATTAGCGCAGTTCTATATCCTCGGCTCAGATCTGTTGATTGCCGTTGCATTTGTGTCGTGTTTTAACTCAAAACTATTTAGCAGATGATGGGGAAAGGATTTTATTGTCCAGAAAATATTATTATGGATTATGCTGTACAGTAGTTCTCTGATGAATCGTGAATTTTCTTTGTTTTATTAATGTCTGGTGTCATTCCACTGTGCATGCCTGCCATAATTATATTGTGTTTTTCAGAAAATATATTGTACATTTACAGTAGGACTGTAGACCTGAATCTGACAATGGGTTTAATTGTATTGTACCTGAGCAGCATTGTAAAGATGCACTTTTACAGGCTTCATTAATCATAGAATCCCTACAGTGCAGAAAGTGGCCATTTGGCCCATTGAGCCTGCATCAACAATCCCACCAAAGCCCCATCCCCGTAATCCCACGTATTTATACTGCTAATCTCCCTGATGCTAAGGGACAATTTAGTGTGGCCAATCTTTGTACTGTGGGAGGGAATCATTGCACCTGAAGGAGATACACGCAGACGCAGGGAGAAAGTGCAAACTCCACGCAGTCACCCAAGACCAGAATTGAATCCAGATCCCTGGCACTGTGAAGCAGCAGTGCTAACCACTGTGCTACCGTGCTGCCCTGAAAGAACACAGAAGTTATTTATTAATAAGAATAGTTCAGCGGCCACATGGTTGCCATTATCTCCTTTCATGTTTCCTGCCTAAGTAATCGCCTGGAGTGATGACCCACTCTGGGTTCCAATTAGTCACCTAAGTCAGGTGACCCTTTACCGCTGTGTTGCCCTTAAAGGACATCACCACATCCTCCACCCTTTAACTGCTTTATACAATCCTCAATAACTAATTTATTCAGTCCTAATTTCTAACTAACCATTATATACATGAGTTGGACAATTATACATCAAGTCTTTTGGGGGTTTTTCTGTTTCTTATAGAGCTGCATAATTCTGTAATCAAAGATGCTTCCGCAGGATTGACATTAATAGGAACTGTAAAAATGGGTGTCCATTCTGGCATAGGCAGTTCATTACTACTTGATTTCACGGAGACATCAGTTATGTCTATAACAGGTCAATCAGACACTTCCATACTTCCAGATTCAAAAATATTTCTTGATGGCAGCACTGACTGCTAGAGTGTCTCTTTTCCTCAAATGATCCAAACGGATACAAGTAATCCTTCCTTCCATGTCCACTTAGTATGACAGTGGTCCAGTCTTAGAAAAAATCATTCTGGGGTTCCAACTTGTTCCACTACTGAAATTTCGTATTATGTAATCAAAATGATTGCTTTTATGTTGCAGTGGTGATAGCTTATTGATAAGATCTTGAAGTTGGTTTAAACATAAACACTTGGATTGAAAGTCTTTAACCAGATACAGTTCCAAATACACTCTTGCATGGAACTGTTCCATGCAGGCTTGCTGCTTAACAAGCTGTGGTTGTCTTGATTAAATTTTTCACTAGATTTGTTCTTATTTTCCTGTTTTTTTCATGGAGTTCAGCTTATTCTACATCATCTCATTACATTTTCCTTCTTGATAACCTCATTTTGTAATTTGTTTTGCTACTTCTTCATCCTCCAAATTTGCTGCCAGTCATTTCATCTTGTTGTTTTGATGGCTGTCTCGAGAGTGTTAATTACGATCAATAGTTCTTATTTTCTTTTGAGGTCTTTGATTCCTATGTTTCTTCCAGAGGGAATCCACCATGTTCTTATTGGAAATATACATTTCACAAATAGAACCTTCATTTCTGATTGCCTTAACTTCAGCCAATTCCTTTTGATTTCACGCTTGATTAATTCTGTCTCTGACAAAGTATTGACTTGTTTCCCTTCTGCAATTCTTTCATTACCCTCAATCTGGAGTCTTCCATTGGCCTTCTTCTGGGGTTTTTCATTGCCCTCCTGGAATCTTCTGGTACCCTCCTTCTGAGGCATTCATTCCCCTCCTTTACCTTCATTCTGGAGTCTTTCATTGCTGTCATTTTGATTCCATGGTTCATGATGCCATTGATGGCATACATGCGATTTTACAATCACCACGTCTAAATGCTGAAATGTAGCATGACCTCATGTGGCCAGCATGCGCACGAGGAAAACCATGTTACCGAGACTAAGCATCATTGAGAAGATTGTTAGGGTGCTGATATAATAGTTCCATTGACCTTGACTGTTTAGGACAAGTTCTCCACTACTGTCTAGAACAAGTGTCCTGATTGGTGGTGAGTTGCTCTATAATCCACAAACTGGCCGCAAAGTGCCCTTGTTACTGAGGAAACATTGTTCATCTCAGGAGGAGGAAGAAGAGGAAAGGAGGAGAAAGTAAATGTATCCACATTTTGGCAGAGCAGTGCTTGATTGGGCGGCATGGTAGCACAATAGTTAGCACTGCTGCCTCACAGCGCCAGGGACCAGGGTTCGATTCCCAGCTTGGGTGACAATCTGAGCGGAGTTTGTCCATTCTCCTCGTTTCTGTGTAGGTTTTGTTCGGGTGCTCCGGTTACCTCCCACTATCACTTTGTGTCCAAAAATATGTAGGTTAGAGGGATTAATGGTGTAAGTGCATTGGGTTTGAGCGGGGGTGGGCCTGGGTAAGATGCCCTGTAGAAGATTCAGTGCAGCCTTGATGGGCTGAATGGCCTCCTTCTGCACTTCAGGGATTCTATGATTGCTTTATTTAGATAAGATTTTTGGGAATAGAAATTCAAATCAGATCCTTGATTACCGAGAATTGAAAGATCAGGGATCAGCAGAAGGTTACAATCAGACTAGCCACAATCTGATTGAGTGATGGAGCAGACTAGAGGGGCTGAATGGCCTTTCCCTGCTTCTAATTCATCCGTTCATATAATTTCATCCAATTTCAGGGACCATCACATTTTTAGCCCCCTCAACAGTTTTAATCTTTTTGCAGTAAAGATTCTGAAACAAACCTAATGCGCCAAATCATGCTAGAAAAATAATGACATATTGACATTGCATGTCAGCAAAGACAGGAGATTAAGAGAAATGCCATGGATTGTGAATGTCCTGATTGTACTGTTTGCACCAGTCTTGCATAAACAACAACTTGCTCTCAGTTTTCCCATTATTTTAAAGAAGTTGTTATATTTGTACATTAATTGCCCATTAAACTCGCATCAAGTCCAATAAGCACCCTTTTAATAATGTGACAATTGTTAATACAATGCCAATCAACCTCTTTGACCCATGATCAATTTCATTCCTGCATGTGGTTAATTCTTATTAGAAATTTTAACAACTTTTCTCATCTTTTCCCTTTACGAATCCAATATTACTTTCTCTTACTTATTTTTTCTTTCTTTTTGTCTCCAATTTACCTATTTTAACTGATGTCCCTTTTCATGCCACTCCACTGTTCGTTTCTCAATCCTAAAATTGCTATGATTAAGGAAATGCACTTTTGCTCCTACCATTATCTGTGGTCCCAGTCGCCCTGAAACGCACACCAAGGGTGACGAGCTCTCGGAGAAAAACAAAGGGATGTTTTGGTGTGGGATCCTACATGAGCAGGTAGAAGTTGCTGCCGAATCTGTCAAAGCAAGAGGTGGGGGTGGGTGAGGACAGCTTCTGGCAATCCAGAGAGAGTAGAGCGGCTGCTGAACCTGTGGGAATGGGGTTGGGCTGGGGTCAGTCGGGAACTGTGCAGACTGCAGATGCACAGAATTAAAAGATCTGAAATACAGGAAAAACAGTATCTCATCAACATGCAACCCGGGACACGGGGCAATCACCTCAGTTGTCAATCTCATAAAGACTGGGATGGTTGGTCATGCTGTTCGCACCATGTCATTATCATCTCATACTTCCAACAAGTCGCAGCTCAAAGAAAACTCGAGTTCGCAGAATCATAGAATTGTGCAGAAGGTGCAGAAGGAGGCTGTTTGGCCCATCATGTCCGTACAGGCTCTCCAAACAAGCATCATGATTTAGTGCCATTCCTTGGTCTTTTCCCAGTATCCTTGCACACTGCTTCTCTTCCAGTAATCATCTAATGCCCTCTCGACTGCTTCAATTGAACCTGCCTCCATCACACTCCCAGGCAATGCAGTCCCTGAACCGCTTCTGAGAAAACTTTTTTTCTGATATCACATTTGCTTCTTTTGCAAATCACTTGAAATCCAATCTATCCTCATGACTAAAGTTTCTCAACCCTGGAGCCATTCTTGTAAAACTCTTCTGCGCTCTCTCCAATGTGTTCACATCCTTCCTATACTGTGACAACCAGAACTGTACACAGCATTCTAGCTAAGGTCTAACTAATGTCTTAAATAAGTTCAGCATGACCTCCATGTTCTTCTATTCTATGCTCCTTTTAATAACACCTGTATTACTGTATGCTTATCTTTTCTCTCCATCTGTCCTGCCACCTTCAATGATCTAGGCACATAAATATCAAGGTCTTTCTGCACCCTTTTAAAAATGTCACCACTTATTTCGTATCATCTTTTCATGTTCTTCCCAGCAAAATCTCTCACCTCACATTTCTCTGCAGTGAAGTTGAAGCATGCAAGAAAATCTCCAACTAACAGTGCACATCACAAGATGTCCTGTTTCAGGAATATATTTTGTGTACTTGCAATAACAAAAGAAAAGAAAAACAAAGTCACAAAGATAATGAAGAATTTCTAGAAGATGTGAACAAGTGCTTCAAGCATACCCATCTGCACAATGGAATAAGCATTTCTTGGATACTTTGAGTTAAGGGAACAAACCCAGCTGATCTATTAAAAGAAATGAAATGAGTAATTTAAACACTGTTGCAGTTACTTTGTCATGATATACCAATTGTATTTGAGAATCGCCTTGCCCCTTCCTGTCACCAGAACATTCTTACAAGTAGACAAGCAACTTAATCAAAAAGAAACCATGGGAACAGAGCAGGAATTGTTACTGGGGGAAAAATTTCCCAAATAAACAATGATTGCGAGAGACAGATACAAGAATTTCAGCAGCAGCCGCAGTGACACGTCAGAGAATGTCAAGAGCCTTGTCCTTCAGCTGACATACCTTCCCCTCAGTATTCTGCTTGATGTAAACAGACTTCCATTATTGTTGAAGAAGAGCTATTCCTGAGTATACTTTCTAAAGATGCGTAACATAGGAAAGAATTATCTAAAGAAAAACATTTACATTTAAGAAATGTTACTAAACATTGAATAAACTAAGTAGAACAACTACTTGATTCATTTTATTTGGGAACTAGATAGTATTTCCAACCCTCTGCTTTCCTCCCTTGGTCCAAACGATAAGCTGGTTGGGTGCATTGGCCATTCTAAATTCTCCCTCCATGTACCTGCTTAGGTGCCTGAGTGTGGATTTTCACATAACTTCATTGCAGTGTTAATGTAAGCTTATTTGTGACACTAATAGCTAAACTTTAATACTGAGGGAATGCTGCACTGTCAGAGGTACTGCCTTTCACATGCAATGTTAAACAGAGGTTCCATCTGCTTGTTTGGATAGATGAAAGCAACCTCATGTCTTTGAAGAAGAGCAAGGAAGTTATCCACAATGGCCAATCAGCAAATCAACATCACAGAAAATTTGTCAGTATGTCATCATCACACTGCTGTTTGTGGGAATTTACTGTGTGCAAATTAGCTGTCACATTTCCCACTTTATAACAGCAACTACTCTTCAAAAGTATTTTGCAGTAGGTAGCCCTGCTGCCTCACAGTGCCAGGGACCCAGGTTGGATTCTGGCCTTGGGTGACCATCTGGGATTTTGCATGTTCTCCCCATGTCTGTCTGGGTTTTCTCTGGGTGCTCCAGTTTCCTCCCACAGTCCAATATGTGCAGGTTAGGTGGATTGGCTGTCCTAAATTGTCCCTTCGTGTCCCAAGGCATTAGTGGGGTAAACATGTTGGGTTATGGGGATGGGGGGTGGAGGTGGGGTGGTGGGCCTGGGTAAGATGCTCTGTGAGAGAGGTACAACTTCAATAGGGCAGATGATGCACTGTCAAGATTCTATGATTAGCTCCAAAGAGCTTTGAGAAATCTGGTAATCAAAAGTGTTACTTTTGCTTCAAATTCTGGAGCTTGCTGATGCAGTTGAATAATTGTAATACTCAATGTCATGACAGCAATGGATATGGAGTAAGCAGAAGAAATTAGTTTATTTCAGAAATGAAATTCCTTTCAAATTTCTAACCCCACATATTTACCCCATTAATCCCCATAATGCACACAGTTTGGGACACTGAGGGGTAATTTAGCATGGCCAATCCACCTAACTGCACATATTGAACTGTGGGAGGAGACTACCCAAAAACAAAACCTTTTTTTAGTCCAAAATCAAATAGGTGGCAACCCAAACATTAAAACAGGCTCTAACCTCAAAGGGTTAATAACAAGATCAATATTGAAGTGAGCAAACTGATATGTGGAAGGCAGACACCTTGAACCAAATCTTAGAAGGTGGCTCTCCATTATCCAGATGGCAGTTGCTTCTTTCTATCCAACCGTCCATTATGTTCTGGATTGATCTATTTGATATTTTAATTATCCCAATCGTATTCAAAAGAGACACTGGAAGCTTCTCCATCAGGACCAACCCCAGGTAACTCAACATTCTGTTCACATAATTATTAACTCTTGATGATTGCACAGCCAGTATCAAATCAACACTTCAACAAACAATAGCCATGTGACATTCAAACTGGAACATGGATTAATGTTTTATCCAAATGAGTGGTTCTGTAGAAAGTTTGCCTATTAAGTGACCCATAATATAATACCCTAATCACACCACACAATGGTTGTTGGCATGGTGTGAATGTTTATTGGAACCAATGTCAAATTAATACTGCAGATTTTGCAGGAATAGGATGCTTGCCAGTGGTTAACTTGACAAAAGAACAAGGGAAATAAGGTAAAACATCTGTTTACAGAATACCTTTTCAGGGTTCTCAGAATGCTTGGTACAGGATTGATTACTTTGAAATACAATAACAACTTTCAAATGGCAAGTGAAGTTAGAGATGCCCTCATTGTACTTGTGGCAGAAGCTTGTTGAAGTGTCAAGGTCTCTCCTGCCAGCTGAAGAATGGTCAGAGACCCACGCTGCCTCTTTTTGGGAAGGCCCTCCAAACCATGTGCCAATTAGGCAGTGATGAGGCCAATGGTAGTCCTTCCCTTAGAATTGAGGCCTCAAGTGCGATGCAGTGACACAGCGATTAACACCCCTGCCTCACAATACCAGGGACCCGGATTCGATTCAGGCCTTGGGTGACTGTGTGGAGTTTGCATGTTCGCCCCATGTCTGTGTGAGTTTCCTCTGGATGCTCCAGTTTCCTCCCATAGTCCAAATGACGTGCAGATTAGGTGGATTGGCCATGCTACATGCACAGGATTATGGGAATAAGGCAGGGAGTGGGCCTATGTAGAATTGGTGCAGGTTCAATGGGCTAAATGGTCTCCTTCTGCACTGTATTGATTCTATGGATGGAATTCTCATCTACCAAGACCAAGCACTGCATAGTAAGACTAGCAATTGCACAGTAGGACACATTTTAAAATCAATTCTTGAAAGTTTAAAAATATCAACTGGGCAGGTATATGACTTTCTTTAATTCTTTCATGGGTTGTAGAATCATTGAATCAAAGAATCCCTACAGTACAGAAGGAGGCCATTCAGCTCATCAAGTCTGCACTGACTCTCTGACAGAGCATCTTACCCAGGTCAATCTCTTGCCCTTTCCACGTAACCTCACTAATTTCCCTAACCTACACATTCTGAGACACTTTAGCATGGCCAATCCATCTAACTTGCATATTTTTGGACTGTGGAAGGAAACCAGAGCACCCAGAGGAAATGCACGCAGACGTGGGGAGAATGTGAAAAGTCCACACTGACAGTCACCCCAAGGCTAGAATTGAACATTGGTCCCTGGTGCTGTGAGGCTAACCACTGTGCCACCCCATGCACATCCCTAATTGCCCTCGAACTGAACAGTTTGTTAGACCATTTCAAAGGGAAGTTAGGAGTCAACCCCATAGCCGTGGGTCTACTGTCACATGTAGGCCAGACCAAGCAAGTAAGGCAGATTTTCATCCCTACAGAGTGAACCAAATGGGTTTTAACAATAATCAACGATAGCTGTCATGGTTACCATTACAGAGCTTTATAGCCCAGATTTATTAGCTGTACTTGTTAATGCCTTATAAAAGGTCTCAGAATGCTTTGTGGTGGTGGCATGATTTGAACCCATGTTTCCAGAGTATTAGCCTTGGCCTCTGCACCATTAGTCTAGTGCCACTGTCTCCCCATGCACTTTCTCCCTTGACTGTTAATTTCTAATATTAAAGGAAGGCTGACTATATTATCAAGAGATTCAACGTCCCAAAGGCCAGTGAATGGAGCTGCCAAAATGTGTTGAGAACAAACTTAGGGAATATCGGGGGCTTGTGGCAGGGAGCAGTTGTTCTGGAGGGAAGTTGGCTTGGGCAGTAGTGTAGGATGGGTGATAGTCCATTGCCTGGTTTTCTTTTTTACTGGCTTTAATGGAAATGCAATCGGGCATATGTAAAATTGACTGCTGCTTTGATATTACTCGTTGTACACTACCTTCCACAAAGTGAATTTTACCCTGTTTTGTCTTTCTAGACATAGCAGGTCAAGTGAGAACTCTAACTCCATTGGCTACCTCTTATACCCCTGTGTGTCTACTTTCCTAGGATGCAAAACAGGGTGGCACAGTAGCATTGCTACCTCACAGCACCAGGGACCCAGGTTCAATTCCAGCCTCAGGTCATTGTCGGTGCGGCAATTGCGCATTCTCCCCATGTTTGCATGGGTTTCTTCCGATTGCTCTGGTTTGCTCCCACAGTCCAAAAATGTGCAGGTTAGGTTGATTGACCACGCTAAGTTGTCCCTTTGTGTCAGAGGGACTAGCAGGGTAAATGCGTGGAGTTACAGGAATGGGGTCTGGGTGGGATCATTGTCGATGCAGGCTTGATGGGCCAAATGGCCTTTTCTGCACTGTAGGGATTCTATAATTCCATGAACTCCAACGCTATTCTCCCTCGTTATATCCCTGTTTGTCTACATTCCTAGGATGCAAAACCCTGAATTATGCTCTGATCACATGGAATCCATTTATTCTACAGGGTATAGATTGAGCTATGAAGAACTTTCAATTGAAATTCAATATTTCCAAGGTCACAGGGAAGGGCTGAACTCATTCTTGCAGCTTGGGGTTTGTAAGATTGAACCCATGTCACATATCACCATGCTGACATTTTACTGCTGCAGAGAGACAGAGAATGAGAGGCACCATGAAATAGGTTGTGCACTTGTGTGTATCGCTCACGACACTAGTAATCTCTGTGATTAAGTTAAAGTCACCAGTGCTGAAAGATTTAATTAATGTTCAGATCAAGTTCATCCAATCTTCCCTTTTGGGACTGGAAATCTTCAGGCGGGCTCCGGGAGATGAAAGATGTGCGGCTAACCTTTTTTTAACAGTCTGATACGCACCTGCACAGTGCCCATTTTGTCAGCTCCCGGCAGCTCTCAAATTGTTGTCATGGCAATACTATCGTGAGAGGGAGGGAGAGAGAGAAAAAAACAAGGTTAAGATAGAACGCTGTTGTTTCAAGGAAACAACACACATATAGATTACTGTCAACACATTACCAATGATTCGGAGTCGAGAAGTATGAGTGTATTCAGCCTTTCAGGGCTATACTAGACTTTAAGTGTCCTGCAATTTTGCGTTTCATTATTATCAGAAAGCTCTCCACATTTTCAGTTTTCCCAATTGCCCACAGACTCATTACTGTGAAGATTCAACTCAGCCCTACCGCACAAGAAGGACTCGGCTTTCCCAATTTTGTGGTCAATCAGTGTGAAAGTTGTTACTGATGCGTTAAAGTGGTATAAAAATAAAGTGGTAACCCAAGTCTCTAACTCTGGAAATTTTGTAATTCCTACCTTTCTGTCACATGATTCAACGTAGAATCAAACAGTCCTATGGTGCAGAAGGAGGCCATTTGGCCCATCGAGCCTATACCGACAACAATTCCACCCAGGCCCTACCCCTGTAATCTCATGTATTTACCGTGCTAATCCCTCTGACACTAAGGGGCAATTTAGCACAGCCAACCAACCTAACTGGAGTGTTGAAGGAAATTGAAGCACCCAGAGGAAATCTATGCAGACATGGGGAGAACGTGCAAACTCCACACAGAAAGTTACCCAAGACCAGAATTGAATCCAGATCCCTGAAGTTGTGAGGAAGCCATGCTAACCACTGTGCTGCCCCAGGCTTGGAATTAATTTCTAGCACATACCCACCATTCTGCATTGAAGTTGCAGTCTCTTTCTACTCATTTCCATGGCCATTCGCAGCACTCCAAAGTCTTACCTGCTTTCCCACCTTGAACAGTGAGAAGGCAAGAAGAACACCTTAGAACCCAAGTCCAATTCTGACCATCCACAATATCCACACGCTTGTACTTTCAAGCAGGGATGGTGAGCAAGGGTGGAGAGCATGGCTGGCATTCCCTGTTCTTGCCCAAGGGATTTAATACCAAATGGGGCTCATCTGCTGTGCCATTTAGATGAGTTAACGCAGCACAGACCAGGGACTTTACCAAGGAAAAGTTGCTGATTTTTCTGAACTAATCCCAAATTAGATTGGAATGTGCCCAACTTGAAAATGATGTAGGTCATTTGGACATTCATTTGGACAGCGTTTCACTCTGAAATTAATTAATTTTTGTTTTACTGTTTGCTCTTGGACTCTTGTGTAAAATCAGTGCATGCCTGCTTTGAAAATAGAATGGCAGTCTCATCCTTGTAACACTCCTTGGTTTCAAATTAATAATACTCTAAATGAGTGGAAATTCAAATTAATAACAATACTCTAAGTGAATGGAATGTGTAATTCCATGTGACTACCTTCAGGCTCAGGTGATGCTGGGAACCTATATCTATCGGGAAGGCTTATTTGGGTTGAGCTGTGCAGGAACAGAGAAGGCTGGGGGTGCATATGCATCGATCTTTGAAGGTGGCAGGACATACTAAAAGAGTGGTTAGCAAGGCATACAGCATCTTAGGCTCCATTGATAGTGCATTGAGTACAATAATTGGAAAATTTTGCTGAAGTGATAGAAAACTCTGGATATGCCCCCACTAATGTATAGCCTACCCAGTTCTGGTCAATACACATTAAAATTATACAAAGGTCCTTGAAAGGCCACAGAGGAGATTTACCACAATGCTTCCAAGAATGGTGGGGTGGAAGGGCAATGAGGCAGGCCGCATTGTTAAATGCTAAGATCAGAAAGGCCAGGGTTGTTCTCCTTAGATCAAAGACAACCGAGGGGCCATTTGGTACAGGTGTATAAGATGATGGCAAACTTAGATATGGGAGACAAATAAAAACTTTTCCAAGTAGTTGATTCTACAAGGGATAGTACACAGATTTAAGATTTTGGCCAAAAGATACAGGGGGAAAGTGAGGAAAAACGTTTTCACATATCAAGTGATAATAACCTGAAACTCACTTCCCACGACATGGTGAATGTGAAAAGAATCAAGGATTTTAACAGGAAATTGGATGGGCACTGGAGGGAAGTAAGCTTGCAAGGCAATATTGAGCAAGCGGATTGCCCCACAGGGGGCTGGCATGGGTTGATGGACTGAATGCCCACCTTCTGTGCTATAAATGACTCTATTACAACAGGACAGAAGATTTTTCTGAGGAATCAGTGCTTGAAATGTGGAGATGAGGGAGTGGTTAAGCAGACAGACAGTCTCAGAAGTATTGTGGCAACCAGTTGTTTAGGCTCGGTAGTTGTGACCTAAAAAAGTGCAGTTGTGAATGACTGGAGTGAGACTTGTTTTCCAGGAATAGAAAAAGTGGAACATAATTTGGGAAGGGATAGCAGGTATTGCTGCTAAAGGTTGTAAGGAACTGGCCAGAGTGTATTTGTCTGTGACAGAGACCACAAGAAATGTTACAATTGAGGGAATGGCTGTGAATGTGGGTTTGAGAATTTACATGGAGCAAGTGATCTAAGAAGGCCTGGAGATTAATAACTTAGAGGAAGAAGGACTAGCGAATTGAGAAGAAGTTTGAAATCACTAAGGGTGAGGAGTCATTCAGAGAAAACACTGATGAAAGGAAGGAAGGTGTAGAACATAGAACATAGAAAAACCACAGCACAAACAGTCCCTTCGGCCCACAAGTTGCGCCGATGATATCCATACCTACTAGGCTTACCGATAACCCTCAATTCTATTAAGTTCTATGTACTCATCCAGAAGTCTCCTGAAAGACCCTATCGAATTTGCCTCAGTGAGAAACTCAGGTGGGGCAGGGGGCCGGGGGGAGATATTGCATTTGGATGATTTTGAGAGACAGGTGAGCAAAGTAAAATAAGAAGAGATGTTTGAAGGAGAAGACATGCCCAAAGAGTAGGAAAAGAAACTAATATGTGCTTTAGTGGTTGGTGATTTGAATGGTGCACACAATAGGGAGTATGGCCAGTTGGGGAGGTTTCAGTAAAGGGTAATATATCATCACCTAGGGCCAAGTTTCTGTCAAAATCAAAGCATTCAAATTAAGATTGTTGATGACAGTTACCTTGTTCACAAGTGAAGTGATATTCTGGATGGAAATATAAGGGGAGCAATGATTGTTAGTCTATTAGTATTCTCCAAGGCAGCAGTGGTGGATGGGTTAGCAATGTAGGTTAACGAGGCAAAAAGGTTGGAAAGAGAAAAATGTAAGAGAGTTGAGTTTGCTGCTCATATTGGAGGCTAAGCAAATATTTCAAACGGCCTTTTCAAAGGGCAAAAAAAGGAAGCCTAGAAGAGTGGCGACAGAATAGGAAGAGCATGAAGTAGTGGTAGATTTGAGATAACAACTTGGGGAGGGAAAATCACCTAAGGGTGGGAGGGGGAGTGGAAAGTGGAACGAGAGAATGATGGGAAAGACAGGGTTTAAGAGAGATCAAAAAAGACAGTAAAAGGATCGAGGCAGATTCAACGTGCTTGGGCCTGGAATGCCAGCCAAGTGTTCATACAAATGGGTATAGAGAGGATTTCAATGACATGTAAACAGGGAGCCTTCCCCTTGGTCTATGTGCCTTTTATTAAGTAGATTATCCAATGCCCATTTGGTCAGGTGTATGTTTACGATCCATCCCAAATGTCCCTCTATACCTCCCACACCCCTCTTCTTGCCCAAGGAAGCGATAATCACGAAATTATGAAGTGTATTCTGAGGATGGTTTTTATCCCTCTCTGTCCCCCTCCCAACGTGCACCCAGCTTTGGCTGGGTGACTAGCCCAGCACTTTCCTGCCTATCCCTGACTTGATCCCATAATACACTAGGTGGGCATGTGCAGTCTGCCTGTCTTATTTAAATGAATAATTAGAAGTCTATTAGATTTGTGAGCAAGCCTTTGACTGGGATGCTACATTGCTCACTCCACAATGCACTTGATGCGGGCAGGTGCAGGGGAGCAGCCAGACAGCTTTTTGTGGCTGAGATGAAAAATGGCAGGAGAAAAGGAGAGACCACCTCAGTACCCTGGGCGCACTGGGAGCACCTCTCCACAAAAAGGCCCAGGTCCCCCCCACCTTCCTTCTTTGTTGTCTGCCCCTCAAAATTCAACTGCCCAGCCTCCTCACCATCCATCCACAGTCTCCACCTGAGCTCTCAGCTCCCACACCAGCCTAAAAGCCCAGGTTTTACTTCCTGTGGCACCCTTCACTTTCCGTTGCACTCCTTCCCACATTCCCAGCACCAGCCACTACTGAGATCTGGCACTACCAGGACTGAGAGAGCTGCCAGCCATTCTGATTAGCCAGCAGGTCTTGAGGGCAGGACCTCCTCCCATTGAGGTGTGGGGAGGAGTGCAAATCCTGCTGCCAACTAATTTAGCCCGTCATTCAGTGTGTCATGGCTGCAGGTTGGGCTTCACGATGCACCGGCTGCTGATTGATGCTTCTTCTGGGGGGTGGGAGAGAGGATCAGTCTGCCCCACGGTACAATACAGCACACGGTCTGGGAATCAGGAATTCCTAAGTCTGGGTACATAACCGGATAAATTCAACAAAATGAGAAAAAGGAAATTGCTCAGTAACACTTTACAGGGAGAAAGAGAACACTTGAGTATGCCAGATAAATATATTCCCCAAATCAAGAATTCTGAATAAACAAATGTGAACTTTAAAGTAAAAGTTTATTTATTAGTCACAAGTTGGTTTACATTAATACTGCAATGAAGTTACTGTGAAAATTCTCTAGTCACCGCATTCTGGTGTCTGTTTGGGTACACTGAAGGAGAATTTAGCACAGCGAACACACCAGCACATCTTTGGACTGCAGGAGGAAACCAGAGCACCTTGTGGAAACCCACGCAGACACGGGGAGAATGGAAAAACTCCCATGCAGTGACCCAAGCCAGGAATCAAACTCAGGTCCCTGGCGCTGTGAGGCAGCAGTGCTAACCACTGTGCCATAACTTAAATAGATTAAAAGCAAATAGAAATTTTCTACAGAAGACAACTCCCTATAGGAATCCTACAAGGAACAAAGGAAAGGGGGTTCACTGCAATCAGTATTAAGAACAGCAGAAACTTGTTCAAATGGCAGGAATAAAGGCAAAGAAAGACCCACGGAGAAACACATAGGAACAGAAAATATGCATAACAGATTAAAAAAAAAGAAACATTCCAGTATTGCAACAGCAAGGGAGCAGCCAGAGAAAAAGGTGGAAATAATCAAAGATGTAAACAGGCTTGAAACTGAGGATGAGTGCAAAGTAGTTAATATTCTGAATGACTCATGCCTCCAAGTATTCTCAGGAGAAGACACAAGCAACATGCCCTCTTCAAACAATGATATCCTAAGTAAGATCAATGACTTCATTACAAATGAGATGGAAGCCCTCGACAGGTTCAATGAGCTCAAAACAAATAAATCAGACCCATTAGTCTTACTTTCATTCCAAACAAAATAATGGAATCATTTATCAGGAGTAAACTTGAGGATCATCTGGACAACAATAAACTTATTATCAGCAGGCTGCTTGGATCCGGAAGCACAGTTTGTCTTGCCTTACAACTAGGTACAGGTTACCTTAGTCAATTGCGTGAACTCAGTCACCAACCTCTCTTGACCTCATTAGGATCTATGCATTCATTGGTGCTGTCAGCCCTAAATAAGGTCATTCTCCTTTGGCACGACTCCTGCAGGAAGACCACCAACTATTGGGGAAAGATGGTGCATAGTGGTAATGTTACTGCACCAGAAATCAAGAGAATCAGGTCAAGCTCTGGGGACGAGGTGACTGGTGGAGGTTAAAATTCAACTCCTCGGGAGGTCTTATGGCACAGTGGGGACCTCAGCCATGCTCATCTCTGCTGTCCAACTGTAAGAATGTAACTGGTAGGCTGCTACTGCTGGTACCTTATTGAATAAAAATCTGTTTATCTCAGCCCTGAATTTATTAACAACCCAGACTCGACAGCCCTCTGTGGAAAAATAATCCGGAGATTCACTGCCGTCTGAGAGAAGAAACCCCTCCTCATCTCTGTCTTAAATAGACAACATTTACTATGCGATTATGTCCTCTGGCCCTAGACTCTCCCACAGAGGGAAAACAATCTCTCAGCATCTACCCTGTTAAGCCTCATGAGAATCCTTAACGTCACAATAAGATCACTTCTCATTCTTCTAAACTTCAGTGAGTACAGGCCCAAACTACTTAACCTTTCATCATAAGAAAATTCCTGAATGCCTAAGATCAACCTAGTGAATCTTCTCTGGACTGCCTCCAATGCCAGTCTACCTTTCCTTAGATAAGGGAAATAACTTATGCCTGCCAACAACTATGCCTTAATGGAATAGAATGAAAATTCCCTGAACCAATGAGAACTGAGTAGATATTAAATTCGTAGAATTGCCAGGCTGAGCAAACAATGCATCAGTCACCCACTTTTCATGTGCCACTTACAGTTAGCCTGGTTCCTGAATATTGCTCTGGCATAGCTCTGGAACAACCAGCAGACCAAAAAGGTTGGAAGGAGGTGGTCATTTTGACAAGCACCAATAGCATTGTGGCTACCAGATTCTGCAAGAAGCATGTCTACCTCCGTAGAATCATAGAACCCTACAGTGCAGAAAGAGGCCCTTCGAGTCTGCACCGACCACAGTCCCACCCAGGCCCTACCCCCATATGTTATACCCACTAATCCCTCTAAGCTACGCATCCCTGGACATTAGGGGCAATTTCTTAGCATGGCCAATCAACCTAACCTGCACATCTTTGTGACTGTGGGAGGAAACTGGAGTACCCGGAGACACGCAGACACGAGGACAATGTGCAAACTCCTCACAGAGGGTGACCCGAGCTGGGAAATGAACCCAGGACCCTGGAGCTGTGAAGCAGCAGTGCTAACCACTATGCTAGCGTGCCGCCCTACTGTGCCATCCAAGAGTCTGTGGATTCATGTTGTCACTTAATGTGAAACCGAAGCCCCCTGCTGTTTTGACATGTCAAGGGAGTCCATCCTCTGTCTGTACATCCTATATCATAGGTAGTGCCTACAATGAGCTGCACCCCCCTGCAGTTCCCTCTCTGCTGTTTAGCTGCAAAAATGTTAACAGCACCCTGCTACTGCTAGTCATATTGTTCATCTGAGGTCCAATCTAGTGTAGACAAGATGACATTCATCCTGGTGTGATTGAGGAAACGTCTAATGCATAGAAGTTAAACTCTTAGCAAAAGTATTGTGAAAACACCCTTTCCCACTGGCAGGTAAGAAAGCAGCTACCTGTCGTAAATATTTATAAGATCATAAGAAATATGAGCAACAGTTTGCATTTAGCCCATCGACACTGCTCCACCATTCACAGTGCCAGGGACGTGGGTTCAATTCCCAGCCTGTGACTGCGTGAGTTCCTTCGGCTGCTGCATTTTCCTCCCACAGTCCAAAGATGTGCAGGTTAGAGGAATTGGCCGTGCTAAATTGCTCCTTAGTGTCAGGGGGGTGAGCTAGGGCAAATGCATGGGGTCATGGGGATAGCGCTTGGGTAAGATTGGGTCAGTGAAGACTCGATGGGCCGAATGGCCTCACTCTGCACTATAGGATTCTATAATAAGATAATGGTTGATGTAATTGGTACATTAATTCCACTTTCTTGTTTGCCTCCTTCCCCGCCTCTCTCTTCCCCAGCCCCATAACCCTTGAGTTCTTTGCAGCTAATAAATCTGCCTAAGTCATCCTTTAGTGCATTCATTGACCCATCCTCCACTGCTCTCAACTGAAGAGAATTCCAAAGACCAACAGCTCTCTGAGAGAAGAGGTTCCTCCTCATCTACATCTTAAATGGGAGATTACTTCCAGTTCTAAACTCCCCCATAAGATTAAACATCCTTACAGTATTTACCCTACGAAGACCCCTCAGAACCTTGCATGCTTCAATAAGGTTCTTCTAAAGCCCAATGACTGTACACCCCACCTTGACAACATTTTTCTCCAACCCAGGAATCAGCCAGTGAATTTTCACTGAACTCTTCCAATGCAAATATATCCCTTTTTCAGTAAAGAGACCAAAACTGTACACAGTACACTGGGTGCAGTCTCAAAATTTCCCCATACAATTGTAGAGAGAGTTGCCTACTTATATACTCCCCTCCACTTGCAACAATGATCAGCATTCCATTTATAGTAAATAAGTATACTCCATTAAGTAATTTGTCTGATTATACATTATCAGGTTCACAATAGCTTGTTCCCGGTTCCATAATGCATTATCCAAAGAAATTGGCCTGTATACAATCTCTGAACTTGTCCTCCATGCTACCTTTGCCAATTTGATTAATCCAATCGATGCAAAAATTGAAATTTCCCACAATTATAGCAGTGCCTTTCTTGCTAGCTCACACCGTTTCCTGATTTATACTCTGTCCTGCAGTGCACAGATAGTCTTAGGAGGGCTGTAAACCATTCCCACCAGTGATTTTTTTTTTCATTTGCTATTTCTTATTTTTACCCAAAATGATTCTACATGTGAATCCTCTGATTCAAGATCATTTCTCACAACTATACTGATCTCATCCTTTATTAACAGAGCTACCCCACTTCCTTCCCCTTTCTCCCTGTCCTTCTGAAATGTCAAATATTGAAGTTTCGGTCGTTTTGCAATCACATCTCTGTAATGGGTATCATACAATACTCATTTATTTCTATTTGTGCTACAAGTTCTTCCCTTTTGTTATGTCTGCTACTGCAGATGAATTCAGGTAAAGAGTCTTTCATTCTTCTTTTTACCATTTTTCCCGACTCTGATCTGATTTGCTAGAGCATTCTCATGTTTGTACAATCTGTCCCTTCCTGTCACATTCTGATTATCATTGCCCATATCGTTACTCTGAACTTGTCCTTCCTCTTTCCAAATCTTCCCTCACGTGAACCCCCACTCCCATAGTATTTTCATGAATTTTAATCAGTCCTTTTGATTGCATTGCTTTCAATGATGAGTTTCAGGAAACCTAGAAGCCCCATGGATGCAATGTTAAAATTAAAGTTGTGTTGAAGTGCCATTTCAATTAAGTGATTGCCATGATAAAAAGCAATGCGGCATTCCCAAGGGGATGTGCATAACCAGCCTAATGTACTCAAGTAAAATGTGAAAGTTGGTGTATTGGAGCCAGCTTCCCATGCATACATTTCTTGGCTGAATTTAACCCCTACCTGCTGCCAAATTCATGTAATCCTCCAGGTTAAAACTCCCCACAATTTTCTTTTCTACATGATCTTCTGTGATGCTATGAGGAAAAAGTAAATAAAACACAATTACCTGGTATTGTTTATCTATAAGCTCTTCACAAAGATTGCAGTTGGACAAATGAAGATTATACATGCATTCTTCAGAATAGAGAAGGAATGTAATGTCCAAAAGTGTTATGCAGGATTGGCCATGCTAAATTGTCCCTTAGTGTCCAAAGATTTGTAGGTTAGGTGGATTTGCCATGCTAAATTGTCCCTCAGTGTCCAAAGATGTATCGGCTACGGAAATTAGCAGGGTGAATATGTAAAATTATGGGGTTAATAGGGCTTGGGTAAGATGCCATTTCAAAGAGTCAGTGCAGACTTGATGGGCTGAATGTTCTCATTCTGCACTGTAGGGATTCTATGATTCAATGAGAGTTTAAGAGAGTTTAAAGGGCAGTCTTGCCTTGCCTGATGTTGTTGTTATATTTGATTTGATTTAATTTATTATTGTCACATGTATCGGTATACAGTGAAAATATTGCTTTTTGTGCGCTATACAGACAAAATATATCATTCATAGAGTACAAAGGGGAGAAGGAAAGGAGAGGGTGCAAAATATAGTGTTTGAGTTACAGATAGAGTGAAGAGAAAGATCAGCTTAATGTATGATAGGACCATTCAAAAGTTTGATGGCAGCAGGGAAGCTGTTCTTGAGTCAGATGGTATGTGCTTTCAGGCTACTGTATCACTTTCCCAACAGAAGACAGTGGAAGAGATCTAAACTGAAAGCGATATTTTTTCTACTCATATTGTCCTCAAATCCTCATTCAGAATTCCTGACTGCTATGTTTGTTTTTTTTTGCTGCAGAAAGTGATTCTATCTTGTCTGGGACAGTAAGTAAAATGTACAGAAATACACATGGCGGGATTTTCCAACCATGCTCGCCTCAAGACTAGAAAATCCTGCCCGAGGTCAAATGAATCTTTGCATGGCCCTGTGTCGCCAGCAACGATTCCCGTGATGGGTGGAACGGGAAAATTCCCCCCAAATGTTTCAAGTGCCGATCACTTCAGTCTCTAAAGAATGACATACAACTCCCCGTGAGGAGTCATTGGACTTTCACGAGAGGGAGGAAAGAACATTAAGCTAAAAATCTCTTTATACAGACTAATAATATTACTAGGAAACATCCCACTGACATCCTAGATTCTAAAAAAAACTTGCAAAACTGCAATATAATCCTTGAAGGATTATGAAAGATTTCCATTTAAGTGGGATTGCAGAAAAACACGGACCAATGGACCATCATCTTACTCCACTCGGCTTTGGAGTTAAACTAAATTAAGTTTCTGTAAGCAAGGGTATTTACTTTGAATTAAGATCAATAAATGTAGATCCCAGATGGTTTAGTGAATAAATGCATTAAAAAAACTTGCATATGTATAGTGTCTCATCATCTCTCAGGAATGTCTGAAAGCATTTCATATACAAAAATAGGACTCTGCGGTACAATCATTGTAACATTGGTTTGGGGCCTATTCTTTGCTAAGTTTGCCAATCTCATCTAAGGCAACAGTTGGGATAATATTGGCTGAGGAGGAGAATGAAACCAGCCAGATTTCTGTTCCTGGTCAGGGTCTGAGTGGAGGCATGGTCTCAGCTGGCAATTGCACAGAGTGCCAGAATTCACAGTCTAGGTTCAGACTTGAGGAGTCATCATGAATAATGCTTGCGGTGGTGTTCTCTGGACAAAAAAAATTAGGGAGAGGATAGAGAATGGGGAATATGCTGGTGTGTTGAACAGTACAGAAGCAAATAATTAGGTTAGATCGCGAAGCCAAGATCAAGATCCTAAATCAGGAAATGAACTCAGTGAATGCTCATATTTCTGACATAGACCTTACACGGTGTTCTATATGTGATGTGCAAAATGGCTACTGCCCTAAATTTTTATTTACATAAAATGACATCAGGAGCAGACATAGGTATGGACCCAACCCGGAACAGTGTTAAATAACATGTGTCTACATCGGGCGCACATCACAACGTCATCCTGAATTTGTGCGATATTTTGGCTGGTGGGCTCAGACACCGATCAGAAGCATGCCTGCCGAAAGCTAATTAGTCAACTGAGGGGATTACCTGCCCTATTGCCCTGAAAATTACACTGTGATTTTTCAGTCATCGCAGGGGCAGAATGAGCAGATAATCTACTTTTCAACTCTTTTCCATCTCAGACACCCCTAATCTCAGATTTGGGGCATCCTTTGGAATCTTTCAGCTCCAAAACTGTTCTGTCTAATGGGTTCCAATTTCATCTGTTCTTACACAACCACTGTAGTATAATCTTTAAAGATTTCAGCTCTTCCAACAGTACTCATGAAGGTTCTTATTGGTTACTTGTCTGGAGCCTGCTGCTTCCTGGGGTGATATCGCTTCTCTGACGAGATGTTGTTTCTCTGAGGAACATTATTGCGAGTGTCAGCGTAATGGCAATTATTGTTTCAGATTCATTGCATTTGTTGGGGAACAATTGACCACTGGATCTGAAGGACATTCAGTTTATTTTTCACAAGCCAGTGCTTGAATTTTTTTGTGGCTTGGCAGGTTTTCATGAAAAGAGGCAGTGGACGTCCCTCGCTGGTTCACCTGCTAGCAGGCGACGCATCCAATGCTTTAACAAGACCCTGTTCAATTTCCAAGTGGTGTGTAAGATGACTACTGTCCAAGAACTTTATTCACATAAAATGACATGAGGGGCCCACAGGAGCATTCCAAGCCACTCTGTTCAAAGGCATACATCAAAACACACAGTATGTGTGCATAAAGCACTAAAGTTAATCCAAGTCAAGGCACTTCAAACAGCTTCAATTATATCATCAGAATTGCAAATGAAGAACTATAATTATAAATGTTCATAATGAGGAGCGAATGGTATGAACAAGCCTGGCAGGTTTTTGGATATCTATTGAAGGGGAAGTATTCTCAGTTATTGAGCACAACTCCTCTGAACAGAGACCAAGTCTGAAGTGCCAGAAGGATAGAGAAGGAAAGTATATTTTGCAAATTTGGATTCCTGCACCAACCTGCCCTGTTGCTGTCACTGTAATGTATGTTTCAGTGTTTCAAGGTGTTGTATCCCCTGTTAATGTCAAGTCTGATGATGTACTCAGAGCTGCCACACATTCTTCTTTTCAAGCTAAGGGAAGTCCATACTTTCTGCAACCTGGCTAGAGGAGCTGGCTTGCTCAAAGGAGTCTGAGGTCACACACCAACCAACAAAGAACAGCTTCTTCCTTGCTGCCATCAGACTTTTGAATGGACCTACCTTGTATTAAGTTGATCTTTCTCTACACCCTGGATATGACTGCAAAACTGCATTCTGTATCCCCCCCTTTCCTTCTTTATGTACAGTATGCTTTGTCTGTATAGTGCACAAGAAACAATACTTTCCACTGTATACTAATAAATGTGGTCATAATAAATCAAATCAAATCAAAAATTGATTTGCTTCTTTTTGAATTCCTATGGGTCTGGAGGAATAGCAATGCTACTCCCACCCCCATCTGCAAAAAGGCCCTTCAAGGAGTTTATGTCTATCAAGCCCTTTGAATCCCTTCACCCACCTACTGGTCAATCTAAACCTCACTTCTTCCATTCCTGATTGTTTCCACGTGAATACTGGGGAAGCATTCCTAAGAGTCCCATCAACTTTCTGCTGCCAAATTCCCCTCTAACATCCGGAAGATGAATCCGTTTCTCATTTGGGCAAGGTCTTAGAGAGCTTTTATTTCAATTGACCCTGCCTTTAAAATCTGATGGTCCCAGGTTCATTGGGTGAGCGGAATGCTACCAGGTGTGTGTGCGTATGTGTGCGTGTGTATGTGTGCAGCACATGTGTTAATGTGCATGCATGCTGCATGTGTGCATGAGTATTTATGTGTGTGTGTACATGTTTGATTGAATGCATGTTCGTGTAAGTACATGTAAGTCTATGTATGTGTGTGTATATGTGTGTGTGCATGCATGTGTGTGGGTGCACATGCATGTGTACGTGTGCACATGGATGGGTGGGTGTGCTTGAGCGTGTGCGTGTGCGTGTGTGTGTGTGTGTGTGCACCTGCCTGCTTGTGTGTGTATGTGTTTGTGTGCATGTGTGTATGTACAAGTGTGTGTGTGTGTGCTGGGTGGGTTGAGTCTGTGATCCAAATCTTATGGTAGATGTTGTTCTGCCAAAAAAGGAACAGGGAGAAAATTGAGGATCTACCCAAAAGAAATGATGGTTGGATCAACAGTTAGAACATAAGAAATAGGAGCAGGAGTAGGCCATCTAGCCCTTCGAGCCTGCCCCACCATTCAATAAGATCATGGCTGATCTGTCGTGGTTCAGTTCCACATTCCCGCCCTCTCCCCATAACCCTTAATCCCCTCTCTTATCAAAAACCCATCAACCCGCGTCTTAAAAATATTTAGCGAGGTAGCCTCCACCACTTCAACGGGCAGAGAATTCCAGAGATTCACCACCCTTTGAGTGAAGAAGTTCCTCCTCAACTCCATTCTAAACCGCCCCCCCTTTATCTTGAGGCTGTGCCCCCTTGTCCTACTATCCTTTCTGAGTGGGAAGAGTCTCTCCACCTCTATCCTATCCATCCCATTTATCATCTTATACGTCTCAATGAGATCTCCCCTCATTCTTCTAAACTCTAACGAGTACAAGCCTAGTTTATTCAGCCTCTCCTCATAGCTCAACCCCCTCAACTCCGGCATCAGCCTAGTAAACCTCCTCTGCACTCCCTCCAAGGCCAAAATATCCTTGCGTAAGTACGGCACCCAAAACTGCACACAGTACTCCAGCTGCGGCCTCACCAATGCCCTATACAGCCACAGCAAGACCTCCCTACTTTTATATTCAATCCCCCTCGCTATGAAGGCCAGCATCCCATTTGCCTTCCTGACCACCTGCTGCACCTGCAAGCTGGGTTTTTGCGACTCATGCACAAGGACCCCGAGGTCCCTCTGCACCATCGCCTGCTGCAGTTTTTCACCACGTAAGTAATAATCCTTCCTACCATTATTCCTACCAAAGTGGACCACCTCGCATTTGCCAACATTAAATTCCATTTGCCATTTCCTGGCCCATTCGCCCAGCCTATCTAGATCCTTCTGTAGACTCTCCACACCCTCCGCACAATTTGCCTTTCCACCAATCTTGGTGTCATCAGCAAATTTCGACACCCTACACTCGGTTCCCTCCTCCAGATCATCTATATAAATGGTAAATAGCTGAGGCCCCAGCACCGACCCCTGGGGCACTCCACTAGTCACCATCCGCCAATCCGAGTAGCACCCATTGACCCCCACTCTCTGCCTCCTATTTGACAACCAATCCTCTATCCACGCTAACACCCTACCCCCAACTCCATGTCCCCTGACCTTCTGCAGTTCAGAATGCTTTTTATTCTGATTTTGTTTGGTTGTTGGCATGTATTATAATTTGAGATTTTTTATTAATTGGAGGAGAACAGGACACGTTTTATATAAATCTGTGATGCATGATCAATGCATACTAGTCTGTAGTCTATAAAAATTGAGCTTATAGACATAATTGCTTGAAGCAATGGCCTCTAAGGTAACCTAAACATACTCGAACTGTTATTTCACTGTTGATTTATGCTGAATATAAAACAACACATGCATTGAACTCCGCAAAATGGAATCAATTTAATAATGATATGAAGATAGTTCTCAGACGAAAGTAACATTTTGATAAATATAATGTCCAACAGCCAGAACTTTGCAGTAAGCACAAGAGTTAATTATAAAGTAGAATAATATTGTGTCATTTGTCGAAAACTGTTACATATGTAATACTCACGTTAAATCTCCAACAGACATAGCATGCTTTGTTGAAGTAAAATGAAGTACAAAAGGGCGAAGAGAAAGCTATGAAAGCAAAGAATAATTTTGCAGTGAGCCAACTGACCGTGTTTTGGAATTCTACCACTTGAGTGCTGTATGTTCCAATTCAATGAGTAATTCTAACAGCATTCCTCACAAATGTGCTTCTTTCTGTGTTTTAGGACTGAACATATGGCAACTAGCTGTGGGCAAACTCCCTGGAGCTGGCAGGAAAGTAGAGTTGGCTCTGCTAATTCATCTGGCCTTCTTTCCTATGACGTTCTGGGACAATGACAATGCCTTTAGGAGCACTGAAGCCTGAATGGACACAGCCTTTCTGCAATGCTTGAGCTTGTTCAGTTGTCAGACGAACATGGAGGTGACAAAATTAGCTATAAAAAGGGACCTAATGCAAACAAATCAGTGTGAGTGCGTGGAAGAGCTACAGCTGTCAGGCAGTGTTTACTGGAATCGTCCAGACTCTGGAAGGAGAGAGCTGAATGTCTCACGAGAAAACTAACAACTAACAGCAGCATTTCATAAATGCAACCTCAAGTATGCATTCAGGAATGTGCTATTAAACAAGACTTCACCCAAAGAAGGAGAGGAGAAAATTAAATACTGGCTGTTTATATTTGGACAAAAATTCCAAAAATATGACATCCATGAATTACATATTTTTCTTTTTATTCAGGAGGAAGTTAGAGAATACTTTGGGATAAAATATATTTTTGGGTGGCACGGCGGCAGAATGGTTAGCATTGCTGCCTCACAACACCAGGGAACTGGGTTTAATAACGGCCTTGTCACTGTCTGTGTGGAGTTTGCACTTTCTCCTCGTGTCGGCATGGGTTTCCTCTGGGTAATCTGATTTCCTTCCACTCTCCAAAGATTTGCAAGATAGGTAAACTGGCCATGGCAAATTGTCCCTGAGTGTTAGGGGAATTAGCATGGTAAATAAGTGAGGTTACAGGGACAGGGCCTGAGAGGGATTGTTGTCGGTGCAGACTCAATGGGGCTGAGTGGCTTCTTTCTGTACTATAGAGATTCTATGAAAAATAAACTTAATTATCTGAACAGTACCACATATTTGAAGGAGATAAATGAGATGTACATTTATACACACACGGCGGGAATACATGACGTTACTGAAATCTTTATGAGATAGATTTCATTAAAACTGACAGCTGCAATTCCTTTAACACATTTGCTATGTTTAATTAGGCTGGGAGTGTGGTGGTGTTCTAGTCGTACCCGGGTGTTATCAGCTTTACTGGGATGAGCAAACTCAAAGCCAAATGCCCTCTTTAAGCCACCAACTTCATGTTGGAACTAGTCCTATTCGAATCCATTGAGGAAAGACCTGGCAGCGCATTCCATTCTTGCTTCTATAGTGGTGTGAAAACTAATTCTTCCAGCTATAGGTTTTAATAGCAAGTACAAGTGCCTACCATGTTGCCAAGTGGTGCTCCTCCATGTTTCCATATGGCAAATAATAACAGCATGGCACCCATAAAATCACTTCACTTCCTTCCCCAAACATATTCCCGAATCATATGACTCAAAATGCAAATCGGTAGCACTGCTGGAGATCTGGAGATGGGACTATAGAAGCAGAATGCCTTCAGAGAGAGACATCCAGCACCTCCATACACATCTGCTGCAGCCCACATGGTATTCCATGCTGGGGAGGGCACTCATCTGGACTTTTTGCCAGAAGTCTCACAACTGACCAGACCATGATACTGACCAACCACACTAGATGATTTTAATGCACCACTTGCAAACTTGGAACATGCATTTCCATTCAATTTATTTGCTTGTCACTCACAAAAGGACATTCACAAAGCTGCAAGAGGGGCGAATGAGGTGGATCTTACTCCTGGAAATGACAAATCTAGAATGATTAGAAAGGTGCACGTGGTCACTATAGGAAGATGTGTGCAATGTGTGCAAATGTGCAACACGGAGTTTGTGAGTAAGGATCACTTTGGGGAATTAGGGATTGAGAATAGTTGTATATATGGAAGGGTGGTAGATCGACACATGTCTCTCAGATTGACATATCACTGAGCAAGACGTCCACGGTGTCTGCCATTCCCCTCCCAATCATCTTTAGCTTTGTCTCTTCAAGAGAAAGCATTTTATGTAGGCATGGTCAAGTGTGGCTAGCACTTTTTATGTGCGATATTTTTCTAGAAGGGAAAATATGATAATTGTGAATTAGTGTATTGGCAGATATGGTCAGGCGGTTCTGTATGTGTATGTGTATGTGTGTGTATGTGTGTGCGCGTCTGTGAGTGATACCTCACTTGGCTGAAGCGCTGTGAATTATGTCTGAGGTACAAGTAGTACTTATGAAGAATGCAATAGTGTGGAGTGTTTGAATGTTAGTTTATAGTTAGATGATAGATACATTGTATTGGGGTTGTGAATCTTGTATTGCAGTTACTGAGAAGTTGCGTTGTCTGTAAGATGGGACCTTACCTTGATTACTCATATCAAACTATTAAATATCAGTCCTACCACTCTCCAGAATATCTGTACTTCTCCAAGTCTGACTTCTTGGCATTATTTGTGGCCAATTCTTGAGCTGCTGAGGCCTGAAACTCAGGAATTCCCTCCCTACACCTCTCCCTTTCCCTTTTTATGAAACTCCTTAAAACCCACTTCTATAACCAAGCTTTTTTTCCACCTACACAAATGTATTCTCGTTTGACTCAGTATCAAATGTTATTTCTTAATGGCCCTGTGAAGTGGGACAATGTACCATATTAAAGAAGGAAATTATAAACCTTTAATTTAAATATATATTGTTTTCATTGCAGTTGATCTATATTCTCCAGCAGATCCAATTTTAATGACATTAATTCAGAATCTGTAAATAATGAATACCTTTAATAATATTAGTAGATATCAATAAGGTTAACTGAATGCACTTGACTCAGTGGTCAATCAATTTTAAAGAAACAGCTATCTGCCTACCACTGCAGTGTACCTGCTATATCTTAAGTTGCAATTTCTTTTTAATTTCAGTAGCATAATTGCTTGTGTACACCTGTGGCATAAAACTGTTTTTATGTGGAGTTCTGGTCCCTTTAAGAACAAGGATCTGATTTCTAATTTTAAAAAGTTAGGTTCCAGGAAATAATCATGTGACCAGTTTGCATGGGAGATGAACAATAGAAACTAAAGGTCAACAAATTAAATGTAGGGGGAGGTAGATATTTGGGCTGTTTCTGCTTTGGTTCAAGCAGTTTTAGTTTGAAGTTTAGAACAAGCTGGAGTGAGGAAAATACCATCAGGAGATATTTTTGAAATCTTGGACATTGGCTAAAGAAATTAAAAGCTTGTTAACTGAAGGACTGCACTGAAAGCAAGTTGAATTTCTGGCATAGTCAAGCCATGAGTGAAAAAGAGAGAGTTTTAGATACAAACTTTTGTAGTTAAAGAATGTTAAATGTAGAAGGGTTCTGTTCCGTTATAGCTATGCCTAAGATGCCAGAGATACATGTGTTGAATGGGAACATTGCAACCTAAGGATGGTTGGAGAAGATTTGAAGATATAGCCTTGCCAAAAGTAAACAGGGGGCCTAAGAACTCTCAGTCCAGATACAAATCATTGACACAGCACCCAAATCAAGCAGCTAATCTTCCAAGTTTAGGCAGGTATCTGATTGAGGAGGTTAGGGGTGAAAGTCTAATGGGTGTCGAAGCGAAGTTAAGATTTAAGATTTAACTTAGAGTATAAGTAACTGCGTTTTTTGTATTTCTATTATCTTTAACATAACTGACTACTTAAAATAGAGTTTAATTATTGTCGTTCATGTTCTTTGATTTTTTTGTTCAGTAAAATTAAACCATTAACTTTGTAGCTTCACTTTTCAGTGAATACCTGGGTTTCCAGATTCTGAAAAAAACACTAAAAATGTTACTAGTCTCTCCTGAGATGAACATGGCACAGAATTACTTGACTATCAGTAGTTCGAACTGGTAAATGATGGCATAGATTCTCAAAAGTTGAACTATCTCAGACCACATCTGGTTCTTTTCTGCCTCATTCTTTTTTCAGGGGTCACTACAAGAATATCGATGCATGCTGACTGATAATTGAGATAGATAACACCCATTATGGTTCACCTTCACGGATGATGAATGCTGAGATCTTGAAAAGAAAGAAAAAGTCCAGTGCTATTACCGATGATATGGACATTCATATGACGTGGAAATGTAAAGGAATTGTGGATCTGGCCCACAATTAATTCCTTCTCCTTTAATTTTCTTTTTTCCTGTCTTGAAGAAGTTCTGATGTGGGTATGCCGGCGTTGGACTGGCGTAAACACAGTAAAAAGTCTGACAACACCAGGTTTTAGTCCAACCTATTTATTTGATAATATACCCACAAGCTTTCGGGGTTAGCCCCTTTGTCAGCTGAATGGAGAGTTCTGGCCTCAGACAGAGCATATAAACGTCTGTTATATATAAAAGCATGTCTGTGCTTTATATGCTCTGTCTGAGGCCAGAACTCTCCATTCACCTGACGAAGGGGCTAACCCCGAAAGCTTGTGAGTATATTATCAAATAAATAGGTTGGACTAAAACCTGGTGTTGTCAGACTTTTTATTGAAGAAGTTCAATAATGCTTCAGTACAATGCCACAGAGAATGAATGTTACATCGATATATTATTCAAAAATGATTTTTGTTTACTTATTTGTTCATGGAATGGGGGCATTGCTGACTGGCCCAGCATTTATTGTCCATCCCTGAAGACAGTTAAGAATAAATCATATTGATGTGGGTCTGAAGTCCCATGTAGGCCAGACCAGGTTAGAGTGGCAGATTTCCTTCCCAAAAGGACATTAGTGAACCAAATAGGTTTTTCCAACAATCAACAATGGTTTCATGGTCATCAATTAGATTTATAATCCCAGATTTTTTTTTGGATTTAAAAAATTCAATATGTACTTGGAAACTATATTTTTCTGAAGCATGCACACATAAATATTCAGGATGCCATATCACTCACTGCTGCACCACAGTTAGTGTACCAAATTATTATTTGTTTTATTCATTCATGGGACATAAGCGTCACTGACTGACCAGCATTTATTGCCCATCCCTAGTTGCCCGAGGGCACTTGGAAGTCAACCAATTGCTGTGCTCTGGAGTCGCATGTAGGCCAGACCAGGTAAGTACAGCAGATTTCCTTATCTAAAGGACATTAGGGAGCCAGATGGTTTTTTTCAACAATGGACAATGGTTTCATGGTCATTGGTAGATTCTTAATTCCAGACGTATTTTATTGAACTCAAATTATGCCATCTGCCATGGTGGGATTCAAACCCAGGTCCCCAGAACATTAGCTAAATTTTTAGATTAATAGTCTGGCAAAAACACCACTAGGCTATCACCTCTTCCTTCTGAAACACATGGTGAGATCCAAAGAGATTGTTGTTAGCTCCAGTTGTGTCTAAAAGTAGGATTATTTTCAACTTCTGGAAACCACAAGACATAACAATGACCACCTTCTATTACCAAGTTCATATTGTCTAGGCAGAATCATCGATTATGCGGGATATCCTTGTGACTTAAATCTTTATTTATGTCTTGCAGCAGGAGCCATTGGGCAGTGATTAAGAGCAGCAATTTTGACTGAGTTTTCTTCTCCCGAAGACAGGGATGTTTCAGGTAATTATAGCATCATAACTTCTGCCCCACATGAGACCAACAAACTCACAGGCTGGATGTTGGAGCTCAGGCCTTCCTGATTGACAAGGTTTAATCTCGGTGTGATATCAACTGCACCATCAAGAAGTTTCTTATCAACTTTTGTACAAATGAAACGTCTGTGCAACCCAGTAAAACATGAGTTTTCACCCATGCCTCTAAGAGTAAGTTTCATTATTCTACACAAGATACAAGAAAAATGTATTATTAGTGGCAGAAAATGCTGAAAAATCTCAGCAGATCTGGCAGCAGCTGTGGAGAGAGAATAGCACCAACGTTTTAAGCCAGGATTAACATTCATCAACAAAGAGTCATCCAAAGTGACCTAGAATCATAGAATCCTACAGTGCAGAGGAAGGCCATTTGGCCCATTGAGTCTGCACTAACCACAATCCCACCCAAACCCTATCCCCATAACCCCATGCATTTACCCTAGCTAGTCTCCCTGACATTAAGGGGCAACTGAATATGGCCAATCCACTTACCAGTACATCTTTGGACCAACAGCTTGTGCCAACAGCTAGCTCGTCATACATTATGTCAATTGGGAATGGGGCCATCACCCATTCAGCTCACATGACCCAGCTAACTCAAGAGGACAAACATGCTGGAGATCCCTGCTCACTGGTATACTTCTATATTCAACTCTCTGCCTCACCAGGAAGGTGTCTGTCTGAGGCAGCGGAGCTGGAAGCCATTCAGCCCCTTTTGGTTTGCAGACGTTTTCCACACCTCGTTACTGTAAAGGAGCGTGCAGAGAACACACAAGCCTGGTGCACACGAAGCTTTATATTTTCAGTTAGTTTGTTTTTCAGCCACATTCAACCTGTCAACTTTGACATGTCAGCTGTAGCCTCGGCAATTCTGGTGCTGATTTCACCATTAAGGGACAGGTTGCTGGCAATTGTTGATCCAATGTTTGTCAAGCTGTCAACAGCCTCTAGAGTGAGGTTGTCAATTTTGATAGATGTTGGAGCTTCTATGTCCTGGCCCATAACTTTGTCCTTCCTGATGCTGATTAACAGTCTAAACTCCTTTAGGCTCTGGAGAACTGACCTGCATGCTGTTGCTAGTGAACTTTAGTATAGGATGCCAGTGTGGCCGTCTCTGCTGAGACTTGAATCTGGCAGCTCTGAGAGAATTTAGATTATGTTTACTTGACATTTGCTTGTACTTCAAGAGGGTTCTCCTCTTGTTTTTAGTAACTGGTTCTATTTCAGTTCAGTCAGCCTCAAACCAGTCAGAATTCCTCCAAACACTTTTCCTGGAGGCAGTGAGTGCAGTGTTACACATGATGATGTGCAGATGATCTATTCTTTGGCACCATGCTCCAGTCTTGGGTGCCATTGGCCAAAAGAACCTGTCTGAGGATGCTGAGTAATTCCTGGATCCTTTCTGGGTCAATGGTATGACAATTGCTAATCCAAGGATAACTTTTATTCTTAGACTTTCCTTGGCTGAAGCCTGACCTTGTCACACATCAGGAATGGTCAGTATCTCAGTCAGGGCTAGCTACAAGTGATGAGAATACTGTTGGGGATAGTGCATTTGGTGGTGATGAGATCTAGCTGGTGCTCATGGTACGATCTTGAATGGCTCCAGGAATTGCAACATGGCTTAGTATGGAAAGAGCTTTTCATCATATAGAATCCATGGCTAAAGGTTGGCTCCATTTTCAATTGCGTGTTCACTGGTGCCCTGTCCATGTTGACCAAGCTTATAGTCATTGGAGTCTCCTAGAGGATACAGTCTCTCGTTGTTGGGAATTCTGCTGATGGCAATATCGAAATGCTTCACGGAATTAGTGCTTGGCATCTGGGGTGGAGTTGAATGTCAGGGCATAAATGGGATGGTGTTAACTGGGCTTGCACTTGTTAACAAGTCTGCAGTTTCTCTGTACCTTTGTTGTGATGTTCAGTCATTGAGTAGAATGTTTATTTACAGCAACACTCACTCCATGTTCATGTGTTGCCTTTTGAGTTTTCCCTTGCCAGAAGAAAGCACTTTGAGTGAGCAGAGCTTCTTGTAGTGTAGCAATGTTCACATTGAGCCTTGAAAGCTCTTTGTCTATCACAGCCATCTTGCGTGCATCATCAAGCTGCAGAAGGTCATCAGTAAGGCCAGTACACACGGTTCTTAAATTCCAGCTGGCAATGTGAACAGTTATTATCTTCTTTGTTGGGTTTGTACTGCTTGGTGCATTGATTACCGTTCACCTATTGAGAGATGACTCTCTAATTTCCAAGCCGCATCGAAGCAAGTAAGCCATGGTAGGAGAGTATGTAACTGCCAGGGAGCTACCAGCTAGAGGCAGGTGGTAGAAATGCAGTGAGGTACAACAATCTCTCTCAATGTCAGAAGTAACCCCAGGTCCTCATGCTCTGTACCAACAAGGCTGGAGCTTAAAACTGGAAACTTACTTTCTGTGCTCTGTGAATGTAAATCTAATGGCCTCACAGTGCCAGGGATCCAGGTTCAATTCCAGCTTCGGGTCACTATCTGTGTGGAGTTTGCACATTCTCCCCATGTCTGTGTGAGTTTCCCCGGGTGCTCCAGTTTCCTCCCACACTTCAAAATTGATTATATTGATCATGTTGATTGACCATGCTAAATTGATCCTAGTTCAAGAGGATTTGCAGGGTAAATGTGTGGGGTTACGGGAATAGGTTCTGGGTGGGTTTGTGGTCGATGCGGACTTGATGGACCGAATGGCCTCCTTCTGTACCTTAGGGATTCTATGATGATGACAAAGCTGGAGTGCCTGCTCCAGGGTGCAATTCTGGGCAAATTGTACAGAGACCACAAATTGTCCAAATATTAGGGCCCCCCTCAGCATTGCTAACGTTATCCAAAGGAAAAGATGAAATCTGCACTGTTTAATACCACCTCTGCAGCAGGAGTTGTCAGAATGTTGCCTGAGAGAAGACAGATTACCATGTCTGAGTCACTACTCTGGACTTTCTGTCAAGTTTAATCCCTTAGCCTTCTTCCCCACTGAGACATCCGCTAAGCAGTGGGGCTATTTACTCATAGTATGGGGCCTGATGCATGGACATCAATGCGTAAACAGCAGCTGGTAGGCTTGGATACAATGGACAGAATTTAAAATCCTCGGGTGGGACTTTCCTGTCTTAGAGTGAGTGCTTCTGGAAAATCCCACCCTACGTGTCTGTGGGTCAGGACTTGTCCAAGCTTCTTGTAGTTTAGCCTGGGCCTGCAAGGCACCCAGATTACATATGTTACAGCAAGGAGTATACAACATAGGGCTTGCTGATGAACAAGCTATGTACAGGCAAGAGAGGCTTACGTACTATTTTCACAATGCCTCCCCTGCTAGCCAGCAGTGAGAGCTAAAAGCAAGAGGTGACAAGCAAAACTGAGCACTATGCACCACACACTACGCTAACATACTTGACACACCACATCAACTGGAAACACACAAGAAGAAAGATTTGTTGTTTGGTAAACTATCCATTTCTTGGCTCAAACTGGCTTCTATCATCACAGCTTTCTTGTTCCTTTCTATGTTATTGATATTATGGTGTTCAATGTTCTCTTTAATCTTCTAAGCTACAAGTACAGCATTTGTGTAACTTTGTTCCACCCTGCAACTCTCCCCTCACATCCCTCCTTTGAACAGCACATTAAAAAAGTTATTTCTTATTTTCCTTTATAAAACATGAGGCTTGAGATTATCTGGTCTGTATGTTTTGATTTCTCCCACCTTCCTTTACAGTAAAGATGTAGGGGTGATGGAGAATTCCATAGAGCTCATCTTCAGGCACAGGGATTGAAATGCACAGTTATTCAATACAATACATTACTTGAGGCAGGCAGCAGACAAACTTGGTGCCATCTCTTCATTTCATTGTGTAGTCCTGGGCTGAGCAGGTTGTTGGCTGGCTGACTGCCTGATCAACAAACAGGCCAAGGAGCTTGTGTGGCAAGCGCCTGTTCCAGCTTGCTTGTGCATCTTAAAGGTAGCCCATCCCTCTTAAAGAGGCAGCCGCACACATTACACAGAAACTGCTGCAGATTTTCTGTGGATTAAGTGGCTACAAATAAAAGCACAAACGGAACAGCAGGCAACACTAAGGACTCCCAGTTTTTTCAACGTGGCATTCATGGCGCTGGACGGATTAGTACAGGGACGTGGAAAGAAGGAGAGAACGGAGCCAGGAGGTCTTTAAGGGAAACATTAGGATTGGGAATGGGAGCAGATGGCTAGGGAGGTCAATTCCTAGACTCTCACTCTTAAATTCCTGGCAGCAGTACCACAGGAAGTTCAGTGATCTTATCCATATGCTCAATGTCAGTGAATGCATCTTCCTGTGACATCCCTGACCCATCAAACCACCAAATTCTTTGATTTGATTGGATTTATTATTGTCACATGTATTGGGATACAGTGAGAAGTATTGTTTCTTGTGTGCTATAAAGACAAAACATACCGTTCATAGAATACATAGGGGAGAAGAAAAGGATTCGATGCAGAATATAGTGATGCAGTTACAGAGAGGGCATACAGTTTAATATATGATAGGACCATTCAAAAATCAGATAGCAGCAGGGAAGGAGCTGTTCTTGTTGGTAAGTATTTTCAAACTTTTGTAGATTTTTCCTGATGGAAGAAGGTGGAAGAAAGTCGCTGGAATTCTATGGCCCTGCCTGCTACGGAATTGGACTGGGTGGTGGGCTTGCAATGGAAATGTTTGTTGACCTCAGGTGGGATTTTCTGATCTTGCTCAAGCGAGATTGTAAAATTCTGGCAACAATGTCCAGGATGCAGAGTGTCCTTAATTATGCTGATTGCCTTTCCAAGGCAGTGGGAAGTGTAGACAAAGTCAATGGATCAGACGCTGATTTGCCTGATGGGCTGGGCTATATTCACAATCCTTTGTAGCTTCCTACGGTCTTGGTCAGAGCAGGAGTTATACCAAGCTACTCAATGAACCAAACTCCCATCAATCACCCAGCAGAAATTAAGATTTGTGCCTAACATCCATGTCAAGCTTGCACACTGAGCAAAGCTGCCAGCCTCAGTCACCTCTCACTGCCTTCACCTACCTTCAGCTACAGCAAGCAAATCATACAAACACATTATAGTGTAATCACTCACATTCATCCCTCTTTCTGCAGGACCAGATGGTCCATAACTGGAGAGAGAGCAGAGCCAAAACTGGAAGTGGACTGACACACCTACATCACCTGAGAACCTCTGGTGGAGAAGCTGCTTCAGTCCATGGGGAGTTATCTGGCAGAATCTGGCATTGCTGAGAACATCCAGAATGATTCCATGTTCCTGCTTAATGTCCCTTCTCAGATTCCACTTTACACTCACCCTGCTCTCTGACAGGAAGAGAAGGCAGCAGATGGTGTAACAATGGAATGTGCTTTTCATTACCTTTCTGCATTTCTGCTTTCAGATATCCAAAAACTGCCATCTTCCCAACTTCTGCATTCCATTAGGAACAACGACTGTTGCTACAGAAAAATGAGGAAGCAACATTGTCACTTGATCGGATGTTATAAATAGTTTAATGCATAGCATAAAGTTGAGATCTGCGCATGGTGTTTCATTCAGCATAAATGACCTACAGCCAGATTTGGGAGAAAGGACAGTTTGTGTGTCATTTCTACATACAATAAGATTGCAAATAACTTCTGTTACAGATGACACAGTGAGTCCTTCAATGAGAAGGAACGGTATTGTGTAGTGAGCACTGCAGTAAATCAGACTAGGAACAGTGTCCTGTAGTCAGCATTGTAGTGAACCAGACTGGGAGTCATGTCCTGCAGTCAGCACTGCAATGAACCAGACTGGGAATCGTGTCCTGTAGTCAGCATCATAGTGAACCAAACTGGGAACAGCACCCTGCAGTCAGCATCGCAGTGAACTAGACTGAGAACAGTGTCCTACAGTCAGCATCACAGTGAACCAGACTGGGAACAGTATCCTGCAGTCAGCTCTTAAAAAAAACTAAGAGCGAGAGTACTGGAAAACCCAGAGCACCAGAAGCCAGAGAAAGAGTGGACCTAGTATGGAGTAGCTGATCAGAGCAATGGGGACAATGTAAAAAGTCCAGCTGCCATTATTTTTCTTTAGGTCCTCCAAACTGAGCCCAGCCTCAAAGCTCTCCTTCCCAACTCCTCGGTTTTACAGTCATGAGTGCAACAGTATAAAACACATCTTGTTGTAGCACTCCTAAATTCTCACAAACTAAAAGAAAAACAAATGAGAGGCATAAATGAAAACTATACGATGCAACAAATTTACCAGCCATTCCTGTTTCATAGAAGTCGATTTTGTTCATTCCTGTACATGTTGGTTGACTCCACCATGCCGGGAATTCCTTTGTTAATTTGCTCCAGAATTACACATTCTCCAAACCATCTAGTCCCACTGGGAGTGCTGGGGAGTGAGGCTGATGGAAAGGCGAGAACATAAGGAGGTAGTAAAATCGGAGACCCAAGGGAATAACTGAAATGAAAGCAAAGTTTGAAATAAAAAGACAGAGAAAGGCAAACAAGAGTAAAATGATATTTGCTAGAAATGCAATGTTTGCCAACTGATGGGTAAGGTGAAGAAATGCTGTGGATTCTGACTGGCAGGCAGCAAATGAACACTGGAAAGGTGGACAAGTCATAATAAACATATCTTTACACTGAAGGCATTCTTAATTGCAGTATTTACGTTAAACGGACTCTGTCATTAATACCATGTGTGATAAACAGTCAGCCAGAAGATAATCTTGCTTAGTGTGGATGCTGATCCTGTGACTGTGGTCTGGAATGTTTGCAAGTGTGGAAAATTGCTCCTCACTCCTCTCAAAGTATGCCACATGTTGTTAGCATGCTACAGCCACCCTGGCTGCTTCAGTTTGTTACAGCAAAGCAAACAAATCTGCGGGATTGCATCAGAATGTTAAAGCTCACACAGGCTTTGCATTGTGTGTCTGGGGATTATGGCAGCATTTGAAGTATATTTCAAAATGTCTGGAGACTGTTAGGATCTTTGACCCCTCCAGGCTGGTAGGATTGCCGCTGTCAAGGCTGCTGATTTTTTAGCCCAGATGATTGCATATCCCATCATACCAGTACATGAAAATGAGCTATGAAGACTTTCCTCGCACCTGTTTATGCTGACATGATTTTGTAATGCTAAGTGAAAAAACCATGGTTTCATTTGAGCAGATAATTCCTCTTTCATCAAAAGCCATATTTATTAAGTTTTCTTTTTAAATCATTGGCTTTAGTTTAATTTTTCTTGCAAGAAATGTTAACCTTTTAAGATCTTGTTGGAAACTGACTTCAGCCAATTTCATTCTTTTGCGTGAAATCTTACATTAGTTTTTCTTGAATCTCAAAATTTGCAGTATTTTAATTTTAACTCTTTGCAGTTTACTATTTGGAGCATGTTTTGCAGAATGCTGATTTTGATGCAGGATAACACTTAACACCGGCCATAAAATTATTCTCTGAAGCCAGAGGCCGTCAAGATGATGGGCAAAGCAGTTCCAAAATAGTCCACGCACTGATCCTGGAAGGGGTGATCTACAGACTGAAATGACCTCAAAGAGACCCATGAGGTTGGAGTCTTAGAATATGAGCTCCCCGATTGAGGTAATGCTTGCCTGTTCATTCAGGGAATCTCACCTCTGTATAGTTTGCGATGTCTCAATATTTCAATATTAATGGCTTATTAATGCCTTTTGCATTACTATAATCATGTCCAATGGTCCAGAGGGAAGGGCAGGAAAGAGATTTGATCGGGGTAGGGCCTGCATAAGATACTCTGTTGGATAGTTGTTGCAGACTTGATGGACTGACTGGTCCCCTTCTGCACTGTAGTGATTCTCTTCCTCTGTGAATGCAAAGCAAATATGCCATTACTCATTTTCTCAGCTTCAGAAAAGCACAAAAACATTCAGGAACTGACTGACTATCCAAATTCAAAATGACTAAACAATGTACAGAGCTAAAGTTGCTTGATTTAGGTGTGCCTGAGCCAGACAAGCATAATCCCCAGACAAGCAAGACATGTCTTCAATCTTTTAGACTTGTTCAGCAGAATATTCTGAAACATTTCCATGGGAGTGCATGTGATCACCAACTCAACAATTCTATCTCTCTGCATTTGAAAAATCACAGCACACATCCTTTACTCTACATCTGCTAATGAAGTAGCCTTTGTATTCTGTAAGCTGTTGTCCAAATGACACAAACTCTAGTCAATAAATGTGGAATTTTAAGCTGATTCTGAACTAGTTTTCCAATGTTGTCCATTTCTATACACATCCATACTCAGACGGGGGTGATGATCTAGTGGTATTGTCACTGGACCAGAGATCCAGGGTAATGTTCAGGGCCCCGGGTTCAAATCCCTCCACGGCAAGTGGTGAAATTTATCTTCAATAAAAATCTGGAATTAAAACTTAAATTATAACCATGAAACTATTGCCAATTGTTGTAAAAAACCATCTGGTTCTTTAACGTACTTTAGGGAAGGAAATCTGCTGTCCTTATCCAATTTGGCTCATATGTGACTCCAGATCCACAGTAATGTGGATTACTCTTAAATGCTCTCAAGGATGGGCAATAAGGGCTGGCCCAGCCAGCGATGCTCACATCTCATGAACAAATACAATAACACATCTTTTGTGGATCCTTTAGCTCTTCTTCCGTTAACCCTGACTTATTCAACCTGTGTTGGCCTTCATTCCCAATTGCTAGGCAAATTTGAATGTCTTGCTTGTCTGGCTCAGGCACACCTAAATCAAGCAACTTTAGCTCTATACATTGTTGAGTCATTTTGAAGTTGGATAGTCAGTCAGCTGCATCCCAATCAAACTAGGGAATTCTGTACACATTCTGACAATATCCTTCAACCTTGCTTCTTCTGTAGTTCCTGAGATGTTTTTGTGCTTTTCTGAAGCTGAGAAAATGAGTAATGGCATCTTTGCTTTGCATTCACAGAAGAAGAGAATCACTACAGTGCAGAAGGGGACCAGTCAGTCCATCAAGTCTGCAACGACTGTCCGACAGAGTATCTTATGCAGGCCCTACCCCGATAATCCCACACATTTACAATGGCCAATCTATCTAAGCTACACACATCTTGGAATACCAGGGGGCAACCTAGTATGGCCAATATACATGTCTTTGGACTGTGAGAGGAAACCAGAGCACCTGGAGAAAACCCACACAGACATGAGGAGAATGTGCAAACTCCACACAGACATTGACCCAAGCCAGGAATTGAACCCAGGTCCCCGGTGTTTTGAGGCAGCAGTGCTAACCACAGTGCCACCATGCCACCAGAGATTTATTGATTCAATTTATTGATAATCATAACCGTTTGTGTGTATTCCGCTCCAAGCAAAAGTGGAATTAAGACTGGATCTTAAGACTCATTTCCCTTCCAGTGATGTCGTGCTGATATCCCTCAAAGGCATATTACAACAAGCATACTATCCCATCACCACTATTGTTCCCCAACTCCTGACCATTGCATCCAAATTCTACTTCAGGATTGCAGTGTGTTTTTGGTCAAATGCTGTGATAAAACCAACCACATTAAATCTTTTCCTAAACACTTTTATCCAACAACACATCCAATGATGTATACAAAAATTAACATTCAGCCTGAGCACTCCATTAGTGCCTCTTTTGCCAGCACCATTCCCTAGTTTAATGCTCCAACCCAACTGGTTGCAGTATTACTGTTGAAAGGCTGCTCACCTTCTCTGAGGAGACTGCAGAAAGCCTTGAGTAACTTGGCTCCATACTAACCTCTAAGATCTGTGGAGTACCATTAGCTGAGCTGGTGACTGAGTGCCAGATGGAGCATTTTCGTCAGAGGTGAGGCGTAGATGGCTCCTTTCTGAGTGGTTGGGACAGGTGGTAGTTCTTTGGTGTCTTTGGAAAGCAGAAAGAAATCAGAAGAGGATATCTGGGGTGAGAGGATGTGGGTGGGAAGGTCCATAGTTAGAGATCTGTAGCTTGCATTTTATGCCAGGTAGCAGGATGAGAGTGAGATGGGATTGGAGAAAAGACATGTTGTGGTGCCAGAATGCAATGATCTCAATGGTCACAATCAGTCTCATGATGCTCAGCAGCTTCCTCCAGTGTTTCCCTAATGCCTGTGGTTCTGGACAATCTTGCCTTGCAAGAAAGAGGGAAGAATATCAGTGAGTGTGTTGCAGTGATGCACCTACTAAAGCTGAATAGCATGGGGGAAGGGCGGAACAAAAGAAGTGGGCATGAGGCTGGCATCATTGCTTATCAAGTCATAGAATCATCAAGGTTTACCGCATAGAAACAGGCCTTCCAGCCCAGCTTGTCCATGCTGCCCTTTTTTTTTAACCGCTGAGCTAGTCCCAATTGCCTGCATTTGGCCCATATCCCTCTATACCCATCTTACCCATGTAACTGTCTAAATGCTTTTCAAAAGACAAAATTGTACCCGTCTCTACTACTACCTCTGGCAGCTTGTTCCAGACACTCAACCTCTGAGTGAAAAAATTGCCCCTCTGCACCCTTTTATAATTCTCCCCTCTCACCTTAAACCTATGCTCTCTAGTTTTAAACTCCCCTAACTTTGCGAAAAGATATTGACTATCTAGCTGATCTGTGCCCCTCATTATTTTATAGACCTCTATAAGATCACTCCTAAGCCTTCTATGCTCCAGAGAAAAAAAATCCCAGTCTATCCAGCCTCTCCTTGTAACTCAATCCGTCAAGTCCCAGCAGCATTCTAGTAAATCTTTTCTGCACTTTTTCCAGTTTAGTAATGTCTTTTCTATAACAGGGTGACCAGAACTGTACACAGTATTCCAAATGCAGCCTTATGAATGTCTTGTATAACTTCAACAGGACATCCCAACTCCTGTATTCAATGTTCTGACCAATGACACCAAGCATGCCAAATGCATTCTTCACCACTCGACCTGTGACTCCACTTTCAAGGAGCTATGAACCTGTATCCCTAGATCTCTTTATTCTATAACTCTCCCCAATGTCCTACCATTAACTGAATAAGTCCTGCCTTGGTTTAATCTACCATAATGCATCACCTTGAATTTATCGAAATTAAACTCCATTTGCCATTTGTCAGCCCACTGACACAATTGATCAAGATCCCATTGCAATCCTAGATAACCTTCTTCATGTCCACTATGCCACCAATCTTGGTGTCATCTGCAAACTTTCTAACCATGCCTCCTAAATTCTCATCCAAAGCATGAATATATTTAACACAAATAACAGTGGACCCAGCACCGATCCCTGAGGCACACTGCTGGTCACCGGCCTCCAGTTTAAAAAACCCTCTACAACCACCCTCTGTCATCTGTCATCAAGCCAATTTTGTATCCATTTGGCTACCTCACCCTGGATTCTATTAGATTTAACCTTATGCAACAACCTACAATGAGATACCTTGTCAAAGGCCTTGCTAAAGTCCATGTAGACAACATCAACTGCACTGCCCTCATTTCCCTTCTTGGTTACCCCTTCAAAAAACTCAATCAAATTTATGAGACATGATTTTCCACTCACAAAGCCATGTTGTCTGTCCCTAATCAGTCCCTGCCTCTTTAAATGCCTGTATATGCTGTCTTTCAGAATACCTCCTCAGTACTTACCCACTATTAGATGTGAGATTCACTAGCCTGTAGTTCCCAGGCTTTTCCCTGCAGCCCTTTTTAAACAAAGGCACAACATTTGCCACCCTCCAATCTTCAGGCACCTCACCTATGGCTGTCGCTGATTCAAATATCTCTGCTAGTCACTGGCCATGGTCATTGAGGCGGAACAACTGAATTTTTTTTTGAGTTGTGAGCATATAGACCTTGGTTGGTTAAATGAGTGAGATGTGTTGCAGCCGGTTGAGTTGATTAAGTTTAAGTGTCACAAGTAGGCTTACATTGACAGTGCAATGAAGTTACTGTGAAAATCCCCCAGTCGCCACACTCCGGCATCTATTCGGGTACACTGAGGGGGAATTTAGCATGCTCACTGCACTTAACCAGCATGTCTTTCAGACTGTGGGAGGAAACGAGAGCACCTGGAGGAAACCCATACAGACACTGGGAGAACATGCAGACTCCACACAGACAGTGACCCAAGCTGAGAATTGAACCCAGGTCCCCGGCACTGTGAAGCAGCAGTCCTAACCACTGCACCACCTTGGTTGCGAATTGGATAAAAAATATAATTTGAAGATGCTTTCACTGACCTTAATGACCGATGTGAATCTGGAATTAGTAATAAAACCAGGTCTCAGTAATAGTGACCATGAAACCATTAAAAACCTATCTCCTGTGCAATGTTCAATTGCATTGGCCACAACACTTTTTTGAAAATTATTTTCCAATAGGCAGAGAAAGAAAATTCTGAATTGGCACAAACAAGAAAATATAGAGGAATGACATACAGAATGTAGGAGCAAAATTTGTGCTGGATGGTAGTCTGGTATCTGAGAATCATAGAATCCCTACAGTGCTAAAGGAGGCCATTCAGTCTGCACTGACTGTCTGACAGAATGCCTACCCAGGCCCAGCACCCTGCTCTCTCCCCTTAACCCCATACATTTACCATGGCTCATCAAACTAACTTGCACACCCTGGGAAACTAAGGGACAATTTAGCATGGCCGATCAGCCTAACCCACGCATTTTTGGACTTTGGGAGGAAACCAGAGGACTCCTCACGCAGACACAGGGAGAACGCCACAATAAACTCCCCACAGACAGCCACCCAAGGCCAGAATTGAAGCTAGGTCCCAGGCGCTGTGAGACAGCAGTGCTAATCACTGTGCAATCATGCCTGGTTGGAGAATCAGATACAGAGGTCAGGACTCCAGATTTTTATTGCTCCTGATTTTCTTCTGATTAACCTTGGCGACTATAAAATCAGGAACACTGCAAATCATCCAAGTTCTCAGGCCTGCCTTTAATTTGGCTGAAGCTTGTAATCAGCAACCAGGGCTCACAATATTTATCTTGATGTGATTGTGTCTAAAAACCAGCTAACAGGAACCAACCTATTCTCAATGAGTGTGCAAATATTAGTCCAAAAGCATCTCAAAAACCAAAGCCAAGATTCAGAAAACATAGGTAATTGTCTGATTTCATAAAGTGCTGTCAGAATCACTGTTGCTGCCATTGAGAGCAACACAGCAACAGTACACCACGCAGAACAGCATGGCAATGATGAATAATGATGCTTTACATGGGTACTGACCTTAAAATTGCTTGCAATGAAGAGCTGAGAATTCTTACGTTATACATTCATTCTTTCCGACTACATAGATGTGTGAAATAAATGAAATTATAAGGAAATCAAGCACAGAGAAACGCTAAATCATCTTTGATGTTCTCTCACAGATGAGTACTATTATATTTTCATTCTGCTTCGAATTACCAGAAGAAATGTGCTTCTAATTTCACAGACTCCATGTGACTTAGTGCATTAAAGAGTAGCAGTAACTAGACTGGACAGATGATTATACAATAATGCTTATAACAAGTATTTTTCCCCTAATTTAGGTTCATTCAATTAAGTGAGATATAAAATCAATAAGCTGACTGAACCCTTTCTAAAATACAGGATGACAGGACTGATTTGCATTTTTTTTCACTGTGAACCAGTCAGCACAAACTATGCCGTTATTGTATAGGAATACTGCTATAAATGATCTGGCAGCCTGCATACATGCCACATTTCAAAGGATTGGGTACATCCTGGGTGAATAATTCATCTTTGATCCAAGTCTTTTGAAATAACACGCAAACTGCTTCATTGGAACGCTTGTACTTTCCAAACACGACCACTTTGTCATTTTCTTTCCCCATAATTTATTTACCCGCTAAGGCCTACAAGTGCATGCCAACTGCCTGAATGGGACAAAAGTTTGATGTCGGGCTCGCGACTTAAGACTGCAGTAGGTTGTCAACCCTCCAGATTTCCCTGGATGATCCAGGAATTGAAGATTAATCGCCAGGGCAGCACAATGGTTAGCACTGCTGCCTCACAGCGCCAGGGACCCGGGTTCAATTGTGGCCTCGAGTGACCGTCTGTGTGCAGTTTGCACATTCTCCCCATGCCTGCAGGGGTTTCCTTTAGGTGCTCTGGTTTCCTCCCACATAGATGTGTGGGTTAGGTGGATTGACCATGCTAAATTGACCCTTAGTGTCAGAGGGAATAGCTAGGGTAACTATGTAGGGTTATGGGAATAGGGCTTGGGTGAATGTGTGGTCAGTGAATGGCCAAATGGCCTCCTTCTGTGCTGTAGGGATCCTATGATTGCGAACAACCCAGTAGAAAAATCATTGGAGATTGGTTCAAACATCATGGGGGTGATTCTCCCATCCTGTTATGCTGCTTTGGTAACACGGTGGACTGGGAGATTCGAGCCGAGGCCGCTTTGCTGCTGGGCGCCACAGCCACTGCAACTCTCCAGCAGCCAGGTTTCCAGCGCCATCAACTACGCGCTGATTTCCGGCACATTCAAATTCAATCTCATTAGTGGGCCCGGCACTGAAATCTCCGGACCAGTTAGCGTCTCCCCCCACCGTCCCCCCACAACACGACCACCAACCCCCTCCCACCTATACTCCAGCGGGGTTTAGTATAGCTCCCCAAATGCGGGGAGCTGGTGGCCCAACCCCATTGAAGTGAAGGCGGGGAGCATCGAGAGTTAGGCACCAAGGGATGCCCCCTGGGCATTGCCACCTTGACAGTGCCAGCCTGAGCTCCCGGCACTGCCCAAGGATCTAATCCCCAAGGGCACCTTAGCACAGCCCATCAGGCATTCAGTAGTGCCAAACAGGGGCTTAATAGGGCGGGGCTTGATGCGAGGCCTTTGGGAGCATGATCATTGAGGGTGAGGAGTCCCACTGTCATTCTCATTTGGAGTGAGTGATAGAGGGAGGGAGGCAAGCAATCAGGGTGGCAGGGCAGGTCAGCCTGCTTGGGGAGCTGGTTGGGACTTCTTGTGGGGGGATTGGGACTGCAGGGGTGTGTCAGGACTGCTGGTGGGGGGGGATCGGGGGTGGGAAAGGGGGAACATTGGGGTGGAACACTGGGAGCGGGAAAGTCAGGGCTAGCTCAGGCATGTTTGGGGGGCCAGTGGTTGGGTCGTGGGGGGTGGGGGGGTGGAAGGAGGGGGGGGGGGAGGCTGCACGACCAGAGAAGCAGGAGTCGCAGGGCTAGCCAGCTATCGAGCTGGTCAGCAATCAGGAGGCTGGCTGTACAAGGCCATTGTGCAGACACCAATCTCCTCTCTAACAGACAGCACATGCGCAGTGGCCTGCTTAGCACGATGCTGCCAGCCTGTCCAACGGGAATAAGCCTCACCCCCAGCTTTTTGGATTAATTTCAGCTAGCGCACTCTGCAGTGCACACAGTGTGGGAGATTCATTTTGAAACTCTTGCTGAAAAAACAGTATGATTTACTCCAGTTTTTACATGAATTCAACACCTCAAATTTTTTTGGAAGAAATCCGCCCCCTTTGGTTCAAAATAATTTTTGAACATTTTCCTGTATTGATTACCAGGACAGCCATTTTTATTTTGTGTGTCTCTGTGAGGGGCTTTTATTGGCTGATTTGAAAATGTCTGCCTCCAGAGGCAATGTCATATGGCATGATCACATGACTATGGAGAGCCTGAAGTGTCAATCAGAGTGGTTACATTTCAAAACTCAAAACAAAATTTGGTCATTTACTGCTTTCACAAAATGGTTATAGTTCAGAATGAGGTTATTTGGTCTGCTGTTTCTCCACTGACTCTCTGCAAGAGCTATTAACTGAATGCCACTCCCCTGCCCTTTCCCTATATCCCTGCAAAATTTTCCTTTTCAACATGGAAATGACTGATAGAGCACCTGAATTTGAACCAGCAACCTCTTAATCTGTAGTCAAATGCTCTATCACTGAGCCATACCCCCTCCCACCTTGGTAGGTAATGAGAGGCTGTTCACTTTTTCACTCTTTGACATTAGCAAGTTGTGCACCATGGCAATGGATATATCAGGACAACTAATAGCAATAGTGTAGGAGGCAGGAAGTCATGTGATTGCACTTTCTGGAACATATCCAACTAAATTTGGCAATCCTGGATTGTAGTTATACTGCCAATGTTATATCTTTAGATATAGATGCAGGTAAAATAATGACTCCAGAGACACCATTTTCTTTTTTATAATGAAAATTATTAAAGCAGTTAGTCTTGAACTAGGAACTTCCTGATCTATAATTAAATACTCTACTTCTGAGCTATACCACTTGCCAGTCAGGCATGTAATGAAGAGGCTGTTCACTTTCCGTACGGCATTAGCAAGCCACGCACTATGAACGTTGCTATGGATGATCTCAGGGACAAGTTTGATCTGAATAATCCAGAACATAGCAAAAATGAGAAATGGGACACCTTCCTACGGAAGTCATTTTATATCACTCGAGCGTGAGGAGGATTGTCAGTGAAGGCAAATATACTAATCCATTTAATCTCCCGGGCATTTTGCATACTTAAAGTAGAGGTTTTTAATTAAAAAAATACACTCTGTCCATTCTTCCTCAATGTTAAAAAAAATGTCAGCGTGCACACATGCAAGACAAAACTCCCCTCACAGAGTAGAACATGCTGTCTGCAACGTAACACAGGTCTTGTATTCCCAGTTTTCACCTTATAAGGAGCAGTCTGAGACAGATAGCGCAGTACAATTTCGACCTTCTGCTTCTGCAAAGGGTCAAAATGACAAATGTACCCACTTTTGTTAAGCTGTTAGTTCATATCAAACTTTGAAAACCTTAGATGTTTCCTCAGTAAATCACAAGGTGATTATCAAGTAATTGCAATTACAACAAATTGCTTTTGTCTTCAATTGCAAGAAATCACTTCTGCTTTAAATTGTTTCATCTTGATCTTTAGTGCTTATATAATGGGATAACACACAATTATTGACAGAACTATTTCCTTTCTACAAACTGACTTGTCTGTGTACAGCCTGAAGTTAACACCTGCAATTCTCAGAGGGCTAAACACTCCTGTCTGATTCGATGTACATGTTCAACAAAACACTTTCCAAGATGTTCCAGTCAATTCAATGCTGTTGAATTCCGGCAGGATATCTCAATGGAAAAGAAGGATCCTCTGAGGCAAATCTCTCCTATCCTCCCTGTAAGAAGCCTTCAATAGTCCATTTGCGATTCAGCAACAGCAGTTAAAAAAAAATCTACTTGCCTTTTAAATTTCATTTGAACTAGCACATGATTTTCACACCACGAACACCATGATGAAACTTCAAAAAACAGTTACAATTATAATTTGCAACTCTGATTTAAACTAATTAGAAAGCACTGAGCTTACATGCCAAGAGGCCATAGATTTGATCTCCAGGCTCTGGTGAGTTAGATGGGTAATCAATAGAAGCACAATAATCCATCTAAGCACACATGACCTGCAGCAGGAAAGATTATCAGGAGTTCCTCTTCCCTACCACTAGTATGACACAGAGGCAGATTTACAATATAACACACCGTACCCTGGAACGTAGCCCCCAGAGGCAGCGGGACGCAAAATACAGTCCCTCAGGTTGTCTCTCACAGGCCACATACATTGAAAATGTGTCCACAGCTGAAAAGAAATTCACTATTTCCCAACCAAGCACGAATAAAGGAGTGGGACCTATCTGATTCCTTGCAGCCTTCGATTATTCACGCATTTGAAACCACATTATCCATGCTACATATGACTGAGCACTTGCATTGTGAGGCCCAGCCCGTGATGCCTGATGGGGAGTGCAACATCCATTGGTACTTGTATTGACTCAGGAAGCCCGACTGGAAATGAACATAGTTTAGAGTCATTGAGGTTTACAGCATGGAAACAAGCCCTTTGGAACAACTTGTCCATGCCACCCCTTTTTCCCAACCACTAAGCTAGTCCTAATTCCCATGTTTGGCCCATATCTCTCTATATCCATCTTACCCATATAACTGTCTAAATGCTTTTTAAAAGACAAAATTTCACCCGCCTCTACCACTACCTTTGGCAGCTTGTTCCAGATACTCACCATCTTCTGTGGGGAAAAATTGCCCATCTGAACCCTTTTGTATCTCTCCCGTCTCACTTTAAATTGATGCCCTCTATTTTTAGACTATCTTACCTTTAAGAAAAGCTGTTGACTATTTAGTTGATCTATGCCCCTCATTATTTTATAGACCTTGAGAAGATCACTTCTAAGTCTCCTACGCTCCAGAGAAAAATGTCCCAGTCTATCCAGCCTCTCCTTATAACTCGAAGCACCAAGTCCTATAACATTCTAGTAAATCTTTTCAGAATGCAAAGTAAAACCACTACCATGGTGTACACATACTGGTCCCTGCCAGGAACTACCAGTCCTGGGCCTGCCTTATAATAACGCTCAGGTAATGAGTTCCAATGGGGTGGGCCAGTGCTTGTTACCAGGGAAACACATATTCAAGGACCCCCATGCAGTGATTCTGCATGGACCTCATGGGGGTTATCACAGTGCCCAGTGCAATTCTGACAACCATCACTTGGGTGGGGCTGGAAGTAGAAATGTGAACCTGGAAATCCCAGGTGGCAGGAACCCTGTCTAATCCCCTCTACCCCATTTCCCCTCTTTCAACACTCACTCTATTCCTTCTGCCCCTTCACTCTACAATCTTTCTTCACCACCAACCCACTCCTTTACCCCTTCTCATTTTCTTCACCCCCACTCCACCTCCTTCATCCCTATCCTCCTTTTTATACACACACACACACACACACCCCTCTCCCACCCCAACATACTCCCTCCATTTTTTATTCACTCATGGGACATGGGCATTACTGACCAGTTAGCATTTATTGCCCATCCTTACTTGCATTTGAGGAGGTGGTGGTGAGCTCCCTTCTTGAATTGCTGCATTCTACATGCTGTGGGTTCTCCCATAATGCTGTTAGGGAGGGTTTTCACCCAGTGACTGCGAAGGTACAGTGCCAATGTATTTCCAAGTCAGGATGGTGAACGGTTTGGAGCGGAACTTGTAGGTGGTGGTGTTCCTATTATCTGCTACCCATGTCCTTGATGGAAATGATCATGGATTTGGAAGGTTTTGTCCGAGGATCTTTGGTGATTTGCTGCAATACATCTTGTAAATAGTACACACTGCTACTGAGCGTCAGTGCTAAAGGGAGTGGATGTTTGTAGATGCGGTGCCAATCAAGCAGGCTGCTTTGCCCTGGATGGCTTCAAGCTTCTTGAGTGTTGTTGGAACTGTACCCATCCAGGCAAGTGGGGAGTGTTCCATGCAGATGGTGGACAGGCTTTGGGGAGATGAGTTACTCGCCACAGTATTCCTCGCCTCTGACCTGCTCTTGTAGCCATTGTTTTTATGTGGTGAGTCCAGTTGAGTTTCTGGTCGGTGGTAAACTCAAGAATGTTGACAGTGGGGCTTTCAGTGATGGTGTTACCATTGAATGTCAAGGGGTGGTGGTTAGAGTGTCTCTTATTGGTGATGGTCATTGCCTGGCATTTGTGTGGCGCAAATGTTACTTGCCACTTGTCAGCCAAGCCTGGATATCGTCCAGAGCTTGTTGCATTTGAACATGGGCTGCTTCACTTTCTGTGAATGGTGCTGAGAATTGTGCAATCATCAGCAAACATCCCTACTTCTTACCCTATGATGAAGTGAAAATCTTTGATTAAGTTGCTGAAGATGGTTGGGCTTTGGACACTACCTGAGGGATTCCTGCAGAGATGTCCTGGAGCTGAGATGACTGCCCCTCCACAACCACAATCATCTTCCTATGTGCCAGGTATGATTCCAACCAGTGGAGAGTTTGCCCCCTGATACCCATTGATTCCAGTTTTGCTGGGGCTCCTTGATGCCACATTCAGTTGAATGCAGCCTTGATATCGAGGTCTGTCACTCTCACCTCACGTCTGGGATTCAACTTTTTTGTCCATGTTTGAACCAATGGTATAAAGTAACCACTGATTATTTCCATGAAGGGACTGGGAACCTATTCCTCCATGGATTTGATAAAATATCAATGGGGAGCACATAATCTCAGCAAACAGTGCCAAATCATCTACTCCTTTTATTTCTTCTACTCTCCTATTCCCACAATTGAATTGCAAAATAAAAATACTTGATGTGTCAGTGGAGCAATCATATTTTCATGGCTCGTGTGGCATTTATTTGAGCGTAAACACATAAATACATGAGGGAGATTTTTTCAAAAGAATGAACAGACAAAACTGACCTGTCGTTTTCTTTCTACAGATGCGGATGAACTGCTGTGTGCTTCCTGTATGTTTTTTTGTCTGAAATTTCCAGCGTTTGTAGTTCCTTCTTGTTTGCAGTTTGATAACTTGTATCCTGAAAGTCTGTGCTGTGGTAAACTGCAGTATCTAATGCACAGCAAATTAGATGTTTTTGCTATTATGTTTCCACAATTTCAGAGCTGAACCCTTATTTTCCGTGCTGCTTACTTATAAATAGACTTACATAAAAAAACCCCTGCAATTTCTTAATGATCTCCAAGTGCTCTGCTCAAGTGTCCACTAATCAATGCTTAGCATACATTCACCTTGATTTAATCAAATCATTGCATACTTGGTGGCATGCCTTGTCTGTTTTGTGTTATGTTTTCTTGTTAAAGCTGTCATTTAAATTATGTCTACTTTCTGCATAGCCCCTGTGTTGAGCTCTGCAAATAGTGGCTGCAAGTTGCTTCCACGCTGGGGAGCTTTTGATGCCCCTTGGCCAGCTATTGTTTGAGGAAAAATGGGCAATTTTAAAATGAGCTGACTTGGATCAGGTCTTAAGCCAGTTCAGGCCTCAGGAGGGAGTCTGAACACAGCATGTGAAGCACTAGGGATGATTATTTCTGCTATTGATGGTTCATTTGCTGTAATGAGATGCTCAACTTTGATCTCATTAATGCGCATTCTTTTATTTAGCACCTGTATATACCAACTGTAACGTCTTGCATTTTTTTTGATGAGGGAGAATGAAAGAGGGAGGAGAAGGTGCCAAAGATATGTCTACTATGCCTAAAGAAATGTATAATTCGGGGTGAAGTACAAATGGTCGAAAGCTTCATGTTTTTAGGTGTCCAGATCACCAACAACCTGTCCTGGTCCCCACACACCGACACCATAGTTAAGAAAGCCCACCAATGCCTCCACTTTCTCAGAAGACTAAAGAAATTTGGCATGTCAGTCACGACTCTCACCAACTTTTACAGATGCACCATAGAAAACATTCTTTCTGGTTGTATCACAGCTTGGTATGGCTCCTGCTTTGCTCAAGACAACAAGAAACTACAAAAAATCATGAATGTAGCCCAGTCCATCATGGAAACCAGCCTCTCTCCTATAGACTCTGTCTGCACTTCCTGCTACCTCAGCAAAGCAGCCAGCATAATTAAAGACCCCACGCACCCTGGACATTCTCTCTTCCACCATCCTTCATCAGGAAAAAGAAAAAAAAGTCTGAGGTCACATACCAACTGACTCAAGAGCAGTCTCTTTTCTGCTGCCACCAGACTTTTGAATGGAACTACCTTCTATTAATTTAATCTTTCTCTACAACCTAGCTATGACTGTATCATTACATTCTGCACTCTCACATTTCCTTCTCAATGAGCAGCATGCTTTTTCTGTATAGTGCGTGAGAAATAATATTTTTCACTGTATGCTAATGCATGTGACATGCATTATGCTAATGCATAAATCAAATCAAATCAAATCTAATTCTTGATTTTGTTGGAGGCATGACTCATGGTCTCTTAATTTTCCTCCAGCAGAACAAATGTCTGAAAATCTATTAACCAAGGTACAAAATGACTTAAGCATTTTTGTTACTGAACTTGATAATACTTTTAGAATAAGTACAACTGTACTTTGCTCAGTCTTTCTAATGATCTTTACACAGCAATGTGCCCAACATCCAGGAGTGGGCAACAATTTCTCACAATGAGAATAGAAGTTGATATGTGTTGCACTTGTATTTTGTGTGCAAAATGGGTGCGAATCACACCACTTTAGCCCAATTTGTGCAGACATTGCATGCATGGTGGTACAGTGGTTAACACCGCTACCTCACAGCACCAGGGACTGGGTTTGATTCCTGGCTTGGGTCACTGTCTGTGTGGAATTTGCATGCTCCCCCCTGTGTCTGTATGGATTTCCTCTGGGTACTCTGGTTTCCTCCCACAGTCCAAAGATACGCAAGTTAGGATGATTGGCCATGCTAAATTCATACTAGTTCCAGGGAAATTAGCAGGGTAAATATGTGTGATTATGAGAATAGGGTGGATTTGTTGTTGATGCAGGTTTGATGGGCTGAGTGGTCTCCTTCTGTACTGTAGGGATTTTATGTTCACTGCTAAGTTCATAGAAATCCTTTTATTTAGGGGGCCCAAGCTTATGCTGACTATGATAAGAAATCTAAGGACCAATTTCCATTGACTCCCAGGCCCTTCAGTACACCTATGCACTTGTAACACTGTGTAACATAAAGGCCCCAAAATAGACTCACGCAAAAGTCTGCCAGTAAATTGTTATGGCTAATGTCCTATTCTTATTGAGAAATCTAGGTCCTTACTGCAGGGCACTACCTAAAGTAAAATGTAAAGGAAGAAATGAGGGAAAAAATGGGGATAAATAGTTAGAAAATGTCAAAAGTAGAGAATAAGCAACATTTAATCAATCTCAGTCTTGCTTTACAACTTTAAATTAAAATTTTTAAAAAAAGCAACCAGGCCACCAATATGGGTGGTGGATGGATAGTGGTGGTCTTCAGCTTACTCAAACAGGCAGGAAGTACCTCCAGGCCCTGAGTGCTGGCACCCCAGCCTGATGCAAGATGCTCATCTCAAATCGGCTCATTTGCCTCAAGAACTTGGAAGATTAATTGGAAATTCCAGTCAGCTTTCTTACTCTACCTTAAAGAAAGCTCTTAATGAACTTAATGCACTGCACATTCCCATTCGTACCTGGAATCCATGCCATCCAAAATGACTGACATTAGGAAAAGGGTTGGGAGGCTGACACACAGGCCAAACTCATAATTATTGGCCTCTGTTCCATATGTTTATGGGTGGGGAAAATCAGCCCAGATGGTTGACAGCCACAGGCAGTCAAACCTTTCTGGTGGATGTTATTAGCAGATTGGACAACTTAATTAATGCATCCCTGGTAACATCAACCTTTGTCGATAGTTCTCTTCAGATGTTCATGGAATCCCTACCGTGCATAAGGAGGCCATTCGGCCCATCAAGCCTGCACTGACAACAATCTCACCCAGAGCCAATCCCCATAATCCCATATATTTACCTCACTAATCCTCCTATCCTAAATCTGTCAACAAAAAAAAAATGAACTATTGATTTAATATAGTTTAGCGGTGTGTTTTAACATGATGATGTTGTGTTTGCCCGTTGTTTGATTTCCGATTGCTGTGGTTGATGGCTTCTTGTGAAATCTGGCTCAGGGAGATGCTGAGTTGTTATATCCTAGGGTCTTTGAACGGATTAATTTTTTTCATGATAAGGTAATGCCAATCTGCACCGGGCATTTTTAATGCCAAAGTATGTGTTAGCAAATATTTGATGGTGCTACATTCGCGGGAGTAACATATTATTTTCAGTTCTACTCCCAAATGCCATGAGTACGGTAAGACCCGTGGTTGATACTGATACATCAGAGAAAACCACACAGACGCTGCAGAATGTGCAAACTCCACACTGGTAGTCACCAAGACTGAAATCAAACCCGGGTCCTTGGCGCTGTAAGGCAGCAGTGCTAATGACTGCGCCACCATGCCACCCCAATGTTCTTGAGCAGATGTGCCTGGATCTTTAAACAATGTTGTTCTGGTCTGCCTGTGATGCATTTGTATTGTTCCTTCACACATACTTTTCTAATTGCTGTGGTAGAGAGGAGCACTGATTGCATTGATTACACAAGATTTCCTTTAAGAAGTTACTACCTAAACAAGTTATTCACTTACGTATGAGGAGGCTACGCAAACAGATTCTGTACCTGACATAATTTTCATCCTTTCTTAAGATTTGCTTATGGGCAGGCCCTGCATTGCAAGACGGTGGCACAGTGGTTAGCACTGCTGCCTCACATCGCTAGGGTTCCAGGTTCAATTCTGGCCTCGAGTCTCTGTCTGTGTGGAGTTTGCACAGTCTCTCCGTGTCTGTATGGGTTTCCTCCGGGTGCTCCGGTTTCCTCCCACCATCCGAAGATGTGTGGGTTTGATTGATTGGCCATGGTAAATTGGGCCTTAGTGTCAGGGGGATGAGTGAGGTAAATGAAGGTTATGGGAATAGGGCCTGGGTGGGATTGTTATTGGTACAGACTGAATGGGCTGAATGGCCTCCTTCTGTACTGTAGCGATTCTTTGATTGCTTATCTCTAATTGCCTGAGGTTTTGATTTACCAAGGACTGCCTTAGCGAAGCATTGAGAAAGCCATGCCTAACCTAAGTCATGGTGGGTGTGGTGAAATGGATCTCATTCTGATTCCCTCAGCCACACACACAGACATTTTGCCATTCGACACAAAACTCTGTCATGGTTTCGGTTTCTGGGCACAAGTTTACAAAAAAGACCAAAAGCAAATATCAGAAAACCTGATGTAGGATTACTAGTGCTGATTCAGCATTTGGCAATGCATCACAAAAACAAAATCTTCTTTATTCAAGTGACCCAACTAGCTGAGAGAGCAGAATTCTCATGGAAATCGTTTTTGATATGATATCTCATAAGCCTCAGCATTCTTCAGAATAAGATGTGAGGGTTAGGTTGATTGGCCATACTAAATTGCCCTTAGTGTCTGGGGGATTAGTAGGGTAAACCTGTGCGTTTATGGAAATAGGGCCAAGGTGGGATTGATGTTGGTGCAAGCTCGAGGGGCTGGACGGCCTCCTTCTGCACTGCAGAGGTTCTATAATTCTACGAAAACCTATATAACTGTCATACAAAAATAAGTTGAGGAGTTTCCCCAAATGCACTGGTGAAAGCAGTGCAGCACTGAATCATCCAGGTCAGAAAGGTCCCAGTATACAATCTCCGAGGAGTCCATTGGTGCTCTTCAGCTAGAGACAGAAAAACCATTAACCAGGGTTTTCTGCTTCCAGTTACTCACCAAGTATTGCTGAAGTGTATGTGTCTGAGCAAATGTTGGGTGAGCATGTATTGGGTTAGTCTGTGATGCAATCCGGGATCAATTAGCCAACGACTAGACTCGCACAACAGAAAAGTCACATGGGCAACGAACTGAATGGCGTATCCCCATGGAACTATCCGTCAACATGTTTAAAAATGTAGAAGAAAAGAAAATGAGAGGAGGGTAGGAAAACCTCTGGAATTGGTGTCACATGGCACCTATTTTCCAAGCACTAGGCAGAGAATTAAGACCATTGAATGGTGGGAAGGGTGCATGCTGCCCACTAAATTCAGTAAGGACAAACAAGAGGTTTCCTTCGCAAAGACACAGAGAATTTATACAAATGTACAAATGTACAAAATAGAAGCAGAAGTAAGCCATTCAGTCTCTTGACCCTGTTCCACCATTCAATAAGATGATGGCTAATCTATCTGTGTTAAGTTCCACATTCCCATTTAGCCCCGATGACCTTCGATTTCCTTGTCTAACAAGAATCTATTTACATCTGTCTTGAAAAAAATTCAATGATCCCACTTCCACCATCTTCTGATGCAGAGTATCAACATCACACAACCCTCTGAGAAAAACTATCTCCTCATTTCTATCCTACAAGGGTGACCCAATGTCCCCTAGTTCTAGATTTACCCACAAGAGGAAACATCCTTTCCACATCTACCTTGTCAATAGCATTCAGGGTCTTATACATTTCAATCAAGTCACCCCTCACTCTCCTAAATTCTAATGGAAATAAACTCAGCTTAACCACCCTATCCTCATAAGACAATCTGTTCATTGTTCTAGAGTTAGCCTTGGAATCAGCTGAAGTGCATCAAGAGGGCAACACGGTGGGTTACAGTGGTTAGCACTGCTACTTCACAGCGCCAGAGACCCAGGTTCAATTCGGCCCTTGGGTGGCCGTCTGCGTGGAGTTTGCATTTTCCCTTCAGGTGCTCTGGTTTCCTCCCACAGACCAAAGATGTGCACGTTACATGGACTGGCCATGGTTAATACGTGGGGTTATAGGGATAGGGCAGAGGAGAGGGCCTGGGTAAGCTAAACTGTCAGAGAGTTGGTGCAGACTCAATTGACTGAATGGTCTCTTCTGCACTGTAGGGATTCTATGATTCTAAAATGACACACAATATTCAAGATGCAGTCTTACAAATGCCCTGCATAACTGAAGTATAACAGCCTTACTTTAATATTTAATTCCTTTCACAATAAAGGATATTATCCTATTTGTTTTCTTCACTACATTCTGCAGCTGCCAACTAACATCTTATGACTCAGCTATGAGAACACCTTGATCCCTCCGCACCTCCGAATTTTGCAGTCATTCTCCATTTAATGCTCTGCTTTTTTATTCTTCCTGACAAGTGAACAACCTTACAATTTCCCACATTAATGCCAACTGCCAGATTTTTGCCCACTCCTTAGACTATCTGTATCCATCTGCAAACTCCTTGGGCAGAATTTTATGGCCTCGCTGATTCCAAAACCATAAAATCCCACCCAAGATCAATGGGCATTTCTATTGTCCGCCCCTTGCCTGCTCAGATTCCGTGGCGAACTGGGTAGTAAAATTTCAGCTTTATGTCTTCTTCACAACATAATTTCCCACCTATCTTTGTGTAATCTGCAAATTTAGCTACCATGCCTTTACTCCCACCATTTAAGACATTGGTGTAAACTGTGTGGCACAGAAGCAAGACATTTGGTCTGTTGTGTCCGTGCTAGTGAAAAAAGAGCTATGCCGTCTAACCTTACATTCCATCCCTTGGTTTTATGGGATAAAGCACTCCAGCACTTTATTTATTAGTGTCACAAGTTTAGTCATTACATTACCACTGCAATGAAGTTACCGTGAAAATCCCCTAGCCGCCACACTCCAGCACTTATTCAGGTACACTGAGGGAGAATTTAGCATGGCCAACCAGCACATCCTTCAGGCTGTGGGAGGAAACCAGAGCACCTGAAGGAAACTACACAGACGTGGGGAAAATGTGCAGACTCTGCACAAGCCAGGAATCAAACGCGGGTCCCTGGCGCTGTGAGGCAGCAGTGCTAACTATTATGCTGCCCCACATCTCTTAGTGCATATCAAAGTATTTTCTAAATATGTTGGGGCTTTCTGGATCTACCAGCCTTTCAGACAATGAGTTCCAGAACCTCATCGCCCTCTGGGTGAAAAACTTCTTTTTAATCCTTTAACAATTACTTCTATTTCCTGGTTATGGAAGAAGGCCGTTGCATATGCGCGAAAGGCAACTAATGCCTCCATGAGATTCTCGCAATAAAACTAGTTTGCCCTGAGGCAGCCAGCGCCAGCACATCAGACAAGATGCCTCAATAACAGAGGAACCTGAGTGTGAATGTAGGAGCAGGGATCCCTCCTCTCAACACCCAATCCAGGCCCCAACTCTGAGAGCTTTTCTAGCTGCATTCTCCAAACTTCCAATACCTACCACCAAATTCCATGACCACCCCCTCTCCACCCGAGCTCTCACACTGGCCTCTCCCAGTTGCTACCCAATCCCCTCCCCCAATTTACTTGCATTTACCTGAGAACTGCTAGCTGCAACCTGAACCTGTTTGCTGTTTTCTCTGCTGGAGAAAGTGATGATGGAACATGTATCTCATGGTAAAGTCAACTCAGGTCCAATATTTGAGATCCTCAGGCTTTTCCTTTCTGGCGCAGCGTATTTATCCCTCACAGTGGGGAATATCAAATTTCTAGGCTAATGCAATGTAACAGAGGTGGCTGGAATTTGTCTAGTGGAAATCTGGAGAAAACCTCTTGGATAATCTGAACAAAATGCCTAATCACACAGTTTCTCCAAGAGTACCGCTGATCTCCCAGAGAAGTTGTCCCCACCTTACACTCTTTACTCCCTTTGGAAAATGTTATGAAACATATTTTCCCAGTTAGTTAACAACCACATGAACACGCCTCCCATGGCCAACCAGCTCCAGAGTGGGACTTGGACTCAGAGACAGTAGGGCTGGTACCGTAGAAAGCATCCTTTCTGGTTGTATCACAGCTTGGTGTGGCTCCTGCTCCAACCAAGACTGCAAGAAAGTAAAAAGGGTTGTGAACGTAACCCAATCCATCCCACAAACTAGCCTTCCATCCATTGACTCTGTCTATACTTCTCACTTCCTTGGAAAGGCAGCCAGCATAATGAAGGACTCCGGACATACTCTCTTCTACCTTCTTCCATTGGGAAAAAGATGCAAAAGTCTGAGATCAAGTGCTAACCGATTCAACAATAGCTTCTTCCTGCTGCCATCAGACTTTTGAATGGACCTACCTTATATCAAGCTGATCTTTCTCTACGCCCTATCTGTGACTGCAACAGTACATACTGCACCCTCTCCTTTCCTCCCCAAGATACTCTACGAATAGTATGCTTTGTATGTGTAGCACGCAAGAAATTATACTTTTCACTGCATCTCAATACATTTGACAATAACAAATCAAATCAAAAATCTCAGGGTGGCATTTTCTGGCCACGCTCACCCCAAAACCGGAAAATCCCGTGTGGGGTCAACAAAGCTTTGCATGTTTGCCTCCCCCCACCCCCCACCTGCATGATCCCCATGGTGGTGGGGGCGGGGGGGGTCGGTGGGAAACAGTAAAATTCCTACCCGTCAGTCTCTCAGGCTGTACTTCCATCGAACATACAGTGGGAAAATTTGGAACTAGGAAGCACTTCTCGGTGCGAAGGGTTAAGCTCAGAACTCCACATCTTCTCATTACTTGTCTGATATCCCAATAGAAAGTACAGTAATCTTAGTGAGAGGCATTTAATTTAAGGAGATAAAGTAAACGAAAAGAAAAAGTGTCTAAAAATAAAGAAGAAATATATTTAAAACCACCTAACGAGCTTTTCAAATGTTTACCCACCAACTGTAGTTTACACTTTGGACAGACACAATTACAGTATCTGAAAGTTATTTTCACCACAGGGTCACTGCGTGTTCAATATCAAATAACAGGGCCTGTGACTTTTTCCATCAGCCGCTGTACTTTCTTCAGCTCATTATATTTTATAGCTTCGTACAATGCTCAAAGGAAATGTGGAATCGATACGTATCGACTTAAAAAAAAACATTTAGTTTGCTCCAGTATCCATGTCCCTGCACGTTGAAACAAAATGAAGGAAACAGCCTTATGCCGATAACATTTTTAACCATTTGCATAACTAGTCACTAATTTTAGACAAAAATAGATATCCATTAGAAGTAAAGGCTGGTGTTTGAAAACAGCTGCCAGTGCAATACATGTTGCAGCTGAATGCACACGTTTGTGTTTTTAATACATACACAGTAAACTATAAAAAACTGCACTATTTTCTAGTTGTTAAACAGGATTTTACAACTTATATCCAAAGTTCACACCATCTCAAAGAACAGTGGAGTGATTTAATGGGGAATGGGGATCCTTCAGTGAATTTATTTTGTACCCTGTCCTTTATAGAGGTGAATTTGGGTTTAAGCTGAAAAGTTGCTTCTCACTCTACTCGGCTTTGCTTTGGCTCATGCCCATGCTATCAACACCTCTGGCCACCCACTTGTTTACAATAATTAGAACATTTTCACACAGGATTCTTCTCCAGATGGTTCCAACCCACTACCAGCAATTCCTTTGCTATTTTCAGGTGTGATGTCTGAATATACAATTGTTTCTAGTGTTTGGATTGTGATCCATCCCAATGTGACCTACTAACCATAGCTGTTATGTGATGTCCATAATGTACTTGGTTATGTATAATTTATTGTTATTTTGCTTCTGGCTTGTTGCGTCGACTGTATCTATATTTATATTTACAGGAAATAATGTGGTTAGGAGAAATCGGTCAAATCTGTGTGAACTTGCTGACTTATTCAAATCGTAAAGCCTTCTAATGTTTTTCAATAGTGGCATGCCCAAGGGAGGCACAGAACGTCCTCATAACCTTGGCAGTGCTCTTGGCTATAAGAATGCTAGATTCTATTGCTTTCCCATAAACGTCATATTGATTAAATGCTTCTTATATTTTACTATTTTTTTCACAATTTAAAAAAAAATCTTAATTTTACTTCCTCCTCTCCTGAATGTGCAAATTCATACTGGGATAGGGACATGGAGATTTACCCAGTCTGGAGCTGAGATACCAATAGCTAAAATTTCCTTAGGGAAAGAGGATTAGTGGATGATCTAACTGGGATATTTACAATGATTAAATCATTGATTAATAAAGTGCAGACGAGGCCTCTCGGCCCATCGAGTCTGCACCGACATGCGAGAGACACCTAACCTCCCATCTAATCCCATTTACCAGCACTTGGCCCATAGCCTTGAGTGTTATGACATGCCAAGTGCTCATCCAAATACTTTTAAAAGGATTTCATAGAGTCAATGGAGAGAAGCTATTTGTTCTGGTGAAGGGAGTCCAGAACCAGTGAACATAATCTTACAATTGTGTGGAGGAAGTTTTTTACACAGAGGGTGGTGGGGACCTGCAATACACAGCCAAGTGAGGCGTTGAGGCAGTTATGTTAGCTGCATTTAAGACTTATCTTGATAGACATATAAACAAACCGGGAATAGGGGCATATAAGAGGTCGGTCTAGATACGTAAATGTACCTAGAAGGGCCGAAGGGCCTTTTCCTGTGCAGCACTGATCTTTGTTCTTTGTAATTAGATCTAGGCTGTTGAAGGATTTATCAAGAAGGAGTGCTTTGCATAAATGGGAGTGAAGTTTGAGGACCTAAAAGGTGCACAAGATACAGTCTATGGAAGAAATGGTTATGAATATGGAATCTCTCATTTACGGGTGGAGTTGGCAGAGTCAGAAGTGGATCTAGAGGAAGGCCAGGACCAACTACCTGCAGATCAGATTTCAGGATCATTGTCTCTAGACTACCTTCCTGTGGCAGCTGGCAGGATTTGAAGGATCACATGCAAGAGGCCGGTGATCTGCTATGCAGATGTTCTGGGAGAAGGGGCCGGAGTGGTTGAATTTCTCCGTAAAGAGGACATGGATTATGGAGTACAGAAGCATGATGGTCCAAAATTTGGTTCTCAAGAGGGAGAATCTGCTTGCATTAACATTTGTGCAGACAAGCCCAGACATTCTAGTTATGGCAGATCAAAATCAAGATCCCTTTCTTGAGGTTACTACTCTCTCTATCAAAGCAGAAGCTTCCCATGGTATTCACAGAGACCCCAATATAGATGAGGACTTGGTAGTCAGAAATTTCTTTTAATCCACATTCCATCATTGCCAGTTAGTTTCATCTTCAAATTGTGATATACTTTGAATGAAATAAACTTGTTGTTTTTCTGTATTTAGAAAAAAGAGAGTGGAACACTCTCACTCAAAAAGCTACTGAGACTAGGTCAATTGAAAATTTAAAGCTGAAATTGATAGGGTTCTCATTTGTGCGATAGGCAGAATGTCTTTTTGGCTTTTTGCAGGGTCCTGATAGTGGAAAATACCACTTGTGTTGCTACTGTATAGTAACAGTGTGAAACAGTTAGCACAAAATGATAAAAAGAAGTTTGCAATGTCCCCCACCAGCCACCTCATGCTGATTTATTCAGCCCACCCAAGGTACAATTCCCATCAAGAAGCCAATTTGGAAAGATCCTCCAACAGAGGACTTCAATGCAAATTCCACTTAAACAAATGATTTGGAATCACTGGACATGGCAAACAAGTACCTGGTCTCAGACCCAACCTAAACATCTGCCTGGTTTCAACCTTCCAAGGAAAGAGGAGTCCACCCTCTACAGGGTCAGGGCCAGCCACAGTCTGTGCTTGGCCAACCTCCACAGATGGGGCATTAGTACCAGCCCCCTATGTACCAGAGGGAAAGAATAAACCATTCACCACATCATAAAAGGGTGTCCAATCCACTCAGTGGAAGCCTATACACACTCAATACAGCAGCACCTGAAGAAACTGCTTGGCTTAGGGACTTTGCATTAGCTAAATAAATAAAATTATCACTGGATTAGTAACCTAGAGACCCAGAGACCCAGGGTATTGCTTTGAAAACCAGAGTTCAAGTCCCATTATGGCAGATAGTAAAATTTGAATCCAATAAAAATCTGTAATTAGAAATCTAGTGATAACCATGAAACCATTGTTGCACCATTTAGGGGAGGAAATCTGCCATCCTTGCCTGGTCTGGCCAACATCTGACTCCAAACCCATAGTATAACATTGGCTTTTAAATGAGTTAGCAGGCCATTCAGTACAAGAGCAATTAGGGAAGAGCAATACATTCTGGTCCTGCGAGCAATGGATGAACTTAAAAAAAACTCCAATCTTTTCTTCTCTTATCATAACTCTGCCTTCTCCTCCCACCATATGTAAATTTTGTTGGGAAGATGAATCATAAAATCCCACCATATTTCTCAAATTCCTCCACTGTTTCCACCAATCCCAGAGTGGCAGATGATCGGTGACAACTGTCCCACTTTTAGCTGGAGAAGGTCGAGACAGTGAAGATTCCTTCCACCCACTAAGCCTCAGGCTCTTACTTTTTTAGCCTTGGTTTGGTCAATAGCATTAACTCTGCAATGAAGTACAAGTCACTCCTGGATCTCAACTGGTCTTAATACCATTTTGTTTCTTTATTTTTGCTTCTTTAATTTTCTTACATTCTACTCTGCTGACTCTATTCCCTACTTTTCTCTGGATAGCAGAACTGATGCAGTGATAATGTACACCATTAACGTTTAATTGTGGAATGAACATTTCAATCATGATCCTCAATGGCTCAGATCGAAGTGCATCATGTTCTGCGGAACTGATTAATACAGAAGGCTCGTATCCCTGGTCTATGGAATGGTTGGCATACATGAAAATAGAGTCGTTGAATGTGTTTAAGGCAGAGGTGCATAAATATTTGGGAAGCAAGGGAGTGATAATTGATCAGGAGTAGACAGGATGAATATCTGAGGTTACAATCAGATCAGCCATGATTTTATTAAACACCAGAGAAGACTTGAGGGACTGAATGGCCTACTCCTGCTCTTTGATCATACATTAAGCAAAGACAGACAGGAATTCACTGTAATTTCAATCCAATATTATTAGTCAAAAGTAGGCTTACATTAATACTGCAGTGAAGTTACTGCGGAGATCCCCTGGTCACCACACTCCAGCCCCTGTTCAGATACACTGAAGGAGAGTTTAGCATGGCCAATGCACCTAACCAGCACATCTCTTGAACTGTGGGAGGAAACCACATGGAGGGAACCCGCGCAGACACAGTGAGAACATGCAGACTCCACACAGACAGTGACCCAAGCCAGGAATCAAACCCAGATCCCTGGCGTTGTGAGGCAGCAATGCTAACCACTGTGCCACTACCTCGCTCATAACTTCAGCATATCTTGTCAGCACTCAGATCACACATGCAGAAAAGCTGTTGGCATTGAGTGAATTGCACAAGAGGAGAGAATATTGGAGTCAAAAAATGAACTGCAACAAAAACATCTTGCACTCAAAGAGTTAAGAGTGGAACAAATTATGGGCATTCCTTTCTTGTTCTGGCTGTTCTTGCCGGTTTACTGCTGGTGTGGAACTATTACTGCTGGACCCAGCTTGATTCATGGATTGTCGCTTGAGGAAAAATGACTGTCAGACTTTATATACAAACCTCCCTGTTTGAGTCCAGGTTCCATGTATTCATGTCTGCTGGGGTGATGTTGGACGAAATCCAGAAAGTAAAGCAATAACAGCTGGTCTTAATTATACTAACTACAGCGAAGCTATAGCGGCACATGGTTCGCTTTCTTTGGCTCCATAAGCAACTCAATAAGAATTTTTCTCCCCCCTCTCTCTCAATGCTGTTACACATTTCTTGTGATGTACTGAGCCATTCGGTTTTGTTTAGTCATAATGGCGGAGCTGTGAGCGCCCTGTAATAACCACACAATAGCTGAGACGACATGTCATTTCTTCAAACTAAAAATGATTGTAACAATTGCCTTAAGGATGCAGTTGGCAGTCAGTTAGGTAAACAGAATGAGAATAGATGCCTTCAAGGAACGCGGAAAGATGTTGAAGTCAAATGAACCGTATCTGTCCCAACAGTTAAGCATTTCTCTGAAATAACCATTTTATTTTGTTGCATTGTACTGCCGCGTGTTGCGATACTTGTGTCCCATCCCATCTATTTTAATTCTTCTATCTTAGTGTGTACATAGCCGAGAAATTCATTTTGCCCATAGCATTTGAGTGGATTTAACAGTAGTGGCAATATTTGTCTCCTCTGTCAATACATACACATGATAAAATTACTGCCTCTTCAAGTGTCTGACTAGCCATTAAAAATCAGCAGTAATAATTTCTGCCAGAATCATCAAAGGCCAATTAGTTTAATAATTTACGTGTGAGTTACAATATTCTACCCCAGTTCTCAAACTAAATTATTGCTGATGTTTAGTCCAGCTTTAAAAAGTTGGCCGTGGAACCTTCTTGATTTGCTGGCGGGGAAGTACCCAGCAAAATGACTTATGAAACAGAAGGAGAAGGAATTCCCAATGGCAATAGTGCCCAGAATTATCTTTTACATTCACTGACAGGAAATGCTCAAGGCTTTTTTAGACCCAGACCACATATATTCACGAACGCGAAGCATCTAAGAGCAACACACTTTCGACCGTGCGTTCTTAAAGTGACAGCAGGCAACAGTTGTCTTTCAACCAAATCTGTCAGACCCCATTCTGCAGATTAATCAGCCATCAGTCAATGCACTTAAAAAGCAATAGGCAGATGCATTACAGTAAGTTAGCAGAAGACCCCGTAATAACAAAGTGCATCACATATGTTGGATAACAGATGCAAAAGAGAGAAAAAAAAACAGCTCGCTCTCAAATAAATCATATTCTGGGATTGTTATTCAAATGCAATTTTTCCCCCAAGTTTCTTGGAGGTGAGATCCCCACGTTGAGCTGGAGTTTGACGGGCAGCGCTGCCCTCTGGTACTTCCCTTCGTGATTCTATTCGATCATTTACCGTAAGCAGTTGGATACTCATCTGGGAAATATGCTAGTAAAACGAGTGTCCACGCTCGTCCAATGTCTGTGCGTATGTGTATTTCCAGCAGGGGTCACTGCATAGTGATCAGGAGCATGAGATCGAGCCAATTTTAACTGACTGGGTTACTCCCAAGTTGTGTTACAACAATTTGAAGCCGGCTTTCAAAAAAAAAAGATAAATGGAAATGTTCCCACTGCTGTTCTGTTTGTCCTTCTGAGTTTTTCACACACTCGGCCCTGCGGTGTTTGCTGTAATCTGTCAAAATTTCAGAATGTCCAAACACTAGTGTCACGGCGGATGACATTTCCATGCACTTCACAAATTGGGAGTACGCATGGAGTAAATTCTTTACTTATTCCCATAACCCTTAAGCATCTTTCTAATCCAATTTTACTGCCCCCAAGGAATAACATAGTATATCTCTAATATCTGGCTTTGCTGGGAGATTGTACACATGTCCATTACCATGTGGGGGAAACATTCCTCCAGTCTTGGACATGAACTAGCCATGTTCATTTTGTAGTTATTTTCTTCCACAAAGGATCCAGTCTGCAAATGAGAACAAGCTGGTTACACCTATAGTGTACATGCCTTTAAGCATTTAAAAAACCTCCCCCCCGCCCCACTGCATTCCTGAAAACCACTTTTTAACTGGGAAATGGTTCTGTAGCCACTGGTTTCCATCTACTATCTTATCCAAATGACTGCCATTGCCACAAAATCTTGGCAATTGGTGTCATCAAGTCATTTACACATGGAACCATCACAAACTTGACGTTACAGGTCAGAATGTGAGACAAATGGACGCAGCTGACCGGTGATCTGGGAAATTTGGAGCTGAATGGGAATTTGGTGCTGAGGGGGAAGAGATGCTCGCCTTTGAGAGGAGTGGAGGGGCAGACCTGCAATGGGGATTTGAGGGCAAATGAGAGGTAGAAAGAAATCGAATTGTGATGCCACAACCAGCAGGTAAGTGATTGGTTGGTGACTGGTAAGTCGTTCTCCTTTTCTTTTTTCCCTCTTTTTTTTCTCTTGGCATGGTAACGGTTGTTGTAAGTTAACTTAAGGGTTAAGTCATGGCAGGAGATCCCAGATGTCATGCTCCTCTTCTGTGTGGCGTGGGAATTCAGGGACCCTCCTGGTGTCCCTGGCTCCTTCACGTGCAAGAAGTGTGTCCATCTGCAGCCCCTGCAGACTACTTGACAGCTGTGGATGGACTTACTTTGCAGCTTTCACAATGCTGAGGCAGTTTGGATAGCGTATTCAGTGAGTTGGTCACACCGCAGATAAAAATTACTGAGGGAGACAGGGAATGGGTTGCCACCAGACAGAGGAAGAGCAGGAAGGCAGTGCAGGGTCCCTTGTGGTCATCTCCCTCCAAAACAGACATACCATTTTGGGGAGATGGCTCATCAGAGGACAGTGGCAGCAACCAGGTTCATGGCACCATAGTTGCACAGGGGGGCAGGGAAAAGAGAGGCAAAGCTATAGTGATAGAGAATTCGATTTTAGAGAGAATAGACAGGCATTTCCACAGATGCAAATGAACCTCCAGAATGATATGTTGCCTCCCTGTTGCAAGGGTCAAGGATGCCTTGGAACAGCTGCAGGGCAGTCTGGAGCGGGAGAGTGAATAGCCAGTTGTTATGGTGTATGTAGGCATCAACAATATAGGTAAAAAAAGAATGAGGTCCTACAAACTGAATTTAGGGAGTTAGGAGTTAAACTAAAAAGTAGGACTTCAAAGGTCGTTATCTCAGGATTGCTACCAGTGCCATGTGTGAGTCAGAGTAGGAGTGTCAGGATAGCTAAAGTGAATATGTGGCTTGAGGGACGGTGCAAGAGACAGGGATTCAAATTCCTGGGACATTGGAAGTCATTCTGGGGGAGGTGGGACCAGTACAAATCAGACTGTCTGCACCTGGGCAGGACTGGAACGAATGTCCGAGGGGGAGTGTTTGCTAGTGCTGTAGGGGAGGGATTAAATTAATATGGCAGAGGGATGGGAACTGATGCAAGAAATCAGAGGAAAGTAAAATGAGGACAGAAACAAAAGGCGGTAAGGGGAACTACTGGAAAGATGTTGATGTAACTGGAAAAAGTACAGAAGAGATTTACCAGGATGTTGCCTGGTTTGGAGGATATGGACTATGAAGAAAAGTTGAACAAACTTGGATTGTTTTCATTGGAGAATCAGAGGATGAGGGGGGACCTGATAAAGCTTTCCAAGATTATGACAAGCTTAGATAGAATGAATAGTCAGAGTCTTTTTCCAGGGTCGAAGGGTCAATTACTCAGGGACATAGGTTGCATGTGAGAGGGAAAAAGTTTAAAAGAGATGTAAGGGGCAAGTTTTTCACACAGAGGGTGGTGAATGTCTGGAAAGTGCTGCCAGAGGAGGTGGTGGAAGCAAATTCTATAATAACGTTCAAAAGTCATCTGGATAGATACATGAATAGGCAGAGAATAGAGGGATATGGACCACATAAAGACAAGAAAATATTAGATTAGAGAGGCATCTATGTCGGCCCAAACTTGGTGGACCAAAGGGCTGTACTATTCTTTATTTTCTTTGACAACTCTCAGCCGTATCTGTCACCCCCAGACAATTGATCAAGACAGTGATCATGAGTTGGAGACTCCCCCAACTTCCCTTTCCCTAACAAGAGTGCCAAAACTAGTTGTAATCTGCCTCCTGTTGGCTGAGTGAGTTTAAATACCTCAGGATAAAGCATGGATCAAATGGTGAATCCTCCAATTTATATCGCTCTGCTATTTACTGGATGGCACGGTGGAACAGTGGTTAGCACCTCTGCTTACACAACGCCAGGGACCTGCGTTCAATTCCGGCCTTGGGTGACTGTCTTGTGGGGTTTGCACATTCTCTCCGAGTCTGTGTGGGTCCTCTTTGGTTGCTCTGGTTTCCTCCCATGTGTCCAAAGATATGCAAGTTAGGTGGATTGGCTAATTCACGCCTTAATGTCAAGGGGTTAGTAGGGTAAATATTGCAAGGTAGAGCCTGGGTGGGATAGTTGCCAGTGCAGGCTTGATGGACCGAATGGCCTCCTTCTGCCCTGTAGGGATTCTATGAGAAGCTTACCAGATCATCAGAAAAACATTCTGTGATGAAAAGCAGTACCTGCAGGGGCCATTACAATGTTCCAAGGAAGATTTTGGTGCCCCTGAGATTGCATCTGCCTCTCTTGAACAATGGAAAGGCTGTCTCAGATATGTGCCTAGGACAAAGTGCCAATGAATCTTTGATTCCAAGTTAATGAAGTCACATGTACTTTGAAGAAACAAATCATATGCCAGTTTCATATCACCCAATTATCCTGTCTCAACTAATGTCATTTGTCAAAAGCAAATTACTAGGCTATCTGGATAGTTCAGCATTCCTTATCTATCAAGAAGACATTGTTGGCACTTCAAAAGGAAATTGCGCCATATGACCTGCAAGTTTTCTCACATCTTAAGTTTCCTATTAAAACCACCACTATTCGGTATAACTTCAGGCCAGTAATAGTGCTTTGTTGGGCTGTGAGTCCGATCTCCCCTCCAGTGACTTGAGTACGTAATCTAAGATGCCACTTTGGTTTTGGATAATTGGAGATGCTGCTTTTCAGATGAGATCTTAAATCAAAGGTGCCACCTGCCCCCTCAGGTAGACGTAACAGATCCCATGACGAGCTGAGATAGACAGATAAGGGAATCAAGAACTATGGGGATTAAGCAGGAAAGTGGAGATGCAGATTATCATATCAGATCAGTCATAGAATCCATACAGAAGAAGGCCATTTGGCCTATCAAGTCTATACCAACCACAGTCCCACATAGGCCCTATTCCTGTAACCCTCATTTACCCTGCTAATTCTCCCGACAGTAGGGTCAAATTAGAATGGCCAATCAATCTAAGCCGCACATCTTTGGACTGTGGGAGGAAACCGAAGCATCCGGAGGAAGCTCTTGCAGACATGAGGAGAAAGTGCAAACTCACACTGCCAGTAACCCGAGGCAGGAATTGAACCTGGGTCCCTAGCCTTGTGAGGTGGCAGTACTAACCACTGCACCACCATGCTGCTCCAGTCATGATCTCATTGAATGGCAGAGCAGATTCGATGATCGGAATTGCCTACCTCTGCTCCTAGATCTTATGGTCTTATGACTAGGGGAGTCCTCCTAGTATTCTGACTAACATTTAGGCATCAAACAACATCTAAACAGAGAATCTGATCATCTATGTAATGGCTATTTATGTGTCCTTGCTATGTCCAAATTGGCTGTTGCATTTCACTGTACTATCATTATATATTACACTCGCAAAATTTGGTGTGACTCATTTTAATTCTGCTTAAGTGAATGTGTTCTGAATGAGATAAAATCTTGTCCCATGTTTCGTGCAGAAAATAACTGCATGTTATTTTCTTGTTTGCAAAATAAAATCATATACTGTATAAGATTAATTTTTGTACTTCTTTTAATACCTTGCTGAACTTCTTGCCTCTATTATTTTACCTGAAAATAGAATTGATTCAATTATTCTATCCGATTTGCATTCATCTGGTAATATATTACTTTCTGCCCTTGAAGGCATTAGCAGAATTTATGCGCTTTCCATGCAGTTCACTGATTACAAGTTAATTGCTAAGCGTGCACATATTAGCCCATATGTAACATTGAAAGCACAAAAATTTAGTTAAACATTTATGTGATACCTTTAATGCAGTAATGTGTTCCACAGACAAAAAAAAATAACACTGAGGCAAAGGAGATGTTAGGATGAATAACTAGAAGCTTGGTCAAAGAGGTAGATTTTATGGAGTGTCTCAAAGAAGTAGGGTTGAATGAATTGTAGGGAGGAAATTCCAGAGTTGGGGGCTTACATGGCTGAAGGCATCCCAAGGGATTCAATATGCTTATGAAATCTGTAGTCTAGCTATCAACACGATAGCAAGTGTTGGGGGGATGGGGCGAACAGACATTGCTCTCAGCAGACGTCCTCCTTTTGTAAAAATAACTTTCGTTCAGCGGTTGCAGTCAACTTAAAGGAGTTGCTTTAAATTATATTTTGTGTGTTTTGTTTCTAATATTGCATTGTGCAATTTAAGCCTGCGGGGCCAGGTTTATTCTTGTTACTCTTCTCTGAATTCACCCCAGGGTACTGATGTTATTTTGCTGATAGGATGCCCAAAATTGCACATGATAAAATTGAAAATATGGCCTCTACAATTATATATACGCAGTTAGAATGACTTGTTTGTGCTTGATTGGTTGGTAATGGCTAACAGCTTTTCCTTCTCTGTTACAAGAAATGTGACAAAAAAATCGTGCGTAGCATTGGTTCACTTCAGATTCTCCAATCCCGATATTTCTTCACCCAAAGGAAAATCCATGCCTGTTGCACTTTCCCACTTTGATTTGCTTTAAACAACATTCTCGAGAATTGTGCTGATCAAAGCAAAAGATGACATTGCTGGGAAGGAAAGACATTTCCTTTCTCAATTCTGCGATAGAATTAAGCACTTTGTGGTCAGCACAGGTCAAGGTTATTAGCAGCTGTTTCCTGAGTGCCTCAGCAACGTTCTAACCTTCAAGTTTGAGGAAAGCTCCTTACCTGCATACCAAAAACCTACGTAACATTTCTGTTTTAGCAAGTAACCATCCCCAGTGCCTTACTGAGATAGATAACCCAATAGGTGTCAAATATTAAACAGCTGTCTACTGCAGTTGTGTTCATTGGAATTGCCAAAGATTGCTGGATATGAAATTCAGATCTGTAGTGCCATGGGGATAGTTCTATAGCCCTCATTTGGAGAAGTACCCCATTCTAAGTGAGGCACTTGTGCACACATTCCCTGCATGCCCCACAAATCTCCCAAACAGTGCTGCCACGGCGTCACTTATCGCAATCAGCTGATTTGACCCTTGCAGTCTTACACCACATGTGCCCTTTCAACATAATTGCTTGGCACTCACCAAAGAACATGTATTCACCCGCAAGAGGGGCCCAGCAACCACTTTACAAAGTCCAGGCCGCAACTCATGGTTAAAGTGGTTTAGAATAACTCATGCAAATGCAAATTCTCCAGAGGTATGCTGGCATGTCTTTAGAAGTGTTGCAAAGAGTTTCTGGGTATAGGGGGCAGTGTTGCTTTAAACCCTCCTGGCCAGGGCAGAGGATTTGGTGACCTGACCACATAGAGGTTGAGACAAGTCGCTTGAGGTGCCTCTGCGTCTGCAGCACGACAAGGAGATAGAGCAAAGGTTGCAAAGAGGGGAAGTTCTGCTTAATGTCCTTTGCCAAGTTGCAGCTGGATTCCTTCACATTCCTTGGCAGTATTAAGAGTTTGACCGGCAGTTCAGCCAATGCACTCAGCGTCTCATTGTGCATCCTCACCAGTATTCTCCTATATGTCTCACCATTTGTCTGAGTCCCCTGTGGCAGAACTTGTCAATGACCATTGCCCTCAGAGAAGCTGGCACAAAAAAATTCCTTCCCCCTCACCCAACTTCGGCACACCCAGTAAATCATCATGTGCAGAACCGAACTCTATACTGACTTCTGATGGATACATACAATGCCAATATCTGAGCTAGTTGCTGGCTGCTCCAGGGTGTGATATAGCTGGGTAGATCTCAATCCATTAAGTATCTGAAAGCAGGCAATCGGGGGGTGTAGGCAGGTGGGCAAGCACAGGGTGCAAGGCATGAGGTCACATGGTCACAACACCCACAGCTTGCTCATCATGCCAGACAACAGGACGAAGGAAATGAGGGAGAGCTAGGATTGAGAAGCAGCATAAGTCAGTACCGGACCATCACCCTCAATATTCTCAGGAGTGCTGAATACCACATTCTCTGTCGCAACTGGCCCCATGATACAGGAAACCAACTATTCCAGAGAGTTCAGGCAAAGAACAGATCCTATTCCTGCCACCCCTTATACTTACCCTGCTAATCCCCCTTAATTTAGCATGGCTAATCAAGCTAACCTGCACATCTTTGAACTGTGGGAGGAAACTGGAGCAAACCCACACAGACATGGGGAGAATGTACAAACTCCACACAGACAGTGACCCGAGGCCAGAATTGAATCTAGGTCTCTGGCATTGTGAGGCAGCAGTGCTAACCACTGTGCCACCGTGCTGCCCTCTACAATTAGACCAGACAATAGTTTGAGATAAGTGGAATTCTGGGTGTAAGACTGGTTTCATTGGAATGTTTGTGAGGATGAAATGGAGTGTTAGGCATACATTCCGAGTACCAGGGAATGGTGCTGAGTGAGTTATGGCAGGGTTTGGTGCATTGAGCAGATGTCATGTGAAGATGTCTTCATGACCTTGACAACTGTCATGAGTTCATTACCCTACATCTGGCATTAGTGCCAGGTCCTTTGGGGCCAGACTCTGGGAGTTAACCTCCCTGGCTTCCTGCTCCTATATCCTTCTTAGGAGGGTCCTTGAGGGCAACCTGGCCTCAGAAAAAACATTGGCTGGAGTTTTATTGCCCCGCCTGCCACAGGAATCAGAACTGGTGAGGGGTGGAGTATGAGAAGGTCCACTGACATCGGGCGGGATTGTACAGTTTTGGGGTGACGAAGAAAATTCCGGTCATGGTCTCTCTCCTTCTGTGCACCCCCACCATTTCAGCCTACACTGTCACATTCATGGACCCTGGAGTCCTTTCACTCTGACCCAGTGTTGTGTTTCCATTGTTTAGCAATGTTCAGCAGCAACCTCTTGTGATTCAATAGAGTTTTGCTTGAAGAGGGATAGTCTGTCTTTAAGAGTAGTGGGCTTTCTATATCACTTGCTCTTTGTAAATGCTGCTTGGGCACTGCGGAGTGTATGGAAAATCATCAACTCAGGTCAAAGCTGTAATCAGGCAAATGTGGAACAGAATTAAGTTTGCATAAAATCCTGCATTGAAGATGTTGAATGAAGACATTTCTCTGAAAATTTCCAATTGCTGGAATGTCCAATATCAGATTCTAAATGTTTGTGTTTATAGGATGTAATTTTGTCTTTGTTACAGTTGCTTTGCACGAATGTACACATAAAAATACAAATGATTTTGTGAACTCTCTCGGTGTTTGACATTGATAGTTGTTTCAGCCTAAGTTAAGCACTTGCCTTCTTTCCATTACCCATTCTCAATTATTAAAGTAAAAATCTACACTTACTGGAACAGAATGGTCCATCTCCATTCTTATTCAATGGATTTTTCGAACTCTTGAGAAGCAGGTTAACTCCCAGAGTCAGGCCCCAAAGCTAGCTGCTTTGAACAAACTTGTGTAAATATTTTCATTCTTACTTATTGGCTCAGCCGTTATATATGTTTCATAGTCTCTAGTCTGCTGTCGTTAGGCGTCAGCAGAATAACAAAACTGAGTTCAGGCGAATGATGTAATCTCAAAACAATGCTGCCTTTCTAGCAAGTTAACTTTGACACTATTTCCAACTTAGCCCAAATTTTAAACCCCACTGTGTATGTTTATGTCCAAGGATGCTGGACTAGAAATTCAACTGAAACTTTTTTTGGCTGATATCACTTTGGTCCGACATAGTGTGGCTCCTTTACTCATGAGGTCACCACGGGATGTGGAAATTTGGAAAGACAACAACTAGACTCCGTACCAAATTCCCAAAGTATCCCATTTGCCTTGAACATTCACAGTTGAGCAATAAGTTGCAGAATCCATTCGACTCATTCAACTTCCTCAACATACACCTGGAACACTGAGCACACGTTGAACTTGCTGCTGGTAATGGTTCACCAGCCTTAGGAATGAGAATTGGATTGGTGCCACTGTTGTGATACACCAGACTCCTTTCACTTTGTGCCAACCCCAGCTGTTACACTGGAGTCAGCCCAACATGAAATCATGCTCAACGTGACGGTAAGTGAAACAGAGGTATTGATTCAAGAAGTGAATTATGCTACACCAGCCATTTGGTGTCAGATTTATGCAGAAACTAAAGTAAATTCAGTGTCAAGCTGTTACAACAGCAGAAAAGGTGATAATTTTTCATCCTGGAATTTGATAACTGAGATAGTCACCAACAGCCTCAGATTAATTGCTTGGCCAAGATTTTCAATCACCCTTGGGGGCTAGACTGGGAGCGGGCATGCTTTGAAATTATTGTACTAAGATGGTGAGTCACTGTCCTGACATCGCCAAGACACTGTGGAGCTTTCAAAGCCAGTGCAGGGGCTGGGGTCATGGGAACCATCTCATTTCCAATTAGTTGAATGTTAAACTCCTTTAGGAGATTGTTAATGGGCTGAGGAAGGCCAGAGGGTGACTTTCAAATCACACATTGCCAAACCTGAACTGTCTGGTGCAAATGAATGCATAGCCATCTATTCAATGAGAAGAGGAAAGTAATATTTTTTCAAGAGGTGATTTTTGGCAATAAGGTTTATTGTCTCAGATCAGGTGCAGTACTTTTTTTGTTGGCTGTGAGCTATTTCCCTGCATGGTGAGGTTGCTAGGCCTCTGATATCCTTCTTCTTCCATTCTGCAATGCAGCGGCTGGCTCCTTCATGGCAGCCGTCTGCCTTTGAGGGTTGTGTTCATCAGGCATTATGTGCCTCCTGGCAGCAGTCAACGTCATTAACTGGCTGCTGGGCTTGCCTCCTGTCCATTTAGGGCCTTTAGAAGGTACTGTCTAGCCCGTGATGGAGACATGACATAAGGATGGTATTTGGAAATAAAATGGTCATTGGGTTTCTGATCCAGGTTGAAAATCCCAAAAGTGCTCAAGTTAAACTAGGTAAATGTACAGCTGATTCAGTTTGTTCTGATAATTCAGCTCTCATATGTCGTATTGCCTTGTTCATGCTGAAAATCAAGGTGATTGACGAATTATTTTTTTCAATCTTTCACTTTTTGCCTGCTTAAGGCCTACCTGATTCTATTTTTCCATAAGCCTCAAACTAAACCCCTCCTATGAGTTTGGCAGGGAATTAGGCTCATTCGGAGCCTTATTACTTAGAACGGTACGGTGACACAGTAGTTAGCACTGCTGCCTCACAGCATCAGGGACCTGGGTTTGGGTCTTAGCTTGGGTCACTGCCGGTGTGGAGTTTGCACGTTCTCCCCATGTCTGCATGGGTTTCCTCCAGATGCTCTGGTTTCCTCCCACAGCCCAAAGATAGGCAACTTAGGTTGATTGACCATGCTAAATTGATCCTTAATGTCAGGGAGGACAAAAAGGGTAAATAGGTGGTACTACAAGCATAGAGTCTGGGTGGGATTGTGGTCGGTGCAGACTCAATGGGCTGAATGGCCTCCTTCTGCATTATAGGGTTTCTATGTTCTATGTAAATGGGAAACAATCTCACCCAGAATAAGCAGGGGCCTTATTTCATTATTTACACAGGTTTTATCACCCCTCTTTTCATAGGTGCCCTTAACATGCTTCACCTGTGCAATTAGACCTCGGTGGCCTAATCACTGGTCCACCAAATGGCCACTTGAAGAGGTTGAAAAGTGATTCTCATGGGTCAAGAGGACCCCTCAAGAATCAATACCCCACCTCCCCTTCCCCCCAGTAGTCTTATCTGTCAGAACTCTCTGTGGCTGTGACAGAGAGGTCATGCCATAAAATCACCCACCTCACCACCTACCTCACACTCCATGGAATCATCCCCCAGAATAGACCACCTAAATTCCAGGAAAATAAATTTGAAGGGAAGGTTTCCTCCATAGCTGCAGGGATAAAAAATTTTGAAAATGTTTTAGAAAGAGATTCATTGGTCCACCACCCCCATATTGATAGAGGCCAAAATGGAGCCATCTGGTGCCCATTTGGAAATAAAGGGGCTGCATTCTCAAGCTTCACTAAAGTCAGAAATAAAGACAGATGGAGTCGGAAAATTCCAGTAACGGTCAGCATATCAGCTCACTCACCATTCTTGGTGCTGGCTATTTAGGAGATGGCAATTTCAGGAACTGGGATTGTCCTCCTCCCCTACGAGGCAGGCAGGCAATTAGGCTCATTAGGAACCTTATTATTTAGGATGGCATAGTGGCTCAGTGGTTAGCACTACTGCCTCACAGGGTTCAATTCCAGCCTCGGGTAGTCGTCTTGTGTGGCGTCTGCATGTTCCCTTCATGTCTGCATGGGTTTCTTCTGGGTGCTCCTGTCTCCTCCCACCATCCGAAAGATGTTCTGGTTGGGTGCACATTGGCCATGCTAAATCCTCCCCCAGCGTACCCAAACAGGTGATAGAGGGTGACTCGGGGATTTTTCACAGTACCTTCATTGCAGTGTTAATGTAAGCCTACTTGTGACACTAATAAATAAACTTGAACACTCCAAAGATGTGCGGATTAGATTGATTGGCCATGCTAAGTTGACCTTCAGTATCAGGGGGATTAGTAGGCTAAATGTATGGGGTTACAGAGATAGGGCCCGGTGGGATTATTGCTGCAGCAGGCTCGATGGGCCAAATGGTCTCCTTCTGCACTGTAGAGATTCTATTATTCTATTAGGGGGACTTAGTGGCTGAGGGGGGTGGGGGACTGGGATTTTCTACTCGTCTTCCAGTTTCCCAAGCTAATAGAGCGGCAGGTCAGCTGCTGGGGACAGGTGGCCAATACTAGGCTAGGTTTCCAGCACTCTTAGGCAAGTTTATAGGACCACCCTGCCTGCCCTGGGGGTGGGGGGTGTACAGTCAAGGATCTCCCTGTAGTCGGGCTTCCCTCCATCCTAAGACTCTACGATGATGGTCTAGCTGCTTTATCTGTGTGTTATATAAAGAGGTGGCTAAGAGGCACCTCCTTGGTGAGGCACCCTCCCAGTTACTTACCTGGTCATTGAGCCAGGTGCTCCCTTGTGGCTGAAAAGCCTCTGACTGGACCTCCAGCTTCAACAGCCGGCCCACTGTCCTTAACTAGATGGCAAGTCTGTCTCCATGCCAATGACCAGTCTATTAATTCAGGAATTTAACATTAAACAGTTTCCCCGGTGTGTGCGTAGGGGGAGGGTGGGGGCGGGGGGCAGATTCTGACCCCAAAAAAGCCCAGCCTCTGTTTCCATCCTTGGTAGCAAAAATTCAACACCAGTCCATTAGCATATGCAAATAACTGCACTTGTCTGAGGGCTTTACTGCTGCTCAGCAACAGCATTAACTGCACTTGGCTTCAACCTATAAGTTTTTATCAATATCCTTACCTGAAAGTGAAGCCAGGAAGAGAAAGATATTTCAATGTGACCAATAGTCAAATATTATAGGTTTCGATAAGTTGTTTCTCATCCATGTTCCACCTCCCACTCCACCCAATTACAGTCACTTCACCCCTGCCCACCTCCCAATTTACCTTTCTGTCCTGTCTCTGGCAATTGCTACTTTTCAATATGGATGCCATCCTCTTCCTGACCCATCTGTTCCCCCATCTTCAGTTACAAAAGAGCCACTGTGGTGCCAAGAGCTCATTGATCTTAAACCATACTTTGCCACTTAATGGATTTTGTTAAAAGAACTGTCCATCAAACTTATAACTTTATCTGACATGGAAACCTACATAGTTCAGCTAAGACCTCATGCTGTGCTTAATGAATCAAGATTTTTCCCATGAATCTTGTGCAGGTAGAAAATCTTTACAAACTCCATTTTCGAATGACAGGTTTTACAAAAAAAAAGTTCCCCAGGTCATTTGGATCTTATCTTTTTCCCAGAAGCTGGAATCATAGAAGAATCAACGAATACCAACAGTACAGAAGGAAGCCATTGGCCTCATCAGGCCTGCACTGACAACAATTCCACCCAGGCCCTATCCCCTTAATCCCACATATTTCGTCTGCTATTCCCCCTGATATCAAGGGGCAATTTAACATGGCCAATCAACATGACCCGCATATTTTTTGATCATGAAAGGAAACTGGAGCACCCAGACGAAACCCATGGGGACAATATGCAAACTCCATACAGATAGTGACATGAGGCTGGAATTGAACCCAGTTCCCTGACACTGTGAGCCAACAGTGCTAAGCATTTGTTATACTGTTTGGATTCAATCCTTTGAGAGTTGAACCTTACATAATAAAATATTCTTAATATATCAGTATAAGGATCTTTTTTAACAATTGAATAATTGCTAATGGCCCAGAGCAGGAACAGTTTAAGTTTCAATCTTATCTTTACATGTCGCAAATGACCAGAAATTTTGAAAAGACCAGGTGGGATTTTCTGGCCAGTCCTGCCAATGGTGACACCCCCCTTCCCCCACATACTTTGCAGGTTCCCTGGCAGTGGAGGGTGCGAACATCAGGAAAAAGGACAGTGGTGGAAGCAGAAGGTCCCACTGCCGTTCAGTGGTGAGCTGCCTCCGCAAACCACACCGCAAAGGGGAAGGGGGGCAAAAATCCTGTCCATTGAAATTCTCTTCCTGATCCCACATTTATTATCCCTGGTGACACCCAATGATATATAATGGGCCCCCTCCTATCAACATGCCACCCCTTAGTGATATAATCCAAAGGGACTGCATTACTTTGCTCATGTATGCTGATCACAACCATTTCGACCTCAACAGCACCTCTTTCAACTCCTCCATTGTTGCTAGACTTTCAGATTACTTGTCTAACATCCAGTACTGGATGAACAGAAATCTCCCATTAAATATTAAGAAGACTGAAGACAACATTTTCGGTCGCCATTTCAAACTCGTTCCCTCGCTACCGAATCCATCCCACTCCCCAGCAACTGCCTCAGACTAAACCCATCAATTCACAAGCTTAGTGTTAGACTTGACTCTGAGATGAACTTCCAAATTTATGTTTGTGTCATCACCAAGCCTGAATATTTCCATCTCTGTAACATCGTCCGACTTTGCCCTTGTCACATTTCATCTGCTCTCATCATGCCTTTGTTACCTTCAGACTTGACTGTTCCAATGCATTTCTGGCTGGTGTCCTATATTCTGTCAATGAAAGATCATCCAAAACTCTTATGATTCTCTGCTAACTCATGCCAAGTCCAAGTTGCCCATCATTCTTGCGCTTGTCAACATATATTGGCTCCAGATCAAGCAATATCTTGATTTTAAAACTCTCATCCTGGTTTTCAAATTCCTTCATGGCCTTGACCTTCCCTATCTCTGTAGTCCCTCCCAGCCGTACAAGGCCCTGTGATATCTGTGTTCATCTCACTCTGGCCTCTTAAATGTCCTCAATTTCAATTGCTCCACGAGTGGTTGCTGTGCTTTCAACTGCCAAGGCTCATAGCTCTGGGATTCCCTCTCTATCTCTCATTGATTCCCTGCAGTGCAGAAAGAGGCCATTTGGCCCACTGAGCCTGCACTAACAGCAATCACACTCAGGCCCTTTCTCTGCAACCCCACTTATTTACCTGGCTAATCTCCCTGACACAAAGGGGGAATTTAACATGGCCAATCCACCTAACCCGCAGGTCTTTGGACTGTGGGAGGAAACCAGAGCATCCGGACGAAACCCATGCAGACAAAGGGAGAATGTACAGACTCCACACAGATAGTCGCCTGAGGCCAGAATTAAACCCAGGTCCCTGGCGCTGAGAGGCAGCAATGCTAACCACCTCTCTCCTCTTCCCTTTCCTCCTTGAAGTTACCCCTTAAAGCCTACCTCTTTAACTAAACTTTGATCTTCTGACTGAATATCACCTTATGTGGTTTTGTGTTCTCTTTTGTTTCATGATGCTCTGGTGAGTCACCTTGGGATGTTTATTATGTAAAAGGCACAATGTCAGTTTAAGTTTTGTTACTTCTTTTAAATATCTTACCCAACTTTCTGCAACTTAGTTCTTCTCTCATAATCTAATATTTCTTTCCTTCTCTATATTTCTCTCTCTATGGGGCGGCACGGTGGCACAGTGGTTGGCTCTGCTGCTTCACAGTGTCGGGGACATTGGTTTAATTCCTGGCTTGGATCAGAGTCTGCACATTCTCCCTGTGTCTGTGCGGGTTTCCTCCGGGTGCTCTGGTTTCCTCCCACAGTCCGAAAGATGTGCTGTTAGATCCATTGGCCATGCAAAATTCTCTCTCCGTATACCTGAACAGATGGCAACTATGAGATTTTCACAGTAACTTCATTGCAGTGTTAATAAAAGCCTACTTGTGACACTAATAAAAATGCAGTTTAAGAATTAATAAACTTTGTTTCTCTTTCTGTCCCTGTTTTGGCTCTAATTTGCCCTCATCCTCCATTGTTACTTGGTGTCTTCGTCAATCATTGAATCTCATTGACTAAGGAGATATGCTTTTGATCCCACTGTTCACCAAGGCCTCAGTTCCTTCATTGTCTGCACCATTCTGTTATAAGCTCACATTTCTAGCAAACTCCAGCGCAAAAACACTTAGAAATGAGGGAGGCTAGCAAATATTTAATAGCGTACATTATTAGATTCTCCAATCTGCAAGATCTGGCCCAACATTAAAGCAGTTTAAAGTTGAGTGCAGCTGCCAGTTTGTTCACAGACCAGAGAGCTCAGCTTTGCTGATGTTCAGGGCTGTGGGAATGTAATTAATTGCAGTACAAACTTTGGCTCTAATCAAACTAAACCAGTCAATAAGTGTTGGTATCTGAAGGTAGTGGTTGTATAAAAGTTTAATGGTCATCTTGACAGCAGTCAGGACTTGCTTATGCAGGCAAGTGGTGCTCCTGCCTAGCCTGAAGCAAGAAAATTGTGCCCTCAGGATATTTATGTTTCCATTAGTGAGTGCTCACTTTTCTCCTTATTGGGAATATACAGAAAAGCTGTTCTCCCAAGTCTTCCCTTTAGATCATAACAATATTATTTGCCTCAGAAATATCTTTGCAGTGCAGTGGTCATAATGTAAGCAAGTGAGCATTCATTCCGCGCACGGAAAGATCCCGCAGGCAGCGATGCTATCCAATTAATCTGGTCTGTTTAGATGATGTTGGTTGAGTGAGAGATGACGGGCTGTATTTTGTCATTCCTCTAGAGACAGGCTGGGAGGGCTCGTAAAACAGCAACAGAAGGTGTTGGGAGGAAAGGCTGACATCTTCCAGCTGCCACAGGATATTCCCAGAAGTGGGCTGTATGTCGGATACAGTATACTCCTACCTCTTTGCACCTTCTCAAATTCCACTTCTGGCCATCTGCTGACCAGGAGTTGGCTGCTAACTAAACCAGTTAATTAGCCAACTTGCAGAAATTTTAGCAAAACACCAAGATTTTACCTGCATCTGCAGGCACCACACCCAATACCACTGGAGGCAGAGGGAGAAGGGCAGATGGTAGGAGGGGGAGAGCAGTTGAGAGGTCTTCCTTTCTCACCACTCCATCTCTCTCAGTGCCCCACCATTCTGACTTATGCACCTTCTAAATTCCAGCCTCACCCCACAATCAGACATGACGTATAAAGCCGCAGATGGCGTAGTCCTTCCCCTCTTCCTTTCCATCCACTTATCGTTCCACATCCTAAAACCCCCTGTTGTGTATTTATGCTTTCCCTGCCAGGCCAGACAGTGGTGCCTGAGGGTGGAGAACTGGAGAATCTGAGGATGAAGCACAGTCATTTGATCTGACGCACATAGCCACCAGCTCAGAGTCTGAGACTCTGCCTGTCATCAAGACAAGATCCGTATATGATAGTTGCCAGGTACAAGTGGGTTTCAGCTAGGCCCAGGGGAAAGGATAGCCCTCATGTCATCTCCCTAGTGGGGGAGGAGCCCAATGAGTTCTGTTTCAGTGCACTCAGACAAAGCCACCAGTGAGGAAGAATACATAGATAGGTGGTGGCCATGTACACCAAAATGCTGGGTGTACTGGCAAGGCTTACCTGATAGCCTCTTGCCATTGTCAAGAAACATGGTATAGGGCATCATGCCAAGCTTTCAGTCCATCATTTCCGGGGAACAGAGATGGTCTACTCCATGACTGCATGCCTCAGCCCTGACACCGAGTCTGTAGGCAATTGCTTCAAATGCCATTGCAATACAGGCAGAAGTAACCTAATGCCTGATTGCTGCAATGGGAACTCAGGCTGTCATAAGATCCATTCTTGTTATCATACTTGTTGAGACCAGATCAGAAACTCTGAGGTGTTTTATGAAGTTAGCCTAGACCTGAACTTTTACATTTGATTTTGGCATTAGGGTTGAGTATAACTCACTAGTGAGTATATCACTCCAGGTATGATTCAAATTACCCACTAAGAAGCTTTTATCAAAACAAACTTTATTTAAGAACACAGTTAGAATATAACAAAAAGAATTAGTATAACTTTTACAAATTAAAGTACTTAATCATGACAAAGTATAATTCTTAACAGCAACTTCCTCTATTGTTTCAAGTATCCCCCATAGACATGAACCACTTATTTAGAATCAGTTAGCATGAAAGATGCTTACATGGGCACTGGATTTCCAGCCTTTTGAGAGTTCTGTCTATGATCCAAATAGACACGTGTCTTCTAATTCTCATGCAGCAACTTCCAAAAAAAGCTCCACCTCCAAAAAGTAGAACCTGAGAGAAAAAAGGCTTATGTCTTGGCAGATTCTAATCTCCACTTCAGACAGAGCAAGCAACACAGAGAAAGTAACCTCTCTCTAAAAATCCCAAAAGCAGACTCTCTTGAGTTCTCTATGAAAACCTAACAGTACCCAGTCATATGAACTTACCTGTCAATCAATCCAATCAAGCTCCACTCGGAAATATCCCAGGGGAAAACACAAAACAGCAGAACCCTGCATTAAATCAGATCAAAACAAACACTGCATCAATTATATTGCTGCAGTAACAATACAGTGCAGCTGGATCCAGACAAAGCAGCTCCAATAAAATAGAAGGGATTAATTCACTCAGCACAAAAACTAAAACATATTTCTTAAGGACACAGTAACATGGCATACCAATTCAGCTTCATGCTATATAGGTTCAGGTTGTTGCCATCATGTGGAGACCAGTGCTGAAAGGAACTTGGTGGTTTTCAGCACAGTCCAACGATCTATCCTCCAGTGGGTTATTGGATTGCTGAGCCATTTACCCTGATGAGTGGCAGTGGCTCCATACTGCAAAAACATGCCTTTCTTGCTCAGGATGACATTATTCATGTCATTCTGCCAGTATCCCTGCTGTTGCCTATCAGTCGGCCAGCTGAGACTGTTGGTTCCTATACTAAGATAGTGCAATCCAAAGCCCAGAGCTGGTCGAAAGCATCTTGCAAAGTCATCTGAAGTTTTCAGATCTTGCAAGGTCACCTGAAAGTCACCAGCCTGCCAAAGTGATCCTGTAGCCATCTGCATTGGATAGCACATCACAGAGCGTCAAACCAGTTAAAGACACCACTGAACTTAAGGGAATGAACATAGAACGTAGGACATAGAACACTACAGCACAAACAGGCCCTTCGGCCCACAAGTTGCACCGATCACATCAACACCCACCAATCCATAGACCTATCTATAACCCCCAATCCCATTAAATCCCATATACTCATCCAGAAGTCTTTTAAAAGACCCCAGCAAGTTCGCCTCCACCACCACTGACGGCAGCCGATTCCATTCACTCACCACCCTCTGAGTGAAAAACTTACCCCTAACATCACCTCTGTACTTGCTTCCTTGCACCTTAAATCTGTGTCCTCTCGTAGCGACCATTTCAACCCAGGGAAATAGCCTCTGAGAATCCACCCTATCTATCCCTCTCAACATTTTATAAACCTCTATCAGGTCGCCTCTCAACCTACGCCTCTCCAGGGGGAAGAGTCCCAGCTCCCTCAACCTATCCTGAAGATGAATAGTTAATTCATAGTTGCATGGATCATTGGAAGTATTGTTGAATAACATTGGTATGAAGTGATTGCTTTGTTGTGTCTTCTATTTCAGAATTGTGGTCAAGAGGATACTTGAGCAACAATGATCTAAAGATCTATTTGGGAGAAACTGGGATCTGATGACAACCCATCAGAAGCAATGAATCGCCAGCCACACCCTCCATCCCTCCTCCTCCTCCCCTCAATCCTCCTTCTGAGGAGATCACTATCATGGACTGTGCCATTCTGATGTCAAGGTTGTGGAGGATTCAGCAGACCACCATCAATCAGGAGAGGCACACTGGCAAGCCGTGGAAGATAAACAATATTCTGACAAGCCCTGCAAGATGACTGGTCACGTGAATCATTGCTTCAGGATACCAGTGATCTGTTTCTCATCATTCCTAGTTGAAGGAAGTCATTGTAGGACAGCTGGCTGGGTATGGAGTGGACAAACTTGTCAGCAAGTAGCCACTCCCTGAGTGAGATGTAATTACAGATGCACCAATGGATGCAGGTCCTGGCTTTCACAGGTAAGTGAAGAAACAACAGAAGCTCCAGCTCTGTAATGCTGTCAGATATATTAAGTAAAAAGTCTGACAACACCAGGTTTAAGTCCAACCGATTTATTTGATAGTACGCTCACTAGCTTTCGGGTTAGTCCCTTCGTCAGGTGAAGGGACTTGACTTTGTCAAGGGACTAACCCGAAAGCTAGTGAGTTTACTATCAAATAAATCGGTTGGACTTAAACCTGGTGTTGTCAGACTTTTTACTGTGTTTACCCCAGTCCAACGTCAGCACATCCACATCATGAGATATATTAAGGCCCAACTATATGTTCCAGAATTTAGCAAAAAAAGTGATACATTGCACGTCCGTCAAAAGCATCTGTTCAGTGGGCAATCCATTGCAGTTGAATTTGAATGACTATACATTTGAATGCAGTTTCGGTCTTCTTTTCTGAGGATGGGTATTTTTGCTCTTGAGGGAGCTCAGAGAAGGTTTACTAGGTTGCCTCCAGGGATGGCGAGAATGATGTATGAAGAGAAATTGACTAGGTTAGGATTGTTTTCACTGGAATTCAGATAAATGAGGGGGGGATCTCATAGCGACTTATAAAATTCCAACAGGACTAGACAAGGTAGATGCAGGAAGGATGTTCCCAATGGTGGGGGTATCCAGAGCGAGTCTGAGGATACAGGGTAGACCATTTAGAACGGAGATGAGGGGACATTTCTTCGCCCAAAGGGTGGTGAACCTGTGGAATTCATTACAACAGAAAGTATTTGATGCAAGAACATTGAATGTATTTAAGAGGCGGCAAGATATAGCACTTGGGGTGAACGGGATCAAAAGTTACGGGGAGAAAGCAGGATCAGGCTATTGAGTTGGATGATCAGCCATTGTGATGAATGGCGCAGCAGGTTCGAAGGGCCAAATGGCTTCCTCCTGCTCCAAACTTCTATGTTTCCATATTTCTATAATCAGGTGCAAACATTTTCTAGTGAAGGGGTTTGAAATCAATTCATCTGTGAATTACGCACAGTTAGGAAGAGACATTGGCACGATCTTACCACCCACTCATGCCACACTCCTGCTGCAGTGAAGGCGGAGATTTTGGTGACAAGCTGAATCTCCGTTCACTGCAGCGGGATAGGAAAATCCCACTGACGTGAACAGGGGGAAAAATCTGGCCCATTTTCAAACTTGTAGGGCACAGAAAGTGTTGATTTTACATTCCTCTATATCATGAACATGGTGCAATTGTAATACTTTGTAAATCCAAACTATCCACAAGTAGAATATGTTAAAAATATAAATTATCAAAGTTTACTTGGACTCACCACGCTTTCATGTATCAGCTCCATTGCAAGATGTCCTGCCTCTTTTAAGTTGCATGTGCATCTTTGAAAAGTGTGCACTAACCACGAATTGTTCTTGCTTAAACCAATTCTAAAGAATAACACATCATTCTAAAATAAGTCACTGCAGAATGAGCATCTTTCCATTTTCAATGCTTAAAATACCCATTCTCTTTTATTATTTTTACTGGGTGAGCTCACAGCTCTTTTCTCTGAGATATTTCTTCAGCTAAAGCACATTGAGGTGCTGGGCGGAATATTCCAGTCTTGCCCGCCACAGGAATTGACAAGGGTGGGACCAGAACATTCCATCCACGACTTTATTCTATTAGCGAGAAAATAAATGTGGAGAACCTCAACACTATACATCCACGTCAACCAAAGTACTAAAATTAACAAAAAACAGGAACTTCAACCCTCTGGAGTCTATTCCAAGAATCCAGTAAAGGCTAGCATCATTATTACATGCAATAGTGCCAGATATTCTCATGAGTCATTAGCGTTTGATAGTGATCAGAGTAAAGGTTCGTTATGTTGCAGCTATCATGGCATTGGCAAGAGATTTCAGATGTTATTAGGAACAAAAGATATTTATTGACAAGTGAAACTTGGTACAGGAGGTTTGCAGCTCTGGGCTGCCCTGGAACAGCAGCTCCAGTCATCACATGCTTGCAACAGGGCTTCTAGAATATTCTACCTGAGCGAGGACTCCACGCTCTGGTGTGATCAATCACTCATAATTTCTATTGGTTCCTCAAGTCAGTTGACTTTCTTGGGCTGTACTGTCTTAAAGTGACAGACACAAGATTAACTTAACTTTTAGAAATCTTAAGGATCCTGGATTGTGAATCACAGGGCTGGGTGAGTGGGTGGATGTTGATGGCCTAGTGGCATTATGCTAGACTATTAATCCAGAAACTCAGCTAATGTTCTGGGGACCAGGGTTCAAATCCCCCCATGCAGACGGTAGAATTTGAATTCAATAAAACATATCTGGAATTCAGAATCTAATGATGACCATGAAACTATTGTTGGAAAAGCTAGTCTTTAGGGAAGAAAATCTGCCATCCTTCCCTGATCTGGCCTACATGTGACTCCAAAGTCACAGCAATGTGGTTGACTCTCAACTGCCCTCCAAGTGCAATTAGGGATGGCAATAAATGCTGGCCAACCAGCAAAGCCCATGTCCCATGAATGAATAGAAAGTAGTAATCAAGGACGTGGACCCAACTGATCATTTGTATATAACTATAAAACATGTGAGGTGAATTGAGATCTCTGTCTTACAACATTTCTTTTCAGGACACCTCCAATTAGCAGAGAATAGAGACTGCTACCTCAGTCTAGCTGGGTAGGATCTCAAGCAAGAATTGCAGTGATGAAAGAAGCATTTTTTAAAAATCCTACTTTCACCAGCCAGTTCACTTTTTTTTTACCAAACTGAAAGAAAAAAGAACATTCAAAACAATTACCACATGCAATCTTAATTATACCTCCACAGTACATGGAGTATTACAACCAGTTCCTGTTGAACATCTGTTTTCCAACAAGCTCGATGGCAGCTAGCAGAGAAAGATTAGCCCAAACATACAAAACTAAGCAGCTAGAAACATAGCCAAAGATGCATGAAAGCACAAAATTTATCTCACACACACAATCCTCAAAATTAAAAGATGTAATTATTTTGTTTTTGTTTTGAATATGATGACCATAAGATAAAAAGCCAACGGCATTATATAGAGGTAACCTTGAAGGCACAGTGCAAATGTTCACATAAAATCACAAGGACTCATCAAGCCAACAGTGTAACTGAGCAAAATGTTCATTCTCCATTATGTCCATACAAGGTCTGTTGAATGTGGAAGCCAGCACTAGAAAAAAAACTAATCCTACATAAACCCTTTCATGTCTTTGCTCCCTGTGGGTTATAAGAGAGCGAGATTCATCACTGCCTTCCCGTAGAAAATGGGAGAGACATTTTGTGTAGGAAATGTGAAAGAAAATCTCCCACTCAAAAGGGGAATGCAAACATCTTTATGTAAATAAATGATATTTAGGTCAGAAGACAAATTTATATCATTTTTTTGTTCACTCTTATTCAACTATTTATCATTTTCACAACAGAGCGCTATATATGACTAAAATGTGAATTCAAGGGCAGTTTAGGAAATATGTGAACACAAATTCTATTTAGTAAATGGGACATACATTTGGTCTGGATTTTCCAACAGGGACTTGCTGTTCATTAAGCTTAAGGTGCCCAGAAATGCTTGTGGGCTTTTCTGCCACATCTTACGGTTACTTGAGATCTTTTTCCACATGGCATCTTCTACAGGGGGTCCATGACGTGCGTCAGCAGGACAAGCAATGGAAGAATCCTCCCTGGGACATGCAGGTGGAAGAAATGGCTTTGGTAATGTCTGTTTATTAGGTGCTACACAGCACCAGACATGCACAGACACACAGACACACACACTTCTGTTAGGAACTATGCCAGTCACCATTCTGGTGTTGTGCACACGCATACGTAATGACTGTTTGCACCATGTTTGCATCTGATACAAAGCAATATTGAACACTATTTTGATGCCTGTGCTGTTATTTTCAAAATTCATGCTCCAGTTTGCCTTAACTCGCCACAGCTCAGCACATGTTGAACAGCATGAAAGGCTCCTCCAACAATGTTATTTAAAGAGGACATGAATTGCTTACAGGTTACTTGCTGGATTATTTCTTCTTGTGCAGGTTTTTGATTGCCTAAAGTTTGAATAGTCTACAGGGTTTTTGCTGAAGTGTTTTCTCGCTCATTTCAAAGCTTGCATTGAAACAGGTTGCAGATGGACACAACAGCGAGGTTGACCTTCTCCTTAGAATGGAGCATGACTTTGAGAATGAAGAGAGACCACACAGAGCAAGACAGGTTGCTTGAACAGAAAGGAGGAGAAGGAAAAGGACTCTCCGCAGCAGGCCATTTCTGGCAAGGGTGTTAGGAAGAAATTGTCTTCAATGACAACCAATGCTTTTGCTTCTCTAAAGAGGTTGTGACTGAAATCTGCCAACTGACACAGCCACAATTGCAACCTCAAATAGACAAATGGCTGGAAGGTGACTGCGGCTCTTTATTCTGTGGATCTGGTTCCTTCCTGGAGATAGAATCCCTACAGTGCAGAAGGAGACCATTCAGTCCATTGAGTCTCCACTGACTCTCTGACAGAGCATCTTGCCCAGGGTCACCATATCGCCATAACCCCTATGCATTTACCATGCCTGATCCACCCACGCTACACACCTTTGGACACCAAGGGGCAATATACCTTGGTCAATCCACCTAACCTGCACATCTTTGGACTGAGGGAGGAAACTCACGCAGATACAGGGAGAACACACAGTCTTAACACGGGCAGTCACCCAAGGCCAGAATCGAACCTAGGCCCCTGGCACTGTGAGGCAGCAGCGCTAACTACCATGTCAAAACTTATATCATACAGTTTGCAGTACAATGTTGCAAAAACTCATCTCATTCTGTTGCCCGCTACTAGCTTGCAGCAGAACATGAGAGATCACTGTTTGTAGATTTCCCTGTGGTGCAGGATGCAGCTGACAGTCTTGCCTGTGCCTCAGGTAAACAATGCCATTTTCACAAGGAAAAACAAATTGAACTGTCTCAACGCTCAGTTGGTATGTGATCACAAACTCTGCACCATGCACGTGAATTCCCATTATCCCGACAGTGGACATGATCCCTTCATTCTGTGACAGTTGACTCTGCCATCCATACTTGAACCTTTACCATGTTACTAGTTTGCCATTGGACAACAGGTGTTATCTACTCAGGACAAAACTCATGGTCCGGATCTCACACACATGTACGTAGCAGACAAACAACGAGAAGCCTGCTGTAACACAAAACATTAGAGAGCACACCTCAAGTAACTTTTCCACTGCCAAGATGATGCTGGAGAAGCCTTTCAACACCCAACTGAATAAGATTTGTATTCGTATGCTGCATTCTGAACATCCTCAGAAAATAGCTTGGCCATACTGATCAGGCACGAAACAGAGGAGCAGGAGCATCAGAAAGTGAAGGATGAGGGTATGGAAGAATAGAAAACACAATAGGAAGTGAAGGAACGGGAAAAGGAATGGAAGATGAAATGTATACTGTCTCTTCCTTTGTATATTTAAACAAGTAATGAGTGATGCCACTTAAACAAAGGATACCTCCCCTCCACAGTTCTTATCTTTCCTCTATCACTATCATATTGAATTAAATATCCTAATCATTACATGTAACTTTGTGTCGAGAAAGCAAAATGAAGAGAAGGAAAGAAAGATAGAATTAAGAGTGAATAAAAGAAATGGATTGAAAACAGTTTGATTTTTAATAAATCCTTAAGAAATAAGACACCAAACTTGTATAAATAAGTTTTCAGTTTCAGACAGTGTAACTCAGATAGCAACTTTTCAATTTCCAAATTTAATTGTGCACGTGCTATGCAATTTGCTCCATACCTGCAGTGAATACTGATCATCTCACACTAATTATTGCAAAGGCCAGGTAACTGAGATGGTACGGTGGCATAGTGGTTAGTGCTGCTGTCGCACAATGGTTAGTGCTGCTGTTTCACAGTGCCAGGGACCTGGGTTCAATTCCTGGCTTGGGTCACTGTCTGTGCAGAGTCTGCACATTTTCCCCATATCTGCATGGGTTTCTTTCGGTTGCTCCAGTTTCCTCCCACAGTCCAAAAGATGTGCTGGTTTGGTGCATTGGCCATGCTACATTCTCCCTCATCGTCCCTAAACAGGTGCCAGAGTGTGGCGACTAGGGAGTTTTCACAATGACTTCATTGCAGTGTTAATGTAAGCCTACATGTGACACTAATAAATTAACTAGACTAATCTTCCTTTCCATAAGAACTGCATTACACCCTGCCATCTTCTTCACAGAACTCTGTACCCAAATCTGTTAATTATTTAATCTAAGCTGCTCATTAGTTATCATTACCAAACAATTTTTAAGTGTCTAATTCACCTCAGAAATGTAGCAACAAGGTTTTTAAATTGGAAATCCCTTCTTGCATCAAAACTCAGCTGAGTGAAGAACCATTCTCTGCACACAGGAAATTTCTTTCAAAGACTCAAACATCGGTGACTATAAAAATGAAATTTGATTATTGAAACAAGTAACATAATCATGTGCGATGTATATTTTAATTGCACAATATATCAACTCAAGACATAACTTTTTCTGTTGTGATGCCCAATGAACAGGACAGCCAACCTCAAAACAACCTATGTACAACTTTTAATATTTTTTAAATTAAACAACAAAATTTTAACTGAGCAGAAACTAAAAATAGAACGTTTTAAATTTTGCTGCTTTGACAGATGCAGGTCTAAAGTAATAGCCTAAAGTCAGATTCCTAAACACCAGAACCCAACTATGAATCAAGCTTGTCTTATCATGCCACACATCTGTAGCCCAGACACAACTTGTAAACTCAAAACTTTACTCCACATAATGATTAAAATTATAGCAACTTGAATCCAGGCAAACATTTAAACATACCTGGTTCTTCTAATATTTAAACAAGTTGGAGTGTATTCTGTGACTAGCACTGTTCCCCTATAGGCATTAAATTATAAAAACAAGATTTGAGTTTATTATAGGTACTTAATGAACTCATAATAAATTCCTCTGCACTTTCTAATGTGGGTATTCATCCATTAAGAACATGCAGAGGAATTTAGCTTAAGTGTATTAAGTATTCCTGTGGGAACAACATAGTTGGGGAAATGTACTATTGATTTTAGTCACTGTATAAATTTCTAGCCCTTAATTTTTTTTAATAATGTCCAGATTTCTTTCCTTCTTTCCTGAAGGAGTACATTTCCATAGGAAACAAACAGCCTTGACCATCTTGGACGGCATGGTGGCACAATGGTTACCACTGTTGCCTCACAGCATCAAGGACATAGGTACAATTCCGGCTTGGGTCACTGTCTGTATGGTTGATACATTGTCTGTGTGGGTATTCTCTGGGTGCTCCGGTTTCCTCCTCACAGTCTGAAACGTGCTGTTTAAGTGCATTGGCCATGCTAAATTCTCCCTCCATGTACCTGATCAGCCGCCAGAGTGTGGCGACTAGGGGATTTTCACAGTAACTTCATTGTAGTGTTAATGTAGGCCTACTTGTGACACTAAAAAATGAACTTGAACTTTTGCCCAAGTGCATTCTGTTCTTATTTGAGATGGACGGTGAGTGGTTACTTCTAACTCCAAAATCAGTTGGTTTTGTATCTGGTGGGTGTTAAAATTTAATAAGGAAATCTCAGACTCAATCCCAAAATGCTTTAAATCCATCCACTTCTGCTTTGAGTGGAAATGAGGAAGGGGCAAGGCAACCAATCCACTCCCAGAGAGCTAATTGGCCATTTGAATACTAAAATGAAGCAACGTGCCTCTCATTTAACCTGATCTTTCAGTTTAACCCCAGCCAGCTCAGTTTCACTGGCGGAGAGAAATCCGGTAGCTAAGCCTGTGCGGAAAGTGATGTATCTTTATAACATAACTTGAGGACCAGGCAAAACAAGAATGCTTTTCTTCTGGTGCACCAAGCTTATTTTCTTCCCTCTGTGTGATCAGGTCTACCCATGATCAGCACCCCATCTAAAGACTGTGCCACCATGAAATCAATCCCTCAACCCTTGCCAGATCAAAAATTGAACATCAGCTACACAATTGATTCTCCCCACCAGGGATCTGTTTCCTTCCAACACACATCCTTATTTTTACTTTTACAGATGCACCATAGAAAGCATTCTTTCAGGTTGTATCACAGTTTGGTATGGCTCCTTGTTATTACTGCAAGAAACTACAGAAGGTCATGAATGTATCCCAATCCATCATGTAGACTCGCCTCCCATCCATTGACTCTGTTTACACTTCCTGCTGCCTTGGAAAAGCAGCCAGCATGTTGACACAGTGGTTAGCACTGCTGCCCCACAGTGCCAGGGACCTGGGTTTGATTCCTAGCTTGGGTCACTGTCTATGTGGAATTTGCAATTCTCCCCCGATTGGCATGGGTTTCCTCCCACAGTCCAAAGATGTGCAGGTGAGGTGTTTTTGCCCAAGCTATTTTGATGCGAGTGTCAGGGGATTAGCAAGGTAAATACGTGGGCTTAAGGGAATTAGACCTGGCTGTGGTCGGCGCAGACTCAGTGGGCCAAATGGCCTCCTTCTGCACTATCGGGTTCTATGGTAACCCAGACATTCTCTCTTCTGCCTTCACCCATTGTGAAAAAGATACAAAAGTCTGAGGTCACATACCAACCGACTCAAAAACGGCTTCTTCCCTGCTGCCATCAGACTTTTGAATGGATCTACCTTGCACTAAGTTGATCTTTCTTAGCTTTTCTACTCCCTAGCTATGTAACATTACATTCTTCACCCTCTCCTTTCCTTCTCCATGTGCAGTATTCTTCGTCTGTATAGCGCACAAGGAACAATACTTTTTACTGTATACTAATATATATGACAATAATAAATCAAATCAAAAAATGAAATCAGATCACATCAAGGCTGGCATCAAAGAATGGAACCCACCTTTTTTTCCACTGAATTTCCTAAGGAATCAGTGATCAATTCCTCACCCTGCCACCTTAGAAAATCAAGCAAGGTCTGTCTTGTCCTTTGATAAGATGGCGGTGAGCAATCTTCTTGAACCGCAGCAGTCTATTTGGTGTAGGTATACCCAGAGTGAATGAAGGAGTTCAAGATTTTGCCCCAGCAACAGTCCAGCCCAGCTCGACACAGGCTGTTGTTTGGCTTGCAGGTGATAATGCTCCTATTTGTCTAATTGTCCTTCTATGTGGAGATGCCGGCATTGGACTGGGGCAAACACAGTAAGAAGTCTCACAACTCCAGGTTAAATTCCAACAGGTTTATTTGATAGAAAACAGCAATAGCTTTCGGGGCTCTACCCCTTCGTCAGGTGAGTGGGGAGTTCCCACTCAAAGGGCAAAGAGAAGATTTGCCTTTACACACGATGAAGGGAAATTATCCAACGTTGATGGATCATGCATGGCTGGAGAAGATTCGACTCAAGTGGGCTGAAGTCCACATGATGACCAATGGAGAATCAGATCTCATAAAAATTTTCAAAAAGCACACTGTTGTTTTAATGGAGAATTGGGAGCGTGAATGCCATTACAGTCAAACTGAAAATTAAAGACAGAAGTCACGCAAAATTTTTGAAAGCACACCCTGAACCGTATGCTCTTAAGCCGAAGATGGAAGCTGGCTTGGAGCAACTCGTGAAGACATGGAGTTCTGCAAACTGTCAGCATCAGTGAATAAAAACACCTACTGTTTTAGTCATCAAGAACGATGGATCTGTAAAGATTTGTGGAGACTTCAAATTCACCACAAATCCAATGTTCTGAACAGTGCCCATTACCTCGCATTGAGGACCTATTTCCGGGATTGGTGATGGGGACAAGGGAGGGAAACTTTGGTGTTTGGTGGCAGCATCATGCTGGAGTTCAAAGAAATCTTGGAAGCTGAGCCATTGAATATGGAAGCTGGTGGGGTGGAAGGTGAGGGCAAGGGGAACCCTGCCATGGTTCTGAGAAGAAGCAGAAGGGATGAGACTGGAATTGTGGAAAATGGAATTGACTTCGTGAAGAGCCTGTCCACCACAGTGGGGGAAAAATCCTTGTTTAAGCAAAAAGGACAACATATTGAAAGCACTGACTCATAAGTTGACATTGTCGGAACAGGTGCGACTGGGCCGGAGCAACTAGGAAAATTGAGCAAAGTTCTAACAGGAAGAGGGCTGGGAGAAAGTATAGTTAGGACAGATATTTCTAGAACTGAATCATGTGCCTAACGTGCACTTATCTTTTAATTATAGGAAATTAAAAGCACAAAAACTTAGTTCAGCCGAACCATAACATTTAAAATGAGGATATTTTCTTTCACAATCGTCAGCTCGTTTGACTTCAGAAAAATCTAAACAAACCATTTTACTCTTTAATTTCCAGAATAGAAATAAAGGAGAGGCTCCCAGCACAGTGGCACAGTGGTTCGCACTGCTGCCTCACAGTGCCAAGGACCTGGGTTTGATTCCCAGCTTGGGTCACTGTCTGTGCAGAGTCTACATGTACTCCCCATGTCCATGTGGGTTTCTTCCAGGTGCTCCAGTTTCCCCACAGTCCGAAAGATGTGCTGGTTAGGTGCATTGACCATGCTAAATTCTCCCCCAGTGTACCCGAACAGGTGCTGAGAGTGTGGCGACGAGGGGATTTTCACAGTAACTTCACTGTAGTGTTAATGTAAGCCTATTTGTGACACTAACAAATAAACTTTAAAACAGATTAGGAACAGCTTGGTTACTCCTTGGGGTGATTTTTCACTGTGTCTCTTCCAATACTCAGCCATTATGTCACATGTCACATCTATGTAATTTTTCGAGGCTTTGCACAACTTTTTCACTGCAGTTTTCATGGGCATGCAGGAAGATCCTCACAGATGCTCACACTTTTTATTTTGGAACACAACTAGAACTAAATCCAGCCTTGGCTTGGGGGGGGGGGGGGGGGGGCGCGGGGGGGGAGGAGGCAATGGAGGGGAAGTGAGGGGGCAGGGCGGGAGGAATACCGCTTTATCAATCTAATAATTCCTTTTGTAATAGAATCATAGAATCCCTACGGTATAAGAGGAGGCCATTTGGTCCAATAAGCCTGCGCTGACAATAATCCCACTCAGACCCTCTCCCTGTAACCCCACATATTTATCCTGACACTAAGCAGAAATTTAGCATGGTCAATCAACCTAACCCACACATCTTTGAGTGTAGGAGGAAATTGGAGCACTTGGAGGAAACCCAAGCAGACACAAATAGAATGTGCAAACTCCACAGAGTCACTCAATGTGAGAATTGAACCTGGATCCCTGACACTATGAGGCAGCAGTGCTCGCCTCTGTGCCACTGTGCCAGCCTGCCACCTCAATATCACCCATGGCTTCCTTATTGTATATTGGGACACTTCATATTCCAAATTCCATGAAAAAAACAAACAAGTGTCCGGCAATGACCATCATCAAGAGAGAATTTAAACATTGCACCTTGACATTCAGTAGCATTACCATTGTTGAATTCCCCCAGTTTCAACATCCTGGGGTTACCATTGTCCAGAAACTTTACTGGACTCACCATATAAATGCTGTAGTTACGAGAGGCTAGGAATCCTGTGGTGAGTAACTCATCTCCTAACTCCTTAAATCCTGTCCAGTATCCACAAGTAACACAGATTACTTGTCTGGATAAGTGCAACTCCAAGAAAACTGAAGAAGTTTGACACCATAGAACCAAAGAATCCCTACAGTGCAGAAAGAGGCTATCAGGTGATCGAATCTGCACCAACTCTCAAAAAGAGTTGTGTCTTCAGGTTTAAATAATGGGACAATTTTATTCATTCAAAAGATGTGACACCGCTGGCTAGGCCAATTTTTATCGCCAATCCCCAACTGCCCTTGAGAAGGTGGCGGGGAGCTGCCCTCTTGAAACTGCAGTCCATATGACATAGCTACACCCACAGTGCTGTTCGGATAGAGGGTCAGGCCCTCCTGATCCATGTGACCCCAAGCATCTACCATGTCCAATCCACTTAACCTGCACATCTTTGGACTGTGGGAGAAAGCTGGAGAACATGGAGAAAACCCACACAGACATGGGAGAACATGCAAATTCCTCATAGACAGGCACTCAAGGCCGGAATCAAACCTTGGTACCCAGCACTGTGAGGTAGCAGTACTAACCACTGTTCCACCATGCTACCCATCCAGAACAAGATTGGCAATCCATCCACAAAACATTCACTCTCTCCATCACTGATGCTTAGGAGCTGCAGTGTGTACCATCTACAAGATGCACTACAGGAGCTCACTTAGATAGCGCCTTCCAAGTCCACAATCATTAACATCTAGAAAGACAAGGACAGCAGATGCAAGAGAATACCACCATCTGAAAGTTTCCCTCCAGCCACTCATCGTCTTAACTTGGAAATATTTTGCCGTTCTCTCACTGAAATTCCCTCCCAAACAGTACCGTGGGTGTACCTATGTCACATGGAATGCAGCATTTCAAGAGGGCAGCTCACCACCACCTTCTCAAGGGCAATTGGGGATCGGCGATAAATATCGGCCCAGCCAGCGGTGCCACATCTTTTAAATGAATAAAATTGTCCCATTATTTGAACCTGATGACATGTGGAGTGATAATTCCTTCAGTTATTGCATTTGTTTTTAGCACTGAATGTTCTAAGATTGATGTAGAGATGCTGGCGTTGGACTGCCGGCAAAAGCTGAACAGTGACTTTTGCTACCAAGTAAACCTGTTGGACTTTAACCTGGTGTTGTTAGACTTCTTACTGTGTTCTAAGATTGACAGTGGTTCAAATATCTCCAACGTTGAAAGTATTTGAGATAAAAGGGAAAACCAGAAAATATTCAGTGAATCTGATCGTATCTGTGGAGCAAGACGAACAATGTTAACCTTTAAGATCAATGATCTCTCTGAAAAGTCACTAACCTTTTATATCCTTTTATCTGCTGAAAAAATGTCAATCTCTAGGGATTGGATCCTCATTGCCCAGACTGCTTGTTATGTCAGCAATTTGGGAACATGTAAGGAGACCTTTCGGGCTCAGGGAATTTTGTCAGAATTGTCTCCAACGTGTCCAATAGATCCCAGGAATGCTGAAATTGAGAATGTATCTTGTTTCTAATGAAGGGACAAGAGCGAGCAAAATAAAAGAGTGCAGTTAATGTTTCTGAGTGACATTGTGACAATATAAAATTATTATTTTTTTAAATAACCCACTCTTTTTCCACTGCCTGAATTAGGTCTCAGGGCTGCAGAGCGTTGCATCTAGTTGCAGTGCTGCTCAGGTGGGGGGTACGGGGGGTGTGGAGGGCTTTGGGAATGGGGGTTGGGGAGGTAGTTCCCAGTGTGCCACTAATGTGTTCCATTTCCGGCTCCATTGTCGATGACCATGTTCCAGTGATTTAGGATAGGGTTGGGAGCAAGTGAAGATGGCAAACAGAAGTTCTTACCTTGTTGTACCCAGCTGACATAACAGGGAGTCTGGGCAATGAAGATCCAATCCCTAGAGATTGATATTTCTTTAGCAGATAAAAGGATATAAAAGGTTAGTGACCTTTCAGTGAGATCATTGATCTTAAAGGTTAACATTGTTTCTCTCTCTCCACAGATACTGTCAGATCCACTGAATATTTTCTGTTTTTCACTTTTATTTCAAGTGCTTTCAACGTTGGAGATATTTGAACCACTGTCAATCTTAGAACCTTCAGAGCTAAAACTGTTTGGGCGGCACAGTAGCACAGTGGTTAGCACTGCTGCTTCACAGCTCCAGGGACCTGGGTTCAATTCCCTGGCTTGGGTCACTGTCTGTGTGGAGTTTGCACATTCTCCTCGTGTTTGCGTGGGCTTCCTCTGGGCGCTCCAGTTTCCTCCCACAGTCCAAAGATGTGTGGGTTAGGTTGATTGGCCATGCTAAAATTGCCCCTTAGTGTCCTGGGATGTGTAGGTTAGAGGGATTAGCAGGTAAAACGTGTAGGGATATGGGGATAGGGCCAGGGTGGGATTGTGGTAGGTGCAGACTCGATGGGCCGAAGGGCCTGTTTCTGCACTATAGGGTTCTATGTCTATGTAAAACAAACAATGCCATAATTAAAGGGCTTATTTCCTCCACATGTCATCAAGTTTAAATAATGGGACAATTTTATTCATTCAAAAGATGTGACACCGCTGGCTAAGCCAATTTTCATTGCCCATCCTCAGTTGCCTTTGAGAAGGTTGTGGTGAGCCGTCCTCTCGAAACGCTGCAGTCCATATGATGTAGGTACATCCACAACGCTGTTCGGGAGGGAGTTCCAGGATTTTGAGGTAGGTGTAGATGCATTGTGGAACTTTTATACATACATATTTTGAAATAAGGAAAAAAGTGGATCACAAGGAAAACAACTGGTGGTAAATGAAAGGCCCCTCAGTACAGAGAGAAACTGTCAGCAATGAAATTTTGGATTCTACATTAATAAAATCTTCACAAAATATGGTACAATTCCTACAAGACTTCACTGGAATGTTCCACTCAGAGTGAAGGCTTCAAGAGTTGGAGCTTCTTTAATTCAAATAATAAAGACAATTTGGATAGCTTCCTTGAAAGGAAGAAACTAGGGCTGACAAAAGTAGTCGGACTCTTTGCCAGGTAAATGCAGCCATCTGTGGTGAATGCTGATGGAATTTTGCAGGAACACCAGTTCCAATCAGTTGAAATGAATCTGGGGTTAGTATAATTGCAGAAGGAGACCTGTGGTTTTGGCTTCAAGTACTAAGGGAGGTATGTGGAATGATGTCCAATCTATAGCCATTGTCAGTCAATACATGGCTATCCAAAGGACCTGGAGCGATCTAATATGAATGGGCCTGAAGGAGGTTCAGTTCGTTAACTTCCCCCACCCCACCCCCAGTCAGCACCCATCATGGTCAATCAGGACATAGACAATCCAAATTTCTCTTCACCTGTAATGAGGTTGCCTTATGGAGCAGAGGAATCCAGAGTGTCAGTCGGATTTAAATTTTTAGTTTAAGTTTTCCGCTTATTTATTAGTGTCACAAGTAGTCTTGCATTAACACAGCAATGAAGTTGCTGTGAAAATTCCCTAGTTGCCACACTCCAGCAGCGGTTCAGTACACTGAGAGAGAAATTAGCATGGCCAATGCACCTAACCAGTACGTCTTCTGGACTGTGAGAGGAAACTGATGCATCTGGAGGAAACCCATGTAGGCATGAGGAGAATGTGCAGACTCCTCACAGACAGTGACCCAAACAAGGAATTGAACCTAATCTCTGGTGCTGTGAGGCAGCTGTGCTAATCACTGTTCCACCGTGTCGCCCATTTAGGGAGGAAATTCAGATTAGGTCCTGGATGACTCAAGTGGTGCAGGGAACAATGGATATATAGGACTGCTAATAATTGCATCCTCTTCTTTACGTTGGGGAAGGCGTGTCTGACAAATTTATTGGAGATCTATGAGGATGTGTCTAGGGCGGTGGATAGAGGAGAGCCGGTGGATGTGGTCTTTCTTGATTTTCAGAAGGCGTTTGACAAGGCGCCTCACAAGAGGTTATTGCAGAAGGTAAGGGGGCATGGAGTTGGGGGTAGGGTGTTAGCGTGGATAGAGGATTGGTTGTCAAATAGGAGGCAGAGAGTGGGGGTTAATGGGTGCTATTCGGATTGGCGGTTGGTGACTAGTGGAGTGCCCCAGGAGTCGGTGCTGGGGCCTCAGCTATTTACCATTTATATAGATGATCTGGAGGAGGGAACCAAGTGTATGGTGTCGAAATTTGCTGATGACACCAAGATTGGTGGAACGGCAAATTGCACAGAGGGTGTGGAGAGTCTGCAGAAGGATCTAGATAGGCTGGGCGAATGGGCCAGGAAATGGCAAATGGAATTTAATGTTGGCAAGTGCGAGGTGGTCCACTTTGGTAGGAATAATGGTAGGAAGGACTATTACTTGCGTGGCGAAAAACTGCAGCAGGCGACGGTGCAGGGGGACCTCGGGGTCCTTGTGCATGAGTCGCAAAAACCCAGCCTGCAGGTGCAGCAGGTGGTCAGGAAGGCAAATGGGATGCTGGCCTTCATAGCGAGGGGGATTGAATATAAAAGTAGGGAGGTCTTGCTGCGGCTGTAAAGGGCATTGATGAGGCCGCAGCTGGAGTACTGTGTGCAGTTTTGGTCGCCGTACTTACGCAAGGATATTTTGGCCCTGGAGGGAGTGCAGAGGAGGTTTACTAGCCTGATGCCGGAGTTGAGGGGGTTGAGCTATGAGGAGAGGCTGAATAAACTAGGCTTGTACTCATCAGAGTTTAGAAGAATGAGGGGAGATCTCATTGAGACATATAAGATGATGAATGGGATGGATAGGATAGAGGTGGAGAGACTCTTCCCGCTCAGAAAGGACAGTAGGACTAGGGGGCACAGCCTCAAGATAAAGGGGGGGGCGGTTTAGAACGGAGTTGAGGGGGAACTTCTTCACTCAAAGGGTGGTGAATCTCTGGAATTCTCTGCCCGTTGAGGTGGTGGAGGCTGCCTCACTAAATATTTTTAAGACGCGGGTTGGTGGGTTTTTGATAAGAGAGGGGATTAAGAGTTATGGGGAGAGGGCGGGAATGTGGAACTGAGCCACGACAGATCAGCCATGATCTTATTGAATGGCGGGGCAGGCTCGAAGGGCTAGATGGCCTACCCTGCTCCTATTTCTTATGTTCTTATGTTCTTATGAACTTGCTTCTTACTGGCATTGAGCAGTTGCATATTGACCCACTTACCTGATTGAATATTTTATAGAGTCCTTGGATTTTACTGTTGCTGCTATTCACAATTGCTGAAAGCTGCACGTTAACTGCCATCGGTGGGTGTTAGTTAAGAGAAAGTTTTTTTTATTTTATTCATTCGTGGGAAATAAGCATCGCTGCCTGTCCAGCATTTATAATCCATCCCGTGTTGCCCTTGAATCAAGTGATTTGCTAGGTCATCTCAGACAGCAGTTGAGAAGCAATCACATTGCTGTAGTCCTGGTGTCACATGTAGATCAGACCAGGTAAGGATGACAAATTCTCTTCCCTAAAGGTCATTAGTGAACCAGGTGGGTTTTTCCGATAATCAACATCTGTAGATTCTTAATTCCAGGCTTTATTTTATTGAATTCAAATTCCACCATCTGCCAAGGTAGAATCTAAACCCAGATCCCCAGAACATTAGCTGAGTTACTGGATTAATAGTCTAGCAAAAATACCACCAGTCCATCACCTCCTGAGTTGTTTGAGTTCTGTCTAAATAGCACCAATGGATATCCCACTAGCTACCCAACTCTTTATCTGTTGGCCCCAGCGAGAGAAAGGCAGAATGAGAAGAGATATAGGGATTTTATGGTCTCACTTGTCCCAAAACCACAAAATCCCACGTAAGGTCAATGGGCCTTTCCATGGTTCATCCGGCGCCTACTCCAATTCCTGTGGCAGGTGGGACGGTAAAATTACCACCATAGTGCAAGTTGACCTAAGTAAGAATTATTATAATCTGATGAAGATGAAGACCTGCCTGAACTAGTGACAGTAGAGGTCCAGCCATCAGCCACTTATGTGGGACTAACAACGTGCCCTGTGTTTGCTGCATACTTGATTTTTTTTTCTTTATCATAGTCCATGGGCCAGAGTGCAATCTCGTGGAATGGCAGCCCTCCTAAAACATGGCAAAACGTGTACCTTTGGAAAAACAATTCTCCCTGTGATACTCCACCAAGCTTACAGTAATGCTCTCTTTAGATGTATGATAAGAAAACATGATAAAATTAAGAAAAGTGTAATAAAGGGACCAGTATTAGGAGATTTAGTCAAATGCCACAGCTTTTATTATTTTCACAACTATGGAAGAGCAAGATAATCGTTCTGTAACGAGGTGAAATCTGTTATATTGACTTAGTGCTGCAGCTTTGTGCTGATAGTGTTTAATCTTTACTTTCAATAAACTTGATTTGTAATGTATACAGTCTGATGGAATGTTTATTCTTCTGCTTTCCAAGGCCCAGGAGAATAAGAGAGAACTTGTCGTATTTTCACTTATCACGCTGACTAGGGTTTTCATTTGAATTCTAGACCGCACTACAAAACCTGATGTTGTCAAAATGGTGGAATTTGAAGTCAATTCAAAGGCAGTAGGAGCTCCCCATCAGGTACGTGCTTGGCTGAACTTTAATGAAATTTCTGATGAAACCCGAAAAACATAGCGCCCTCACCCACAGCTTTGATCAATAATCTTCCCACAATTTTCCCAAACTTGGAGCCGCACGGTGGCACAGTGCCTCACAGCACCAGGTACCCGGGTTCAATTCTGGCCTCGGATCACCGTCTGTGTGGAGTTTGCACATTCTCCCTGCGTCTATATGGGTTTTGTTCAGGTACTCCGGTTTCCTCCCTCAGTCCAAAGATGTACGGATTCGATGTATTGGCAATGCAAAATTGCTCTGATGTGTCAGAGGGACTAGCAGGGTAAATGCATTGGGTTACAGGGATAGGGCCTGGGTAGGGTTTTTGTCAGTGCAGACTCGATGGGCTGAATGGCCACCTTCTGCACCATAGGGATTCTATTCAATGCTTCATCTTAAACAACTCTAATTTATTCAGAATTCTTCCACACTGTATCCATAAGACATATGAACAGAATTAGGTCACTTGGCCCATCGAGTCTGCTCCAATTCTAAACTCTCATTAATCACCCCCATCCTGTCTGCTGTGTCCACGCTTCGCATATTCATTTAAAAATCTTGCCGCTTCCTTCAGCCTTAAGTCACCAGCTTGAGCCCTCTGCTCCTTTCTGAATTCCCTTTAAATCCCCCTGTCCTTCCATAGGTCTCTCCACTTTCAAAATCTCTCATAAAATGATTACATGAACTATCCCTTCATATGGGTGGCATGAGGATGCAGTGATTAGCACTGCTGCCTCACAACTCCAAGAACCCATGTTCAATTCCAGCCTGGATGTCTGTCTGTGTGAAGTTTGTGCATCCTCCCCACGCCTGTGTGGGTTTTTACAGGTGCTCTGGTTTCCTTCCACAGTCCACTGACATTGCAGGTTAGCTGGATTGGCCACACTAAATTGCTCCTTAATTTATGTGATTGTGAGTATGGCTATCCTTGATGTTGTGTGTCCCTCAAGCTATATGCCCTTGATGACAGACGAGCGACCTATTCCAAGAATGATTAGCTACAGAAACAAACTAAAGTTTGACCTATGCACCATCAGATGCAGAAAGGTCAAGAAAGAAAAAGGGATACCTTCACTTAGCTCCCAATTCTTGTTCAATATCCAATTTGTCACATGAACTGCACTGGAATGTTATATTATAGTGGGGGCACCATCTAAATATGAACTCTTGCTCTATTCTCCGAACTTAATTTCACTCTCTTGAGCTAGCCATAATTGTGAAGTGGTACTTATCATGAAGGTGTATAATCTCCAAAGCATACATTTAGGTTTGAACTGTAATACATAACCTCAGTTTCAGTGTAATTATAAAGTTCAGAAGTGATAGGGTGTCATCCATGGTTGGGATACAAACTCTGAACGTAGACAAGGGAAATTTGTTTTGCTTGGAGAAGCGCTTGCTTAAAAGATATCAGTTCCATAGAAGGGATCAGTTTGCCTTTTTTGTACCTGGTGATAAAATTCAATATTTCCAGGTCCCTTGCATTGTGAGACAGATGCAAGGTAGAGCTTCCTCTTCTCAGCTTCCAGCTGCACTGGCGTGACATTGCAATTTTACACACCAGCCATCTGAGCCACCTGTCTGAATGTGACTGCCAACTTAGTGCCAATTACTGCTGTATTGTCACCATTCTGCTGATAGGCAGCTCAGTGCCCTGCAATGCCTTATCGTCAGAGGAATAGGAGCTCTCACCCCATCAGCTCAGTTTAACAAAACCTGGTAGAGAAGTAAAGGTGTGTTAACCCACCAAGCCACTGACTTTCCCCCAGAACGCACAAAGTAAACATGAGGAACATTCTTTAAAGTTTTCTTTAAATTAACATATTTCAACAATTTGTACTTCAGGTTTGCAAACAATTGGTGAATAAATATTTCCATTGTTTCAATGGCACATTCACCTAAACCTGATGAACAAGTTTAATTAATTTTGTGAAATGTGAATCAAAACACTTCGGCAGTAAGAACAGACAAATGAAGTATATCTATTTTAAGCAGCATAAATAGAGCAGAGAGCATAAAGATCTTGATGTGCAGATAATAATCATTAAATAGATGAAAGCCCAAGTAGATAAAAATCTAAAAACAAACTGAGTATCTGGTTTTGATTCTAGAATACAATAGCAGTTTAAACTTGTAGAAAGCTTTAACTGGTCAATAACTGGAGAATTTTGCAGTTTTGTTGTTTAATTGTAGGAAAGAGGCAAATGAATGAGGGGTGGCACAGCTGTTAGCACCACTGACTCACAGCGCCAGGAATCCAGGTTCAATTCCAGCCTTGGGTCACTGTCTGTGTGGAGTTTACACATTCTCTCCAAGTCTCTGAGTTTCCTCTGGGTGCTCTGGTTTCCTCCCACAATCCAAAGATGTGTGGGTTAGTTTGATTGGCCATGATAAATTGCCCTTTAATGTCAGGGGCTGAGCAGGGTAAATATGTGGGGTTACTGGGTTAGGACCTGGGGGGATTGTGGTTGGTGCAGACTCAATGGGCCAAATAGCCTTCTTCTACACTGTATGGATTCTATAATTCTATTCTATAATTCTATGAATGGAATTGGAGTCACATTAATTCACTGGCATGTTACTATGGATCACAGCTAAGAAAAGGTTTGAAGCGTTAAAGCTTTTTTTTCCCACTGGAGTTGAGAAAATGAGGATGACCTGATTAGAAAAAGTAAGCTTTAAGTTGAATGTTATAGATATGTCTGGGTTCTAAATCTGATAAAGAAAAACATTCTTAGGCACACTGTTGTTGCTATCTCTTGCAGTGATGTTGAAATGATTTAATCTTTGTGGACACAGCATCATAGTCAGAAATTAGCAGATGGCCAATAATGGCCAGCAGACTTTGAGGAATTTCTCTTCTATTGCCTTCAGCAAATACATTACCTGGGTAATTTTGACTTCACTATCTGGCCAGTAGCCAGGCTGAGTGGATTATCCACTAATTAGCCTGTTCAATTTTCACCTCATTGATTTCAATCATATTGAAAATCTGGAGAGTTTTATAATGGAAGGTGGATCCACTTCACCTGTTTATTAGGCAGATGTTGAGGTTGAACGTGAGGAATTTTACCATCCCGCCCGCCCACCACAGGAATCAGAGCAAGTGAGGGCAGACCATGGAAAAATCCATTGACCTCATGCAAGTTTTATGGTTTTGGGATGAGCGAGGCATAAAATCCCAGTCTCTATTCCTTGACTGGATGATTTTGCACATTGATTTGAAGTGTATTAATTGTTTGTGTGTGTGTGTCCGTGTCTGTGTGTGTGTGCACTGCATTGGCATTTTAGTGGATTGTGTTAAGAAGGAATCGCTTCAATTTTGCTTGTATCTGCATTCAGTCATCCACTATAGGGAAACCCGTAACACTAACTCAGTTTGGCACAATTCTGCACTTGAGCATCTGCTGGATTACTAGTTTTGCTGGATCTTAAAGCATGACTCTAAAATGGGAACCTGAGCTCTTTTGGATGACATCTGTTGGGGGAAAACAATCTTTCTGTTGAATTAAGTTTCTGCCACTTTTAATTATTTGCAACAGGAAACTTTACATTGCCCCACAAATGAATTGGTACTTGTCATTGGGTAAGGCTTGGAGAAGGGCAGCACAGTGGTTAGCACTGCTGCCTCACAGCTCTAGGGGTTGGGTTCCATTCCGGCCTTGGATCTGTGTGGAGTTTTCATGTTTTCCCCATGTCTGCGTGAGTTTTATCTGGGTTCTCTGGTTTCCCCCTCACACAATGTGTGGATTGGCCCATGCTAAAGTGCCCAAGATCTGTAGGTGAGAGGTTACAGGATTAGGGTGGGGAGAGGACCTGTGTAAGATACACTGTCAGAGACTTGGTGCAGACTCAATGGGCTGATTGGCCTCTTATGCATGGTAGGAACTCTATTATTTTGGTTAATGAGCTTCCATAGACGTTTGCTGTATTTCTGGTTTCTGACCAGATGAGAATAACTCATTAACCTTATGAAATGTCAGGATGATTTCTAGGTCAGTAAGTGACTTGGTCATTCAGACTTGACAGCCTTGGTCAGTTTGATGTGTGGTTAGTAGAAAGGCTGATGTAATAGAAAGCTGCTCCACACGATATCTGAAACTGAATTATCAGCAATTGGAAATTCCTAGCTATCAGGATTGTTTGTGATGGGGAATTCATTGTTTCCTTTATCATTATTTGTAATTCAGGCAATGAATAGTAAACTGATGCCTTTTCTCCCAAAGGTCGGTACAGTTCAGAGTTCGGATGGCAGAGATTGAAAACTAATTCAATTAAATCTTCTGGATCAAAAACCCAATGTTACAGAAAAAGCACTGGACATGGGGTGCAAGAAATTGGAGCAAGGTGGTGGCAGAAAACGAGAAGGAAAGAAAACTCACAATGAACAGGCAATGAAAAAGATACTCAAAGGACAAATTAGAGAAGCAGGAAATTGCACAAAGATAAAATTTCACTTTCTAAAAGTTCTCACTCACTAAAAGTTCTCACCATTTAACCATCACATGACCAGTTTTGATACATTTATCTTAAGTATTTAAGATACTTTTATTTTAAGTAAATTGAACAATAAGGACACCTATTGTGCCAAACACTGCAAAAGCAGAAAATACTGGAGAAACTCAGCAGCTCTCACAGCATTTGTGGAGACAGAATAGAGCCAATGTTTCAAGTTGGGATAAGGGTTGTCCAGGCTCAAAACATTGACTGTATTCTCTCTCCACAAATTCTGGCAGACTTGCTGAGTTTCTCTAGCATTTTCTGTTTTTGTTTCAGAGTCCAGCATCCGCAGTATTTTGCCTTTAACTAATTTTTAATGGTTGTATCAATTAATCATCTGGTTGTAACAACAGCTTTAAGTGGTAAGCAAAAGTAGAGTACAGCACAAACTGACACACATGTAAAATGTATATTTTTGTGAGGGCAGCACGGTGGCACAGTGGTTGGCACCTCTGCCTCACAGCGCCAGCGAGCCGGATTCAATTCCTGGCTTGGGTCGCTGTCTGTGCAGAGTCTGCACATTCTCTCCGTGTCTGCGTGGATTTCCTCCCACAGTGCGAAAGACGTGCTGGTTAGGTGCATTGGCCATGCTAAATTCTCCCTCAGTGTACCCGAACAGGCACTGGAGTGTGGTGACTAGAGAGTTTTCACAATAACTTCATTGCACTGTTAATGTAAGTCTACTTGTGACACTAATAAATAAACTAAACTAAGTCGATGATAAAATGTATGTTTGCTTGTAAAAATGCAAATATCACATATTACCAGTATCCCCAAACAACTGGAAACTATTAGCCAGCTTTCTTTCAGTTGTCATTTCTTTCTTATTGCAGCATTTTTTCCCCAGTGACCGCCTGTGACAAATGAGGAGAGAGGGAGAACTTGACTCATCAGAAATGGAGCAAGTAATAATTAATATTTCCCACTGATTTACCATTCATTTGCACTGCTTATTTCAAAAGCCGCTTTGCTCACTTAGCTATCAGATACTATACTCCTAGATAATGTATTCCTTCTATACCTATGACCATGTGGCCCCTCCAACTTGATTTTCATGTTTGCTGATGACACCACTGTAGTGGGTCGGATCTCAAACAATGATGAGATGGAATACAGGATAGAGATAGAGAATCTGGTGAACCGTTGTGGCAATGATAATCTCTCCCTCAGCATCAACAAAAAGATAGGATAGTCATCGACTTCAGGAGGCATAGTGGAGGATATGCCCTGTCTACCTCAATGGGATGAAGTAGAAATAGTCAAGGGCTTCAAGATTTTAGGTGTCCAGATCACCAACAACCTGTCCTGGTCCCTCCATGCTGACACCATGGTTAAGAAAGCCCACCAATACCTCTACTTTCTCAGAAGACTAAGGAAATTTGGTATGTCCTCTATAACTCTCACCAACTTTTACAGATGCACCACAAAAAACAGTCTTTCAGGTTGTATCACAATTTGGTGTGGTTCCCACTCTATCCAAGACCACAAGAAACTACAAAGGGTCATGAATGAAGCCCTCTCCATCACTCAAACCAGCCTCCTATCCACAGACACTGTCTACAGTTCCTGCTGCCTCAGAAAAGCAGCCAGCACAATTAAGGACCCAATGCACCCCAGACACATTCCATTCCACCTTCTTCCATTGAGTAAAAGTTACAAAAGTCTGAGGACGCGTACCAACCAACTCAAGAACAGCTTCTTCCTTGCTGCCATCAGACCTTTGAATGGAACTATCTCACATTAAATTGATCTTTCTCTGCACTCTATGAACATAAAACTATATTCTGCACTCTCTCTATTTCTCTGTGACCAGTATGCCTTGTCTGTTTAGTGCACAAGAAACAATACTTTTCACTGTATACCAATACATGTGACAATAATAAATCAAATCAAAGATCCCAGAAAGTGTTTATGATACTCTACAATCCATGGGAAGGGTGCAGAATTGTGTCATCCACAGTTCAGTTTCTTTTTGTCTTTGGGAATTCTGAGTTCAGTTGATTCATAATTAGCTCAGAGCTTGTTGGGTACCTCCCACACTAGATTGAAGCCAATTCATTATTAGCCTGTCTTCAGTTTTTCTTTAATATAAACTTCATGGAGCATACGTCATGACATATGGCAGTCTTGGGATGGTTCTCACGGCCCTGAAGTTATTAAGGGCTGAAGTTTATTGCCTTAACCTTTTAGCAGTGATAGTCACATCTCTCGCATGGCTTCTGATCATCAAACCAATCCCCAGTGTGCCAATATATTCTTTTTTGTACTTCAATGATGCATTCATTGTGTTCATTTGAACAAAAGATTTGTTGCTGTCCACTTAAATGTTGGACATTTGGCATATCATTCCTAAGTATTTAAAAGTTACAAGCTACACAGAAAAATATACTGGTATGGTGCCTTTTCAAATATTACAAATACTCCAGATAAATGTCCAAAATATTTTTTAAAAGCTTCCAACTCACGTGTAACAGATCTGAGCACTTTGTTTGCAGGCATAGTCATTGCATTTGTAACTGTAATACAGTGTGAAACACTTTGAACTGGCTGTATGAGGGGAGTATTGTAAATGTTGTAATTATGGATACAGAACTGTGGACTCGGATCTACGTTTTAACTTCATAAAATAACATTCCTCTTTTTCCCTTGCTTAACTTGGACCTCTTCCCTCCCCCCACCCCCATCGCAGTGAAATGAGTTGGGTTTGTGGATTTTTTTAAAAAAAGGTTTACATTAAGAATGGGGAAGATTGTGTTTGTAACAGGAAGTGGCGCTTGAGAATACAGTTCAAATGTGAAAGGTCCCAGTAAGTCGAAGCCGTGAGTTCGTCAGTGTGCTCAAATGAAAACGTAATGTTGCTGACTGCAGGCTTGGCTTCCTGTCACAGAGAGATCATTTGCAGATGGTTCATATGGGGACAGTTAAAAGGAGAGAAACCAACCTCTCCGAAGCAACCCCCTCCAAACCATTGTAGACTCTGGCCAGGCAGAGCTCTGCTAAACTAAACAAAGCAGAGGAAGTCGAAATATGTCATGCTGTTCTGCTGCATTCAGCAAAAGATAGTTTTGGGACCAACTTCAGGCCTTATAAATAGTGGAAGGGTGGAGGGGTGGGGGATGGTTCTGATGTGTGAGCGGCCAGAATTATTATTGCATTTTTGGTAATGTTACAGCTTTGGGAGGGGATGGGAACTTGCGATTGGTGGAGTGGAGTAGTTTAACTTTCTTGGCGTCTGTGGAAATGAACCGTACTTTGCTTTGTGCTTGAACTGCCTCAGTTGTGTCCACAACCGAGCAGTTTTACTCCCTGCCACAACAACTTGGCTTCTCTCTGCTATCGAGCACTCGCGGAAACAGACTAAATGGCCTGTTTATAAAACTGAGGGTACACTCACTGATAAGTATATTCCTTATGGCCACCTTGGTACTGTCGCTTCTAAAAAGATAAAAGACCCAAATGTTATCTGCTTGCAAGTTGTCCTTAAAGCATCTGTTTTTGTTGTCGTTGTTCGAATAAAATAAATCTGGAGCTCAAAGGGGCCCAGACTATCTTGTGCATCGCTGATAAAATGGAGGTGGGCGGCATGGTTCTTTTTGCTAGTGGATACAAGCCATGTAAACAGATGTGACCGCAGAGAAAGGCAGCAGCTGAATGGTTGCATTGTTCGGCAAATGACTCCAAAGGAGTTTGCGCGGAGTAAGTCAAGCTGCCGGTGGCGAGCTGGAAGAATGAGTTGCAATGGGCTCACAAAGCCAGACAGTGCTCGGGCTCCAAAACGTTTCCAATTGAAACACTCTACTTCATGTTATCCCCTGGGGATTTCTTGAATTCAATGGGCTTTTACAGAGGTATGCGGCTCAGTCTCGTGCAGTTACAGATGTTTCGCATTCAGACAGACCGAATGAAAAATCAGGAGAGACAAGGCAAATTGTAATAGCTTTGCTGTTTCTGGATGGAATATATAAACCTCAAGCACACACGCTCAAAACACACACACACACACAATTACTCACAACACTCACTCAAAACACACACACAGTCACTCACAGACACACAATCACTCAACACACACTCACGCACACACACAACCACTCAACACACACACTCTCTCACACACACAATTACTCACAGCACTCAGTAACACACACATTCACTCACACACACAATCATACAACACCCACACACACTCACACACAATCACAACACACTTACACACACCACACACACACTCACTCACAACACACACGCACAACACACACTCACTCCGCATACACACACAACACACACACACTCACTCATACTCACAATCACATACAGTCACAATCACACACATTCACAATACACACTCACAACACATACAATAGTCACAATCACAAACACACTCAATCATATACTCACTCAACACATTCACAATCACATACTCACAACACATTCACTCACGATCACACACACACAAACACACATACCCACAAACGCACACTCGCATTCAAGCATTCATACATAATCACACTGTCACATTAACACACACAATCATACATCACTCACACACGCGCAGTCTCAGACACACATGTACACACACACAATCGCATATGCACAGACTCACTGACACATACACACACACACACAAACTCACACAATCACACGCACATCACTCTCTCACATGCTCACTCACACGGGGACAAAAGATTCAAAATGTGTCACTTCGATTTCGTTCAAATTAGCCAAACAACGCTGTAGAAACTTCAAAAAAGTATAATCACGTCTGATTCGCAGGCGAGTTCAATGTAAATAAGGGCTGTAAAGTCTGGTGAGCTACTTTTGGGGTGTTTCAACTCGCCAGATATGACAACCTCATTTGTATTTGACACTGGAGTCTAGTGTCCAGCCCTGATGTAACTAATGGGATTGCGGCAGGGAGCTGAAGGAGAGAGATGAACGGTGGAGAGAATCTCAGGCGCTTTACTCAAAAGTGATGTCGTGTCCATCAACCTCGCCTTTAGTCTCCCCTGACAGGATTGGAGGCGCTTTTCTTTACATGAATGTGTCCCATGCATTCATGGTCCTCTTTTAGGCTAATGCCTCCTTTGTCGAGAGTTGAAACCCCGTGGCATGCCCCAGCCCTCTCCCAGCTGCCATATGGCGTGAAAGAAGCAGAGAGTGCACAGTGGAAATAAAATCAAACAGCTAGCAACAGATTACATTGATTTATTTTACTCTTAAGTAAAGCTGCTCGGAACATGGGGCTGAAGACTTCCACTGGTCAAAAGCATCTGCTGCACTGACCCACATAGTCAAGTAGTTAATTCCAACACCGCCCCCCCCCCCTTTTTACTGTGAACAGAAAGATGAAATGATTCACAAACGGACTAAACTATATTGTCTGGCGAGGTACCCCGCCTCCAATTCTCAAAAGCCGTTCCATTTTCTTTCCCCAAATGGCCCCCCGAGTCTGCTGCGAATAGCGCAGCTTCCTCCCCTGAATTTTTCCTTCTATTTTTGCGAGCATGGGAATGGAATCTGTTCAGGACGCTGAACCTAACATGCCTCCCCTGCTGCTGCTGAGAGTCCGGCCAGCTTTCTGGATCAGTTTGTTAAATGATGCTGAACCCGTCCTGCTAATGGTGCCTGTCAAATTCCAGCAGAGGCGGCCAGTAAAGTGGCTTTTGCAGTGGTCTTACTGGGGGTCTCGGGGCTCGAGCAGGCTCCTTCTTCTGCTGTTGCTGCTGCAAGCTCTCTGCTCCCTTTGTCCTCCCTGTCCTCGGGTCAAGAGATCAATCAGGGCCTTGACAAAGCCCAGAAAGACTCCCCCAATAAATTGCAAAGTGTGGCGATGCAGTGTACTGATTAACACACTGCTGAGATTAACATCAGCAGTAAGATATTATCAATTTTACTTATGAACTGTCCATTGGAAAAGTGAAAAGCGGATTACGTTACAAAGGTTAGACGGCTGAATTACCGTCAACGCTGTTTATTTTAACATCCTATCTATGTGGACCTCCTACCTATTATTAAGGACTGTCGGCTGCAAAGAACGTAGCCAAGACAATAGGGCAAATAGGCCAAAGTGCTCTGCCATTCTGAAACGCAGGGGAGACACTGTAGAATGTAACAAATAGTTTAAAATCAAAAATACTGATTGAGGCCACACAAGTCTTGCCAGCCCTAACTTCCCTAAGTCTACAGAAGAGAATCAACTGACTTACTCGAAGAGAGACAGGGGGAAGTCTGAAGTGCCTCTGTGGGGGAGAAAACACTGTTTCATCAGATAGCGCACGCTGGCTATATCCTGAAATAGAACTTCGATTCTGTTTGCCAAGTTCACTGTGAGGTTGAGGTTGAGTTTGGGGATGGCGGGGGGGGGGATCTCTTTCAAGCAACTGAGCTTAACAGAAGTACAGTGCTATTTCAAACAAACAGGGAGTCTCGTGATAAACAAACATGTGGAGCGTGTGCCTAAGGCTTGGAATATAGAAAAAAAGACATGTCAAGGGACAAAGATTAACAAAAGAAGCATAGAAACAAACTGTAGCAAAATGGTGCAGTGGGTAGTAAGATGAACAGAGATGCAACTCTCCAGCAGGCAGTTCGAATATTACAAGTGATTTTTTATGCCAAATGCTTTGCGACAATTATCTTACAGTTAAATAGTTCAGGGTTGGCATGTAAAGTTCGTAGGTATAGTTGGCCTGAGTTTACCCACATGTGCGCCGTATTCTGTATGTTCTAATGTCCCGGGGTTGTTTTTAGCGTAATGCAACATTTTGTTTCAAATGCAAAAGCTCGGGCAATTATAAAATGTTCCTGACTAAATGTGTAGGAAATATTTAGTGCCATGTGCAAGTTTACTCGCTGCAACATGACATGATCAGCAGCACTGCATTACTGATGGCATCTGGCCGAGGTTTTATTACAGTGACAGATGTTTGTGCGTGTTACCGAGCAGATCCTCCTTCGGGGAGACGATTTCCTATTGTAGGACTTGGGACCACTTTGTGTTGTTGTCAGTATCTCTCGGCTCATTGTGAAAGTTGCAAGCAAGCGATGCGCAGTGTTCTTTTTTTTGGTGTGGGGGGAGTGTAACATTGAATTAGAAAAAATTGGGGGAGGGCGGGGGGGTAGAAGAGAGAGAGAGCGAGAGAACGCTTTAATAACTTTTTTCTTGGAGTTAAAAGGTCAGAGAGTCATATGGATAAAAGGGAATATTGCCGGATAGATATTAGTCAGCAGCAAAGCCTGAACGTCTGAAGATTGATCGATCCTCCTTTGTCCTGGCACTCAGTTCTTTTCTGGCATCTAGCACCTGTTGGCCGGGACAAAGATTAAAGCTTACATTCGATGCACTAAAACATCGACGAGGCCGGGTTAACAAAAAAAACAAATTCCATTGTTTTTTAGTGTGAAACTCAATCAGATCTATAAAACTGGGTGAAAACTTTGAGTCTCTTTAGTGTAATTTAATAATTTGTACTGGGATGCCAGGACCATAGACTTGGGCCGATGCCACGGCTGTACATGAGTTCATTTCAAAGCACCGTCCGTCTCGTCTTGTTTGCATTCTACAAGAAAAGCACAGGCGTTTCTGGTACTCTTGTTAAAGAGCCACCTGTAATTTAAAGCTATAATGAAGCCGGCAGTGGCTGGTGCCTCATTTAGCGCCTCGTCGGAATCATTTGCTCAATTAAAGGTGTTTTTGTGAGGCTATATTGAAAAAGGGAGCGTGGGTGGGGGAGACACACGTGAAAGCGAAGTTTATTTTGATTGTCAATTTGATAAACACTCCAAACCCAAAAGACATTTTAACCTCGTTCCCGAATTAGCCAGCACAATATGCAAAACTGGCAAACGACAAATGGTTGCTTTGAATCGAGAGCGGCCCCCGTCACATTTAATGGAATACAACAGTGCTAATGAATAGCCTAATGAAGCTCGAAATCGCCAAATGGAAGACTTGGGGATAAAGTAATCTTGCCTGGGGAATGGTTTTGTGACGAATGTAATGGAAGAGCCTGGGTGTAATATATTGTGGAGATGTTAACTCCAGAGTGACATTATTTTATTTTTGGTATTGATCCATCGATATCACTCTCAGGCTAGTTGGACTTGCATTGATATGTGTCTTGATGCTCGCCACATCAACGTGCCTGATTCAATAATGTGGCTTTTTGTCTGCATCCCAACTTCTGAACCTGCTACACCTGAGTCAAAAAGTGGTCTATCCAGCAGTTTTTTTTAACCTTTTGGGTTTTGACCATTCTGCTCCACGTGCCGAGTTGTGTATTCCTTGTGTAGGTAACGGGGGTCAGTGGGAGTAGGTTGAGATGAATAATCTGCATTGTTGTGCAAGAGAAAGGCAATAAAGGACCGTGTGCCTTTCACTGCTGGTTAGTGGGAGCTGCAGGGGTTAATTGTATGAATGCTAATGGCACAGGCTCAGTGGCAGATGCTCGCGTGCCTTCACAAAAATCCTTCTTCAAATTCCTGCGACAACAAGAAGAGAGGGAGAAAAAGAAATGACTGATGTGCTGGCACCCCGGCGATCGAGATGCCAGAATCCTAGCTACATGCCACCTGCCAGATCTATTGTCACAGGGCTGACAATGACGCCGCTGTTTATTATAGATCAGGACACATTTATAGCACGGCCATTGCAGTTTACTTAAAGACATCTGACAATTAGCTACCCAACAAGTGGATTTATCACTTTGCAATGCTCGTTAAAGAGAGAAGGGTTTAGTTGGAACTTTCAGCAGTAAAATCCTAACTACTCGCAGTAAATTGTTGGTGACTGTATTAACAGATTTACCCTCAGGGAAAGTAAAACAGCACAAAACGCATCAATACTGACAATATTGGCATTATCAATCACGTTTTTAAAAGTTATTCCAAGCAAATCAGCTGGAAGTTTTCTTTTTAAAAAAAACGCAACCAATTCAAAATGCCTCCTTTAATACTCAATGTGAACCGGGATTCGAGCTTTTCAGCAGTTTGCAGTTATGCCTTAAGGCCCCATTGTATAGTTTTGTGACTCGAGTCCATTCGAGTTTGTGTATTTTGAAACATGTTGCTCGGTTTGTGTAGTCATCTGTACGTTGGGGTTTTGTTGTGCACCGATCACAGCCACCGTGCAATGACCAACTTTATTAAATTCTATCTCTGCACTTAGTAATCTAATTTCCAAATTTGGTGTTCAGGCACAAAGCAGCTAGTCGCCCCTATCCAACCTAATTAAACCTGGCAGTTTTTTAGCTGTATTTCACTGGGGCGGGGGGGGGGGGGGGGGGGGAATGTGATTATGATCTATCGCCATGTCAAACTTCATTATGGCTTCATCTGCACTTGGTGCTTTAGACATCAGTGTTTACTTGCTAACTCCACAATGTGATCTTAAATCCGTATCTAACTTTGTTTGCTTGACAGCTCCAGCAAGAAGCTTCTTTGTGTGATTGCCTGTAAAGTTACCACAACATTTTTTCATTCAGTTTTTCAATACTAAAGTATTAATTTTCACAATCAGTTAATCCTTTTACAGTTTGATAAAATACATTTACTGATTATCGTTATTACATGAGTTTAAAAAAAACTTTTATTCTCATTTTTCATTGTCTTGCTCAGGTACCCACCAGTGATACTTTTTAAAATTTATGTATTAGTGTCAGAAGTAGGCTTATATTAACACTGCAGTGAAGTTATTGTGAAAATTCCCTGGTCCCCATGCTCCAGCGCCTGTTTGGGTACACTGAGGGAGAATTTAGCATGGCCAACGCATCTAACCAGTACGTATTTCAGATTGTGGGAGAAATTAGAGCATGCGGAAGAAACCCATACAGACATGGGGAGCACGTGCAAACTCCACACAGACAGTGACCCAAGCTGGGAATTGAACCTTTGTACCCAGTAAGTGAGGTAGCAGTGCCACTGTGCCACCCACATTTTGAATCATGCAAAATAATCTGGTTGTTTGACAATGATTGCAGGAAGGATACATTTTGGATTTAAATATAACATAAACAGACGATGTTGGAAAGGCACAGAAGGTCACTGGTAAAGAGTATTCCTTAGTCAGAATAGTTATTAAGCCAACAATTTGAAAGAAAGTGGAGAAGGCATTTGTAACCAATTGCAACGGTGAGAGAAGATGCACACATTTGGCTAAGAAGTGATGCAATGCATGACAAATAAATAGGAGAGCAGAGTGGAAATACGTGTGAGCAAAAACAATGTTTTAGGGATGAAAGTGAGTTTCATTGTCAAAATTAGCCAGGACAAAGAAAATACCCCATTACCCTAAAACTGTAAACTCAAGGGTATAAGAACATAAGAACATAAGAAATAGGAGCAGGAGTAGGCCATCTAGCCCTTCGAGCCTGCCCCGCCATTCAATAAGATCATGGCTGATCTGTCGTGGCTCAGTTCCACTTTCCCGCCCTCTCCCCATAACCCTTAATCCCTTCTCTTATCAAAAACCCATCAACCCGCTTCTTAAAAATATTTAGCGAGGCAGCCTCCACCACTTCAACGGGCAGAGAATTCCAGAGATTCACCACCCTTTGAGTGAAGAAGTTCCTCCTCAACTCCGTTCTAAACCGCCTCCCCTTTATCTTGAGGCTGTGCCCCCTAGTCCTACTGTCTTTTTTGAGCGGGAAGAGTCTCTCCACCTCTATCCTATCCATCCCATTCATCATCTTATACGTCTCAATGAGATCTCCCCTCATTCTTCTAAACTCTAACGAGTACAAGCCTAGTTTATTCAGCCTCTCCTCATAGCTCAATCCCCTCAACTCCGGTATCAGCCTAGTAAACCTCCTCTGCACTCCCTCCAGGGCCAAAATATCCTTGCGCAGGTGCGGCGCCCAAAACTGCACACAGTACTCCAGCTGCGGCCTCACCAATGCCCTATACAGCTGCAGCAAGACCTCCCTACTTTTATATTCAATCCCCCTCGCTATGAAGGCCAGCATCCCATTCGCCTTCCTGACCACCTGCTGCACCTGCAAGCTGGGTTTTTGCGATTCATGCACAAGGACCCCGAGGTCCCTCTGCACCGTCGCCTGCTGCAGTTTTTCGCCCCGTAAGTAATAGTCCTTCCTACCATTCTTCCTACCAAAGTGGACCACCTCACACTTGCCAACATTAAATTCCATTTGCCATTTCCTGGCCCATTCGCCCAGCCTATCTAGATCCTTCTGCAGACTCTCCACACCCTCCGCACAATTTGCCGTTCCCCCAATCTTGGTGTCATCAGCAAATTTCGACACCCTGCACTCGGTTCCCTCCTCCAGATCATCTATATAAATGGTAAATAGCTGAGGCCCCAGTACTGACCCCTGGGGCACCCCACTAGTCACCATCCGCCAATCCGAATAGCACCCATTGACCCCCACTCTCTGCCTCCTATTTGACAACCAATCCTCTATCCACGCTAACACCCTACCCCCAACTCCATGTCCCCTGACCTTCTGCAATAACCTCTTGTGAGGTACCTTGTCAAACGCCTTCTGAAAATCCAGAAAGACCACATCCACCGGCTCTCCTCTATCCACTGCCCTAGACACATCCTCATAGAACTCCAGTAAATTTGTCAGACACGACTTCCCTTTAATGAAACCGTGTTGCGTCCGCCCTATCAAGCAATTCCCTTCAAGATGCCTCGCAATTTCCTGCTTAATGATGGATTCTAACATTTTACCTACCACAGACGTTAAACTAACCGGCCTATAATTCCCCGCCTTTTGCCTGGCACCCTTCTTAAACAACGGCGTAACATCAGCCGTTTTCCAATCTTCCGGCACTTCCCCGGAATCCAGCGACGTCTGGAAAATAACCACCAAGGCATCCACTATCACCTCCGCCATTTCTTTCAGAACCCTCGGATGCATTCCATCCAGTCCTGGGGACTTGTCCACAATCAGCCCCTCCAGTCTGTCGAGCACCACCTCTCTAGTAACAGTAATGTCATTAAGACCCTCCATTCCTACCACCTTTCCATCGCTAACACCCGGCAAATTATTCACGTCCTCCTCCGTGAAGACAGAAACAAAAAAGTTATTCAAGACCTTCGCCATATCCCCATCCCCTACCACTAGCTCCCCTTTCTCATCCTCTAAAGGACCAACGTTCACCCTAGCCAGCCTCTTCCTTTTTATATATTTATAAAAACTCTTGCTATCCTTTTTTATATTAAGTGCTAGCCCAGCCTCATAGCTTCTCCTACCCTCCTTTATCAACTTCTTTGTCAATCTTTGTTGACATTTAAACCTTTCCCAATCCTCTTCTCGCCCACTGCTCTTAGCTACTCTAAATTCCTCCGCTTTTAATTTAACACTTTCCTTCACCTCCTTCGTTATCCACGGCTTATTACCTCTCTTCCTACTGTCCTTTTTAACCATCGGAATAAATTTCTGCTGAGCACCAAGAAAGATCTCCTTAAAGATCCTCCACTGCTCCTCAGCAGACCTACCTTCCAACGCGCTCCCCCAGTCCACATTCGCCAATTCTTCTCTCATCCTACCATACTCCCCTCTATTCAAACAAAGGACGCGTGTCCGGGAACCCACTTTCTCCTCCTCCATCTGCACCAGAAACTCCACCATACAATGATCACTCTCTCCAAGAGGATCCTTCACCGCAAGGTCCCTAATTCTACCCGCCTCATTACATAGCACCAGATCCAAGATAGCTTGCTCCCTCGTCGGCTCCAACACACACTGTTCAAGGAAATTATCCCGGCAGCATTCCAAGAACTCCTCCTCGAGCCCACCTCGTCCAACATGGGTCGACCAATCAATATGCAGATTGAAATCTCCCATAACTACTGCCGTCCCATTCCTGCACGCCGCACTTATTTGCGTGTTAACAGCCCGCCCCACCTCCAGATCATTATTCGGGGGCCTATAGACGACACCCACCAGCGTCTTCCTCCCTTTGCTGTTCCTAATCTCCACCCACAACGATTCCACGTTCTGCTCTTTGGCTCCGATATCATCCCTTGCTACCACCTTGATACTATCCTTAATCAGCAGAGCTACGCCACCCCCTCTTTCCTCCTGCCTATCCTTCCTAAACACTTGATAGCCCTGTACATTCATCTCCCAGTCCCTGTCACCTTGCAGCCACGTCTCTGTAATGGCCACCAGATCGTATCCATTTGTGTCGATCTGCGCCACCAGCTCATCCACTTTATTCCGAATGCTTCGTGCATTCAGATAAAGCGCTTTCATCCCAGCCTTCACCTGGACCCTATTTGCCGTAACGCCACCAATTGGGACATCCTCGGCCTCTTCCCTTACCTGTACCCTATCCTTAACTTTAGACCTCGTAGCGTCACCTACCCTCGCACCCTCCCCCCCCCTAATTAGTTTAAAGCCCTGTCTACAGTCCTCTTTACTCGATTCGCCAACACTCTGGTCCCAGCATGATTCAGACCAACCCCATCCCGCCCGAACAAGTCCCACCTACCCCAATACTGGTGCCAATGCCCCATAAATTCGAACCCATTCCTCCCACACCAATCCCTGAGCCACCCATTCACTTCCTTTATCCTGTCAACCCTACGCCCGTCTGCACTCAGTTCAGGCAGTAGCCCAGAGACGACCACCTTGTCGGTTCTACTTTTTAATTCCATTCCCAGCTTCTCATACTCCCTCCGCAGATCCTCAGTCCGCACTTTGCCTACGTCGCCGGCACCCACATGTACTACAACGACCGGGTTCTCACCCTCCCACTCCAGGTTCCTCTGCAGCCCAGCTGTGACATCCTGTACCCGAGCACCAGGCAGACAACACACCCTTCTGTGCACTTTGTCATTGTGACAAAGGACAGTGTCAATACTCTTCACCCCACTATCTCCAATCACTACTACGTTCCTTTTCCCCTTCTCTTTGCCTATGTCCTGCTGCATCACTGTACCGTGTGCAGTTTGCTCACCAACCTCACCTGCCTCGTCCTCTTCCAGACTGGAAGCAAGAACCTCAAACCTGTTATGCAGATTAAGAGGCTGAGGCCTCCGCTCCTCACCCCCCTTCCTCCTCCTCCCAGCAGCCCCCTTTTGTCCCTGACCCTTAGATTTAGCCAGTCTAGGGGCACCCTCTCTCCCCCTGATGAGCCTCAGTGTCTGTAGCTCAGAGGCCAGCTCATCCACCTTGAGCTGGAGCTCCTCCAGCAACCTGCACTTACTGCAGACATGGTCACTGGGAAGGACCCTGGGGTCTGCCAGTTCCCACATCATACTGGTTTCATAAGCATTAGTGACTAGCTGGCAATTCAGATAGGAACTTAAACAAATTATGGAGAAGCTCAGTTCGGGATCAAGCAGCGATCCAGTGTTATGACTAATCTGTTCTGAGTAGCATTTTAACCACTAACAAAGAAACTAGAAGCAGGAGTAGACCATTTGGCCCTTCAAGTGTGCTCTGCCCATTCTTTTTGATTATGCCTGATCAAGTTCAGTATCCTGATTTCACCCCTCCCCCCACCTTTTCCCTCCAATATCTCTTGATCCCTTTAGCCTCAAGAGCTATATCTAATTTCTTCTTGAAATCACACAATGTTTTGGCCTTAACTACTTTCTTTGGTAGTGAATTCCACAGATTCACCACTCTCTAAACCATTGGCGTGCAGAGAACTTGGCTGAGAATTGAAATGTAAAAGTTGCCTCACATTTACGTTTCATCAATCAAAACTCTGAGACCAAGTTTAAGAAAGCAGCTGAACACACATTTCATAAAATCTATATTAAAAACATTGCAAATGTGTATTGATGTGTAGCAGTTTTGAATGAATATGCACATGCATGATGTTTTAGGGTCACTTTGGCCAAATAGATTGCAGGACAATAGACATTCAATAATTCAGTTAAGTATCTCAATTAATTTCAAAACTATGTTGTCCCATCAAATCATCACATTTCAGAAGAAAAAAAACAAATCCGATTCAGGGACAATTTCAATGAACCACAAGCTAAAATTGTCAATTGTATTGTGACAAACAACTTTCTGTGGTAATATGAATACAGTGACAGTTTCTCCTGAATGATTATATTATTGTAACAATAAAACCTCAGCCAATAAAAGCCTGGTGGTTCGGGGGGAGATATCACAGTTACCAAAACCATCTCCCAATCATTCTAACATTCTCATTAATGACTTAATATATGTGACCTAGATGTCTTGAACACCTGTAACCTTTTGTGTGCTGCCTAAGTACCTCATGGCCTTCCTGCCCAGCTGAAATTGAACATGAACAATATATCTATCAAAAGACAGTACCAGCCCAGATATCTCTCCTCACAGAGTGTTGGAGTACCTAATAATAAGACAATGAAATAATAGTTTACGAACAAAAATGAAAAATGCAAAATTTATAAAATCTGAATCTTGAAGCCTGTGGTTCAGGAAATCAAACAGAACAGGATAGCAACCAAGCTAGAAACTACAAGTGTATAGCAACTAAATTCAAAATGCAGCTTCGCAGTAACAAGACAGAATTATTAACTCAGTAAGAACATAGGGGGACAAAGTATAAGCTCACAAGGAAAAAGAAAGATTCCAAACTCAAGAAGTAATTTGCAAAATTGCAACAGTTCCATTGTGATTACCGTGCACTAAGCGTCATCCAACACTAGCAATAGGGAAGTTAAAGGCCTGGTCTATGTAAATTCAGGAGAAACAACATATGTGATTGCCTGTTAATGAGAATTTGAAAAATGTTTCAACTTTAGCTCCTTCATTTATCCAATTGTTTTCTCTGCCATATTGTCACAGTTGCAAGTAAGTGAGATGAAAATCTTGCCCCTAAACCACTCTGGGATTGACTAGTAGAATGGATACAAGATTGGCTGTAGGTGTGTGTGTCTCTTTGACTGTCCACTCAGTTATCTATGGAATTATTTACTTCCTGTTTTTCAGACTCCATCTCAGGTATGGTTGAGATCAAAGATCTTATTTTGGGAGTAGATATGTGTTTGCTTTTGTTATTTAAATGGTCCAGCAGAATGTTAAATAAAAGACAGGCTAATATTATGATCTCTAAATTATTATAATTGTTTATTGAAAAAAGAGTAAATATGTGAAAAAAATACAAGAGAAATGAAAACAATTTTCATTGTCTCATGACATCCTGCCCGTTGGGGTCCCTGATTACGTCAGCTGGTCTGGAGATCAAGTAGTCCTGGTAGCATTCACCATCCTGGTCTGAGGTGAAGTCCAGCTTACTCTACTCAAAGTCCCCTTTCACAGTGTCGCACAAACAATTTCTGTGTGAAAGTTAGTATAAACACAAACTTGGAAAACAACATACAAGGGAAATACAAGTGGGTCAACTTGACCTGTGATTACAATGGTACTATAATATGATGCAAAAGCACACTGCATCCCAAACTTAGATTCCCAGAGCATGGGTGTTGCTAAATTGGCTGGCAAATATATTAACTCTACTTTCTTGACCATGTGATTCCACATTGCGTCAGTAATAATTTGCACTTATTCAGCATCTTTAACAGAACAAAATGTCACAACCTTTGGAGAGTGGGAAATGAGGTGGCAAGTTGAAATGTTCAGGGAAGAAATAATAAGAGTTTTGGGGCCCAGGCAACCGAAAGTGCGGTTGCTTCTGATTACTGAAAGAGAAGCAAGATACACCAGAGACCAGAGTAAGAGAAATGGAGATGATGGGTAAAGGTTGTAAGGCTCAGGCAGGTTACAGCGATATCACAAAGTGCACCATTCAAGAATTTAAACAAAAGGATGAGAATTTTACATTTGATCAGCTGCTAATATTGAACACGATGAAGAATATGATAGGTGAGTGGCATCTGGGGTAGCATGTGGCACCAGAGTTTGAATGAGCTAAAGATTATGGATGTTGCTGACTAAGAGAGCAGTCAGGAGATGAGAAGGGCATGTATGAGGGTATCAGAAATAAAATAGCTAATTATAGATGAAGTCAGTCATGTTAAAGAAGTATGTGGACATTGCATTAGAGAAAATATGTGGCCAAAAGTTCAACCAAGGCCCAACAACAGCAGATTTGTGAGTAGTGTAGTTACGTAGGCCAATGGCCAGGAAAGAGTTGAAATGAATGATATGTGAATAGAGATCATGCTTTTATCTTTCTAATATTTAGCTGGAAGAAATGACAGTTCACAAAATCACAGGATTGTTACAGCACAGAAGGCCATTTGGCCCATTGCATCAGCACCAGCTCTTCAAACGAGTTTAGTGCCATCTCCTCTGCCTTTCCCTTGTACCCTTGGATTGTTTCTATTCATATACTCATCTCATGGCCCTTTGAATGTTTTGATTGAACCTGCCTCCACCACACTTCTGAGGCAGTGCATTAGAGATTTGAACCTTTCAAAAGGTTTTTTTTCTTCACATCATGTTTGCTTCTTTTGCAAATCACTTTAAATCTGAGCCCTCTTGTTCTTGATCCTTTAGTGAGGGTGAGCAGTTTCTTCCTATCTACTTCGTCCAGCCCCCTCATGATTTTGAATATCTCTATCAGTCCCAGATGTGAGATAATGACTGACTGTATGGACACAGCAGAGGTGTCAAGAAGAGTAGAGGTGAGTTAGAGCTGGATGTCATTAGCGCACATTTGGAAATTGACCACATTGCTTTGATGATGTTGACAAGGGGAAACATCTAGATAAAGAACAAGGAGCCTGGGAAAGATCACTGAGATTCTTCAGACGTATTGGTCTGAGATGGGAAGTGAAGCTATTATTAAAGATAGTCCGGCTGCAATAAAATAAGAGCGAATCAATTATTTGCAATCTGACTTAGTTGGGCAAAGCAAAAGAGTTTTTGAAGAAGGATTGTGTCACTGATTGTGCCACAGGCTCATCAACACAAAGAAGATTACATAATGCACCATCATCAAAGTCACTAAATAGCACTGCATTTTCTTGTTTTAACATGGCCTACTTCTTTATTTAGAAATTAATATTTTTGGCTCTTCAATCCACAATTTGTTGGAGCAATCTCTCAGTTTATATGATATTGTAAGGCGAGTGGATTTTCCACAAATGTATTCCATGTGCTTTCTGAATGCCAAAGGTCACAAATACCTCAAAGAATAATTTCTACATTGTGTCACTTTTGGGAACGTAGTTTCATCAGCTGAATGATCAGTCATTTAAGCAGCTGTACTACCAACATTTCATATTTCTGATTTTGATTTGATTTATTATTGGCATATGTACTACAATTCAGTGAAAAGTATTGTTTCTTGCACATTATACAGACAAAGCATATCATAGATAGGGAAGGAAAGGAGAGAGTGCAGAATGTAGTGATTCAATCATAACTAAGGTGTAGAAAAAGATCAACTTAATGTGAGGCAGGTCCATTCTGGTCTCTGCATTGATAGTTGTGGCCTTATTAAATGAGAAAATCAAGGTTCAAATGCAGAGAACAATTCACATTAAAATGAAATAGGAAGGCTCTGAGCTGAACACCAACAACACACACATTTAGAGTAGTTTTAATAAAGCAACGCATGCCTTAGTACTTCAGAATAAACGTGAGAGAAGAGAATAAATTAAGAGTAGGTGATGAAAGGAATAACTGAAAGGGTTATATTGAGCCACACTTTCCAGCAAAGAAAATTACAGCAAGGATATTTGAGTTGGCAACTGAAGTTTATTAGTGTCATAAGTAGGCTTACATTAACAAAGCAATGACATTATTGTGAAAGTTGCCACACTCCGGAATCTGTTCAGGTACACTGAGGAAGAATTTAGCATGGCCAATGTAGCTAACCAGAGACATTTGGACAGTCGGTGGAAACCGGAGCACACTCACGCAGACAAAAGGAGAACATGCAGAATCTGCATAGACAGTGACCCAAGCTAAAAATTGAATATGGGTCTTTGGCACCGAGGGCAGCAATGCTAACCACTGTGCCACCGTGCAGCCCATTATTTATGAGCAGGTGCTGCAGCAACTTCAGTTGAGGGCAGATATGAGGTTAAAAGCAGAAATTCAAAAGTTGCAGTCCGAGGTATGCACTGTTAGCTAACAAAAGTGGCAGCTCACTGGTGTGAAGATACAGTATAGTGCTTGCATGCTGAATACAAAATTAAATTCAAACTAAATGTTAAAACTTAAACACACAAATTTAACCAATGACAGGCATGTCAGATTCATTGTGACAGTAAGTCTTGGATTTATTGGGGCTTTTGAAGTTAGGGAGATACATATGATCTATCACAGGATAAAATTCTTGGGTGCAGGTTGAAAGCTCCATCACTGATAAACTATAACGAGGGGGTGAATGCAAAATAAACCAGATTCAGATGAGCAGAAGATGTTCTTGTCTTTATAACAGGTGACAGTCTTCTGTATGCATTTCCAAAATTGCTTGTTTTCAAATATTCCAAGTGCTGAATTCTTCTAATAGTGGGCATTATATTAACATCACATATAAAAACTGCTTGAAGCACACATCATTCTTTTAATGTAGAAAGTATTTTCAGCCTGGATGTAAAATGATGCTGAATATGAAGATTTACTCTTCACAGTTCACAGTCGAAGTATAAAGGGTACATTTATGCATGTGGTAAGCATTTTTTTTGGTTTTCTTTTTAAATGATCATACTACTGTCTTTCTTTCACTGTAGCAAAACCTCAACATGCTCCAAATCCAGCAACTCAGACATGGAGGGATGCCCAGAGGGGAAGTAGGATTTCATCTGTTAGCTCTTAAACATAAAAGGTAACCATTAAAAAAAGCCAGCCCTTGTCTGTGATTAATTAATTGAGAACTTATTGAAAGTTACATATCAAAGTCAATAAAAGAAAACAGCTATCTATGCAATCATTTGTTTTCATAGGTTTACAGTGCAAAGGGGAGCCATTTGGCCCATTAAGACCACACTGACCACAATCCCACCAAGGCCCTATTCCTGTAATCCACATATTTACCCTACCAGTCTCCTGACACTAGAGTCAAGTTAGCATGGCCAATCAACCTAACCCACACATCTTTGGACTGTGGGAGGAAACCAGAGTACATGGAAAAAATCCATGCAGACATGGGGAGAATGTGCAAACTCCACACAGACAGTGACCCGAGGCCAGAATTGAACCCGAGTCTCTGGTGCTGTGAGGCAACAGTGCTAACCACTCTGCCACCTTGCCTCCCATCATACTTCCATGGCACTCTTATCCAGGCATTCTACCTGAGCTAACAGCCATCATCCAACAGTACCCTAGGTAACAGTAGCAGATCAACGTAATGAGACTATAGCTGAGCTATTCAGAAATTTCCACATTATCCTACCCATTGTCTAATCCAGCCTGTGCTTTTTTTCTAGAATTTTGAAACATCTTTTAATTCACAGAGTCATAAACAAATGCAGAATTAGAATGTTTTTGTTGACAATATTCTTGAATAATCTGATTCATGATCTGGAGGAGGGAACCGAGTGTAGGGTGTCGAAATTTGCGGATGACACCAAGATTGGGGGAACGGCAAATTGTGCGGAGGGTGTGGAGAGTCTGCAGAAGGATCTAGATAGGCTGGGAGAATGGGCCAGGAAATGGCAAATGGAATTTAATGTTGGCAAGTGTGAGGTGGTCCACTTTGGTAGGAAGAATGGTAGGAAGGACTATTACTTACGTGGCGAAAAACTGCAGCAGGCGACGGTGCAGAGGGACCTCGGGGTCCTTGTGCATGAGTCGCAAAAACCCAGCTTGCAGGTGCAGTAGGTGGTCAGGAAGGCGAATGGGATGCTGGCCTTCATAGCGAAGGGGATTGAATATAAAAGTAGGGGGGTCTTGCTGCAGCTGTATAGGGCATTGGTGAGGCCGCAGCTGGAGTACTGTGTGCAGTTTTGGGCGCCGCACCTGCGCAAAGATATTTTGGCCTTGGAGGGAGTGCAGAAGAGGTTTACTAGGCTGATACCGGAGTTGAGGGGGTTGAGCTATGAGGAGAGGCTGAATAAACTAGGCTTGTACTCGTTGGAGTTTAGAAGAATGAGGGGAGATCTCATTGAGACGTATAAGATGATGAATGGGATGGATAGGATAGAGGTGGAGAGACTCTTCCCGCTCAAAAAAGACAGTAGGACAAGGGGGCACAGCCTCAAGATAAAGGGGGGGCGTTTTAGAACGGAGTTGAGGAGGAACTTCTTCACTCAAAGGGTGGTGAATCTCTGGAATTCTCTACCCGTTGAAGTGGTGGAGGCTGCCTCGCTAAATATTTTCAAGAAGCGGGTTGATGGGTTTTTGATAAGAGAGGGGATTAAGGGTTATGGGGAGAGGGCGGGAAAGTGGAACTGAGCCACGACAGATCAGCCATGATCTTATTGAATGGCGGGGCAGGCTCGAAGGGCCAGATGGCCTACTCCTGCTCCTATTTCTTACGTTCTTATGTTCTTATAATATATTATAATTACATCTTAATTAGCAGTCAGAAACATCAGTTTTCAATGAATCAATCCATATTTCAGGTAGCACATGAATATCATACAAGTGGCCGATCAGCTATTGAGCTGCCTTCGGCATTGAGACTATGTGATTGCAGCAAAGTCCAAAATTGTTTTTTCACAAACAGTTGTTCAAAGTGCCATTGTTTGTTCTTTTATAAAGTCATAAACAGCTGTAGAACTAAAAAAAAATTCAATAAAGGGCATTCTAGGTATCAAATTGCCACTCAAGTTCTTTGTTTCTAATAAGACAGAGTTTTGACCATACATTAGTCACAAGTACGCTTACATTAACACTGCAATGAAGCTACTGTGAGTGGCACAGTAGCACATCGGTTAGCTGCCTCACAGCGCCAGGAACCTGGGTTCAATTTCCAGCTTGGGTCACTGTCTGTGTGGAGTTTGCACATTTTCCTCGTGACAGCGTGGGTTTCCTCTGAGTGCTCAGGTTTCCTCCCACAGTCCAAAGACGTGTGAGTTAGGTGCATTGGCCATGCAAAATTCTCCTTCAATGTACCCGAACAGATGCAGAGTGTGGCGTCTAGGGGATTTTCACAGTAACTTCATTGCAGTGTTAATGTAAGACTACTTGTAACTAATAAATAAACTTTAACTTTAACCTTTTGAAAATCCCCTAGTCGCCACACTTCGGGTACACTGAAGGTGAATTTAGCATGACCAATGCATCTAAACAGCACATCTTTCTGATTGTGAGGTTTTTGTAACATTTCCATTGCTGTCCGATCACTTATTTTTTCTAACAGGTGTCTATTTGGCTTGTAACTACAGTAGTAGCCTCGCCGCCTAGGTTAACATATACAGCTTGCAAAACTAAAAAAAATCAAAACCCATTCCTCTAGATCAATTTCAGAAAGCGTTGATAGCCTTGTTGATTTTTTTTCTGAAAGTTCTACTTGAGTGAAATTTTATAGCTCTGAATTTTTAGATCCAAATTCTCGGAACAAATTATCCATAAATTTCATCAATATCAGCTATCATCCAAGAACCAACATTTGGACTCAAAATATTAACTCTGCTTCTCCCTCCACAGATGCTGCCTGACCTGCTGAGTTTTGATGTGGAGATGTGGGCGTTGGACTGGGGTAAACACAGTAAGAAGTTTCAAAACACCAGGTTAAAGTCCAACAGGTTTATTTGACAGTAAAAGCCACTAGCTTTCAGAGTGCTGCTCCTTCATCAGGGTAAGTGGGAGTTCTGTTCACAAACAGGGCACATAAAGACACAAACTCAATTTACAAAATAATGGTTGGAATGTGAGTCTTTACAGGTAATGAAGTCATAAAGATACTGACAATGTGAGTGGAGAGAGGGTTAAGCACAGGTTAAAGAGATATGTATTGTCTCCAGCCAGGATAGTTAGTGAGATTTTGCAAGCCCAGGCAAGTCATGGGGTTACAGATAGTGTGACGTGAACCCAAGATCCCGGTTGAGGCTGTCCTCATGTGTGTGGAACTTGACTATCAGTCTCTGCTCAGCGACTCTGTTGTTGTGTGTCGTGAAGGCTGCCTTGGAGAATTCTTACCTGAAGATCAGAAGCTGAATGCCCATGACTGCTGAAGTGTTTCCCAACAGGAAGACAACACTCTTGCCTGGTGATTGTCGAGCAGTGTTCATTCATCTGTTGTCATAGCATCTGTATGGTCTCCCCCATGTACCATGCCTCAGGACATCCTTTCCTGCAGTGTATCAGGTAGACAATGTTGGCCAATTTGCAAGAGTATGTACCGTGTACCCGGTGGATGGTGTTCTCACGTAATATAATGGCATCCGTGTCAATGATCCAGGACTTCTGCGTGGGTTTCCTCTAGGCGTTCCAGTTTCCTCCCACAGTCTGAAAGACATGCTGATTAGTGCATTGGCTATGCTAAATTCTGTCTCAATGAACCCGAACAGACACCCGGCTGTGGCCGTAAGGGGGTTTTCACAGTATCTTCATTGCAGTGTTAATGTAAGCCTACATGTGATACTAATAAGTAAACTTTAGGAATAAGGGGAATTCAGGGTGATGAAAATATTTGTGCATCAATTAAGCCAAAGTATTTCAAACATTTCCCAAATCAGCAGCCATCAACAGCAATAACAAACATCTTCACTGCAAAAGTTCAGCGTAATGGGATAACTAAAGTGGATCAAAGGAAAAAATGGACCTCTTCTTTCCTTACATTGCAGAGTCTGAAACAATGCAATAGTTGATACCAGCTCCAAGGAATTTCCAAGGTCAATTGCATAGTCTTACTAAAGTGGTACTACAGATGATACTTTCTGCACAATTGCTTCATCATTTGGACACTGCAGTTTCAAATAACACACATGGTGCAGTAAAGCCAAAAGTAAAAGTGAACCTTGTAATAATGAGCACAGAATTTGGGCCTGCTATGTCTCCTCCTAGGGTACAGTGTGTTCCTCATTCTGATGATTCAAGTGCGTTTTTGTTATGGAGGCCGAAGCTTGCTTGTTCGTGTAGCTCAATTTGACAATGCAAGTGCATCTGTCACTTCTACAGTTTCTGGCACTGCTACATTATCTGAGTCAGATGCAACAAAATCAGCAGCCTCGGAATTAGATTTGTATTGTGATAATGAGACAAAGTCTGCTACAAATTTAGCAGGGACCTAGTCTCAGAGAAATAGGCCAAGAATGAAAGTCACCCGACATGTGTATTGAGAGCATCTGCAGTGCCACACTTGCTACGACCAATCCTGCTCTCACTGTTACCAGTCCAAGACTGTGGATGTTGCAAAAAAATACTATTTCATTTTCCTCAGGCCAAAGCTGGAGATATCCATTGCCAAGAAAATAAACCAACAAAGCAACACCTGTCATCTGGCAACATTTAACAGTTCATCTGGATAGTGAACTGAATCAATTTGCATTATTTAAACGGTTATTATTAGCAGGAATAAACAAAGGGAGCACAAGAACAGTGTTAATCACACATCTGAAACAATTTCATGCAGAAAGAGTTATTTTGGTTACTTTGAAAGTGGATATTTAGGACACAACCATTGCTGATTCACAATCAACATCAGAGTCAGGAGAGGAGCTTGAAATAAAGCCTTAGCATTCCTTAACAAAATCTGAAATGTCATCTCAGACTTCTGTTTCTGAAACACTGTTCACTTTTAACTCTTGTCTGAACCCCTCAATTCACAGAAAAAAAAAGAAAATAATTCCAATTCAGCAGGACTCAAGTACAGAAATGCTTTTCCAAAAAAACTTTGGTTTATTGAAAAATAAATATTTTGTTCAGCGGAGAAGTGAATTCAATCTGGTAACCATATATAGAAGTCTAGGGCACACAACGTAGTCCACAAGAATGCATAGCTTTATAACTAGGGCCTAAATTAAAATTCAACCTAGATGGATTGGATAAAGGTATACTTTCTTTGACAGTTTATATGAGATTATTTGAGCTGCTGAACTCAAGCCAGTTTCTAATGGGATGAGGCCAAAGGCACAGAACTGAGCATATCTTAGCACAGAAACAGCATTGAATAGGTAGTTTCAAACACACAATGAAACTGATCTTAGTACAGTTGGAGGTGCACTTCTGAAACTGGTATTTAATTTTATATTGATTGGAGAACCTGCTCACAATCAAATGTTGTCATGGTCAATATTCATTTCTTAACCAAAAGTGCTGAAAAAAATGATCAAGATTTGCAGTGGCATAATGGTTAAGCAGCACAATGGCCAAATGCAGAAATGTCCTGGGTGTTAACACTGCACTTCATGAAGTGCTGAAAACTCCATACACCCACATTTTGTTTTGGTCTCCGGGAAGCTGTCAAGATGCTGGACAATGACAAGGCCACTTATGGCAGCTGTGATGAGGCACAGAATGCTGTGCACTGGACATCAAATCGAACTGATTAAAGTTGGTGACAAGAAACTTGGTGGATAGATCTGTCCAGAATAGATCAAGAAGGGAGACCTTGCAATGTTTTAAATTGTCTTTCTGTTGTTGTCAAGGATTCTTGCAAAGGCTCACAAGCCAAGGATATAACTTACAAACATTTCAGGGCAAATTAACATGTTTCATAAGCAAGAACAAACATTTCCGAAAACAAGAGTGGTGATGTAACTGGGCGAGTAATCAAGAGGGCTGAATAAGTGATCAGGAAACATAAATTCAAATCCCACCATGGAAACTGAGAAACTTAAATTCCATTAAGTAAATCCAGATTTCAAGAAAAAGTACCAGCAAAGGTAATCATGAAACTACCAGCCTCTTGTAAAAAATAACCCTTTCTGAAGTTAAAGTTTATTTATTAGTTACAAGTAAGGTTTACATTAATACTGCAGTGAAGTTACTGTGAAATTCCCCTAGTCACCACAATCTAGCACCTGTTCAGGTCAATGTACCTAAACCAGCACATTTTTCAGACTGTGGGAGAAAACCCATGCAGCCACGGGAAGAATGTGCAAACTCTACGCAGTGATCCAAGCTGGGAATGGAACCCAGGTCCCTGACACTGTGAGGCAGCAGTGATAACCACTGTGCCACAATGCTGCCCCTCGGATTCAGCTATGGTCTTTAGGAAAGGAGGTTTGCTATCTTTACTATATCTGACCTATATGTGGCTCCAGTCCCACAGCAATCCTCTGAAATGGCCTAGGAAGCCACTCAGTCATAATCAAGAAAGTGGATCACTGTCTTAAGGTCAATTAAGAATAGGCTATAAAAGTTAGTCTTGTCAACAACACACACATCTCTTGATTAAATTAAAAATATTTTCTGGTCATTATCACAATGCTGGTTGGAAGTTTGTTGAGTGCCAATTGTCTGCTGCATTTGTTAAAACTACACACTTAGCAACTTATCTAATTGGATGTAAAATACTTTGGAACATCCCGAGTTCGTGAAGTGAAATTTATAAATGTATTTCTAGTCATGTGATATTTGATCTGGGAGTATTTGATACTGATATCTGGAAAAACTGTTCCATTTCCTCACCCCTTATGTTTATTACCTGGTGAAAAGAAAAAAATAGAATAAATCTTTGCTATTTCTTTTTCAGCCAAAGGATTTTCTTTCTCCCAATTTAAATGAATTGTAACGTCATTCTTCCCGTGTCTGTGTAGGTTTCCTCCAGATGCTCTGGTTTCCTCCCACACTCCAAAGATGCGCAGGTTAAGTGGATTGGCCATGCTAAATTGCCACTTAGTGTCAGGGGGATAAACAGAGTAAATATGAAGGGTTACAGGAATAGATCCTGAGTGGGATTGTTCTCTGTGCAGGCTCCATGGGCTGAATGACCTTCTCCTGCATTGTAGGGATTCTATGATCAGCTCTGGTGAAGGCTTATCCAGTCTTGAAATGTTGGCTGTCTTCTCTTTCCACAGATGTTGTCAGACCTGCTGAGATTTTCCAGCATTTTCTGTTTTGGTTGTCATATCCCATGCTTCTCTAAAACAGTGTGCATAAAAGTGAATACAAAAAAAAAGTAAAACTGGTACACTTTTGGAAGGTTGATTTACCTTAAATACATAAATTTCTACCTAGTTACCTTTCAGACAGTGAGTTGGCTTAATTCCAAAGGAGACAGCACTTAAATGGTCGTTATCATTGAATGTTGGGTGACTGATCTCCATTCGGTATGTTGCTTGAAGGGAGGTCTAATGGCCAAGTGGCAGTGTCCCTACCTCTGGGCGAGAGGCTCTGGATTCAAATCTCACTTCAGGGCTCAAACAGGTTGATAATAACCTGTAAAGATAGCAGGCATAGGGGACTCTCCTGGACAGCCGTGATGCAGAAGGCAATCCAATGGATGTCCATGGTTGCCAACGCCCCCCTTCTGGCATAGTAACTGAAGAAGGAGGAATGTTGCTTTAAGGCGAAATGCCTCTTCTCGCATCCACCGGTGATATGGTTGGCGTTGGAGGAATGGAGTTGCCGTATCAATCTAACAGCTATAGTAAAGGATGGGGATGAAATTAATCAGCATATTCACTCTTTGACACATGGCTTTGAGTGTCGACGTATCAAAGAACACTATTTGCGGCCCTGAATATAACAATTCTCCCCCCAACAACGATGTCATGTTTTCAGTTTTTGTACCCACCTCATTCGGGATCACATCGTTTGGTATAATTCCATTATTTATATCCAAGCACCTATTAACGCCAAACTCCTTATGGTGGAGCTAACAAGAGCATTGACTCACGAACCAGGAACTGAGGTACTACTCTTCCATGCATTAACAATGAGGAATAACATTGTGGGGAGCTTAGTTATCATTAACCATATAATACTAGCGATAAGAGTAATTCCCTGTGGACGGTTTACGTTTAAGTGGGACGTAGAATGTGTTAGGCGAGCAAAAAGGTCTGTCACAGTCAATTTTAAATATAATTGAGATTAAAATATCTTTGCCACAATACCAGGATGCGAAGCTTCCGAGTTACCACAATTAAATCGATCAATTCAAATGTTAGGAATGTGCACTGAATGAGGCAAATTCAATCGGAATGGGCAAATTCTTTCAATTCTTTGAGTTAATCCGACAGATTTGATCACTTCTTTAACTCATAAATTGAGCTCGTAAAATAAGTGACGGGGCTTCGTTTCTGTAGCTTATCTCAAAACGAAGCCCATTTTATTTACACATTGTGCCACAATCATAACGTGGCTGTGAAGTGAATCATGGGAGGGAAACGTCTAAGTAATTAGTGATGGGAACCCCGAGATCCCTCAAAAAAGTACTGTACATAGCAGCGCAGGGTTAACGTAGGTAATGTGTTTGAACAGGTGATGAAGATGGTAGAGATGGATATACCAAAATAAATAGAAGGACATGTAATTAAGAGACAAAAGCTGTGGTTTATAGAATCCTACAGTGCAGGAGGCCAAATGGCACATCTAGTCTGCACTGACCACAATCTGACCCAGGCCCTATCCCCGTAACCCCATGCATTCACCCTAGCCAGCACCCCCCCCCCCCGACACTAAGGGGCAATTTAGCAAGACCAATCCACCTAACCCATACATCTTTGGACTGTGGTAGGAAACCGGAACACCTGGAGGAAACCCACACAGACACAGGGAGAATGTGTAAATTCCACACAGACAGTGACCCAAGCTGGGATTCGAACTCAGGACCCTGGTGCTGTGAGTCAGCAGTGCTAACCACTGTATCACTGTGCTGCCCATATGGTGAAAACGAGCGAGTTGTTGGACATTGGAAGAATCCAGTTATTGGCACTGGAAAAGCTCTGTAGCTGAGATGTCATTTATAACAATCTGTCATTGATCATTGAGCGTCCGATGGACAGAGAGAAAATGTACACCTACTTTCCTCCGATTCTGGCCTTTTGTACATCCCAGATTTCATTTAGCTGTGGTGCCTTCAGCTTCCTAGATCCTAAGCTTGGAATTCCCTCCCTAAAATTCAACCTCATCTTGACTGGCCTTCCTCTAGGACATTCCTTGGAGTCACACTTTAGGTAACTTGTCCTGCTATCTCATGATGTGGCTCAGTGTCAGAATAGTTTGATGAAATTCCAATGGGGGGCTTTTGTTTTGGAACATTAAAGGTTTGGGATGTAAATGCAAGCTGTGTTGGGAGATTCAATGTCCTCAGCACAATGTAAGTTGCTGTTTCTCAATAGATGCACTAGAGCAGTGGTAACTTGAGGCCTGGTGGCCAAACGTGGCCCATCATGGTTCTGATTGCAGCCCGCAAGACATTTTGTTGATCACTGCCCACACGCCGGGTTGCCACATTCCTGATTTCCATTTGCATTTATTTTTCCTACTGGTATGACTGAAGTGATACATATGGAAAGGAAGGGAACCTGAAGTAAGCTGCATATTGATTGCACATATGGGTGGCATGGTGGCACAGTGGTTAGCTGCCTCACAGTGTCAGAGACTTGGGTTCGATTCCCAGCTTGAATCACTGTCTGTGCAAAGTCTATACGTTCTCCTTGTGTTTGTGTAGGTTTCCTTCGGATGCTCCAGTTTCCTTCCCACAGTCTGAAAGATGTGCTGGTAAGGTGCTTTGGCTATGCTAAATTCTCCCTCAGTGTATCTGAACAGGCACCAGAGTGTGGTGACTTGGGGTTCATTGCAGTGTTAATGGAAGTCTACTTGTGGTACTAATAAATAAACTTAAAAACACACACTGACTGTGAGAGCCATGCACCCAATCAAAGCATAATTATTTACTTCATTTTCCCTATTTCAAGCTGATAACATTTCTATTAATATATGAATAATTAAGTATTCTTTTAATTACGTGCAGTTCTGGAATCACATTATAAAGGGGGATGTGGTCGCATTGAAAAGGGTGCAGAGAAAATTTATCAATATGTTGCCTAGCCTGGAAAGTTTTGGTTAAGAACAGAGGTTGAATAGACTGGGGTTGTTTTCCTTGGAGCAAAGGAGAGGGGAGGGGGAGAGGGCATGATTGAGATGTATAAAATTATGAGGGGCATAGATAGACAGGAAGAAACCTTTCCCTCGATGGAGGGATCAAACACTAGCGGGCACAGACTTAAGGAAAAGGGAAGGAAGTTCAGAGGGGACGTGAGAAAAAAAACTTGTTTACCCAAAAGGTGGTAGGAGTCTGGAATTCACTGTCTAAAAGGGTAGTGGAGGCAGAGACCCTCATAACATTTAAGAAGTACTTAGGTGTGCATGGCCAAGTGCTGGAAATAAAATTAGAATAGTTAGATAGTTTGTCTTTGACTGCGTAGATGCCATTGGCCACGTTTTCAGTGCTGTAGCCTTCTATTATTCTATAATTTATCGCGAAATATTTGGCGTGTATTCAATGTTATCCATAGGTAAGTTAGCGAACAAGCCCAATTTCAATCCTACGGCTCACTGGGATGAAGGAGGGCCACTACTGCGGCCCACTCACTAGGCTGGGTTGCCTATCACTGCACTGGAGGCAGCACGTTGGAGGGCAGGGCCCCATGGCTGACCAAGAGTGAAGTTAGCAACACCCCACACGCGTGCCTCAATGCACACACAATAAAGAATTCGTGGTCAAACACTAAGTCCTGATGGCTGCACGTGTGACATTCTGGTTTCCATTGTCACCCAAGGGCTTCCATTTAAAAAAAAGTTCCGTGGGGCTAAACCTGCCCTGTATTCATCATTGTATCGGTAAGCCTAAACATTGTTTCCCAGAATCCAGAAAATGGCAACAAAAAGTACGTGGTTTTAGTAGATTCGATTTCCAAAGTTTACGGACTACACTTTAAAACTTGTCACTTGAAAGTTTTCGAAATAAAGAGTATTTTTAAAACTATATTTCTTCTTAAAGAAGCAGCACGCAAATATAATATTTATATATTTACGAAAACTCTACGAGCTTCGAATACAAATAAGCAGATGCAAATTGGATTTTTTGTCGTTTTAACCAAAGCCAAAGTTTTCAGGTCTGTCTGCTTCTGATAGTGATGAGTTGACTTCACCCGAACTTTTTCCAAGTATCCTCAAACTATTTTGAAACCGTGCATTTCATCCTGTTAAAATGGGTCTTTGCACGTGAACTTACACAGAAAGCCAATTTTTCTGAGAACTATCAGAGTCTTTCGAAACAGAGCGTGAAACTAATAGAATTATCTGATGGCTGGAATCTCTTTGAGCGGAGGTAACCTGCCCTTATCGGTGTTTATGGAGGGAGATTTTTTTTCCCCCACCGCTAAAGCTGAATTGATGTAATTATTGGGTCGATTGTTGGAGATTTGTGCCAGATGGCCGAGGGCTCCCAAAGCTGCAGTTGCTCGTGTTTGCTTTTTCTCCTCATATAGGATGCTAATTCGCAGATAAGTTATGAAAAGGCCGCTAAGTTGTAAAACAGTATTCATGGGGGTAGAATGCCCACCGGCGTGACCTATTACTAAATACATTCATGAGGCACCCTTCTTTTATCCGTGATTTTCCACACCACGCTGCTTGTATGGAGGATCAGTAATAGCTTTTAAAAGGCATTTGCGCGCAGGAGAAAGCCGAGAGTCTGTGCTTCGCTCTCACGTCTGTCTGGAATCTCCTTAGTGACTTTAAACCCACCCCCTCCCTCCCTTTCCCAGCGTAACCCACACAAAAAAGAGACCAACTCGGAGAGAACGAAGGACAGTTGAGGTTTGGAGAACCATAGAAAGCAGAGAAAAGGGGATTATACCAAATAATAAAAAGCGCAAAACAAGCTAATGCAGATGGTTGATGAAACTTTAGTTTCTTTTTGTTGCAATAAAGATTATTTTGTCACAATTGCAGGTGTTTAGATTGCAAGCCAGATTTAATCGATGTACACCGTGGCAGATTTTCGTGTAAGCGTTTATGCTGGAGAACTCGGTGCACGTGAATGGCAAATGAGACACAGCAACACGGCGTGCAATCCATTTCATAGGGACACGGTTTTTTGAACGACAGTTACAGTTTGTTCCATTTTTGCAAAACAAAAATGACAATTGGGATTTAAAAAATAATTTGCCAGTCTTCACGAGGAGTAGAAATAGAAGCAAAGAGCTCTATTCCGAGCCAGATGACTGCTGGAGATTTTTTGTTTCTCTCCCTCCTTGCCCCGGACAGGTTTACTGACTAATCGAAAGAAACTCGAAAACAAACGCGCATTCAGAAACAAGCCTTTGGATATGATCTGGGAAAGATTAGTAATTAAGAGGGGAAAACTGAATAAATGGCATGTCTTCAGGAAAACGTAATGAAGTTAGGGGGGGGGGGAAAGGTGGAAAATAGATTTGCCAGTGGGCTGGTCGTAGAAAGGGGACTCCAAGTCGCTCAGTATCCACAGAGCCAGTGAGATCGAGTGGAAATTGATGGTAAGAGGAGTAGGAAATAACCAGCAAAATAAGTAACTTAGAATGGAATATTACAGAGAAAGAGAAGATTTACAGTTCGATGAAGGGACCGTAGGTGAAGAAAAAGTAGTAGCCAGGATGGGGAGGGGATTAAAATTAAAGAAGGGCAGTTTATGCTGATGTTGGGTCCTGTGGTACAAAAGGGAGAGACAAAAGTTGTCAATGGAAAGTAGCCCAATTCTCTGACATTGTTGCGAGCTGGCGGGCGGGAGCCAATAGGCGTGGTCGGACCCCACCCCTCGCTGGTGGGCGGGGGCTGTGATTGGCCACCGGGATTTGGGGGAGGAGGGTTTTGATTGGCTGGCCCGGCCTGGCGGCACGCGCCTTTTGGGAAAGTTTGAGCGAGTTGGCCAAAAGTTTTTGTGTGAGAGAGCTGGATGCAGAGAGAGGGGGGCAAGGCTTCTGAGCTGGATGCAGAGAGAGAAAGGGGACAAGACCTCTGAACTGGATATATATATAGAGAGAGAAAGGGGACAAGGCTTCTGAACTGGATACAGACAGAGAAAGGGGACAAGGCTTCTGAACCGGATACAGACAGAGAAAGGGGACAAGGCTTCTGAACTGGAAACAGAGAGAAAAGGGGACAAAGCTTCTGAGCTGGATGCAAAGAGAGAGAAAAAGAGGACAAGACGACTGAGCTGGATGCAGAGAAAGAGAGAAGACAACTGAGCTAGATGCAGTGAGTGAGGGGGCAAGGCGACTGAGTGCAGCACCGGGGAGGCAAAAAAAACCCAAAAACTGACAACAGGCAATCAGCCAGCCCCTCAAACTTTCTGACCAGTGTGTGCAGCTGAGTCTTGCAAGACAAAGAAGGGGTGGGTGGGGGAAACAGACCCCACTTTCCTTCATCGTATCAACACTGCTCAATTTTAAACTACAGCGACATTCTTCTACAGAATTGTTTCTCCCGACGGAAAGAAGTGATAGCGGGAAGACTTTGTTTTGTTTACATGAAGGCTGCTTTGTGTCTTTGCTGTCAAAATCCAAATGTGCCCAGAGTGTGACTGAGTGGGATAGAATCGACAAGCAAGAGTTTAATTCAGACATCAAATGTGTGTGAGACTGAGATTGGGGGAAGAATCGACAACAAGAGTTTAATTTAAGCATCAAATGTGCCTCGAGTTGTACTGAGAGGAGGACTGGACAAGCGAGAGATTAACTTTTTATAAGAGTGCCACAAGAGTTTGCAGAACCAGCCAAGCCAACCAAAGTTCGTCGGCGGGTCTGGAGAAGGAGGCGATGGGGAGAGTACAGGGAGAGGTGGCGAGACGCCGCCGGGCTTTCTGGCTGTGGCTGTTGCTAGGCGGCTGGGCGTGCCAGGCGGCAGCGGGCATCACGGCCAAGTACACGGTGGACGAGGAGCAGCCGGTGGGCACGGTGATCGGCCGCCTGTCGGAGACGCTGGCCGGCCAGCTGCACCCGTCCTCCCGGCGCTTCCGGCTGATGCCCCGGCTCAACGGCTCGCTGCTGCGGCTGCGGGAGGAGGACGGCGAACTGAGCGTGGCGGCGCGGCTGGACCGGGAGCGGCTGTGCCGGCGGGCCGGTCCCTGCCGCCTGACCTTCGACGTGATCACCCTGCCCACCGAGCAGCTGCAGCTGATCCAGGTGGAGGTGGAGGTGCGGGACGTGAACGACAACCCGCCGCGCTTCCCCCGCGCCCGCATCCCGCTGGAGATCTCGGAGAGCGCGGCGGTGGGGGCGAGGTTCCCGCTGGACGGCGCCGCCGACCCGGACGCGGGCGACAACTCGCTGCGCGGCTACTCGCTCAGCCCGGAGCCGCACTTCGCGCTGGAGGTCCGCCTGGGCACCGACGGCGCCCGCAGCGCCGAGCTGCTGCTGCTGCGGCGCCTCGACCGGGAGCGCCAGGCCGCCTACCAGCTGCGCCTGACGGCCTGGGACGGCGGGCGGCCGGCCCGCAGCGGCACCGCGCTGCTGCTCATCAGCGTGGCCGACTCCAACGACAACAGCCCGGCCTTCGAGCGGTCCGCCTACAACCTGCGGCTGCCCGAGGACACGCCGGCCGGCTCGCTGCTGCTGCGCCTCAACGCCAGCGACCCCGACCAGGGCAGCAACGGGCGGGTGCGCTACTCGTTCGGCAGCCACCCGTCGGCCCGGCTGCTCGACACCTTCGAGCTGGACGCCGACACGGGCCGCCTCACGCTGCGGCGGCCCCTCGACTTCGAGCTGAGCCAGAGCTACGAGATCGACGTGCAGGCCCAGGACCTGGGCCCCAACTCGGTGCCGGCGCACTGCAAGATCGTGGTGCGGGTGCTGGATGTCAACGACAACGCGCCCGAGGTGACGATCACGCCGGTGCCGCTGGGGGGCGGTGGCGCTGGAGGGCCGGCGGAGGAGGCGCTCAGCGAGGATGAGGAGGCGGAGGAGGGAGGGGAGGAGGCTGGCCCGGTGGCCTCGGTGCCCGAGGGCGTCCCGCCCCGCACCTTCGTGGCCCTGGTGCGCGTCCAGGACCGCGACTCGGGCCCCAACGGCCGGGTGAGCTGCGCCCTCCTCGGCGGCGCCGGCGGTGGCCCCTTCGACCTCCAGCAGACCGGGCCCAACAACTTCGTCATCCAGACCAATGGCAGCCTGGACCGGGAGCTGCAGGCCCGCTACCGCCTGCAGCTGGTGGCCCGCGACGCGGGCAACCCGGCCCTCAGCACCGTGCGCTCCCTCACCGTGCGGCTGAGCGACCGCAACGACAACCCGCCGCGCTTCGCGCCGCCCGCCCGCCGCCGCCTCTCGGTGGCCGAGAACAACCCGCCCGGCCTCTTCCTGGGCCTCATGTCGGCCTCCGACCCCGACCAGGCCGAGAACGGCCGGGTCACCTACACCCTGCTGGAGGGGGCCGTGCCCGGCGGCCGGGGGGCCCTCACCACCTACCTGACCATCGAGCCGTCCACCGGCGCCCTGTACGCCCTCCGCGCCTTCGACCGCGAGGAGGTGGACGCCATCGCCTTCACCGTGCAGGCCCGCGACGGCGGCCGCCCGCAGCTGGCCGCCAACGCCAGCGTGCTGCTCACCGTGCTCGACCAGAACGACAACCCGCCCGCCGTCCTCCAGCCCCGCCTGCGCAACGGCTCGGCCCAGCTCAGCCTGGCGGCCGGCGGCGGCCCCCGCCAGCTGATCACCGCCATCGCCGCCCTGGACCCAGACGCCGGCCTCAACGGCGAGTTCACCTGCAGCATCGTGGAGGGCGGCGGCGGCCCCTTCGTGGTGGAGCCCGGCACCTGCGACGTCTACACCAACCGCTCCTTGGCCCCCGGTCAGCACTGGGACCTGCTCGTCGCCCTGCAGGATAAAGGGACGCCCAGCCTCGGCACGGTGGCCGCCTTCAGAGTCCTCCTCCTGCCCGAGGAGCCGCCCCAGCCCCAGGAGCAGAGCACCCTGGACGACTCCATGATCATCATCATCTCCCTGGGGCTGATCTGTGCCCTCCTGCTCATCATCATGGCCACCTTTGCCACCCGCTGCAACCGGGACAAGAAAGACACCCGCTCCTACAACTGCCGCCTGGCAGAGTCCACCTACCAGCACCACCCCAAGCGGCCCTCTCGCCAGATCCACAAAGGGGACATCACCCTGGTCCACACGTCCACCGGCACCTTGCCCCTCAGATCCCAACACCGGGCCTCCCCTTCCTCCTCGCCCACCCTCTCGGGGATGGACCGGCCTCATATGTGCAGCAGCCGCCAGAGCAACCGCAGCCGCCAGTCTCTCAACAGCTTGGTCACCTTGTCCTCCAACCATTTACCCGAGAACTTCTCCCTGGAGCTCACACACACCTCTCCACCTGTTGAGGTGAGCATCTTGAACATTGAGAGTCTTTCTTCAAAGTATGAAGTTTCTTAGTGCATTTTAATACTGTAATGAAGTTACTGTTAAAACCCCCTAGTCGCCACACTCCAGCACCTGTTTAAAGTTCACTTAATGTAAACCTACTGGTGACGCTAACATTGCAATGAAGTTACTGTAAAAAAAATCCGAGTCGCCACACTCAGCTGCCTGTTTAAAGTTTATTTATTAGCGTCACAAGTAGGCTTACATTAACACGGCAACAAAGTTAATTCTCCATTCGCCACACACTGGCACTTGTTGGGGTACACTAAAGGAGAATTTAGCACAGCCAATGTATCTAACCGGCCCATTTTTTTGAACTGGTAGGAAACCGGACCACCTATAATAAAATCACGTGGAGAGAAGGTGTAGACTCCGCAGTGACAGTGACCCAAACCGGAATCGAACCCGGGTCTCTGGCGCTGTGATGCAGTAATGCTAACCACTCCTGTGTGTCAGAAAATTATTGCAGTAGCTATTAGCTATTTTAATTTTTTTATGGTTCATCCAGTTTGTAATTCCAAACAAACAATATGGTTATATGGGATGGACCTCCCATTCTTAATTGAGCCAGTGACAGATTGTATACAAGTGAAGTAGTTTGTCATAGTTTCTCTCTAGCTTCTACCATATTCTAGTCTCTAGTTTCTTTATGTTAAACTACTTTAAAATATAGCTTTCAATGTATCGTTCGTATCTCATTTAGTTTTCTGGAATTGCATTTTGACTTTTAAAGTATGGAAATATGGGTCTGCTCAATGGTTCAGTTAGTTGGAATCTGGGCACTTTTTGGCTTAATCCCTTATTTATGCTGTATTAGTCCATCTAAGTGGAATCCTTGGTAGGAATGCCCCAATTAGCTTCAGCATATCTAAGTTCAAAGGGAGTAAAATTTTGCGTTTGATTACCCTCCTGTGAACTGTGCTGGAAGCGTGGGTGTGCGTGTATCTGGTAAACACTTGCTAAGGGCATGTCTGATATCTAATGAGATTAAATCACCCATTATCACCCACTGTCTAGTCCCAATGAAGAATGGCAACTTCAGTGATGTGTCAGAAGGTGACCATTCCTCAGAGAAACACAACTGAATGAACAGCCTTCAAGTGCCTTAGGAAGATTACAAAAACACATTTCAACAGTTTTCAAATAAATAAATTAGTTGAGCACAGAGCTCGATACCATACCTTTTTTCTTTCTTATCTAGTTCTACACCTCCATCACCCATTGCCCATGCAAATGTTTATTTTTAAAGTACCATTAATATTCTCACTTCTGTGTCTGAACAATTCAGTGAAGACATGTATATATTTATGCACAATAATTTTCACTGAGCTACGGAGATTGCATTGATTGGAACTTGAGTACTTAAAACCTTTGGTAGTAAGTGCAAGGCTCAAATATCCATCTTCCCTTAATCTGGGTTTTTAACTTCCGTGCATCACCCAATTGATTTATGATTACAATATTTAACTTGCCCCTGATTTTTTTTTTCAAAATTGGAACCAGAAATCAGTTAAGTAAAACAGCTTGCAATATTCTATCAAACTATATCTGTAATGGGACGTAAGAATTTTCGTAATTGAAATGCTACTAAATTCCTGATGAGATTGCATAAAGTAAGCATGCCCATGGATCTTGTCTGTCTTTTAGATAACATGTACATATTGAAATGGACGTTTTTTTGAAAACATCTGACTAACTTGACCATAACTAAATATCCAACATCTGTATAAATTAGACCAGTTGTTGATATCTGCAGTACCCAATCAATTATTTTACTGTTGGATTGATAAGGCTAAAGGTTCCAACCTCTTAAGAGGTAAATTGGAATTCCTCAGTATGAATGAATTATATTTTTTGATTTATACATGTTACTGCCCTACCAAGGTGTAATGCATTACAATTCAACACTGTGGCTGAAATGCTTTAAAAATCTACAATATTCTTACAATAATGCCCATTGCTTTTGTCCTTGAATGGAGCAGAGAAATAAATGCACACATTATAAATGACAAATTTCCACTGATTCACTATACCTTCAGTGAAGATCCACGAAAATCCTGGAAAAATAATGTAAGCTGTGTTTACAGTCTTCACAATCCTTCCACTGAAACCATGGCAGATGATTGGGAACAACTCTTGTGGAAATTAATCTCCTGTGTGTCAGAAAATTATTGCAGTAGCTGTTGGATATTTGTTGCTTCCAAAGAGTAAATGTTGTTCTCTCTCTCTCTGTTATGTTTAGCAAGTTTCTCAGCTGTTGAGTATGCTGCATCAAGGCCAGTATCAACCAAGGCCAAATTTTCGAGGGAACAAATATTCCAGAAGTTACAGGTAAAAAGAAACCTGTTGAATTTCTTTCCTGTCTTTTCATATATGCATGTTCTTATAATATGGTTCTAATGATGCATCATTTGCACTTTGTAGGTATGCTCTTCAAGATATGGATAAATTCAGCCTGAAGGACAGTGGTAGAGGTGACAGTGAAGCTGGAGATAGTGACTACGATTTGGGTAGAGATTCTCCCATTGACAGGCTTCTTGGAGAAGGTTTCAGTGACCTCTTTGTTACCGACAGCCATCGATTTCATCCGGGTCAGTCATGTTCCTAATATTGTTTAACGTACACAGTAAAAACAACTGTTGGTTGTTGATGATGTGGTTGGTTGTCATGCTGATCAAAGATAGGGGACAATGGCTTTCGTTTTGCTTTTTGCACCTTGTGGCAACATCAAGTAATCTTGGATCAAAACAAACAAATTAACTGCGAGATGAATCTCTATCCTCGCTGAAGATTAACTCCAATTTGAGTGATTATTTTAGTTTCCAAATTATGTAAGTTATTGAGTAATTGTTTCATGCTTTGGCCTTGAGCCCACCCAGAGTTGTATTGAAATTTTCAAAGCTCATTTGACACAGACCCTCTGGAAATGAAGAAACTTCACGGTGATTCTGTGATGTCTGCCTCTAAACTAGAAATTGTGCTCAATAGAGTAGCATGGGTTGGATAATTCTGATGTTTAGACCTGTCGGTGAGCAAAATTCCCTCTGAGCTTGGCTCCTACTTTAGGAGTACAGCATAATCACTTCTCTGTCTGTACTCTGGTTGTAATTCTAGAGTGCATTTTTTTTAAATTTCCTATTTAATACACATGTAATGTTTAACCAAAAGGTACAAAAGAACCAAAATGCTAAGTTTGCTCAATGTACAAGATAAATTTGGATTTCCCGATTTTTAGCAGCAATATCAACTGCAAATAAGTAATTTGTGCAGAGTCCAATACAAATTTTGTGCATGGACTTTTAATCTTTGTTGAAGCAAGAGGCCTGCTCAAAAAAGGATCCCATGTGTGTAGTATATTTTGCAATTTCCAAAGCTGCTTCGTATTACTTCAAGAAAGAGCTTGGATGAAGTAAAGAAAACGATGATAATAGAACAAAAATTATATCACACAAATAAACATTATTGATAGCGCATGTTACAATATTTTCCTGTTAGCCTTGCTATTAAACGTGCTGTGGTTTATAAGCTTTGCAGTTTTATTGTATTTTACTGTGCTGTATTGACAAGCTCATCAATTTTTACTAGTGGAAACTGAACACTAATTCCTGCCTCTGAGAAAACTTAACAATTTGCATTTTGATCTGACCTACAAATAATTTTGTTTTTTATTCATTCATGAGATGTGAATTTCATTGAAAAGGCCAGCATTTATCACCTATCCCTAATTACCTTTGAAAATGTGAATACAAATGAATGGCTATTTCAGAGTCAGCCACATTGCTGTCGGTCTGGAGTCGTGTATTGGTCAGACCGTATAAAGATGATGATAAATTTCATTCCCTGAAGAGTATTATTTAGTGAATCAAATGGGCTTTACAATAATTTTGATCACCACTGATGGTTCTTAAAGTTCCAGGTTTTATTTAATTATTAGCTGTCTTGGTATGATTTGAATGTATGTCTTTGAATGATTAAGCCAGGCCTTTGGACCATTAGTCCAGTAACAGCCCTGATGCCATTCTATCCCACTAGTGATGGAGTTGTGGGAAAAGTGATTAGAACATCAAATGCTCTGATGCCAGCGGTCTCCACGATGGATTGTTTTGTGAATGATGGTTTTTGTTTTGCAGCAATGAAGTTGTGCACAGATGAATGCAAAGTACTGGGCCACTCTGATCAGTGCTGGATGCCTCCTTTGTCTTCAGGTGTTTCTGCTGACTACAGGAGCAACATGTTTATTCCTGGTGAGGATACGCAGCAGTTGCAGGAAGATGACGGCGACTCTTCAGATTCCAGTGAGAAGAAAAAAAGCTTTTTAACCTTCGGCAAAGAGTCCCAGAACGAGGAGACAGAGGATCTGGGGACTTCGTCTCTCTTGTCAGAAATGAACAGTGTTTTCCAAAGACTGCTGCCTCCACAAATGGACATCTATGCGGAATGCAGTGAGGTTGGCAGTGTAAGTTCTTTGGAGAATAAAAAAGGACATTTGGCAGCAAAGCCAGCTCCCTATCCACAAGGCGTGGCAGCTTGGGCAGCAAGCACCCATTTTCAGAATCCAGTGAACAGTGTTGGTATGTCACCTATTAATCACATAAACCCCCCACCCATCTCTAAATGGTTGCCTGCCATGGAGGAAATCCCAGAAAATTATGAAGAAGATGAATTTGATAACGTTCTCAACCAACTTGCTCCCAGTAAACGTGAGAGTAAACATGAACTCATCGATGCCAGTGAACTCGTAGCAGAAATTAACAAACTTTTACAAGATGTCCGGCAGAGCTAAAATTTGTTATGTACTTTTTTTTCCTCTTCCTTTTTTCTGGAAACTGGAAGACAGGAGAGTCATTGCCAGCGATTTGCATTTATCAAGTAAATGTGTCTTTGACTTTGAATACAGTTATATTTTCACATTAAGTATACCAATTTAAGTGTAATTATGTTCGTATTTTAAAAATACATTTTGTATTCTATTTATATATTTTTCAAATAAAACTTATTTTTATATTCTACCTTCATTCTTTTCATTAAAAAAGGAATTTTAAATAAATGCTTGGTGTAGCAAGATACATTTTAACTTGCTAATTAGTTAATTGATTACAAGAATGGCACTATTTTGCATCACATTTTAATCTATACAATTCCAATATGTCCTCAAGAGTCTTCCACAACCAGAGGGCACCGCAGGGTGTAGAGCTAATTAACACTCTCAACACATTATTTAATTGTTATTTGTATAATGTCACTGTTTTGTATGTAGTTGTTATTGTTTGCTTACCTCATTTGTGGTGTCCTAGGGCACTTTGCATAATGTTTTATATTCCTGTCAGGTGACACTGGGGCAACTCAGTATCATTCCTAGTTTAAAGAAGTTGAGATTGATTTATGCTGACATGGGTGACCCCAGTTTTGCACTGGTTGTCTACACCACAGCAGCTGTACTTTACTGTAGCTTTGGTTACGTTAGTATGTCTGCCAGAAAACAAACTTTGAATACAAATGTATTCTGTGATATTGTATTGTAACTTGAAAAGGATACCCATACATTCCCTGATAAATTTGAGTGTATACACAGTACCTGATATTTGGAACTTTGCCTGGAATTTTTTTTACAAAAGTGATCCATATTATTCATTTTGTACTATTTAAGAGTGTAGATTTTAGATTGTGATAATGATACATTAAAGAGGCACTTGCTGTACAATTGGTGTTCACCAATATGGATGGTCACATAATTCACTTTTGATTTTATTACAATTAGCACTAAATTGCCATTAATGACATGTATTTAATTTTTATGGCATTCAAACAATTTAAATGGTAAAGAGCAGATATTTTTTAAATTGAAATGAGCACTACATTGGTTCTAGAAATGAGACAGTCTTGCATATGGAACAGTCTTGCATTTAACTGGTTTTATTCTGAGTTAATGGGTGTGGATATGTATTATTGAGATTTCTATTCACTAAACCACAAGAACAACAATCTTTATTTTGCAATAGGGACATTCTCCTGTTACAGGCAGTAAGTGCTACATAGAAATAATCCAATAAAAAGCTACACCACGCCAAAGAAAAATAAGTGATGTAATGGTTAAAAGCTTGGTCTCCGAGATGGGGGTTTAAAGGGTACTAAATAATAAAAGTTTTTCGAAGGAATGCCAGAGCTTGGGTGGAGAGAGTGAAATGGCTGCCAATGATAGAAAAATGATGTGTGACAGAGACCAAAGTTAAATAAGTGCAGAGTTCTGGTGGAGGTTATGGAAATAAGGACAGATAAGGTCATGAAAGGATTTCAACATGAGGAGGAAAATATTAAATTGTAGGTGTGAGTGAACTGAGAGTCAATATAGGTCAGTGCGTACAAGCATGATAGGAAAGCAGGATGTGATATAGATTAGGATATGGGCGTTAGAGAATTAGATCAACTTATTATGGAGGGTGAAAAGGGAAAGGACTGAAATAGTTGTGTGTGAAAGTGTAGATGATTGTTTTAGCAACTGGCGGTAGGAGCAGGACAAGCATTGTCATTGTAAATAGTAAGAGTTGGTCATTGTGCTGGGTAGGATATCCTACCATAAACGTATCATGGGATCAGGTATGATTCTGAAGTTGCAAACCATTTGGTTTGGCTTAAGACAGTTGCTAGAGACATAGGTAGAAGTGGTAGTGAGGAGATGTAGTTTGTGGGACAACCCAAGATTATGACTTAGATCTTCCTAATGTTTAACTGGAAAAATATGCAACTCGTTTACAACTGTATTAGCAAGTTGGCAATAGAAAGGCAATGGAGGGGTCAAGAGAGGTGGCAAAAAGTTAGGAGTATTGAGTGGAATCTGATGTGTCTTCAAATGATGTTGCCATAAATTGAAGGACCAGGGGTGTTGAAACCAGAGCTAATATTTTTGGGTGGAAAGGTAAGCCATTGCACAAGATTCTCTGGATACAGTTGAACTGGTAAGGATGCAACCTAGAGACATAGTCTCACTCTTCAGGACAATAGAAGATGGTGTAGTTGATGTGTTGAAAACTGCTTGAGCCAAGAAAGACACTTGTGCACCGTGGTCAAGTGACCTTGATTAGGATTGTGATTTGGAATCATATTATGGACATATGGCTTAGTTTCTGAAGAAGGATATGTATTAAAGCATTAAAAATTGGAACTGTTATTACAGTTTTGTTAATTTGATCAGCCTCATGACCAATTTTCAGGTGATGAAAACTAGATTTTAGAAGCTGAGAAAATTGTAATCATGAAGAATATTCTGCCATTTTGTAATTTATGACTGGAATTCTCCAATCTTCCTTGCCCTATCACTGCTGCCAATAGAAACAGAGAATTTGGCGTTCAGCCAAAACTCCACTGCAGCTGGACCTGAGATTCTCAGCTGCAGGTGAGATCAGAGAATTGATCATGGAGCCTATAAATAAGCCACATGCATTGCACCACTTTAAATTGAACAGTCTGTAAATATATTTTAACAGTAGAATCCAACTGGAATGGTAGTGGTTATGCAGCTGATTTGTTGTCAATGTCACTATCTTTAAAAGTATATGCATAAAGATGCAGTGAAGCAATTTTAAAAAGACTTTTTTCTGCCTAAGCTGTGCATGCACATTTGCCATCTTTTTTGGGGACAATGTGCAGCAGGGCACATGCACAACCATCACAGGCCCTGGAATTGCAATGATTACAGCACTAGCAACATCAAGTTTACACTTCTGGCAATCCAGGCCATCCGCAGTTCATCCTAGTTGGCCTACTCCTGCTCCTATTTCTTATGTTCTTATGTTCAAACTTCTCAGATGGATTGGAAAGAACAAGTGACAAATGGGACCCATTCATATGCCCATCATCAACACCCATCACCCTGCCTCCCCCTGCTTAAAATGACACATCATGTTCATGTCTTTTTAGAAATTCATTGAAGGACGAATAATCAAAAGAAATAGTTGGGGGTGGGGGGATGGGGTAGTGGCAGAGGTACAGAGAAAGCAGGAGAGACAGGGACGAGGAAATGAGCATTTATGGAATGCCTGGTCAGGAAGGGCAGAATTGCTTGAAATTCCAGACCAGCTATTTAATTAGTTCAGAGGAATGGTCCGCCTGATCATATACATTTCTTATTTGCGGTGAAATCATTTTGGGCCAATATGTGCAGACAGATATTGGATGATATCTTGCACCGCTATCTTCCATCGGCCGGAGATATAATGGCCAAAATTTTCCAGTCGCACCGCCAGCAGGATCTTCCTGACCTACCAAATAAGACTTGCTCTGTCATGGGTTCCCCAGTGACAGAGGGTGCAAACAATGGGAATACATGTACACTAACAACCAATGTTGGGCCACCTCCAATGCTACAAAACACACCACGGGGATATGGAAAATTCCGCCCAGTATTTAAAAAAAAGACTCCATTGTTCAATGGATAACTGCGACAAATAATGTGGCACTGAGTTATACAAATGGGAAAGGTGGTGTCAGTTATCTAATTCATGGCAGAATTTCCTAGAAAGGACTTAAGTGTCTCCTGACATAAGTAGATGGTAAATTGATTGAGTTTTCATTTCTTTAATAGCTATTTGGTGACCCCTGCTGGAAAGTTCATATGTGGCCATGAGCTTGTACCAGGGGTCTGTTGTGGTTTTATTCCATGGTCAAGATGACTGCTGATGATCTCTGTCTAGTCATACACGTGGAGAATGGTCCCATGAACCAGGGCTTTCTATCCACATTGAACCAGAACACATCTATGGGCAGAATCTTCAGGTGAGGAGAAAGGAAGGCAGGATATAACTGAATACAAATTAAAGTTAACTACCATGTCCTTCAATAGCGTAGTCTTTATTGTAACAAGGAACTTGAAAGAAAAGAATCATTTTGGCATTTTGCCATGTAGCAGGCCACAATGTCCATTGGGAATTCCAACTATTAGAAAGACATTTTGCTGATAACTGAACAAAAATATATAATGAAACATTAAAATTTACCTTAGATAGTAAATTAAATGTTCTTGAGTGGTGTTCTTATGGCCATCACCAGATGTTATTAAAAAGGATCTAATATTTTTGCACCCATCAATTTAGTATTTCAAACTTTTATCTACTCTCCTACACATATTGTGCAACATTCCCATCAGGGTGAGACTAACAGTTGATATGTAATTATAACACAATGTAATTATAAACTATGATTTCTTATCTCAATCAAGCAGACATAACATCCACTATGCTTTTCTTCTGAATAAATATTTTGCATACTAAAAATCTGAAGAAGTTTGTTGAAAATGTCTATCCCTATTATCTGCTCATCTCAATAGATAAAAACAAGGGAGTGACAAATACTACAATTACACTGCTCTTTTCTTATTGCTATGGTGCCAACAAAGCTACAAAGCTTTCAAAAATGTTTCCAATATTGGGCAATTCAGGCAGCAGTCTTTTGCTTATGGAGCATATTAAAGAACCAGTTTTTCTTTACTTAAAAAAAACAACCAATCTTATATTTATTTTAAAAATCCACATAGTTTCTACTCTAAATGCAATTCAACAACTGTGCCCCAACTTCATCGAGAAATAAAAATAGCGATTGATCTCTGAAGACTTACTGTCAATAAAGCTGACTAAATTTACTTAGGGTATTTTAACATAAGCGAGTTCAGCTTCGCTGCACACGTTTGATTTAATCATCACTTAACCAAGTTAAACAAGACCTACAGACACTGTCAATTCCACTTATTAAGATAACAGCTGCACTGAACTCAACATACTATAAAACATCATTTGTTTTTCCTCCAGGAAACTAAATTACTGCAATATGTAATGCTTTGTAAATTCAAGCGGAAAGAAGTGGCCAGAATCTCATGGTGCATTGCAAATGTCAGCATTATGTAACACAGGATGATGGCTGCCCTATTTTAAAGGCGATACTATCCTGTGTCTTAATAGTTAAATACACAGCAGTGTCAGTAAACAAGGGAATAGTGTCTAATACTGAGACACAAATACTAAGTGATGCATTTTACACAGGGAGTATGCATATTTGTCCTTCAGTTTATTTTGTAAGCAATCACATTGACAAAGATACTATTGACTACTTTGGAACAGAATGCAGCTTGATTCAATCTTTTTCATCCTCTCACCATTAACTTGAAGTTCCAATTTACAGAAAAAGCAGTTGGCTCAGTTGAAATTTATTTTCTCTTAAGTGTCTCTGGGGATGGGGGTGGGGGGTGGGGGTGGCGGTACAACACAGAAATTATCAAAATTTTGAGCCATGGGCCGGACTTTACCGTCCTGCCAGCTGCCGGAATCGGGTCAGAGACATGGAAAGATCCATGAACCTCGGACGGGATTTTAAGGTTTGGGGACATGTGAGATCGTAAAATCCCACCCAAGGCTGAGTTAGAAGATGTTTGACACAACCTTATCACATGGGGAAATGTGGTCATATTTCCATTTTGCTCTCACTCAAAGGGCTACTGAGCAAATTTCAGAAAGACAAGCTATGGCAAAACGTTAAATAAGAATTTAAAAGGATAGTTGGGAAAAGACAAACAGACCTGTGCAAAAGTAAAACAATGTCAAAGCAATAAATTGATAATTAAAAATACTAATTACTAAAGATGAGTGTGAACGGGTCAGCATATGTGTGCCCAGCTCACTGCCGGTCTCAGGATGTTCATTCACTGACTCATAGCCACTCATACAGTGGGTGAGGGTATGTGCTGTGTGTGGGAGCGAGAGCAAGTGAGAACCCTGAGACTGGGAGTGAGCCAGACGAACACACACACCCACATACTCTCTTTCTCCCCTCATGCATGCATTCTCTTTCCTCATATACACACACTCTCTCTCCCTATCATCACACACACGCTCTCTCTCTTTTTCACGCACGCTCACACACACACTCTCTCTCTCCCTCACACACACTCTCTCTCCCACACACTCTCACTCACACACACATACTCATGCTCACAGTCGCACACTCTCCTTATAGTCACACACAGTGAGTGGGATTCTCAGCTGCGCTCGTTCCAAAACCCGAGGGCAATGGACATTTGTGTGGTCCACCCCCAACCCGCTACGATTCCTGTAGCGGGCAGGACAGGAGAATTTTGCCCAGTGTGTTATAATAATGCATGTTGTAGGGGTTGGGGTTGCTTATGGAAGTCAAACCGGATTTAAAATAACGCTACTTAGGCAGAGAGCAGAGGTGAAATAATTTGGGTGGTTCCATGCAGCCCAAGAGATGTGGTAGATGCCTGTTTGTAGCGGGAGCAGTGTTAAAGCAATTCGGACAGGCCTTAGAGAGATAAATGTAATATTTGATAGCATAATGTGAAGAGCCAATCCCAACTGAGTGTGTGCTAAATTTCATTTACCATGTGTCTGCTCATTTCAATAGTAATTGTCCTCCAGAATTCTGTTCTTTTTCTTCTCATCGTTTATTATATTTCTAAGTTCTGCTACACTTGTAAATTTGAAATGACAAAACCAGATTATTTGTATATAATAAAATGAGTAATGGTCATAATATCAGCTCTGGGGAACGTCAATCTGAAAGAAACTCATTCATCCTTACTTTTGACTTTTTGTTTCTCACGCCAGTTTTGTTTCCACACAGCTATTGGTTTTGATTTGATTTGATTTATTATTATCACATGTATTGGTATACAGTGAAAAGTATTGTTTCTTGCACTCTATACAGATAAAGCATACCATACATACAGAAGGAAAGGAGACAATGCAGAATGTAGTGTTACAGTCATAGCCAGGGTTTAAAGAAAGATCAACTTAATGTGAGGTAGGTCAGTTCAAAAGTCTGACAGCAGCAGGGAAGAAACTGTTCTTGAGTTGGTTGGTACATTTCCTAAGACTTTTGTATCTTTCTCCCGATGGAAGAAGGTGGAGGAAAGTACATCTGGGTGTGTGGGATCCTTAAGTATGCTGGCTGCTTTTCCAAGGCAGCGGGATGTGTAGACAGTGTCAAAGGTTGGGAGGCTGGTTTAAATGATGGACTGGGCTTCATTCACAACCCTTTGTAGTATTTTGTAGTTTTGGACAGAGCAGAAGCCATACCAAGCTGTGATAGAATCAGAAAAATGCTTTCTGTGGTGCATCTGTAAAGGTTGGTGAGAATCATAGCTGACATGCCAAATTTCCTTAAGGGCCAAATTGGCCCTTAAGTTCTGTGAAACTCTGGTCTCCTATATTTCACTGAAGGACTCAATCAGATTAGCCGAACACAATTTTCCATACCACATCTGTGCTGGCTTTCATTTAGTAACACATATTTTTCCAACTGCTAATTAACTTTGACCCAGGTTTCATCTGTAAGCATTTTCCCCACCACCTTCATTAGGCTGACTGGTCTGCAGTTCCTGCGTTTATCACTTTCCCTTTTTTGAAAAGGAGTATAATGTCAGCAGACCTCTAGTCTTCTGCAACCATTCCCACACTTAAGGAGGAATGGAAATTTGTGACCAAGACCTATGTAATTCCCACCTTAACTTGACCCAGAGATAGTGAAGGGACAGTGATATATTTCCAGGTCAGGAAGGTGAGTGGCTTGGAGGGGAACTTCCAGGTGGCAGTGCTCCCAAATGACTGCTGCATTTGTCCTGGGTTTGAAAGATGCTGTCTATGGTGCCTATTAAGGAGAATTGTTTCTGCACAAATACACATAGGCTCCTCCGTTCCTGCTCCTCAAGTCCTCTCTTTAGAATTGTAACCTTTATTTTATATTGGCCGGAATTCTCCAGCCATTCATGCCGACGGGATTCTCCAGTCCTGCCGTCAACACAGCCCCGCCATGGGCTTCCCGCTGACATGGGTTGACATGAATGGGAAGTCCCATTGACAGTGGTGGGACCAGAGTATCGCACTGCTAGTAAACAATGCACAACCTCCCACCGGTGAGAAACATATAGCTGGGAGGCCAGAAAATCTCGCTGCACTGTCTTTCTCCAATTTTCCTACCTAAGTGAATCACTTCACACTTCTTTCCATTAAATTTCCTCCGCCACTTGTCCACCCAGTTCATCAACGTGTCAGTGTCCTTTGGAAGTTCTACACTGTCCACCTTGCAGTTTGCCATTCTTCCAGATTTTGTACTGCCTGCAAGTTTTGTAATTGTGCCCTGTTCACCACTGTCTCTCTCATTATGTATAACAGGAAGAACAGGGGTCTTAACACTGATCCCTTGGGAACTCCACTATAAACCTTCTGATAATCTGAAAAACAACCATTCATCACCACTCTCTCTTTCCTGTCACTTAGCCAATATTGTATCCATGTTGCTCTTGTCACTTTTATTCCTTGCTTTCTAACTTTGCTTACATGTCTGTTGTGCAACACGTTATCAAATGCCTAATGGAAATCCATGTGACCAGCTACTCTCCCGGTTACCTTGTCAAAAATGCAAGCTAGTTAAATTTACCATTAATAAATCCATATTGGATTTTCTTAATTTAGTCAAATTTGCCCAAATGACTCATAATTTAATCCCAAATTATTGTTTCTAAAAGCTTCTCCAACACCAAAATTAAACTGACTGGTCTGTAGTGGGCGGCATGGTGGCACAGTGGTTAGCACTGCTCTCACGGCACCAGGGACCAGGCTTTGATTCCCAGCTTGGATCATTGTCTGTGTGGAGTTTGTGTGTTCCCCTTGTGTCTGTGTGGGTTTCCTCTGGGTGCTTTGGTTTCCTCCCACAGTCTGAAGAATGTGCCGGTTAGGTGCATTGACCCAAACAGGCACCAGTGTGTGGCAACTAGGGGAATTTCACAGTAACTTCATTGCAGCGTTAATGTAAGCCTAGTTGTGACTAATAAATACACCTTACTTTCAGTAGTTGATGGGCTTATTGTTTTGAACAGGGTGTAATATTTGCAACTTTTTTCGTCATCTGGCAAAATTCCGAATTAAAGAAAATTTAGATCAGTGTGATCTGGTGGTGGGAACAGAATTGACTGGGAATCAATTATCTGGGGAGGGATGCATAAAAAAAGTTTGAAAATGCTTCCTTCAGAATGAATCTGAAGAGAGAAAGCTCCCTGCTATCTGGAAGAAATGCAATGTGGCCTGACTTAACTGATTGATTGATTGATTTATTGATTTAATGCACTGCGGTAGTACATAATTTCTACTGCACATTGTGCAAATTGACTTAAGGAGCAGTATTGATTTGATTGATTGTTCAAATTTATTTTTAATTAACTTTAATTTAAATCATGCAAGTATTTAAGTGCAGTGATGAGTGTTTTTAATTTGAGCAGTGTGCAATTTGATTTAAGAAATCCATTAATATCTGATCTGATGGATTTCAATTCTATTTAATCATGCATAAGTTTAAAAATAATGATGAGTGGTTTCAACCTGGACAGTTTATAACTTGATTTAGAGAATCCATCGATCCAGTCTGATTGATTTAAATTATTTTTCATTTGAATCAGGTACGCGTTATGAGCTGTGAGTGACTGTTCTCAATCTGTAAACTTCCTCCCTTCCTGAGGATGACCGATTCAAAGATATTGAAGAGAGGGTGTGATAAGGAACATGTAACCGTCATGTGTGAAAATTGTCAGGCACTCTTTGATGAGTCTGGGGAATGGCAGGAGACCACACATGCCTCATCTGGAGACATCCCACGTGACAATGGATCCCTACATGCAATAAAATCCGTAGTTCCCAAATCGACACCAGCAACCATCTTCAGACTCATGGAAGATAATCATCTGCACTGGTGAAGGATAGTCAATAAAATAATCACAATACAATCTGTGCAATTCTATATTTATGTAAAAGGTTGTTCAATAAAACTGCATCAGTCCTTCACTTTCAGAATAGATAACTGACACTGGGTGGGTTGACAGTAAAGATCTCCATCAAAAGCCACTTCTCGTATAACAAAAAACTTATTCACTCATTCAAAGAAGTGTATACTGTCTGACCAAGCAGCTACTCAAGTGCAAACAGTGTTGTTATCCAATGAAAGCATTTCAAACATCAAAGTTCATTCCCAGGATGCGAATCACTCAATTTAAGTATATTTTATACATATTTATACACATAAGCTGTAGCCTATGAGTCAGATAATTACAGCTTCAAGTTTTTTTTTATTCATTAGCATTGCTGGTTGGCTGCATTTCTTGTCCACCCCTAGTTGCCCCGGGAGGGTGGTTGAGAGTCAACCATATTGCTGTGGCTCTGGTGTCACATGTAGTCCAGCCCAAGCAGGGACGGCAGATTTCCTTCCCTGAAGGACATTAGTGAACCAGATGTGTTTTTCCGAAAATCAACAATGGTTTCATGGTCATCAGTAGATTCTTAATTCCAGATATTTTTAATCAAATTCTAATTCCACCAACTGCCATGGTGGGTTTCAAACCTGGATCGCTAGAACATTGGCTGAGTTCCTGGATTAATAGACTAGCGATAGTGCCACTAGGCCATCGCTTCCCCATAGTCCAAGTTCCATTGGAATGACTTGAACATAAAATCTTGGCGAGGACTCCAATGGAGTACTGAAGGCATGCTGCACTGTTGGAGGTGCTGTCTTTTGGAATAACTATTAAACCAAGATGCCCATCTGCCCACCTGGGTGGATGTAAAAGGTCCCATTTCAATATTTTGAAGAAGAGCACGGGTTCCTCCCTGTATCCTTTGTCTGCCAACACAGAGTTATTACCATGTTGCCATTGTGTCTCCTATTACAAAAATAACTATACTTCACAAAGTACATCATAGACTGTGAAGTGCTTTGGGATATCCTGAGTTCAAGAAAGGTGCTATATAAATGCAAGTCTTTATTTTTCTTCTTTATTTACTCCCATATACCTATCACTATATATTTATAATGGTCTTTAATATTACATGTATTGCTTGGTCCCTCTCTCTCCATCTGTGAAGAAATCTATTGCAAAAATATCAACATTGAGTTTTAAGATTATGTACAGACAAGCCATGAGATAGACATGGGATTGGTAGCTGTCAGATGCGATGATTGTCAAGCCCAGAGGAGCTCTGGGGTCAACCAAATGTTAATCAAACCACTGAACTCACATCCCTTCTGGGACTGAAATGGCTGCTGATGGGGAAACTTAAAGGTAAATGGCTGCGTATGAGGGAAAAACCTGTTCACATTTAAAAGGTTGGAAATAATATACATAATATTGAATGCTTTTCCAAAGGCTGTTTGAGGTATATAGGGAGAGATGTACTTGGTTAGGAAGCAGTTCAGAGAAAGTTCACTAGGATGACTTCTGGGATGAAGGGTTTGTCATTTGAGGGAAAGGTTGAGTAGGTTGGGCCGATACTCATTAAAGTTTTACAAGAAGGAAAGGTGACCTTATTGAAACATACAAGACTATGAGGGGATTTGACAGAGTAGATGCTGAGAAGATGTTTCTCCTTGTGAGCGAATCTAGAACTGAGGGCACAGTTTTAAGATAATTTAAGATGGAGATAAGGGGCATAATATTACTGACTGTTCACACCACGCTCCCACTGCAACGGGGTTGGAGAATTTGGTGCCCAGCCAAATCTCAGTTCACTGTAGAGGGATGGGAAAATCCCACTGGCACGAACGATGGTAACATTCCAGCCTAGAAGTTTTTTGTCTCAATGGGTCCATTAGTTGATGAAATTCTCCACAGTGTTTGGGTCATTGAATATATTCCAAATAAATTAGACACATTTTTGACCTACAAGAAAATCAAGGATTATGGGTGAATATTGGTAATGTGGAGGTAAGGCCCCAGGTTGATTAGCCATGATCATATTGATTAGCCAAACACGTTTGGTGAGCTGAATGGCCAATTATGTTCTTACTGCAGCAATTTACCAAAGATCCTTAGACAGCACCTTCCAAACACATGATCGCTTCTATCTAGAAGGACAAGGGCAGCAAGGACATGGGAACACCAGCACCTGCAAGCACCCCTCCAAGCCACTCACCATCCTGACTTGGAAATATATCGCCGTTCCTTCTTATTGCTGAGTCAAAATCCTGGAATTCCTTCTCTACGGGCATCATGGATCTATCCACAGCATGTAGACTGCAGCGATTCAAGAAGGCAGCTCACCACCACCTTCTCAAGGGCAACTAGGATTGGGCAATAGATGCTGGCCAGCCAGTGGCACCCATGTCCCAGGAATGAATAGAATTTCTTATGGATGAATCTGATATCTGATCTAAAAATGCAAAGGCAGGAAATTTATTCTATGAGTAATTGATGGGACATATTAATTTCCCGTTTGAAGGCTGCAGGGGGAGGGATGGAGGCGGTGAAAGTAGAGTTGACCTATTGGTCATTATCTTGTATCCTCCTCAGTGGACAGCAAGGCAACACACCTAACATCAGGTGGTGGCTAATCTCAGTACAATGTGCACTCTTTGGACGATGTGGGAATACTCACAAATGAAAAATGCACTCTTTAAGTAAGCTGACAAAGAAAGATTACATAATGCTTCCACACATTAAGGATAGATCAGGTTAGACAAGATGTTGTTTACCATCTTGTTGGTTACCTAATGCTGGTAAGTGCTAAGTCTTTCCCATTAACAGCTCTTCGAATGTCAGTGACATACCCATAAAGCACTTGAAATTTTATTGAAAACCAGTGAATATTAATATCTTCAGCACCTTAAGCCACAGTTGGAATCCAATGGTATTCGTTCTGGTCGTCACACTACCAGAAGGATGTTGAGGTTTTGGACAGGGTGCAGAAAAGGTTTACCAGGATGCTACCTGGTTTACATAAGAACATAAGAAATAGGAGCAGGAGTAGGCCATCTAGCCCTTCGAGCCTGCCCCGCCATTCAATAAGATCATGGCTGATCTGTCGTGGCTCAGTTCCACTTTCCTGCCCTCTCCCCATAACCCTTAATCCCTCGCTTATCAAAAACCCATCAACCCGCGTCTTAAAAATATTTAGGGCATTAGCTATGATGAGAAATTAGACAAACTTGTTTTATTTTCACTTGAATACTGGAGGCTGAGGGGGCTACCATGAATGGCATGGTTAGAATGGATAATTAGAGCTGTTTTCCCAGAGTAGAAATATCAATTACTAGGGGACATAGGTTTAAGGTAAAAGGGGGAAAGTTTAAAGGCGATGTGAAAGGCTAGGTTTTTACACAAAGGGTTGTAAGTGCCAGGAATGTGCTGCCAGAGGAGGTGGCAGAAGCAGATGTAATGACAAGGTTTAAGAGGCATCTTGACAGACACATGAATAGACGAGGAATAGAGAAATATGGACCATGTATAGGAAAAAGGTCTTTTGTTTAGAAAGGCATCATGTGTTGGCGCAGGCTTGGTGGACCGTAAGCCCTGTTCCTGCACTGTACAGTTCTTTATTCAAACATTTTACAGCCTATATGGTGTTAACGTGCATGGTGTTAGCACTCTCCAGTTGACCCTGGAGAGCAAGGGTATCTCTAGAAGTGGCATAGCTGGGCCCTTACAACAGGAGACTATGCTCACATGCTTTGCAGGACTTTAAGAAGTTCGGACATCATTGGCGGAAGGTCAGATGTTGCCACCAATGTGCTGAGCAGTACCTTGCAATGACAGGTGTTCACCTTGGACAGACATAAACAGTGGCTGTTAAGGAATTATTTTATACAGTCTGTTACATTACATCTTGGTGGATGTGATAAACCCCTGTGTCAAGAGAGTGAAAATAATGCAATGATACGTGTTGGTCTCTCTTAGGATGTCAACACATCTAATTCTTTGACATCTCTTCAATTAAACCTCCATTATGCCAACAAATCAGACTGTCACTGCAGCACCCATGGTGCAGCAGTCTGCATTTGGGCTTTAAAAAACTCAACCAGACGTGGGGTAGTTGCATTTCAGTGCCCAAACGCAAGGAACTGACATCTCGCAACAGTTTTGCTGAGGCCATGAGGGAAACACCACACAGGAGTAGTCAAGCCCGTACAAAAGAAATCACTGCAAGTGTTGGAAATCATAGAATCACTACAGTGCAAAAGGAGGCCTTTCGGCCAATCAAGCCTGCACTGACAACAAACCAACCCAGGCCCTTTCCCCGTAACTCCACATTTTTTAAATTTATTTGTGGGACATGGATGTTGCTGGCTGGCCAGCATTAATTGCCCATCCCTAATTTCCCTTGAGAAGGTAGTGGTGAGCTGCCTTCTTGAATCACTGCAGTGCTGTGAGTTGATCCACAATGTTGTAAGGAAGGGAATTCCAGAATTTTTACCCAGCAACTGCAAAGGAATGGCGATATATATCAATGGTAGTCATGATGTGGAGGTGCCGGTGTTGGACTGGGGTAAAACAGAAAGAAATCCCACAACACCAGCTTAAAGTCCAAACAGGTTTCTTTGTCGCAAAAAACAAATAATTTTGCTGCAAATAAACCTGTTTGGACTTTAAGCTGGTGTTGTGGGATTTCTTTCTGTTATATATCAAGTCAGGGTGGTGAGTGGCTTGGAGGGGAACTTGCAGATGGTGGTGTTCCCATATAACTGCTGCCTTTGTTCTTCAGGCAGAAGTGGTCGTGAGTTTGGAAGGTGCTGCCTAAGGGTTTTTGGTGAATTGCTGTAGCGCATCTTGTAGATGGTAACACTGCTGCTACTAAGTGTCGGCGGTAGAGAAATTGAATGTTTGTAGATGGGATGATATCAAGCTTCTTGAGTGTAGTTGGGGTTGCACCCATCCAGGCAAATAGGGAGTATTGTTTTGAAGATGGTGGATAGGCTCTGGGGAGTCAGGAGACGAGTTACTCAGCACAGTATTCCTTGCCTCTGACCTGCTCTTGTAACATTGTATTTATGTGGTGAGTCCAGTTGAGTTTCTGGACTCTGCTCGTCCCGCTGATACTAAGGAGCAATTTAGCATGGTCAATCCACCTAACCTGCACATCTCTGGAGTGTGGGAGGAAACCAGGGCACCGGAGGAAACCCCATGCAGTCACGGGGAGAACATACAAACTCCACACAGACAGTCACCTAAGCCTGAAATTGAACCCGGGTCGCTAGCACTGTGAGGCAGCAGTGCTAACTGCTGTGCCACTGTGCCGCCCAATCTGAAATCAAAAGAGAAAGTGCTTGTAATACTCATGCAGCATCCTGGAAGGACACACAAAGTTTACGTTTTAGTCCATAACTTTAATCAGAACTGGAGAAAGGTGAGCAGTGTTTAATTCATTACAGAAGCAGTTAAGGTGCAGAATGGCAGGACTCTGATGGGGTGAAAAACAGCAGTGATGAAATGATGAAAAGAATGATGGTGCAAAGCAAAAGTGGGGAATAATGGGATAAGAAACAAAGGCACTGAGGAGACTGAAATGATAACAACAGATCCACTGCCAATTACTGCTATCAATAAACCTGGAGCAGATGCTATGATTTGAAATTGTTAGAAAGTGCCTAACTGCAGGTTGAGGTGAGGCTCCTCAAGCTTCCATTGAGCTTTATTATAATATTGTAGAAGGCCAAGAGGTGAGAATAGAAGTCAATACTTTTTATTGCAAGAAATGCACTTGGGTGAGAAATTAGTGGGAGGCAATTATTATGCTTGAAACTAAATTTAAAAACTTTTTCACATTTGGCACTCGATTCTGGAGTTCGGTTCATAGTTGCTTGGGATTCTGCATTGTCACTGTGTCATTGATATAGAAGTTGTCTGAATTGTTACTGTAATATAGTTGCATTGTTTTATTATTCATAAAGAGTTCAGGACTAATCGTTACGTGAGAATATCACCCAGGGTGTTATGTTCCTTGTTGCACTGCAGTCCTGTGCTGAGTAACAATGTATTAGGCCAAGACAGCTGAAAGAAATGCACATAATGAGGCTTCAGCAGTTTGTGTCTAAAATGTGACTGTTTCTAACTTATGAGAACCAGAAAACATAACATGGTGGCAGCAGTGTCTGTGAATAAAAAATCCCCAAACATTTTAAATGGATTTAATGCTGAATTGGATTGAAAAATCAACCTAAATTAGTGCTAAAGAAAGAGAAAATGAAATGGCTGCCACACTAATAAATGCAGTCCATCATAAATTGGATTGATGATGTCGAGGTATTTGAGAGATTTAAACCAAAGTGCAGACTTACCGGCACTGAGTAGCTTTATAAAAAGTGCTAATGAAAGTGTCAGTGCATCATTTGGTGGGCAGGAGGGAAAGGGTTAAGTTTATTTAATAGTTGGGAGCAGAGCGAAGATGATGGCAAAAACCCAAACAAAGCTTTTGAAAAATTCAGCATGCACCCACCAGTTGAAATCAAATAACTGTACCTATCATTATGAGTTAGATGGTCTGAGACAGGAATCGGGTGAACCTGTTGACAATTTCATAATGAGGTTTAAAAAGTGCAGCCAGAAAATGTAAATCTAAAGACATATATGAAAGGTTACAAAATCAGCTCACTTAGAGCTCCGCACACCCTGAGATACAAAAGGGATAAGGACAAGTTTACAGACTGTAGATACTGCCACAGCACACGAAGGCATGGTAGACAGATGAACACGCTGACTACCCAAATACTTTTCAGTTTAAGTCAAGAGAAAGGCAGTAGGGTTGATGTGGTGAAATAGTAACAGAAGATTGCATGCCAAATAGCGAGAATGATATACAAGGATGACCAAGAGTTCACAGAAAGGAAATATTCCACATATGCATCAAGCTGAGTATCTGTATAACTGAAGGTTCAAATTATTAAGATATGGTAGAGGAATCTTTAATTATTCATTTTGCAGGACGTGAATGTTGCTGGCTGGGCCAGCATTTACTGCCCATCCCTAACTGCACTCCATTTCAGAGGGTATTTGAGAGCCAATTACATTGTTGTGAATGTAGGCCAGACCAGGCAGATTTCCTTCCCTAAAATCAGATGGGTTTTTATGGCAATCAACAATGCTTTCAATGCTAAAAATCCTCATTAGACTTTTAATTTCAGATTTTTATTGATTTCAAATTTCACCATTTGCCATGGTTGGATTTGAACCTGGGTCCCCAGATTTTGCTCTGGGTCTCTGGATTACTAGTACAGTGACAATGCCACTGCCTCCCCTCAAGATCATGAAGGAGATGAATGGGGTGGAAAGAGTGAAGATGTTTCCAATTGTGGGCAGCCCAAAACTAGTGGCCATAAGACATACAAGACAGGCCATATTAGACAGTTGCCGTCAAACAAGGAATTCAGGACGAGATACTTGGAGAGTCGTAAGAATGTAGAACTTGCCACAACTTTGGGTGGTTGTGGCAATTGGTGTAGATACACTTATGAAGAGGATAAATAAGTGCATGAGATAGGAAGGAACAGGCAATGTTGATAGTGTGAAATGAAATATTGTGGGAAGGGGTATGTGTTTTGTATAAACGTAGGGGATAAGTGGTCCATTCTTTATGAATTCTACAAAGCTGCAATGCTGAGGACTTCAGAAAACCAGTTTAAGTCATCCACTTGAGTGAAGGTGGTTGTGAACATCTTTTTCAAGTGCAAAATGCCTTTAAAGACATCAGTGCTGGATATACTAGATAGCCAATCGTCAGAGAGACGCATAACATGTCCTATATGCCAGAATTCTACCCCACCGCCTGTCACAGAATCGGAGTGGAATTTGGCTGCACAGTCATAAATGTATACGGAGTATGTGGAGCACCGGTGTTCAGGATGATTGTGGAGAAGGTGTTGTTGCCTATCCTTACTGATTATGATCTGTGAAGTTCAGGATCCAGGCGCTGAGATCTTTTCTTAAAAATAAAGGAACAAAGGGAAATAGCCATTCAAACAATGCTCATGAAAAATGTGATAGTGCAACTTAGCACTAGCTAAAATGAAGAAACACATTGTAAAATGATAAAAAAAAACACTTCAGATAATTGTTATTCTTGATAGAAGTCAGTCAGGGAGGTGGCAATAGAATTTTCTTCCAGAGAAGCTCCAAGCATTTGAATGGTTGGGTCTCATTTGTATTTGATTGGCGAGCTGTAACTGTTAAACCAAAGCTCACGAGCAGCCAGTCAGTTAGTGTGGGTGTAGCCAATTTTGGCATTTCTTCTGTGAAACCAAAACAGATATCAGGACACAAGATGGGAAGATGGCAATCTCGGACGGATGTGAAAGGTCAGGTACCCTCATGGAAATTTTTTTGTGGGACCAGGCGAGACCTTCACTCATCTCTTGGCCCCACAAATATAATTTCCAACATGTGCTGTCTCTAGTGTAGTGTTCAGTGGGGAAATGGTTCTGGAGCAGTACTGTCACTGAACAAGCAAACCAGAAGTCTAGGCTCATGCCCTGGGTAAAATTGCGTCACGGTAGCTGGTGGAATTTAAATTCATTAAAAAGAAATCTGGAATTGAAAGCTAGTCATGGCAATGGAAACTGTGAAACTATCATATGTTGCAAAAATCCATTTGGTTCACTAATGTCCTTCAGGGAAGCAAATTTGCTATCCTTACCTAGTCTGGCTTACATGTGACTCCAGAGCCATAACAATGTGGTTGAGTCTTAACTGCCCTCCGAAATGGCCTGGTAAGTCACTCAGTTCATGGGCAATTATCGATGAGCAACAAATACTGGCCTTACCAGCCCACATCCCATGACAGAATAAAGAAAAAGTATATATTTTAAGGACCATTGTTTGGAAAGAGCATCTGAGATGCACACTTTGTCTGTTGGTGCCTAAATTGTTCATTGGGATTCTTTGCATATCATGGAATTCCGATTCAGTGACTTTCATAAAGTATCTGCTTGAAATATGCAGGGGGTAAAATTGGTATTGGGCAGCCCATTTTATACCCAAACCAAATTTCTCCCATTAACTACTAATCAACCAATCAATTGGCTGCCATCCTTACCTCCCTGCCCCCTCCACCCCCAAAGACTTTTGAAAACATGAGAGGGAAAGAAAGTTATTGGTTCTGAGACTTTTGCCAATGTTGTAGGTAGCTGTTCCATGCAATAGAATTGCAAAAATCTTCCAGTTCTATTTTAAGCTGTATTATTGACACCTTCATGTGCACATAATGGAAATTATGCAGTTCTGCACTGTCAATAATTATCTAGTTTAGGACGCTTTCTCTTTGCTAGCATGGTTGCTAGGAGATTGGTGGCTTATTGTCCAGGACTTGCAAGAGAAAAAAAAATTGTGTTATGTTCCAATAAGGGGAGAAAAATGGTGCTGTAAACCTGTACTTCCAGCCCAGAAAGCAACGGGAAATGTATTTACTCTGGCATGTTGTGCAGTTTTACTTAGTAAACCATAGCAGCATTCCAGGGTACAAGTCTGCACTGAAGCCTTTCATTTCAGAGGGAGTGTAATCCCCATGTTAGGGAAGCAGGCCAGAATTTTACAGAGCCCAAAGGAGTATGATGGTAGGTAAGGAAAGGATAGTTGTAAAATTGTTTGTACTTGTAGGGTGGCATTCCCATTTCTTTCCCACTGCCACTGGCATTTCATCAATGGTGAAGAAGATGGTGGACAATTTGTCCACTCTTAGGCCAATTTAGGTACTCAAGTGGCCAATTAAGGGTCATTTAAGGGCCCCTTCCCATTTCTTTTGGTAAAGCCACTTTGTCTTGTGGAGAGACTGCTTGGTGGCTTCACTACAGGCTCAGAGGGTGCTATCCTAATCGGCCATTTTATGCCTAAGGATGTCTACCTGGTGGCAAGAACCAGTCTTTTCATCCCATTATGACTGATTTTAGCCTCCTCAAAGGAGCCTGCCTACTGGTCCTGATGAGTCCAAGCTGACTTACCTCCATTCCAGTACATCTTCGATAGTAGCTGCTCCAGGGCTGGCTCAATCCCAGAAATGGTCACTGCTGCAGGGGTGTTGTGATATGACGTGCATACGCCTTTAAAAACGATACCTTGGACTACTCTCAATCACTACCACATTGAGGTGTGGGGTGGGATTTTCCCATCCCGCCCGCCACAGTAATTGTAGCAGGCGAGACATGGACAATGCAAAGGTCTGTTGATCTCGGGCAGGATTTTCTAGTCTTGGGGTGAACATGGCTGGAAAATCCTACCCATAATGCAATAGCCATTGTGTATGTGGTGTATCTTTAAGACAGTACAGCAGAAGTGAGTCGCTTGACTTGAGAGACCAATGGAAACTGAGAGTGAGTGATCACACCAGAGGGTGGAGTCCTTCCTCAGGCAGAATTACCAGGTAGCTGTGTAGTGAGTATGTAAGGACTGGAGTTGTTGCTCCAGGGCAGCCAAGAGCCACAAACTCCTGTAGTCAAGCTTTCCTTATCAATAAATACCTTGCGTTCCTGGCAAAGCCTGAAATCTCTTGACAAGCTATAAGAGATACAACATAAAATATTGACAACAAGATGGAATCGATTGAATGGCATAGCCTACCTGTGAGTTTAATTGAAAATTGAAAAAGAGGGCTACCTTTGGGCCAACAGACTCAGTGAGAGTTGTTGAGCTATTGCCAGGCTCTGAGGGGCAGTCGAAGGAACCAAATCCAGTGCAGCCAAGCAAGTAAAGTGATTTGGAAAGGTATTTTTCAAAATTGGAATGAACAGAAATTAATTAGCCTTCAGGAGCAAGGAAAGAGAAACTAAATAAAAAGTATATTTTTTTGAAATAAAAGGAAGCTATACCCAGCTAGAAGCTATGTTTCAGATTTGAAAATAATATGGAAATGGAAGTCAGAGATTTGCTTCAGTTAAACAAGTTCATAGTAAAAGGGACAATTGGCCCAGGGAACTGCAGAACCTCTCCCGTAAGCATGGGACAACGAAGAGACTAAGGGGGCGATCATAACAAAAAAGCTCTCATTGTTGAAAAGTGCATAAACTGGAGAGAATCATACCCATTTTTGGGCAAGCTCCCAGATACAATAATATGGCACTTAGGAAAAAAGATTAGGAACACTGTGATTCTCGCCAGTAGGGGGGAGTGGATGGAATTTTTTCATGCCGGTAAGCTGGCTGCGGAATGCTACTGGTGTTATTGCGTATGTGTCATGGTCTCCCAATACACTGTACTTAAGTGAGTGACAGATCTCTCAACCCCCAACCCCCTGGACATCGATCCTCCCATCCCAATTGCCGCCAACCCCTCCTTCCCCCGAATGTGGGCCTAATCCCTCCACCTGACTGATTACTGGTCCCGATTCATGCCCCTTCATTGCTTCAATGTGACCCCCCCGCCCCCCCCACCCCACTGCGGTCTCACATCAGGCCCTTTGCCTTTTGTTCTTAATGTTGTTACATTTTAAAAATTTATTTGTGGGACATGGGCATCACTGGCTGGCCAGCATTTGTTGCCCATCCCTAGTTGCCCTTGAGAAGGTGGTGATGAGTTGCCTTCTTGAATCACTGCAGTCCACGTTCTGTGGGTTGACCCACAATGCCATTAGGGAGGGAATTCCAGGATTTTGATCCAGGGAATGTGAAGGAATGGTGATATATTTCCAAGTCAGGATGGTGAGCGGTTTGGAGGATAACTTGCAGGCGGTGGTCTTCCCATTTATCTGCTGTCCTTGTCCTCCTAGATGGAAGTGGTTGTAGGTTTGGAAGGTGCTGTCTTTGGTGAGTTGCTGCAGTGCATCTTATAGATAGTACACATTGCTGCTACTGAGCGTCGGTGGCAGAGGGATTGAATGTTTGTGGATATGGTGCCAATCATGCAGGTTGCTTTGCCCTGGATGGTGTCAAGCTTCTTGAGTGTTGTCAGAGCTGCATCCATCCCGGCAAGTGGGGAATATTCCATCATACTCTTGACTTGAGCCCTGAAAATGGTGGATACGCTTTGGGGAGTCAGGAGGTGAGTTGCTCATTGCAGTATTCCTAGCCTTTGACCTGCTCTTGTAGATACTGCGTTAATGTGGTGAGTCCAGATGAGTTTCTGGTCAATGGTAGCCCCAAGGATGTTGACGTTGGGAGATTCAGTGATGGTTACACCACTGAATGTCAAGGGGTAGTTGTTAGAGTTTCTCTTATTGGTGATAGTCATTGCCTCCCTGCCGATCCCCAATGCAGTGTGTACCCCTCTGCCTCCCTGTCATGACCCCGCTCCTTCTGGCACCACCCTCTTCACTGCCTTCCTGGGCATGAGACTGATTACGCTGGCAGAATGCAACTAATAACATCATGAGAGGTGAGAAAACCAGTTTGTCACCCTCATCCAATCTTCCTGGCTCATCACGCCAATCGACCAGTAGGACAAGCCGGTAAAGTCACTGATGGAATCATAGAAACCCTACAATGCAGAAAGAGGCCATTTGGCCCATTGAGTCTGCAATCGACCACAATCCCACCCAGGCCCTACCCCCATATCCCTACATATTTACCCACTAATCCCTCTAACCTATGCATCTCAGGACAGTAAGGGGCAATTTTAGCATGGCCAATCAACCTAACCCACACATCTTTGGACTGCGGGAGGAAACCGGATCACCCGGAGGAAACCCACGCAGACACAAGGAGAATGTGCAAACTCCACACAGACAGTGACCCAAGCTGGGAATCGAACCCAGGTCCCTGGGGCAGTGAAGCAGCAGTGCTAACCACTGTGCTGCTATGCCACCCCTGAGACTCTAAGGCTCTGGCGGTGGTCCCCGCATTGGGGAATACAAGCTGGAGCTGTTTGTCTTCAAGCCTATTTGTTCAAGTCTGCATTGGGCTTTGCTCCAAATACAATGGTCAGAAACAGGGCTGAAACAACACAGGGCCATTTCTACAAGCTGTGCTTCCATCTAATGAGGCTCCATCGCTGGAGTGGAGCTTCACAAATCTACTCTTGTAAGATTGATTCAGGACCACTTGGACCACTGCATGAGGCAAAATAATGAGCTAGTTTTGCTGAATGTTGCAAAGCTATCTTGTGAATCTCATTTAGATACAGTATAGGCTCAGTTTGATTCTTCTACAAGGAGTACATTCAAAGCAGACTTGTAGAATATCAGCAGCGCGCATCTTTTAACGGCCTGCTGCCTATAATTAAAAGGATTACATGTTCTAAGTCTTTGGAAAGCTCGACACTTAGGATGAAAAATGATAGACAAAAGTGAAAGTCATGCAAATGCGAAATGGAGTTTGTGGGAAATGGCAGACTTGCAATATCTCACCGAACTGACAGTTGGGTTGTGGGCATAATCACGCACAATCCCGAAATCTGACTCTTCTTCAGTATTTCAGAGCGATAGAAATGTAAATGAGTCATATTGGGCTTGAAACATTAACACAACATGGTAGCAGAGTGGTTAGCACTGCTGCCTCACAGCTCCAGGGACCCGGGTTCGATTTCTGGCGTGGATCACTGTCTGTCTGCAATTTGCACATTCTCTCTGTGTCTGTGTGGGTTTCCTTCCACAGTCCAAAGATATGCTGGTTAGGTGCACAGGCCATGCTAAATTTTCCCTCAGTGTACCCAAACAGGTGCAGGAATGCGGTGACTAAGGGATTTTCACAGTAACTTCACTGCAGTGCTAAATTAAGCCTACTTGTGTCTAATAAATAAATAAACTTAAGATTTTAAGATAAACTTCTCTCCACAGGTGCTGCTGGACCTGCTGAGGTTTTCCAGCTTCTTCTGTTTTTTTTAAATAAAGTTTCATCTGTTGTGTTCCAACAGTGAGGATGTATTTCCTCTGTGAAAAGTGAAACAATAACATAAACTGGCGCTTTATGCTTATCTGTCAGTTATCCAGCATTTTCTCTTCTAAATTGAATAACAATTTGCCTTTGAACAGTGCCGTGCCTGAACCGATGCCTACTTTCCATTGATTTGGGAAGATCACCACAGAATCATAGATACACTGCAGTGTAGAATGAGGCCACTTAGCCCATCAAGGCCAACAATCCCAACCAACCCCTATCCCTGTAACCCCACATGTTTACCCTGCCAGCCCCCCTGACACTAAGGGGAAATTTAGCATGGCCAATCAATCTAACCTGCACATCTTTTGAGCGTGGGAGGAAACCAGAGCACTTGGAAGAAACACACGCAAGCATGGGGTGAATGTGCAAACTCCACACACACAGTCACCTGAGACCAGAATTGAACACAGGTCCCTGGCGCTATGAGGCAGCAATGCTAACCGCTGTGCCGACCAGATGTTGACTCATTCTACATATTACCCTCAATGTCAACAGAGGGAAGGAATATCATCCATCCTGTACTAAAATTCTGCTTCTTGTGTTGAAAAGATTATGGGGGTGATTCTCCCAACCTGCTGCATTGTTCTAGCAGCACAATGGGCCGGAAGACATCAGCAGAGGCTATTTTACCAGCTTCCCGCTGGTCAGCTGGGCCTCCACGTGTCTCTGGCATCAGGATTTTCAGTGGCCTCAGTACCACACTGGAAATCGGTGCGGAGTTGATTTCAATATTATAATCGTGATTAGCATTTTATAAGCGAGCCTAGGACTGAAGGCTTCGGGTCTTCTAGCATTTCCCCTGTCCCCTGTCAGGAATAGTTCACCCCAGCAGGGTTTACAACTGCTCCCCATTCATGGGGAACAGGAGGCCTGACCCTACTGGAGTGAAGAGAGGCCACTGGGGTACCCCAGGAGGTTTGGGGTAAGGTGGGTGCCATTTGGGCAATGCCAGCCTGGCACTGCCAGTGAGGCACCCTGGCACCACCCAAGGGACAAACTAACAATGCCCAATGTCCAATGGGCGGTGACAAGGGTGTGGGGACAGAGGGGATGGGACTTATTTGGGGGTGGGTCCTATTGGGGGAGAATGATAGGGACCCATTGTCAGAGGATTGTAGGAAGAGGGAGGGAAGAGGAGATCAGGGCTGGCTATTCGGGTGAAGTGGGCGTGGCTGTTGGATGGGTAGGGGCTGCCAGGCATGGGAGGGATCAGGTCTGTCAGGTGCGGGGCTGGAGGGTAAGATTGGGAGATTGGGGCTGGCTGGGTGAAGGGTCAGGGAGATCGAGGCTGGCCTGGAGAGGTCCAGGAGGTCTGCGATTGGAGGGTGGAGGGGACAGAGAGGCAGTGATGGGGGATCATGAGACTGGCCAGCAATTGGGAGGCCAGCAATGTGGGGTCAGTGTGCACAATTTTAGCTTAGACAGATCGGCGCATGCACAGTGGCCTGTTCAGAGCTATACTGCCAGGATCCTCAAAGAATTAGGCCCCATCCTTTCCTTTTTAGAGGGAATCTCACTGAGGTACTCTGCAGTGCTCAGAGTGTCGGAAATTCAATCTGAAAATCCTGCTAAAAAATCCGGTGGGAGTTATTCCCATTTTCACACGAATTGGGAGAATCCCGGCCAATATATAAAACACAAATAGCAACAATAAAATAAACACCATGACTGAGTTGCAGCTTCCAAGTGAATCCAAGGTTTTTTAAAAAAAATCATATATCGTTGATTTTTTACTCTCTTTTCGTTTGGAAACAAAGTATGATTTGTGCTCAATGTGTTTGCATGACAGAGGCAATGTGACACATGTGAAATGGTGCTAAAGTTGATAACGGCGCAAGACGTGTAAATATTCAACATCAGGGGAAGGGCTGATATAGCCTCTGTTTGACAGCAGATTAGCAGTAAACAAATTATTTGGTGAGCACTGTCAACAAATAGTTTCAGTTATTACATTTATGACGAGCCAATCCATCAGGATCCACGTTATTGGAATTCAATCAAATAATGTCAGAACCTTCATGTAATATTTGAGAATTTTAATGTTCTGATATTTTCAGCCTTGCTGATGTTAGCTGTCCATCAAAGTCAGCCTTCCTGTTTGTTTTTTCCCTGCTTTATTTGATGGCTAAAAACCATAGAACTGCAAATGGCGTGTAGTCTGCAATGAGGTTGACAAGAGAATTTATATGATCTTTGATAAGAGATCATGTCATATATGAATACCAAAGCGGAGGGATTTTTTTGGCACAGTTAATAGCTAAAAATCATACTTGGGAAAAAGTTAAAGTATTAGAAATGGGCCTGTTGACAATGCTATCACAAACAACATAGAAATAGTTAAATCTTCATTGATTTTCACACAAGTGCTGTTTAATTTTCCCGAAAGTTAGCAACAATCATGAATAGAAACCTACAGTGTAGAAGGAGACAATTCAGCCCATCAAGTCTGCACCTACAACAATCCCACCTAGGCCCTATACTCGTAACCCCCAATCATTTGCCCTAGATCGTCCCCTGATATTAAGAGGCAATTTAGCATGGCCGGTCCACCTAACCTGTGCATCTTTGGTCTGTGGGAGGAAAAATGTATTTATTAGTCACAAGTAGGCTCACATTCACACTGCAATGAAGTTACTGTGAAAATCCACTAGTCGCCACACTCTGGCGCCTGTTCAGGTACACTGAGGGAGAATTTAACATGGCCTGGAGCACTGGAGGAAACCCATGCAGACACGGGGAGAATGTGCAAACTCCACCCACACACACACACACACACACACACACAGACCCAAGCCAGGAATTGAACCTAGGTCCCTGATGCTTTGAGGCAGCAGTGCTAATCACTACGTTACTGTGCTGCTCTAGAATAGATATTACTTCTCAGTGATACATGCTGCCATTGAAACTTTTAGATCAGAGTTAGGTTTTTTTAACTGTCTGAATACAGACTCAGCCTATTTTTCAATATTTTGATTTAACTTCTTCCTCCTGTTTCAATAACTCTTTCATGGCTTGATGTCTATTGACATTAGAAACATCTGGTGGGATGACAAGGAGTCAGATTTTCCCACTGTAGGCAGGAATCAATAGAAGGGATTGCTCCCCTGTCATGATCCAATTTCCACTGCCAGCAAGCAGGATTTTTCCAAGGGTTGAGGCCTTAATTGGCCTGGAAATGAGTCTGCCACCTTATTAGCAAAAGCTAAGGCAAGAACAAAAGCCAGAATTTTCAGGTGTCAGACACCTCACCATTCGCTGCTGGCGAAAATGGAGAATTTAGCGCTCAGCCAAATCTCCATTCACAGCAGCAAGATCAGAGAATCCCAACCAGAGACTCTAGAATGGCAAATTTAAGAGGCCTGTCTCCCTCCCTTCCTTGGTGGTAAGAAGCCTACTCATTTAATTCTCAGGATCTTAGACATAAAGATTCAGTGAAAATAATCATTATGCAGAATTGTGCACCAAATTGGTCTTTAAAAACAAGTATAGAAACCCTCTTATAGTAGGCAGTCATTTGGTCAATTGTTGTGAAATGCTCATTACCACAGTTACATCAATGATCTTTTACTTGGCAGCTTGTTAGTTGGCTGGATTTAGAATAATTAACAGTAAGAATCTGATTTAGTGTTCATTTTTTTGATGAAAATAATATGTTCCTTTTGGTAAGTTAGACTGCTGCAATACATATCACCCCATCATACCATAGAATCCCTACAGTACAGAAGGAGGCCATTCAGCCCATCACATCTGCACCGACTACAATCCCACCAAGGCCCCATTCCCATAACCCTGCATATTTACCCTGCTAATCCCTCTGACACTAGGGTCAATTTAGCATGGCCAATTAATCTAATCCACACAACTTTGGACTGTGGGAGGAAACTGGAGCACCTGGAGGAAACCCACACAGACACAGGGAGAAATTGTAAACTCCACACAAGGTTAAGCAACTGCCCTGATATCATCTTGGTATCACCCTGCAACTATCCAAAATGAAATCAATTGCAAGCAATTTGTCCTCATCACGGCCAAAGCTAGTAATTTCCACAATGTGTCTAATAATTGCAAGTAAAAAGTGGAAAAATACCTCGTTTAATGGGTAATTAGTCTTCCATTCACAACACTGTCATGATTCACCTCAATGAACACATATAAAAATCACGCTGCAATATTCATAATTTTCTGATGAGCTATCAAAAAGGCAAAACATTTTTTTTGCTTAATGTTGAGACTCTTCCATCCCAATGTTTTCAACTTCATGCAGCTGGTGTGAATCCCGACAGTTCTTGAACTTCACCAACGTCATTCCAAATTGCAAATCATTCCTGTGATGGGTCCTCAATAAGCCAGCAATGATGTAAGGGAGCTTGTTCATGGAAGCTGGACTGTTTGGGGCCCACTCCTGCCCCTGCCCTCGGACAGCGGTGAGGATACAATTTTCAGCCGCACCACTCAGTGGTCACTTAGCTTGCTGCCCTGCCTCTGGACAGCAGAATTCCAAGCCCATGTCACTGTTTAGCATCTCACCTGAAAGGTGGCATCTCCACCATGCAGTATTTCCACGGGACTTCACATTGCTATCAGTCAGGGCTCTACAATGGGCTTGAACCCCCGATCACTACCGCCAACCCAAGGCTGACAGCCGGAACATACCATCCCAGGCTGGCATCCTTACCAAGAAAAATATCATTGCCAGGGATCCACTCGGTCTATTTCTTCTCACCCATTGCATAATATTCTGCCGGAAGTGACATCAGGCATCCAATACACCCACACAGTTTAAAAGGACATATTATAATGATGAGAATTACTCATATTTCTTATTGTTCATACCATTCAAAACAAGAGGGCAGGAATACTGTTCATTCTTCCACAGAAAGATGATTTAAAATTAAAATTCCAAGTGAGTGGGGAATTGAACAGAGTGCATGACTCAACTCTGCAGCTCTGATTCCCAACTCCTCATTTAGAAGCAATTAGATCCAGCTCTTGATGTCTGAGGACTGTCACTGTGATTATCTATTTCCCTAAAGTGGCTGCCCCTTCACAACATCCAGTCCGACTGCAGCTCAAAGGCTGCCACATTATAGGAAGGGTGTGATTGCACCGTAGGGGGTGCAGAGGAGATTGATACTGGAATATACCTATATAACAAAGATACCTACGTCAGACTCCTATTTATTGGCTACAGCCCAGCCTTCAACATCATTATTCCAACAAAACTCATCTCCAAACTCCATAACATGGGGCTTGGCTCTTCCCTCTGCCACTGGATCCAAGACCACAATCAGTAAGAGTAGGCAACAACACATCCTCCGTGATCATCCTCAACACTGGTGCCCCACAAGGCTGTGTTCTCAGCCCCTCTTTATACTCCTTATACCCCTCTGACTATGTGACCAAATTCCCCTCCAATTCGCTCTTTAAGTTTGTGGATGACACCACCCATAGTGGGTTGGATCTCCACCAATGATGAAACAGAGTACAAGAAAGAGATAGAGAATCTGGTGAACTGGTGTGATGACAATAATCTCTCCGTCAATGTCAGCAAAGCAAAGGAGATAGTCATTGACTTCAGGAAGTGTAATGGGGGACTTGCCCTGTCTATGTCAATGGAGGTTAAGTGGAAATGATCGAGAGTTTTATGTTTCAAGGTGTCTAGATCACCAACAACTTCGTCCCTCCATGCTGACACAATAGTTAAAAAAGCCCACCAATGCCTCTATTTCTCAGGAGGCTAAGGAAATTTGGCATGTCCACTACGACTCTCACTAGTTTTTACAGATGCACCATAGAAAGCAACCTTTCCGGATGTACCATAGCTTGGTATGGTGCCTCCTCTGTCCTAGACCTCAAGAAACTAGAAAAGGTTGTGAACAAAGCCCAATCCATCACACAAACCAGCTTTCCATCCATTGACTCTGTCTACACTTCCCACTGCCTCGGAAAAGCAGCCAGCTAAATCAAGGATCCCACATACCCCAGACATAGACTCTTCCATCTTCTTCCATTGGGAAAAAGATACAAAAGCCCGAGGACAAGTACTAACCAACTCAAGAACACCTTCCCTGCTGCCAACAGACCTTTGAATGGATCTACCTTGCATTAAGTTGATCTTTCTCTACACTCTAGCTATGACTGTAATACCAACAGCAGTTACAGGACAAAAGCTCAACCCTCATCCTTATGGAATCTATCATCATGAAGCCACATTACAATTAATGAAACTGGCAATTGATCTGTCTCCCCATCCTGGTTCTGTAACAAAGGAAGATCCATTATATCTGCAGAGGCACTAATAGGCACCAACTATCTCTTAAGGTGAACAAGAGACTTTGACCCGAAGCACAGAAATTGACTTTTACCCTGGAACTAATTCAACAATGGGCTACATCACCTGAGCTAAACTTCTGTCCTTTGGGAAATCTTAATATTACATTTCTCAAGTCTCAACTTGCTCTCCTTTTAAGTCTGCAGAAACCACAGCAGGTCTCCAGGCTGACCAACAGCCTACACCAAGGCTAAGCCTCCCTCTCTGGAATATTCTTGCCACTGGCTGCAGAACAGACCATGTCCCTGTCTACCAATCTCATCTTGCTCTGCCAAAACTAACTTTCAATGTATGTTGCAACTTCTGCTTCAGCTAGCTGAAGCTGCCTGAATGGAGTTACTCAATGAAGGCACACATTCTAGACTCTTGCAATCATGTGAACTGATAACTATACCTATGGTTCTCTCCTTACTTCTCTTTTAAGTTATTCATAGTGGTAAAAATCCTCTTTCATAGAACATAGAACATAGAACACTACAGCACAAACAGGCCCTTCGGCCCACGAGTTGCGCCGATCACATCAACACCTACCAATCTATTGACCTATCTATAACCCCCAATCCCATAAAACCCCATATACTTATCCAGAAGTCTTTTAAAAGACCCCAGCGAGTTCGCCTCCACCACCACTGACGGCAGCCGATTCCATTCACTCACCACCCTCTGAGTGAAAAACTTACCCCTAACTTTCCTACCTTCTTATTGTGTTCCTGTGTGTCTATGTGAAGTTGAGACCATCCCCTGGATCTGAATATGTGAATGAATGAGATTTTGTTGTCAGTCCCTTTGAAAATTGACCTTCAAAACAGAGGGTTTGAGGAAGCGCGCCACACCCTACTTCAAAAAATTACAACATTTCTGCTTGCAGACAGATAGTGAGAAAACAAACGAGTTCACGTATGCCTCCCTTCCCTATCCAGAACAAGAGGCAGAACTGAAGAGAAATATTTTGAAGGGGCTTTCAAAGAAGAAGAATAGCAAGATGGAGAGTTTGGGAGGAGGTGGTTTTTTGTAGAGACTAGAACTGTGACAGTTGAGTGCTCTGATACCTAGAATAGAATAGAGGAAGGGCTGCACGTAAGGCCAAATTAGAGAATGAAAGGTCCATAACATAGTTTGCTAAGGTAAACCGGGCAACAAAATTACATTTTTTTATTCATTAGTGGGACATGGGTATCACCGGCTGGCCAGCATTTATTGTCTATTCCTAGTTCCCTCTGAATTGAGGGTAGCTGAGAGTCAACCACATTGCTGTGGCTCAGGAGTCACATGTAGGCCATGCTAGGGAACAATGGCAGATTTCCTTCCCTGAAGGACATTAGTGAACCAAATGGGGTTTTCTGACAATTGGGAATGATCTCATGGTCATCAGTAGATTTTTAATTCCAGGTTTTTTAAATGAATTCAGATTCACCATCTTCTGTGGCAGGATTCGAGCCCAGGTGCCCAGAAAATTAGTTGAGTTTCTGGATTAGTATTGTAATGATAATAAGCAATCGCCTCCCCTTCACATCTGTAGACAAGAGGTCATGGTGGCACAGTGGTTAGCACTGCTACTTCACAGAGCCAGGGATGTTTGATTCCTGGCTTGGGCCACTGTCTGTGTGGAGTCTGCATGTTCTCCCCATGTCTATGTGGGTTTCCTCTGGGTGCTCCAGTTGCGTCCCACAGTCTGAAAGACGTGCTGGCTAGGTGCATTGGCCATGCTAAATTCTCCCTCAGTGTACCTGAACAAGCACCTCAGTGTGGTGACTTGGGGATTTTCACAGTGACTTCATTGCAGTGTTAATGTAAGCCTACTTGTGACATTAATAACTAAACTTTAAGAGTTAATTGAGAAATGAGAATCTATTGGATATCAATGAATATACAGGAGAGCATATGAGCCTTGAGAACTGAATTTGGCATGCCCTTTATGAGTAGGAAGCATTGACTTGTGGGAAGTAGACCTATGGAAAGGACAACAAATTTTCTTCCCTAAAGGACATTGGTGAACCAGATGGGTTTTCCCAACAACAGCAATGGCTTCGTGGTCATCAGCAGATTTTTTTATTGAATTCAAATTCCACCATCTGCTGTGGCAGGATTCGAACTCAGAACATTAGCTGAGTTCCTGGATTAAAAGTCTAGCGATAATACCACTAGGCCAACACCTTCTCTATGAACAGTATGTTTTGTCAAGGAACAATACTTTTCATTGTATGTTAATACGTGTGACAATAATAAGTCAAATCAAATCAAATTTCCTCTATTGCAAGCTTGGTTGAATTATTCAAAGCCTCAGAACTTATTGTGGATAAAACGTCCACAGCCATTTTGACGTGAGCTTTATTTGTGTTGTGGATGTGTGGAACTGTTCATCAGTTTAGGGTTCCACATTGAGGGTAATAGCTGTTTTAATATTGACATCTCTGGCTCCCTCCTTGACTTGTCAGTAGATTATATGGACAGGTTGAGAATGGTGAAATTAAGAAGTCATTATAATAGTCAATGAGAGCCTTGCTACTTGAAGAATGCTATCTAGTCTTAAATCATGAATTGCTGAGGGTTTGGATAGGGTAGTGAGTCTCTGGTGAATTCATTGTTTTGGCTGTTTGTGCAGATACTCAAATTTCAACATGGATTTTATAATTAGGTTTGAATCAATCACCAAAAGCAAAATTGGAATTAATTTGTGAGTATTGATTCTGGACTGATTGTAACTTAGATTGAAAAACAACTTTAACCAACTTGCATGAATAATGTCTTCGATATACTAATAGCTCTCCATTTTGAATGAAGGGCTGGCTACATTAGTATGGTCTCTGCTCTCATGGAAAAAGTAACCTGCTGCAGTTGTGTTACAAGCCTGGAAAATGTATTGGAATGATTGGGATTATTTTTTAAAAACTCGAGGGAATGATTTATTTTGTGGTTTCTGTACAGAGAGGGACTAATTCCTTTAACGTTTTTAAAATTTATTTATTAATGCAACAAGTAGGCTTACATTAACAATGCAATGAAGTTACTGCGAAACTCACCACACTCTGGCCTCTTTTCAGGCACGCTGAGGGAGAATTTTTTTATCATGTCCAATGCACCTGACTAGCATGTCTTTTGGACTGTGGAAGGAAACCAGAGCACCCGAAGGAAACCAATGTAGATATGGGGAGACAATGCAGACTCCACATAGACAGTAACTCAAGCTGGGAATCAAACTGGAATCCATGGCATTGTGAGGCAGCAGTGCTAACCACTGCAACATTTGCAACAACCTTCTTGCCAAAATAAAGTAATACTGAGTTACATGACTTTAAATAATCTAAGTGCATGATACATCTTTAGAAGCCATCTGTGTGTGTATGTGTCTTGTGTGTATGAGGAGAAGGTGCTTGTTGTAATTACATCTTAGACATTGTGAAAAGTAAATGTTTTACCTTTTGCTTGATTTAAACTTAGAAGAGAACCTGTTTTGTGCCTATTCTGAAAAAATAACAGGACTCAAGGGATTAAAACACTTATCCTCTAAAATACCTCTTGTTACAATTGGTTGAGAGGTGGGAAAGGGGGAAAATAATCATACATCCCTCCTGTTTCTGTAACAAGCAAAGTACAAGATACATTTTGAGGATGTATGTACGAGTAAAGTGAATCAACATCAAGGTCATCTTGACTTTGCAATCTTTTTGATTGTGGATCCTAGGTGTTAAAATCATTGTGATCGGGGAATGATGTTGGCACTGAAATTGCTGAGTTACCATAGATATGTGCATCGGAATACATGTACAGCATCTAATTATATATTTTATAAAGTATTAAGCAAGTTAATGATTTAATTGGGACTGTGATAACAGCCCCAAGGTAGGAACGTGGGCAAAAGTCAGTACCTGCTCCTATTTTTAGCAAACACAAATTCTAAATTCAAAGGTCAAGTGCTGCAAACATGAACACATTCAGTAAATGAGATAGAAATTCAACTAGGCTTGGGCAAGATCAACTCAGTAATACCATAATAGTGTCTGTTAATAAGGTTGCTATAGAATTCTTAAACGAAATCTCCTTGTAAATCCAAAGGTCAGCATTTACCTTGGGTAACCCATCAAGCAATATGCTGTGTTAAATGAGGAGCCAACATTTAATACAATTTTATATCATTTCAATCAAATAAAAGTTGAGAATAATATCAAAGCAGGCATGACTTTGCATTCTAATCTTTCAATAAAGCACCAAACAAATCTGTTTATAGATTTCTGCCCACTGGAAGGAAAACAGCTTTTCAAAATGTTGGATTGTATCCAAGATGAAATGTTTTGTTTGTTTTATTTTATGAATCTTAATTTTATTGTAACCATTGATCGCTCACTTGCCCTCTGTTCAGTTGCAATAGAGGCAACACTCAGGAAAATGACTTACTCTCAGATTTGCAGCATCATTTTCCTGTAAAGAGTTGCCTGAGAGTGGCAAGGAGCGACTCACCGATCCAACAACCTTGGCTTTAAATTTTAAATTTAAGTTTATTTATTTATTACAAATCAATACATTAACAGTGCAATGAAGTTACTGTGAAAATCCCCTAATCGCCACACTGTGACACCTGTTTGGTACACAGAGGGAGAATTTTCTTCATATGGCCAATGCACCTAACCAGCTCACCTTTCAGAGTGAGAGTGGAAACAAGAGCACCCGGAGGAAACCTGGGCTGTCATGCCCAGCAAAGACATGCCACATTCGTAACTTTTCAAACCATACTCACCATTGAATCTTCTACACGTACTTTTATTTATAAAATGAACAATCATGGGTTGTAAATTATAACCCCTGATAGTCACCTGACTCTTCATCTGTGGATTCAAAAGCCGCTACACTCTTTCTCAAATGAACATATTTCAAGACTATTGGTGCCACTACCCATTCCCTGAAACCATCCGAAATAGCATTTCCTGACTTAAAGGGGTCATTCTGAAAGCAAGATGGTGATAGTTTCAAAGGCCAAAGGTGAATATCTGCAAACAATAATTAAAGTTGCGGTTACTCGACTTAAGCCTAACACCATATTTGTAAGGCAGCTATGAGAAACCACATGTCAGCTATGTCCCTATGCAAAATCCTTAGCACTGTCTGCACGACAATAAAATAATTGTGGAAACAGAAGCAGCAGAAAGGGCAGCAGCACACATGCTTTAAAAACTGCAATCTGTGACATCATTCCTTTTCAAGTTCACCAAGTATAGCAAAATGATCTCCTGGTAACAAGATTACAAGTAACTGATTCCATGACCTGCAAAACATCCATCTCATTGAGAGAATGCTGTAATTACCCTGGTACAAAACTTTGGCTATTGAATTCACCTAACTTAAGGAGCAAAAAACCTTTTCATTAGTTCTGTACTGTGTATTTTCCAAAATGAGCCAATTACATAAAAACAAAAGAACAGGTTGTAATTTAACTTTTTTCCTTGAGGACATGTGTGTGTGTATGAATGGTGAGGGACTGATGGAGGATTAGATATTCAGGGTGAAGACATGATGTTCTTATGAATAAACAATCCTCTATTTAAACACACCAAACACTTGCTGCTGGTTATTCAAATTGTCCACACACTCCAGGATTAAGAAAGAAACACACGTCATCATTAAAAAACACACATACTGACAACGGACAGTAAGGGAAGGGAACTGAGGTTTCAGTTCTCTCTCATTCCTGACCTTAACTCCACTATGAGGGATTGCGTACTTCAATATGCTTCCACCTATTGGCAGTATGGCCAAGTTCAAGACATCATACTGACCCAGTGTTCTGCTGCAGGAAGAATGGTCAGGCTATCAGAGCATCAAACCTGAGCCCAAACATAAGTCCAGATGAGGTTCCACGTCACTATTTCAAGCAATTTGCCGAGGCATCTTTGACAGCAGATGCATGAGGAGACCAACCTTTTCCCAACCAGTTACATTTTCTGAACTCTGAGAAACGCCCATTTCCAAAGCAACAACCCATATTATGTTATTGAGCTAAATCCAGCATATGGTTACCATCCACAGGTAATTTTCCAGGTTTGGGAAGGCTGCCTTCAGTTCAGTGTAGTGAACTGAAGACGGCCTTCTCATAAAAACTAAGGGTTCTTCCCCATTAGTTTATTTTTATGAACAGGAGGTTTTAGCAACAACTTGTTTTTGAGGGAGCCTGCTTTCTACAGCTGAGTGTGGCTATGATGGTAACAGCCCCTCTGTCTAACCGTCTCCAGTTATCACTTTCTCCTTTGATGTTACGCTATTCAGAAAACCTTATGGGCCAGGCTTTTAGCATACAGGTGCAAGTTATTTTTTCATCTCTTCACTTTGAAGTCACCTCTTCAATACACAACGGCTTTCCCCTTGTCACTTAGGTAAACATTTGTTTTCTTACTCAAAACACCCCATCCTTTGCCTGTTGCAAGACCTCTAGGGCCCCTTCCATCCTTATCAAGGGGAGTGCTAACCTTCTCTCCTTTCAAACACCCCATCAGACAGCTGCACTCATCAGTTGCCCTTTTATCCAATTTTTCTGCTTTATTTTGTCCCACTTTAATTTCTAACCTCAATTTTACTCGATTTTTGAATCTTCCTTCTACTCCAGTATTTTAACACGACAAATAAACCTACTATCAGGAAAACTACTAATACCCAGTTACTTACGTCATCAACTATCTTGGGGTCAATTTAGCAAGCGGTGCCCTAATCTGGGAGGTTTGTGTTCATTTTCCTGATGCAGAGGGAAGTACTCTGTGAAAGCGGCCCCCACAGTGGCTGCGGACATTCAGTTGCTGTTGCTGCTCCCTCCGTCCCAGCTGCATGTGGTAATGGGACAATGCTTTCATTTAAATATGTGAAGTTTAGGCTTTTTGGAAGCCAGCCAGTAGACCAAGATGCTTAGCCATTCATCCCAGCCGTGAAGTGTCTCATCATAACATCTACTAGGCCAGCGGATACATGCCAAACTGACACCATTTAGCAACTTGAATCTTTTAAAATGGCACCAGCTGTTGCCTGGAAGTGAGGGTATGGGGATAGCAATTTGAGGGCGGGGGAGTGATGCACAGGGGGCCGGGGTCGGGGGGGTGCTAAATGTTTGACAGAAATATGGAAAATAGGAGTGGCAGTTAAAAGGCAAAATAATTAATGGGAATCTGAGGAGCAACTTTTTTATACAAAGGATGGTACATACGCGGAATGAGCTGCCGGAGGAAGTGGTTGAGGTAGGGACATTGACAACATTTAAAAGGCATTTGGACAGATACATGGATAGGAAAGGTTTAGAGGGATATGGGCCAAGTGCAGGCAAATGGGTTTAGCTGAGATGGGCTTTTTGGTCATCATGGACCAGTTTGGGCTGAAGGGCCTGTCTCTGTGCTGTAGATTCTATGAGGAGGCCATTCAGCCCTTCGATCCTGCTCTACTACCCAATATGATCATGGTCGATTTTCCACCTCAACATGATATCTCACACTTTCCCCATGGCTCTTGACACCTTTGGAGTCTAGAAATCCTTCTATTTCCTTTGTAAATATAGTCAGTGACTTAGCCTCCATAGCCCAGGGAAGACAGCATACCAGGGAAGACAGCATGATGGGTGCCACGGTAGCACAATGGTTAGCACTGCTGCTTCACAGCACCAGGCACACAGGTTCGATTCCCGGCTGTCTGGGTCACTGTCTGTGTGGAGTTTGCATATTCTCCTCATGTCTGCATGGGCTTCCTCAGGGTGCTCTGGTTTCCTCCCACAGTCCAAGGATGTGCGGGTTAGGTTGATTGGTCATGTTAAAGTTGCCCCTTAGTGTCCTGACATGCGTAGGTTAGGGGGATTAACGGGTAAATGTATAGGGATATTCAGGTAGGGCCTGAGTAGGATTGTGGTCGGTGCAGACTCGATGGGCCCAATGGTCTCTTTCTGCACTGTAGGGTTTCTATGAGTTCTATGACCAGTTCAGGTTTATATGTTCCAGGAATACATTCCTGCTACTCTGGGGCCCACAAAAATAATTCAAGTCGCTCCTTTACCTGGGACTCCTCAGCAATCCCATTATTTTGTAGAATTTGCTGAAGTCTGCCAAGCATGGGTGAAAACACATCTTGCAAAGACATACAATTGAATCACAGAGGATGAGCCAAGATAAGTAACAGAAGTTTGTTTCTAGTTAGAATACATCCTGTTGATGCAATTTGCAGAAAAGGCAATTGAATTACTGAAGTATGAAATTCCTAAATTAAATTGAGCTGAAATTTTTAACCAATTATCAGATTAAAAATGTCTGATTTTGACACTCCAGACACTTGATTTTCATTTTTCAAAACTATCATCTTCTGACTGTTGGATCGTTATGTCACAAAATCCTTCAGTTAGAACTTACTGCTTTCCCAGTTACTGCCTAGTGTAATCTCTTTCACAGGAAGATGCATGATATTTCTCAGACCCATAAGCAACCTGCAATTGCAATCTGCCCAAACTGTGCTAAAATCCAAGAGAGTTATTTATAAGAAAATATCAAGATGCTTTTTACACTCATCAGTAGATAATGATGAATTCCACTCCACACATATAAACACCACACTACTTATTGATTTTTGTGACAAGTATTTGTCAGGGGATGCCTAGTGGGAATTGTATTTTGGAATCTAAGAAGACCTTTGACATAGATAATCTTCTCAATAAATTAGCCAATTTAAGTTTTAAGAATCTCACAATTCAGGAGATTTAGGACTTATTTAATGAACTAATCTCAATTAGTCTCTATATCTCAAATAATGTCAAATGCTTTTGGGCATCCCCCCACCGGCAATGACTCACTTGCACCTTTACATTTTCTTATCTATATCAATGATTAATCTCCCTGTGGAGCCAGAAAATAAGTCATTAACATCAATATGTACGTCATAGAATAGTAGAATCTCTATGGTGCAGAAGTAGGCCAATTGGTCCATTGAGCCTGCACCGATAACAATCCCACCCAGGCCCTATCACCATAGCCTCACATAATTACCTACTAATCCTCCTGACATTGAGAGGCAATTTAGCACGGTCAATCAACCTAACCTGCACATCTTTGGAGTGCAGGAGGAAAATGGAGCACCCAGAGAAAACCCACGCAGACGTGGGGAAAATGTGCAAACTCCAGACTGCCACCTGAGGCTGGAATTTGAACCCGGGGTCCTGGTGCTGTGAGGCAGCAGTGCTAACCACTGTGCCATTGTGCCGTCCATTAATTGCTAGAGTTTACAAAAAGGAAGATTACACTCGATGGAGCAGATGTATTGTCTTTTGAACTTAGCTGCATTTTAAGTAGGATAAGGAGATATTGCGTCATCTGTGGGTGGCATAGTGGTTAGCACTGTTGCGTCAAGCGTGAGCTTGATTCCTGGCAGGGGTCACAGTCTGTGTGGAGTCTGCACGTGCTCCCTGTGTCTGCGTGGGTTTCCTTCAGGTGTTCGGGTTTCGTCCCACAGTCCGAAAGACATACTGGTTAGATGCATTGACCTGAACTGGTGCTGGAGTGTGGCAAGTGGGGATTTCCACAGTAACTTCATTACAGTATTAATATAAGCCTTCCTTGTGACACTAATAAATAAATTTTAAGCAATGGAGCATTTTCCTTGTTTCCTCGGACACATCACTCTCAGTCACAAGGCATGGAACTCTTTCCCAACTTGCCCCTGAGTCTTCGCAACTTGTCACACAATCCCCAACACAAAAAAAAGTGTCCCATTTTTCCATGGAGTATATTTAAATATCCAACCTATTGCATGATTGATTATCTGACATAGTTCCTGAAATATAGATGGCAGGAGGTTCACAGCTGTAGGATTAACATGGCACATTTTAATAGTATGTAGAAGTGCCAGTTGTGGTTCACAGCCTCACCCAATGCTCTTCAGCTGTAACTTAAGTGGGAAAATGATCAGGGGTTGGTAGGGAAACTGCAGGACAGTTATGTTCACTATCACCTGCACGGTTCAATATCCTGGGCCTAAACTTGCCCTCTTAGTGAGGAACAGGAAAAACAACTGAAAGACAGACAGGAAAATGGTCATTGCACTTAAGAAATGGATTCAAAAGAAAACATGGGGTCAGGGTTTGACAATTTAAGCTCATTTTGTGCATGGTAGGTTTGCACATAACGAAAACTAAAATGTTAAATAAACTGTGGAGCTCGAAGCAAGAACAGCACATAGTACTGGCAGAATATATTAGCTTGGTGACAGTCAGACCAGTTACTATCACAGAGTGGCAGCCGTAGCCCTGGTAAGATTGGAATTGCACAATCCTTATCTCCTAAGAATCAAAATCTGAACGACAAACTGAAGCTAAATATTAAAAGTTTCTCTGTCATCAATAATGAATGAATTGTACTTTAGGGAGTTGAATTAAGTTTGAAATTAAGGATCAATTTCTGTATTGCAGGGATTGTCAAACTAAAAACAAGAGAGTTAACTTACATACATATAAAGGCAAAATACTGTGGATGCAGTTTTGTTAAGGAACGTAAAATGATCCAAACTTTTCCTCATGTTAATTAGCAAATTGAAACAAAAGCAAGAGACAACATGAATGCAAAAAGTGTTTCAGATACTATGCTATATAAATATGGTAAGAAAGGTCACAATGGAATGGCATGAAACAACAAAATGCCTGTAGAGCAGAGAGCTGTGAGCACAAACAGTGCAGCTTGCTAATTTCCACATTTACAGTCACCTTGCTGCGGACAGACATTGAACACGTAGGAATGGGTGGGAGGAAAGCTGGTGGGGAAGTCATTAATGGTCACCATCTAGCTGAGGAGTGATGCTGGTAGAGATCTGATCAAAATAAACCATTTCTTCTTTTTGCTGTGGCGATGTACGAGATGGCAAAGCCCATGTGGAGACAAAAGAAAGAAATCTATTTAGGGATTACACATTCGCAATATGAAATCCTTCAATATTGCCCTTCTCCTTCATCCTCTGAGAAACGTTGATGTGCTGGAAGATGAATTTGTTGCTTGGAAATGCAGGATTCACAGGGGTTGACAGTGCAGAAAATAAATGGTAACTAGTTAGTGTTGTGTAACAAGACTTTCTTTTTCAATACATCATACGAAAAGGTTCTTTGTAGTATTTCTCAATAAATCATCAGTTCTTACATCAATCTCTCACGAGCCTTTGGATCTGATTGTTCTTATTTATAGGTAATTAGTAAGACATTCTCATTTCTATTCTGCTCATAATATCGTCAATCTTAAAATGAATAGATAGATTTAATTTTTATCCAGCTATTTGCATCATGCTGCCATTAGTAAAACAATCTTGTTCTCGGATCACTGGACCATTTTATCAAACCATAAATCTTTCAGTCAGAATTGGCTCCCTCTGCACTGTTTTCCAATTATGGAGAGTAACCTATTTGAATATATTTTTATTATGATTTAAATTTTGATTTTCATGTAATTGTTTGTGTGATTATCTTTCAAATTAATTTTGTGACACTGTTGACTGATATATTCTACATTCCTGCCGCTAATTTTCAAAACATTAATGACTTAATGAGGGACTGTAGAACAGTTTGGCCTTTGATTAAGTTGTCAGATCCTCTTTGGTGGTATTAGGATTTGCTTCAAATTTACTACAGGTTGTGCACATAAAATACATATCAAATCATTTCTTATTTAGCTAAGGGCAAAGTAAGCCATGTTGCTCCTGCACACCTCCTAGTGGTCGCATTGAAAGTTGTATTATCAGAGCCTTTGTAATAGGCTGATGGATACACGCTCTTGGAATGCCAATGCTCTGGTATGTCAGGGAACCCAAAGAAGGGAAAGAAGACAACTTAATGGAGGGAAAAATGGAACATCATACTCATCAGTATATGAATGATTCCAGCTAACATCTTAATCTAGAAATTATAATGTTGGTTATCGTAGAATCCCTACAGTGCAGAAGGCGGCCATCTGGCCCATCGAGTCTGCACCAACAACAATCCCACCCAGATCTTATCCCTGAAATCCATGTATTTACCCTGCTAGCCTCCCTGGCACCAATGGTCAATTTAGCATGGCCAAACAACCTAACCCACATATCTTTGGAGCACGGGAGAAAACCCATGGGGAGAACATGCAAACTCAACAGTCACCCGAGGTTAGAATTGAACCTGGGTTCCTGGCACTGTGCAGCAGCAGTGCGAACCACTGTGCTATCATGCTGCCCCGATTTTGAAATTTTTCAAACAGAAAGCTGCAGTCACCATTTAACAGAACCATTAATGAGACCACATGTTTGAAATCATCCCCTTCTTCACATACCCCCATGTAAAGATGCTTTACATGTTCAGATTACATTTCCTAAGCCTTATGCTCTTCAAACATAGGCTAATGTCTCCATCAAAACAGAAAAATAGTGTCATACAATGCATAAGCTGTTCATTTTGCTAACAGCTTTTTCTAAGATTTTATTCTTGAAGAAATATTCAACCCATCTTGATTTGAAAGTTGGCACTAATTTTATTTGCACTCAAAAAGAGAAGCTATACCTGACTTCACAGTATTAGTCAAAGTTGTAGGGTATCAAGTGTTCTAATCCAGAATGTCAGGTTGTGAATGATAGAACTGCAACCAACCTTTTACACACTTTTATCGGCATTTATTTACCTCCTATTCCATGCACCTCCCAACGCAACAGCCATAGCTGTATTGTGTACCTATCTATAGGAGCATGAATGTAACCCCAGTTAACGTTCATCATTTGCGCATAATTAAATACAGTTAACATGCAATTAATTTCAGTGCTAAAAGCCTCTGTCCCTGAATAGTGCTTGCTTCACAGATCAGTTCTTTTGATGTCCATTATTTTGGTATTTTTGTTCATATGTATATTTTGAAAAATCTTGCAGAGTGCTTGCAAAAGCTCTGTTGATAACAGATGTGATTGAACTATGGAAGTCATTCCCTACTCGGATCAATCAGCTGATCTAGCTTGAGTGAAATGAAAGATGCTATAAAAATGTTCTGGAGAAAGGAATGATTATGCTTACCACATTTACTGCTCATCAATAGCTGCCCCAAGAAATTGGTGGTGGGTCTTCTCTTTCAATTGTCGCAGTCCTTGTTGTGGTGCTTTTAACTGGCCGATTGACAATGAAGGAATGGCAATAAATGTCCAAGTCAAGCCGATAGGTGACTTGGAAGGGCGTTCGGAGGTGAAGGAATTGCTAAGACTTTGCTGTTTCCGCCATTCACACCAATAGAGGTGGTAGGAAATACACATCCAGTTAAAGTATGCTTGGTGATTTGTTTTAGTTTCAGTGCATCCTGTAGATAGAACATCTGTACTGCAACCACAATGTGCCAATGATGAAGGGGGTGAACGTTGAATTCAATGGTAAGGGTACTTATCAGGTAGACTGCTCTGCCTTGACCTTCTTGAGTGTCATTGCCATTGTACCCATCCAGATCAGCCCTTATATTTTTGATTTGAGCTACATATTATTCCTTTAACCAGATGTTTTGAATGAGAAAACATATTATTTATTATTAATTAATCCACACATGTCTGGAGAGTATATTAAAATGCTTGTAAGTTTATTACCTGCTCAGTGCAACAAATTTTTCAAGAACTAAGCCAAAGAGATTCTACACAAGCTCAGTTTCACACATTAGACACTATTAGACACTTGTATATTGCAGTATTGTTAATTTTCAGCATTTGGATATCTGTAGTGAATGACAATAAGGAAAGTCTTCCACAGTCCCTGAGAAATCATTGTTATTCTCTGTAGCTATAGCAAATTATATCTATGTCACCAGAGAATATGCATTAACCATTCTATTGGCACTGAGTTAACCATTAGCATCCCTCTACATGGATACTCTGGATGCAGTCCGTACAATCTCTCAAATGCATTATAGTCGCATACTCCAAGTATTTCAACAACATTTCCTTCCTCTGTGACCTCTACCATTGCAAAGGACAGGAGCAGCAATGCCTTGACAAAACCAGTTCCCTTCCAAGTTACATGCCATTCTGACTTCAGAGGCTTTGGATGGTATTGGAAGCACATGTAACATAATGAAATTAGAGTATTGAGAATCACAGTTGTGCATAGTTTGCTGCATAATATTGCATTACAGAGAAGCCTTATCAGAAAAGCCCTGGAGGGGGAAGAAAAGGCACCCAGTTACACTCCTTGGTTCAGTGTCGTTATTGAGAAAAGTCTAACTCAGTTTTGAAATTTTCAATGTGTCTAGCTCGACAGATGTTTGCAGGGAAAGAGCATTAACAAAGTCTTATTTATTGATGTTTGCTCTTGCATGCAGTGTACCTTAATGAGTTGCAAACAAGTGAGTAAGCACAGCTTTTTAAGCTTAAAATAAAACAGCCACCTACATTACAGGACTGTAACGGGCAACTTTGAAATTGATGTTAATACAAATGGATAAGGCTAACTGCTTTCTGGCCAATATAAGCAAACACTCATTTTAAACATGGATGTTTTAAGGGCTGGGAATTAATTAAATTATCAGAGGAAGTTTCAGCATCACAAACCAACCTACTAGGTGGACATTTATTCTTCATTTTTAATGGATAAAGATGAAGGAGAATATTTTACCAAATAATCCAAAGTCATTGCACAAGGTGCAATCCCTGTGTTGGTTTAAGTAAACCTAGTCATCACCCCCCTCAATAAATTATCCTTGACAACTCTATTCTTGTTATCATCCTATTAAACTACCACCCCCATCGCCAACCATTTCCTCTCCAGAGTGGCTGCATTAACGTCATCTCCCAAGTGCTGCCCATTTTCCCCAAAATTCCTACAAACGGATTTTCATTTTTGCCGCAATACATCCGATGTGACTGTGATTGGTAAACTATCTCTCCTCAACCTGTCTGCAGCCTTTGACATGATTGGCCACACCAATCTCCTCCAAAGTCTCTCTTCTGTCGTCCAGCCAGGTGGATTCTCACCTGGTTCCTTGCTTATCTCTCCCATTACATCCAGGGAATAATCTACAGTGGTTTGCCTTTCCTCTCCTGAACTTTAGCTTCTGGTGACCCCTAAATTTCTCTTCTTGGCCTCCCCCTATCTTTCATCTACATGCTGCCTCTTGGTAAAATGATAACATCAGGTTCCATACGTACACTGACAAAACTCAGTTCTGCATCACTACCATCTCTGCTGACCCCTCTATTATCCCTAACTTGTCAGACTGCTTGTCCAGCATCCAATACTGGATGATCAGAAATGTTCTCTAACTAAATATTCGAAAGATCAGTGCTATTGTTCTCAGTATTGACTACAAACTCTGCTTTCTAGCCACTAACCTTCTCCATCTTTCTATTAACTATCTAAGCCTGAACTAGATTGTTCATAAGCTTGGCATAATACCTGATCCCAGTTTGAGCTACCAACCACATATTTAGACTATCATCAAGATCAAAGACTATCTTTGTAATATCGCCCAACACCATCCTTGCCTCGCTCATGCATGCCCTTGTTGCCTCTAAACTTGACCATTCCAATGCTCACCCAAGTTCCATCCTCTGTAAACTGAAGCTCATCCAAATGTCTGCTGCACACCAAATGCCATTCTCCCATCATCCCTGTAGTCGCTGACCCACATTGACTCCTGGTCCGGTAACATCACAGTTTTAAAATTCTCATCTTTGTTTTTAAATCCCTCATGGTCTTACTTCTGCCTATTTCTGTAACCCCCCTCTAGTTCCACAACTCTGAATTACTCCAATCCTGATCTCTTGCATGGTGGCATGACAGTTGGCACTGCTGCTTCAGAACGTCAGGAGCCTGGGTTCAATTCCCGGCTTGGCTCACTGTCGGTGTGGAGTTTGCACATTCTCCCTGTGTCTGCGTGGGTTTCCTCCAAGCACTCCAGTTTCCTCCCACAGTCCAAAAGACGTGGTGGTTAAGTTCACTGACCATGCTAAATTCTCCTTTATTGTACCTGAGCAGGTGCCGGAGAATGGTGACTAGGGGATTTTCGCAGCAACTCATTGCAGTGTTAACGTAAGCCTACTTGTGAGTAATAAATGAATAAACTCTGATTTTAAATACTCCATCATGTTTTTAGCTGCATAGCCCCTAAATCAGGAAGTTCCTCCCTAAACATCTTCCCCTCTTTCTCTCTTCCTTCCAGATGCTCTTCAAAACCACCCTCTTCAACAAAGCTTTTGGTCATCCATTCTAAACTTATCTTCTGTGACTTGCTGACAAACTTTGTCTGATAATGTTGCTGCGAAGCACCTTTGCAAGCTTTAGTTATATATATTTCAAAGGCACGAAATAAATGATAGTTATTGGACCTCAGACTTGTGTTTAACAGTGGGTTTCTCTCTCAGCCTATGCATTCGCATTCTGTTCAGATCAATGGTAACACTATTTTGCATCATATTGTTCCACATGTCCGTGAAAACTGTCTGCTGTGATTTGTAATCTATTTGAGTGATTACATTAACCATTATGAAAACTGTCAATATAAAATGCCTTTGGTTTGGTGCCAGTGTAAATTTGATGCTTTCTTCTAAGATGGTGAGCCCAGGGTCATCAACGATATACTTCGTATTTTTGAATACTTCAGGCAGTTTTCATCATTTCCATTCAAGAAGTTGGCCTTCAAGTATTTTCTTTAGCACGCACTAAATGAGTACAAATTCCTCTTTATAACTCCTGGGTTTGTATGGTATTAAGTCAATGACTGACATTTTTGACATTCTAGAAACAATGTAATATATATTTATGACTTTTAACCAGTTTAAGGAACAAATGATAGCCACAAACTTTACAAGCACCGCGACTCATCCTTATGTGTATTTTCTTTGCAACGTGTGTCTCATCGTTCTTGTCCAGCCTCCTTTGCGAACTTGAAATTAACATCTGTGATTATCTCAAATGAATACATAGCCTTGGAGAATAGTCACTCCCATTGACTGCAATTGCTGGTGTTTTCATACTTGAAACAATCAAGTCAGGGAGATTATGGAGCAAATTTATACCTTGATTTCCGACCAAGCTAGATTTCCAGGCTAGCAACATGGACTTCCACTGATTATGGCAAGGTCTGCAAAACATAACAGGCTACAAAATCAAGGCATGTAAAATCGCCAGCACTAATGCACCCCTCTCTGATGAGCTCAATGCATTCTATGCCCGTTTTGAGCAAGGTGTCAGTGTGAGCACACCCTCCAGCCTGGAACCTGTATCCCAAGTCACCATTACAAATATCAGAGCCGCCTTCTTGAAAGTCAACCCATGGAAAGTGACTGGTCCGGATGGGGTACATGGACGAGCACTCAGATCCTGCATGGATCAGCTGGTGAGGGTATTCGCAGACATCTTCAAACTCTCTTTACCACAATCTGAGGTCCCCACCTGCTTCAAGAAGACCAGCATCATCCCAGTACCAAAGAAAAGCCAAGCAGCGTTCCTTAATGACGATCATCCGGTGATTCTGACATCCATCATTACGAAGTGCTTTGAAAGGTTAGTCATGGCACAAATCAATTCTGGCCTCCCAGATTGTCTCGATCCTTTACAGTTCATCTACTGCTACAACAGGTCCACAGCAGGCGCCATCTCCCTGGCCCTGCACTCAACCCTGGAACACCTAGATAACAAAGACGCCTATGTCAGACTCCTATTTATTGACTACAGCTCAGCATTCCCACAAAACACATTTCCAAACTCATGGCCTGGAGCTCAGCTCCTCTTTCTGAGACTGGATCTTGAACTTTCTAACATACAGACTGTAATCAGTAAGGACAGGCAACAACACTTCCTCCACGGTCATCCTCAACACCAGTGCCCCACAAGGCTGTGTCCTCAGCCCTTATTATACTCCTTATACACCTATGATTGTGTGGCCAAATTCCCCTTCAACTTGATTTTCAAGTTTGCTGATGACACCACAGTCGTGGGTCGGATCTCAAACAATGAAGAGATGAAGTACAGGAAATAGTTAGAGAACCTAGTGAACTAGGTTGTGATGACAATAATCTCTCCCTCGATGTCAACAAAACAAATGAGATAGTCATTGACCTCAGGAAGCATAGTGGAGGACATGTCCCTACCTACATCAACGGGGATGAAGTAGAAATGGTCGAGCGCTTCAAGTTTTCAGGTGTCCCAGATCACCAACAACCTGTCCTGGTCCTCCTCGTGCTGATATTATAGTTAAGACAGTCCACCAATGCCCAGGGGCTCCCTGGATATCCTGGCCAACTAAAATCAATTATCTGATCATTTATCCCATTCTGGTTTTGTCTGCACCTCTTTGCCCTTCAGGAAAGCAACAAAGTTGGCTGTGAAGTGATTTTGGGTGTCCTAAGGTCATGAAAGGTGCCATACAAATGCAAGTTCTTTTTTTCTTTGATATAACTTTCAAATGTTTCACAGTTCCAAATGTTAGTTTGGATGGCATTTTTGTATTTATGACATCATAATGGAAGATTAGAAGATTCCCATCGCTTTTTCCATTTCACTGTCGGCATTGGATACTCCCAATTTAGCTCAGACATGAGCTAGGTAGTCTAAACCCCCCCTTACTCTGTGGCAAAGTACAACTTTCCATTTCTCGTTCCAAGTATCCTGAGGGCTTTTCTGTGTGAGATTATCAATTTAGTGCCAACTAGTGTTGAGTTATCAATAGTTTAGAGCTGTGGCCTGTTGCCCATAAAGAACTGAGATGAGACCCCCAAAACTCATTTTCATAAGACCCTTAGAACTGATAGAGATTATAATTGCATCAATAGGGGCTGGATATGAGCCCAGTGGCCTCAGATTTAAAATAAACCTGTTCTGATCTCCCGAATATCTTCTTGTCCTTCCAAACGGTTTCCTATAATTTAGCTAAAGCCTGAAGAACAACTGAGTCATTATAAATTTTTCACCATGCTGGCTGTCCATCATAGGGAAAGTGGCATGAGTTGCATATCTATAACAGAAATGGGATATTCTCAAGCATGGCATATAATAGTACTTGCATGTTATATATTGCCGTGCACCATCAAAATGTCTCCAAGTGCTTAATGTGATGAATTATGTTGAAGTGCAGTGATTGTTGCTGTGTAGGTAAATGCACCAGCCATTTGGCACTCAGCAGTTCTGCGTAAGGAATAATAAGGTGAATGGCCATTGATATATTTTGGTTATGCCAGTTGAGCGAAGTACCCCTGGAGAATTGTCTGCTTATCTTTCAACAATGCGTGGGATTGTTAATGTCAATGAACAATATAACCAGAGAGGTAGAGCCCTGGTTTAATATTTCATGTGAGATGATGGCACCATGAACAATGTAGTACTTCTGTGAAGTGGCAGCTTCAATTACAGGGTGGAATTTTCTACTTGGGTTTTCAGCTTGGCAGCTGGTGACACCGACTCATTTTCTGGGTCAGTCTCATTTAAAACTTTTTGTGGAATATAATGTGGCTTCCTACTGCAGGGGAGAGAAGTGAATACTGTACACTACAACCACCAGTGCCTATAGAGTGAGGCGCTGCAGACTCTGACGTTATCCTAACTTGTTAAATTTCACAGGTTCCTGATCAGGTATCTTTTAGAAATTAAATGTCTTCCTGCCCAGTGGTCAGCTCAGTGACAGTATTCTTGTTTCTGAATCAGAAGGTTGTCAGTTTAAACCTCACTGCAAAGGTTTGAGCATGTAATCCAGACTTCAGTGCAATACTGAGGGAGTGCTGTGTTGTTGGAGGTGCTGACTTTTGAACAAACCATTAGCTGAGGACTTATCTGACCCCCCGCCCCCCAACCCCCTCCTCAACTGGACATAGAGGGTACGGTTTGCTGACCAAGTTAGCCCCAAGACTGGAAGTTCTCACACGAGATCAACAGACTTTTGTATGGTCCGTCTCCCGCTGCTACGATTCCCGTGATGGGAAGGAAAATTTTGCCCAAAATATTGCAGTTAAAAGAAGAATAGGGTAGCTGCCCCTGGTGTATTGGTCAATATTTATCCCTCAACCAGTAGTACTAAAACAGATAACCTGGTCATTATGATATTGTTCTTTGTGGGATCTTGCCTTGCTCTGTGCAAATGAGCTTCCATGTTTCCTACATTGCCCATATTTCAATAACATTTAATTGTAAAATGCTTTGAGATAACTAACGGTTGTGAAAAGCTTTACACAAATGCAAATTTCTTCTTTATTCTTTCCAGATGCCGGTTAACTTGGATCTCGAGTTACTATGGTAATGATTATGGAAATGTGACAGTTCATGTTGCTCTGTCACTACCGCCCATTTTGAATATGCCTGCCCATATTTGACTGTATCCGTTCATTCAGATTCTGCTACCTCTGGTGGAAAATTCCACAGTGGTGGCTGGCAGAATGGGTCCCCAGCTGACTTCTCATCGCTGTCCATTCCAGATTCACTCAGAAGAGGTAGGTGAGCTATTGAACGTAAGGGCTTTCATACCTGTGTCCAGTATGGGGAACTCAAAACTACCTTCTTACTAAAAGCAGAGACTAATACCAACTCAGCTACGTTGATGCACAAGTTTGTAAATTATTTGGTAAATTATATAAGGAGAAGGTTGATGTTATAATTTACTCACAGGTAGAGGTTCCACAATGTAAAAAGGAAAAGGTTCAGGTGAACCACATTTAGTGTCATCAGACCCTTAACACTGGTTCAAGGGAAGGTAAGAATGTTCATCTTCCAAGGTCAGTGCCATAATCCAGAATGACCTTCACAATTGGGTCCACCACCCCTAGTATGTGATCATAATTACATCTCCAATTTTAATCATTAACACCATACTTTGCCAAGTCTACATTTAATCAATTAACAATTAAAATTACAGCAAATAAAATAAATACATTAAAAGTGTAGGCGCCCTTAATTTTGTGGTGTTTTTATTCTAATTCTTCATGACATTGACACTTGTTAGATTTTAGATTTAAATTTCATTCAGTATTAAAACCTGTATTATTTGCATCTGAATTTATTTTTATGGATTTCCCTACTCATTCTGTCCTGAATTTGTATCCCACATAATTTAGCCCTGCTCCCTGATGTCACAATCCACCCCCAAGCCGAGATCCTGCCTCCGTTCTTGTTATTCTATAATTGCCCATTTGGTGATGTCCCAACACTGCAGCCTGATTGGCTTTGCCCCTGATTTTTCCAACTATCATGCAGAGAAAGGACATCTTCCTAACAGTCCAGTGAATGCCGTAAAGCAATGCTTGGCCTGAACCCACGTCCTATCACTTCATAATACTGAGCACTGTACATCAAACATACTGTGCAACCAGATTGTTTTTCAATTGTTTCTCAATTGGTTAAATTTAATCCTCTGGGAATATAATGACTCCATCTTCGATTTTGTTGTCAAATTTATGTTGCTTGTTCTGCTCTCCATGGGCTATTGCACTGATGATGTCCTTAAGTTGAACTTAAGCCACGTTCTTTTGCTTAATCTGTTGATTGCACCTATTTAGACTGAAAGGGATGAAGTGCCATATAAAAACATGGTGCAGATTTAGGACTTTGAACTTTTGAACATTGTATTTTAATAACAGACCCAATAGCTGCCTGAATTTGAACAGAAGAAGCAAGATTTATTTTAATGTTCTTACAGATCAATATATACAGATCCAGAGTTGTGGCATTTAAGAACTGAAGGAGCACCAGAAGGTAGGCAAATAATTACAACATGTGCCATTTAGCCTTGACATTATTTTCAATTGGGAAGAGGGAGTTATCTGGGGAGAAAATCGTTTGAATGTCAAAAGCAACGAGAACACATTGTGAATCTTTTTATGTTTAACATCCAGAAGAAAATCTTAGAATTCTTCCTCGAGTTTTAGCCCCTCTCTCCTGAAAACGTTGATGCAAAATGGAAACCGTTTGCTATCTCGTCACAAGGTATATATTTTTTCTTTACATGCCACTCAGCAGAGAAAGCCAGTACGACATCCTGGTGAAGATTATATCTAAGCCTATGGTTTTGTTTCATTCTTTTAATGATCAGGGAGATTGTTAAATTGGAGACAGAATTATAGGGCAGGATTTTACAGCCCCTCTTGTTCCAAAACCGGAAAATCCCACCCGAAGCCAATGGACCTTTCCACGCTTGTTCCGATTCCCATGGTGGGCGGGATGGTAAAATTCTGGCCATAATCTCTAAACTATTGTAACCGTTTATTGAAAAAGAGTAACTAATATGAAAGAAATGCAAACAATGAGTCTCAAGGCCTTCTACCTATCCGGGATCCAGGTAACGATGGCTGATCTGGAGCTCGAGTGATCCTGGCACCGTCTGGATCCCTGTCCAAGGTGGAATCCAACTTACTCCAATTGAAGTCCCCTTTTTCTAGTATAGCACAAACAACTTCTGTGTGAGACTTGGTATAAACAGACAAGCTTGGAACAATAGCAAGTCAACTTGATCTGTGATTAGAGCGATAATATCATATGGTGCAAAACACAACTGTACCCCATCCTTAGATTCCCACAGCATGGGTATTGCTAAATTGGCAGATATAACTCTGCACTTCCAAACACCTATCCTTTCCAAACATTCCAAACAGGTACCGAATTTGACAACCGGCTGACAGACTGACCATTTGTTCATTTCAAAAACAGCTAGGCCACTGTCGTTACGAGGCCCGACCTCATTAAAATTTGGAAGGCACCCCAATTGCAGCTTGCCTCAAGGTCATGCAAAGGCAACTGTCAGTAAGGTAAATTGCAGGGTTTTAAGGATACACTTTGATCAACGAAGGAAGGGGTCACTGGGTGACAGCCCACAGATTATTTTTGTGGATCCTGTCTGCATCCCTGCCCCTCTGGAGCCCACAAGTTTAATCCAAGATTTAGATTTGGTGGGCCCTTTTAGCTCCATTTCTCTCAATACACGCGCCAACCAGTTCAAAACAAAGATGACAACAGAAGTTTTATGTGTTACAGTGTCGGGATTTCCATGTTAAAAGGGGTATATCATCTGAAAAAGGGCAGATGCCCATAAAAAGATTCCTTTCCAAATGGAGCTGGCTGCATTCTGTCAGTTTTTAACAGGATAGCAAAGCACCCAGTTGATTTTGAGCTATTATCACCTCATTGCAAAACAAGTCCTTACATACATTCCAGCTAGAGCAGCAAGGTGACACAGTGGTTAGCACTGCTGCCTCAGAGCGCCAGGAACTGGGGTTCGATTCCCAGCTTGGGTCACAGTCCGTTTGCACATTCTCCCCCTGTCTGCGTGGGTATTCTGGATTCCTCCCACAGCCCAAAAATGTGTGGGTTAAGTTGATTGGTCATTTTAAACTGATCCTTATTTCTGCGGATTTAGCAGGGTAAATATGTGGGGTTATGGGGATAGGATGGGATTATTGTTGGTGCAGGCACAATGGGCCAAATGGCCTCCTTCTGTACTATAGGAACGCTATGATTCTAAGATTAAAGATTGAACAATCTGGCTAATATTTGTCTGCCTGAGAAATATAGCATTGCGGCCTTCCTATTACCATCTCCCTACTGAGACCAGTTGGCTCAAGGGATTGATTCGAAGACCCTTTTGTTGCACGTGGCTCGGTAGTGCACTGATTTATTCACTAGCTGTGTAAGATGTGATATATTGGTTACACTGCGTGTTTGATTTTGTCATAGCCCTGACATTGCAGCCATTATTTTTTGTTGTATGCACTAAAAACCTAACTCCTCTTGATTGATCTTACTGGCCTGTGGGCCAAGGCAAACATGCAATGGACCATTGATTATACCGCAAATGACTCCTTAATCATCAGCAAGAGTTAACTACTCTGTCAATTCTTTTCTGTCAATAAAGACCCCAATCTGCTGTTTAATCAGCATGTAAAACACTTACTACTTCATCAAGACTCAGTTAAAAAAAACATTTGGGGGGTTGGTTGGGGCAGGGGAGTGGGACATGGCTCTGTTAATAGGGGACTGTCTCTTTCTTCCTTCCTATATTCCTTTTGTAACACTGAGTCAACAATTACCAATTAGAACAGAATTCAGATCATAATTATTCTCGACATATTGGTCTGAATTGTACCATCGGCTTTGTGTTTCACAAGCTCCTGCTTTTAGTTTCAGTTTGTACCCTGTATAATGCAGGTGACATCTCTTTCAATAAATCTGTTGTATGTTAGTTCGAATCTACATGTGCAAACCACATTATTTCTCATTTGTTTAAAACCCACAACCCCTGACATAACTGTGACTGTACAGCTTCAGAGGCAGATAGGAGAACACAAGCCTCCAGCAGAGGAGATGGGACATCCCAGTCCATGGCCCACACATTAAGGGGCCTTCTTACACTGGGCAGTTGCTCTGCATCTTGTCCCACAAACAGTGAAATGCCCTGATAGCTGAGTTACATTGGGATGTTGTCCTGATGCATTTCCCCAATGTTTTACTGGCCATTAACCCACTTCAGAATGGAATTCAGAAAGAAAAATTCTGATAAGCATGTCGGGACCATATCATTAGGTCCAGTCTTACTGAACAATTTGAACATTGAGACAGAATTGAAGGGTTGTTGGAATAAAGAGCACCACTTTGTCATGATAAACACCTTTTGATCGTGCAGGAAGGTGGTTCACTGTTATGTTTCTTACACTGATCAATAATGTGTCAATTAGGGAAGTGTGTTCAGCCTTGGGATTTGCCATTTGGATTGGCTTTACCTGAACCCATCTGGATCTATTAGCCTGCATGAAAACTGAGTGCCTGGTCTGCCACTGGGAAGGCACCAAACTATCACGGACAGCCTCCTGACACATCGAGTGACCTATGTACCAGCTTCAAAGTCCAATCGACTTTGCAGAAGTGCCCGTAATTAAGCCTTCAAAAAGCTGAACTGGCTACTTGCCATGACTGAATGAACATCGTCAGAGCACCCAGGGTCATCCAGACTCGAAACGTTGGCTCTATTCTCTCTCCACAGATGCTGTCAGACCTGTTGAGAATTTCCAGCATTTTCTGCTTTTGTTTCAGATTACAGCATTCACAGTCATTTGCTTTTAGGATCAGGATCTTCAATAGTTTGGCTCTAATTTGTTCATACTATCTCCTTAAGGACATGGCCTATCGCCAACATTCGCTCGTGAGCCACGTTGCTAAATAAACAATAAATTGAACAGTCTATTTTACACCCCGCTCAATTATCTTTTTCAGGAAGAAAATTACACAAGGCGTAAAATGGATGTCTATCACTTATTTTAGGCTGCCACCCAAGACAAATCTCTTCTCCATGGAATCCAAGGTCATTTTTTTCCTTGTCCTTTGCCAGGTGAATGTTGATGTGTCACCAGCTAATGTAAAGGTTGCTATGTTCCATACCATTAATGGGCAAAACACCATTTAATACTTGTGTCCTATTACACATGCATTCCTGAAATGCATGCCTATCAAAAAACTCCACTTGTGGCAGCTGATAATATATTTTTATAAAGTGTGACATATAGGGTGTGCCATCTGAAATGCTTCAGGAAATAAATGCATTTTAAAGATACAGTTGTTAAAACACAAATTTTTAACAGCAGTCCTTTAATTACTGCCAAGATTTATGTACTTTTTACTAGATTTTTTTCAAGTTGCAAATAAATTTTGTCTGAGTTTTGAAAACTGTTCCAGGAATGGCTTTCCTCCCAATTCCACCAAAGAATTTCCAATTATTGTGTTACTGAGCAGTGAGAGACGTTCCCCCAGTGCCTCTGGGAAGTCATTTTCATGTGTCCTCCAGATTACTTACATGTCTTTGAACCTATAAACAACAGAAAATTTGTGCCCTAGGCAATAGCTTTCACATTCTTCTAATCTCATTGCTTTACAGCACAGAAAAATTGGATGGCAAGTTTTCTGGCAATTCTATATTGACTTATATTGATCCAGTATTGCAAGGTTATTGCATGATCTTGAATACTATAACTTGTTTCTCTGCTTTTAGTTTGCATCTGTTTCATTTTTTTTCTTTGGAAAGCAGTTATGTTTATCAAGGTTAAATTTAGGAAGTTGTACAATTTATTTCAGGCAACCCATGTCAACATAAAGCCTTTCCAAATTGACCATTGAAAGGTTACATACTGAGAAAAGGTCAGATGTTTTGGTCCTAGCGTGGAGGCAAGGGAAACAGCTCAAGGAAGTCATTAAACTCGCTGACCTTTTCAATGGCTGACCTTCTCCATTCTATTACATCTATTCTGGGTGTTACCTGATGATATGACTGGAGAAGATGGAATAACTGTTCAACCCCTTGATGAAGTACATATGTGAAGGCAGATCCCCTCAACAGGGTGACACGATGGCCCAGTGGTTAACACTGCTGTGTTACAGAGCCAGGAACCCGGGTTCAATTTTGGCCTTAGATAACTGTCTATGTGGAGTTTGCACGTTCTCCCTGTGTCTGCGAAGGTTTCCTCTAGGTGCTCTGCCTTCCTCCCATACCCTAAAGATGTGCAGGTTCGGTGGATTGGCCGTGGTAAATGTGCAGGGTTGCGGGGATAAGGCAGGGCGGGGTGGGCCTGGTTAAGATGTTCTTTCGGAGAGTTGGTGCAGACTTGATGGGCTGAATGGCCTCCTTCGCACGGTAGGGATTCTGCTGTTCTATTCTATGATACTATATCCAGATGATGATGGTCTATGGCCTAAAGACACAATTGCTTGGGTCAGGGTGCATCAGATAAGATTCAGTGTTGTGTGCAGAGCTAACTTCTTCTTCGCAACTCTGAGGGACATCAAAAAGATTTTCTATCTTCAGTTTTCTGATTACTGCAGCGAAAACTGCTACTCCCATGAAGATACAGCTGGAAAAACTAAGCAGAAATAGAACAAAATGCAGAAGGCAAAATCACATTTAAAAAAAAACATTGAAAGTAATCTAGAAGCCTGCAGCAAGACTTTATATAATGGGCTCTCAAATGCCAGTACGTGCTGTTCCAGTTTCTAACATTCTGTATGGGCTTACAAAGTGGGCAGGACACCCATGTCAGGTGACTTGGAATTTACACCTTCCAGGTATTTTAATTCATTTGCTTAACTGTTATCCCTTAAAGAGGTTTCTGAGTTTATTGAGAGGAAGCATTTTTAACACTCAAACCTGCCAACCGAAAAATTGTGCTGTGTTAGAATTAGGCCTAAGGGCTGTTTGTCTTATTTCCTGAGTTTTGCATGCTTGATCCAATGCTGGCAAAGCTAATTGGAAAAATGTCCCCTTAATCTTCATTGTGTCCAAGGACTTTTATGCCTTGAAATAATTTCAGAAGAATCTCGGGAACAAAGACGTCATTTGTTTTTCATTTTTCACATCAGCCAATCAGTGGCTCTTCTGAATGAACTTGCCACCAGTGGAGCACAAATTAGAGACGCTTTTATGAGTCAGGGCCAAAGTTAAGTTTCACAAAATATAACTGACGGACACAAGGTACTTCATCCCAGTGTTTAAAAATCAAAATGTCAATGGGGATAGAACAAGGGCCAACCTACCAGTGATGTTTCTTGCAAAAGAAAACCAAAGAACAATACAGCACAGGAACTTGCTCTTCAGCCCACCAAGCCTGTGTTGATTCTTAATCCTTATTTAGATCCACCATCTATTGCCTACATGTGGTTTCTATCATTCTATTCATCTCCCATTCATGTGCCTATCAAAATATGCCCTGAACTTTACTAACATGCCAGCTTCCACCACCTTCCCAGTAGTGCACCCACCAACATCTGTGTGAAAAAACTTTCCCCGCACATCTCCCCTAAATTTTTCCCTTCTCACCTTCAACTTGAGCACTCTTGTAATTGACCTTTTCACCCTGAGAAAGTGCTTCTGCCTATCCATCCTATTATAATCTCATAATTTTGTAACCTCTATCAGGTCATCCTTCAGGTTCCATCTTTCCAGTAAAAACAATTGGTGTTTTATTCAACCTCTCTTTATATCTGAAATACTCCAGACCAGGCAACATCCTGGTAAACCTGCTTTGCACCCTCTCCAAAGTATTCACATCCTTCTGGTAGTGTGGTGACCAGAGCTGCATGCAATATTCCAAATGTGGTCAAACTAAAGATTTATACAGCTGTAACGTAACTTGCCAACTTTTACATTCAATGGGGTGGCACGGTGGCTCAATGGTTAGCACTGCTGCCTCACAGTGCCAGGGACCTGGATTTGATTTCTGGCATGGGTCACAGTCTGTGTGGAGTTAGCACATTTCCCCTGTGTATACATGGGTTTTCTTTGGGTGCTGCAGTTTCCTCCCACAGTCCGAAAGACCGCTGGTTAGGTGAATTGGCCAAGCAAAATTCTTCTTCAGTGTATCTGAATAGGCATCGGAGTGTGGCAAATAGGGGATTTTCACAGTAAGTTCACTACTGTGTGAATATAAGCTTACTTGTGACTAATAAATAAATAAACTTATAAACAATGTCCTGGGTGATGAAGGCAAGCATGCGATATGCCTTCTTGACTACCTTATCCACCAGTGTTGCCACTTTCAGGGATCTGTGGATCTGAAAGCCAGATCCCTCTATGTCCAACAAAAGATAGAAAATATTATATGTATGAGATGTTTAGTATTATTTATTGGTAAACTAACACAAACTTTAGATCAGAATTGATGATATCAACCACTATAACTTTCGATAACATTCCTGGTACTATTCAATGGGTTGGATTCTCTGTGTCCCTGCACCCCCTCCCCCTCCCCCCCAACATTGAATCCATCCCATTCTGCTAGGGAAACCCACAACAGGTGTAGACTGTTAGTGGGACCAGATGATCTTGCCAGCAGGAAAAGTGGGAAAATCCTACCCAGTGTACTAATATAGTTACTCAACTCGTAATCCTCATTTCTTTTTCATTAACAAAATGCTCACAGTGATAATTCCAAGATGCATTTTATTTCTGGGCAAATTTTAACTTTAGAAACATCAACAGATACATTTACATCACCAAGGGAGGCAATTTGGCCCATTCTATTCATGCTGGTAGAAAAGGAGTTATTGGCCAGGATTTTCATCACCAGTTGAATATTCTATTGCTGTGTTTGTGCTCACTTCAAGCGTTACATTGCATTCTCTGGATTGAATTCCATTTGCCATTTTTCTGTCCACGTGACAAGTTCATCAATATCAACCTGCATTTGTAGATTTCTTCCTCACTGTCAACCACATGGCCAATTTTCATATCATCTGCAAACTTCTTTAGCATGCCCCTGACGCTTATGACTAAATCTTGACATATGTTGTTATAGGTAGAGGAGAGAGGCCAAATTAACTCCTTTTTTCTGCAATGTTCCAGTGAAGCCCAATGTAAACTAAAGAAACAGCACCTCAACTTCTCATTAGGCATTTGCAGCCTTCTGAACATTTGAGTTCAGTAACTTCAGAGCATGAATGCTCTTCTCCAACTCCCTTTATTTTATTTCATTTCTTCTTTGCATCTTATTCATCCATTTTTGTTACTTCATGTTATTATTTTTACTTTTCCACTTCTAAAATCTTACCTTCCATCTCGCTTCTCTCCATCCACCCCCCACCACCTCCCCCCAACCCACCTTCCTTCACCCTACCAGGGCCATTTGCCACATTCCTCTACTCTGCACTTGTCCTGTCATTTACACATTCCGATCTTGAACTGGACTCTTTTAGTGCCATTCCTAACCTGCATCATCAGCAGTTACATTCCCTTTGTCTTTTTGTATATGCCATTCCTATCAATTACTGCAGTTCCACTGCCTGCCCCCTCCCCCCCCCTCCCCCCCCCCCCACCCCACCCGCACATTATAAATCTCATCCCATTTTCTTTGTCTTTAGTTCTGATGAAGGGTCTTCCAGATGGAAAATGTTGGCTCTATATTCTCTCCACAGATGCTGTCATGCCTGCTAAGACTTTCCAGCATTTTCGGTCTTTGTCCTTTGTTCTTCTCACTACCTGTCCCTAAACAGAGGTGTTTTAATTTTAGAAATAGACTGTATTGTGTGTGTTCCCCTAATCCTCTGTTTGTGGAGTCATTTTTTTAAAAGTGACTCACAGCAAACTCTCTTTCAGGTTAAATTAGAAGTACAGTTTGTTCACAAATAACAACCCGGGGAATTCTTGCAGTCGCATACACGCATAAACAAGCACACAATAAAGAAGATAGGAAAGAGAAATTTTTATATCTATTAATAACTTAACAGAAAATGCATCACGGATATGAATTGCCAGAGTCTAGAAAGTCAGAGTCCAGTGAGGGTTTCATTCTGAAGGAACTACAGATCAGCAGGCTGAAGTAGGATTTTGCAGAATTATTTCAAGTTGATGTTGACATAATGAGATGGGTTTGGTTGACAGAGACCTTGTCTGTTTAGAAGGTGATGGTAAGAATCTTTCAGAGAAAAAGTGTTTGCGGACTTAAGACTTGATGCAGGTTATTGGTCAGTCTGGAGTTTAAACAATAGATTTTAGTTAAGAGTCTGGAAATGTAAAATTAAAATTTTCCAAAGATCAAAAGCTTAGATCATGTGATGTTACCCGTTAATTAGTCAGCTGCAGGCTATAAAGCAGTTTCTATGTTTCTGATCAAAATCCATTGTCCATCTTAGGAGATAAATACTGGCTTTTAGCACCTCACATCTCCACATCATTTTAGCACCTCTGCAGGTGTAACAAGTTTTGTTGGCTTCCCTTTGTTATAGGACAGGCTGGAGAGACAAATTGTTTGCTGGTTTTGTTGATGGTAATGTGTCCTCCCAATAAGAGGTGTGAGATTTCACAAGAGTGAGAGTTGTTCTTTTGTTCTGCAATGGCTCTTAGAAATTTCCAAAAACTTGTAAATCATGTGACCAGTAGCAACCATAATCCATATCCTAAAGTATTCTGCAGAAATTCTATTAAATATGGAGCTGTCCCAGTAGATTGCACAGTGGCAACTATTTAATAATGGAGGGAAAATTGCAGACTGTTAGCCTAACATCAGTGGTATGGGAAATTCTGGAATCTATTTGGACGGCATGGTAGCACAATGGTTAGCACTGCTGCTTCACAGCTCCAGGGATCTGGGTTTGATTCCCAGATTGGGTCACTGTCTGTGTGGAGTTTGCACATTCTCCTTGTGTTTGCGTGGGTTTCCTCCCACAGTCCAAAGATGTGCAGGTTAGGTTGATTGGCCATGCTTAAATTACCCCTTTGTGTCCTGAGATGTGTAGGTCAGAGGGATTAGAGGATAGAATATGGGGGTAGGGCCTGGGTGGGGTTGTGTTTAGTGCAGAGTTGATGGGCCGAATGGCCTCTTTCTGTACTGTAGTGACTCTATGATGCTATTATAAAGGATGTGATAACAGGATATTTTGAAAATAACAATGGAATTAGACAAAGTAAAAATGGATTTATAAAAGAGAATCATGTTTGGAAAAAGCTGCTCAAGGTTTGAGGACATAACAAACAGAATAGATAAGGGGGGACCAGTGGATGTGGTGTATTAGGATTTTCAGAAAGTTTTTGATAAGAGGTTAGTGTGCAAAATTAAAGCACAAGGGATTAGGAGAATATATTGGCATGGATTTAACATCTTGTGCATATTGAGGATACTGTTAAAGGAAAATGAAAAAGAGAGTTTTTAAATCATCTCACCATAAATCAGTGGGATCTCCTTCAGATGTAATCAATGACTATACTCACTAGTCACTGTCCTTCAATGTTATTGTGTTTTTGTACATCAAAGGAAGGAAATCTGCTGTCCTTACCTGATCTGGCCTACAAGTGGCTCCAGAGCCACAGCAATGTGGCTGACTCTCAACTGCCTTTTGAAATGGCCTATCCACGGGTAACTAGGGATGGACAATAAATGCTGGTTAGCCAGTAACACCAATGTCCCACAAATGAATAAAAAAATTAACTAACCCTATGTATGAAATGGCCAAGTCAATTTTATACCATTAGTGATATTTTAATCTGACACCATAAAGTAACAATTTTCAAAAAAAAATCCCTATCCATGATTATATATGGGCAGGCAAGACTGAGGATGGTTTACCTTTACCCCTGAAGAGGCCCTTAAATTATCAGTTATTAGCCATTGGCTTTCCACCTCACCTCAATTTTGAGTCTGCCACCTTCCCCACCTAATCACCCCACCCCAAAAGGTCTGCATTCTTTGGGTGCTCCTTTCTCACCACAATCTGACCCCTCCCTTCCCCTGCCCCAGACCTTTGAATTGAAGTGGGCGAGGTAAAGGGTTAAAAGTTTGATTTCTGACCCCAACCTGCCTCCAACTTAACCAGTTCCACCTTTAACAGAAGCAGGGTTGAAGTGAGCAACCAACCCAATGCCACAATGGCAGTTAACAATTGAGATGTCAAATCATAGAATCCCTACAATGCAGAAGACAGCCATTTGGCCCATCAAGTCTATTTTGACTCTCTGACTGAGTATCTTAGCAGCCCTATCCCCTGCCCTATCCCCATAACCTCACAAATTTACCATGGCTAATTATTTTAACCTACACATATCGGGACAGTAAGGGGCAACTTAGCATGGCCTTTACACCTAACCTGGACACCTTTGGAGGAAACCAGAGCACCAGGAGGAAGTCCACGCAGACACAGTGAGAATGGCTGTGTGGAGTTTGCACAGTCACCCAAGGCTGGGATTGAACTCAGATCCCTGGAGCTGTGAGGCAGCAGTGCTGAACACTGTGCCATCATAGTGAGACTGCATGTCATAGGATCATAGAATCCCTATAGTGCAGAAGGAGACCATTCAGCTCATCGAATGTGCACTGACTGTCCAACAAAGCATCTTACCCAGGCCCACTCCCATAAACCCAGACATTTGCCTTGCTATTCCCCCTAGCCTACACATCTTTTGGACACTAAGGGGAAATTTAGCATGGCCAATCCAGCTAACCTGCACACCTTTGGAGAGTGGGAGGAAATTGGAGCACCTGGAGGAAACCAATGCAGACACAAGGCGAACGGGCAAACCTCACACAGACACCCAAGGCCGGAATCGAACTTGGATCCCTGGAGCTGTGAGGCAGCAGTATGAACCACTGTGCCACCATGTCACTTTTAACCACCACCTTAAATGTAACCCTAGGATTTCTACATGTCAGGAAATTTGCTGTGTCACCTACTTACTGAATGTAGATTACCTGCAGCACCCCCTCGTGATCAGGCACCTATGAAGCTTTTCCCAGTTCTGATAAAAGGTCACCAAACTAAACCACTAACTTGCTTTCTCCCTCCACAAGTGCTCCCTGACCAGCTGTGTACTTCCACAACTGCCTGCCTTATTTTGAATTTCCATTTGCTTTGTAGCATACAAGGTAGAGTGTGCAGCAGGCCCATCTCAGGCAAAAGGGACACCTGGAGTTTTTTAAACTGCGGCATCGAACAAATGCCACTGAGGCAGCATCGAGCAGAAACATAAAGCTAGGTTTAAAGGAATCGCAAACTAATAAGGCTTCTTTGTGAGGCAGGATGCATCCAAATCGATCCATGCATCTGAAGCACATCGTCAACATTCCAGTGGTGTCCTCAGTTGTCACTCTGGTCCATGAACAGTCCTCATTATACCGGTGTTCGAATCGTTTGCAGGAAAACCACACAGTTGTCATGAGCTATGATAGTAGGGAACAGCCTAACGAGATAATTGAGTCTGTACGAGACAAGTCTGACTGGAGCTGCACCCAACAGTCTGATTGACAGAAGCAGTAAATTGTAAAGATGAAAAATGTTGGCCTCTTGAGTGGAAGGTTAGTGCTGGTAAATAATTCAACAGTTATTTGCTAAATCCCACCTATCCCTTCAACCCATCAAGAAAGAGGTGTAGCTCAAAGTAGTTTTTATGCCACTGTCGCTAGTCTTAGGAGCCTAAAATCACACTGATTTGAGAAAATCATATTAGCAATTAATGTTAATGGATTTGTGTAAAATTGCTTCAGTCACTATTTTCGCAGATATTAACTGTTGCAATAGCCTTCATTAATGTTGCTGAGAGAATTTTGTAAGAATGAGTTGACACAATTAGTAGTAATATGATCAAGTACAGCTTCATCGCATGTGTAACACAGAAGTGACCATGTGAAATAAGGACAAAGAGTATACTGACCCTGTTTGCTGTAGTTGGCATTCGTGAAAGTCAGACAGACTTTATGGTCTGAGCAAATGGATAGCAGCTTTGGGGCAGTCGGGCTCACTTGTGCAAGGTCATCAATAAACATGAACAGTTTATTCACGAGCGGCACGGTGGCACAATGGTTAGCATTGCTGCCTCACAGCGCAAGGGACCCAAGTTCGATTCCTGGCTTGGGTCACTGTCTGTGCGGAATCTGTACATTCTCCCTATGTCTTCTTCTTGATCAATAAGGGGAAAAGGGGTTATGGGGTAAAAGCAGGAGAATAAAGATGAGTAAGAAATCAGCCATGATTGAATGGTAGAACAGACTTGATGGGCCAAGTGGTTTATTTCTGATCCTATGTCTTATGTCTGCATGGGTTTACTCAGGGTGCTCTGGTTTCCTCCCATAGTACAGAAGACAAGCTGGTTAGGTGCATTTGCTGTAAGTTCTCCCTCAGTGTACCCAAACAGGCACCGGAGTGTTGCGACTAGGGGATTTTCATAATAACTTCATTGCGGTGTTAATGTATGCCTACTTGTGACACTAATGAATAAACCTAAACCGATTCAAAGCTGGTGGTGGACTAAGTGATGGGGTGGATCATCTGTAAGAGTTTCTCAGGGTAATGATGGAGGATGGTGGGGCAATGGAGACAGATAGTGGGGCAATGGATGTGTAGCGGTTGGTTGGTTGGACGGGGTCGGGTGTTGGAGTCATAAATATTAGATAATCACTCCCAAATCCAGAATTCAGGGGAAATTTATTTACCAAGCGAGTTGTTAACGTATGGAACCTGCAGACACATTGACCAGAATTTTCCAGGCCCTCCCTCCAAGCAGGATCTTCAAGTCCTGCTGAAGTCAATGGACTTTTGGCTGGCTCACTGCATCTACCAGGGTCGGGCCAGAAAATCCCGGCTTGTGAACTGAATGGGGCAAATAGCGCAGATTCATTGAAGGGGTGTTTAGATAATTACATGAGGAAGAAAGGGATACAAGAGATTAGATGGAATAGAGTATAAGGTGGCGCATGTGGGCCATAAACATGAACATAGAAAACAGGCCAGTGGGGCTTAATAGCCAATTTAGGTGAGGCAATTTCTATGTAATTCTATTAAAAGGAATGGTATAGTTCAGCGGGATCTGAAAGTGTCAAACAAAATTCAAATATTGAATGATACCGATTTTATTAAAGAGTGATGGAGCATCACTAAGAAGGAGATAGTGGAGCAATGGGAATAAGGTTAAAAATAACGATGTAATATCAACTGAGTAGGAGGTCGAATGGTGCGACACTTAAACATTTCCTTCTGCTGTACGCAACCAGGTCAAAAGCTGGAATTGTAGAGGGAATGTGGTCAAGTTAATGGCGCTGAAAGTGTGTTCAGTTGCTGATGGCCCCAGCAGGGCTTGAGTTACAAAGGCTAAAAATCTTAGGAACATAAATAGATTGCAAGTAAAACCAAAGATGAGAAAAGGCCACTCAGTACATCCAAGCTGAATTCATCCAGCATGCTAACTATCCTATCATCTTGTTTCATTCAGAATAATTCTAGTATTCTTGCTCTTCATATCTGTTGAAAATTGACTGCTCACCAATTTGTGTCTCTTGTTCTGATTCATGCTATAATTTGAAGTAATTTAGCTCTGACATAAAAGATAATACATATTAGCGCTTTTCTGTTAAATATCTTCTTTCTGAATTCTCAAGCTTATACTTTTTAAACTCTTTCTTCATGGTTCATTGTGAAAGATCTTCACCTGAAGCACTAACCTGTCATTTTCTTTTGCAGGTGCCAGCGTACCTGCTGTGTATTTCCAGCACATCCTTCTGTTCTTATTTCAGTTTTACTCCATCTGTAATTTTTTTCATCATCCTCTTTACATGTGGAAACAGTTTATCTTTTTTTTAAAATGCACGCCCCTCCTCCTCCTCCTCATGTTCCTGCTATTAAGCTGCCTGCTGTATAGCTGGTGGCAAGGGTTCTTGAAAACGTTTTGCAGTTTGCAACATATCACCGTGAACCTCGACACTGCCATGATCTTATTGAATGGCGGGGCAGGCTCGAAGGGCCAGATGGCCTACTCCTGCTCCTATTTCTTATGTTCTTATGTTCTTATGTTCACTTGCTGCTCCAGAACAGTCAGGCATTGGAAGCACGGGGTGGGATTTTTCAGCCCTCTGTTCCACTATTTAAACAGGAAAGTAGGGAGAAAATGGAGAACTATAGACCAGTAAGCTTGACATTGGTAGTGGGGAAAATTCTAGAATCCATTATCAAAGATTTTGCAGCGAAACACTTGGAAAAGCACGGCACGATTGGAAAGTATCAGTGAGGACTCATGAAAGGAAAATCATGTTTGACAAATCGACTGGAATTCTTTGAGGATGTAACGAGCAGAGTTAATGAGGGGGAGTCAGTGGATGTTGTTTACCTGGACTTCTAAAAGGCTTTTGAAAAAGTCCCACACAACAGATTAGTGTATATATTAAAGCATTGGGAGTAGTGTATTGAGATGGATAGAAAATTGGTTGGCAGACAGGAAACAAAGGAATAAATGGGTCTTTTTCCAAATGGCAGGCAGTGATGATGGGGTACTGCAGGGATCAGTGCTGGGACTGCAGCTATTCATTATATATATTAATGATTTAGATGAGGGAACTAAATGTAATATCTCCAAATTTGTCGGTGGCACAGATGGGAGGAAGGATGAGCTGTGAAGAGGATGCAGAGGACATTCAATGTGATTTGAACAAGCTGAGTAAGTGGGCAAATGATTGGCAAGTGCACTATAATTTGGATAAAAGTGAGGTTATCCATTTTGGTAGCTAAAGCGAGAAAGCAGATTATAATCTGAATAGCATTAATTTGGAGAGGGGAATGTATAATCAGACCTGGGTGTCCTTGTACATCCAAGGCGGAGTTCAGAGTGTGCCACTAATCTGCCACATGGCATAATTGCTTTCACTATAGGTGTGAAGGACACGTGCTCATGGGTGGCACACCAGAATCATCAGCCATATGAGCAGCTATCCCTTCTTTTCACACATTTCTCTTTGCAGTTCTTCAGATGCATCTTCGCTGTACTACCAGAAACAATCAGTGCCTTTTCTTCTTTTCAAGATCGATTCCCTGCCAAGTGCTGAGAAAACCATGCTCTTTGGCTGTAACGTACTTAGAGAAGTACCTCCCCTTTTCCTGCCACCCATTTTCTGCCCACTTCACCTGGAACTACTTCCCACATGATCTGAGAAATGAAATGCCACTCTGCCGATTTAAATTCGATCCTAACTTCAGCTCCTGTCAGAAAAATAGAAAAGCTGAAAACCAGGACATAGGACCCATTTTGAGGAAACTGTTGAGACACCAGGATGTTTAATGAAAATCAAGGCCTGTCACAGCAAAGCCAGCATTTCTGGTCCCCCTAGCCGGGATGCCAGGCACTGACTACATGTGTGCTGCCCACCATCAGACAAAAGCTGGACATGAAAGGAGTGGAATCACTTTCAGTTCCAGAATAGCACAGAGATGATAAGTGGTCCCTGAAAATGGGATTAGAAGCCTTACTGCCCCATTAATCTCTGCAGTCAATCAGTTACTGCACCATCCACAGGGTCCTATCACTGGGTAATCTGCCTGTTTCAATGGGTAGGCTCTTTGTACAAAGAAAATCTGGACCCTATAATATATTGGATTCTGCCATGCTTTGGTCAGACCTGGTAACTTCTGTCAAGCTGTTACAAAATACATAAGCACAATTGACACATTAGAAATTGGATAGAAAGTCAGTATTTGTTTTCAAATATTATTCCGCATAACGTCTTCACTAGTTTTCATTTCAAATTATACCTTGCAACTTGTTTCAGCAATTCCTTGCATGCTGCTTCGATTTCCCACATTCTCCTTTTGCATTGTGGGCTTAGCACACGCTTTTGTTTAGCCCCATTTTTGTTGACATTTTTTAACTCACGATTATTTACATTGACTTCTATCTGACCAAAATTTGAGGAGCCAATATAGATGATATAATTACACATCACAGGTCACCCGAAAGCATGCACATGAAAGAAGTGCCTTACGGATCATGGAAGTGATCATTATGCTTTTTCATTCTTATACGGTGATCATGTCAACTTCGGTACAGTGTAACAAGCATGGCGCAAGAAGAGCCCTTGATGTGAATTTAGTTTTGGTAAAATAAGCCAGCCAATAGCAAATTGGCAGCCTGCTTTACATCAGGTTCAATTTTCAATGGAAAAGGAAATTAAGCCAAGTGAAAAACATGGGAGGGGATTTTCCAGCAGTACTCACCCACCCCAAGACCAGAAAATCCTACCTGAGGTCAACGGATCTTTGCATGGTGCTGCCTGCTACGATTCCCATGGTAGGCAGCAAGGGAAAATTCTGTCCATGTTGTCAATCTATTAACCATCCTTTTGTGCTATGGCCCAAGATCAATCTTATCTCCCCTTGATCTCATTAATGGGTGGGATTTTCTACCAGCGCTATGGCGTGTTTTGCACCCATGGAGATCACCCGTCATTGGCCAGTGGTAAGATCTTCTGGTCCTGCTGCCGTTCTCACCCTCCACCACTGGGGTACACTGCGGCGGTGACAGGGGAGAGGGAGTTAGCAATCAGTGCGACCGTGAGATCCCACCAGGGAACGGTGGGAAAATCATGCCCAGTTATTACCGTTTGTTCCATGGACTTCCTGGCATGTGTGCAATCATGCATTCACCTTACCTGATTTATTTAATCTCTTACAGAGATGAGTAATCAGGCAAAACTTTTAAAAACAAATCTATGCAAAATTTCTCCTTCATCTCTTCAGATCATTTGACAAAACATGAGCATGTGAATGTTATAAATGTCCATGACCTAGCAGTTAAAGTGATCCTTTTCTCCCCCTCCTATTCGCAGTGCATTGAGGAAGAAATATCTACCCATTATTTCCAGATACGTGAGTGGGTTATGAAAACAGATCTATTTATAATCTATGCTCCTAGACTCTGCATTTGAGAATTAACGCGCAATAGAGTAAAAACTATTTTTTTTTGCTGAAACAACTCAGCAAGATTTGCATACCATATTGACAAGACACAAGACCTTGAAATTCAAGCAGATCCTTAGGGACTCATAATGGAATGCCACCCGAGTTACGAGTTCAACCAATTTGTAATCAGTGACTTCAGAATTTAATAAAAAGCCATCCAGGTTTTATGCATTGTTGTTTCATAACTTTGAACTCCCTCAGGCAGTGAGGCTCAAAAGACGCTAAAGTTTGTTAACGCTTCAAAATGTATAGAAAGAAAGTACTTAGGTTTACACAGTGTTTTTCACAACCTGAGGGTGAAGCAAACAGACTCTCAGCCAATGAAGTATCTTCAGGTGTAGGGGAACATGGAAAACAATTCATTAACAGCAAGGTCGAACTATCACAAATGAAATAGTGATCAGCCAATCTGTACCTAGTGGTGTTGCTTGAGAAATACATTTTGACCAGAACACCTTTGAGTAGAGAGAGAATTCTGATCTTCTTCAAATGATGCCCTGGTATATTTTATGTCCACTTGAGAGGACAAAAGGAGACTTGATTTAGCATCACATCACAAACAGAATTGCAAACAGCGCCACATTCCTTAAGTGGTGTTCTGAAGTGTCAGCCTGGATTATGTTCTCAAGTCTCTGGAGTAGGGCTTAATATATTAATGTCTCGTATCCACCGCTTGCTTTGTTCAATAACTTTGATGCATCTAAGTTCTCTGTCACACTCAGGTCTACACTGTGTAACAATTCAAATTTGTCCATTTTAATTGGTCAACATTGTGAGCTTATAAAACAATGACAATCAGAACTAAGCAAATCATCAAATACCAGTCAATGTGCAGAATGCAGTCACAAAAACAATCAGATGGGGAAACAATAATGGCTCTAATTTAAAAAGAAAGTCATTTTGGTCACCATCATTTTTGCTTTATTGAGTTGAGGTAGAACAAAAATATTTTTAAAAAATTACGAAAATATACAGAACATTGATTCAGTCAATGCATTTTGAATTTGTTCAGGGGATGTGGGCATCACCGGTTTGGCCTTTGAACTGAATGACTTACTCAGCTATTTCAGAGGGCATTTAAGAGTCAACCACTTTACTGCAGGTTTGCTGCATCTGTAGGCCAGACCAGACAAGGATGGCAGATTTCCTTCCCTAAAGGATGTCAGTGAACCCGGTGGGTTTTTACAACAAATCAACAATGATTTCATGCCATTGTGGTAGGATTTGAACCCAGGCCCCCAGAGCATTACCCTGGGTCTCTGGATTACTAGTGAATTATTATGAAAACATTTTTGTTTGAAATTAATTCTCATCAACATTATCTTGGAAGGCCTTATTTGTATCTGAGAAGTTTGAGTCTTGAATTCATGTGACTGTGAAAAGCCATCACTATCAGATACAACAACTCATGAAGGTAACCTGCTACATTTCCCAATGTATAACTTTTCAATTTCTCTTTTGAATTAGAATTCAGACATATAGTGCAGAAGGAAGCCATTCAGCCCACCGAGCCTGCACCCACAACAATCCCACCCAGACTCTATCCCCATAACCCCATGTATTTACCCTGCTAGTCTCTCTCACATTAAGGGGCAATTTAACATGGCCAATCAACCTAACTCACGCATCTTTGGAGTTTGGGAGGAAGCCGGAGCATCCGCAGAGAACCTACACAGACACAGAAGAATGTGCAAAATCCACACAGACATTGGCTGGCGGTTGGAATTGAACCCAAACCCCTGGTGCTGTGAGGTAGCAATGTTAACCACTGTGCCACCATGATAAAAAAATACTGTCCATTCATGGAGTATGTTAAAACTTGTTTCTAAACCTAGCCTGGCCTTGTGGCACGGTGACACAGTGTTTAGCACTGTTGCCTCACAGCACCAGGGACTGAGGTTCGATTCTCGGCTTGGATCACTGTCTGTGCGGATTTTGCATGTTCAACCTGTGTTTGCATGGGTTTCCTCCCACACTCCAAAGATGCATTGGCCATGCTAAATTCTCCCTTTGTGTATCCAAATTGGTGTCGGAGTGTGGCGACTCGGGAATTTTCACAGCAACTTCATTGCAGTGTTGATGTAAGCCTACTTGTGACACTAAGAAATATATAAACTTTACCTTTTCAGTGCAGAAGCACAAAGAATTGGGGCTGATTTTGTTTATGAGCAATCTTGGTAAGCTTTTTTTTATATAAAATATGAAAAGAAGGCAAAACATAACTCTTCAATTCCAGCTGTTCAAGAAAGGATAGTGGTCCAAAATTCCTGCAACCAGCCAGTGAGCAGCGCCTGCTATTTATACAGGAGCAAAATACTGCAGATTCTGAAAATCAGGAATATAGACACAGGCACTGGGAATTTTCAGTCATGCAGCATCTGTGCAAAGTGGAACAGTTTGTCACTTCATAGGTGCTGCCTGACCCGGTGAGTATTTTGTTGTTTTTAATCCCTCTTAGGTGGTCTCTCAGAGTTGAGGATGACTTGCTTCCATGCTAAAAATGAATCCTCAGGTGTTTGAAGAATACAGTGCCCGACCTGCGTTCTCTGACACTGGTGGGGCGGTAAGTGGTTGGAGGAGCGGGTAGGTGGGGTGCTTGGGTTGCCACATGCTCCTTTTACTGTTGATATTTGGCTTCAGCTTGTTCTCAAGGGGTTGGGATTTTACAGCCTCACTCGTCCCGAAACCGTAAAATCCTGCCCGGGACTTTCCCATTGTTCGCCCCTTGCCCACTCAGGTTCCCCGTGGTGGGCTTGGCAGTAAAATTCCAGCCACGGTATTCAGCTCCTTCTCAGATGCTTTTCCTACACTTCCATGTTGTCTTGAGCCAGGCATTCCCAAATGTTGGTGGGGATGTTGCAGTTTTTCAGGGAAGCCATGAGGGTGTCCTTGGAGCATTTCCTCTGCCCTTCTGTTACCCTCTTGCTATATCAAAGCTGCGTGTAGAGTGATTGTTTCAGGAGTCTCATGTCAGGCTTGTGGACAATGCAGCCTGGCTAACAGAGATTCAGACTGGTCAATGCATTGATACTGGAGATGTTGGCATGAGCAAGAACACTAATGTTTCAGTGCCTATCCTGCCAATGGATTGGCAGAATCTTGCAGAAGTAGCACTTCTCCAAGGCTCTAAGCTGCCTGTTGCATATTAGTCCACACATCTGAGCCATTTAGGAGAATGGATATCACTACTGCTCTTGTCGACCATGGGCTTGATGCCAGGTCTAAGCTCCTGGTCTTCAAACACTCTCTTTCTCAGGTGAGCAAAGGCTGTGCTGGAGCACTGAATGCGGTGCTGAACCTCATTGACTTCTGCCCTTGTTGACAGTAGGCTCTCAACATATGGAAAGTGGTCCACGTTGTCACAAGGCCCCATTGTGGATTTTGAACAGATCCCTGTTAGCTCCACTCCAGAGAGGAGCTTGCTGAGTGTGAGGCGGAGCACTGCAGCAAGGAGGGTTGAGAAGAGTGCCGATGCGGTGACACAACCTTGCTGACCCCAGTCTGAACATGAATTGTGTCTGTGGTGGATTTGTTTGTTAGGATCAAGACTTGCATTTCATCATGGAGCAGGCAGACAATAGTGACAAACCTTTAGGGTCAGCCGAAACAGAGGAAGATGCTCCAAAATCTCTCATGGTTAAGAATGTTGAAGGCCTTTGTGAGGTCAGAGAAGGCCATGTACAAGGGTTAGTGCTGTTCTCTATAGTTGCTGTGCAGTGAAGTCCATTGTGCCTAGTGGGCGGAATCCACACTGTGTTTCTGGGAGGAGGTCTTCAGCCACAAGGAAAAGGTGATAAAGGAGGACTTTTGCAATGACCTTCCCTGTAGCTGATATCAGGGAAATCCCTCTGACGTTACTTCAGTCAGACTGCAGTTAGACTTGTCACCTTTCTTTAAGATGGTCATGATTACGGTGTCTTAGACCTTCTGGAATGTTCTCCTCCTTCCAGGTAAATGAAAGGTCATAATTTTATGCCAATAGTTCTTCTCCGGTATATTTCAGTGCTTTGGTGGGATTCTATCTGCTCCTGATGCTCTTTGTCCCTTAACTGTTGGATGGTCTTTTCTGCCTTGTGCCGGGTTGAGGTTGTGCTGAGATGTGACGGGTAGCTTGCTGCAGCATGGTATCTGTTAAGTACATTTTCAAAATGTTCCTTCTAGTGGGTGCTGATGGCCTCTCTGTTCTTAGCCAACAGATGAGTGAGGCCTTGGGCACTTGGACATAGGTGGTCGCGACTATGCTAATGAAACCTCCCATATCATGGCCGATGGGTATACTGCTGGATTTCCTGCATTTTTACCACCTACCATCATAGGTTTTTTTCCCCTGGACCTTGGCTTTCAGTTGTCTGCAGAGCTGCCGTTGTTACTCTTGAGTTGGGTTGCTATTGCAGGTTTCAAAAAGGCTTTGTACTGCTGGATTACCTGATCATTCTCATCAAAGCAACATTGATGCTTCCTGGTCAAGTCACCAAGCATGTCTTCACAGGTGCTGACTATGGAGACCCTGAGAGTAGATCAGGAGCTGTGGACACTCTGTGTCTCTGGATCACCGGGAGCCACATGGTTGGCAGTGAAGAAATCATTGATTAATGCTTTCTAATCAGGGTCTTTTGATTGCCTCAACATTGCTTTTCTTGTGGTAACGTTTCCCTTGTTGAAGCTGCTTTGGGGCAACATTGATGTTGATCGCAGAATTCTTTAGGAAGTAGTCTGTCCATCAGTCATTGGCTCCCCATGATATAGGTGATTATGTATGCCCTTCCGATCGCTTGCTCGCACTTGCTCGAGCAGGTGCCAATGCTTGGAGCAAGGGCATTGCCATGAGGCCATATACTGGTAGAACAAGATGCTGGTTATAGCAAGGTCATATTCTAGGCATTTTCTCTGAAGCAGGGTACCATTAGTGCTGAATTTCTCTACCCCCACTCTGCCAATTACACCTCCCCAGGCATCTGTATCCTTTCCAACTCTGACATTGAAGTAATCAAGGTGGATTAGCTAGTCATCTATTGTTAGAGGCAAGAGTAGAATTACACTTTGGGCTCGTCAGTAGCCTCCAGTGTTGGGGCACCTGTGTTGTGGACTGTAGTGCACTGCTTCTGGACTAGGCTGAGCTGAAAGGTCATGAGACAGTCATTTATCCTGAAGAGGAATCTCTGAGACAACCAACCAGTTTATTCTGAGTAGTGAAGCTAATCCCTTGGCGGCAGTGATCTTCTGGTTTACCTTTCCAAGATGTAACTGCCACCTTGTTCCTTGAGCTGGCCTTCCCTGGCCCATCAGGCCTCACTAAGCATGGCAATGTCCATGTCAAAACATCTGAGCTCCCAGGTAACCTGGCTGTCACTGTTGCGGTCGACCCTGAGATTGCTGACATTCCAGGTCCCGAATCATTTTAAAGGGTGCGCGAGTTATTTTAGTGTGGGGTGGCCATTGAACATTAGGTATCACCTGGACTTGATGGAGCAAGGCCTTAGTCCAGTGGCAAGGGGAAGAGATAACTTCCAAGGCAACTGGAAACCAGGCTCCGCTGTGTGGGCCTAAGGCATACAAGCACACATGTTGCTGCTGTCCTCCTTTCTCCTTCCCACAGGACATCTCTCCCTGGGAATCATAAAGTGCAGCTGTTGCTTCATAAGCTCATGAGAGTGGCACTGGCCCCTCGCTGTTCCTCCTCACATTGTGAATGGCTCCGCTGTTCCTCCCTCACTCTTCTAGGTGGTGGTTATTACCTCCAGGTCCTCTTCAGCTGCTCTTGTTTTTATAAGCACCGGCCGTTATTCAGTTCTGTTTCTGTCTATTCAAACTCCCTGATATGTGGCATATTACTAGAGGTGTGTGTTGAAAGCGTGATGTGTCCCCTGTGAGCATCTGTGATCTGAATGAACAGGGTAAGCAAATATGTATCTACTTAATGAATCTGTCAGCAGGATTGCAAAATGACTAACTGGATTGTTTGTATATGGGAGTGTAAGTCAGAGTGACTGAAATCTTATCATGTATAGAAAGATAAATAAGAAGAAAACTGAATTAATAAGAAAGAGAAAGAAAAGGCAAAAAAAAGTTAATTTTAATTCTTTAAAATATCTCCAATTACAATTAAACTTGAAGAAATTGACTCCACACTTGTAATTGCTCATTTTCAGTGCCAGAGAGGTTGAATGGCAGTAATTAACACTTATTGCATTGTTAAAATGGTACTTATACATGAAATGAATTGACTTAATTTTATGTCATGAATTTACTTCTCTGTAACACAATAAAGGAACTTCATGCTGTTCGTTGCATCTGAATGGGGAGCCAGGTACCAAGACACCAACTTTGCTAAGCTAACAACAGAGCAACACAATTCTGACAACTTCTTGATTTCCACATTTAATTGCTGATCTACCCTCATTTTCATTTTGACAGCAATTTTGGGGTCAATGAAAGATTATAGTTTAACAAATGCAGCAAGTTTTTTTTACCTGACAACTGAAAATTTATAGTTTGAAATCTAGCCTGTGTTGAATTCTTAGTTATATTCTAATTGCATTGTTATTGAATTGCTTGCATGTAGTTGACACAAGGCAATAGGGGAAAAATCTTTTAATATCAGTAATAAATTCTGAGAAGACTATCATTATTCATGTTTGCAGAAAGTGGTGTTTTTATTAAAGTGAATTAGTATTATAGAGATATTTGCTCTCACTATGGAAAAAGCACTTGCTAAACAAATGGGAAGGTATGACCATTTGATAGACTGGATAAATTACTGTTTCCTCCCAAGAGACAAGTAGGAATGTCTTCATTTTGTAGCGATACTGAACATGCTTGGGAAAACAATATCATACTTTCTTAAGACGCAATCAAAAAGATTTTTATACTTCATTATCTCTAAGCAGAACTCATAAAAATATTTTTCATAGTTCTCTCAGGGAGGTCAATACCGCTTCTGCATTCCCCAGCATTCCCTCTGACAGCTCGTTCTTTATGGGCAATGCCTAAAGAGATCTTCCACAACACTTGTAGATCCCTGGTGGCATTGCTAATTGTAGCCATCTCGAAAAGGCATGGAATTGTGTCCCCAGCAAATTATCCCATTTGAATCCTTTACCACCAAAACCAGCAACAAAGTCCGGAAATGTTCCCTACTTTGCATCTCAAAGGCTTGCATTTGCACCTCTATGGACGAATCTCAGATGATGACCTGCCCCCAGAAGCTACAATATCTAGTGTTAAGTTTTAGTGTCACAAGTCAGCTGATTTTGACACTGCAATGAAGTTACTTTGAAAATCCCCTAGTTGCCACACTCGGTCGCCTGTTCGGATACACTGAAGGAGAATTTAGCACAGCCAATCTACCTAACCAGCATGTCTTTTGGCCTGGGAGAGGAAACTCGGAAGAAACCCATGCAGACTTGGGGAAAACATGCAGACGCTCTACAGTCACCCATCCGGGAATCGAACACAAGTTCCTGGCACTGTAAGAACATAAGAACATAAGAACATAAGAAATAGGAGCAGGAGTAGGCCATCTAGCCCTTTGAGCCTGCCCCGCCATTCAATAAGATCATGGCTGATCTGTCGTGGCTCAGTTCCACATTCCCGCCCTCTCCCCATAACCCTTAATCCCCTCTCTTATCAAAAACCCATCAACCCGCGTCTTAAAAATATTTAGCGAGGTAGCCTCCACCACTTCAACGGGCAGAGAATTCCAGAGATTCACCACCCTTTGAGTGAAGAAGTTCCTCCTCAACTCCATTCCAAACCGCCCCCCCTTTATCTTGAGGCTGTGCCCCCTAGTCCTACTATCCTTTCTGAGCGGGAAGAGTCTCTCCACCTCTATCCTATCCATCCCATTCATCATCTTATACGTCTCAATGAGATCTCCCCTCATTCTTCTAAACTCTAACAAGTACAAGCCTAGTTTATTCAGCCTCTCCTCATAGCTCAACCCCCTCAACTCCGGTATCAGCCTAGTAAACCACCTCTGCTCTCCCTCCAAGGCCAAAATATCCTTGCGTAAGTACGGTGACCAAAACTGCACACAGTATTCCAGCTGCGGCCTCACCAGTGCCCTATACAGCCGCAGCAAGACCTCCCTACTTTTATATTCAATCCCCCTCACTATGAAGGCCAGCATCCCATTTGCCTTCCTGACCACCTGCTGCACCTGCAAGCTGGGTTTTTGCGACTCATGCACAAGGACCCCGAGGTCCCTCTGCACCGTCGCTTGCTGCAGTTTTTCTCCATGTAAGTAATAATCCTTCCTACCATTATTCCTACCAAAGAGGACCACCTCGCACTTGCCAACATTAAATTCCATTTGCCATTTCCTGGCCCATTCGCCCAGCCTATCTAGATCCTTCTGTAAGGTAGTAGTGCTAACCACTGTGCCATCCCTGTTCTGTGATTGTCTATGTTCCTGTTTCCAGAAGGAGGCATACATACTCATGTATCTCCCTTAGTTTTCAAATTTTTTTTGCGCTGCTTTTCTTCTTTTGGGTTACCCAGTCCATAATCCAAAATGGCTCTTTGGTGTTCTGGAACACTTCTTCTTCACAAACATGTTGTTGTTGCCACTCTACTTGATTCCCTGTGGTCCAGAACTGCAAATATTCCCAGAAGTGTGGATTTCCTGCATCTTTTTTGCCACTGGCTTCACTCCAAATAAAGCCCCACGGACTCAACACCATAAAGCAGGGATTAAGTACATATGGATCATGATCTCATTTCCTGTCATACAGTCACATCATCCAGAAGACGCCCTTTGATCCATCAAGTCTGCACAGGAACGCTCTTGCCAGTGTTGTGGCAAGAGTGTTGATCCACAAAGGCTGAGGATTTTCAGCCCAAATGTATTGTTTAACTGCTGAGATACAACAGTGCTATGACCACAAAGTATAGCTGCTTTAAGGAAGCGCAGTCTGAGATCTAACAGAGCTTAATTGCAGCGTGATGTGCGAATATGCAGATCGGAAGGTATTTTCACATATTTGGCTGCAACTCAGAAGAAAACAGCATGAAGCAACAACTTACCTTTTACTTTCTTTCACATGGATCTTATAAATTTACACTCTCAAAGCACAGCTTCATCTGCCAACAAAAAACAAAAGCATCAGGCACATGGAAGTAGCATCACCTCTAGGTTTCTCTCCAAGTCACACACCATCTTGACTTTGAGATACACGGCCATTCCTTTACTATCATCTGGTCAAACTACTGGAGCTCCTTATGTAAGAGCACTGTGGGAGCACCCACAGATCATACAGACTGCACTGACTCAAGAGAATGGCTCAACACCACCTTTTTAATTGTGAATAGGGATGGACAAGAAAGGTTGGCCTTATTCGTACATGATTTCTTAAAAATTACACATAGGGCATTTGGGTCTACGGGTCAATTTACTTTAATTTCTCCATTATTCATAAAATCTGCACTTTTGCAATATTAAAGATGCTCTGAGCAGTTTGTATATAATAAATAGAAGTATGGATAAGTCAATTGTTTATTACATCCATTATATTTGATGGCGGTGTGGTGGCACAGTGGTTAGCACTGCTGCCTCATAGTGCCAAGGACCTGGGCTCGGTTCCCGGCTTGGGTCACTGTCTGTGCAAAATCTGCACATTCTCCCTATGTCTGCATGGGTTTCCTCTGGGTTCTCCGGTTTCTTCCACAGTCCGAAAGGTGTGCTGGTTAGGTGCATTGGCCTTGCTAAATTCTCCCTCAGCGTATCTGAACAGGCAGGTAGAGGATTCTCACAGTAACTTCATTGCACTGTCAATGTAAGCCTACTTGTGACACTAATTAATAAAACAATAAGTAAATGTTGTTGAAGGTGCAGGTGTCTTATGACATTACTCATGGGTTATATGGAGTGCAGATGCAGTAATTGTTTCTGTGCGTTCACCATTGTACAATGTTGGATGGAAAGGTAAATTAATTGAATGTGCCATGCAAAACTGGCCATTATCATAGAACCCTACAATACAAAAGGAGGCCATTTGGTCCATCAAGCCTGCACTGACAACGTTCCCATCCTATCCCTCTATTCCAACATATTTACCTTGCAAATCCCCCCCAAATTAAGATCAATTTAGTATGGCCAAACAACCTAACCCACACATCGTTGGCCTGTTGGAGGAAACCGGAGCACCCGGAGGAAACCCATGCAGTTACAGGGAGAATGTGCAAACTCCACACAGACAGTGACCCAATCCGGGAATCAAACCCAGGTCCCTGGAGCTGTGAGGCAGAAGTATTAACCTCTGTGCCACCCCAATACGTACATATGCAAACTGTTATTTCATTGTGTTTTTGTTTGGGTTTCTTTCTACTTCAATTATGCTCCTTCAAACATCATCAGTTTGTGTTTGTATATGAACATACAAATTAGGAAAGGGGGCCAACCTACTCCACAATTTAATGAGATCATGGCTATTCTGACTGTAACCTCAACTCCACATTCCCACCTGCTCCTGACAGCCTTTCACCCACTTAGTTATCAGGAATCTAGCTCAGTCTTACACATATTCAAAACTCTTCTTCCATTGCCTTTTGAGGAAGAGAATTCAAAACATTCATGGCCCTTTGAGAGAAAGAAATTCTCCTCATTTCTGTCTTAAATGGATGATCCCATATTTTAGTTTTTAATTTTTAAAAAAGTTAAACTTTTTAAATAAAAAAATTAAAAATATTTTAAATTAAAAAAAATTACATTTTTAAAGTTTAGATTTAAATTTAAAAATCCAAGGCGATTTAATTGTAGACACAAAAATCACAGCACCCAATGAAAAGTGTAAAAGAGTTTGTTCATGAGAGATTAATTATAAAGTCACATTTTCTCTAAGATACCCATAAACTCACATCAGCACACGCCAATGTGGCACAGTACCAGCACGGTAGCACCGTAGTTAGCACTGCTGCTTCACAGCTCCAGGGACCTGGGTTCGATTCCTGGCTTGGGTCACTATCCGTGTGCACGTTCTCCTCATGTCTGTGTGGGTTTCCTCTGGGTGCTCCAGTTTCCTCCCACAGTCCAAAGATATGCGGGTTAGGTTGATTGGCCATCCTAAAAAATTGCCCCTTAGTATCCTGAGATGTGTAGGTTAGGAGGATTAGTGGGTAAAATATGTACAGATATGGGGGTAGGATTTGGGTGGGATTGTGTTTGGTGTAGACTCGAAGGGCCTCTTTCTGCACTGTAGGGTTCTATGATTATATAATAGCACAGGGCCTTTTGAAAATTCTAATTTTAAGTCCAGTACTGCAGCTGGAATTATCCAGCCACTCATCCCCCACCGCCGCTGCCAGCAAGAACAGAGAATTTGACACTCCTCCAAATCTCCATTCGCTGCAACGGGTCTGGAAAACTGCAGCTTTGGGCGAGGTTGGAGAATTCGATACAAAATATTTTCTTCAGCTACCGTACAGAATTGAAGAGCGTGGAGTGGAAATCCACCTGTTTGTGTAAGCAGCATTTAGTGGTAATCAGTTCTAAACTACAAGGCTTAATCATAAATTACACCATTTGTTTTGTAGTATTCTAGGATGTTGTGACACCCAGCATTTAATTGTAAACTTTCACCTCTGAAACACTGCCTGCCTTTAGATCTACCTCAGCAACAATTGCTGCTAAAACTTCTTTCCATGCTTTTACCAGCTTTTAGACTAGACCTTGTTGGCCCCCATCCTCCACAAACTTCAACCTATGTAAGAAGCAGCTGCATTTATCCTGTCACAATTACCCTTGTATTGATCTACATTCAAGCCCCTGTCTTCAAGTTAAAAGCCTCATCGCAATTTTCAAATCCCTCCACTGTATGTCTGAAACTGTTAGTATATTACACCCACTGCCCCACTTCCCACCCCCTTCCCCACTTTAGTTTGTGCTGTTTTTTTTTGCCTCCCAATACCTTCCATTCACCAAGTCCTAAGCTGCTTCAGCCCTACCCTCAGATAGTTAATCCGTCATTTCTTCTCTCTGCAAATTAAACTCTTCTCAAAACGTTTTGCTAAGCCTTTGGTCAACCCATTTAACTGGGCTAACCTGGCAGGGTGTCCCATATCTTATCCTTTTTTATCAATTCTTTTATTTACTTTCAGCTCCCAAACTCTGACAAAGAGCTTTGAAACGATTTACCTGTTAAAGATGGTGCAGAGAGATGGAAAAGCTTTGGCTCCTCCATCTGCGACAGGATCCTGAACTTCTTAACCCACAGATCACAATCAGTGAGGATAGTCAACAACACCTTCTTCACGATTATCCTCAACACTAGTGCCCCACAAGGCTGTGTTCTCAGCCCCCTACTATACTCCTTATACACCTATGACTGTATGGCCAAATTCCCCTCTAATTTGATTTTCAAATTTACTGGCAATACCACCATAGTGGGCCAGATCTCAAACAATGACAAGACAGTACAGGCATGGGATGGAGAACCTGGTGAGCTGGTACGGTGAAATATGGTCTCCCCATGCCGACATATAGTTAAGAAAGCCTACCAAAGCATCTACTTTCTCAGAAGACTAAGGAAATTTGGCATGTCAGCTACGACTCTCACCAACAGATGCACCATAGAAAGTATTCTTTCTGGTTGTATCACAGCTTGGTATGGCTCCTGCTCTGCCCAAGACTGCAAGAAACTAGAAAAGATTGTGAATGTAGCCCAATCCATTATGCAAATCTGCTTTCCATCGACTGACTCTGTCTACACTTCCCACTGCGTCGGCATAATTAAGGACCCCATACACCCCAGACATTCTCTCTTCCACCTTCTTCCATCGGGAAAAAGATAGAAAAGTCTGAGGTCATGCACCAACTGACTCAAGAACAGCTTCTTCCCTGTTGCTGTCAGACTCTTGAATGGACCTACCTTGCATTAAAGTGATCTTTCTTTGCACCCTCACTATGACTGTAACACTACATTCTTCACTCTCTCATTTCCTTCTCTATGAACGATATGCTTTATCTACATAGCCTGTAAGAAACAATACTTTTCACTGTATGTTAATACACATGACAATAATAAATCAAATCAAACTGTAGATTTATTATAATGCAGGACTTTAATTATCGTAATAGAGACTGGGTTAGTAACATTGTAAAGCATGGTGAGGGGAAAGAGTCTCTGAAGTGTTAGAGGGGAAATTTCTTGATCAGATACAACCCTACAAGGAAGGATGCATTGCTGGTTCTGGAGAATGGTGGGTCAAGTAGATCAAGTGTTAGTTGGAGGACATGTAGGCAACAGTGATCATATTATCGTAAGGAAAAGGACAATGCTAAATTGAAAAGTGCTAAATTGAAGGAGGACCATTTTCAGCAGAGTGAGAACAGATCAGGCCCTGATAAACTGAAAACAAAGCTTTGGGCGGCAACGTTGTAACAGAACAATGGGCTGCCTTTTTAAAGGTGGTGGTTTGGGTACATTTGAGATACATTTCCATGAAAGGAACAGAAAGAGCAGCCAAACTCAAGGACTAGATGACGAAAGAGAAAGAGGATAAGATGAAGCAGAACTTTGATAATACAATTCAGAGGAGAAATGAAAAAGAGAAAAAGAGAGTATGAGAAGAGCCTAGCAGCTAACATAAAAGGGAATCCAAAATCTACCACATACAATTGGTAGGACAGCAGTAGAAGAAGTGGTGATTCCAATTTGGGACCCAAAAAGGGGATTTATGCATGAAAACAAACAGCATGTCTGGGATACTAAATGGATACTTTGCATTTGTCTTTTCAAGAAAATAAATGCTGACAAAATAATAGTGAAAGATAGCTGACATACTAGATGGGGTAATAATGGATAATTAATAATTAATGGGATAATAATGGGGTTGATAAAGAGGGGGGCTTAGAAAAGTTACCTCTTCTTAGAAGTTGGTAAGGACTGAATGGACTGCATCAAAGGGACTCAAAAATGGAAATTGAGACGGCACTGACCAATCTTCCAATCCTCTTTAGATATGCAGCAGTGCTGGAGAACTGAAGAGTTACTTGTTTGGAGAATCTTGTTCAAAAAAGGCTATGGATTGCATTCACCAGCACACAGCGCAGGGTCAGAGAATCATGGTGAAGGAGTTTATAGTGTGTTTCGTGCTGGTGAGGACTCCCTTTAGGACTCTCCCATCCCCTCCACATCCAGGTGTAATATGGGTCGTCCTCCAGATTGCGAGAATTAAATCTCCATATTAATATGCTTTATTAATTTTAAGCCAGATTCTCTCTGCTCCCGGGATTCTCCGATTCTCAGGGGCAGCAGGAACCCAGTGTGAATCATTACTGGTCTTCACAAAAGGTTATGGACTGTAGCTCACAATGCAGGGTTGGAGAACCGCAGCAGAGGAGTTCAGCATGTTTAGTGCGGAGAGAACCCCTTTGGGACTCTCCCACCTCCACATCCAGGTGTAATATGGTTCTTGCCCCAGGTTGCCATAATTAAATTTGCTTTGTCAATTTCAAGCCAGATTCTTCCTGTTCCCGGGATCATCCAACTCTCAGGGGCAACGGGGACCCAGCATATATCACTACTGGTCTCCATAAATAGAGACCAACCTTGATGGCCATGCAGAGGGACTCAGAGACCATTGAAGCCCCTGGGTGGATGGGGAAATGGCTGGGCAGTCCCCTGGTATTGCCCACTGGCACCCTGGTGGTCCCAACCTGGCAATGCTGACCAAATTGAGTGCTGGGCTGCCACTACCAGGATGTCAGGTTGGCAGTGCCGAAGGAGAGGTCATAGAAACATAGAACAGTACAGCAAAGTACAGGCCCTTCGGCCCTCAATGTTGTGCTGAGCTATGTCCAAACCGAAGATCCAGCTATCCCACTCCCCTATCATTCTGCTGTGCTCCATGTGCTCATCCAATAACCACTTGAAAGTTCCTAAAGTGTCCGACTCCACTATCACAGCAGGCAGTGTATTCCACACCCCAACCACTCTTTGAGTGAAGAATCTACCTCGGACATCCCTCCTATATCTCCCACCATGAACCTTATAGTTATGCCCCCAGTAACTGCTACATCCACCCAAGGAAATAGTCTCTGAACGTCCATTCTATCTATCCCCCTCATCATCTTATAAACCTCTATTAAGTCGTTTCTCATCCCCCTCTGCTCCAAAGAGAAAAGCCCTAGTTCCCTCAACCAAGACTTACCCTCCAAACCAGGCAGCATCCTGGTAAATCTCCTCTGCATTCTCTCCAATGATTCTACATCCTTGTTATAGTGAGGTGACCAGAACTGCACACAATATTCCAAATGTGGTCTCACCAACGTCTGGTATAGTTGCAGCATAAACTCACAGCTCTTAAACTCAAATCCCGTGTTAATAAATGCGAACAAACTATAAGCCTTCTTTACAGCTCTATCCACTTGAGTGGCGACCTTCAGAGATCTGTGGATATGAATCCCAAGATCTCTCTATTCTTCCACATTCCTCAAAACCTGCTGTAGACCCTGTAATCCCCATTCAAGTTTGTCCTACCAAAATGAATCACCTCGCATTTATCAGAGTTAAACTCCATCTGCCACTTTTCCGCCCAGCTCTGCATCCTATCAATGCCTCTTTGCAGCCTACATGAGCCGTCCACCTCATCCACTACTCTACCGATCTTGGTGTCATCAGCAAATTTACTAATCCATCCTTCAGTCCCCTCTTCCAAATCATTGATAAAAATCACAAATAATAGAGGACCCAGCACTGATCCCTGTGGTACACCGCTGGTAACTGACCTCCAGTCTGAAAACTCTCCCTCTACCACCACCCTCTATCTTCTATGAGACAGCCAGTTACTTATCCAATTGGCCAAATTTCCTTCTATCCCACACCTCCTTACTTTCTTCATGACCCTACCATGGGGAACCTTATCAAATGCCTTACTAAAATCCATGCAAACGACATCAACTGCTCTACCCTCGTCTACACACTTAGTTACCTCCTCAAAGAATTCTATCAAATTTGTGAAGCAGGACTTATCCCTCACAAAACCATGCTGACTATTCTGGATTAAACCGCATCTTTCCAAGTCGTCATAAATCCTACCTCTCAGGACCCTTTCCATTAACTTACCAACCACCAAAGTAAGACTAACTGGCCTATAATTACCAGAGTCATTCCTATTTCCTTTGTTGAAGAGGTGAACAACAGTCACCACTCTCCAGTCCTCTGGCACAATCCCCATGGACAGCAAGGACCCAAAGATCAAAGCTAAAAGCTCCACAATTTCATCCCTTGCCTCCCAAGGCATGCTAGATTGTATCCCATCTGGTCCAGGGGACTTACTGACTCTCAGGTTTTTCAAAATTGTTTATATATCTTCTCTCAGAACATCTCTCTCCTCCATCCTATCAGCCTGTGTCACACACTCATTCTCAAAAACATAGCCCCTCTCCTTAGTGAACACTGAAGAAAAGTATTCATTCAATGCCTCACTTATCTCTTCTGACTCCATACACAAGTTCCCACTACTATCCTTCACTGGCCCTAACCTCACCCTGGTCATTCTCTTATTTCTTACATAGGAGTAAAAAGCCTTGGGGTTTTCCTTTATCCGACCCACCAAGGACTTCTCATGCCCCCTCCTAACTCTCCTAAGCCCTTTCTTTAACTCATTCCTTGCTACTTTGTAACCCTCAAGCGACCCAACTGAACCTTATTTTTTCATCCTCTTGGGTGTATATCTGTACAAATTATCAAAGATAAGGGGGCGGCTTGAGAAAGTGGTTAAAAATGTATGTGGAATTCTAGGCTATATAAGCAAGGTCATAGAATACAAAATTAAGTTACGATGAGCCTTTACAAAACTGTATCAGCCTCAACTGTGTACAATTCTGGGCACCACACTTTAGGAAGGATATGAAGTCTTTGGAAACGATGTCAATAGAGTATATAAAAAATATTCTAGTGATGAGGTAGATGGATAGCTTATGGAAGGTGATAGAAGATTAACAGGAGATTTGATAGTGATTTTCAAAATTAGCGGGCATATTGACAGAGCAGAATGTTCCTGTTAACAGTGATAGGAGGCAAAAACTCTTTTATGTAGCAAGTGGTTAAGATCTGGAAGGCACACCTAAGAATGCGGTGGAGACATTCAATTGTGGCTTTCAAAAGGTAATCAGATCAGGACCTGAAAAGAGGGAGAGAGGATTTACAAGGTTAAGGAGAAAGGTTAAAGGGTGTGGGACAGGCAGTGTTGCTCTTGGAGAGCTGGCATGGATACACTGGGCTGAATGGTTACGTTCTGCACCGTAACCTTTCTACAAATGCATGTTGTGCAACTCAAAATTATAGCATTATGTTAAAGGAAATCTGTAGGTGGGAATTCACTTCAACAGAGCTGCAAGACTATTACTGGAATGATCTCTAATATCAGACGATGGTAAGAGAAAAAGCATTAGAGTTTTGGGCCCTCTGACTGCATGTCAGTTAAACGCACCATGTGGTGTGTTAGCAGGCAATACAGAGTGCTGTTAAGCAGGAAAACCCCATGTTCAATTCCTGTTTTGTGCTGAATTGACTGATACCAACCAAGTGGCTACTGCAACTTCACTGTTTCTGGATTAAGGAGAATAAAGCCAACCACAGGTTTGCCTTGTGATCACTTTTCCTTAAAACCTAGCAAGTTCTTGAGAAGGTGAAAGGGCATGGGATCCAAGGGCCTTTGGCCCTGTGGATCAAGAACTGGCTTGCCTGCAGAAGGCAGAGAGTGGTTGTGGATGGGTCTTTTTCTGAATGGAGGTCAGTCACCAGTAGAGTGCCCCAGGGATCTGTTCTAGGACCCTTGCTGTTTGTCATTTTCATAAATGACCTGGATGAGGAAGTGGAGGGATGGGTAAGTAAGTTCGCTGATGACACGAAGGTCGGTGGTGTTGTGGATGGTCTGGAAGGATGTCAAAAGTTGCAGCAGGACATAAATAGGATGCAGGACTGGGCGGAGAAGTGGCAGATGGACTTCAACGCGGATAAACGTGTAGTCGTCCATTTTGGCAGAACCAATGGGATGAACGAGTACACTATCAAGGGCAGGAGTCTTAGTAGTGTTGAAGAGCAGAAGGATCTTGGGGTCTGGGTCCACAGGACTCTTAAATCGGCCTCGCAGGTGGAGGAGGTGGTCAAGAAGGCGTATGGTGTACTGGCCTTCATTAATCGAGGGATTGAGTTTAGGAGTCGGGAGGTAATGCTGCAACTTTATAAGACCCTTGTCAGGCCTCATTTGGAATACTGTGTGCAGTTCTGGTCGCCTCACTATAGGAAAGACGTAGAAGCTATTGAAAGGGTACAGAGGAGATTTACAAGGATGTTGCCTGGACTGGGAGGCATGCCTTATGAAGTTAGGTTGAGGGAGCTGGGACTCTTTTCCCTGGAGAGACGAAGGTTGAGAGGCGACCTGATAGAAGTTTATAAAATGTTGAGAGGAATAGATAGGGTGGATTCTCAGAGGCTATTTCCCCGGGTTGAAATGGTCGCTACGAGAGGACACAGATTTAAGGTGCGGGGAGGAAAGTACAGAAGTGATGTTAGGGGTAAGTTTTTCACTCAGAGGGTGGTGAGTGAATGGAATCGGCTGCCGTCAGTGGTGGTGGAGGCGAACTCGCTGGGGTCTTTTAAAAGACTTCTGGATGAGTATATGGGGTTTAATGGGATTGGGGGTTATGGATAGGTCTATAGATTGGTAGGTGTTGATGTGATCGGCACAACTCATGGGCTGAAGGGCCTGTCTGTGCTGTAGTGTTCTATGTTCTATGTTCTATGTTCTATGTTCTAAGTACGCTAGTGTAAACTTTGGGTGATGGTAAGATCAGGAGGATAAGATCTTAATCTGATTATTTACCATTAGACTCACAACTGGACAAAGGAAAAGCAAGACTTTCCTTTACATAGCTTATTGTATGAGCTCAAGTCTTCCTGAAACACTTTACAGTCAAGAAAATGTAGTCACTGTTGTACTGTAGCAATTATGGCAGGCAATTTGCAGCTCCCACAATCAAAAGTAAAATAATAACCAGATAAGCTATATTAAGGATGCTGGTTGAGGAATAAAAACTGGCCAAGATACCAGAGAACAATCCCCTGATCTTCTGAAAAGTCGCACCAAGAGATCTTTGATAACCATCCGAGAGGGAAGACAGCCACTATTACATAGGAACAGGAGTAGGCCATTTGGCCCATCAAGCAGGAAGACACCCGTTACTACTTAGGACCATGTCTGAGGCTAGGAATACTGCGGTGAGCAACTCACTTCCTGACTCCCCAAATCCTGTCCACTATCTTCAAGGCACAAGTCAGGAGTGTGCTGGAATACCCCCCAGTTGCCTGGATGGGTGCAACTCCAACAACACTCAAGAAGCTTGTCACCACCCAGGAAAAAACAGCATGCTTGATTGGCACCACATCAACAAACATCCATTCTCTTCATCATTGATGCTCAGGAGCAGCAGTGTGTACTATCTACAAGGTTCACTGCAGCAATTCACCAAAGGCCCTTAGACAGCACCTTCCAAACCTGTGACCACTTCCATCTAGAAGGACAGGAGAGCAGATACATGGGAACACCAACACCTGCAAGTTCCACTCCAAGCCATTCCACTGACATGGAAATATATTGTCGTTCCTTCAGTCAAAAACTTGAAATTTCCTCCCTGACAGCATTGTGGGTCAACCCACAGCACGTGGACTGCAGGGTTTCAAGAAGGCAGCTCACCATCTTCTCAAGGGCAACTAGGGATGGTCAATAAATGCTGGCCAGCCAGCAAAACCCATGTCCCATGAATTAATAAAGAAAAATAGGTGTAAGCATTTGGCCTATCAAGCCTTCTCAGCTAGAATCAACAGGGTCATGGCTGATTGGACACTTCAATTCCTTTTATACCCATTATCCCCACAATTTTTTACGTTATACTGCATAGGTTCAGTAGAACCTAGGTTCAGTAGTCAGCTCTCTCTAGAGTAGGTTTTGAACCCAACTTTCTGACTCAGTCAGGGAATGCTAACATTGAGTTGCAATCTGGTCATACAAGTGGTGGATTCTTATTGCCTCTGGCAACATAAACCAGCAGCTTCACGAGAGGAAGGAAGCTTTTTTTTCTTTAAGTGAGATGAACTAGCTGCAAAATTAATTGTAAAAGCTATTTCTTCTGATAGGGGGCGACAGGACTAAGTGCATATGGTTATCAAGGAACCTGCTGAGTTTCATTTTATGTTTCAGCCAGCATTTCGATCAAGCTGTACAAAAACGCAGAGGGAGGCATGAACATTTAAAAATACTAAAAATTGTTTTTCCCAATTTATGTATAAAAATGTGACTGTTTTTTGATAAACATTTGCATCAGGGATATTTGAAAGGCTTTGACAGCAGCTCACCTGTAAGCTGTGGTAAAAATTATATCTAGATTTCCAAACTCCACTGAGTCCAGATTACAATGCAGACTTGGAATAAAACACTACTGTTATTCCCAAATTCTGAACTAGATTTAACATGGGAGAAAATATATTTTTCCCAATGAACTGAAAATGTTATTGAGCTTGTGTGTGCATAGGGACAGGAGTTATCAACAATTAAGTTAAATCTTAAGGTGGCCTGGTGGCACAGTGGTTGGTACAGCTGCCTCACAGCGTCAGGGAACCACATTCAATTCCAGCCTCTGTGTGGAGTTTGCAAGTTCTCCACATGTATGTGTGAGTTTCCTCCAGGTGCTCTGGTTTCTTCCCACATTCCAAAGATGTGTAGATTAGGTTGATTTTATTGGGGACTGTCACGGTGACACAGTGGTTAGCCCAGCTGCCTCACAGCACCCGGGGCCTGAGTTCAATTCTGGTCTTGGATCACTGTCTATGTGGAGTTTGCTCTTTGTCCCTGTGTCTGTGTGGGTTTCCTCTGAGTGCTCCAACTTCCTCCCAGTCCAAAGATGTGCACAGTAAGAAGTCTCACAACACCAGGTTAAAATCCAATAGATCTATGTGGAATCATGAGCTGATTGATGAAGGAGCAGCGCTCCGAAAGCTCATGATCCCAAATAAACCTGTTGGACTTAACTTGGTGTTGTGAGACTTCCTACTGTGCCAACCCCAATCCAATGCTGACATTTCTACACCAGAGATGTGGGGGTTAGATTGATTGACCTTTCTAAATTAACCTTAGTGTCAGGGGGATTAGCAGGATAAATATGAGTGTTACGGGAATAGGGCCAGGGAGGGATTGTGGTCAGTGCACACTCGATGGGCTGAAAGGCCTCCTTCTGCACAATAGGGATTCAGTAAGTTACATAGCCTGCTGCAGTGAGGCTCCACCCGAGTTAGATTTCTCCAATAGCATCTGAGTAAATCCAATAGCATTCAACAAGTCTAATTAATATCTGACAGAATTTACAGAAAAAGGTGTGCGTGTTGCATATTAATATACAAAGAAGTATCTTGAGTTAATACTGAAGAAATGTGCTCGTACTGCTGTGAAGAGCAACAGCCTTGCATTGTATTGTGTTACGTTAGTACAATATGACAAATGTGCACATTAAACTGGATGATGCAAGTAGAACGTTTCTGAGGAGCAAATAATCTTTTCTGTTATGATTGGCACAAGTCAAAGCAGGTTCTCCATAAAAGTGTTAACAAACAGCAAGTGTTGCAGATTTAAAATGTGGCACATATTAATTGTCTCTTTTTGAATTTGCGTCTTGAAAAAGAAGGACTGGCACCCGACAACAAAGCTCAGAACTGATAGGCAACATGAAACCTGAAATGAGAAGGAATAGACTAGGGTGAAGAGAGAAGTGGGAAGAATGGACCTTCTAAAGTGTCAGAATCAGACACATGTTAATTAAATTCTCACTGTAGCTTTCAAATAATTTGCATATGAGTGGAGTTCCTTTTAGCGACAGGCCAATAGTTTGCTAAAAAATTGAAACTGCAAATTAAGGTCTATTTTTCTGCGCAACGCTTACAATGAGGGACAAAGTCCTGCCTTGTTGAAATTGTCCAACAGTTCTGTCTTCAACATGAGAAGAAAGCCACACTGATTCACTTAATGTGTGCACAGAAAACTGAAGGCAAACTGGATAGGTGGCAAATAAGGGGAGAGAGGCATGGGTGCAGATGAAGCCTGATTTAAGAGGATTAGGGTGTCCAGGATGGATAAGAGCTGGAAGAGGTTACAGAGATAGTATGGGATGAGGCCATAAAAAAAAAGGTGAGGATCTGGAATTTCATTTAAAAACATTGAGGAATGGGGAACTAATATTGGTTTACTCATACAGGGATGATGGGTGAGCAAGATCTACTGCAGGATTTAAAAGTCAGAGTAATTTTGTACTCATGTATAATAAATTAGCATGATCTAATAAGTTGAACTAATGTCATCTAGTAATATTCGCAGCTTTAGTAAGTATTGGCCACGAAGTGTTGGTGTTATAGCACTCAGAATAAGCTCCAGAGGGTGGCTATCTGGAATATGTCCTTCAATAAAGAACTGGTCCTTAGATAGAAATCCAGCAGCAAGGCTGTCAGAGGAAATCTTTTAAAATAAGAAACACTTGCATTTATGTAGTGATTTTCACAATCTCAGCAAGTCTCGAAACACTTTATAGCCAATTAGGATTAGTCACCATTGTAATGTAAAAACATTGCAGCCACACATAGCCAGGTCCCACAAACAGTAACTTAATGCTCACTTGATAATTTAGTTTTTAATGATGATGGTTGAAGGATAAATATCGATCGTGGCATGAAAAGAACTCTCTTTTAATACAATGAAATCTTTCACATCCACCCAAGTGGGTAGGCATGTTTAACATCAAAGGCAGCACCCTTGATAGTGCAGTAGTCGCTGAGCCTAGCTTTTGTACTTAAGTCATTTGAAGGAGACTTGAACCCATAACCTTCTGACTTGAAGGCAACAGTACTACCACTCAGTCACAGGAGATGTGAAAGAGTCCTCAAGAGCAACATCCAGACAGAATGCATGGTTTCGGGTTGCTTGTTTTGCACCACTGTCGCGGCCAGACTAACAAAAGGTTAGTGATCATGGTGCTGTGTGTCTCCAGCAATGTGTGAAGCTTACAGGACCAGGGAATAAAGCCTTGGTGCACTTGGTGCTGAATACCTGATTTTGCAAGTGAAAGATATGTTCATGTTTTGAGACAGCGCTTTCTGTTGTGCAAGCCAAGACACAGGGAGTATACTGGAATGGAACAAGAACAGAAAATGCTGGAAAACCTTATCAGGTCTGACAGCATCTGTGGAGAGAGAACGGAACTAACGCTTTGAATCTGGATGTCAGGATTTGACGAGCTCTGTTCTCTCTCTGCAGATGCTGTCAGACCTGTTGAGATTTTTCAGCATTTTCTGGTTTTTGTTTCAGATGCCAGCATCTGCAGTGAGTTATGTCAGAAGAGATCTGCTTCAGTGTCTACAATGAGTTGAGTAGTATCCTGATGCCTGGGCGGGCAAGTAATATCCAGCATGATCTTTTGCTAATGGTTTTTTTTCCAAGCTCCTATTAGGAATATTTATTGTATTAAGCCAGCTAACTATGCAATACTGCATCAGACTGGTCACTGCAGCCATGTTTACCTGGGAAGAAAATATGCCTGTACCCTGGACATACTCTCTTCAAACCTTCTGCCATCAGGAAAAGGATATAAAAGTCTGAACAACTGACTCAAGAGCAGCTTCTTCTCTGTTGCCGTCAGACTTTTGAATGGACCTATCTTACGTTAATTTTTCTCTATACCCTTGCTATGACTGTAAAACTACATTATGCACCTTCTGCTTTTCTTTTCTCTCCCATGTATACAGTATGCTTTGCATGCAAGAAACAATACTTTTCACTCTATACCAAGACATGTGACATTACCAAATCAAATCCAAGAAGAGTTGTCTTAGTGGAAAGGAAGAGGTGTTGGAGAGGGCCTATCAAGTAGCCAGGTCCTCGATGGTGCAGAGATCATTAATGGTGTCAGGCTATCAAGAACAATCCAGTAGCATACCTGGTTAGAAACAGCAATGCCCTGGAGCCCTCAGACCACTACAGCAGAACAACGCAGATGACTAAAATACCCAAGCAACAGCCATTCTGCTTTCAGTTTCTCGCAGTTAACAATGCAATGAATCATTTTTTGAGATATTGGAAGCAAATGGGCAAAGGACAGCTTGGAGATGAGGGATGTTCTGGGTCAACTGGGGACTCGCCGAGGCTGAACCAGAGCAGGCCGACCATGTCGCAGGGGTGTTGAACCCAATGTTCCCCCAGACCTTGCAGCCTGAAGACTCAAGAACAGCTTCTTCTCTGCTGCTGTCAGACCTACCTTGCATTAAGTTGATCTTTTCCTACACCCTAGCTATGACTGTAACACTACTCTCTCATTTCCTTATCTATGAATGGTATGTTCTGTCTGTATAGCGCACAAGAAACAATACTTTTCACTGTATGCCAATACATGTGACAATAACAAATCAAAGGGGCAAGATTGCACCTATTGCCAACTGGGGATAAGGAGTTGGGGGCTAGTGGGTTCAGCTGATGCAGTCCTTGGCAGACCACCGCAACAGAGAGTGAGGGCAACCAGCTTTTGCTGCCCATCCCCAAATGCCCCTTGAGTGAAGTTACAAGGGCAAAATTGTCCCGAATGAGATACATTCCCATTCAGGAAAAGGGACCATTTTTCAATGGGACCAACTGGGACAGAAATAGGTGATAGTGTGGTGCTCATTGTGATAGGTTTGCAAGAAAGTTGTCCTCATTTATCTGATACTTGGTTATTTAGTGAAGTTACCTGCAGCCTCAGTCTCTTGCCTGGATTTTGCTTAAGGTTATTTTAAACAACAATTAAATACCTTTCCTATCCATTTACGCCCTTTAATATTGCAAGTATTGCCCGTACCGTAAACACCAGCGTTTTTCAGCACCTTCCCCCATTGCATTACGGATGGTCTGCCGTTGCTAAGCCAGCCCGGCGCAGGCAAGAGCTTCCCACCCTGACCGGTGCATGCATGCACGGGCTTTTTAATTGACTGCAGCTCTCTTCCACAAGCTACGTTATGTGTGAGTGAGAACCTCCCATCAGCCAGGACTGAGTGGGCACCTTGAGGCACCATTGAGTAAGACTGTGCACTGTTGCTTCAGACAATGTGCAGAGCTCAAAAATGATTTCGCGTTGTCTTTTCTTGTTGTAACATTTTAACCTTGGGGGAAGGGGTGGGGTCTGATGGAAATCCTTCCCATATTCGATTTGAGACTTTTAACACTCGATTTCTCAGGAGTTGACCAGTTCATAATGGCAGCACTGGGTGGCGCCATTGATCCATTTCTGATCCGCCCTGCCTGATTCTCAGAAAGCAGCCAGTCCCATTAATCATGACTGCAAAAGACTTATGCATCCCCTATGCGGTGAAGGTTTTCTGATGCCTATTTTAATCTTCATACGTGCCGGTTTCCCTCCTGTTTACATATTGCTGAACGCAGTGAGTTTTTGCAATGATAAGCGACCCTCTTACGATTCGTTACACAAAACCTCTTTCATTGTAATTAACATTGCCAAGTAGCTTCCCACGTTGGGGTTCAGCTGACAGCCGTGGTAAAGATCTAACCAACTCTTATTCTTGCGCCATGGGCTGCTTTTCCCCAGCAAAAACGGCCTGGGGTTTTGTCCCAGAGAATCAGGGCTTCTCTAACATACAGTCATTTTAAGAGCCAGCACCAGGGGGTGGGGAGGGAGTTTAATCACACTATTGTGGAGAGCATCTGTTCCACAATTTGGAAAGGCAGGATCAGCGAATCAGAACTCCAGGCACCTGTTGGAATCCAGCATATTCCAGAAACATGCATTTTGTTCCTACCTTTCATGCTTGCTTGGTGGCTTACTTGCACGGTGCAGTGCTACAAGCAATAAACCGTGAATTATATGTGGTCTACAAGGATTTTTTTAAATCAGGGCATCCCTTTAACATGTTGCTTTCCGACGGTCTCATTTGTGCTCATATGTAAGAAACTTAACAGCACGGCTAATAGAAGCAAAGGATTGGATAGCTATGGCTGGGAGTGATGTGTATGTGTCTAAGACGATCATCGGATATATTTTAGAGTACAGTCGTGGGATTAACAGCACAATTTTTAGTTGTAAATGCAGCCAGGATTCAGTCAGCTCACTGAGGCTTTGCTTCAACATCAATTTGTGTTTTAATATCTGACATCTGTGGCTAACCTCGCCTGTACTAAAATTGGAGTCTAAAAGGCCCCTTCAAAATTATACTCTGTGATGATGGATTATAAAATCCTGGACACAATAAGAAGTCTTACCTGATGAAGGAGCAGTGCTCCGAAAGCTCGTGATTCCAAATACTGGACTTTAACCTGGTGTTATGAAACTTCTTACTGTGTCCACCCCAGTCCAACACCAGAATCTCCACATTATAAAATCCTGACAGCGCGGAGGGAGGTCATTCAGCCCACCAAGTCTGCACTGTCTCAGTATTTTATGCAGAGACCCTCAGAGACCGCCCAATCCCTGAAGCTTCACAGGTTTACAATGGCTAATCCAACCTAAACCACACATCTTGGGACACTCGGGGGCTCTTAAAATGACTATGTTAGATAAAAATTAATGTAGCCAAACCATCTAATCTGCACATTTTTGGACTATGAAATCCATCCATATCTGGTAAGCTACTTTCTGAAGGAATTCTTGCCTTCAATGATTTGCATTCTGTCTTCATTGGGAATATTGTTCAAGGTCAATGGTTGGAAATAGTACTTGGGATTATAAACTTAACCCAGGATTATGCACTCTTTATCTCTTTATGCCTTATATCTAATGGCACATGCTTGTCAGTGATAATATACAGCACAGAAAAAAGAACTACAAACTTTTTAAACTTCAAAAATCTCAGTTACCAACTAAAAAACAAAACTATTATCTTAAGTGGACTGCATGCATACGATCAACAGTTGTATTACCACTTTTATTCCACTCATTCTATCACTATGTTGGGTGACAAACCATGGAATCCCACAATGCACAAAGAGGCCATTCAGCCCATCACCAATTTTCTGACAGCTTCTTACCTCGGCACAGCCCCATCCTCTCCCTCTAACCCCCCCTAACCTACACATCTTTGGATACTAAAGGGCAATTTAACATGGCCAATCCGCCTAACCTGCACAACTTTGGACTGTGGAAGGAAACCAGAGCACCCAGAGGAAAATCCATACAATCACTGGGAGAACGTGCAAGCTCCACACAGACAGTCTCCCATGGCAGGAATAGAACCCGGATCCCTGCTGCTGTGAGGCAGCAGTGCTAACCACTCTGTCACCGTGCTGCTAATAACAATAGAAAAAATATTGAGCAAGAATGCAATGGTTTTGGGTTACGTTGGAGAATATGATGGTGATAAAGGACTGGTGGTTTTGATGTTGTAAATTGGACCTATGTTTTGAACAGACACAACACTGGCTAGGGTCATGTATTATTTGACGATCGGGGATACACAATAGTCTGTTTCTTCATCCTCCATGGTAATAAGGGAACAACATTTCAGAAAATGTGAAATACTGCAAATACTACAAATCTGAAAGAGAAGCAGCAAGTGCTGGAAACACTGGGTAGAGAGGAACGTGAGTTGGTGTGTCAGGTCGATGACCCTTTCACCAGAATGGGGAAACATTTGAAATGTAATTAGTTTTAAGCAAGTGAAAGGGGCATGTGTGTGAGAAAAAAAGAACAAAAGGGAAGGCCTGGAAAGCAGGAGAGATTAAATGGTAGAAAGAGTTGGTGGTGCGAGGTTAAAAGAAGCACAGAGACAAAAGATGTGTGGAGGGGAGGCATGAATGACAGAATGATGAACAGCCACTGTCTGAAAGCAAAAATAAGAGGAGAATGAGTTAAAACCTGCAACAATAAAGAAAACCAAATGAGGCTTCCTGGAGCAGATAGCGATGTGGGACAGATCTGAGTGGGATGAGTGAAAAGTTTATACACAGCTATAAGGAAATTACATGACTTAATTACGTTCCAAAATTCCTTATGTCTCGTGCCAAATATTGCAAACTAAAAACACAAAATTAAAACCCCATAAATCATGCAATATATGAAAAATACATCAGGGTCTCACTGGATACTTTATTTAAATAGAGTTTGTGCATAAATGCATAAATTACCTACAATCTATTTCTCCGTCATTCACACATCCTCCAATGCTGGAGGCTCAGGGCAATCCAAACTGGTCATTCTTGTTGAGGTATTCCAAAGCTCAGTGTTTCTTCTTAAGTTGAAAAGATGAAAATTAAACCAAGGTATGGTTAAAAAAAAGGATTAATTGCAGGTGAATTTCCATTGAGGTTTATGTGCTCAGTCAGCATAACCTCACTGGAAATTCTGGGGGTGTACATTTATGCCATCTTTCCACTGCTCTTCCATCAATGGCATCCCAGGTGAGTTGGAAGAACTAGACTGCAGAGCCATTATTGAGGCAGCAGGCGAGGCTAGCCTCCATTAAACCTAAGCAATCTTGTCAAATGGGCCAATACATGAGGAATGAAATTCCACAGAAAAAAATGTAACAACATGTGAGTCAACAATATGCGATGTCCATCAGCACTCAACTACCCAATGCATGTTCCGTCTGCACCACGCCCCCTCCTCACCTCCCATAAGTTACTACCATTACTTCTCAATCTATATCAAAATAATTTTCAGTGGAACGTGCAAAGTCAACAGCAGCCTCTAAGGCATCCAAAATGCTTGAGTTGGGAAAACAGAACTTTCGTCGCTCTCCAATGTCACCAAAGGAAAGGATGCACCAAATCCCAGTCAGACCACATCTTGAGTATGGCCTATTGGCACTACTTGTAGAAAGTACCTTCCTTGGGAAAGTTCAATGCCAGACAGGTCACTTTGTTACAAACAATTACAAACAAAAAATTCTAGTGCATCTCAGTTGATCATGTCACTAGGTTGGCACAGTCACTGGCACTGAAGAAAGGCCCACAGGAATGAACAATTAAATATTCCAAAGAAGTATATCAAGCCCAAAAGTGACTGAACTCAAAGAGTTTGTAAACCACTGTGTACACCCTAATACCCCTCCTTTGCTAAATTCTTTTGCCCCAAGGACAATTAAGGACTGGGACAATCTTCCACAAACTTTAATCTTCAGGCCCTCTAAGGATTAACTTAAGGAAAATCTGTTGAAGATTTTAAATTAATGCGGCCATTGATTACGCTCACTGTGCATCTCCTGTGAAAATCCCTCAATGGAATGCTATAGAGGGAATTTTTACCAAAAATCAAGAAACTGAATTGATACTGACGAGAAAAAGTGACTGCTTCTGTGGAAGGCCTGTATCACGTAGCTTGCAATCTACTGAGTTTCTTTGACTTGTGAAGATATGTTACGACTGAGGTGTTAATATTCTAAAATAAAATTATGTACTTTCCCACTAGGGTTGCCAACTGTGATTAAATGTATTTCTGGAGGTGTCATCACATGACATGCCCCCATGTTCCAGCTATTAGTCACCCATCCTTGTGACGTACTGCTTTCCTGTGCCAATTGGAAAGCAAAAAGACCCGTTATTCAATTGGATGATGCTTGACTGTTAGCCTAAAAGCCTCTTTTCCCATTTTTAAATCAAGACAAACATACATAGATAATGACCTAAAAGAAAATCTTTTTAATGGCCCAAGGATTTTGTTTCTTCTCCAAGGCTGCACACAGCAGTGTTCTAGAGGTTGGTCTTCAGTCCTTGGAGGGTCGAGGCTAGTCCTGGAGGGTTGGCAACCTTATTCCCAATGAGCATCACAAGATGTAAGCAATCTAGATTATACGTATAATTATCCTTCCGTGTTTAAACGGCAGTTTCTATCATGTTGCTTTGTGCCTTAAAAGGCACAAACATATCTTTTGGGTTGATTATTTTGTGTTCCAAGAAAGATTTCTCAGCAAAAGCTACCATCTCATAGCCACTGCTGGGTGCCTGATGGCTTGGGAACGTTTACGTGTAATGTCATTTTTGCTTTGTCCCCATGGCCATGACTTTCCAAGGCTAACAAAATGAAGCCACCCTCTCTGTGTGGTACACAAGCGAGCTGCCAAGTTCAGCTGTTGGAAAGGAACGGCAGAGTGTTCTCATCAGTGGACGTCTTACTGAGAGAGAGAGAGAGAGAATGATTTGTTTCCGACTGCTTCTGCTGTTTAATTTGCAAAGTGGCTCTTCAATGTGAATATCTGTTATGCGCCGGAGCTCCAAACGCGCTGACGACAGAAGATAAGTGGAACTAAACAAAATAGGGAGGAGGAGATATTTATCAGCAAACTTTGATCTGATTAACCAGGCTAGCGTCATCTGAGGCTATTTCCTAATTGTGTGAGTCTGTACATGGTATTTTACAATAGGTTCTGGAAGATCCACATAGAATGGATAAATAAGTGGCTGAATTGTGACTCTTACTGAATTTTGGAAGACAATAACATCTCTCCTTACAACCCACCCCCATATGCTGCTTCCCTGATTTTTGAACAGCAGTGACCACCCCCCACCACCTCCCACCCCCAGCATCCCCCATATGCTGCCTCCCTGAGTTTTGAACAGCAGTGAATCACTCTCGAGAAGGGCAAAAATTATTCCATCACCAGAGGCAAGTAGGTATTTATTTTGCTGATTATTGGGGTGGTCCCAGTTCGAGTGGGGCAGCTTCCACAATGAAAGGCCTTTTCTACTGGCTTGTGGCACGTACATCACAGTCACCACACCCGCCCCACTCCCCCCTCCAAAAAAACACGTAGTTCTCCCACATGAATCATCCAAGCTTTCAGCTTAAGGGTGTTGAAAGGCTAAATAAGCGCCTCCAGCTGTCTTGATGGTGGCTATTATCACATCCAGAACGGGACTGGAATGCAGCACAGATGGGTCACTGGCAGGCAGAAAGCAAAGAAAGCTACAAAGGTGAGCAAGAAACAATGGCCCACTTGGCCAGACTCTCTTGCACTCACTCACACACATTTGGTTGCACATACACTAACACAAACATCCAGGGCACAAACTATTTCCACACACAGACTTGGGAAATCCGAAGCGGTTTAGGATAGGAATTTGGTCACCGTTTACGTCTGGCTTTTTTCTGTGACACAACCAGTCTATAAATCCACTGGTGGCAGTGCTGCTGAAATTGATGAGGACGGGGGTGGGCTGACCTCGTAATACATGTAAAGTGGCAACACTCTCAGCAGGGGTTGTTATGGTTCAGGTCAGAAAGTCCAAAGTGTTTTTGGGGCCCACCTGGATCATAAGTTTTGCATCTTGAGTTTGGCTAAGATAAGCATGATAGGTTTCACTTCAGGTATGATTGAAATGACCCAATGGGGAGCTTTTATCAAACAAAGTTTACTCAAGAATGTAGTTAACATGTATAGTAAGAATATTAGCAATAACTTCATCACTCCTGGAAGTGTAAAGGAGAACATGCCCCTCTATACATCAATGGGGATGAAGTAGAAAGGATCAAGAGCTTCAAGTTTTCAGGTGTCCAGATCACCAACAACCTGCCCTGGTCCTCCCATGCTGACGCAATAGTAAGAAAGCCCACCAACGCCTCTACTTTTTCAGGAAACTAAGGAAATTTGACATGTCAGCTATGACCCTCACCAACGTTTACAGATGCACCATGGAAAGCATTCTTTCTGGTTGTATCACAGCTTGGTATGGTTCCTGCTCTGCATAAGACCGCAAGAACTACAAAAGGTCGTGAATGTAGCTCAATCCATCACGCAAACCAACCTCTCATCCGTTGACTCTGTCTAAACTTCCCGCTGCCTCGGCAAAGCAGTCAGCATAATTAAGGACCCCAAGCAGCCCTGACATTCTCTCTTCCATCTTTTTCCTTCGGGAAAAAGTTACAAGAATCTGAGGTCACCTACCAACCGACTCAAGAACAGCTTCTTTCCTGCCACTGTCAGACTTTTGAATGGACCTACCTTGCATTAAGTTGATCTTTCTCTATACCCGAGCTACGACTGTAACATTACATTCTGCAGTCTCTCATTTCCTCCTCTATGAACAGTATGTTATGTCTGTATAGCGCAAGAAACAATACTTTTCACTATATGTTAATACAGGTGACAATAATAAATCAAATCATTTACAGACAAAATAAAACAACCTTAATAATGTATAACCCTTAACGAATGTAGGAGTTGTCCCAATCAAACCAATTCCATAAATAAGATCCTTCAAACGGGTTTGATACAGCATAGATAATGCCCACATGATACTGGAATTGAGCCCTTTGGATGAAAGCTGCAGTTCTCTGGATAGCTTAGAACAGCTTGAAGTCAGAGCAGCTTCCCAAATCACCAGGGGACTCTAGGCAAGCCATCAACAGCTGATTTATCCCCTTCAGAAAGGCAAGACCTTGCTTTCAGATGAGCAGCAGAATTTCCAAAACCAGGGGGAGAGAGAGAGAGAGACAGGCTTCTTTTTAGCTTGATGCCCTTTCTAAAAACTAAAAATCAAACTAAACAGCAGCTCGAATAAAAAATGACAAAAAAAGCTCCTATCACCTGACCTGCCAACCAGGTTTATTTCCTAACAATGCAGAGTCATAACCATCCCAGTAAAAATAAACAAACCCCCATTTAAGCAGCAATAAAAAGACTCCTCCAGACAAACTGGTGCCATAATGAGAAAACTGAAGCCAAAGAGGCATGCAGAAATCATGATTTAGAAAAAACATCTCTCAAAGTTGCACTAACATTACAGGTTGCCGGAATAGAATGATGAAGTGTAGTATAATTTAAAGAGAATTAAAGTGCCTGAAATCAGGGTCCATTTAAATATAACTGCAAAGGAGATCAATTTCATTAAATGAAGGGGACAGGTAAACTCTTTAGATTGGGAGAGTTTGTTTAATAACAGTGGGGCAATTTTGAAGGTTTAAATGCAGAGCATGCAAAGCCCAAACTTTAAAATCCTCACACCAGATTTGTGCAAACCTAAATAGATTAAGACATTACAAAGTGAGATTTAAGGATGACCTACACATCTATTGTTTTATTTTATTTGTTATTAGTGTCACAAGCAGGCTTTCATTATCACTGCAATGAAGTTACTGTGATAATCTCCTAGACACCATACTCCAGCACCTGTTCGGGTACACAGGAGCAATTTTGCATAGCCGATGCACCTAACCAGCATATCTTTCAGACTGTGGGAGGAAATCAGAGCACCCAGAGGGAACCCACACAGACACGGGGAGAATGTGCAGAATCCACACACACAGTGACCCATGCCGAGAATCGAATCCGGGTCTCTGGCACCATGAGGCAGCAATGGTAACTGCTGTGTCACCCTGCTGTCCCTACTGTGGGAGAAAGAAGAAGCTTTGCACAATATTAATGTAAATGCTAAAGAAACCCAGTAAAAGATGTCCTGAGGAACAGAGAGACCTGGAAAAATAAAGCGATACTTAGAAAATTGAACTAACGCAACCATAACAGTCAGAGGAAAGGAATAAATCATAAAAGGTACAAAAAGGATGAAAACTGGATCTCAGAATAAAACTGCCTCCTTCACATGGATTGACATAAGGCTACATATCTCCCCCAAAGGTATAACAAGTAAAATTAATTAGGTCATTTTAACTCATGGCAATGGGTTAAAAATGGTTGATATTGGACGATGGCCATCATATTCTGCCTGGTTTTATCAAAATCAAAGGAAAGTAAAATTAAGTGAGTGTTTAATACGTGACTAATCTGATTTTATACACTTTACATCATTGCAAATTATCCACAAGAACATTGTCATAAATGAGATTGAAGTCCTCAAAAGGCTCAAAGAGATCAAAATAAATAAATCCTCATCCACAAATGGCTTCATCCTAGATTCCAGACAGCCCAGAAATACATTCCTAATGCCCTGATAATCATTGTGAGGCAGTTAGTGGACAGTAGAGGTGGGTCACAGTTCATTGGACACAGGCTATTGCTGTTGTCCACATTTCATAGAATCATAGAATCCTTACAGCACAGGAGGTGGCCATTTGGCCCATTGAGCCTGCACCAACAACAATGCCACCCAGGCCCTACACTCATAACCCCACATATTTACCCTGCTAATCTCCCTGATACTGAGAGCAATTTAACATGGCCAATCAACCTAACACACACCTTTAGAGAATGCATCCAAAATGTTAAAGATTACAAAGGGATGATGAAACAATCTCAGATAACTATTGGTTTCTACTCTATATGCGACAAGGGAATTGATTATTGAGAGCAGAATCAAAAATCATGTAGAGGACAACAGCATATAAACTGCAGACAGCATTGATTCAGCTGAGAAAGATCCTGTCTGGTCAACTGGATCAACTTCTTAATGAAAGTCCAGGCGCACTATAAAATTTTTATGGTTGAGTGCACTTTGGCTTCCAAAAGACTTACGAAAATTTTCCACATAAAAGGCTATTAATTAAACTTAAAACTGGGAATTCACAGCAAAATATGAGACTGAATAAGAAAGAGGCTGAAATATAGAAAAGAAAGTATACACATTAAGTCTGGTTGGGAGTAAATACTGATCATCAAGTTCCGTGCTCAATCTAATTTTATGAGGGCAATTTCTAATTTTGACCTGGATTCAGAAACTGAATTCCAAGTGGTCAAGTTCTGAGACATTACCAAAGTAAAAGGAGAAGTTGAATTGGAGGGAACAGCAGAAAAATTCCAGAATGAATCTGACAAGTGGGCAAGATAATGGCAGGTGAAATTTAATGCAGACAATTTGTGAAATGTTACTGATACGAAAAAATGCAACATGCAATCTCTATTAGCGATATTGAAATAGCTAAGCACGAAGGTAGAAGAGACCTAAGAGTCTTAGCAGGCACGGAACAGCGATCAACAAAGCCAATACGATGCCAAACTACACAGGTAAAATTACAAAACACAGCAGAGAATACAATGATCAAAACTTATAGTGCTCAGGTCAGATTGCACCTTGAATACTCTGTTGAGTTCTGGTTGCCAAGAAACAAAGGAGACATTCAAGCAGATCCCCAACATTAGTAGCCAGATATTATGATGAAAGATTGCGGATCAACATCTGCAATATAACTGGTCATAAAAGAATCTGGTTGGGAAGCATGTAAGAGGTGAATTTATGGAAGTTTCTAAGGATATGTTAAAAAAAAAGTTAACTCAGAACATTAAATTAAACTGTGGGAGTAGAATAATGCCACTCAAGTTCAAACTAGTATAAAAATAGTAATGGGATGCATATCAGAGAATTGTTTTCCACACTAAGCATGACTAATCTGTTGAGTAAACTAACACAGAGAGTAATGGAAGCAAAAACCAGTGAGCAATTTAAGAAATAATTAGATGGTACAGTTGGGGTGAGGCATTAACGTCTCCCTGATGAACAAATTAATGTTGACTAAATGACTCTATTAATCTTATGATCTTTTGAAACATAAGGTCGCAAGTTCTCTGGTTCGTGTTATACTGTTAATTTCACATTGATATAAAATGGCTCTGACTGCACATCCATGTAAAAGTGGCAATATGATTTTGCTGCCTGACTCCTGACTATATTAAAGTGTTATAAGACTATCCGTTATAGATTTTCCAATAATTTGTGAGTTTTCCAATTCCAATATAGTTAGATATTCCAGGGAACTCAGAAACTTAGTTATTTATTTTCAAATACGCACATAAGTTTTACTCTTGTGACATTAACTAGGAGGAGGAACTCTGTGGATTCATAGATATGAAGAACTACTGTGCACTGTTTTCAGAACAGTTTTTAAACCAGCACCTTTAACAGAACAACTGTCATAAAATAATCTGGTTGAAGAAAGAAAGTGTTATGGATATCAAACACTCTAGTATAATAGTTACTGCATGTAAGCAAATTGACCTTGTGAAGAATACAACCTTATAATATATCCAAGGCCCGAACTCTAATTATAGTGTTGCAATAAATGTAAGAAAAAATATTCATGTGGAAGATAACTAACACATAAGTTTCATCCGTTAAACAAAGTGTTGGAAACATGGCCAAATTGTAGTTTACAATATTATGCACAGTGATGTGGAAAAAGTATAGTTTTTTTTATAAAAGGCAAAATGCTTTTACAATAGTTTATTTTTAAAAAGACAACAGGATTCAGACTCAGTACAAATTCAATTACTAACAAAAACTGAAACTACGAGAAAATCTCAGCAGGTCTGATAGCATCTATGGAGAAACAATAGAGTCAACTTTTCAAGTCTTATTTTTATTTATTCATGGGACATGGGCATCATGGCTGGCCAGCATTTTTTTGCCCATTCCTAATTGCCCTTTAACTGACTGGCTTCCTCGGCCATTTCAGAGGACAGCTAAGAGTCAACCACATTACTGTGGCTCTGGATTCACATGTAGGCCAGACCATGTAAGAACAGTGGATTTCCTTCCCTTAATGACATTAGTGAACCAGATGGGTTTTTCCAACAATCATCATTGGTTATATGGTCAGCAGTAGATTCTTAATTTCAGATGTTTTTCTTAAATTCAAGTTCCACCATCTGCCGTGGCAAGATTCGAAGCCATGTCCCCAGGACATTAACTGAATTTCTGGATTAATGGTCTGGCGACAATATCAATAGGCTATCACCTCCCCATATAAGGTCTGGATGACCCTTTGTCAGAGCTGGATAATTTTTTTTTCTATATTTATTAACTGAAACTAATTCTGGCTCAGACATCTTGAAGCCAGGTAGTTTAAATTATACCGTGCACGTGAAAAAAATTGGGGTGTTGTGAAAGTCTCATTAACTAGATGTCAGCACATTAAGGAAACAACATCCTTAATCTTGTTACTAATGAGCAGATGCTGTCAATGAGCACCATGGTTATTCACAGTGTTTAATGAGCTTCTTGAAAATGTCGGGTTTAATGATGTAATAATATTGCAGTTTTGGTTTAAAACTTGTATGATATGGAGACTGCTATGAGAGAGAGGCTCCAGGTTTACTGCCTGCTCCACGTCATTCTTAAATCAAGGAAAGCTGAAATATGTGTAACCTTTTTGTCAGGTCAGCTAGAGGCTCAGAAGCATAAAAATCCAATTGGTTCACTAATTAAGTAGGAAATCTGTCATCCTTATCTGGTCTGTCCTACATGTGATTCCAGATGCACAGCACATCTTAAGTACCCTGAGGGCAATATAAGTTGGTCCAGCAGCAATGCCTATATCCCATGAATTAATTTCAGAAAAACAGAACCACAAATTCTTCCTATACTCTCCTAACATTTTTTTGTTGTATTGCACCGAGCAATAGGTTGGAGCAATACATTCAAAAAAATGTTGGGAGAGTAGGTTATACTGCAACTCATGTTGAACTTCGTGTCAAAGGAGCTCAGGACATGTATACTCTGATGCATGAACATGTCTCAAATGTGCAGTCAAAGCTTGGTGCAATACATCCAAAAAATGTTGGGAGGGTATCAGCAGAATTTGTGATTCTGATTTTTTTTTAATTCATTCATGGGATGTAGGCATGGCTGGCTGGACCAACTTATATTGGACTAAACCATTATGCCACTGCCTCCCTTTGTGTAACACTGTACTAGGATCTTGGATCTGAAACCTAAGGTATATTATGAACAATAAATACAGTATAGCTTGTGGGTTTACTATCAAATAAACTTGTTGGACTTTAACCTGGTGTTGTGAAACTTCTTACAGTATATTATGAAGCCAGAGTAGACCCCAAAGATTTTTCTATTTTGACATAAATATGAAGATAGGATGCTTCACTCCAGGAGTAATTCTACTGACAAATTAGGGATCTTTCATCAAAACAAGTTTTATTTAATAACACAGTTTGAATATAACTCTAACAAAGGAAACAGCTCAACCATTAACAATTGAACAATATTTAAAAATGAAAGGAAACAAATTCAATATCTAACTTATCACTGTTTCAGTTCCAAATATGCAACATTCTCTTACAGACTTAAAATTCCACTTTAAGTACAGTTAGAAACCATAAATATACTTGTTATAAGGAGGCTTTCAGAGAGATTCTGCCTGTTAGAGCAGCTTGTAGACCCCTGTCTTTAAACAAACACCAGCCAAAATGAAAGCTGTTTCTTTGCAACGAATCTAGATCCTCCTGTTAAACACATTATCACATGACCCTGTCAATCAACCTAATTAAAACCCCAGGGGAAATCTTCACCTGTAAACAAAAATCCATTAGCTCTCTCCTAAGTAAACACTACATGGCTAAAGTTAGTAATTATCCTGCTGTCACAGAATCTAAGTGGTATTCATTCCAGACAGACTGACAACCAATAAAAAAAAGCTGAATTTTAAAACATCCCCCTCAAAAAATAAAATATATCAATAGCACATGATCATCACAAAGGGAATAAAACTCCCAGCACGTCCCAATTGGCCTTAAACATTCTTAATAATATGCCTTCTCACAGTTCCCTGGTGTGGCCTTTACTTATGATGGACTATCTACTGGAAGAAGTCTCTCATCAATTGTATCAGTGCAGTGGTGTGTTTGTGTTTATTGTGAACACTGAAACTTTAAAAGATAGTTGATCAAGGTGTAAGATTTTTAATTTTAAAATTGAAGTTTAAAGTATTAAATTTGCAGCAGTTTATTTTATGTTATAGCTGATATGAAGTACCAGTATTCCGAGTGGATTGGTATATTGCAGAAGAACCTGCAACTTATGTTACATTCCGGTTTTTATTGTTGATGCATTATTCTGTTTACGCTATAAGGAAGGGATTTCATAATTGTGAGAATTGCTTACAATTTATCCTTAATTCGATGCTTCTTAGGTCACATTTCAGTCCATTTAATTTTTATTCCCATTTTCTATTATCACTTATTTTGACTTCAAATTATTAATGCAAAATAACTGAAATATCAGAACTGGACTATAGTTATTACAGAGTCACAATAATGGTTCTAGAAGACAATAGAAAATGTAAACCAGCACCAAATCTGTATTTTATTAACACACTTGACTTCATGCCCATAAACTTTTTTAATGCTTCACATAGATCATAATATCCTATCAAACATATAGAACTGTTTTTGAAGTAAATAAACTTTACAATGGTATCACCAACAACTATCATTAAAAGGTGTAATTATAGAGCATCTTCCACATCCTCAGGATATCCCACAGTTCCTCATGGCTAAATACTTCCTTTTGAAAATACATCACTGTCATTTTGTTGCAAATGTGGCAGAAAATGTACATGTGCTAAGATCCCACTAACAGAAATAAGTGACAAGTTGTACTGTTTTTTTTCTGGAGCTGGCTGCAGGATAAAAGTTGGTAAAAAGTCTGACAACACCAGGTTTTAGTCCAACCTATTTATTTGATAATATTCTCAGTAGCTTTCGAGGGGACAGCCTCTTCGTCAGGTGAATGGAGAGTTCTGGCCTCAGACAGAGCATATAAAGCACAGACAGTTTAGAGATTACTGATTAAAATGCGAATCCTTACACCTAACCTGCTGTTCAAGACCTGAAGTGGCTGATAATGTGAGTGGTAGGAGCACTGATCACAGTTTAAAGAGATGTGTATTGTCTCCAGACAGTACAGTAAGTGAGGTTTTGCAAACCCAGGCAAGTCACGGGGGTTACAGATAGTGCGACATGAACCCAAGATCCCTGTTGAGACCGTCCTCATGTGTGCGGAACTTGGCTATCAGTCTCTGCTCAGCGACTCTGCGCTGTCGTGTGTCGTGAAGGCCGCCTTGGAGAATGCTTACCCGAAGGTCAGAGGCTGACCTTCAGGCTAAAATTCAGGCTTACCCTCGGGTAAGCATTCTCCAAGGCGGCCTTCACGACACACGTCAGCGCAGAGTCGCTGAGCAGAGACTGATAGCCAAGTTCCGCACACATGAGGACGGTCTCAACAGGGATCTTGGGTTCATGTCGCACTATCTGTAACCCCCGTGACTTGCCTGGGTTTGCAAAACCTCACTTACTGTACTGTCTGGAGACAATACACATCTCTTTAAACTGTGATCAGTGCTCCTACCACTCACATTATCAGCCACTTCAGGTCTTGAACAGTAGGTTAGGTGTAAGGATTCGCATTTTAATCAGTAATCTCTAAACTGTCTGTGCTTTATATGCTCTGTCTGAGGCCAGAACTCTCCATTCACCTGACGAAGAGGCTGTCCCCTCGAAAGCTAGTGAGAATATTATCAAATAAATAGGTTGGACTAAAACCTGGTGTTGTCAGACTTTTTACTGTGTTTACGCCAGTCCAACGCCGGCATACCCACATCATGGATAAAAGTTGACCAGCACTACTGCTATTTGACAGTGCCACAGAATCTTTTACATCTTGCTGTGCATGCAGACAGGATTTGCATTTAATATCTCATCAATGGTCAGCACCGGCTGCAATGCAAGTGCTCTTTCAGCGCTACAGTGATCTGTTATTCTGGGTTATTCTCTCAAGGCCTGGAGTGGGGCTTGATCTCACAATTCTCTCAAACAGCAGTAAGGACAGACTGAAACAATTGCACCAAACTATAATTCTTGTCTACGTTGTGGTGGCACAATAGTGGCACAGTGGTGAGCAGTGCTGCCTCACAGCACCAGGGACTCATGTTCGATTCCCAGCTCGGGTCACTGTCTGTGCAGAGTCTGCATGTTCTCCCCATGTCAGTGTGAGTTTCCTCTAGGTGTTCCGGTTTCCTCCCACAGTCCAAAAGACATGCTGGTTAAGTGCATTGGCCATGCTAATTTCTTCCTTCTGTGCCTGAACAGGTGCCAGAGTGTGGTGGCTGGGGGATTTTCATGGTAATGTCATTGCAGTATTAATGTAAGCCTACTTGTGACACTAATAAATAAACTTAAACTTAATTTATCTGTTAGATTTCACCTCATTGACGCATTTCTGTAATTAATACGACTGAAATCACCTATTTGTGCTGTACATAAGTTTAGTGATGAAAGTCTCTGTGTGCTTGGATTCTTAAAATGTGGTTAAGAAATCTTTAAGTTGGCATCGCTTTAAATGTAGAAGACTGCATTGTAGGCTTAAGGAGAAATCATATAAAGGAGTGAACTGAGGTTGTAATTGGGCTACATGTTATATTCAGGCTCCAGCGAGTGCAGGATTATCAGTAATCAGAAGCAAAAGTTGGGATATAGATTGGCTAGAAGGATGGCCTAAGGACTAGAATTGTATGAAAAGGATACAAGTCAAGATTAGTTTGTTGCAGGGAAGCCATCAGTACTTTGGTAAGAATTGTAAATATCGGGTATCAATTGAGATTAAGTTGTTGCAGGGAATTCATGAGCTTACTTCCCATTGATTAGTATTCCCAAATACTTGGGAAGAGTTGTTAGTTGTATTTCACAGATGCTCAGACCTAGGCTGAATTTGGTTTTATTCATTCATGGGACATGGGCATCACTGGCTGGCCAGCATTTATTGTCCATCTCTAAGTTACCCAAGGACAGTTGAGAGTCAACCACTTTGCTGTGGATCTGGAGTCATATGTAGGCCAGATCAGGTAAGGACAGCAGATTTCCTTTCTTAAAGGACATTAATGAACCAGATGGATATTTCCGACAATTGAAAATGGTTTCATAGTCATCAGTAGATTCTTGATTCCAGATATTTTTATTGAATTCAAATTCCACCATCTGCTATGATGGGATTTGAACTCAGGTCCCTACAGCATCAGCTGAATTTCTGGATTAATAGTCTAGCAATAATATCACTCGGCCATCACCTCAGCAAATCCTGTCTGTAGAAAGAGGAAAAATAAGGGAGCAACACTGGGATCTTTGCATTTGCCTGGGGTTAACATTAGTATGAGAAAACTTGCTAAAAGGGGGCTCTTGCTGGGAAAGATTTAGGAATTAGTTAGAATCATAGAATTCTACAGCATAGAAAGAAACAATTTGGACCATCATGTCTGCACCGGCTACCGAAAGAACTACTCCCATTCTCCAGCTCTATCTTCGCATCACTTTCAAATATAGATCCAGCTGTCTTTTGAATCCATCTAAGGAATCTGCCTCCACCACTCTCACAGATAGCTGATTCCAAATCACAACAAGTCTCTGTGCAAAGAGGTTTCTCCTCATCTCATTCCTCGCTCTCAGGTTGGCCATCTTGAAATTGTGGCCCGAGTCACTGATATACTGACTCATTGAAACAAAATATCTTTCTTTACCCTGACAAAATTGATTATAATTTTGAACACTTCAATAAGGTCATCTCTTAATCTTCTCTGCTCCCAGGAGGTTAAACTCAATTTCTCTCATCCTTCTTTGGACCTCTTTCATCATTCCTGGCATCATTCTAGTAAATCTCCTGACGCCAATTGACAGATAAGGTGTGGAATCTTCCATAAGGAACCCAGATAGGTGTTTGGAGTTGACCACAAGAAATCCAGAGATAAAAGTAAATTTAGCATTTGCCATATGAATGTCAGAAATGACAATATGTTTGGGACTTCCTGTAAGAAATCCAAGATATCAGTGTTAGATCTGTTTTAGAATTCAGTTAGGACGAGAGACAGTTGCTTTAAGGTGAAATTAAAAGCTGCCTGTTGATCTTGGGTTCATGTCGCACTATCTGTAACCCCCATGACTTGCCTGGGTTTGCTAAACCTCACTTACTGTACTGTCTGGAGACAATACACATCTCTTTAACCTGGGCTTAATTCTCCTTCCACTCACATTGTTGGCCACTTTAAGACTTGAATAGCAGATTAGGTGTAAAGACTTGCATTCTAATCAGTAATCTGTAAACTGACTGTGCTGTTATATGCTCTGTCTGAGGCCAGAACTCTCCATTCACCTGACGAAGGGCAAACCCCGAAAGCTTGTGAGTTTACTATCAAATAAATCGGTTGGACTTAAACCTGGTGTTGCAGACTTCTTACTGTGTTTACCCCAGTCCAACGCTGGCATCTCCACATCATGCTTAATATAGAAACATGGAAGATCGGAGTAGGAGGAGGCCATTCGGCCTTTTGAGCCTGCTGCTCCATTCACCATGATCATGGCTGATCGTCCAACTCAATTGCCTAATCCTAATAGATTTCAAATCACAACATATCTTGGTAACTTCATGTTTTAACTTGAGTGTTTCACCTTGACCTTTCTCCAACCCTACAGCCCTCGAATAACTTTGCCCTCTTTTGCATTCCAGATGTTTTTTTCTGTCCTACCACTGGAGGTCATGCCTTGTGTTTTATTTATTAGTGTCACAAGTAGACTTACATTTAGGATGCAATGAAGTTACTGTGAAAATCTCCTAGTCGCTATACTCTGGTGCCAGTTTGTATACATTGAAGGAGAATTTAGCATGGCCAATTCACCCAACCAGTTGTCTTGATTGTAAGTTTGGGGGTTTCCTCCCTAAGCCTCTTAGCATATCTACCTCTCCCCCCTGCTTTTATGCTCCTTTTAGACACTTTTTTAATATGTTTCTCTTCAGTCAAACTTTCAGCCACCTATATTAAATCCCCTGCCATGGTCCAGAATCAAATTTCTGTCTGGCCATGCTGCTGTGAAGCACGCAAAGACATTTAATTATGTTAAAGATGCTATATAAATGCAAGTTCTTTTTCTGAAGGCCATGTAGTTTTAAAGCAACAGCTTAACTTAACACCCTATACTCAGCCTGATTCTGTAGAGAAGCAATGTGAGACTGCTTGACAGAATCGTCTGATACCACCTGGATTTTACACCACAAGGCTTATCAATAAATGCAGTGCAAAATTGGATTTAATTGGTGTTCAGGTTATCCCTCAGTTGACCTGGACATTTTTTGAGCTCATCCAGATATGATCAAATGGGTTGAGCATGTTAGCATTCTCAGTCTTGCTCTCTAAAAGTTAACTCTGAGTGGCTACATGCAAAACTCTCTCAAGGTACTTAAGGGCATCTAGAAAAGTAAAAGTTGTGGTGGAGTGAATAGAGGTTTTTAATACTATGAAAATGTTTTGAGAGGATAAATAATGAAAAGTTGGTTGCACTAGTTGGCGAATTAACAATGAGGGGCATATACCCCAGAAATCATTAAAAGAATGATGGGGAAGCTGCAAAATTTACCCCCAAAGTGTTCAAACTTCTTTTTAACCACAAGTAATAGCAATTAGTGCAGATAATACTCATCATTTAAAAGAGCAACTCACACCTTTTGATTGAAATTTACCCTAATTATTATGTCTGAGGTATAATAAAAATCAAACAAAGCCATAAGAGATTACTTCTCTTAAAAATGTTCCAGTGTTGCTGAGAGGCTGGTGTCCAAGTTTATATTCCATTGTGCTTGGCGATGTTGATATGCTCATTCCAGAGAGTGATTAACTATAGATTTTATGCCACCAGTCAAGGAATTATAGTATTATGTATCTTCATTTATCTGAACTAAATGTGCTGAACTTCTCTTGACAGTCCGCTTGTTTTGTACTTTCTGATGCATCATTTGGGGGCATGTTGTGACCCAGTGGTAGCATCCTTACTGTTGAAACAAATGTATTGCACTCGAGTACCATTCCACAACTTGATGGCCATAGAAAGTGCATTCTTTTTTAATGAATGTTTTTATTGAGAGTTTTCCGTTTTACATTGTACTACAAGATGCAACAAGTCCCCCAAATCTAGTACGGTACAGAGTTATCATTATTTCCCATATGAGTACAGAAAAGGCCAGCGAATAAACATACAAATGATTCAGATTATCAGTCATTGTAATCGTAAACAGCATCTCCTCTTGTATGGATAATGAAGGATACCAGAAAGAGTGAGCAATCTCAGGATAACAGGACAAAGCTCCTTGAGCACATGACACTATGGTGCATATCTTCATCCACAAGATAATAAAGAGAGAACTACACAATATACAGAATTCCTTATGGGGTAAAATACAATCAATTGGGACCACAGTCAGCATCCCAAGAACTTCAAGCAATGAAAGGATGCCCCAGAAAAAGGGGAATATCAAGACATCACCATCAGTACATGGCATGGTGTAGCACTGTACACTCACATACAGGAGCCAGTAATCTAAGGGTTCTTAAGCCACACTAAGACTCACCACTCAATAGACCTCACTCCTATCCAGCCATATCAGAAGTACTGTTTGGGCCTCACCATCACTGGAAAATTAGAACCATTTTCCACCAAGGAAACACAACTGACAGGGAGAAGAAAAATTGTCAAGGCACCATCAATGAGATATCTTGGGGAGAGATACAATTCTCTTCCTCCCAAGCACTAAGAATAACATATCAGAACCGGTATCAGAACTTAATTTACCCAGATAAAAAAAGGAAACTCCAGAGAAAGAGGAACACCAGGATTAGCCAATGGATGCCAGATGTGGTCTAGCAGTATACACTTTTGTAAAAAGGATACTGGGAACAGAACAGCTTAACTCCATAAAAAACAGATAAGATACTGCAACTCCCAATTCAACGTCCACAGGGAAGCCCAAGCCTCGAGAAGGAGGACAGTCTGGAAATCCACTTGGAGGGGGATGATCTTCTCTCCCAGCCCAGCCTAACCTCCAACCAAAGAAAGGTTTTAACAATACTGAATTGGAGCATCGAGACCCACATTTGGGTCTTGCAGCCAACAGGATATTACATATCAGGGCGAACTTATTACATATCCAGAAGAACCAAGTCTCATGATGGATTGCAGCCCAGAAACTCCCAGAAGGGGACATCTTGGTGGAGGGTGATCTACTCCCCCACCCAATGTACCCTCCACCTGGTCCAGATAAACACAGTTAGTACTACCCTAATTTATTCAATTGACCTAAACTGGAATCAATGACATAATAGAATAAGGATTGACAGGCACATCACTACCACTTGTCTCTCCTTACAGATGCTGCCAGACCTGCTGAGGTTTTCCAGCATTTTCTCTTTTGATTTCAGATTCTAGCATCTACAGTAATTTGCTTACATCGCTATTACACATGGAACAAAGCAAACCATCCCTATTTCTAGGCACCTCAGAGGCACCAATTAGGCCCTACGATCAATTTCCCCGCATCAACGGGACCTAACAACTGGATGACATGCCTACTGTACATTCCATGAGCCAAGTAATCATGTAACCACTGTCATTGCTTGTGTAGTCAAGTAAATGTAGAAGACCATCCCAAGGAAGGTTAGACATTCAACAATTAGCTGACTATGCCCAGGCATGCATCAGTACATATTTTCCCCACTCCAAAACACCAGAGGTGTCAATAACAGGAAAAAAAAGCACCAGTCTTTTCCACAATCTGCCTGTACCTGCAGAAGGTGCATTCTTAACATAGCCAGAGAGGTAGATTATCAGCCTACAAATCCTTTCAGTGCAACTATGGCAGGTGGTAAGAGCAGGAGAGTGCCCTGGTCAGCCAGAACCTGCAGAATGCAATGGTAAACCCCTTCAGTACCTTGCCAAGCATAAGCATGGACCAACAGATGGGAGACCAAAACCTTCTTAGGACATGCTGCCTGAAGAGAGAGAGAAGGATTATATTGCATTGTGGCTTCAATTGTGTTGGGCAAATATGAAGAACCTGGACACATTACTACAAAAAAAACAAATTAAGGCATTCTTTATTTTTAAGAAATGAGAGCAAGTATGCTCACTGAGGTGAAACCTTCTTTAAATCCCAATAAATATCCAGCAGTGAAAGTGTGCAGCATATCTTAATTCTATCTCTGACTTCAAGGGTAAACGAATGGGAAAGAGAAAACAGATGAGGATATTAAGAGGAAGAGGGAAACATATTATCTGATCACAACTTAGCAACTCACCGGCTTTATGGCATTTAAAATGAGGATAAAAAGTTTAGCTTTGGATAAATACATTTCTAAAACACTTTTTTTTCACAGACACTATATTTATTTCCTTTTATACTGATACATGTGGGTCACCTAGTTGTTATGGCTATTACGATTATTCTTCCAGTGAAACCTTTGTTATTCTACCTGGAGATTTGGCTTGAGGGCAAATGGGAGATCCGTACATGAACTGATTTACAACCTGTGCTCAATTTCTTAGTCTAAGAGGTCACTGGGGACAAATGCAACTGATGTACTTCCGTAAATGTGTGTATGGAAACACGGATTCCGACTTGAGCAAAGGTGAGGAGGTGGTGACCAAGGATGGACGGAGAAGCATTTTGCAGACCTGGTGCGTGGAACAACTCTATACATGGCCATTCTGTAGTCAGTAGCCTTTTGGTTAGATTGCACTCCAGTGCAGTTTTCATTCCACCAATACTTCCCCTGTGAAGCATTTGCTTTGTGGGCACAATACAGTCAATATAAATCAAACGCAATTAATAGATTTTTGCTCTCCGATGGCCAGCTTGTGAGATCTTGAGTAATTGAATACAACCTCGTTATTTCTATCCCAAAAACGCCAACTGTACTCCATCCACCTTATCTTGAGCTTTTTTTTTACATCATAATGGTAAATGTCTGAGATAAAGCAGGCAAGTTCCTAAGTAGTGACAGATCAACCTGAGTTCCTTACCCTGAGGCTGGTCTCCTCCTCCTTGTTTATTTGCATTGTAGGTGGAGATACTACAAAGCCTTCGAGCCTGATTAAAAAAAAAATTTATACCAAGCAATAAGTCCTCAAGTTACACTGCTGGATATCCAGCTTAGTAGTATAATTAATTTGAATTTACTTGGACCACTGCATGATTGAGATAAATCTTTTCTGGGAGGCCCGAAAAGATTAATCTCAATCATGCAGTGGTCCAAATGAACACAGTACATCTCCTCCCCTTCGAAAACATAAAGTCGCCATAGTCCCAGATGACCATAGCCTGCTCTTCCCTTCGAGGGGGGAGAGTTGACTGGTGGTAATTTTAATCACAGTTAAAGAAACAATATCATTTCCTGTTGAACTTCTTTTTAAGTTAGAGTTGAAAGTTGACCACACTTCTTGGACAAGAATCAATGCAGAGAAATGCTTAGATGTTTACAATTGTTCACTATACTGTTCCATCCTCATTTACTTGTCTGGGTACATTTTGAGCAACTCCCATTTTTAAATCAGTCTCAGTGTGCTTGGCTTTGTTTGTTTCGGGGAAGGCGGGGGGTGCATGCAAAATGCTGAACTGTCTCTGAAACCCAGCCCACTATAGTCATGTGGGAGCTGAGCTGCTCAGGCTCCCTTCTTTATTCATTCATGGGACTGGGCGTTGCTGGCTGGCCAGCATTTATTGCCCATCCCTATTTGCCCTTGGAGGGCAATTGAGAGTCAACCACGTTGCTGTGGCTTTTGAATCACATGTAGGCCAGACCAGGTAAGGATGGCAGATTTTCTTCCCTAAAGGCCATTAGTGAACCAGATGGGTTTTTCTGGCAATCGGCAATAGTTTCATGGTCATCAATAGATTCTTAATTCCACATTTTTTAATTGAATTCAAATTCCACCATCTGCCATGATGGGATTTGAACACAGGTCCCCAGGACATTAGCTGAATTTCTGGATAAATAGTCTAGCGATAATACCACTAGGCCATCATCTCCCTACTTGCTCCACTGGTTAATTGAATTTCTTTTTGATGCAGTTTGTGGTGGTAGAGGTAATTGTATTTTCCACTCCCCATTGATTCAGCCCTTTTCCAAACAAACCAAACAGTGGGATGCCCGATCCTGTGGAGCAGTTTGTGCTTCAATACATTTCGGTATTTACACAGTTAAATCAAACAGCGTGTTGGATGTTGGAAATTGGAAATCGAGTGAGACTAGTTGCAAAACAGTGGGGCACAAAGAGTTTTCAACTTTGGCTCACTTGGGAGCGATGAAAGGCAGTTTGATTGAGGCAATTCTATTAATACTCAGACGGTTTGAGATGGTTTTTTTCGACAATCGACAATGGTTACATGATCATCAACAGATTCTTAATTCCAGATATTTCCAGATAATGCTGCTTCTGTAAATTTTCAACTCCTCCGGACCCATCATTTGTTTCTTCCTCGTTCCTATCCCTTTGTGCTTTGTTGCTGCCTACAATCCTTTAACAGGCATTTTTTTTTGTCTCTGCACTTGCTTAAAACCTTGAGTCCTGTTAAAAAGCCATCGAGCTGAAAGGTTCTGCCACAGATCCTGCTTGGCTCGCTGAGCATTTCCAGCATCTTCTGTTATTGCTCAGATTTCCAGCATCTATTGCATTTTCTTACTGCATTTGTCCTTGAGCATCTTCTGCTGAGATCAATGCACTCCCACAGAATTCGACAGCACCGGACTTTATAGAGAGTTTATAGCTTGGTCCCACAGCAGGAGGAGTGCAAAGATATCAGAGAGATGTAGTGACTGAATGAGGTTACAGAGACAAGAAGGGGCAAAGACATGGAGGGATGTGAAGACAAAGATGAAAAAAAATTACATTTGAGCTGTTGCCTGAACAACTGGTTGGTCAATTGTGAAGGAGCTGCAATTAGTCTCAGAATTAAAAGAGCAAAATCAACCTGAATCCCCACTCCTGAAATTAATTCACCAAGTACTGGCTTCTGACTGGTGTAATTGTGTAGATAGCAGATGAAAAGCTGATGGAGCTAAGCTTTGCTGCCACATAACCCACCAGACTGGCTACACTCTTGCTTAAGCAACACATAATGGAATAATAAACACTCTCAAAGCAACGCCCATGCCCTCTGCCAGAATAAAATGACAAAAGAAATAATTTTCATTTACATAACACTTTCATGACCTTGTAATGGCTCAAATTGCTTTATAGCTAATTAAATACTTTTAAGGCATAGTCAGAGCTGTAATGTCAGAAACACAGCCTCCAATCTGTACAGTAATGTCCTGCAAATATAAATGCGATAATGTTCCAGGTTTTGTAGTCAGTTGTAAAACATTAACACTCAGTTTGACCTTGGAAGAAAGCTGCCCACTAATCCTTGTCCATCCCTGTGGCACGAACTTCCCCCTTCCTAGTTTAAATCTAGCAACATGTCAAGAGGAACTCCAGCCATCCAGCTGAATTGACATAAATAAGGATGGTAAGCAGCTAATCACACTGAAGTAATCTCACAAACAGCAAAACAGGAAGTTAAATGCACTGAATGCCTTCAAATTAATTTACATTTTCAGACAGCAAAGTAAATTGTTATGGTTATGGATTAAAATGGAAGCTGAGTATTATAAATAAATTACCAAAATTATTATTTTAAAATAGGTTTTTTTTATTATAATAAAGTAATTTGACATCCCACAAATCAAAAATTAGCTTTCCAGAGCCTGTAAAGAAGGTGTTTAACAGTAAGTATGAAGTTAGTATGTTGTTTAAATGCAAGTTACACCTGCACTTTTCAGATTTTACAGTGAGATTAACAATATAAATGTGAATGTATTCATCAGTTCTTGATTGCTCAGTGATTACAGTCTGGGGACCCTCTGGAGGATCATGAAGTTACATACAGCCTTTTCTGCATATCTGTTATTCTGTGCATTCACGCATTCTGAAACTTGTTTTTATTTTCCTCGTTTGTGGGACATGGGCATCGCTGGCTGGCAACATTTATTGCTCATCCCTTGATGCTCTTTTAGGGCAGTTGAGAGTCAACAATATTTTTGTGGCTCTGGAATCACATGTAGGCCAGACCAGATAAGGGTGGCAGATTTCCTTCCTTAAAGGACATTAGTGAACCAGCTAGGGGTTTTTTTTTTGACAATTGACAATGGTTTCATGGTCATCAGTAGATTCTTAATTCCATATTTTTTTCCTTATTGAATTCAAATTCCACTATCTACTGTGACGGGATTCAAACCTGGGTCCCCAGAACATTTGCTGAGTTTCTGGATTAATAATCCAGCGATAATACCACTAGGCCATTACCTTCCCTGACATTTACATTGAAGTGTGATGGCAAAAACTGAAACTTTTACTGTCATTCTGACCAGATAATCTGGATTAATCTGTTTTAATGGTTTTAGTTGAGGGATAAATATTGGTAAACCACTGGAAAGAAATTCCTTCTCTTTTTGGTACAGATGCCGTTTGGTTATTTACGTCCACCTGAGGTACCATGCAGGGCCTCAGTTTCATATTTCAACATAAAACTGACACGTCATCCACCAACAGCCCAGTACTCCTTCTACATTTCACTAGAAGCATCAACCTTGTTTGTTTAATGCCCAGCAGGAGGTGTCTCCCATTTAAGAGAGAGATGTGGATAAATAAATCTTTGGAGTTTGCAATCTCAGGGAACCATGGCATCTGGATCAATTTATATTTTCAAGGCTGAGTTATATTTTTGACGTACAAAAGAATCATAGGATTATGGGGGCCAAGCAAGAATGCTAACTCAAAGCTACAATGAGAACAACTATAACCTTATTGAATGGCAAAGCACGGTTGAGCATCCAACTCCTCCTAATTCTTATTTTCTGATGAATTCTGAATCTCCAGACTCTTGGCGGAAGTGAGAGTGCTACCACAGAGCAACAGACCACCGTCTCAAATCTTCAGAGGCTGCTGAGGGAAAGGAAGGAGAATAAAATAATGAATGAATGGTGTGCTTTAATAAAATATGTGCTCATTCCAATCCCAATCACGGTGACAAAGCGGTTAGCACTGCTACCTCACAGTGCCAGGGGCCCAGATTTGATTCCCGGCTTAAGTCACTGTCTGTGCACAGTCTGCTCATTCTCCCCTTGTCCGCATGGCTTTTAACCAGGTACTCTGGTTTCCTCCCACATCCTGAAAGATGTGCTGTCAGGTACATTGGCCATGCTAAGTTCCCCTTCCGTGTACCTGAATAGAAACCGGAGTGTCTCAACTCGGGGACTTCCACAGCGCCTTCTTTGCAGTGTTAATGTAAGCCTACTTGTGACACGAATAAACTTTAAACAATCAAGCTTACGTAAAATAGCAATGACTTTTCATCAGGTCTAATGTTATCAGAAGTTGGCGATTTCAGTAAAGTTTCAATTTCTTTATGGTTGAATGGAGGCTCTGGGTGAAAGTGGACGCGGCATTCTGGGTGATAGTAAACACTGGGATTAAAGGTGAAAGTAGACACGGGGGATTCTGAATAAAAGTAGATACTGAACATTCTGGTTGATAGTAGATACTGGGGTTGAAGATAAAAGTAGACACTGGGGTTCTGGGTGAAAGTGGGCACTAGGCTTCTAAATGAAAGTAGGCACTTGGGTTCTGGGCGAAAGTAGGCACTGGATTCTGGGTGAACAGGAACGGATGGCTTTGAGCTGGCGCACAAAGTAAGTGGTAACCTTGAACTTGCTGCTTCCCAGGTTAATGGCGGGGGGGGGGACGGTGGAAGGGGCAAAACCAACCTTCTCAAGCCAGAGTATGGTACTGAAATGAAAACGGCTGGCTGAAGAAATTGGTCAAACCTCTCGCTAGACCCAGCGGCCAGTAAATTGTAAAGTCACCACTCCTGTAAATCATTCTGCAGTTAAGTGCTGACATTCAACCCCAAGCGGTTAGCAGCATGGTAACAGCTTTTAGTGAAAGAGCCATTTTGCTGATGAAGTGTGCAATTAAAAAAGTAATAATAATAGTGAATCAATGAAGAAAAGGAGGCTTCACCGTCAACCTACTTTTTACTGGACCCCGTACAGTAGTGCCATTAGTGCTTGATTGCGGTTCTATAAAGGCGTATTGCTCTGTTTAAGGCGCCAGATAAATGCATGCTGTTGTTGTAGTGATAAATAACCTACGGGATAAACCACCGGGTAAAGGATGGGAGTGTTTCAGGAAGAGGAACGATAATAGTTATAGACAATAGCTGAGGTGCTAAACACGGGTGAACTTGCTGCTGAGGTTTTGAGCTTGGCAGGTCCCTTTGGCTAATGAATTTAAACCGCACGTTACATTTCCGAAAGTTGAATGGTGCGCTTGTTTACTGTAATTCCCGTTGTGGTCACTGGGCCGCATCCCAGGTGGATTGCTAATGGCTGTTAAGGGGTGTGCGGTGCGAGTGTGGAATATTCTGTAGCTGGTTCACACACCTACAGTGAGCTATACATGAATGCAGCTTACCGGCACCGGCCGCTCAGCCAAGCTGTTTGTCCTGCTCTGCCGGACAAGTCAACCAATTTACTAACATTGCAATTAAAATAGTTCTGGCCAGTTTTATAATCCCTCCACCCCCTACTGAGTTTAAATGTGTCGCCCTATTAAACATGCCAAGATTTTAACCACCGCTCTCCCCTCTTTTGATCAAATGTACACATGAGAATTTTCAGCCTTCAATTTCAAGTTTATTTATTACTGTCACAAGTAGGCTTACACTAACACGGCAATGAAGTTACGGTGAAAATCCCCTGTAGGAATCAATTGGAGCCTGACCTAATAGCATTAGGCGGGATACAGCAGTATTGGCAGCTTTGCCATTCTGCGTTCAGGGAAGCTGTGTTAACAGGAGAAGGTCTGGAATTGGGATTAGCTTATTCCCATGAGCACTGTTGGGTACACCGCCTCCCGCCCTCCATTAATCCTCCCTGGCGTTTCATTCATTTCCTCATCGATTTTCACAGGTCTCCCATCCAACAAAGCAGTCCCTTCAAATTGCTTGTCCTCCTCCATAAATTTCCTTGTTCCACCCCTATCTCTGAATATTTTCTGCAGGATGCCTATCTTTCTCGCCTTATTCCATTCGTCTGTGCAACCTCCTCTCACCTATTCGCCCCGAACACTGGTGTTAAGAGCCTTCAGCTAACTAGAACTCTTTTTTTGGTCTCTTTGCAACGCCCTTTCTCAATCTTTCATTTCTCTTTCTTTCCCACAATCGTCAAAATCGATCTCCCGGACCCAGGTTTTGATTCCCGTTTACAATCTCCAGACCAAACAGCGCATGATTTTTTTTTTCACGCCCTAACTTCCGGGGCACATTGCGCTGCGCATTTCATCATCGGCGCTAAATTAATTCAAGGTGTTGTTGCCGCTGTTTAAGCTTATTTATTAGTGTCATAAGTCGGCTTACATTAACACTGCAATGAAGTTGTTGTGAAAATCGCCGAGTTGCCACTTTCCGGCATTTGTTCAGATACACTGAGGGAGAATTTAGCATGATCCATGCACCTAACAACACTTCTTTCAGACTTTGGGTGGAAACTGGAGCACCCAGTGGAAACCCATGCAGACACGGGCAGACGCCACACAGGCAGTGATCCAAGTCATGAATCGAACCTGGGTCCCTGGTGCTGTGAGGCAGCAATGCTAACCACTATTCCAACCCAGCGCCTGTAACCAGAAGGTGCACACAAATCTCACTTCCCAGCAGCTCCGTTGGTACCTGGATATCAAGGATCACCCAAAGGTGAATGCTTCATGTAACCATCCAACTCTCCACTGGATAGTGTCACAACTCTCCATCAATTCATTTTCATTCCATAGAGAGAGAGAGAGAGCAATGACAAAGAATTACAGAGAGAGAAAGAGAGAGCAATAACAAAGAATTTCAGAGAGAGATAGAGTGTCACTCTCCACCGACTCACCTTCATTCCATAGAGATCTGATCAGGCCTCAACAATGTTGCTATTCTGAAAGAGGACAATGTAAGGATTAGCAAAGGGGTATCCTTATCCTGGGGTGATGTTAGGGTGGAATGAAGGTGAAGATCGGTACTAACCCCCAGAGTCTTGTATTTCAGATTTGGATGAGTAAAACCCAAACATCAACAAACTCAGGATTAGTGATTGTAGTGAGCTTGTTGTATTGGATTGTCAGAAATCTAAAGCTTATATCTTAAAGCTGGAAGAATCAAGAGCTTTGCATAAAGTTACCCAGTCCTTCCCCGTGGCCCTTTCATCGACGGAGAAGAGGTGAACTTCTGTGGAAATTCACGATGTGGGGGTATGCGTCCGGGCCACTGCTGCTGCCTTACATCCTGCCAGTGGTGCTGATGTCATTCCGCGCTTCCTCCTGAGGCTGTGCCTCTAATACAGAGTGCACGAGGCCAAGTCTAACTGGTACTGGATTGGTGTTATCCCTCACAAAGTGTCAAACTAAAGTGATTGCAGGTTCTTCCTGGAGGAGAGGTTGTGTTGTGGAGTGAAATCGGGGGTGGGGGGGGGGGGGCGGGGAGGAGGAACCCAACTTAGAAACAGAAAATATAAGCAGGGGTAGGCTGTTTGGCCCTTCGAGCCTGTCCCGCCGTTCATTTCAATCATGGCTCATCATTAAATTCAATATCGTGTTCCTGCCTTCCATCCATATCCCTTGATCCCTTAGCTCCAAGAGGTATCTCTAACTTCTTCTTACAATCAACAATGTTTTGGCCTCAACTACTGTAAATTCCACAGATTCACCACTCTCTGAGTAAACAAATTTCTCCTCGCCTCAATCCTAAAATATTTATCCCTTATCCTCAAACTATGACTCCTAGTTTTGGACTCCCCCACCATTGGGAACATTCTTTCTGAATCTACCCTGTCAAATCCTGTTCGAATTTTATAAGTTTCTGTGAGATCCCCTCTCACCCTTCAATGAATGTAATCCTAACTGATTTATGATAGACTTGTCATCCCAGGATTCAGCTCAGTAAACCTTTGGTGCACTCCCGCTATAGAAGAACATTGTTCCTCAGATAGGGACACCAAAACTGCACACAGGTATGGTCTCACCAATGCTCTATATACATTTGCAGTATTGGAGTAAGCAGTTGCAATTCTCGGAAATTGGAACAGTAATGGCCCTATATTTGATCTGTTAGAGCCCTCAGTTTAGCACTATCCCCCCACCCCGCCCCTGCAGACTTGGCATTTAACCCCCTCAGTTAAACTGTAACATGCACCGCAATAATGTGTGCCCAAGAACAGCACACTTTTCGGGTACGTAATGAGAGGGCGTGTGGGTGTCCTGTGGGAAATGCCACTTAACGCAGCTTGATTGATTTCTTGGGATAGAGAGAGGAACGCCAGCATTTTAAGAGTGACAACAGCCACTTACTTATCACACACAGGACAGCGACGAGCGCAGATAAAGAGCAAAGTAATAAATCACCTGAGTTTTGCAGTTTATCACATTTTAAGTGCCTGGAGATTTGCAAGACATTTCAGTGCAAGACATCCTGCTGTTCACCACCCTTTGCTGATACTTACACGATTCCTTGGTAAAATATTTATCACTACAGTTTTTGCGGTTAGAGCAATTTGACTGACAGGTTTGCTTCTTCCACGTGGTTGCATGCGAAATAATTGAGCACAGGTCGTTGAGGAATGATATTGTTCATGTATTTATGATTAGAGGCTTCAAACTTAGCACGATATTTTGAAGCAAGTAAATTAGAGCTTGGTAGCTGATTTGTCTTCTTGCTTGTTCTTGTTAGTTTTCACTAGATGCCCAGGTAAGGCCCAGTGGAAATGATCTGGAGAAACACTTTTGCAACCATCATGGGTTTAAGATACATTAAGATGCATTAAAGTGTACAGTTCCACGGTGTGGGAGTTACCTGTTATTTCTGTGGCCTTGGTAAACTCGCAACGTTAATATTGTGTCCCAGGTTTCAGATTCGGCGCTGAAGGCGAGCCAAGACGCCCTTACATTCGGTGGCATTCTTAAATAGCAAGTCCGCCTTTAAAATCAAGTTTCTACAGATATTTTGGGACTCGGCTACATGAAGAGTTTTCCGCCGTTTTCTACAACTCGGTGAAACTTTTATTACGAGTCAGGCACATCGCCATTGGGCCAGCTCTTCACACACACACACACAAAGTGGTTCCGCGATTCAAACTTTCTACCGCAGTTAAACTGAAATACCAACATTAGGCCAGTAGCTGTGAGACGTGATGCGTCCTTTCTTGCTAGGATATTGCTAGCTGTATACATCCGTCGAGGTTGCAGGGAGGCCAGCGATAAGAGGGCTTTGCTTCCCCTGTCGCTAGTTTTTCTTTTCCCTCCTAATGTTAAAACAGCTTAAGTGTCTCTTTCCCGATAACGTTAAACACGTCGCATATAAATATTGAAAACTAAACGTGCAATTTTCTTCAAAGCACAGGACACAATATTACGTTTGCACCATTGAGCATCTGAAGCTACTTGGCATCGATCTGAAAACTGTATTGCAAATGCAGTTTGAGATTATTATTAGAATCTATTACTTACGGTAATACCAAATGTCAAAATAGATAAACTGTGATATACAATTTCTGGAAGTGATTGAATAGTGCACCCTAATTTAGATGAGTTAATAAATCACACAAGGGGATTGAAATAGTCCAGTCATGGGAATCCCCAGTACTATTCTATATCTTTTAGTCCACTCTCCATTAACAATGTATGAGTTTTAACAATGCATCTTTGCTTTTGTTTCAACAGTTGTTGCAGAACTCAGTCGGAAGTTTGAAGAAAGCCAATGCATTCTTTGCTGAAATCGATACTGTAAGTTTACATGGAAGACGATATACAAAAAGCACAAAGTGTCTACACACCAACAAGGGCAATGAAAGAGAGATGGGTGATACATGTGTCTAATTTATTACCATTGGAAGTGATGCTGAGTCTCAAGACTGTAACTGAATTCAGTGGTTCAGGGGTATCATACCGTAAAGGGGAAGTTTAAGCAATTAATGAACAGTTCGTGAGACAGCCTTAAAGGCTGAGACAATCGTTCATTTTTATGGGACTAAAGTGATAGACCTAAGACCTGTCGTGCAGCACACCTACCAAGATTTTGTTTTAAAAAAAGGAGAGAAGGCGAGCTAAATCAAGACAATAGCCATGTGATGCTAAGCTCAAGTTTAAAAGATTAAAGGATGTCTGGACAAAGCATGAATCTGAGTAGAAAATGAGTCTTGATCTCAATACAACGAAGCTTGAGGAGTACATGCAAGGCTGTCGAGTTCAGGAGGTTAGACAATGGAAAATATTCAGAGGGGTAATGGCCAATTACTTTACTGGCAAGAGAGCATATACTCAAGATGAAGGTTGGAGGTTAAAACTGAAAGCAGGACCACCTGTAGATGGCAAGCTTTTTCTGTCGAAATTATGACAGAACCATTGAAAGAGCTTTCTCAGATATCTTGCAAATTGTGGATAAGCATGGACTTTTTTTGAAATTAAAAAAAGAATTCATCTGGTCCTTGATAATTCTGTACATACTGCTCGTCCTTACTGCTAGTATTTGGGCTGTTGACTAGTTGTACTCTTTGTTCAGAGAAAGCTAATGGTACATAACGCCTGAAGACATCCAGCGTATATAATCCAGTTATTGAACTGTTAATAGCTTTATTATTTTCCATCAACGTTTTACGAGTAAATACATGTTAATCGACATGATGCGAAAATAAAACCTGAGCTGTGTTTAAATGTTTCCTAACCGCTTGATTACAATATTGGATTCAATCGTTTTGCTGATATATATTATTATGTATGTGAACTTCAAATGGCCTCTTTTCAGGCTTTGGATTGCTGGAGCATTCATTATAGAGACACTTAAAAGTATAGAACAAAGGGTAGTTTTGAAATCTTCCATTTAACTTTATGAAAGGTTTACAGACGGCATTCCACTTGAATGCTATGGGTTGTAGCAAAATTAATGTTGCTATTTTCACATTGATGCAATGTGGTTCCAAGTCCACATCAACGTGAAAATGGCCAGGGGACTGAATCGTGATAGCTGCAGAATTGGGGAAGCATTAGGTCTTCACTTTTACTGATTCTATTTGTTTTTTCACCTGGAACTACTGGCAAAAGCGACATGTGACAATATTTGTTTGTTATTTCCTACAATAGTTCAAAGATCTGTCGACCGTGTAGTAGACTGTATTGAATAATGGATATGTGGGAATGACCATAATGCAGTAATCTAGCCAATTAGTTCACCTGGAGCTCAGGCAGTCTATAATGATCACCTGAAACTTGATTAGATTATTGCTAGAAATCACTACACAGTGCCATTAATTATAAATACAATATATTACACATACATAAAAGTAATATGTATACTGTATCATTTTTCAGGGTGGTATTAACTTTTTCAGACAGTCACTTGTCGGTTTTGAGAATAGCTACTTGCTACTTCATATCATTGATGGGCAATGGAGTTCACACTAAAGAATTAACGATGACTGTGCATTGATCACAAAGGTGTGCTTTCATTGAATTACCGGGAAACTCAATGATGTGTGTATTTCCACCATGTGTTCATTTACTCTTTCTTCTAGTCTGTCAAGATTATTCTTTTCTACTGTTGGTTATTTGTTCTTGATGGTTTGTAGTTTTTTTTATTATTTTGCATTTACAGGACATGTAGCATTTTCGTAACTAAATTGATTCCAGCTCTTCATCATGCCATTGTTTCCCAAGCCATCTCTTGATTGCTTCATTATCTGCTGCCTGTCATTCCAGCGTCCCTGTTTTTTGTGCCTCTGAGCCTCTCTCAATCACACCGTGCTAATTGCTGCCTCCAGTCCCTCCCTTGCCTTCATTTTGTCCATGCACTCCTCGCCGTCAAATTGGGTTATACAGAAGTATTGCGCAATGATTATTTCTACACTCGAGTTAATGCAATGACATAGCAGCACAAACCCATAGCCCCTATAATGCGGGTCCAAATGTTTTATTCATAAAGGAAGAATTGTAGTAGGATCATACCAGATATGGTATGGAGTGAAGTATGGAGTGAATATTTTTATTTCTCACAGTATGTTTATTTGAGTGACAATGGTCATTTAACAATAATTCGTGTCCTCCAATCAATTCTGTGCCCTGTTTTAATGTCTACTGAATTCGGAGCAGTTGTCCAAGTTTTAGTTATTTAATTTAGTGTTTGTAAGTTCCAGAAAGTGCGCGTTCTGTCTCTGTGATTGATTTGAGACCAGTTCCCACAAATCCCAAACAAACTTTAATCTTCTCGGTGGCAGTACATATGTTTTCAATTCTTTCTTATTACTTTGCAAGGAATTAAAAAGTCTGTCAAAAGCAAATTTGTCTCTTAGTGTCCCTGAATGCGTGAGTTAGAGGGATTAGCGTGGTAAATATGTAGGGTTATGGGGATAGGGCCTGAGTGGGATTGTTATTGGTGCAGACTCGATGGACAGAATGGCCTCTTTCTGCACTGTAGGGTTTCTATGATTTACGCCAAAAGAGGCACAGATATGGATTCTCAGGGAAACACACACGCTTGTAATTATTTAACACGTAGTTTTCTGTGAACTATTAGCTGGGATATTGGAAATTTGCAGTCATGGCTTTGATATCAGAATCTAAGAAAATGGTGCCAATCTGTGAATAGCAGACTTGCTCGCCAAAGTTCAGCAACTGCACACAGTTATCCGCCCCTCATGTACGCTGCCGGCTCCTACCTGATGCCGCTCTGTGGGACTCTGGATGCAAGCTATGGGTGTTTTTGCAAGAACATCGCAAACTTCCGATTGCGATAGGCAACAGAACTTGATCAAATGGATGCCAGAATAAGGGTGAATTGGCGAACCACTTAGGGTGATCGGATTCAGGGAACCAATGCAGATCCACGGTCAAATTCTCCTTGAGTGGCGAGGGGGAATCCTCAGAATTATTCGCCACACTTCCCTCTCTCGCGTTGGGGGGAGGTGGCGCGGGTTGCTCCAGTGGGGGACGTCCACTTTGCCAACATCAGCTGGTCGGTTCTGAAAAGAGGCGTCTGAATGTGAGCACACAGCTCCTGACAACACTCTCCCCCTTGTGCATTATTTCGATTCTGAACACGCCAGTTGTAGCTCCCTGCACAAAAGGAGGGAAGCTCCAAGTTTGGCATCGCTTTGGGCTGAATGCGACTGGTGGCAAAACCTGGAAGATTTTTGTTTGCTCGCAGACCAAAGCTGAGCTGACGGATTTCACATTCCAGTCCTAACAGCGCACCCCCCCCCCCCAACCCCCCACTATTTAGATCAGAGTGGAAAAGTTAATCCCAAATTCTGCGCGGATGTGTCTCTCCCCTTTACATTTCACACCATCTCCAGCAAAGTGCGTGCTATTATTGAAGTCACAGATAGGAGGCATGAATACCCAGCTGATTGTACCACATGCAGAGATTGCACCGTGTGTCTCTGCCCCAGTGAGGACATGCTGATTCCAGCACTATCTTTTCCCAATGAACGATTTCCGCTAATTCTATAAAAAGCCGCCGACAAGAACTCATTATGGGAGGGGTTTTTGATGCACTCGAAGAATAAAGGTCAATTAGTATATATTCATTCAGAAAAGAATGTCAGCTAAAGAGCTATCGCAGTTGTGACTTCATGTATAGTCACACACAAGCAAAGCGCGATTAATTCTCTGATCAAGATGTTCAGACTCTATTTCCGACTGTGTCTGTTAAAAAAAAGGAAGCATGAAACGCGTATTGATTAGACTGCTACATTAATATTCTGATTGGCCATAATCTACTTTTTATTGATCGAACCATTCTTTTATAAACTGTCCGCGCTCTCTGCATCTCATATCCCAGACTGAAATGAAATTAGCTTCTTTGCGTCCACGGAGTCCTTTCCTCTCTCTCTCTCTCTCTCGCCCCCACCGCCCCAGCTCGCAGCCAATAGTGGACGTGTGATTAAATATCCGCAAAAAAAATCCGTCTCTCCTCCGCAGGATGAGTCTAGGTATGCTGTCGGAAAATAATCAATGTACATCCCGGAGGGAGGGAAAGAACACCTAATTGTATTTATTTATCTCTTATCGTGGTCATCGGTGCGGGCACTCAGGCTAATCCCTTAGAAAGGAGCCCGGGTTTCTCTCTCTCTCTCTCTCTCTCTCATTCTCTCCCCCACTCCGCCTTTGCTGATGTTTAACCCTCACATTCTCCGACTCCTAGCCGGGGGGGGGGGGGGGGGTGGGGGGGAGACAGAGAGAGAGAGAGCCGTCACATTCTATACAAGCTCATGTCTCCCCTACTGTCATGGGGAGCGGCTTGAAGCATTTCACATCCGTGCCAGCCCCGGGCGCTCACTCACAGAGCCCGCGTTACATTTGACTGTACAGCCGTTGCAGAGACTTGTTATATTCTAATCGAAAAACTCCGGGGGTGTGTTCGGGGTTGGGGGCGGTGGGGGGGGGGGGGTGCGGTGCTGGCTTGGGAATTTCTTACCTTGGATGTCTCTCGGAGGACAACATGTTACCGTGTGAATTGTGGGTGGCAATGTTAAATAAACCCTCTCCCCGTCCGCAATGCTAACATCCCAACTCATTGGAAACGGTGGACGCACCGCCACACAAGACGGTGAAGATGAAACGGGCAGATAGTAGCAACCCCACTCCCCCCACTCTCCCGACCCCCCCTCTTCCCTGTCCCCTCCGCCCCAGATGAGAAAATGAGCTGTGTGTGTGCGTGTGTGTGTGACTGAGAGCAAACCTTCGCCGCTTTCTCGTCCCCGCTGCTTTCGCCGCCAGCACCAACACAATTACTGGGATCAACAGAGAACTGCCCGTGACTGACTCCCGCCGCCACATATAATACGTGTTACAGAGGCACTGAGTGTGTGTGGGTGAGGTGAGAGGGGGAAACACCCCTGAAGATATCCCTCGGGGTGTACCGTGTATCCAAACAAGCACTCCCCCCTCCTTCCACACACACACACGTTAGTGTAGATGTCTGGCACTGCATCAAGTGTTGCAATGCAAAGTGATGTAGCGCTTTCTGATCATGTACAGTGAGATTTCGATATGATTCGAACTAAATAGCACTCTGGGCTGGCGGGAGATGTGCCAAAAGACTGTGCATACCCCCAGTTAAAAAAATATTTGCATAACTGTTGCGATTTCATCTCTATAGCAGTCTGCTGCACGCGTGTAGGATTTCTGTTAATGTATCATACAGGGTTGCTGTAGTGAATTAACTCACACGTACATACACATTTTGTACACCATTCAGCGCAAAATGATAGCGGGTGGGGGGGTTAAAATCGCAGGACAAGGATGCCCTTTTGTGTGGGGATGTGCTGCGATCTGATCTGATTAGTATGGGCACCTGTACGAGTGTAGCCCACTAACTCTGGTGGGCAAGTGGAGAGAGGCTGGCATCGTTACCCAAGCCTGCCAGGCGGGAGGGAGGGAGGGAAGGGAGGAGGGGGGAGAGGCTGGGCTGAGTGGCCCGCCCCGCTGTACCCCCCTCATTGGTCGGCCCCGGGGTCTGACGCACAGCCCTTTTGTGCCAATGGGAGGGGGGCCTGGCTTAGACCGGCAGCCCATTGGCTGGCTGGAAGAGGGCGCTACGCAAAAGCAGAGCCCTGGAGCTGAGAGAGCTGCAATCTATCAGCAGCAGAGAGAGAGAAAGAGAGAGAGGGAGAGGAGGGACTGGGGACCACTGCGGCGGGCAAAGTGGAGTGGGAGGAGAGGGAGAGATAGAGAGAGAGAAAAAAAAGTCAGCAGCAGCAGCAGCAGGCAAGTAGGGAGAGAAGGGGAAGAGAAATCTATTGAGAAAATAATTCGGTGATATCCCAGATTCAAAGGGGGGGGGGGGGTCAACTGTCCCCCCAGAAAGTGCATTCAATCAGAAACTGTTGTTTAGACGGAAGATATGGACAGCCGCTATGTCAAAGGAGTTGATACCAAGCCAAAACCCCCGGGGATCTCCTCACCCAGGGCCACTGCTGAATAGGGAGCGATCAAAGCCAGCCACTCACTCTATCAAGACAAGACAGAAGTTGGAGCCAGGGCTGCCATGAGGTCGCTCCTTGGAACTGCTTGCTGCGGATAAATGTAACGGAAGACTCAACGTGGGGCGAACTCCGGAATTATTTGTTTCCTTTATATATATTTGAGTGTTGTTGTGTGTGTTTGGAGAGAGAGGGAGAGAGAGAATTGAGATCGGACTGGAGAAGGAGGGAGGGTGGAGATGGTCCCCTTTTTGCTGCTCTGCATGCTGCTGGAGCGGGTAGCCTGCCAGATCCGCTACTCGGTGCCCGAGGAGCAGGAGCATGGCACCTTCGTGGGGAATATCGCCGAGGATTTGGGGCTGGACGTGACCAAGCTGGCGGCGCGCCGCTTCCAGACGGTGGCCAGCTCCCGCTCGCCGCACCTGGAGGTCAACCTGGAGAACGGGGTGCTGTTCGTCAACGAGAAAATCGACCGGGAGCAGCTGTGCCGCCAGAGCCCCAGCTGCCTGCTGCACCTGGAGGTCTTCCTGGAGAACCCGCTGGAACTTTTCCGGGTGGAGATCGAGGTGGTGGACATCAACGACAACCCGCCCGGCTTCCCGGAGGCCGACCTGACGGTGGAGATCTCGGAGAGCGCCTCGGCCGGCACCCGCCTGCCGCTGGAGAGCGCCTTCGACCCGGACGTGGGCAGCAACTCGCTCCGCACCTACCAGATCACCCCCAACAGCTACTTCCAGCTGGACGTGCAGACCCAAGGGGACGGCAACAAGTTCGCCGAGCTGGTGCTGGACAAAGCCCTGGACCGGGAGCAGCAGGCGGTGCACCGGTACGTGCTGACGGCGGTGGACGGCGGGCTGCCCCAGCGCACCGGCACCGCTCTGCTCACCATCAGGGTGCTGGACTCCAACGACAACGTGCCCGTCTTCGAGCAGTCCGTCTACACGGTCAGCCTGGCCGAGAACGCCCCCCTGGGCACCCTCCTGATCCAGCTCAACGCCACCGACCGCGACCAGGGCAAGAACGGCGAGGTGGTCTACAGCTTCAGCAACCACGTCTCGCCCCGGGTCAAGGAGCTGTTCGCCGTGGAGCCCCGCAGCGGCTGGCTGGAGGTGAAGGGGGCCATCGACTACGAGGAGAGCAGCCTGCACCAGCTCTACGTGCAGGCGAAGGACCTGGGACCCAACGCGGTGCCGGCTCACTGCAAAGTGCTGGTCAAAGTCACCGACGTGAACGACAACGCCCCGGAGATCAGCTTCAGCACCGTGTCGGACTCGGTGAACGAGAGCGCGGCCCCCGGCACGGTGGTGGCCCTGCTCAGCGTGACCGACCGCGACTCGGGCGAGAACGGGCAGCTGCAGTGCGAGATCCTGGGACAGGTCCCTTTCAAGCTCAAGTCCTCCTTCAAGAACTACTACACGGTGGTGACGGACGGGCCGCTGGACCGGGAGCTGAGCGACTCCTACACCATCACCATCCTGGCCAAAGACAAGGGCTCCCCGCCGCTGGCCTCCAGCAAGTCCATCAAGGTGCAGGTGGCGGACGAGAACGACAACGCGCCCCGCTTCTCCCAGCCCTCCTACGATGTCCATGTCACCGAAAACAACGTGCCGGGGGCTTATATTTACGCGGTGACCGCGGTGGACCCCGATGTGGGGCAGAATGCCTACATCTCTTACTCCATATTGGAGTGTGATATCCAGGGGATGTCTGTCTTCACCTATGTCTCCATCAACTCCGAGAACGGGTACCTCTACGCCCTGCGCTCCTTCGACTATGAGCAGCTCAAGGAGTTCAGCTTCACGGTGCAGGCCAGGGACTCCGGGAGCCCGGCTCTGAGCAGCAACACCACCATCAACATCATCATCGTGGACCAGAACGACAACGCTCCCTCCATCGTGTCCCCGGTGGCCAGGAACGGCAGCGCCAAAGAGATCGTGCCCCGCAGCGCCGAGCCGGGCTACCTGGTGGCCAGGTTGGTGGCGGTGGACGCCGACGACGGCGACAACGCCCGCCTCACCTTCTACATCGCCCAGGGCAACGAGCTGGGGCTCTTCCGCATGGACTGGAGGAGCGGGGAGCTCAAGACCGCCCGGCGTCTGCCCAGCACCAAGAAGGAGCCCGGCGCCCCTTACCAGCTCCTCATTGAGGTGAGAGACCACGGGCAGCCGCCCCTCTCCGCCACCGCCACCATCCTGGTGATGGTGGTGGACAGCGCCGTGGATCGCCAGGGGGAGCGGGGCAACCGGGCCGGCCACCCCAGGGACAACTCGCTGGATTTGACCCTGATCCTCATCATCGCCCTGGGCTCGGTGTCCTTCGTCTTCCTCCTGGCCATGATCATGTTGGCCATCCGCTGCCAGAAGGACAAGAAGCTCAACATCTACAGCTGCCTGGCGGGCGAGTGCTGCGCCTGTTGCAGGCAGGCGAGGAACAGGAAGAAGAAGCTCAGCAAGTCGGACATCATGCTGGTGCAGACCACCAACACCAACGCGGCCCAGGTCTCGGTGGAGGACGGCAGCTTTGGGCACCACAGCCAGAATTACTGTTACCAGGTGTGCCTGACCCCGGAGTCGGCCAAAACGGATCTCATGTTCTTGAAACCCTGTAGCCCGGCCCGGAGTACGGATGCTGACCACAACCCCTGTGGGGCCATCATAACTGGATACACGGACCAGCAGCCCGACATCATTTCCAATGGGAGTATATTATCAAACGAGGTAAGATGCTGCAATTGCGCCCACACCCCTCTCTATCTTGTGGCCCTACTCAACAGATTCCCTCCCATTTGACCCATCCTTACACACTCTCCTTACACTTTTTTGTTTAAACACAAGCCTTCACTTTCTCCCTGTCTTACATATTCAGGTCTATTAACTCTGGCTTGTCCCCTCACTTGAGGTTGTCGCTGAGTGGATTTCACTGAGAGCCAGGGCGTGTGATGAAATGCCGCTTTAGCACTTTGCCAGGGAGGAGAGGTTATCCCCAACATTAAGCTTCCAGAGAGAGCTCCACCGAACCGTCAATGTTTGAGACTTTCAGACACACTGCGGTAGAAGGGAAAGGATGTCAGGGTGATGCGCCATGAGAATTCACTAAACATTCTTAGAAGCAGACTGAAAATGTCCCACTCCATGGCGGGGGGGGGGGGGGGGGGGGGAGGCGGAATAACTACTTGTGCCTTTAAAATGTTATTCGGTCTTGGTTCTTTGCCAGTTGGAGCTTTGAAATATCCTTCAATTCTTCAATTGCACAATCATCGCGAGTTCCAATGTCATATTAGGAACAGTAATTACATTCCCTCATCACAGGGATACCTTCAAGTAAAACGGCGTGCGTTAGCCAGAATTTTCCCTCCTGTTAACAGGGCTTCACGCATTTATTGTCTGTCTCGTAAGTCAGGGTGGTATTGACTTGACGTTTGACTCTTTTCCAGACGAAACATCAACGGACCGAACTGAGTTTCCTTGTGGATAGACCCCGTCGAGTTAACAGGTAGGAAAAGCTCACTCGAACTGGGAAAGCCAGCCCTGATTTACACTTGTTTGGCTCATTTGGATCTGAATATCGGGCGCTAACGTTGACCATTTCTCTCTCTTTTTCTCTGTGTGTGTCTATGTGTCTCCCTCCCCAGTTCTGCTTTCCAGGAGGCGGATATAGTGAGCTCGAAGGACAGTGGGCACGGGGATAGCGAGCAGGGGGATAGTGATCACGATGCCACCAATCGAGCTCATAACTCTGGTAAGTGCGGCCCCAGTGCCTTTTCCATCGTGTGCCCCAGTCTGTTTTGTGTGTGTGTGTGTGTGTGTGTGTGTGTGGAGGAGGTGGGCGATGCGTGGCATCTCGCATCGCCTCACACAAAACATACCAAAGCAGAGCACCCCCCCCACCCCACCGCCCCCCCATCCCCCGGCTTCCCTTCTTCTAGTGTTTAATTCACGCTCCTCTGTGCTGTGAGGTTTTCTCAGTCATTCACGGAAGTGTTAATGTGTCTGAGTGAATGGGCATGTCAGCACATCATGCTGATGTGAGTATTGGATTAAGAATAACGTGTAGTTAACGCAGCGGCTCTCGAATTTCACCCGTGGTGTGTGTTTCATGCACATTTACGGTTGAGTCACGGACTTTCAAAGAACTGTGTGATGCACTGTTGAGCGAGATGGAGGAAGTGGCGTGTTGTTATTTACTGCTGGTCGCGTCGCGCCGAATCCTGTTTCTTTGTGACATATACTGAGTACAAGCTGCCCTGGAGGAAGCCATTCTCAATCTAATTTTCCCTCCCTCTTTTTAGTTTGGTTGGTTTCCTGGGTTGCTTTTATCCAACCCGACGTCCACTGTTCATTATGGAAAACACGTTTGGCACCAGTAGCCGCTCAATGGGCCTCTTTATTTTTCCTCTCTCTCTCTGCCCTTAATGAATATGCAATGTTAAATGAGTCTTCCAGGACTCGCATTTGTCTCCATCATTCCCCCGCTTGTTGTTTGGACGTGATGGAATTTGGAAAGAAGTGATAGCGGCGGGGTCAGCGAATTGAAAAGGACACAAAGCAGTGGTCTCTGCCAGATGTCTCACACCAGCTTTTACTAGCTGGGAGAGGGGGAGGATTAACTGGTTTCGCGTGTCCCTGCTTCATAAACTTCTCAACCCCTTTTTGATCTGCAATTTTCCACCAACCCTGCGGATTGAATCTTTTTGGAAAAAAAATAATTACAGGAAATCACTGCTGTATTTAATGCATCTCCACTGTCTGGTGGCCTTTCTGTCACAATCTGTTATACAGGTGCCCTTTGCACATGTTTTAGAGCGGTGTAAGTGGCTCAGGTCAGTGGTAATCAGGATAACAGCGTTGGATTTGGTCCACGAGTCCTTTCTGTTAAAAATAAGCGCCAGCTCTGTACCTCATCCTTTTGCTGCTGGCTTTCGAAACGGTAGAGTGTTTTTTTTTAAATACACTCACATCACGGAAGATGGCAGCAATGCAAAACTTATCAGACTCTGCAGGGCCCCCTTTTTGCATTACATTTTCAGAAGTGGAAATTATTGCTCAGGGTAACAAACTAGATGGGATATCTTTTCAGCCAGTTATTGGAAATAACAGTCCGACCTGCAGCGACGAGTATAATGCCACTCAACTCGGTCAGTGAAGCACACGCCTGTGTTTCCCATTGACTGGTCAAATCTTGAATCGCTGCCAGTGAATCCGTGTCATTTAACAAGTAACTCTGGAATTCGGATCAAAAAAAGATTGCTTGTAACCGGATTCAGAGGCTAATGAATTGTTTCATTTCACCACGAGGCAGTATAGGATCGTGCGTAGAAATCTCGTAATAATTCCAAGTGTGCGTTTGTTTAAACTCTTACCTGTTTAAATGCGTTATATTCCGTGCAGTGTTGAACAACTGGAGTAGAGTTGCAACACCACCCCTTTAAGCTGGGTAACCGCCATAAGTGATGGCGGGGATTGCATTTGTCCCAGTGTATGCGGTTCCATTTAGCGAGTTTGTCTGCAAAAGTGCATTGGCCCATTTCATTCAACTGTTGTACAATATCTTCCCTTGTATGTTAAAATGACCTGTTACTTTGAAACCAGTTCTCCATCTAATGCAATGCTATTGCTTGGAATGATTCTTCCTGTTGGCGATGGTGCATTTGTGTGATGGGATTTAAAAGAATCCACTTCAACAAAGAATATTTAACGAGTCTTGTCCCTCAATGCGATTGATTTCTGGTTCAGTTCCCGGGGATCGTCTCACAAACACAAAAAAAAAGATGAGGACAGCTATCCAAGCTTTTTTCGGTGTGTTTGTTTCCGTGGATGTTGGCGCTAAACCTTCAATGAATGACAACAACCGTTCGTTTTCGCATGAAAGATACCAATGCCCCAAGCAAAGGCTGGGGAATTAGCAGGCTTCGTCAAGAAAGTGGGCTTTAAAAATGAGAGGGGACTCTTAGAAGGAGAAAAGGAGGTTGGGAGGCAGAGGGGCTAAAAGGGAGAATTCCAGAGAATTGGAACCTATAGCAGAAGGCCCAAGCGCCATTGTGGGGCAGGGGGTGAGGGCTGCTTCAGGGGACAAGATACCAAAATAGGCCTGAGTTGCATCATTACTCACAATTCAGGTAGTATACCAGGAACTAGTCTGTGCGATAATAGGGGACTATTCAACTTCCAAAGTGAAAGATGATTAAATCATAAGACTAAGTCACATGAATTTGGTGTGTTTTACCCTGAGCTCACAATAAAAATGAGCCTGCAGTTCCCTGGGATTATCTTATAATTAAAGCATTATTTACAGAGTCCTCCAAATGGTCAGGTCAGGGAAGGGAAGGTCAGGGGGTGTATCATCTAAGTCTTGGATACATTCCTGGAATAGTTGCCATGTACATGGTATCGACAGTATGTGATAGCATGGAGAAGGGAAATTCCCCAACAATAACTTCAGGGCAAGCAACGAGCTTCCAATAATCCAGCACAAGCTTTTGGCCAGTCACCTCCCGGGTAATGCGGCTTTGTATCTTGTAGCCGAGAGATCATCGCCTCTTTTAAAAAGGAGGAACTAAGGTTGCTCAACCTGGTTTAACTCTCCATTCACCTCAAGAAGAGGGAAACCCCTCGAAAGCTAGTGAGTTTACTATCAAATAAATCGGTTAGACTTAAAGCTGGTGTTGTCAGACTTTTTACTGTGTTTACCCCAGTCCAACGTCGGCATATCCACATCACAACCTGGTTTAACCATGACCCAGGCAGTGATTGGCAAACATAGCAAAGGAATGGACCTTTGCATTTCCATTGGTCCACAGGCTTCAACCACAGTGAAGGGAAAAAGGCGCATAGTTGGACAAAGTGTCCTTGGTACTGATTGGAAAGTTATACTTGGGAAATCCCTGTGTTCAGATCGCCCATCCATCCAAATCCGAGAGTCGTGCTGGTTAGGTGCGTTAGTCATGCTAAATTCTTCCTCAGTGTACTGGAACAGGTGCCGGAGTGTGGCGATTAGGAAATTTTCACAGTAACTTCATTGCAGTGTTAATGTAAGCCTACTTGTGACTAACAAATAAAACTAAAAAATACTTAATTTAAATGCCCAAAATGTCCTTGATCTTGTAGAACTGAAAGGGGGGTTTGTTAAAATGGTACGTCCCCCTCAAAATAATGCTTTGGAATATCAGAATCAACTAATATCCTTGGAAAAACATTGGACAAACTTTTGCTACATATTCTTGTCCATAACGAACATATGCAAGCAAATGCCGCAGTAGGACTTGCAAGATTTGCATTCTTTGTTGAAATTCAAGAAAAGCTAGTCTAAGGAGTTGTATTTCAGTGAGCGGAGGAATATAGTACCGGTAGATTGCATATGGCATCAAAAAACTCAATGTTTCCTGTGTCTCTCATACAAAACATTAAAAGCATTTAAAAACGTTCACTTAAAATGGAAGACAAAGTGATTCATGTTTTTTCGAATAGCACTTATAATAAAAGCAAAATGCTGCGGGTGATGGAATCTGAAACAAAAAGACAGAAAATGCTGGAAAACCTCAACAGGTCTGACAGCATCAATGGGGAAAAGATAGAGCCAACGTTTCGAGTCTAGATGACCCTTCGTCAGAGCCAGCTGGCTCGATTCTCTCCCCACAGATGATGTGAGCACTTGTAATAGTCCCATTCCCTCAATGTTGGCTTAGTTCTTACATTATTGCTTCAGTGAAATGCAGAAACTCATGGAGATAGGGGCATCTGATGGAGTGTGGAATATAATAGAAGAGAAAGTCTCAGAAGCTTTATATTCCTGGAGGAAGAAAGATTGAGAACATGTTTAACCCTCCAGATGTGAGCCATCTCTGTTGCATTTTCACGAATGTATTTCGGTGGGTTTATAAACGTAATAGTTGAAAGCATTGTTGCGTTCTCCCAAAGCATTTAAATCGACTAAAGGACTATCCCCTTCAAGGAGAAGGCAGACATAGATTGAAATTGAAGCCAGGAACTTAAAAGGAATGTTAACTCAACAAAAAAAAGAAACCCCACCAGGATGTAAGTCTCAGGGGATAAGAAGAATCATGTCAGCTTTGACCTGAAATTAGGGGGAGGGGTACACGCCTGACAAGGTGAATGTTCTGACTTCAACTGGTAATGGATACTAGGAAGAATTGCTTTAAGATGGGGCAATGAATGTTTAACCAGGAAAGACACCTTGTCAAAATTAGGGAACTGGTCGTGGGTGATTGTGACAACAGTCACGAAGTGGACATAGGCGACAGACTCCCCCCTGCGCCCCCCCCCCCCCCCACACACACACATACACACACCTCCTTCATTCAAAACTGCCCAGAGACATCCTCACAAGACTTATCAAATGCTCATGACTTGGTAGAATAGGCAGCCCCCCCCCCCCCCCCCCCCGCCCCCAAGGACTTGAGCCCCGCTGCGATTAGTTTTCAGAACATATAAATCTAAAAACAAGTGTTTGTCTAATTTAACAAAGAGTGGCCATTTGTCAGCCTCACACAAAGGGACTGAGCCCCAGCGAGCGGGCTCCTGCAGCGAGTTGGAACACTTAGTAGCAAATGTCATCCCTAGCTCGTGTTTTATGTATCAAGCCGACGATGAAATGCATAATACCGTCCAAGCCACCACTGAAATAAAACCGGAATCACAACGGCTAAGCCATGCCCCCAAGTCGGAGCGACCAAGACCCCCTACACGTTCTTTTTGAATGTGGTCCAAAAAGAAAGCCCCGGTTTGCTGGTGATCCGGTTTCCAGTTCACGTCCGCAGTCTGTAACAGCTCACTGATCAGTAATTTGCTTTCAGATTTCTGCAGAGCAATTACTGATGTAGGAGTGTGATCGAAGCCTTGTATTTGCATCGCGCCAGTTTCTTTAATTTAACATATAGATATTAAAAAAAAGTAATTTCGAAGTGAGATGAAATGCAGTGATAACAGCCTCCTTTCCTCCCTCGCCGCGTTATTTAACCGCTCACTAACACTCTGGATAACGTTATGTGGCGCAAAGCCCATCAGATAAAATAAAGAGCGGTGGATGACCGAATTACCATTCCAAGTGCTAGTTTGTTTCAACTTAAGGATCTCGAGAATGGCTTTTATTGCCATTGATTCCAACTTCCCCCCACCCACCCTTTGAACAAGCGCAGTCCATGTTGGCAAAACAGAGAGTTTATTTTTTCTAAAGAGTTAACCATCAGCTGGATTAGATTTGCGAGTTGTGCATGTCGACGTGTGTAGTTGATATCAGTTGCTTTTTTCGTGTGGTGGCTCCCGCTGTGTGCCAAACGGTCAGGACAATCTCTCGGGTCATGCCGGAGCGAATGCTGTGCCGGGTTTGGTCCATGTTCGTCTGTGATATGCAGAAGCTGCAAAGGGGCGCTGTCTGGTTAAGCATGCCCGGTGCAACCCTGCCTCGCTCAATCTGTGTTAACATAGCTCCCCAGTTTGCCTCGCCGGCGCTACCAATAAAGCCTGTGTCGACAGACCCAGTGGAAAACACACTGGCCTCCGACTGTATATGAAAGAAAACACTTTCGTATTTACATAGACAGGCGCTGCCAATAGAACATGCAGTAACAAGCACACGTCAATAGCAGCTGCCTCGGTGTCAAGCAGAACCGAGAAGTGTTTCTCCACATAGACTAAATCAATTAACCACACTGATCCCCAGAATGAGCAATGGTTCAAATTGTCCTGTTTCTGGTACCGATTGTAATAGCGAACGCTAATAATAATGATCAGATTTCACGTCAAAATGGTCAGCTGCTGAGATTTGATGTTTTTACCATTTGGCTTATGCCGAGGACATAGGATGGACCATATGCCTGAAGTGAAAAGAGAACCATCCAGTGATGTCAGGTATTTGCCTCAAGAACCCCAGAGGACGAGTAAACCTAAACCACTTGTGGTTTATTTTTCTTTCCATAAACCATCTAATCCCATCTGCACTGCGTGTTGACTTGACTTCATGAGTTTATTTAAGTTTTTCTTAAAGACATAATGCTTTTCTCTGTGGGGACCACCCGTCAAAGAGAACTGTTGCCCTGTTCCGTGACACAGAATTTTGCTGTAACACATTCATAGAATATAGTGACTTTAATATGCTGGCAGGTGATGATAACGCAGACGAGCAAACAGAGTGTTTTGTAACAGTAATTTACAAGAAATAGATCTTGTTGAAAATAATCAATCTGCACAAGGAGGTTGATATATGAAATTTTCTTCTGTGCACCATTTGAGAAAACTAATTATCAATAATCATTACAAATAGAAACACAGAAACCAGAAACAGGGGTAGGCCATTCGGCCCTTCCAGCCTGTTCCTCCACTCATTTTGATCATGGCTGATCATCGAATTCAATATGCTGATTCCCCTTTCCTCCCACATGACTTGATCCTTTTAGCCCTAAGAGTAATGTCTAATATATTGGCCAAACTTGTTGTGCCTTCTGGAGTTTTAGCTCTTCACATTTTGCTATTCCTCTTCAAGCTCTCAGATGTGGTGATTGTGATGTATTATGCACCTAGAGTGATTGGTAGTTGTATGTTTAGAGGATTCAATCCGTGTTCCACACATTCATCATCCTCTGGGTGAAGAAATTTCTCCTCACCTTAGTTCTAAAAAGCTTACCCCTTATCCTCAAACTATGACCCCTAGTTCTGAAACAAGGACCCCCAATTCTGGATGTGTGATGTAAAGTAAAATAATCTCAAAGATTTGGCTCGCTTCCTTCAAAACACGATAGTCATGTTTGAAATGCTTTCATAATATTAATATATGAAACCATTGTAATTTCAATTGATTTTCTAAGATCCATGTTTTGTTGGCTGGATGTAGATTTATATGCCTATTTATTTCTCATTAAAGCACTGTACCTTATTTCTTTGCTTGAATACACATCTCTTAAATAAAAACAGGCCTCCAATCATTTTAATAGCCAGGGGAGCTTAATAACAACAAAACCAGGTTTGGCATAATAATTTTAGTACCAACACTACCATTGCAATTTTAATCCCTTGCTGCTTTGTTCCTGTCTTCACTCTTTTCGATCATAAGTTTTCCTGCTTTCATTTTTTTTCTACTCTCCTGCAGTGGAAGCACTCAGTTACATATGGGTCAGCTTGGTGAACAAGTATGCTTTGAATACAAGCAAGCTGCTCGAGTGGCAGTGTACAGTGAGTCCTGTCTGCTCGTTGAGACAAATTGCACCACAATCTCATTCATTACTGCTAAATTGATAAGATCATACCAGTCCATTCCATGTAGGTAAATAATGCCCTAATCGGCCAATCCATCTTGCTGAGATAATGATGCTATCCTGTATCTCCTTGCAAATTTGATTGGCGCACTGATTGCATGACAAAACAAAAACTTTTCTTTGTAAAGGCATATTTCAACAATACTAAATAAGAGAGGGGAATACTTTTAAAAGAAAATCATAATTTTGGCTGCTCAGATAGAATCTTGTCAAACTAATTTAGCATCACATTAATCTGTCAGGTAACTAAATGACGTGCATGCATGTGAGATAATGGAAGTTATGAGTTTTGGTTAAAGAATGATCCAAGGGATAAGTCCACTGTAATAGCACTGCTGAGTATATAAATTTCCCTTCAAACTTTGGGTTTATTTGGGTTTTGAATGTATGTTGTTCAAGCATTATTGTGAAACTCAAGATGATCCCACTATACATTGTTATTTTAAACTACATTCCTTGGATCAAACAGGATTGACGGCACCAAACACTTGCCAGAAACCAAATGGAAACACTATTTTCAGGATGGATTCTGTTGTTCTCTCTACATTTTTAGGCACCAGATGTGGAACACACTAGGATTCATAGACCTACCATTAGATTTCCACCTGCCAGGTTCTTTACATTCTTTTTGCCATAAATAAGGAGCAGTTATTAATTGCCATCCACTTCTACTGAATTAAAATTCATAGTGGGGTATGCAGGGTGGCTGAATACATAGTCAGAAGGAATGTTTTTCCTCTGTACATGTGCAGTGACAGTTGACCAGCAAGGCAAAATGGTTCAAATTAGGCAAAGTTATGATATCAGCAAAATAATCTGCAGAATGTTTCTAATTGGGTCATTTTAGGTAAATATTTCTCCAAGAGCAGAATTATTCCCTGACAGTCTCCTGGAGTTGAACAGTTATTCATACATCAATGACTTTGATACTTTAAATGGTCAGGGAAATCTTCCTGACGTAAGTGTTGTGGGGTTGGCATCACTTGTTACAGATCTTACAAAAGAAATCTGTATAATATACTCTGGATGATGAATTCTGTGTAAAACACTTAACCCTGTGATTATATTTTATGAAATACAGTACTCGCCAAGCTACACAGTATCACTTTCAGCCCTTTCCTTGCAGTGGAGACTCCAGCTATTTCCCTAGCCAATTCCCCTTCTGTCAGACAGATATTTGACCCTCATCTCTCTGCTTGATAAACAACTTATAAGTCACACGAAAAGTGTAAGATTTATCGTTGAGAGGGCACAGCCCAGTAACAAAAACTCTTAGATCTGTGCAGAATTACCTGCTGTCATCTCTTGTTTTTTGCCTTGTGCTCATCAGCCATATGGTAGCCAGGCTCAGTTTCATGGCTTAATTTCTGCAACAATGCTTTTGTCTCAGTGAATCACACTTTCTTTTTTAGGTGACATGACCGTGAGATCTGAAACAAGTTTGTAAACGGGGCAAGTATTCTACCTGCTTTCTGTAGGCGCGGACTTTAGTTTTTATTGTGGCTTGATAAATCTCCTTGGTCGAAGTCCCAGAAGAGTAGAGAGGCAGGTTGTAAATAGAGAGCAAGCTTTAATTACATGACTCTAGGCGCTTCAGTAGCATGAGCACTGGTAGGTTGGCGACAGGGCCATTTGAGCTGGTATGAAATTATATTACATACATCTGTTCATTTCCTATGCTTGTACTGACTCACAATGTGACAGACAAAGTGGATCAATTGTATGAACACCCGAGATGTGATCACATTTGTTTTAAGGCAAACTGTAGGTAGGTAATTGAATCTTCTTAGAAAATTTCATTTCTGAAAATAGAGACACCCTGTTCAATTTCGATTTTTTTGGAACATCGCTGAATGGCCAGTGCTGATAAGCAACAGCCAAACTACCTTTGAGGAAATACTGGCTTCATATTTTTAAACTTCAAATATCTTTGCTGTAACACTGATTTCATTTTCCACTGGTGGTTGAAGTGCTTCAGGGCATCATACTGGTTCTTGGGCAGATGTGACTTCATAATTGTGGCAAATTCAGTTCTTCAGACCTGAAATACTGGAGATCTTTCTCTGTGTGGTTTCTGCCACCCATGCAAAATGTGCAGCGCGGAATTGAAAATGGCAGAACAGATGTACACGTTGATTTTTTTTGCCTCCACACTTGTTTGCTGCTGTTTTGTAAATAGACAGTTCACATTGAACAACTTCCACTGATTAAGATTCTGGCATTTGCAAAAAAAATGCACAGAAGTATCTTAATTGGTTATTTAATCCTTATTCTACTATTGGCATAAATTTATTCTCCTCTGGTATCAAATGGCTGAAAAGCATCAGAATATTAGTGTATGTTTTCACCACAACTTCTTGTCCTTCAGGCAATAGATAGAGAAATTCCCCTTGTTAAGCCCCATCAAATAATGCCAACAGCTAGACGTATTAAATCTAAATATTCAAAAACAAATGAGAAATGTGCAAGAGTAACCAGAAAAACACAATTCATAGAATTGTAGAATCCTTACAGTGCAGAAGGAGACCATTTGGCCCATCAAGTCTGCACTGACTCTCTGACAGAACTTCCTCCCCAGGCCCACTCCCCTGCCCTATCCCTCACACAGTGAATCCCCTAAATGCCCTAACCTACACATCTTTGGACACTAAGGGACAATTTAGCATGGCCGATCCACCTAACCTGCATATCTTCTGACTGTGGGAGGAATCCAGAGGAAACCCATGCAGACACAGGGAGAACATGCAAACTCCACACAGACAGACCTAAGGCTGGAATTGAATCCGGGTCCTTGGAGCTGTGAGGCAGCAGTGCTAACCAATTTGATTGATAATCTACTCAATTGGCAGTAAATGTCAAGACTGACATTTTCTTGATACGTCAGTGTTCCATTGTTATGCACAATGAGGTTTGACATTAATGGACATTGACTAGTGAATTCCAGTGTAATTTTAACATGTGAAGTTCTCCCACTAATAAGGTGCCCCCAGTTATTTAAAATGTTCTTTCCATTTTTTTCCTGTCTTTCTCCCCTTGCAGGCCGTTCACCGAGGTGCATCCTCCTCCAGCTGGGGGAGAGCAGGACGGTCCAGGATGCAGACTTCTCCACGACTGCCGTCAATGCAGCTCTGTGAGCGGCTGGCAGGAGGTGCGATTTGAGCAGGGTGCGTTGGACAATGACACTTCTCTCTCTTTCCCCTCCCTCCATCCTCCCTCCCTGGGAATGGAACCCATTTGCCTCCACATAGCACTTCCTCTAGGGGTCTGGTCGAGAACTGATGAAGTTCAACCAACTGAGGCAACTGATTTTGAGTGACAGGCAGCCCTGGGACTCGGACCTTGTGTATTTCTGGTTGGGACTGAAGCATGAGACTGCTTGAGCTGCCTCCATTGTCCTTGATATCTTGAAAGGACAGGATCACCCTACTTAAGGCGGAAGGTTGCTTACCATTTTACAGTGGAGATCTCTTAAGGTCAAATTTTATGTGGAAAAAGAAAATCTCAGTAGGACTTATTAACCTAAGTGTGAGATTGCAGGACAAGCTTTGAAGTGGCAATCCAATTGCCAGCATGTAAGATAAAACTCTAACATTGTCGCCTTACAATTCAATTTGTAAACATAAGCATATCAAACAATATCATCAGTGAGATGGTGACATCATTTGCCACCAATTGCCTCTTCATCCTTTTCACCATTTTGTTCATCACCTTCTGAACTTTTCTATCACTGTTCATTTGATCGACCTTTGCTGTAGTGTTAAACAGATGCTGACTGTCATCTGGTACCTCATTGCACTAGCGATTCCTTGTGTGAGCTTCAGTTGGAAATACCGGGGAACTATTGTAGCATGGGGAGCATCACAGCCGAGCTTGATCATGTCTTCATCCAAGGTCCGCACGAATATACCTCACAATCATTGCAGGATAGCAATCGAATGCAGGCACCCTGGCTATTTAATTTTTAATTTTCTCAGCTCAGCTTTCCTGAGGAGAATTGGGCCACCTGTTTTGCTATTCTAGATGTGATCATCACACTGAGCATTGACCAGGAATCAATTCTGGTACCTGCTTAGTCTGCGTGGTTCAGTCGCACATCAGGCAGCAAATGTAGCAACTTTGTAACCAGGGAATCAACTTTATTGTCATTGAGTTTTTGGCTTCATCAAAGCAAACAATAGCTTAGGAATGCTATATTTCAATATTAAGCATTTTGTCGGGTATTCCAAAATCAAGTTCAGTGTAGTTAGATGCAAACTAAAACGTCCTCTATTTCGCATTAACAGTATACTTTAGACGCAACTCTGAAAAGGCATTATGTTCTCATTGTCTGCATTTCTGTGAGTAAGCTTGCCAAGTTAGTGCAGTTTTCCTGTGTGGGCCTATGTCCAATTGGAACTGTTTGACACTGCTTGAAAAATAACTTTATACAGAGCAACAGACAAAGGAGAGTTTCACCTTCTGAGTTTGGGCTGGTTTTGATTCATGGTATCAGAGGTTAATAATACTTTGCATCATTCTGAACTGGGGAAATAAATAGTCGTGCCAATAATGTCCAGATTATTTTATCTCATGGGAGGCATTTTTGAATGAGTTGCTGCAAGGTTTACCAAGATCCCAATGGCAACAAAAAAACAAGTCTTTGAATTATGAACTGAAGAAATACCACCTTTGTTAAAGTAAAAGAGGAATCACAATTAATTACAGATGGATAATGAACAGTGTTAATTGTATTGCTAAAATATACTTGAAACAACACAGGAATGAATTAACTCCTATTTTAACAGTATTCAAAATTTGGAGAATTTCTTAGGAGTGTTAAAATGAAATGTTGGTGCTGTATTAGGAATTACAGTGCTGCATAGTATTTCCAAAGGGTGTTGCAGACATCCAGTAGCAATTAAAGCTGTGATCATCAAACAATGAATGTACTGAAAGCGCAATGTAAGAATCCCTCTTCAAATCTTTTAAGGATTGCAGCTGCTAGTGTGTGTGGATTTAATGCTCAAGAATCTGGAACAGTTAAAGCAAAATTAAACCATAGGTCAATGCAAAACTTGCCAATCATACTAAAATAATTGACCTCTTAACTTGAAAAGGTTACATCCTAGTATTGCTGTTTCATGAAAAGGGGGAGTTATTTTTATTTCGCCCAGTTGTAATCAATTGCTTTCTTCATGGTGGGTTTATGTAATTTCTACAACATTGTAACTAATGGTAAAATATATCAAATTTGAATCAAAATCAAAATATTGTTGAATTTAGGCAGCCGGTAACTTGAGGGCAAGTTCCATTTAATAGGAAGGTCACTGAATATGTACTCTGTTGAATTAAATTTTGGTAAAGGAGCAAGTTTGGTCAAGGACTTCCAATATGAAATATCTGAAAGGGATGGTGGAGATTAGGTTGAATCTATAACATGTCACTGGTGTCATGTTATGCCTGTGCACAGTTTCTTTAATATTTTACATTTCGGTGCTTGCATTTATAATGGAAATCACCTCTGTAAACTTTTTATGATGTGTTACAAAGTACCAGAGAACATTTTCAGCACAGAAATAGGCTCATAGAATCTCATTCCCTCTACCAATGGGAACAGTTTCTCCTCATCACTCTGTCAACACCCCTCATGAATTCAAATACCTCCACTCAACCCTCTCTTCTTCAAGAAGAACAGTCCCAACTGCTACAATCTTTTTTATGTTACTGAAGTTCCTTATCCCTGGAATCATTCACATGATTCTTTTCTGCACCCTCTTGCACGTAATGCCCAAAATCAGGCACAATACTCCAATTGAGGCTAAACCAATGTTTTAAACAGGGTTAACATAACTTCCTTGCTTTCATACTGCGTGTCCATATCGTTAAAGCCCAGAATGCCATCTGCTTTATTAATCACTCTCTCAACCTGTCCTGCTATCTTAAATGATTTATGCACAAACACACCCAGGTTCCTTTTGCTCCTCCATCCACTTTACACTGTTTACACTGTCTCTCTCCATTCTTCCTACTAAACTGAATCACTTCACACTTGTCTGCATTCAATTTAACCTGTCACTTGTCTGCCTATTTCACCAACCTGTCTGTCTTTTTAGAGTTCAACAACAGCCTCCTTATGGGTCACAATACTTCCGAGTTCTGTGCCAAGTGCAAACTTTGAAATTATTCCCTGTACACCAAGGTCTCAGCCATAAACCTTTATCAGGAGGAGCAGGGTTCCTAATACTGATGTCTGGGGAACTCTGGTATAAACCTTTCTCTGATCTGAAAAAATAAAGTTCACCACTACTCTATTTCCTGCCATTCAGCCTATTTCAAATCCATGTTGCTATTGTCCCTTTTATTCCATGAGATCTAATTTCATTGACAAATCTATTGTGTTGCACTTTATCAAATTTTTAGAAGTCCATGTGTACCACACCAACAGTATTACCCTCATCAATCCTCTCTGTTGCTTCAAAAAAAGCTCTAGCAAATTTGTTAAACACAATTTTCGCGTTACAATTCTATGCTGGCTTTCCTTAGTTTGCCCACATTTGCCCAAGGGAATATTAATTTTATTCTGAATTATCATTTCTGTAACCTTCCCTACCACTAAGCTTAAACTGACTGGCCTGTGAGCTTATCTTTACGCTCTTTTTTGAATAAGAGTGTATTATTTATACACCTTCATCCAATAAATCTAAGATTCTATATACGAGTAACACCGAGGAGGGGGTTGATAAATAAGATACGCAAGGGGTGAAGGCAGATAGATGTACTAGGTGCACTGGGGGAGATGGGCTTGATATACCAGGTACACTAGCTCAAGAAGGAAATATACCAGATATACTGGGGGAGGGGATGGCTATACCAGTAACATTAGGGTGAAAGGTGTTGATATGTCTGGCACACCAGAAAAGGGGAGAGAAGGATTAATGTACCAGGTAAACAGGGAAGAATGTGTGCTTTTTTAAGTACACCTGAGGTAGGGTGAGTTTCACCATGTACAGTAGGGATTGCGGGTGACATGTCAGGTGCACTGGGGGAAGCAATTTGATATTACAGGTATGTCATGGGGAGGAGGGGAGATGTACTAAGTCCACCAGGAAAGAGGGTGATATCACAAATACAACAAGGTATAGGTTAATGTAACATGTACATTGGTGGAGGGTAGTGATATTCCAGAAGAACCAAAGGTTGTGGGATGATATGCTAGGTAGAGCTAGGAAGGAGGGATAATATAACGAGTAAACTTAGTTTGCCCATAAAGGTACTGAACTATTCAGCTGAACCACTCCTTGTGGTAATGAATTTCATGAGTTTCACATTCTAACCATCCTCTGAGTTAAGAAGTTTCTCTTGAATTCCTTGTTGGATTTACTTGTGACTATCTTTCATTTATGGTCCTTCTGATCTCACCCACAAAAATATTCTATCTCTATACAACCAATCTTAAACACCTGTATCTGGTCACTCCTTGGTCTTATCCTTTCTAGGGAGTCTTTCCTGATAGGTATAATGTCTCAGCTCTAGAATTATTCTTATAATTGTATCTCTTACCACTGCAACACAGTGCAACGGTGTGATTAAAGAGTGACTAGTTTTCACAGTTGATTTTCATTAATAACGTATAATATATAGGAATGTGTAATAAGAAAAGGACTGAATATATAACTTAAAAATGGGGACTGAATGATGTCCTATATATCTTGGACCAATTATCACCCAGCTTCTAATGTTGCTCTGTCTGACAGGCTACCTTTGATCTTGCTTTTGTGTGTGAAAGATAATGGGAGGCTAGCTGGTAACTTCATTCTAAAGTAGCTGAAGGGAGTAGTAAATAGGTTAAATGTTTTCAATGTATAATAGCCAAAGTGTATGGTGAGTGTTGAGTTAAATAATGTTCGTATGAAATACCATAGACACAAGGGCAACCAAAGAAGGAAGTAACTGTAGGAGTACATGTCTGAGGATTAGGGAAAAAGGTAATTGTAGGTGTGTGCATATTTTTATGTAAAGAACTTGACATGTGATCTTGATGGCCTGACATTAAAATATTCCACATATTTATTTCCTTTCTTCTGCTGAAATCTTTTGATCTTTTGTGGAAGACTTTTCTTTGGAATTTGGAAAGAAGACATTCTAGTGAAAAGACAAAAGCTGAAATCTCACTTTAGACCATGTCCACCAGCTACCAATCCTTTGAATGCGGTTGGGTTGTTTGCAAACTAATTACCACTCATCATTTTTTGTTATTCTTCACACAGTCCCCAGCAAAGAAACAATTAACACAGACTTCAGTAGAAATATTTTCACTAATATTTAACAAGGTCACCTGTGTTCTGGTTTGTGCTGGCTTGTGGATATGCTATATAAAATCCTCTTTTGTTCATCTAATGTTATCAGACCATTTTGGCTGCATTTCTTTTTCATTGAAAATGGTGCACTTGTGCAAAAGGGAGTTCACTTAAACCAAAGGTGTCTGTGTTAAGGAAACAACGATTATGAAATTAAGGATTAGGCAAGTTAAAAAAAAGATACTCCACCACGAGTGACGGGGCTATTATCAGAAGGCAAATCACTGCTGGTTGCTATTGTATATTTCCTGGTGACTGGGCCAAGTATGCATTGGCAGAATTCTTTTGTTTCCTCGGCCGTGGGACAGGTTGCACTGCCCCAATTGACCCAATGAGGAGGAGAAAATACATATTTAAACCAAATTCCAAAAAATAAGTATGTTCAATGCAAGGGGGTAAGTATGTATCTTTTTAAAGTATCCACAAATTTACTCCTTCCTTTGCAACAAGCCATTCTATATATCCCATGATTGTTTAGCAGCAGTCCACCCCAACAAATGAGGGTAATCTTGCACTTTATTGTCCTGCCTTTTTTGTCAAGTCTCAACCTGTTAAACTAATAAAATTTGCTGTTACTTTTAAAGCTTACTGTGCTGTGTTCTGAGCGATATATTTAAAGAAAATAAACGAAGACAAATTTGAAGAAAATTGTTATCCACAATGGAGGTCAGAGTGTTTTGCCACTGGCACCCATCACTGAAATGAAACAGAGCAGATTAACCTTTGAGTACCCAATGTCTTTTGAAACTTGCACATGCATTAACTGCTAAAAATGATCTTTCTATAGGAGTAATTTTGATCCAAAAGTGCTCTTCAATGGTTCATTGTGCAAAAGCAACATACAACATGCCATTCATTCACACCTATACAGCTTAGGTTTAATGCATTGCCCTGTAGCATTGGTTGTTGTCACCCATGGTATGAGTTGAGATGTTCCAAGTTACTTCATTGGCTAGGGTTGCATAAATTGACAGCTACATACATATTACACCCAATGCAGTACTAAGCCATACATAGTTTAATACTGGAACATCAGATCTCTGTACATAACACACTGGCCACCAGAACTTAACTCATCTGGAGAATCCATTTAACAGAATGGGCTAGCTGATCAGAGCAGGAGTTGTTATGAGGGCATGGCAATTGGTGTCAGCACTCTTGGGCTAGGAAGAGGTAAAAAAAAACCAGCCAGGGTTTCCATTTCTGTTCAATACCCAAAAACCCCATACTGGAACATGCACTTGTGTGGACATTGGATGAGGACAGGACTGATGCCTCATAATTTAATGAAATACAATATTAATTTTTCATGGAGAATGAGCAGTTGTGTGAGATCAAGCAGGGTTGCTGCTACCCATTAAACCACACTTCATTATGAGAAACTATCTCATAAAAGGACAGAAGGAATCAGCAGAGAGGGATTGCTTAGTTACTGGAAACTGCCAATACTTGGGAGATAACACCCCAGGAAGAACTACCATCTTCATGCGAGGTAGAGTAACATGGAAGGGGATTTGGCTAATAATTTGGCTAATAATTCAGGATTAAACGATGCCCAAGTTTAATTTGGGTTAACCACTGGTACCTCACTTGAGTGGTTGTTCTTCAGCTATGAACCTAGACATTGTTGGTAGCCTACTTAACCATGGAGTTAATCTCAATCCTGGCTTCATCAAAATCATCATACACACACACATTTCCCAGGAGTAACCATTGAATAATAACCGGAATTGGAGACTCAAGCTGATTTTTTTGCTCTGTAGATGTAATGTTGCTACTTTGAATCAGGTGAACTAATTCAGCACTTGAAGTAGGAATATTTTAGTTTCTAAGTCACAGATTCTTATTGTTTTTCCCAGCTGAGCCTATGTAGAGCTCAGAAACTATAACTCATTTTGATATTTACCTTTTCTCCTTCACACCTCTGTGCATTAGCAAGGGAAGTTTACCTGGATTCAAGATGCTATTTGAATGTAAACTGTTTAAGAGCTTCAAAATTTGACCTGAAACCACATGGTTGGTTGTAATCTGGTTGAGTATTGCAGCATTTCAATCTTAAAATGATCATTGCCGAAATTTTCATTATAATTTGATGGGTTGTGACTTTATGGGTTGGATATTAATATCTTAAGCTGTGCAACAAGTGAGATTTGATCTCACCAGTATCGATCAAAAGAGTGCTACAGTATAGCTTTTGTTCAATAAAAAAGTACATTGGTGTTCAGTTGGAGAAAAAAATATGCAAAGTATTAAAGATTTCAGGGAGAAAGTTCATGTTTTTAAAAATTGCAGAGCTGTTAATGCATATTTTCTCAAATTGATGCCACAGATTTCTTCTGCATCCTTGATCTTCTCACCTTGGAACTGTTGTGACATGATCTTCATGTCTACTTTTATCTTGTTGCTCATATAAATAGTTTGCTAAATGACTACAAATAGGGGTTTCAGTTTGCAGGAGAAATCATATAAAATAACTTTGACACAGTCAATATGCATTCCATTTATCTGGGTGACACAGTGGTACAGTGGTTAACATTGCTGCCTCACAGCACCAGAGACCCGGATTTGATTCCCTGCTTAGGTCACTGTCTGTGCGGCGTCTGCATATTCTCCTGAGCCTGCATGGATTACCTCCGGGTGCTCCAGTTTCATCCCATAGTCCAAAAGACATGCTGGTTAGGAACATTGGCCATGCTAAATTCTCCCTCAGTGTGCCTGAACAGGTGCCAGAGTGTGGCAACTAGGGGATTTTCACAGTAACTTCATTGCGGTGTTAATGTACACCTACTTGTGATACAAATAAAACAAAATAAAATAAACTAATATCTTTACCTTTTGGTACCACAATAATCCTGTTCCTGCTTCAAATTTGAAGTCAGACATTTCAATTTTGCAATGTTGCAAAACTTCAACTCTCTGAAGCACTGCCAAATGCTGCAATGACTTATTATCCTCTCTTACCTCTTCAATAATTAAAAGAATCAGAACTAAAACGACAACCTGAGTCCAGTTCATCTTGAGGTGGGAGTTCATAGAACAAGATAATCTAATCAATCCACAATCTCTTTATTGTTGATGCTATTATCTTATAAAACATTGAATTCAAATAAGTTTTGGTGTGGAATTAGTAAGAAATTCAGTTGATGTGAATTATTAAGCAATCCGTGTGTACTGTTGGTTGTGAAAAAATGTCAGCTTGACAACTGATTCATTTGGTGATGGTACCTGGACGTTATAAGGAGTCAACATGGTAACCAGGATATTGTTACAGGTTATGAAGCAGCAAAGGTTGAAGTTCAACCTCAGCAATGGCACGCATCTGGCAACAGGGGACAAGCTGCCCATAACATCCCTCCACAGAAACGGAAATTGAATGGTGTAAAATGGGCAGCCGGTCCATTAATTTCATTCTTGCACACAGGAAAAGCTAGGCTTCTGCCCTACCAGCTCACATAATATGCTTGAAAATTGGCCAAGCTCCTGTACTAATTTCTGGGACAACAATGATATGGCACAGAGATGCAGAGATGCAGCTTGCCTAAGAGTAACAATAACATATCATCACTCTGCTGAGAAAAAAGAGTTTATCTCAGTTTTCGTGGTTCAAAGTGGAAATATTCCCACACCTGACAATAATCACCAAGGTAAATATTAAACCACTTACAGATTTGAAAGAAATAGATTTAATTATGCATAACGTTCTAGTATAATGCAGTAAGTCACTGTCCAAAGTGACTTTGGAATCTGTAGCACACTAGTCCTTGTGGCTTGTCTTGTAACAGACAAGTTAACGAGGCATTTTCACTGGTGCATGACATCAGTTCATTAGTGCAGGATATATCTTAAAGCTGTATTAACATGGAGCCCTTATCTGTAATTAGAACTGTATCACAGTCTGTGTGTTACAAGTGGTGCCTGCGGTATCCACAATCATAGTCACTCTGGATATAACTGTAAATCAGTTCTTACGCATAAATGAGAAGCAGAATGAAAGCCTTCTTCCCGTAGCATCACAAGTGAGCAGGACACAAACATGACCTTTCTACTTGTCTGCATCAACAAGAAGGGTAGACATACCCTTTAAAAAAGCGCATGTTTAAATTTACAATGGAAAAATCTATAAGGGCTGTTATCCAGAGGAAAGGTTCTTTGGAATTTTAAAATGTCCTTGGCCCTTCACTTCTGAGTGCAGTGCTGTATTGGAAGGTCTTTGCTTACTATACCATGGAGTGAGAGCTGAAGCAAGAATTACTTTGCGGGCGCTGACCATTTGGTGTTTATCTCTGTACTGACAGAATTAAAGACAGATTGTGTAAATTTGTACTGGAGCAGTGTGCTGGGTCAGAGCTAATATATTGAAGGCACCAGTGACAGGTATCCTGTCAGGACCTTCTCAATCAAAAATAGAAATGGTATCCTGCAACTCGGTGTGGAGTAATATCATAATTTAATGCTGTTTATTTTGATTCCTTTTCGCAGGTGCTGATCTCTTTTCCAATTGCACAGAGGAGTGTAAAGCACTGGGACACTCGGATCGTTGTTGGATGCCCACCTTTGTACCCACAGATGGTCGCCAAGGTCCTGATTACCGCAGCAATCTGCATGTCCCTGGCATGGACTCTGTGCCAGACACCGAGGTCTATGAGGCTCCAGAGCAGACTGGGGAGAAATCCTTCTCTACATTTGGAAAAGAAAAATCACATCCATCTAATTTGGAAAAGAAAGAATATGATGCACTTCTGCCCAACACACGTGCGCCTTACAAGCCGCCATATTTAAGTAAGTACATCACAAGTCAAAGATTAGTTGGTTATGAATTTTATTTGTGCTTTGAATGAAAGAAACATTTTCTGCAGGGAAATTAGAAGATGTATTTAATAATATTACCTAATGAAATATAGTGTTTATTGTTTTAAACAAAAAGTAAGTTAATGAAATATAATTTGGGGTTGATTATCAATTTGAACCAGATACTTGAATCCACCTGGATTTGAGTAGCTGAGGTGAAGCCAAATTGTTAAGTGTGTTGAAAGTGGGAATAGAAGTGTTCACATATTTAACTGAAATCTCAGTGTGTTTGAAGGATACTCAGGAAATGCCAGAGTCTGTGGACACTTTCCAAACATGATTTGACATAGCATTAGAACTGCACGGACTGGATTTCCTTGACAGGGTATGTTCTTTGGCAAGGGGGCACATAAAACAGGATGGAAGAAAATCCCACTATCTATCCATCTATCCTCATAATATGGGTGGTGGGGGAGAGGGGTTTGGGGGGGGGTACTGAAATAGGCATCCTGCCCACCATATTTAAATAAATAATCAAGGATCAATTGTCCTTGTTAACGTGCCAGTAGATCCCAATAATATTCTGGCCATACCAATAACATGGTTGGCATGGGCAGTCAGAGTGATTGTGAGAGTCGGAGGGGTGGGGGGTTGGGGTCCCCCCTAGGATAGTGCCCCCTCTCCTTTCTTCCCAACTGCCTTTCCTATAAACACACCATCAGCACACCCCTAATCTGCCCAAACGCTCCCTGCCCACAATGCTGGACTTGCTTCAGCATGCATGGGTTTTTATCTTGATCTTGCTTGTAATCCTGGCAGCACCCACTAATGTGCTCTTGGTGCTGCTGGGACTGATGGAACTAGCAGTCAACCCAATTGACTGGCAGGTCCTGAAGGCAAGACCTCCTTCCCAGTGAGGTTGGAAGTCCCACTGACTGCTTATTTACCTAGCCTGCAGTATATTATTAGCTCTGGGATGTGTTGGGGTAGGTGAGGAGTTGGTGGTGAGCTGTTCACGCCCCTGAGATATGTTCCCCTTATGTGTTGCCAAACCAGAGTGAAGTAAGATTGCCTACTCCAGGGACTTCTAAGTACTGTGTCCCAAAGTAAGATCAATCCATTGCTCTGGAGTTGCACTGCAATTTTAGTGGTTTACTTCATAATTTATTTTTGTTTATGCTGGTCAGGAAGAGATTAATGCAAGCTCACAAAACATTATCTTAGTTGTTGCAAAAGTATGAGAAACTCCACTTTAAACTCACAATGTGCAAGCTAATGATACATATCACAAATTTTACAAGCTTTAATTGTGAATGACCATGCCATAAATATGTTGAAGCAGGTGTTGTACAGTTTTGCATTTTGGTGAAACTAAATTATACTAGCAGTGCTAAATTGTACTAGCAGGTTCAAACAATGCATACTTAAGCAGACTGGTGACGGTGAGCAAATGCTAGTGAAATTGTTCATGAGAATAATGACCTGAGGCCCTTTTGGCTTTTTATTGACATTATAAACTGAAATTTGGGTTTGAGGGTCTCTCTGTTTTTAAAGACAGGATGTAGCTGAACTATATGAACAAGTAATGACCCAGATTTAATTGCCGGTCTGTGCAGATATAGCTGAACTCAGTTGAGCAGCCACTGAGATACTACCATCGTCCAAACAGTTCTGAGGATAATAAATCAGGACTTCTGCAGCAATTCACTTGCCCGCAATTCTTTACAGAGTGCAGGGCTGTCCAGGGTTGTCATGTTTCATGGTCTAATAACCAGATGATATTGCCTATTAGGGGTCAGACAAGAATAACGGCAACTAAGGCAAGGTATTACAGGGTGCTCACATTACACTGATGAACCATACCTAGCAAGAAATCAATGCCACCAACAAAGTGCGAAATAATAAGAAATAAAACAACAGAACTATAGTTCAGTCAACTAGCAGGGAATCATTTTACCCTTAAAGTGAAGGCGCAGGAAGTACTCTTTATAATTGCGGCAATTATATTACAGCTAAGATCAAGTTGAGATGGTATGAAACTTTCTCATAGAGGTGATCTGATGCTCATGTCAGCTCTGCTTCAGTTGGTAACCTCCAGCTCAGAAGGTTGTGGGTTCAAGCCCCATGCAGGGTTACACTCAAACCTTGGAGCCAAGGCTTGAGTGTAGAAGTTAAGGCTGGCATTCTAGTCTGTTAGAGTACTACACTGTCAGAGGTGCTGCCTTTTTGATGAGATGCAAAGTGGAGATGGAGGCTGTAAAATTCCCTATTTTGAAGAAGTGTAGAGGAGTTATTCCTGGAGGCCTGGTTAATATTTAGCTCCCAGTGAACATCACAGAAAGGGATTATTTGAAGGTTATTGTATTGCAGTTTGTGGGAACTTCCTGTGTGCAAATGGGCTGCTACATTTCCTACATCACAACAATGATAACTCTTCAAAAGTACTTCATTGACTGTAAAACCCATTGAGATCTTCTGTGGTTGTACTCTATATAAATGTTAGTCTTTCTTCTTTCATACTGATGTCAAGTTTGACTTCAGTTATCCTGCACATTTCCTGTTCCAGTAGAGCCTAAACCTTAACTGCCTTTTAAGCATACACATTATCCTGTGTAATCACAACTTAAAGAAAGCACTGAGATAGATTTTCATCTTCAGTGCTCCTGGTGCAGGGTTTTATGTCCCATGGGCACATATAATGAGGAATGAAGAAAAAAATCAAATAAAAATTTATTCCACTGTCTTAGCTTAGGTAGGAGTTGGGCAATTCTTTCATTAGGAAGCATCAAATGCAAAAAAAAAGCATTGACATGTTTTGATAAAGATTGCCTTGTCACATTGTATTATTTAGTCATCAAACAAAACAGGCGTGCCATAGTTTGTTTCCAGTAAATTGCTTAGAGCTTATTTATATGCCTGTCATTTGCTGTTTAAGAAACATTTTTGTCCTTATATCTTCATAATTTGCATACAATTGTGTCATTGCAATGTTTGTATGCAGCGTTTAACATGTTGAAGGGCAATGTGTGGTTGTATTTTTTGAAAACCTGCAGTTCTTTTGGCCTGTTTCTACTGTGCATGTTTTTCACTTCCCTATGGATTCAATTCCTCCTCTCCTAATGAGCTTTCAGTTCCATACTCCAATTTGAACTATGATTTTGCAAAATGTTTTCTTCTGTGAAGTTAATTGCGCAAAAATGATTTTCTTTTGTTTTCGAGTCTTCTGAAATTACACATGTTTTATAGTGCTCACGCATTTTTTTATTCAGCAAAACGATTTTTAATTAATTGCAGGTCTAACACACCTGTACCTCAGTATTCACTCTTACAATCACAGAGTCCCTGCAGTACAGAAGGAGGCCATTCAGCCCATCGAGTCACCACTGACCCTCTGAAGAGCATCCCACCCAGGCCTACCCTCCCTGCTCCATGCCTGCAACTCAGCACATCCATCATAACAAATCCACGTAACCTACACATCAGGGACAATTTAGCATGGCCAGTCCATCTAATTTCCACATATTTGGACTGTGGGAGGAAACTAGAGGAAACCCACAGAGTTTATTATATCAGTTAGTGAGGTTGTTTATTTAAAATTAGGTGTTCCAGTTTGCTATTCTTTTCTTAAATCCAGCATGTCCGGTTAACTGGCTTCAGAAATGCAGCTGCCTTTGCCTCAGATTGTCCGAACATAATCCAGCACCCCAAAGACACTAGAGTTTAGCAGTTGTATTGGGGAAAATAGTTTTATAATTGTGAGCCAAAAATAAAAATGATCGCCCTAAGTTAAAAAAAACTTTGCCCAAGCAACTTATTTATCTAACTCTTCTTATGTAACAAATCATTTCAAGGTGTTTCACGGAGAATTGTGAAATGAAATATGACACTAGCTATGTGAAGAGACGTAAGATGATCAAAATTTTAGTCACAAAGGTAACAAAAGAGAAAATGCTGGAAAATCTCAGCAGGTCTGACAACATCTGTCGAGAGAGAATAGAGCCAACGTTTCAAGTCTAGATGACCTCTCGTCTGAGCTAAGAGAGCAAAGAGAATTAGCAGAGATTTATATTGTTGGGGTGGAGGCGAGGGGGTGTGGAATTTGACAAAGGGAATGTAAAGGAGGATACAGAAGGATGAGAAGGTGCTATAAGTGTCCATTGAATGATCTGATTGCCAGATCTTAGCTCTGATGCAGGGTCACCTAGACGCGAAACGTCGGTTCTATTCTCTCCCCACAAATGCTATCAGACCTGCTGAGATTTTCCAGCATTTTCTGTTTTTTGTTTCAGATTCCAGCATCTGCAGTATTTTGCTTTTAAGGTAGTTTTAAGAGGTGACTTAAATTAGGGAAGCAAGGCTGAGAGATGCTGGGAAAGAATCCCAGATCTCTGGGGAACTAAAGGTAAGCACCTATGAAGCAATGATTAAGATCAGGGATGCTCAAGGAGTTTGAGGTAATAAGAATGTAGATATTGCAGAGGGTTTAAAGGCTAGAGAAGATAATAGAGATAGGGAGGGATAGGGTGGGCATGTAAACAAGAATGAGAATTTTAAAAACAAGCCATTGTTTTAATGGGATCCAACGTAGGTCAGAGAAGATGAGGATGATCGAACAATGGAACTTGGTTCAACACAAGTAGCAGAGTTTAGCATTTATTTTCCTGGTATATTGAAGGGAAAAACAGTTTCATTCAAAGCCCTTATTGTGATTGTATGTGCATTGGTTAAAATTAAGGGGAGGCAATACAGTGATGGTGTTGCAACTGGACTAATAATCCAGAGACCCAGGGTAATACTCTTGAAATCCAGGTTTGAAACCCATGATGGTTAATGTTGAAATTCACTAAATGAATCTGGAATTAAAAGTTTAATTGTAACCATAAAATCATTGCTGATTGTTGTAAAAACTCAGCTAGTTCAGTGATATCCTTACCTGGTCTTATCTAAATGTGATTACAGATCCACAGCAATGTGGTTAACTCTTAAATGCCCTCTGAAATGGCCAAGCAAGACAGTTAGTTCAGGTCAATTTGTGATAGGCAATAAATGCTGGCCCAGCCAGTAATGTCCACATCCCATGAATGAATTAAAAAAATGGAGTTGATGTTTGAGTAAAAGACATTAGCCTTTTAGTTCTGGTATCTGAATTGAAATCCAGACTAGAGTGGTGTTACGAACCTTCTCCTATGTTTGCTACCTCTTAAAAGTTTCATTCAGACATCAGCACACAACCTCTAACTTGGAACGAATTTGTCAGGCACTTTCAGAGATGCCATTTTCAAGATGGCTGTTGAGGGAGATTGAAAAAGTATACAACCCTGGCTATTCTTCTATGATTGAGGTCAAGGCTGACGTGCACTCGAGGCAGAGTAGAGGCTGCTGTACAGTGCTTCCAATTGTCCCAAGCCTTGTGTAGAAGTGCTTGATGTTGAAAGAGGGAACTGAAGTGGCAAGCACTCTCCTTCCTAGCATAGGCATTCTTAACCTTGTTAAGCTCAAAGTTCGGATAAAACTGGAGTTATGTTTGGACGGGTGAGTATAATATATAAATATAGAAGAATGGAGATAAGAATGAAGAAATGTCATATAATAATGAAATAGTAGCAAAGATATATTAATACTTGAATATAGAAGAATGGAAATTTATAGTATATGCAGAAAAAACATGCAGGTTAATAATTGGCAATACGTACATGCAGAGGAATGAAAACTGGAATATAAATACAAAATACTGTGGATGCTGGAATCTGAAACAAATATAGAAAGTGCTGGAACAACTCAGTGGCTGGAATTTTACTGGAATCAGAGAATGGAAAGGTCCATTCACCTCGGGTGGAATTTTACAGTCTCAGGATGGGCATGCCATACAATCCCACCTAGCCTTTCTAACAACAACTGTGGAAAGAGAATAGAGCCAATGTTTTGAGTCTTTCATTATCCAGACCCAAAACGTTGGCTCTATTCTCACTCGCAGGTGCTGTCAGACCTGCTGAGTTTTTCCAGCCCTATGCTTTTGAATGGAGGTTGTTATAATGGACTGTCAAATTCACCTATGAAGAAGTAGCGATTGATTTACTTGGTGACTATTGGAGTAGGCATGCAAGCTTTCTCACTGCTAAGAAGCAATATTTGTGCATTAGTCGCTCCGGATCCTATTCTTCTCTTTATTTTGATCAATTATCTGGGCAATGACATCAAACTTGGCAGGTGTTTTGCTAATGACACCACTCTGCACAGAGTTATTAATTCACCGTCAATAAGCAAGAAGGACTTGAACAATTGTCGGCAGATATTGGGGGAAAAAGTCTGAACAGTGGCTGACCAACAGTGTGTTATCTTCAGCGAAGAGACAACTAAATCAATGGCTCTGCTCAGAATTACATCCACTGTAAAGGACCAAATGTTCTTCGATTACAAACATCTAGCTCTGCAACATGGGTAATTAAGTCTGAATTATAATAGGACAGATGAAAATGTCAGGCTGATTGCAGAATAAAAATTTTCAAGCAAACAGGATATAAATAACAGCCAGTTGCACCTGCATTGTACAGGTGTAGAACCAGTGTTCGAATCATCAAATTGCTATGCTGAGTTAATGATAGAGTATTATAGCTTTGTTCATATCAAAATAAAATCTTTGCTTTGTTCTTGGAATTAAACCACTCAGAAGCCATTAAATCTAATGGATTGGAAGACTTTGTCTAGCACCTTACCAAAGTTCTCACCCTTAAAAATTATGGAAAATGTCTCTGGGTGTCGATCACATAATGGTGACTCTAAAAGTCACTTGAGCTTAAGCCTGAGACATACATTTATGTCAGAAACACAGTAGCTCCATCTCAGCATCCATTACCAATCTAATAGACTCTTCACTTTTTGTTTTAAATAATGTTTTATGTATTATTTCTTCTGCCTGCAGAAACTAGACCAGTGCTTTTGTCTGAAACAAAAAATGTTTGTATGGAACAAAAAAATCTGAACACAAAGTTAACTGTTACCTGCTAGACCAGGGCAGCTGAAATGAAAATAAGGTTATAGGAAAACACAGGGCTTTCCATTTGATTCTCTACTACAAATCCTTCAGGGTCTTTGTGCTTTCAAGAACAATGCCTAAAGTTTCACTACATTGTTGTTTAGGCAAATATGTAAGAAAATCAGAATATTTCTTTAGTTATGACAGACTAGGAGCTGTGGAGGAATAAAGGCATATAGGCAACTGTTATACAGCTTTAATTTAAACACATTCCAAGCATTCTGGTTTAATGAGACAAAAAAGGACAGTGATTCAATTCTTTATTTAACACTTCTAATACGAACACAAACATAAACAGTTGCAAATCATTTACTCTTTACTGAACTTTAACTCTAACTGAACATCAACTTTCAACTGAACTTTTTAACACTGAAACTGCATGTTAACTTTAACTGAACATAGACTTTAACTAAACATCAACTTTAACTATTTAACTGAAAATAGATACTACTGAGCTTAGGAAAATCTTGGCCAAGAAAAGTCCTTAATGTAGAATCTATATTCTTCTTCTCTGAAGCATCCTTCAGGGTACAAGCCTTCTTGCAATGTTTGGTCTCTTTGAGTTATCGCTGCCAAACAAAGGCTCGCATGTCTCTTTATCTATAATTCTTGACACGATTCCAGAAGATTCTCTGACATCCAGTCAATTGTGTAATTAGAAATCGATCAGACGGCTTGAACATCCAATGAAATTACTTTTGAACGACGCCATGATGCTTGGTTCATTTGACATGTCCCATACATAAAAATCAGAGCCACAATGTCTCAGTTAATGTAAGCAACTTCCCCTCATCTGGCCCAACACAGGAAGCTTCAGATCACTGCTCCCAGTCTAGAGCGTCTTTACAACCTGCATCTAATTTTAATCTATAAATTGTCTAAAATTCCCAGCATGCTTCACTTAGTCTGAAAAGCCATTTTAAAGCCAGTTTTGCCACTATTGTCGTTAAATTATTGTTGCAGCCGTTCTTTATTCGTTCACAGTAACCATAAATACGAGCTGCTTAAAACTAGCGCTCAAGTGCAAAAAAGAATCAAAAGAGTGAAGAGAGGTTGGCTTTTGATTCCAGAAATTAGAATACACAATTGAAGGAAATGGAATTTCATTTGTAATAGAGCCTTTGTCAATTCCCATCTTGAGCACTGCATTCAGTTTTGGCAATGGAACATCATGTTGGCTGTACTCATGTTAGAAAGGGTACAGCATCTGGATTTAAGCAAGAGATGTTAGCATAGTGGTAATGCCGCTAGAATAGTGATCCAGAAGCCCGGGCTAATGCTCTGGCGAAAAGGGTTTGAATCCCACCATGGCATCTTGTGGAATTTAAGTTCAATTAATTAAATATGAAACTGAAAGCTAGTCTCAGCAATGATGATCATGAAATTATCATTGTTTGTCATTAAAAAAAATCCATCTGGTTCACTTTGTGCCCTTTAGAGACACAATTCTCTTCTTCTTATCTGCTCTTGCTGACATGTGACACCAGACCCACAGCTATGTGGTTGATTCTTAACTGTCCACTGAAGTCACCTAGCAAACTGTTCAGTTCAAGGGCAATTAGAGATGGACAACAAATAATGGCCCGCTGACAATGCCTGCAGCACATGACATAATAAAAAAATGTTGTGAGCATAAACCTTTGCTCCCCCACTGGGCTCGTTCTTTTGAAGATGGGTCACGTAAAATATAAGGGCTGGCAAGCCCATAATGTCCTTGCCCACCCATCCAAGCTGACCCCATACAATGGTAGGTGGGTGGTCACCAGTATTGGCAACCAACCTGTTTCAAACAAATAACTAAAGACTATTTGAGCTTGTCAGCAAGTAAATTGACCCATACAAATTGCTGCCCAGGACACACCGCAGTTTGTGTGGATAGGCAGGCAAGATTGGGCAGTCTGCTTTAAAAGATTATAAAGGTAGAAAGAAAGGAGGAGTACATTATTGTGGGGGTAAGATTAATGCATCAGGGGCATCCCCCTTAGGCATTGGGGCATCCTCCCTCCCCCTTTCGTTCCTTGCCCCCCCACCACGGAAAATTAGAAACCCTCCCCTTTGCTCCTCCTTACCAGGCCACCAATGCACACACTACCTAGGCTGCCCGATTCCTTCCTCAGTGCAAGATCCTCATTTATCTAGGTCCAAACACCATGGCTGTGTAACATGGCTGGTGCCAAAGGGACTGGTAGAGGGGCAGAAGGCCTGCCTTTGGCCTGTTTAACACAGTATGACTGCATGGCAGGCTTTTTTTTGTGCATTGGCTGTCGGCCAATTATTCCAGTAGGTGAGGGGGATGGTGAGCAAATGCCCTCTGTAAAATCCAGCCTTTTGCTTGTATTCCCCTGAGTTTAGAAGGTTCAGCGATGATCCACAGAAAAATTATTTCCTGTCACGGAGAAACCAAGAACAAGGGCATAGTCTCACAGCTAAAGCTAATTCCATTTAGTAATGAACTCAGGAGTGTGCTTGCACATGAAGGGTAGCGCGACTGTTGAACATTTCCAACTAAAAGGCTCAAGACACTAAGAATGATAGATTTTTATTAGGTAAGAATCTCAATGGATTTTGTAACAATGGCAAAAAAAAATGGAGCTGATGTATTGACCAGTCTAAATGAATGGCAGAACACCCTCAAGAGGCTGAATGGCCAATTCCTGTTCCTATCTTCTTGCAATCCAATAATCTTCCTACAACCCTACTCAGATATGTACATGCTGGGGAAATTGGAAATAGTCAGGAGGTCAGTTGCTAGCTTGGTGGTTGGTAATGCAGCAAGGTTTGTAAATTTGGTTTTGAAAGGTTTTTTACAAGTAGGGTAGGAGTTGAACTTGTATAAGACACTAGTTAGGCCTCAGCTGGAGTATTGTACTTTAGGAAGGAGGTGAAGGCTTTGGAAAGAGTGCAGAAAAGATTCCCGAGAGTTTTCCAGGGAAGGGGAACTTCTGTTGTGTAGATAGATTGTAGTAATTTGGACTGCTTACTTTGGAAACGTGGAGATCGAGAGGAGACTTGATGAGTTATTCAAAATCCTGGGGACCCTGGGTAGAATAGATAGGGGAAAACTGTTCCCACTTGTGAAAGAATGAAAAACGAGATCACAGATTTAAAATAACTTGCAAACGATGCAAAACTGATATGAGAAAGAGCTTTTACACACAGTGAGTGGTTAAAGTCTGGCATGTGCTGTTTGAGGTGTGGTGGAGGCAAGTTCTATTGGAACATTCAAAAAGGGAATTAGACTGCAACTTGATATTAATGGTTAGGGGAGAGGGCAGGAGAATGAAATGCTCATTTGGAGAGCCAGTGCAAAAACAATGGGCCAAAGAGTCACCTTCTACGTTGTAAAAATTCCGTGACTGCTGTAAAGAATGAAAGTTAAGCTGCAAAACAAAGTGGCTGTATGTAAAAATAAATGTAATTTTAGCGGGACAACTTTTCTCCCATGTAATGAAGATTTCTTCTTTCTTTCCTGCCTCCCTCTTGTCCTCCCTTTTGCTACCCCTCTCTTCCTCTTTCTTTTGGCCAATGGGGCAGGGTAATGTTAATGAATGGAGTAGTTAATTCATAAAATCCTACAGTGCAGAAAGAGACCTCTTGGCTCATTGAGTCTGCACCGACACAATCCCAACCAGGCCCTATTCCCATAACCCCATGCATTTACCCTAGCTAGTTGCCCTGACAGTAAGGGGAAATTTAGCACGGCCAATACACCTAACCCAGACATTTTTGGACTGTGGAAGGAAACTGGAGCTTGATGTTGGAATCCAAACTTGATGGAATGCTAGGAGACTTACAAGCCAGTTAGTTTCACAGGAGAATCACTCCCAGAGTACATTCACCTTGGTGACATTTGCAAGTTGGAGATAGGTGCACTAGCTATTAAAGCAGAATGGTTGTTTAAAACAGCGGTTAATGACTAACTACACATGTAGACACGGGGAGAATGTACAAACTCCGCACAGGCAGTGACCCAAGCTGGGAATCGAACATGAGTCTTTGGTGCTATGATGCAGCAGTGTTAACCACTATGTCATCGTGCCATTTGGGGATCAAATGACAGCATCAAGAACTCCAGTGACAGGAATAACATGGCTTACATAGAAATCCTTCTATTTTACTCAAAAAAAAAACTCAGAAGAGCATCCCAAAGTGTTCTGCATTCAGGTGCTCAAATTTTCAACTTCCATGTCATGCCTATCTATGAAAGGTTGTTATTTAGTTTGAAATGAGGGCATTTTTGTGCAGCGAGCGCCGTCTTCCTTGGAACTAAATCGAGACTTGGCAAATGATTTAATGTTGAACTCTTACAAGCACAAAATAAATGAAATTACAGGTCAGGTTTAAAGTCTTTCCTCAGAGGTGAAGGAACTCATTGTCCTATAACCCACTAAAGCATTAGCTATCTTTCCAAACTGCTCCTTAAAAATTGTGTCCCAGTATTCCTTTGGATTGTAATTAGTGGTGCTGCTGGCACAGTCGGAAAGAGATAATCCTGACCTTCAGAGGAAGTGAAAGTCTGGAGGGATTTATAACCGGCAGCTGAATCAATATCACCCATTTCACACTATTATCCACAATTTAACATTTCCCAAAATGGGTGCGGCATTTGTGGAACATGAAATCCAGGCATTCAGTAGATTAATCCACAGGACATGAGATATGCACAGCCACTCAAAGAGGATTTTTATATGGGTGGGGAACAGGGAGTGAGTAGGCAATTAAGTACCCAACACGTTCCATCAAGTTTGGATCCCAACATCATTCTGCCCACTCTCCAGGTTTCATCAGGGCAGGTTTGTAGCCAAGCAAGAAATCCATTTGGAGCTAAGTCATTACAATATACAAATAGTCATTAACTACTGTTTTAAACAATCATCCTGCTTTAATAGTCAGTGCACCTATCTCCAACTTACAAATGTCACCGAAGCGAATATACTCTGGGGAGGACTTCACCAGTGAAACTAATAGGCTTGTTATTCTTCTAGCAGTGAAAATAAAGAGTTATAACTATAGCCAGTCAAGAGGCTGGTGCTCACATAGCTCTTTATCAAATTCTCCACACGCTGCTTATCAGGAGATTGCCAGCTTCTTGGGTGTTAGTTCATTTACCTTGGACCTCACTCACCTTCAGCTACCATTCTCTGCTACCAGCCTTCACCATGGCATGGAAGCTGCTTGACAATGGACCTCAGAGCAACAATGCCACCACCAATAGTATCCAGCAGCAGCAGGAGCAACACACCAGTGGCAGCACCAGTTGCCTCCTCAGCCACAAACTGTTCCACAGAGTAGAGATGATGAGCATACAGATGCAACTCCAAGGAGACATTACCACCCCCAACAGAGTGAGAAGTGACAAAGGATCAGCTCTCTAGACAATTCAGAGCACCAGGGCTTCAGCAGGCTAAGGCGCTCACAGCAGCTTGTTGCTGAAATCTGCAGCTTCCGAGAACAAGATCTCTTGGGCCATTGGACCATGTGGGCATGTGTTGCCAGTGGTTGTCGAGGTGGCTACCACTGGAAAACCGATCCATCAGCAACTTCACCACCATCTCCCCATTCCACCCAGGTCATTACCTCTTCATGAAGGTGCACATGCTCTTCTCCTGCAAGAGAGTTAGAACTGGATTTTGTAGAAAATAATGGTGAGGACTGTTGCCTCACAGCGCCAGGGACCCAGATTCGATTTCCAGCTTGGTTCACTGTCTGTGTGGAGTCTGCACGTTCACCCCGTGTCTGCATGGGTTTCCTCTGGGTGCTCCGGTTTCCTCCCACACTACAAAGATGTGCGGGTTAGGTGTATTAGCCATGATAAGTTTCCCCTTATTGTCAGGGGGACTAGCTAGTGTAAATGCATGGGGATAGGTCCTTGGTGGGATTATGATCAGTGCAGAATTGATGGGCTGAGTGGCCTCCTTCTGCACTGTCAGCATTTTATGTACAGGGTGACTGTGAGGCATGGGTGTGAGAGGGCAGAAGGATGAGCAATGTACTGGGGAGGGTATTGCAGGAAATACTGGGAAAATCTTGAGTTTGGGCTTGGGTATTTAATTCCCAAAATATTCCCTCTGAAAATGGTACGCCACTCATTTTACCCATGCTCCTCAGACCCTGAATCCTCTTGGTTTACTGTCTCCATATTGCTGCTAACTTTCTTGGCTTCTTTCATGCATTCCCCAGAAAGTTTGGCCTCTTCTTCTCATCCCTGGGAAAGGTCATCTCATTGCAGTGCTTTGGACACTGCAGCTGAGAGACATGGCGGGTTGGGTCTCCTGTCTATTCCTGTGGTTGTTGCAGTCTCAGAAAATCCTGTGCAGTTCAGCTATTGTAACCCCTGCTGCTGTCTCTGTAATTAGAAATCCATCCTTTGACAAATCATCCCATCGATCCTCCCAATTGTCCAGTAAGCCCAGAGGTGGAATTCTAATACCGTAATTCAGTTAAAGTGTCAGAGCCACATTTGTTGCATCTGTCAATGGGTTTTTGACCTGCTACAGAGTACACTACTTTACCTGGGACCATAGAATCCATACAGTGCCAGAGCAGGTCATTCACCCCATCGAATTTGCACCAACTCTCCAACAAAGCATTCCACCCTAAACTATACATCTTGGGACACTAAGGAGTAGTTCAGCATGGCCAATCCACCTAACTGTCATTGAAAATTCTGCCCATGGACTCCTGGGGAAGACAACCAAACTCGAAACATAAATCAAATCAAACTTCAAGACATTAATTCATTCTTACAATTTGCACTATTGAACTCTGAGCTGTTCTTTTGAAAGATGACTCATTATAACAAAGGGAACATTGTGTTCCACAAAGTCTTTAATACAAAGTCTATACATATCCTTATAATCTTCAATTCTATTGTTAACCAGATACCTATCTAACTCTTTTAAAAGGGTTAATCATGCAGCCATAACTGTTTTCCCAGATATCTTGTGCTCTTACTAAAAAATAATCTTCTAATCTCTTGTTTCATTTGAGGCTTCCTAATATTGTGCGCATGTTTTCCAGTGATGTGATCACAGTCTGGACTACATGACTTGCTCGAGTCTATATGACCTTTATTTCTTATAACTTCAAACTGAATCATATTATTCCCTCAATGTTCTTTCCTGTAATGGAAGCAAGCTGAGTCTCAGAGTTTAACAATCTGGCTTGCTGTTCATTAAACTCTCCAATGCATCAGTGTTTCTTTGTAGAATTGTAGATTCCGGCCTTGGGTGACCGTCTGTGTGGAGTTTGTACATTCTCCCTGTGTCTCTGTGGGTGTCCTCCCACGCTCCAAAGATGTGAAAGTTAGGTTGATTGGCCAATGGGGATTAGTGGGGTAAATACGTGGGGTTATGGGGATAGGATATGGGTGGAATTGTTGTCGGTGCAGGCTCGATGGGTCAAATGGCTTCCTTCTGCACTGTAGGGATATGTGATTCAATTAAAACAGCACAATATAGTCACACACAAAAAACACACAATATAGTCTCAGCAACAAATTATATGGAACTTGACTTACATATCTTGAAGATGTTTGAGTATTGGATATTTCAGTGAAAGATCTGTAATCACACCAGATACTATTCCTTTCCACCATTTGGTTCCAGACACTCACTTATTCCGTACCATTGTTAATTTGCAAGTTTATTATCTTTGCAATTATAGCTTTGTTAACATGTTTCTGTCATCTCTTAGCTAATTTTTGATTTGTCCATATCTCTTGTCCAGAATACTCTGTCAGATTTTGTTCAATAAAGCTCCTGTGAAGTTGCTTGGACCATTTTACAAATGTAATGATGCAATGCAAATGGAAGTTGTTATTATTGATTTTGCACAAAGGTCAGACCTAGATACTATCCCTTGCTATTAATGAAATATATGGAGGGATGAATCTTCATGTACTCCTGAAATGAGCTCTCCAGTAAGAGCTTCTTCCAATTATCATCAGCTATCATCTATGTTTAATTACTTTATAATGGCTCAGACTATATGGAAACATTCTCTTTCCAGTGACTGAAGGATTTAGAATGATGGGACATAGACACTCAGGTAGAATGTCAGAGACTTAGGACTGAGAGTAGGAGAAACCTTTTACACAGTGTATTGTGAGGCTGCAGAACATTGGGGTCCATTTAGCTCAGTTGGCTTGGCAACTGGCTAGTAATACAGCGTGACACCAACTTTAGGGGTTCAATTCCTGTACTGGCTGAGGTTATGAAGGCCTGGCCTTCTGAACCATGCCCCTTGCCTGAGGTGTGGTGCTCCTCAGGTTAAGTCACCATCAGTGTTGGTTAGGTGCACTGGCCATGCTCTCCCCTTCAGAATGGAGAGCAGCCTATGGTCATCTGGGACCACAGTGACCCTTTTACTACTAAAATTAGTATCTGAAACAGAGACCTGTTAAGAACATTCTATATACATGGTCAAAAGAAAGGAGGAATAAATTAGGTTAGAAACAGAGCAAGCGCTTTGGACTGAACTACTGCTAAAATTGAAGGTGAAAAGTGCAAACACAAGCTTGTTGGGCTGAATGGCCACTTTCTGTCGTGAAATATAATGTAATTCAATGCAAAACAAATGTTCACTACTGCAAGCTTGATTGCCCTTAATTCATCTCATTTTAAATGACTAAAAAGTTGATTTATTATTGTTGCAAGTAGGCTTTCATTAACACTGCAATGAAGTAACTATGAAAATTCCCTAGTCATCACACTCTGGTGCCTGTTTGGATACACAGACAGAATTTAGCATGGTTAGTGCACCTAACCAACACGTCTTTCAGACTGCGGGAGGAAACCGGAGCAAACCCATGCAGATACGGGGAGAATATGCAGGCTGGTAAATGAACCCAGCTCCCTAGCACTGTGAGGTGGCACCACTAACCACTGTGCCATTGTGCCAACTAGCCTGGAAAACATGATTATTGCTTTCTGAAAACCCATACAAATGATATTTGGCTTGTTGCCATTGTCCACTAGATTTTGGAGGCCTGATTTATTGTCTTTAAGCTCAAATTGACTGCTTCTTATGGCCAATGCAATCTTTAGATGCACATTGACAGAATCTATAAAACACTTTCCATTATCTGTCTAAGCTGGATTTGAGCCATTATTCAAAAACATTGGCGGCTTTTCCACACTCCTTCCTTCAGGTTTGCATATGAAATATTAAAATTTTGGATACAGATGAGACAAAATGAAAAAAAGGAAAATTTTAAAAAATGATTCAGTGAACAGAAAGGGTTGGAAAGATTGTACAGGGAAGAAATAGTTGCTCATTGCACCAAATACACAATGATCTCTTGGGGCAGATTTAAAAGTCAGTGAGAGAGCAAGGGAGAACTGGAACAATTCCTTCCAATGCCATAAGAGTCAGCAGAAAATGAGAAAGTGAGTTAAAACCCAAAGGAGCTGTTCAGTATTGTATAGGAGAATGAATATTATCTGATAAGCATACAATTAGGGCTGGGCCACCAATATTGGGATGCCCACATCCAAGGACAAATAGAAACAAAAAATAGGACAGCATGATGACACAGTGGTTAGCACTGCTGCTTCATAATGCTGGATACTAGGTTCAATTCTGGCCTCGGATCACTGCCCATGTGGAGTTTGCACATTCTCCCCATGTCTGAGTAGGTTTCTTCTGGGTCCTCTAGCTTCCTCCCACAGTCCAAAATTGTGCGGGTTAAATTTATTGGCCATGTTGGTCAGGGGCATTAGCAGGGTAAATGTGTGGGATTACGGGATTAGAGCCTGGGTGGGGTTGTGGTTGGTACAAAGTCGATGGACCAAATGGCCTTCTTCTGTACTGTAGGGATTCTATGAAATACTAACCTGTTTCTGGAAGGCCTTTAATAAAACAATGACATTATGCTATCCAACATTAAACACATGTTTTGTGTCATATGTCTGCTTCAAGATTTTGATGATCATGAAGCAGAGATTCCATCAGGATTAAAATTTTGATTTGACAACCACAAGACTATAAGATAAAGGAGCAGAATTAGGCCACTCACGTCTGCTTCACCATTCAATCAATACCAATATTTTTCTCATCCCCATTCTCCTGCCTTTCCCCATAACCCCTGATCCCCTTAAAAATCAATTATTCCCTGTCTTAAAGACACTCAATGACCTGGCCTCCACAGCCTTCTGTGGCAAAGAGTTCCACAGATTCACCACTCTTTGGCTGAAGAAGTTCCTCCTCATCTCTGTTTTAAAGGATCTTCCCTTTAGCCTGAGGTTGTGCCTTCTGGTTCTAGTGAACAAACAAAACAAAATTTCAAGAAAAGTGTTCAATAACTGGGTGAGCTAATATTGTGCATGTTACACTCTTGCCAAATGTTGAACGAACTCCAATGAGTTGACAACCCAGTATATTGTTTGGGATGACTGAACCATATTCCAGCAAAGCACTGAGGATGATCTGAACAAGTGGAATGCTAGGAAAGGTTAACAGACTGAAAGCAGACAATTGTTGTTCCAATTTTTAAGAAGCTGGCAACATTCATGCTTGGCAATTTTACATCCATTAGCCTGATATCTATAATCAGAAGACAAATTAAATCAATAATCAGGAACAAATGGAAGTGTACTTGTATGAAAATTACCAAATAAATGCCAGGCAATATGGTTCCCAAAGGGGTTGAGCTGCAATAAACCTCCCAAATAGCAAAAATAATTGGTAGCAAAAGACATGTGCATCTCTCTCTGAGGGGCAATTTGCTGTGGCCAAGCCATCTAATCTGCATGTCTTTGGACTGTGGGAGCACTTGGTGCAAACCAACACAGACAGTGGGAGAATGTGCAAACTCCACACAGACAGACACCCAAACTGGAATTGAACCGGGGTCCCTGGTGCTATGAGGCAGCAGTGCTATCCACTGTGCCACAACAAGACATGCATATAAGTTAAGGGAGATAAAGCAGAGGATAGTTGTAACTGCAGTTGGCATTATGGTTGTGTGGTGTTAGAATCATAGAATCCCCACAGTGCAGAAGGAAGCCATTTGACCTATTGAGCCTACATTGACACTAATCCCTCCCAGGCCTTATCCCTGTAACCCTACATATTTACCCTGCTAATCACCCTGACACTAAGGGACAAGTTCACATGGCCAAATCAACCTGACTAGCACATCTTTGGATTGTGCGAGGAAACTGGAGCATCCAAAGGAAACCCACGCAGACACAGGGAAAACGTACAAACTCCACACAGTCACCCAAGGCTGGAATTGGACCCGGTTCCCTGGCGCTAAGGCAGCAGTGCTAACCATTGTGCCATTGTGCATAATGTTACTAGGCTAGTAATCTAGCGACCCAGACAAATACCCAGATACCAACACAGTGGCACAGTGATTAACACTGCTGCCTCACAGGGATCCAGGTTCAATTCTGGCCTCGGGTGCTCAGATTTCCTCTCACACTTCAAAGATGTGCGGGTTAGGTTGACTGGCCATGCTAAATTGACGATAGTGTTAAGGGGATTAGCGGGGTAAATGTGTGGGGTTACGGGAATAGGGACTGGGTTGGATTGTGGTTGGTACAGACCTGATGGGCCAAATGGTCTTCTTCTGCACTGTGGGAATTTTATGATTCTATGAATGTGAGTTCAAACCCTATAATGGCAGCTGAATTGAGCAAATTAATTCAATTAATTAATAAATTCAGTTAAAATCAGTTTCAGTAAAAATCTGGCATTGAAAACTAATCTCAATAATGGTGTCATAAAAGTACTATTGATTGTTGGAAAAACCCATTTGATTCACAATGCCCTTTAGGGAAGGAAATCTGCTGGCCTCACCTGCTCCGCACGTGACTCCAGGCCCACTGCAATGCCATTGACTCTTAAATTGCCCTCTGAAATGGCCCAGTAAGTCACTCAATTTAAGGGCAATTACGGATGAGCAACAAATGCTGAAATGAAAACAGAAAATGCTGGAAAAGCTCAGCAGATCTGACAGCATCTATGGGGATAGCATAAAGCCAATGTTACGAGCCTAGATGACCCTTCATCAGAGCTGAGAGCGCAAAGAATCAGAAAGAAATCCCACAACACCAGTTTAAAGTCCAAACAGGTTTATTTGGAGGAAAAGCCGCAAGCTTTCAGGACAGCCTTTCTCCCAGCCGCCTGACGAAGGGACAGGCTGTCCCGAAAGCTTGCGACTTTTGCTACAAATAAACCTGTTTGGACTTTAAACTGGTGTTGTGGGATTTCTTTCTGTTTTACCCCAGTCCAACGCCGGCATCTCCACAGCAAAGAGAAGCAGCAGAGCTGTGGAATTGGACAAAAGCAATGTAATTAAGGTACAGAAGGCTAAGAATGCACTAAGGGTGTCCATTAAGTAATCAGAATGTGAGAATGGCAGAAGAGAAGTACAGATTGCCTGAGGAATGTGACAGTTGCACTGAAGGAGTGGGGGTGTTTGGGGGGTGTGGGAGGTGGTTGGTGGTGGGGGAGGGTGTGGAAAGACGGAGAGCTGGAATGGAGAAGTGGGAAAATAGAAGTGAGAAAGAAGGATGATAAATGAGATGAAATGGAATGGAATAAAATAAATGGAAATGGGGTGAAGGTGGAGGCGAGAGTTCATGTTCTGAAGTTGTTGAACTCAATGTTCAGTTCAGAAGGCTGTAAAGTGCCCAATCAGAAGATAGAAAACATAGAAATCCTACAATGCAGGAAGAGGCCATTTGGCCCATCGAGTCTGCACTGACCACAATCCCACCCAGGCCCTACCCCCATATACCTACATAGTTACCTGCTAATCCCTCTAACCTACACATCTCAGGACGCTAAGGGGCAATTTTAGCCTGGCCAATCAACCTAACCCGCACATCTTTGGACTGTGGGAGGAAACCAGAGCACCCACTGGAAACCCACACAGACATGAGGAGAATGTGCAAACTCCGCACAGACAGTGACCCAAGCTGGGAATCAAACCCAGGTCCCTGGAGCTGTGAAGCAGCAGTGCTAACCACTGTGCTACCATGCCCTGAAGTGCTGTTCCTTCAGTTTGCATTGGGGTTTGCTAAAGCATTGCAAAAGGCCAAAGAGAGGCATGTGGACAGGAGAGCAGGGTGATGTGTTCAAGTGGCAAGTGACAGGAAGGTCTGGATCCTGCTTGCGGACAGACCAAAGGTGTTCAGCAAAGCGGTCGCTCAGTCTGCATTTGGTTTCTCTGAAGTAAAGTAGACCACATTGGAAGCAGCGAATGCAGTAGGCCATTTTGAAGGAGGTGCATGTGAAGCTCTGGATGGTGAGCAGGGAGGAGGTAAAGAGGCACCTTCTATGATTGCATGGGGAGGTGCCATAGGCAGGGAGTGAGGTATTGGGTGTAATGGAGGAGTCGAGCAGGATGTCCCAGAGGGAGTGGTCCCTGTGGAATGCCAACAGAGGGGGTGAGGAGAAGACGTGTTGGGTAATGGCATCACGCTGAAGTTGTCAGAAATGGCGAAGGACGATCTTTTGAATGTTTTTTATTTAATTTCAATTCATCTTATTTTATTTTATCTTATTTCATCTGATTCTCCATTCCAGCTCTCCTTGTTTCCACTCCCTCCCGCCCTCCTTCAGTGTAACTGCCATATTCCTCAGGCATTTTAATACATTAGCATGTCATCAGCGAGTATTCTCTCTGAAACCTTTCCACACACCAGTGTGACACCATGTTAGCACCATTGATAAACAGGTCTACCTAGATGTGAACCTGTCATAGGGGTCTCCCCGGGGTCATAGAGGTAAATATAAATCGCCCAGGGAGAGGGACATGGCCAGATTGTGGCCTGGCACTGCCCAGAGCACTGCTCCCTTGGGACAGGTTAGCACTGGGACATTGATACCATGCCAATGACTACCAAGTGGTGCACACCAGTGGGAGCCTCATGGAGGCGTAGATTAATTTAGATGTGGTGGTGGCTGGGTGTGAACATAGGAGCGGGGATGCCTGTGATGGCCTTTGGAGGGAAAGGAAAGGGGGGGGACGTTGGTGAAGGTGGGTGCTGGCTCAGGCTGTGTGCGTGTGTGTGTGTGTGTGTGTGTGTGTGTGCGTGTGTGCGTGCGTGGGGAGGGGGGGGAGGGAGGGGTTGGTGTGGGATGTTGGGGGTGCGAGGGAATGGGAAGCTGGTAATGATTGGGCAGTGGCAGGGAAGAAGAGGCCGATTATTGGGATGATCTGGAGATAAAACTCAACGGTTTCTCTGGAGAAAATCACACCACTTTTCTCACCAGAAACAACATTCTGCCAATTTTTATTAATATTTCACCTGCACATATTGGAAATTTAAGTTCACTTCACACTGCTTGCAACTCTCCAGTCATTAGACTTCTAGCTGTACAATGGATTGGGAATCATGTAAAATGTGCACTTGGTTTTCCAGTACGCATTGAGGCCAACCAAGATTTCCTTTCTATAGTAGAGGTTTAAAAATATCCTCAAGTTTGTATAGGGTTGAGCAGTGGCAGATAGAATTTTGTCGAATCAAATGTTATTATTGGGAGGTCTATCTACTCTAGCAGTTGAGTAAAGTTTATTGGAAAGAAATGGAAGAGATCTAGACATGACTCTCGCCTCACTGTGTCCAAACTGTCTGAGGCAGCGATAGGCAAGGTGACCAGATTACTGGAGTATATAACCAAATTAATAAAACTCATCTTGGGGCTGTACTGGCCATTATTGCAGTGTAAAATACAACTCTTGTTGGTGCAACATGAGGGCCAGCCAGTCACTATGATCATTGTGTAGAAGACCAAAGTTGTTCCAGATGTTATAAGCTCTCATTAGGTATTCAGCACAGAAGTAGGCCATTCTGCCCAACCAGTCAATGTTGGTGTTTATGCCCCACTTGAGCCTTCTCCCATCTTTCCTCATTTACATTTGCCATCGTAATTATCTATATGCTTATCTAACGGCACGGTGACACAGTGGTTAGCAGAGCTGCCTCACAGCACAAGGGACCTGGAATTAATTCCTGGCTTGGGTTACTGTCTGTGCGGAGTCTGCATGTTCTCCCCAGTGTCTGCGTGGGTTTCTTCTGGATGCTCCAGTTTCCTCCCACAATCTGAAAGAAGTGCTGATTTAGCATTGGCCATGCTAAATTCTCCCTCAGTGTACCCAAACAGATGCCGGACTGTAGGGAATTCTCATGGCAACTCCATTGCAGTGTCGATGTAAGCCTACTTGTGTCACTAATAGCTAAACTTTCCTCTTAAATGCATCCATACCATCACTCCCTGCAGTGGCAAGTTCCACATTCTCGCCATTCTTTGGCTGAAGAAGTTTCTTCTGAATTCCTTGGTGACTTTCTTATGTTGATGGCCACTAACAATGTTCTTCCCCACAAGAAGAAACATTCTCACTCTCAACTCTATCAAAACTTGCCAGAATTTTAAATACCTCTATTTGGTCACTCCTTAGCCTTCTTTTATCAAAAGAAAAGAGATCCAACCCTTTGATCCTTTCCTGTTTCGCATATCCATGCATTTCTAGGATTACTTTTATAAATCCTCTCCGCACCCTTTCCATACAACCTTTCATATAATATGGTGACCAGAACTGCAGGTAATACTTTAAATGTGGTCTACCCAAGCTATGACAAATAATTAGGTTAGCTGGGCTAAATTTTGAAAAAGAGACATCCAGAGTTACCTTGTAGAGCTATTTAAGACACTTAATGGAGTAGAGAATGTAAACATGAAACAATATCTTCCGATAAACTGTGGCAGCAGGACAAGAAAATATTCATTCAACATTGTGAGGTCAAGTTTAGGACAGATGTCAGGAAGTATTTCTTTACACTAGAAGGTTATCAGAAAGATGGCTGAGACAGGACACTAGTCCAAATGTTGTGATGAAGAGAGTGCAGGGTTGGTATTTGGGAAATCAAACACTTTTACATCTGTGGCTGTTAACACATTTAAAACAGAATTGAATGAGAAATTAAGAGGAAACTTGCAAAGAGAGAAAAGAAAAGAACTATTAAGAGAAGAGTTGATCACCTACCACTGACATAAGTGAAATGATCTGAGTAATTTCTTCTCCATTGTGCTTTCTATGACTTTAAATAGACTGATAGCCTTTTTTAATTGAAACCTATTTTTGTGATTTTGTGGAAACAGTTTTGTCTGAATGTTGCACCATCCTCAATGCTATTTTAAGTTAATTTGAAAGTTTATTTATTAATCACAACTAGGCTCACATCAATACTGCAATGAGGTTACTGTGAAAATCCCTTAGTTGTCACACTCTGCGTACGCCGGGAAAAAATTTAACCTGGCCAATGCACCTAATCAGCACGTCTTTCAGACTGTGGGAGGAAACCAGAGCATCCAGAGGAAACCAATGCAGACATGGGAAGAACGTGCAAACTCCACACAGACCAGGAATTGAACCCTGGCGCCGTGAGGCAGCAGTGCCACTGTACCGACCCACTTTTTCCCCATTCTCAGTGTTACAATATTTCTTGTTTTCCAGTCTTCATTTTACTTAGCTGCCAACTCTCTTTATCGTTGTTGGCTCTTTCCTGTCTCTTCTCCAGTTTCTAGCAACTATAGTATTTTCCCAATTCTCTCTTCCCTTGCCAAACTGAATTAAGATGCTGCACTCAGCAGTAAAAATAGATTGATTCCATTCTGCATGATTGATTTCAAACTTTGCTAGAGCTCCATTTTTTCAGACGTAAAAGAGGCACCATCTGTGTAAAGAAAAGTCAGGAAAATCTTTCCCCACTGTGTATGAGAGCACGGTGTAATTATGTAACAATGCCGAAAGATTTCATAGCTTCACTTGCTTATATAATCCCATTAGGGTAAAAATTACACCTTTTCTTCCCTAAACACCAGGAGGTTTCAAAAACACATTTTGTGAATGAAGAATCCCTTTGGAATTATATTTTTGTTTGGTAATGTAACATTCTGTAGCTAAGAAGTTGGCTGGTAACCTGATTGGTATTTCCTGCAACTGCTGAATGAAATTTGGAAATTCTTATGGGCCAGAGTTTTACTGGCATGCCCACCCTGTAATTAGGGTGGGCAAGGCTCACAGACCGGAATCTCCATTGGCCTTGGGTGGGATTTTACGAACCTCACCCAGGCGAGTTCATAAACTACTGGCCATAGAGAGGATGATGCAGAAATCCACCCTGTAACAGGCAGATACACCAAATTTGCAATTTCATGGCTCAACATAGTAGGATTTGAACTGATGACTCCTTGATTGATAGTCTGGTGCCCCAACTATTAAACTTCCATCTCTTTAGCTCCCTTGCTAACCTCCTGGGGATAATATTAACTTAATTGGGGAAAAAAGAACTAACAGAGAGCCTGCCTGTTGTGAGGTCAATGAAAAGTAAAATTGGGCCAGGATGTGAAACAAAAAGTTGATGTATGCCTGACAGTTTCCACTTGGCTGGGTTCATTTAAAATTAACCCTATTCTCTCACTTTTTCTTTTCCTCTCTTTCACCCTTTCCCATTCATCTCCAGTCTGGATTTTTCTCTTTTTATTTGCCTCTTCTCCTTCCATTACAACTCTTTCTTAGCACTACCCCTTCTGATAATATCAACAACAACAACATTGCATTCGAATAGCGTCTTTAACTTGTAAAATATTCTAAGGAGCTTCATAAGAACATTGTCACACAAAATCTGACACCAAGCCACATATGGAGTCATTAGACCACATGATCTAAAGCTTGATCAAAAAGGCAAATTCAAAGATGCATTTGAAAGGAGGTAGCAAGGTGGGGAGCTTTACAAAAAGAAATTCAGAACTTAGAGTCAGGGCAGCTGAAGGTCTCTAATATATCATAAAGATAGTCAACTTCCATTCCAACAATTTTGCTTTCTAAATTTGTACATTCTCCAACCGTCCTTGTGGCTAAAGGAGTCAAGGGCTATGGGGAGAAAGCGAGAGTGGGATACTAGAAATGCATGATCATATTGAATGATGGTACAGGCTTATTTTCTATATTTTAATATTTTGATATTTATTTGTACCAACAATTTGGAGAAGGAGAATTTTCCAAACAAAATGGGAACATGTCAGGTTCTGACTGAAACATAGTCATGTTTTCTTGTCAAATCTTCTGACACTGTGTTTAAAAAAAAACTTGATGTTGGAGAGAATGAATGAACAGAGTCTTTTGTGACTGTATAAAACTTCAACAAAAACAACTTTATTCAACATGCATGAGGGACAACAGAACTCGGAGCTGTAATTCCAGCTTGCTTCTGAGCTACTTTGCAAATCATAGGTTCTTACAAATTCTTATATCCTTTTTTTAAGTTACAAAGCATTACATTTACATTAAGTCATCACATTATTATTTTGAATTTGTTACAGTTCTGTTTTGATCACATTATGAAGATCCATTGTCCTGTGTGCTTTAAGTTTAACTATTTTCTGGACATGTCCTTTCTACCTGTTTGCAATATCAAAGCATTGTGTTTGTCAAAGTGATTTCAATGGTGTGTTAATTCTCAGTAAGAAGTCTGACAACACCAGGTTTAAGTCCAACCGATTTCGGTTAGACTTAAACCTGGTGTTGTCAGACTTCTTACTGTGTTTACCCCAGTCCAACGCCGGCATCGCCACATCATGTTAATTCTCCCCATTTTCTTGATACTTGATTAGTTTCCACAATGTTTCCTCTAGATATTGTGGAGTCTCATTAAGCTGTATCGATTCTCCAACTCCTGCCATGCCATCGGGAAGATCTCACCTGGGGTGCAATTGTGTTAATGCTGTCTGGGATGTGGTAATTTGTCGTGTCTGCCTACAGTATGTGTGAATACCACAGTCAGACAGTCTGTTTAACCCTTTCCATTCATTCCTCTCCTGTTGCAGCCCTACGCCCTGGGTTTATCCTACTACACTTGGGGTCTGGTTTGTGCTGTCATTCTGGTGGGGCTGGGCCTGATTGAGGTAGCAAGGCCAGTTCCACAGAGATTGGGGCGCTTTTTTTTTATAAAGGACACCTGATCTGTGAAAATAATTGACTTCCTTCCATCACCCATGGCCACGAAGGACTCCCTCACCCCTTCCGCCACAATCTGTGGGGTGACCGACTCCTCTGTCGTGTTCATATTGGGGGGAAACTTTCCTCCTTCCCACCCTTGCTATCCTCAGCATGCATCCATATCTCCCCCCCCCCCCCCCACCAACAAACATATTGGGACCCCATTCTATGGAGGAGTGCAAGCCCTCTGGTAGTGCCTCAGTGCCCACTTTAGTATCCTCTGACACTAACCCTGACAATGCCAGGGGGCAATGGCCAGCCTTGGCACTCCAGGCACATCCACACCCCTGAAGTGGTCCTCGTGATTGATTTTCATTTCCTGGATTCGGGCCGGGGATTGTGGGAAGTGGTGCAGGGGTGGGAGGGAGCATACAGAGTAAAGTTATTTAATCACCTTTGAATTGATTTAAGTCAATGAGCATGAATCTGTTTATGTTGCCAAGGAGGTGGGGGGCGGGGGGTGAGGAATATCTCAAACTGGGATCTTGCCAACACAAATAGCTTCCTTGCCCTCTTGCAAGATTTGGCAGCTGTAACCAGAGGTGCCAGAGGTGAACAGGCTTGAAAAATCTTGCCTGTGATTTTTTTTAAGTAGTTATCTGTACTGCTTTGAACTGGATCCCAGAGACAGTGGAGGTTGACTTTGGGGCTGCATTTTACATGTCTCTGTCAGGTGTGTTTCCAGCAGATGGCATGTAAAATTACACAGGTGCCCATTCCACCCGAGATCCTACCCAACTCCGCACTCACCCCCATAATGGACGGGGTGAGTGGGTGCCAAAATCAGCAGCCTGCCCACCATTTTCAAACGGATAATTATGCTTTAATTGGGGTTCTGACCAGTGGAATTATCTAGGCGTTTGACCCTGATAATATGCTGCACGTTTCATAAAATGTTTGACATGAGCAGCCAGGCAGAAAGCGGGCAATCAAATTTTTGAAATAACTTCAGGAAGAGAGGGAGGTTGGATGTTCTTGTGTTGCCCTTTGTGTATCAAAAAATCGAACACCACAAAAAATTGAACCCCACCTTTCTCCAGAGTCTTAAACCCACAGGCCCCATTCTGTAACCCCTCTCTGACCAGCCAAAACCCTCCCTGCCCAAGACCCCAGTAATTACTGCTTCTCTGACAATACTTAATGGAAAGAGTATAACATTCTGATCTCAGCCATGTAGAGAGGCAGCTCATCTTAGTTGAGGGATGCTACAATGTTCTCTCAGCCTCGATTAGGAAGGTAAACTGGCAGTGGAAGGTGGGTTCTAATCACGATCTAGTTGTTACAGTCAGAAGTAAATGTGTGATGATGTCCTGCGAGGAAAGTGCCAGGTTTGGGTAAGAAAATCCCTTGTGCTTCAATGACTACAATGCCTCACAGTGCCATAGACCTGGGGTAAATTCTGGAGTTCAGTGGCTCCATTGGGCCTTATTCTTCCTCATTGATGTCCCAGCAATGGCCCCCTTGGCACTGCTGGGATTGTTGGAGCTGCCAGCTGATAGGTGAGCTGTCAGCTTCTGGGATGGGCAGTGATGGGCAGAAGTCCCACGTGGTCCTTGTTTTTTTAAATTCAATTGTGGATCATGGGCGTCGCTGGCTGGCCAGCATTGATTACCCATCCCTAGTTGCCCTTGAGAAGATGGTGGCGAGCTGCCTTCTTGAAACGCTGCAGTCCATGTACTGTGGGTTGACCCACAATGATTTTAGGGAGGGAATTACAGGATTTTGACCCAATGATGCGAAGGAACGGCGATATATTTCCAAGTGAGGATGGTGAGTGGCTTGGAGAGGAACATGCAGGTGGTGGTGTTACCATGTGTTCGTTGCCCTTGTCCTTCTCAATGGATGTGGTTGTGGGCTTGGAAGGTGCTGACTAAGAATCTTTGGTGATCTTGTCTAAGGACCTTAGCCTGTCTGCAATGCATTCTGGCTGCAGGGTGATCTGGCATGGAGCAAGTTTGCTTCCTGGAACTGGGAATTGGTTGTTCATTTATGAACAAATAACTTACAAACTTTTTTATATAGTTGACCCGTAATAAACACAGAACTATACTTTGCCAAGATAGCATTCTGCTATAAACCATTAATGAAAATGGCTGATCAGCAAATTTGGATCAAAAGCCCAATTAATCAGTCATTCCAAAATATATCATCTGAAAGCAAAACAATAAACACTGAACAAAAACATATATTTTGTACAAAAGTAATTATTTCCTCCAAAATTATTGACGAAAATTTGGATTAAAATTACTGCTTCTCTGACAATGCTTAATAGAATGAGAATAACATTCTGATCTCGGCTATGTAGAGAGGCAGCTCATCTTAGCTGAGGGATGCTACAATGTTCTCTCAGCCTAGATTAGGAAGGTAAACTGGCAGTGGAAGGTGGGTTCTAATAAAAATCTGGTTGCTACAGTCAGAAGTAAATGTGTGATGATGCCCTGTGAGCAAAGTGCCAGGCTCGGGTAAAAAAAAATCCCTTGTGGTTCAATAACCACAATGTCTTACACTGCCAGGGACCTGGGGTAAATTCTGGCCCTGGTTTACTATCTTTGTGGAGTTTGTACATCCTCTCCTTGTCTGTGTGGGTTTCCTCCAGGTGCTCTGGTTTCCTCTCGCAGTCCAAAGATGTGCAGGCTAGATTGATTGGCCACGCTAAATTGCCCCTTAGTGTCAAAAGGATTAGTAGAGTAAATACGTAGGGTTTGGGGATTGGGCCTGGGTGGGATTGTTGTCAGTGCAGGCTTAATGCACCGAATGGTCTCCTTCTACACCATCAGGATTCTATGGCCGTCGATGGCCACTGTCAGGATTGAAACACAAGTGGCAACAATTTAGGCATAGCAATGGAAGATATCTCAAAAAATTGACTCATTTTCTTTAGTCTGCATTCAAGAGAATATCAAAAGATCAGGTCAGTTTGAGTGCACACCTGTAAAGGGACGTTTTGAATTTTTCCTTAAGATAAAAGCAAAATACTGCTGATGCTGGAATTTGAAACAAAAACAGAAAATGCTGGAAAATCTCAACAGGTCTGACAGCATTTGTGGAAAGTGAATGGAGCCAGTGTTTTGGAGTCTGCATGATTGCTGTGATAATTGACCCTAGAGTCAGAGGGATTTGTAGAATAAACGTGTGGGGATACGGGAGTGGGACCTTGGTGGGATTGTGGTTGGTACAGACTCAATGGACTATATGACCTCCTTCTGTACTGTAGGGATTCTATAAAGGGTCATCCAGACTCAAAAAGTTGGCTCTGTTCTCTCTCCACAGATGCTGTCAGACTCGCTGAGATTTTCCAGTGTTCTCTGTTTTTGTTGTTGAATTTTGCATTCTTTGTTTTAAGTGGAAGGAAAATGATGTTGGTTCCTTTCGAAATCTGGGTGGTCATTTCTGATTCTGTGCGATGGCGTACCATGAGTGTTAGCGAGTCAACAGCCAATTTTCCATCTCCCAGTTGTTATTACCACTGATATCAATGAAAATAATAGAGGGAAATGCAAACAATTTTGTATCATTGTATAACATGGATTATAATGAACTGCTAACCTTTTTACATTTATCTCAATTATTATTTCCATTGGTATCAGTTGGCAATGCATTATCACCCGTTTTGCACAACTATACAGAGTTGAGACCTATCCACACACTCAAATGCACACTATTTTATAATATTTCCTGTGCCCTGATGATACATGTAAATCTCCTTTCCCTTCAGGGAGGAAAGGAAAAGAGAAGGCCTGAAAATAAAGATTGGTGAGAAAAAAATATTTTCTTTAATTTAATGTAATGGCTTTGTTCATTAGGATTCTATTTAATGGGAGTCAATAGGAAATGATTTACCTGATAGACGTATACAAAGTTATGAGGGGCATGGACAGAGTGGATAATCAGAAGTTTTTTCCCCAGGGTGGAAGAGTCAATTACTAGAGGGCATAGGATGCGAGGGGCAAGGTTTAAAAGAGATGTACGAGGCAAGTTTTTTTTACACAAAGGGTGATGGGTACCTGGAAATCACTGCCGGGGGAGGTAGTGGAAACGGATACGATAGGGACGTCTTGATAAATACATGAATAGGATGGGAATAGAGAGAATATGGTCCCCGGAAGGGTGGGGTTTCAGTTCAGTCAGGCAGTATGATTGGAGAAGGCTTGGAGGGCCGAAGGGCCTGTTTCTATGCTGTAATTTTCTTTCCTCTTTGATTTGGGACATTGGGACGAATGGAAATAGCTTGACACACTGAAATTCTGTATGAGTTAATGGGAATGTTTTGGTGCAGTGGAATTCTGTTGCTGGATCAGGTAACCTGCCTCACTAGCACTAACTGCAAATATTTGTGTAAATTCTTAGGCTAATGTCCCAGTGAATGCTACAAATATTCAGCATGCATCAAGAATATTCAGACTGTGCGTGCCTGGCAGTTTTGTACTTTATAATGATCTTGCTGCACTGAAGCAAATCTGAATGTAATGTGATCAGAATACCATGGTACATGATGCTCCATTACACACTTTAAGGAAGATTTTCTTTTCCCAACATTGAACAAAATAGAATCCTAATGTGCTTAAATAATTGGTGATGTTATTAAGGATCATGTAATGGCACTGAAAGAAAACAACAAATGTTTTTTTCCGATCAATTCATCCCAATTTTGACATGGAAAACTGAAGTTACTCATCAAATCATCCACATTAATGAAAGGTGTCCTGTAATCTGATGCTAAAAGGAAAATAACTGAATTTCAAAATGCATTGGATGTAACCTGGCTGTTTCTGCTGAAGTAAATTTGCCTCACGGGTTCACCAAGCATATCACAAAATGTTTCTCCGCTCTGATTGTTGCTAACCAATTTCATGTTTGCTTGCAATGTTTTGCGGTTGTATTTTGCTGAAATTGGTATACCGAGAAAGGTAACAAAGTAGTCTGCTGACACAGTGCCCCTGGATGCAATGTCGCATGTCAAAGCACGGACCCCCAACTTTCATTTCTGCAAAGGTCTAAATTCTTGAGTCCGAGGCCAGACTTTCTTGGGAAGTGCTTCCTTTCAGGGAAGGAGACTTGGAGGATGAGTCAACCTGCATTTCTTTTGCATACTCTTCTTGGCCAGTTCAAGGTGGCTGTGAGCAAAGGCCAAAGAAGAGGTTGCAAGTCCTCACAATTGAGGAGCAATTAGGTCATGTAGTGGAATGAGGAGAACAACAAAGTTAATAATTATATAGTTATATGGAGTTCCTTTTGTGAGAGCAAACATCTGCATGCTTAATTAAGTGGCATGGTCAATGCTAGGCTATACAGTGTGGTGAACTAAGGCAAGATCAAAGGGAAATGTTTTTGGAGACTTTTAAAATTATCGAAGTGCAGTACAGCAGTAAAGTAACTGAAATATGGGCTTCCAATGATGGACTGGTGAACAGACAATCATTTGGTAGAATTTTACAGTCCCTCCCACTGGTGGAGATCCCACTGAAGTCAACGGACTTTGGAATGGCTCACTACATTTTCCGAACCCTGCCACGATGGGGCTGTAAAATCCCACCCATCCAGATTTGATGGGCACACATGTCAGAATAGGGTGCGGAGAGATCATTGAAGCATTTGAAGATAAGAATCTTGAAGTTCGTTCACTCAGGCGCATGCAGCTTGGCAAGAAGAGGAGTGATGGGTATGTGGAGAAGACACTGACTGCTTAGGTGAAGGCTGAGTACGTTTGAGAGGCAGAAGCTAGCAATGACTGTTTGACACCAAGAAGGTGGAGGCACAAATTAAAATTGCCACAGTGACTGAGGGGGAAATGACTCATACATTAAAGTATGACATAAACATGGGAGTTATTAATAAAGACTGATATACACTTTGGCAGTGATGAGAAATTATATGTTCATGATTGTCAATTCTAAGGCTAACTTCTGCTTCTGTCTGGTTGCCTCCACAGCACGGAAGAGAATTTGCTAGTCCCTTCTGTTGTTGCAGCATGATTTTGCACAAGCCAACGACTTAAAAGAAACAAAAGCAACTTTCCAGTCCGTCATCCTGGCCATAGCATTGTGCATAATGTCGTCGATTCCTGTAATATTGGAGACAATCGTGCTAATAATGGAATTGAATGCTCTCAGCAGGTCTGAGAATGATGCGATTTGGAGACTTTTTTTTGGAAGCGACTAGTTCCGGTCACTTCCAAGACCTGTGTGTGCCTGTTTACAGCACTCAAAAAACTTTTACAGAGCTCCCTAGCTATTTCTTTAATCACCAACCGCCACAGATCGGCACCAAAAGAAGCCAACTGTACAGAAACCAATCAGATGTGCATTACAGATGCAATATCACTGTTTTAGATGTGACTGTTTTTTCTATTTTTTTGTGATGGAGTGTTCCCAAATTGCGACAAGTTTTCAAGACTGTGCGACTGTGTCCTTCACGTACACCACGAGTGATGGGCCGCAGACCACAATTATCTGAGCGCCTCAAGTTCAACAACGTTCTGTAGTTTATACACAGTGTTACTTGCAAACGTGTTTACTGTACTCTTTCGAAAATTCTAAATAAAAAGAAATGTACTCTTTTTTTTCCTTTCTGAAGTGATGGTATCCAGTAAGGGGATGATTTAGCAACCCGCAATATCAATAATCCCAAGTGTCTATTTGTCTATAACCTCTCCTTTCATTGCCGCGACTGATTAAAACCACACCAAAAGAGAAATCGAGAAAGCCGATCTATGCTAACACTTAAAAGTCAAAAGTAAATTTAAACATTTAACAGGTTCTTTCCTCCCTCTGAGAAGACAAACCATTTTCAGCTGCTTCTTGGGTATTTTCTCATCATGCGTAATTGATCTGATCCCGAGAGGAACCAGCAATTCCACTGGCAAACAGCAGAAAAGATTGTTTTCTTTTATTCCATTCACACAATCAAGAGATTCTTCTCTTGTGATGTCTTTTTTTCACTATCACTTGGGCAGAAGATGTGTTTTCTCTTAGAAATAAAGTTACCCCTATGAAACCCAGTTATGTGTAAATAATGATATAAGTTTCTAGCAATTCCTGGTGTGACTGAAGTCAAATTACTGAGAAGTGGGAGTGTATTTAATGGCCATAACATGTTGATATGTTCTCTTGGATATCCAACAGTCTACACAGCAAGACTCCCATGGTTGATCGGACCATTCAAATCCCAAGAGCGTATCCCACCTTTGAGTGGAAATTCTATTATTCTACAGCTTTTATATTATACAGGATCACTCCTTTTTTTTGAGTTTTGGTCGGACAAACTATTTAAACCAACCCTTATTTTAAGCTACCAAATTTAACTTTTTTAGATTAAAAAAGAAAACAGCAGACTAAGGTGAAAAATTGGGGAAACTTGACTTTTTTAAAAATAAGATATTATGAACAAAATGGATGTTGTATTTTTCTCACATTGTTGAAGCAGTTTATTGTCAATAAAAACTGTAATACATTATTATTCTATCCACACTGTAGTAGTTTATACGTGCTTAAATTAGTCAGCAAAACTTTGAAACATGAAATAAATATAATGCTACACAGTAATCATTTGGGTTAATTCAACAAGCAGTTCGGAATAATGATGCAATTGTTTACAATCATGGATTTAAAGTGCTATTCATTAAAAGTTCCGTGAACGCCTTTTATGTCTCTGTAATAATGTTAGTCTAATGCTGGAGTAATTGTGTTAAGTGCAATTTGGTGCTGAAATGACTAGCAATGTTTTTACAACTCAGAATTATTGCCAACTGCAAAGACATGTTGCTTCCTCCATTGGCTGAGGTCCATGGTAGCAGCAAGCTGACATTCCAGGAACTGACATCAGTTTACATTCGTGAAAATGTGGCCCATGAATTTGCCATTTGTTTATGGCTCCCTCAGAAAAGCTGACAGGTTTCTGGTCCTAGATGTTTACAGTCTCAACTCCAGTACATATAAAGGTGTCCTGTACACTTAGAAAAATAAATTCGCAAAGGGTGGAAAAAGGCAGGAGTGGGCCACTTCCCTGTGTCAGCAACGTTACATTATCAACTGGGGGCAGAAGTGGGCCATTCAGCCCCTCGAGACTACACAATTCAATAAGATCATGGCTCACCTAATTTTAACCTCAACTTCACATTCTTGCCTACACCCAATACCTTTCTTGCTTGTCAAGAATCTATTTCTTCCTTAAAGATATTCATGGACCCTATCTCAACCACATTTTGAGGAAGAGAATGCCAAGGTCCCACCACTCTGAGAGAAGAATGTTTTCTTCATCTCTGACTTAAATGAGCGACCCCTTATTTTTAAACAGTGGGCCCTAGTTATTGGTTATATCACAAGAGGAAACATCTTCTGTCAAGACCCCTCTGTATCATATATTTTAATCAGGTTGCCTTTTACTCTTGTAACTTCCATTGTATACAAGCCTAGGCTTTCCAATCTTTCCTCATAAATCAACTCACCCATTCCAGAAATAATCTAGTAAACCTTATCTGACTGCTTTCAATGCATTTATACCATTCCTTAAATAAGGAGACCAGTACGGTACACAATACTCCAGATGTGGTCAATGCACTGTAAAACTGAAGCATAATCCCCCTGCTCTTGCATTCAGTTCTTCTCACAATAAAAAAAACTTGCTATTAGTTTTGCTAATTACTTGCTATCCCTGCGTACTAACCATACATGAAAAATATGTGTAAACCTACCTTAAGTCTATGGCGCTATTACATTGGAGTGATTCTGCTTAGGTTTGCCTGGTCTTGGAATGGTTATTAAGATTGGATAATTTTGGAGTCACTCAACTACAATGTGCCAGGAATTGTATAATGCAATTCTTTTTATTCATACATGGGTCGCTGGCTGGCCAGCATTTATTGCCCATCCCTAGTTGCCCGGGGGCAGTTGAGAGTCAACCACGATGCTGTGGCTCTGGAGTCAGATGCAGGCCAGACCAGGTAAGGACGAAAGATTTCCTAAAGGACATGAATGGACCATTCGACAATGATTTCATGGTCATCAGTAGAATCTTAAGGATTTGGTGAAGTGTGCACAGGATGATGTTGCTGTATTTAGGGCTATAAAATCTATTAGAGATAATTGTGTTAAAGATTGCATAATATTGGAGTAACTGTGTTAAGCATAATTTGACCTTGGCGTGACTGTGATAGCATGCGATGCCAGATGGATTGTGTTAAATATTGTAGTAAGTTAAGGACTGCATGTAGTTAGAGCACTTGTGATAATGGGGTGCCCAGTTTTCAATGTTGGGAACTCATTAGCTGGATGAATTCTGTTTTCAGATCCTATGGCTGACCTATGTCACGCTTGTGGATGGATTTTTGAATACAAAGATTTGCTGATTAGTCAAGGGGCCAGCTCCATGCCCAATTAGAGGCACTAAATCTCTCAAAGAGATTCCACTGGTGTCAGGCTCTGCCTGCCTGGCACCAGCGGAAAAGGAAGATGGCAGTGATGTTGTGGGCTGCTGCCTTTCTGATAAAATGAGCAGTTCCTCCAAGATGGAATGCAATTGCTAATGATTGCAGTCAAGATAGGAAAGAGTAGTGTTCGTGCTGGCATCCATTGGACCCATTGATTAAATTTTAAAAATTGTACCAAGCAGTTTAGATTAACCATGCAGCTAGCCCAACATGTGTGCACTGTTGTCTGCAAAGCTATTCGGGCTAGCCAGGGAATTGAAGACAGGCCCCTTAAGGAGATTAAAGGGCCAGTTGGAGGCGAGTGTTTTCCTTGCTCCCTCCGAGCAGCCCCAGTGGCCAATTTCAAATTCAAGGTGGTCTCAGAGGCATCTGGACCCCAACATGATCATTAGAGCCATGACTTTCAAAGGCCTCCTATACTGAATCCTGTCCCTGTGAAAATCCTAGCCCTGGTGACTGGGTTAAAAACAATATGATTTTGGAAACTTTATCTATTTTCTCCACTTCTTTCACATTTTCCCTCATCCTTGATAGTTCTAGTTTAACACCAGTGCACGTTTTGAATATTTACCCTTACGTTACACACTGTTAGCAGCTTTCATTGCAAAGATAATACTTGCCATTTTCTTTCAGAAACTTTCCCTTAAACTGCAGTTTCTAATGTTGGATGATCAAAATTAATATGAATCAAGTCTTGTATTTAAGAGATTAATACTTGACAGTTAAACAAAAAGGCCCAGAGGTTCCATTAGATTTCATGGGTATTATCAGAGCAATTTACCAAATTCAACCAAACTACTGGAACGGATGGAGGAATTTCAAATGCAAATTATATCCAATGCAAATTGGGTTTTTGCAATCTTTAGCAAAAACTGGTTTAAAAAGAATATTGCTGCAATTTGTTCCAGCCCATACAGCTCCAGTAACTCTATTTATATTTGCGTTAGATTTTCTTTAAGTATTATAGAGCCATAGAGGTTTACAACAAAACTTCCCAACTTGTCCATGCTGCCTTTTTTTTTTAAACCCCTAAGCTAGTCCCAATTGCCCACATTTGGCCCATATCCCTTCATACCCATCTTACCCATGTAACTGTCTAAATGCTTTTTAAAAGGCAAAATTGTACCCACCTCTACTACTACCTCTGGCAGCTTGTTCCAGACACTCACCACCCTGTGTGTGAACAAAATTGCCCCTCTCGACACTTCTGTATCTCTCATCTTAAAACTATGCCCTCTAGTTTTAGATTCCCCTACTTTTGGGAAAAGATATTGACTTTCTAGTTGATTTATGCCCCTCATTGTTTTATAGACGTCTATAAGATCACCCCTCAGCCTTCTACAGTCCAGAGGAAAACATCCCAGTATATCAAGCCTCTCCTTATAACTCAAACCATCAATTGCCTCTCCTTATAACTTAAACCATTAATTGCATCTCAATCATGGTACAGATAGGCCAACAAACTGTAGCAAAATTTTCCCACAAATTGGAAATTGTCATAAGTTGCTGGTTAATTTACACTGTTTCACTGTTAGCTTTGAGCATGTCTAAGTGGATCCCATGCTTAACTGTCCCGTAATTCTCATGAAGTCATCTTGGGTTGAATCACTTTGGTGATGCACAGGCTGTTCTTTTCTCCCGTGTATCCGAAAAACCACCAATGTGTTTCGTAAAACACATCCTTAGTTTAACATAGCCTGGGCCTGCCAGAGTGATGGATAGCTGAGTGAAATTCTGCTATAATAGTTAAAATTACCTTGTGCACTCCCTAACTGTGATTTATAAGTTTGTGTGCGATATTTTGATTGCATTCACTTAGTTATCAGGCCACCTAAGGAGTGGTTAGCACTGCTGTCTCACTGCGCCAAGCACCTGGGTTTGATTTCCAGCTTGGGTCACTGTCTTTGTGCAGTCGGCACATTCTCCCTGTGTCTCCCTGGGTTTCTTCCGGTGCTTTGCTTACTCCCACAATGTGAAAGACGTGCTGGTTACATGCACTGATTATGCTAAATTCTCTCTGTGTACCCGAACAGGCGCCAGAGTGTGGCGACAAGGGGATTTTCACAGTAACTTCATTGCAGTGTTAACGTATGCCTACTAGTGACAACAATAGACTAAAAAAAAAGCTGGACTTTGGGTGTGGAGCTGTTAGACCACTCTCCAGCAAGGCCTGAATTGGATTTGCACTGGTACACAGAATTTATATCGTCTAAAGCGTTTGAGTTTAGAGTATTTAAAATGCTAACCCTAAACGCAGTCTTTCATCGCTTACATTTAAAATTTACGATTTTTGTTATTGATTATTTTTTGTTGCTTACCGACATCAGCTATAGCAGCTAAGGCCTCGTCGTTGTGATTTGGATCACATGACAGGGAGGGTTGGGGAATTGTAATATTTTGACGTTGATGTGGAACTATGGTAGAATTAGCTGACAGTGGATGTGTTGTACCAAAATATAATCTTTTTCACTGTAGCATAATTCTTCTATAGATGTGCATAATGAACCTATTCAAATCTCAGTTTGCTCCTGGCAAGGTCAGTACTGGGTTAGTTTCTTTTCTGATGTGCACAAAAGTTTGATTTATAAGCAATTTTATTTATCTCAGCGTGTTACACAAAATAGGATTCTGCTCTGAAACTATTTTTAATTTCAAAATGCAAAAGACTTAAAACCTCAGAACGAAGCTAAAGTTTACTTCTCTTGTAGGGTTCTTTATTATAGGATCGAAGGCCAAATACGTATAAATTTATGTCCAAATCATAGCCATAAATTGACGTGTGTTGAATGTATGCAATAGCCTCGAGGAAAAATTAATGGATTGCGTCTTTTAAAATTGGCAATCTTATCTCCGAAGCAACAGGACCCTGACTCTAGCCTTGATAGTTTCTTAGATTATCATAATCAAAGTTGAGAGACGATTGCGGATTGGACTCTGGAATTTATCTGCAGTCATTGATTGTAGCTATTGCTTTCAGTTGTTTGTGCTGTGACCTTAATCTGAAAAGCGTCCTGTAAATTTTTGTTCCATTATTACCTCAATCTCCAGCTGGAAACTGATCATTTTTATTGGTAGTGATCTGATGCTCAGTTTTTCCATTGGAAAAATTGTTCCGTTTTGGTTATTATTTGGTCATCAGCTTGAAGGAAACAGGGTGGGGATTTACTGTGCTGATACACCCTCCCACCCTCCATAGTCGCTGCCCTATTTTTTTGCAACTGGGAGGACAGCCTGAATTTGGGTTCTTTTCTGTCTTTGTACTAAGTATAAATTCATGGCCTAGATTCCGCAGTCGACAGACAAGGTGCAGAATGTACCCAACCAGCCTGTGTTTGCAAAACTCAATACACCACCCAACGTTAAATGTCATTCCGCTATTGGACACTTGCTCAAGTTAGCTAAAACTTACACTGACAACCAAGCTGTCATCTGGGCTCAAAGCATTTGCAGGTCCTGGAAGCTCATATTAACATACAGGGCTCTGCTTTTTGCATGCAGAAAGAAAATGTATACACGTTGTGCCTGTTTCAGCTGAATAAAATTAGTGATAGCCATTTGCTGCTTCATTCCATCGGGCAATGCTTTGAACAGCTGCCTGGTTTAAATTTCCAAGTAATGCAGGGAATTCACTGTCAGTCACCATCAACTGGTGCATTCACCATAGCAATGTCTCTACTAATTAGAGTCCACTTGTCAACAAATCAGCACCCTCTTCTCATACATTACAAAGTTGTTGTTTCCCCTGACATTAGTATTCTTGTGATTGTCATGATGAGTGCAAGATAAAAAGCTTTGATAAAATGTCTTTTTCCAGCAATACTAAAGATATATTGTTATGGGTCAGGCCAGAGCTCAAGTGTTTTATGAAGTCTGCCTGAATCAGAAGTTTTGCATTTTGAATTTGACTAGGATAAGCAAGAGAATATTTCAGTTCAGTCATGATACAAAAGGCCCATTGGCGAACTTTTATAAAACACGTTTAAGATTATAGTTAATATGTATCGTAAGAAAATTAGCAAAAACTTTCATCAATTACAAACAAGAAACAAAACAACCACTATAATGTATAACCTTAATGAATATCTCTAATGTGTTCTAATTAAAAACAAAACCCATGGACAACAAAAACCTTTTTTACAGGTTTAAAACAACACAGACTAATTCTCATGTGACTAATGGAAATTTGAGTCCATTGGTTGAAGTCTGCCATTCTCTAGATTCACTGCAAACAGTTTGAAGACCAGACAGCTTCCCAAAGCACCAGAGAGACTCTGGTCCAGCTCCCACGATTTTTACCCTTCAGGAAACCAACAGAATTTTCGAAACAACAAGGAGAAAGGGAAAATATTTCTTTTCAGCTTGCTGTTCCTCTTAAAACTAAAAAAAAATCAAACCTGCAGTTCCAAACTGAAACTGAAAATGAAATCCCTGTCACCTGACCTGCCCACATTTTTTCCTCCTCCCAACAATGACATCATCTAAAGCTGTGACCAGGAACTTTAAAAATTCTTAAAGGTATACTAACATCACAGTATCATGGAGTTACTCAGCAGTCCATTCTATTGTATGGCACTAACTTCAGTCACAAACTTCTTCAAAGTTCGGGTACTCCTCAGACAGAATTCAAGTCCCTTTCCTTTAAAGACTTGGGCAAACCTCTGCAGGCAATAGCTTCTGCATTCTGCCCATTCTACACAATGACACAGCTCCCAACACATCAGGGTAGCATGCATCTAACAGAACCATTTTTACCCTTGCACAGTATGACTGATACTTGATACTCAATCACTCAGAAGTAAAGAAACAATGAAAACAGTAATCCTAAATGTACTTTCTACCCCATCAGGAATCAAGTTCACTGCCTTCTATCTCCAGCTCTCCCTTTCCCTCATTCCCTGTCTACCACGTGGCCTTTGTATTTTAACTTTCTTCCCATAGGTACTACTTCCAGGTCAAAGGTCACCAGATCAACTAGGCCTGTATTCCAAACAAAAATTATAATTGATTCCCTTTAAAATTGATACAAACTCCTAAAAGTCATTTTTAAACAATTATAAAAATGATTACAGATTTCCAAATATTTTAAAGTAATTACAAATTTTCCTCACTTTTGTTGCTTCCAGGTCAAAGGCTGTCACAGCAAAGCTCTGTTATCTGCTTTAAGGATACCGGTTACTCCATGTTAACTTTGTGGTAGAACTAGAAGCTGTAATCTTAGATTGTACTTGGAAGTTGCTTTGTTTCTCACTTCCAGATCAACATTGCTCTTTCAGTTTGGCTACTAATGTGTGCCAATTTATCAAATGCCTTTTCATCTTTATACATAAAACATCAGTGGACTTGCACTCTTTAGCCCCTCCATTATTTCATCAGAGTTCAATCAGTTTGTTCAGACAACATTTGTCTTTAAACAAAACTGTGTTGTCTTTCATTCATTAACTTAACTTGCAGCAAGGTGACACAGTGGTTAACACTGCTGCCTCACAGTGCCAGGGACCCGGGTTTGATTCTGTGCTTGGGTCAATGTCTGTGCGGAGTCTGTGCATTCCCCCTGTGTCTGCACAGGTTTCCTTTGGGTGCTCCAATTTCCTTCCACAGTCCGAAGGATGTGCTGGTTATGTGCATTGGCCACGCTAAATTCTCCCTCAGTGTAACCAAACAGGCACCGGAGTGTGACGACTAAGGGATTTTCACAGTAACTTTATTGCAATGTTAATGTAAGCCTACTTGTGACATAAATAAACCTAGAATTTCCAAGTATATAAACCAAGTATCAGTATTTTTCCCAGATTATGGTCTCCACAGTTTGTATGTTGGGCTGAGGGTGTTAAAGTTATATTTAGTCATCTCTTTAAGTTGTTTTAACTATATGGGGCCAATTATGCAGCCAATTATGTAAAGTCATGACCACTGGAATTACAGGAATTTAAAAGCTGAACTATGTGCTCTGGTAAACTTCGTTGCAACCTTCCCTAGCTGGAGCTACTTGGACCTGCAGTCAAATAGTCCCAGCATGCCACAGCGCAGACCAACACCAGTGTGTTCAGGAAGACTGCATTCCTTTGTTACACACTGGCTGCCATATAATAGGTAGTTTTAAAGAGCCCAATTAAAGTTAACAGGCCAGAGAGCGTGCAAATGTCCAAGTAGGTGGATGGGATTTGGCTGCTTGGGGGTCAGGTTGGGCTGGGGGAGTGTGGGTCAGATCAGGGGGAGGACCCAGGCCAGGGGTCAGGCCCCTGGGTTGGGGGAGATGATTGGTCAATGTGGGTGGGGGGGTTCCATGGAGATGCTCCATGTGAGGCTCAGTCTGGGTGTATAAATTTGGTACTCCAAAGTTAAAAGCGGTTTCATGTCTTCTAACTCTTTAATAACTATTAGTGTAACGCTGACAGAACAATCCACAGTTAGTGATTTAAATTGCTTTGTTGGATGGTTGTCTTGGCAATGCAATTGTCCAGGAAGTTAGTGTTTCTGGACAATTGCTAGGTGAACCCTTACATGGAACTTCCAAGAGGGGTTCCCCAGTGCATCTGTGGGGTCCCCCAAATCCAACACTGGGAAGTCAGGAAGATGCAGGCTGTAGCCTGAGTGGTCACATGAGAATATAATGATATGACTACAAAAGACGTCATGTGGTGGAGTGCAGGAGTTATCCCCGGGAGTGTAGGTGGAACACCAGTGTTGAAATAGCTGCTAGGCTAGTGATAAACTATTCCTTGTTAAAGTCTTTGCTATTGGTGATTCAGGAACTCACAACATTGACATGGTGTTAGAAGTTGGCAGTATGGCACAAAGATTTTGCCACATCGAACCATTTGTCTTTGATGAAAATATGGTGGATATTTGGGAAAAGTTGGAGAAGGAGTGGCTTATTTACTGTGGTGCTGACAGGTAGACTTTTACCATTAAACTTATCAAGCTTCAAGGCCATCAAAAACTTTGATGGAGAGATGGAAAAAGAGGACCCTGAAATAATTCTAAAAAAGTTAGAGAATATCTGTCTCCCAGTAAAAAAAACATAATCCAGATAGACATAAGTTCAATTTAACAAATCAAAGAGCAGATGAATCAATGCAACCTTACATGGTGACTCTGAAAATATTGGTAAAGAAATGTACATTTGGAATTCTCATTGATGAATTAACCAGCGATCGAATAGTTTGTGGAATTTATAGCAATTTACTCTACAAGCAGCTGTTGCAAGATAAAGGCCTAATGTTACAAACAAGACTTTAAATGAACAATTAGGGGAAAATAAAGGGGATTTTAGGTGGGAAGCAGAAATATTCATAGTACAGAGAGTTCTCTGCTCCAACTGCAATGTCTAACATAAGAACATTAGAACTAGGAGCAGGAGTAGGCCATCTGGCCCCTCAAGCCTGCTCTGCCATTCAGTAAAATCTGATCTTTGCATGGACTCAGCTCCACTTAGCCGCCCACTCACCATAATCCTTAATGCTTTGCTGTTCAAAAAATTATCTATCCTTGCCTTAAAAACATTCAATGAGGTAGCCTCAACTGCTTCACTGGGCATGGAATTCCACAGAATCACAACACTTTGTGTGAATAAGTTCCTCCTCAACTCAGTCCTAAATTTGCTCTCCCTTATTTTGAGATCATGCCCCCTAAGTTCTAGTTTCACCTGCCAGTGGAAATAACTCCACTGCTTCTATGTTTTCTATTTCCTTCATAATCTTATAGTTTCCATAAGATTTCCTCTCATTCTTCTGAATTCCAATGAGTATAGCCCCAGTCTACTCAGTCTCTCCTCATAAGCCAATCCTCTCAACTCCAGAATCAACCTAGTGAATCTCCTCTGTACCCCCTCCAGTGCCAGTATATCCTTTCCTAAGTAAGGATACCAAAACTGTACACAGTATTCCAGGTGTGGCCTCACCAGCACCCTCTACAGCTGCAACACCTAGCATGATCATTCAGAAATGCTTTGTTTTGCAAATGATAAAAGATGCAAAAGATATGGGGAATTGAATCCCCTTGCTAGGAGATCCAAACCACGGCAGCCCTTCCATGCTTTCAGTAACATGGTAGTGGGTCAGTTTTCCATGGAGAGGAGAGTCAGTAAGGTGAATGAATTAGAGATCAGCCAAAGCAGTGAAGCGACAGAGCCTCCAACAACACTCTATTGCAAGGATATCAACACCATCACAGAAAAGGGTGAGATCTTCATCACCCTCAATGTAATAGGAAGTGACATAAGACGACAGGTAAAGATTGACATTGGAGCAAAGTGTAAAGTATTATCCAGCTGAATCTTAGTGGAACTAGACTCCAGCACCCAGGCAGACCGCAGGGCTTATGGCGGACAAACCATCCACATTGAAGGTGTAGCCACATTTCACTGCACACAAGCTTCATATGTTTTACAAGCAGACATCACATGCAGAAAGCTGCATTTCTTCATCATGAGGGATTGGCCAAGGCCTCAGGAAGCTTCCTGATGAGCTCTGCACTTTCTTGGCCATCAGAGATTTACTAACTGTGCAGGACGTACTAATAGTGTGTGGCCAGCAATTTGTCATCCCTAGCGTCATCTACAAAGGTGGCAAGTTGCTGTATGTTGTTGGCTGATGACCTTTCCAGGGCCTTCTCGGGGCACAGTGACACAGTGGTTAGCACTGCCGCTTCACAGTGCCAGGGGCCTGGGTTGGATTCCTAGCTTGGATCACTTCCCGTGTCTGCGTGGGTTCCCTCCGGTTTCCTCCCACAAACTGAAATTCATGCTGGTTAGATGAATTGGACATGCTAAATTCTCCCTCAGTGTACCCAAACAGGCGGCAGAGTGTGGCAGCATGGGGATTTTCACAGTAACTTCATTGCAGTGTTAACGTAATATGACTAATAAATAAATTTTACTTTCTTAGCCACTATAGAGCAGGCAGATCATGAAGAAAACATAGGCATTATGGCAATAGAGATCTTGTCTTCTCAGAGGATCCAGGAACTCAGATGCTTTACAAGCAGACCCCACATGCAGACAATTGCATTACTTCATCATGAGGGGTTGACCAGAGGCCTCAAAGAAGCTTTTCCATGAGTTCTGCACATTCTTAGTAACTAACTGTTCAGGATGAACTATTAGTGTGTGGCCAGCAATTTGTTATCCCTACTGTTCTTCAGAGGTCATACATCCAGCAACTCCACAAAGGGCACTCCTGGTTGCAACCATATACCGGGCCAAGGAATCATTGTACTGGCTTTCCACATACACAGATGTGGAAAGGAAAGTTTCAAGACATACACCATGCAATACACTCAAGCCACATCAAGCAAAAGAACTTCTGCATTTACATGAGGTCCTCCCATGGGAATTCACAGCAGCTGATATCTTTGAATAGAATGGAAAACTACCTCAGTCTTAGTTGATTAGTATTCCGAATGGTTTGAACTTGACTGCCAGCCAAACATGATGAGTGAAACAGTCATCATCAATCTCAAGAGACACTTTGCCACACACAGCATCCAACAGGGACTCATGACAGACAAGAGAGTTGTTGTGCTGATGAGGGCAGGCCCTCTCATGGTATGCTCTCGCAGGCTGAGAAGTGCAGTATAGTAGTCTATGCAATCCTGGGCAAATTTCTCTCGAAGATACTCAGCTGAGCGAGCCACCAAATTGTCTGCAAGGGATTTTTGGAACTTTGCACAGACATGAGATTTAGAGCAAGTCACAAGCAACCCCCTTTACCCACAGTCTAACAGCCTGGCAAAACTGGTGGTTCACTCAGGCAAGCATCTTCCAGAGAAAATGGGGTATAAAAATGATAGTTGGAGATGTTTTAAACCAGCCTGAAGTCAAAATGCAGAAAAAGCATATGCAAGATGCAAAATGCAAGATGGGCGGCATGGTAACACAGTGATTAGCACTGCTGCTTCACAGCTCCAGGGATCTGGGTTCGATTCCTGGCTTGGGTCACTGTCTGCGTGAAGTTTGCACATTCTCCTTGTGTCTGTGTGGGTTCCCTCCGGGTGCTCTGGTTTCCTCCCACAGTCCAAAGATGTGCGGTTTAGATTGATTGGCCATGCTAAAATTGCCCCTTAGTGTCCTGAGATGCGTAGGTTAGAAGGCTTAGTGGGTAAACACGTGGGGGTAGGGCCTGTGTGGGATTATGGTCGGTGCAGACTCGATGGGCCAAGTGGCCTCTTTCTGCACTGTAGGGATTCTGTGAAGATGTGACAAAAACAATCATGCAATCTCTTTGCTTTCTATCTGGTATCCCATGTGTATAGTTCACACTGCCTGTGATTTGCCTATTAATTTAGGTTTAATTTGCTTTGATTCTGAATTGGGTTAAAATAAAGTTTACAAAGAGAGAAATTATTTTTAGTAGTTTCTTCATTTGGGGCATTTGGTAAATTTAGTTCTTCTGGTTTACAGATTCCCAAATTAAGTGTATCATTACCATTTTATGTAACTCAGTACAATCACTTCGCAAACACCTCTCTTCAAAATTGAAATGTACTAGCTTCTCTCTAACTCAAACTTTTGAAGGTTCCTTTGCATTGTTTCCAAGGCTTGAATTTCTCCCTTCAAAACGTGGTCTGACCAGAGCATTATATAATTTTGTTGTGAAATCTTTTGGCTTGTATTCTGGTGCGTTTGCTTGATAATTCTGTTGATCTGCATTAGTCAGATATGTTGAACACTAATGGTTTTTCTCAACTTAATCCTTAGTTGTTTTAATCCTGTACTTTGAACACGTATCTCATCCTCCTTTTCCTTCCTATAAATGCATTAAATGTTATGTGCCATTGTTCTATCTGTGTCAACTCATTCTGTAATTCTGTGCTACCACCTACAATTATTTTTCAAATAATTTGTGATATTATTTGAAAAAATCATCAGTTTGCTTTGAGTTTCAGAATACAAGTCATCGTTGGAAACTAGAAATGGCAATGGACCCAACAACAATCACTGGAGTACCTCATTCAGTGACGTGCAATGCCCTCAAACACCCTGTCACCTCATCATAACACTGCTAATAGTTTTTTTAAGAATTCATTCATGGGACATGGGTGTCTCTGGCCATCCCTGGTTGCCCTCGGAGGACGATTGGGAGTCAACCACATTGCTGTGGCTCTGGAGTTACACATAGGCCAGACCAGGTAAGAATGGCAGATTTCTTTCCCTAAAGGACATTAGTGAACCAGATAGGTTTTTCCTGGTCATCAGCAGATTCTTAATCCCAGATATTTTTTATTGAATTCAAATTCCACCATCTGCCATGGCAGGATTCGAACCTGGGTCCCCAGAATGTTAGCTGAGTTTCTGAATTCATAGTCAAGTGATAATAGCACTAGGCCATCGCCTCCCCTGATTTACCTGTTGCTTCCCCTCATTCAACTGATTTCTTATTCATTCCCAGATTTAAGCTGCTTCCCACAGACTTCATCTAAACTATTAGCTTTTGTGGGAAATATCAGCGAGAATTTCCTAGCTGTTCATGCCCTACCACTGCTGCAAATGAGGATGGAGAATTTGGTGTCAGCCACATCTTTGTTCATGGCAGCTGCACCAAAAAATTCCACTGCTGTAAATGACTGGAAAATTCCGCCCATTATCTTTCTGAAGGACAATGGACAGGATTTTACAAACCACCCTGACAGATTTTCTGGTGTTACAACATTGACCACCACCAAAACCTTCCAGTCCCACCAAAGTCAATGGCCATTTGAGCTGTAACTTAACTTTCTTTATTAATCACAAGTAGGCTTACTCTAACATTGCAATGAAGTTACAGTGAAAATCTTCTAATCACCACACTCTGGTGCCTGTTCGTGTATACTGAGGGAGAATTTAGCATGGCCAATGCACCTAACCAGCACGTCTTTCGGATTGTGGGAGGAAACCTGAGCACCCGGAGGAAACTCACTTAGAAACAAGGGGGAATGTGCAAATTCCGTACAGACAGTGATCCAAGCCGGGAATTGAACCTGCATCCCTGGCGCTATGAGGGGCAGCAGTACCAGCCAATGTGCCACCATGCTGCTGCAGCTGCTTGTCAGCCATGCCGCTGGGGAACTTGTCATGGGAGGTTGTGGGAGGTCGCCTTCAGCAGGATGAGAAGATCCTACTGGTGGGAAGGGCTGGAAAGTCCCTCTCCAATGTATATCATGCCATTGAGTTCATCGAATGGAAATCTTTATTAATGCCCTTATGCCATTGTGATACGAATAATATTGGACAAATATAATGAAGTTCACAATAACGCTGGCTGCCAAATTCTCCGACTTCGCTGCAGCAAGTGCATGGCGTGAATGACAGGTAAGATTGTACCCTATTAGGCAAATAATTTGTCCCCATCTGCAAGGTCATGATATTCAATGGTATTATTGTTCTCGGGGTTGAACAAATGGCAAAGGTGAGGTGTACTGATGTTAATTTACATGAGAGTTAAGAGCAACTCCTGTTTTGCCGCCCTGCTAAGAATGTAAATTGCTCTCAAGCCCTAGTTGTGCTTCTTTCCAGATGGATCATGTTCTGTTATCACCCATGGGAATCACTGAGTAATTCTATAGGTTTTATGCAAATGGAGTTTTTGTTGTTTGGAAACCAGGTGTAGAAGGCAGATGGCAGTGATGTCATGTTTTCACGCTGGCACCTCCTGTTGTTTAGAGAGTAGTGAAGATCAAAAGTAAACTCCAATTACTAATCCAGGATCATGTTTACTCTCTTCCCACAACAGTTTCATGATGACATGGTATCTGTGGTTATAGAATCAGAATTGTGATTCTTGTATGAAGGCTTTCATCTACATCATTAAACCAAATGCCCAACTGATTCCTTTGTTACTCACATCAAGACCAATTGTAGCCTACATTACTCTCAATAAAGGAGTGCCGACAGACATGGTGTATTGTAAAACTAGGCGATGGGTGATCCTGATAGATCGCTGCTTATTTTGCATCTCACATGTTTTTAATAAGGCTGGCCTCTTACAATTCTGCTGAAAGCGCTCATAAGAACATAAGAACATAAGAAATAGGAGCAGGAGAAGGCCATCTAGCCCTTCGAGCCTGCCCCGCCATTCAATAAGATCATGGCTGATCTGTCGTGGCTCAGTTCCACATTCCCGCCCTCTCCCCATAACCCTTAATCCCCTCTCTTATCAAAAACCCATCAACCCGCGTCTTAAAAATATTTAGCGAGGCAGCCTCCACCACTTCAACGGGCAGAGAATTCCAGAGATTCACCACCCTTTGAGTGAAGAAGTTCCTCCTCAACTCTGTTCTAAACCGCCCCCCCTTTATCTTGAGGCTGTGCCCCCTAGTCCTACTGTCTTTTTTGAGCGGGAAGAGTCTCTCCACCTCTATCCTATCCATCCCATTCATCATCTTAAACGTCTCAATGAGATCTCCCCTCATTCTTCTAAACTCTAACGAGTACAAGCCCAGTTTATTCAGCCTCTCCTCATAGCTCAACCCCCTCAACTCCGGTATCAGCCTAGTAAACCTCCTCTGCACTCCCTCCAAGGCCCGGGGAAGTGCCGGATGATTGGAAAACGGCTAATGTTACGCCGTTGTTTAAGAAGGGTGCCAGGCAAAAGGCGGGGAATTATAGGCCGGTTAGTTTAACGTCTGTGGTAGGTAAAATGTTAGAATCTGTCATTAAGGAGGAAATTGCGAGGCATCTTGAAGGGAATTGCTTGATAGAGCAGACGCAGCACGGTTTCATTAAAGGGAAGTCGTGTCTGACAAATTTACTGGAGTTCTATGAGGATGTGTCTAGGGCGGTGGATAGAGGAGAGCCGGTGGATGTGGTCTTTCTAGATTTTCAGAAGGCATTTGACAAAGTACCTCACAAGAGGTTATTGCAGAAGGTTGAGGGACATGGAGTTGGGGGTAGGGTGTTAGCGTGGATAGAGGATTGGTTGTCAAATAGGAGGCAGAGAGTGGGGGTCAACGGGTGCTATTTGGATTGGCGGATGGTGACTAGTGGAGTGCCCCAGGGGTCGGTGCTGGGGCCTCAGCTTTTTACCATTTATATAGATGATCTGGAGGAGGGAACCGAGTGTAGGGTGTCGAAATTTGCTGATGACACCAAGATTGGGGGAACGGCAAATTGTGCAGAGGGTGTGGAGAGTCTGCAGAAGGATCTAGATAGGCTGGGCGAATGGGCCAGGAAATGGCAAATGGAATTTAATGTTGGCAAGTGTGAGGTGGTCCACTTTGGTAGGAAGAATGGTAGGAAGGACTATTATTTACGGGGTGAAAAACTGCAGCAGGCGACGGTGCAGAGGGACCTCGGGGTCCTTGTGCATGAGTCGCAAAAACCCAGCTTGCAGGTGCAGCAGGTGGTCAGGAAGGCGAATGGGATGCTGGCCTTCATAGCGAGGGGGATTGAATATAAAAGTAGGGAGGTCTTGCTGCAGCTGTATAGGGCATTGGTGAGGCCGCAGCTGGAGTACTGTGTGCAGTTTTGGGCGCCGCACCTGCGCAAAGATATTTTAACGTGTCATCATAATAATCCAACGACAGCCGTGTTGTGTCCATTAAAACAATACAATAAGAGCAAAATACCATGGATGCTGGACACCTGAGATAAAAATAGAAAATGTTGGATAAACTCAGCCAGTCTGGCAGCGTCTATGGGGAGATGAAGAGGGCTAACATTTCACTCCATATGAACTGGAGAGAGGCAGAAATCTGACGGATTGCACTGATGGAGGAGGGTGGAGCAGAATAGAAGGTCCTCAGAAAAATTGGAGCAATGGTTTTGTTAATTAATGATGGTATCAGCACATTAGTCATCCAACACAAGTTCAGAAAACCAGGGGTAGGTGGGAGCTTAGAATTATTCTCAGTCTCTCCTGAGCCAAGGATCCTGACTTATTCTGTACGAGGAATTATAATCATCTACTTGGAGGGCAGCTTCCATCAGGTAGGTTTCCTAGAACTTGGTAAGGCTCTAGTCCTGTTGCGTGGTTAACTGGTACGTAAGGGAATTGAAACAAAAAAGAGGGTTTGAACTTATACATACCTATCCACTTGGCAAGGATATTTCTCAATGTTAGAAGATTAATTTCTTAATTTGCAGGTACTGGAAGCAAAATAATTGCTTGGATGTGTGTAACCTTTTAAGTTTTGAATTCAAATGAAAAGCAAATGACAATTAAAATGTAAAAAAATGAGCAATTTGTCTCCTTCTGCAGATTATATTTAAATGAATTTCTTGGGTTAGTTCCCTAGCCTTCTTGATGCTGGTATCCTTTATTTAAACATCAAAGACATGAGATTTTTTTGATTTCTCATGAGGGGAAATGAAATATATTTTTGAAAAGTGCACAAGGATTTTCCAGCAGTTTATTGCTCATTAGTTCAATTTCCTTAAAGCTGAATGCGGCCGAGGCTCAGTAATGGTTGTGACCAGTGATGCTTTAAAGCCTGATGATCTCACTTCAAACCCACTACTGCCATTACGACATTGAACCAGCTTACATGAAAAATGCAACAAACAAGATCCAAGTTAAATGCAAACAATTCCCAAGAGTTTATCTGATCCACTGTTAAATACAGTTCAGCTGACCAAATGAGCCAATTATTAGCTAGTCAATTTTAAACTCTTTCAATGTAAACTGTTGCCTCTTTACACTGTGGCACAGTGGTTCGCACTGTTACCCCACAGCTCCAGGGACTTGGGTTCGATTCCCATTTTGGGTCACTGTCTGTGTGGAGTTTGCATGTTCTTCTTGTGTCTGTGTGGGTTTCCTCCAGGAGCTCCGGTTTCCACCCACAGTCCAAAGATGTGCTGGTTAGGTAAATTGGCCATGCTAAATTCTCCCTCAGTGCACTTGAACAGGTGCCAGAGTATGGTGATAAGAGGATTTTGAAAGTAATTTCATTGGAGTGTGAATGTAAGCATGCTTGTGACTAATAAATAAACTTTACTTTCCAATTATTTAAAATATACACCATTCAGCCCAACCACTATATGCTGTTGGCTATTCTGCACCTTTTCTCTTTTTTCTCATCTAAATCTACCAGTAAAACCATCTACTCCCTTTTCCTTCATTCACTTGTCTAGTTTCCTCTGAAATGAACCGGCACCATTGGCTTCAACCACTCCCTGTGATAGCAGGTTCCGCATTCTTACCACTGTTTGCGTGAAGATGTTTCTTCTCAATTCTTGAAGAGTAATAAAATGTAAGTTAACTAATTCAATAAAATAATTAAGTGAAGCACATGGCAGGACAGATGATGTCTCATGGCTGAAGCATATGGAAGTTCCTGGGAGCCAATGTGATTCGGGGAAAACGCAGTAAGTATCTGTGGCATGAGGAACTTCAGCTCAGAGTCATCAAGATGGAGGCTGAGCTGCAGACACTGAGATACACCAGGGAGGGGGAAGAGTTACCTGGAAGCTTTGTCCTTGATGGCAGTCACACCCCCGAGAAAAGAGTTTACTAATTTTGGAAGATGGTCAGGGACGGGAGACTCTGGCTATACCTGAAGTAGTTAAGGGAATCCCGAAGGCAGGAATGTTAATCTGTGCAATTGTCCAACAGGCTTAACATTCTTTCAGCTTGTTTGGGTGAGAGTGGCTGCAGGGTGAATAAGCAGACTGACCATGGCACTGTGCTACAGAAAGCTATTTAAGTCAGCAGATGGGAGGCTGGGGAGAGGAGAGATGGCCAGGGTGGCATGGTGGCAGAGCGGTTAGCACTGCTGCCTCACAGCACCAGGTTCAATTCCTGGCTTGTGCCCCTATCTGTGTGGAATTTGCACATTCTCCTAATGTCTGCGTGGGTTTCCTCCCACAGTGCAAAAGATATGGTGCATTAGCCATGCTAAATTCTCCCTCAGTGTACCCAAATAGGTGCCACAGTGTAGCGATTAGGGGATTTTCATAATAACTTCAATGCGGTGTTAATGTAAGCCTGCTTGTGACGCTAATAAATAAACTTAAACAATAATCATGGGGGATGTTAATCTAAATATAACCAGAAAAAATCAGATCATAGAAACTCTACACTGAAGAAAGAGGCCATTTGGCCCATCGAGTCCGCACCGACCATAATCCCACACAGGCCGTACCCCCATATCCCGACATATTTACCCACTAATCCCACTAACCTATGCATCTCAGGATGCTAAGGGACAACTTTAGCATGGCCAATCAACTTAACCCGCACATCCTCAGACTGTGGGAGGAAACCAGTGCACCGGAGGAAACCCACGCAGACACAATGAGAATGTGCAAACTCCACACAGACAATGATCCAAGCTGGGAATTGAAACCAGGTCCCTGAAGTTGTGAAGCAGTAGTGCTAACCACTGTGCCACTGTGCCGTGAGTAAAGGTAGCCTAGATGAGGAATTTGCAAAATGTTTTCAGTGTATTTTCTTGGAACAACACATTCTACAGCCAGAACACAGGCTATATTGGATTTGATATTGCAACAAGATGAGATTAATTGATAATATGATACTGAAGACAACCCAGGTAACAGCAAATATAATATGATGGAATTTTACATTCAGTATGAGGGCGGGAAGATTGAGCCCGAGCCTTAACTTCAAACTTAAAGAGGGGCAACTATGAAGGCTTGAAAGCAGAGCTGGCTAACATGAACTGGCAAATAGGTCAATAGAGATATCATGGCAGACATTTAAAGAAATATTTCAGAATACACAGAGTAGCTACATTCTAATGAGAAAGAGAAATTCCAAGGTGAAGTCACACCATCCTTGGTTCACTGAAGCAGTTCAAGACAGTATCAAACTTAAAGAAAGAGCTTATAATTGTGCAAAGACTGGCAGCATCTCAAAAGGTTAGATAACATAAAGAACAGCAAAGAAGGTGAAAATAAAGTGAATCATAGAATCCTTACAGTGCAGAAAGAGGCTATTTAGCCAATCGAGCACCCAAAGGAAACCCACACAGACACAGGGGAGAACATGCAGACTCTGCACAGACAGTGACCCAAGCCAGGAACTGAACTCAGGTCCCTGGCGCTGTGAGGCAGCAGTGCTAACCACTGTGCCACCGTGTCACCTTGTGAAGCTTGTGGTATGATATTTCTTTCACTTTCCCACTCAGTTGATTCAGTCCTTGAGTCATGCTCTCCGACAACTGAATTCCATCCAAGATCCCCTGACACTGAGATGATACCTGTCAATGAACCCTTGCTCACTTGGATCACCACTGGTCCCGATGGCAAAGTCTTCCAGAGTTCCTTTTCAATCAATAAACCGAGAATACAAGTTGCATGCCCTGGTCTCCTGACACCAACTCTCAGTCCTTTCGTACGTGTGAGCTATTCACACCACTTTCATGATTCAGTCCCCTTTAGCTTGATCACACAACACTTCCCAAGAGCTTCTGAAACTCCATTTTTCTTCTGACCATTAAATAGAAAACTTGCCTTATGGAGAGAGCTTGGCTGTTTCCGAAGCATGCCAGCAGTTTGATAATCTTGCCCTGCTACAGCACTTCATTGTGTCTGTATCCACATAGAAACATTGAAAATAGGAGCAGCAATAGGCCATTCGACCCTTCAAGCCTGCTCTGCCATTCATTTTGACCATGTCTAATAATCAAATTCAATATCCTGATTCCCCCCTTCCCTCCATATCCCTTGATCCCTTTAGCCCCAAGAGCTATATCTAACTTCTTATTGCTAGCAGACAACATTTTGGCCTCAACTACTTTCTGCGGTTACAAATTCCACACATTCACCTCCCTCTGAGTGAAGAAATTTCTCCTCACCTCAGTACTTTACCCCTTATCCTCAAACCATGACCCCTAATTCTGGACTCCCCAACCATCAGAAACATTCTTTCTGAATCCACCCTGTCTAACCCTGTTAGAATTTTATAAGTTTTTATGAGATCCCCTCTCATATGTGTGCAGATTGTCTTCTACCTCCAGCTCTCCTTTGCATCTGCCAATTTTCTGATCTTAACTTCCTTCCTGTCAATAGTTTCCAGGTCAAGGGTCACCAGGTCATGTGGACCAGTATTTTATATTAAATCAAGAAAATTACAATTGATGCGAACTCTGAAAATCCCTTTCCAAACATTTACAGATTGCAGAAAGATTTCAAGTAAACCAGAAGTTTTCTATGCTGTATTGCTTCTGGGTCCCCAGTCATCACAGTAACCATCTTGTATTGATGGTTTATAGTTATGGTCTTTCCCACAAAAGGAAACATTCTTTCAAAATGTACTCTATCAAAACTTTCATGATTTTAAAAATCTCAATTAGGTCAGCTCTTAGCCTTCTTTTCAAGACAACAATCCTTTTCTGAAATGCATTCTTACGCATGTGGCATATGTATCTTGTAGAACCCTCTTCAACACGCCTCCATCCTTTTTTTATAAAATGGAGACTCTTAAGTGTGGTCTAAGCAAGGTTAAATACAGTTTCAGCATAACTTCTCGACATATCAATTGTATCCCTCCAGTAATAAAGTCTAATGCATTGTTTGCATTTTTAAATAACTTTTCTGGTTAACCTGTGGTACAACATTTAGTGATTGATGCGTTGGTACTCCTGAAATACCTTTGTTTCCCTTAAAGTTAATTAACAAAGCCTTTAACTGACTTATCAAGCAAAATGAGTGATTTTTCAAATCAATAACTGTTACCAGTTACTTTTTTTGTTCAGGAGATGCATTAGGGCAAGTTTAACCTTTTCATTTTATAACCCAGCAGTGTTAATGCCCACCCTTCATATTGTTGCCATTAAACAGGAGTGGAAAACATCGTCTAACAATGATATAAAGAATTGTATAGCCTACCCTTGCTTAATGTTCTGGAGGTAATTTAGGATCTCGAGATCTCAGATTTCTTCTCTGTTCATTTGGCAAGAGTTATTAACATTTTTCCTTTCAAAATAGCAAAGCGGGGGGTAATTTAATATGAAAGCGTTAAGTTTGCACAATGCCTTTGCTTATAGTCCTTTCCAGGCTTCCACTTTTAGTGCAGGTGAAGCAGTTAAGCTGCATTTAAATGAATCTTTGCTCATTGCGTGTCTTTGTTTGGCATGTTTTATTCCATGCCAATTAGGAATTCCTCCAGAAAGAATCATAACATACAGATGACCACTTGGTTTCAGGCGGTAGGTTTTTCACACGCACAAAGAGAACAAGTGTGAGTCTGGTTCCTGTTCAACAGGGCCAGCATTCAATTTTCCCAAGGTAAATTTCTTTTTTTTTAAGAGCAGTAAATGCAAATACTCAATAAGACCTAACTTGAAAGCTTTCTAATTTGACCATGCATTAGACTTCTAAGTATGTGTTGGTAGGAGGGAAACTTGCCCCAAACAGTGCCTATCCTAAAATGATAGCTGCATCCTCTGCTCCTTTCATTGAGGCCCAGAACTTCCAAGGTACTTTTACATATCAGATCAGGAGCTGCACATTTCTCAGCCTTTCTATCCTGGGTCAGTTAAGGGATTTCCAGGGAACCTGGTTCCCGAGACCATCCAGAGCAGGCAACGATGTCGGTGGAAGTGAAGCCATGCCCACTTCTCACTCCACCAGACAAATGGTCTACGTTGTTCCTGATTCATATGTTCTTATGTCCATATGACACAGGGATGGGTATAGAATCCCTACAGCGCAAAGTAGGCCATCCGGCCTGTTGAGTTTGCACTGAGTCTCTGACAGAGTATCTTACCCGGGCCTCTCCCTGTTCTACACTTGTAACCCCACACATTCACTGTGGCTAATCCATCTAATATAGACATTGTGGGACGCCAGAGGGCAATCTAGCATGGCCAATCCACCTAATCTGCATATCTTTGGACTATGGGAGGAAACCGGAGGACCCGGGAGAAACCTCATGTAGACACGAGGAGAACATACAAACACCACACAGATGGCCATCCAAGGTTTGAATTGAACCCGGGTCCCTGGAGCTGTGAGGCAGCAGTGCTAACCACTTTACCACTATGCCACCCATCTGGTATCAGTGAAAACACTCAGATGCAGCGCATCATGTCTCTCCCAGGACAGGCAAGAGCTCAGCTAGTAAATACACAGCACATTACGGCACTGAACCATGCAGCCAGAGAAGATTCCGTACCAGATCTTGGATAAAGCAACAGTTGCAACATTACAATTTTATTCAGCACCATAAACCAGAAGAAGAATTCCTACTCCTAACCACTCCTGTTGAAAAGCATATGGGATTCTTTTGTTTATTCATTTGTGAGACATGGGCATCACTGGCTGGCCAGCATTTATTGCCCATTCCCAGTTGCCTGGGGGCAGTTGAGAGTCACATTGCGGTGGCTCTGGAATCATATGTCAGCCAGGAAGGGTAAGGATGGCAGATTTCCCTCCCTAAAGGATATTGGTGAACTAGATGGGTTTTTCTGACATTCAAAGTCATCATTCTTAACTCCAGATTTTTTTTTGTTACATCGAATGGAATTAAGTTCAGTTGTAAAGGCTTTAATGAAAATTTGAAAAAAGGGAGAAATCAGCTGCAGATTCATTATCACCTGTTTTACAAAGTGGCACTTTATGGTAGGATTGGGACTTTAACTTTGGGGTCCTAACCCTTTACTGTATGGGAGCCAGTCAGCGATTTTTCATGAATTAGTGGCCAGAGGGCGGGCTCACCATGCAGTTTAAGATGGAGAGCAGGCCAGACGGCTGATTGGGGGCCCTCCAACGCAAAAGGAGGCAAAGTCAGCTGCTTCAGATGAAAATGAGAGAGAGGGCACCTCTCAGCAACTTTAAAAAAAAATTGAAATAGAAAATGGCAACAGATGCTGGACCATCATTTTGGACGGGGCTCTGATCCACAGGGCAGCCTGCAGCCAGAGCTGTGGCCAGATCAAGCATCAAGGGCCTCAAAGCCTGCCACTGGGAAACTACCTCCAGGCAACTAGTCGAGTTCCTGACATCCTAGGTGGTGAGTAGGCCAACAGGAATTTTCCAGTTAGTCTCTGACAATTAGCCTTAATAGCTCATTTATTTATTTCAATTTGTTAGGACAGCACGGTAGCACAGTGGTTAGCACTGCTGCCTCACAGCACTAGGGACCTGGGTTCGATTCCTGGCTTGGGTCACTCTCTGTGCGGAGTTTGCACATTCTCCTCGTGTCTGTGTGGGTTTCCTCCGGATGCTCTAGTTTCCTCCCACAGTCTAAAGATGTGTAGATTAGGTGGTTTGGCCATGCTAAATTGGCCCCTAGTTTCAGCGGGTCTGCATGGGGTAAGGGGGATTGTGGCTGGTGCAGACTTGATGGGCTGAATGATGGGCTAATTCTGCACGATATGATTCTATGTTACCTGCATCATCCTGTATATACCCTACCAACCCTGATCCCACCTCTGGCAAAATGGTCCAGGGTGCTGAATCATGTCAGCAAAACGGGCAGGCTGGGCAATTTAAAGGCCTGAATTTTGTATCTGTTCACAGCTCCCAACTTGTCCCTGTCAAAGGGGTGAACATTCTGCTGTATTTATTCATGCATCACTCTATGAAACAACCAGAAAATCTCAGAAGACAAAGGAACAAAAAAAATTAACAGAAGCTTTACTCGAAGGTCTAGTGGCAATGGCTTCCATTTGTTGTGTAAAACAATTTATTCAATGGATAATAGCTACAGTCTTCATTATTACTGTTAAACTGCACATTCAAGAAACTTACAGAAAGAGCCTGAATGGTGGTAAGGGATGTCGCTTTCTGTTTTGTGGCCACAGGTAATGGCTAAACCTCATTTGTTACGATTAGAAGTATTTAAACCACGGATAAATGATTAATGATGTTGGAATAACCCCTTGAGTCATTAATATTTATAAGGTAAGCCACACTATTATAGACAAGGTGTAAAAGAGAAACAACAGCTATAATAGCTTCAGTTGTGACATCATGAATTTCCTTGGGAAATCTGTACAGTAAATAAATGATTTGCTCAACACTGTGAAGTAGGAAAATAAAACACCTTGGCGGTTTATTGGCCTCCTTCGTTCTAACTATGGAAGTGTCAGTTAATGAAGCTGTGGCAATACTTAAATAAGTGTAGAGAAATAAGTTGCTCCAAAGGCAAAAAAACATACAGTCAAGACATCAAACAATCTTTTATTACCTTTGTCACTGAAGGTGAGCAGAGGGAATATTTTCACTAAGATAAAGGCAAAATACTGCGGATGCTGGAATCTGACACAAAAATAGAAAATGCTGGAGGAACTCGAGCAGGTCTGACAGCATCTGTGCAGAGAGAATAGAGCCAATGTTTCGAGTCTGGATGATGACAGCTCTTATGAAGGGTCATTCTTCAACATCCGTCAGGGAATTCCCTGGCATCTGGAACCTAAGAAACTCTGATTTAAAGGTGGACGTTTTGGAAGGTTCTGACTCACTTGGCGGAATAGCCACCCAGGAAAAGTTAGAGTGATTAGAACCAGCCTTCAACAACCACTCACCTACGTACCCCCCTCTACCCACATTGCCATCTCCTCCAAAACCTCAACTACTCTCCTGACCCTGTGACTATGCCCCCACTTCTTAACTGCCCATACTCCCAACTACCCTCTTGACAACACCTACCCCCCTATTACATCCTGATTCTCAAACTACCCTCTCACACTCTGGCTACAGCCTCTATCCACTTTGGCTACACCCCATCCCTAACTATCCCATTACACTCAAAACTCCCTCCCTCCAACGAGCACGCCCACCCTGATTATCACCCAGCCCACATCCCCCACGACCTCCAAATATTTTCAGACCCCCTGACATACTGCATCACATTACAAATTACCTGACACATATACCTTCCTCTGTAGCATGTCAATGGGATGTTTAAACTTACTGCAATATCGCAGCTATTGTCATTGAAAAGGAACGTAACTTTGTTTCCCGCAATATTCCTACATCAGGGAGGTAATAGCTTTGTGGTATTATCACTAGCCTATTAATCCAGAAACTCAGCTAATGTTCTGGAGACCCGGGTTCGAATTCTCTCCTGGCAGGTGGTAGAATTTGAATTCAATAGAAAGTATCTGGAATTAAAAGTCTATGAATGACCATGAAAACATTGACAGTTGTCAGGAAAAACACATCTGGCTCACAAATGTTCTATAGGGAAGGAAATCTGCCATCCTTACCCTGGTCTGACCTATGTATCACTCCAGAACCACAGAAATGTGGTTGACTCTCCACCGCCCTGCAAGGGTAACTAGGGATAGGCAACAAATGCTGGCCCATGAATTAACAAAGAGAAAAGGACTCAGAGAAAAGGAATGCTCCACATTTCTCAGGAAGCCCAGTTCAGTAGTCCAAATGAGAAATGTAGAATTCCAGTGATAACCGCTCCTCAAAAGATTTGGCCCAATATATCTTAAAAATGAATAGACAAATTTCAACAAAACTTGCTGCACAGACAGGGTATGGCCCAAGGGACAAGTGTTTAGTTTTTGGTGAAGAACTAGGTTCTCTAGTTTCCTGCCACAGTCCAAAAGATGTGCTGGTTAGGTGTGTTGGCCGTGCTAAATTCTCCCTCAGTGAACTCGAACAGGTGCCAGAGTGTGGTGACTAGAGGATTTTCACAGTAATTTTGTTGCAGTGTTAATGTAAGCCCTACTTGTGACGCTAATAAATAAACTTTAAAGATGTTGGTCCAGATCATGGAGCTTCTTTGTCGAATGTGTAATGCATGGAGTAAGATCAAATGACTTTTTCTTTAAGAATGTTGTGAGCTGTTTTATGCAGAACATTATTGATTGTTTTAGAACAGCTTGTCCAAGGTACAGCCTCATGGGCTGGATACACCCCTCATAGCCCGTTTATGTGGTCCCTGCTTCCAGTTTCCAAAATAAGTGGTTGATTTCCTTTTTGCATTTGCTTTTGACTGGTTGACTTGTGAGCTTTTTGACAACAAATAAGGGGAGGAACAATCTCTGATTAGAGGAGCAGTGAAAATTGGCATTGCAGAATGTGCTGAGGTCTTCCTGGCAAGGGAACTGAAGGGTTGGCAGAGCTGGAGGCTGGGAAGCCAAACTTGGTGGCCCACTGAGGATGTACTTTTGGTGGGCCTGTGGAGAGTCAAGCATAGAGAGGGCCAGGGAGGGCCAAATATCAAGGGGCCAGAGAGGACATGGTGCTGTGCTGGGTATGTGGGAGTGATATCCTATGTATGTGTAGGATTAGAGATTGACTGTGTATGTGAGTGAGATACACATATATCTCATGTGTGTATCTCATGATATGAGATACACACATGATCTCATATGATGAGAGCCTTACTCATGATAAGTGAGTAAGAAGGAGTGAGAGCCTTACTGACTATGTGCGTGCAAGTTGAGATGCAAGTGTGGCTGTGTTCATATGGGAGTGTGTGTATTTGTGTGTGTGAGAGTGAGAGATTGTCTGTGTGTGAGTGTGCACCTGAGAGCGTGAGACTAACTGAGTGCATGGGATTTTATGGTCTTGCTTGTCTTGAAACCGTAAAATCCTGCCTGAGGTCAAACGACCTTTCCATGGTCCACCCCTTGCCTGATTCCATTCCCATGATGGGCGGGATGGTTCTGTGTGCCTAGGAGTGTGAGCCTGGCTGACTGAGCATGTGGGGGCGAGTGTGAGTCTGCCTTGTGCCCAGTCTCAAGTTTCTCAGCTACTCTCACCACCATGCACTGCCCATATACACACATCTTCTCACATTCTGGTCAACTTATTACTTACTATTTTTGTACTGAACAATTTATTGCTATGACTTTTCCGTACATTCGCTCAGCAATTGTTTATTTCCTCAAAAGCCCAAGCTTTTTTGAAATTCAATTTATTGTTGTGTCAAACTTTATGTTTCTGTAATTTGCTCATTGGCCCCTTTAGCAAGCAAAATATGCACCCGCTCCTCACCACCCCCGCCAAGCCTAAAGGTTGGATAATCCTATTTCAGAATGTTGTGCATCGTCTCAGCAATTGAGTGCAATTGTCAAAACTGTCAAGATATGAGCAGAGTTTTCAGAGCAGATTGTTAGATATGGATTGAGCTGAAGCCTCCTCAGTGAGATAGATGCTATCAATAAAAATGTTTTCTTTTGCAGATTTGTAGTGGAGTATCAACAATGCAAGGAAAAGCCTCAAGGAAGAGATGACTAATTGTAATCATATAGTGTGCTAAAGGTATGCACACGACCGAGAATCCTCTTCACTTTTTGAAATGTATTGGCTTTCAAAATCTTAGCAGACACAAGTTAGCCAAGAATGTAGTTTTCTGATCTGCACTTACGATATTGAGAGCCAGAAGTGTGTTTCTGTAAGATTATATCTTCAGGGCAAAATAACATTGAGATTTTAAATGGATCATGATCCCACTGGGATCTGGTTGCTTTTAAAGCTTTAATGTGTTTGGGTTTTTTTCGCTGTAAAACATATTTGGGATTAAACAGCGAAACCATTTCCAACAGCCAAGTAGAACAGTAATTGAAAGAGTCACTGCCGTAAGCATGTAGTCAGTGAGTCAATGTGGACGACTTGACATTGGATTACGTTCTTGCTGATAATAATGCCGAGAAATTATGTCTCCTCTGGTGAACAATATCCAGCATGCCAGCATGGGAAATAGGAATTGAAGGAGGCGCTGTATCATCTTATCTTTCAATTTTGGTGATAAGCAAAGGAAGGTCCTTCAATCTTATTCTGGCAAGAGTCATAACTTCATATTCCTATTGGCAAATACAATCTCGTAACCCATGTTATGACTGCCCTTCCAATGCCTCTGTACGTGAGGTTCATGAATTAGTTAAATGAAAGAAAATGCTAGAAAGCTTGTGACCTTGTTCTAAGGTGATCTAATCTTACTTTCCCATGGGGTAGTTGAGACTTTTGACTGCTATGTTGCCAGGACATAGCTGTGCATGTGCACCATTCTGACTGACATTTGTCTGACATGTTTGTGTGGGAAGAGTGGCACTTCACTTCAAGGGAGAATTCATTTACTTTTATTAAGAAATAGAGTTGATTTAAACAATTTATGTTATAAATAAGGTATAGCATGTTTAATTTTGTGTATCAGTTAGCTCATGTTAAACAAGGGTACCTGTATGTCTGTTGCTTTTGGGTTCATTTCAAACTACCTGTATTTTACGTCAATGTATACAATGTAAAAACAAGCAGGATTTAAAGAAAGACGAGGCTTAGCAACCAGGAGCACACTAAAAGGCATAAGCACCTGTGGCTCAGTTGGAACCAGGTACCTGAGGCAAACTCAGATCTCACAGAAACTGTCATCAGAGAGGCAGGACAATGGGGTCAGGGGCAGAAAGCAAGTCCCAGAAACTAAAGAACTGATAGCTCTGGAAACCAAAGGATGAAAAGAGAAATCCCAGGAAGACTAAAGTCAAAGGGGCAAAGAACAGGAATCTGAACAAGTTATTGTACATTGAAGTTAAAGAGAGGAACCCAGTTAAAGTCAGAGCTTAAAGGTGCAGACCTGGTGAATTCTGCTGGTGAGAAGCCAGATATCTGAAGTAATCCTAAGATTGGTGACACTGATACAGCTGGTGAAGCAGTGGTGTTCTTTTTGGCATGGCAGGGTACCTGAGAGATTGTGTGGAATCTTGAATGTGCATGATAATCTATGGCAGAGAAATACTGAAATAACAGATTGAAATTCTGAAAGTGAAACTGTAACGATAGCATCTGATAAAAAACATATTTGGAAGAAGATTCCAAGGTGTGTTTCTTCAAGAGTGGAGTTTGGAAATGCTCATGTGGAAGTCAGAAGTCCAGTGAGACCAGCTGGCGTCCAGTGAAACCAGTTGGCTCACAGTGTAGCGAACGTCTAGGGACATTTGATGGGAAATCTACAGAAGTTGTATTGGGTGGGATCTGGCACCTGGTTTCAGAGTGTGGTGTATTTGACCACAGTTGACATGTTGGTTTGCATGAATTGTGTACTTACCAAGAACATAAGAATTTAAGATATTTTGCAACTTGTCTTATCCTTGTATTTCTGCATATACTTGTAGTATAAAAGTGTAGTGGGAGTGAGGGACTAGTGCATGGTGGCACAGTGATTAGTACTGCTATTTTGCAATAGTAACATTTTTGATTCACAATAACAGCTTCTAACTGTACTTATTCTTCAACACCTCAGCCCAATCATCATGGGATAGGGCCTTTAGGAATGTTCCCCAACTGTTGTTCTTTTTTTGATCATGTTTTGGACATGTATGAGAGTGGTAGGTCACACTCCTGACTCCATTCCCTCTGGGGAATGGTGGAATTTGTGCAATGGCAGTATTTATGATGCAATATCTTAAGATGACACCCCTCTATTTAGTTGCAAGTGTTAGCTTCCATATTTGTATCCATTCCCCCATTTACCTGGAGAAGCATTATATTCAAAAGACTCTTAGATTTCCAATGTTGTCTTTAGAGCTAGAGAAATAAATGGACAAGAGGCTAGAGAAGCAATTTCAAGGCGGATTGTTGGGAAGCAGTTTGCCATTGCATGCAAACTGCAGTAGAAGCTTGAAGCTCAATTGCGAGATGTTAATGTTCGTGAAAGGGTTGGATTGACCAGTCTCCCCACACTAGAGAGGAAGCGTTCTAGTTTCTGCATCAAGTCACGGGTCAAACAGCAGGCAGATTCTTCCATCCTCCTGGCAATGCTTTAATCCAGATTATCCAGACTTTTCCAATCCCATCAGCCATCTTTTGAAGCTTGACCCTGCAAGTTCCTTATCTGAGTAGAAGAACCAGAATCCCACCATACCCCCTGGCAAAGGAATACCAATGGTGCCCCTTCCATTCTGGCATAGCTATTGCCATGTGTGTCCCACTGTGAGGATCCCTCCACTACTGTAGCCTCTAATTTACCCCCCCTGTGGTGCCTTTATCTGAGCTGGCACTTGCAGCAAGGTTGGAGTCTGGGATATTGCCATTTTCCTCATCTCCTTCTCCTCTTTTCCTCGGAGTTAAGATGACACTTCCTTCTCTCCAGTTTCCTTTAAAAGATCTTGAGATTCTTATTGCTGACGCCTTCAATGACACAGCTAAAAGGGTTGGAGTCCAGTACATGTGGCCACTATAGGCCACTATAGGTCTGCTGGGAGCATCTGGAACTTGGCAATAAGTAAGTGATTAACCATCAGGAATAGCTGTATTATCTGAATGGAAGATGGAATAGCCACATACCTGTCGGCAACCTGGCCAAGATATCAGTCACTCCTCTCCTGATTATTACCAGCGCTCAGTGAGGGTAATAACATGCAGTTGTGCTTTTCCCTGGTGAGACCGCATAAGAATAGTTGTGATGATGGTGAATGAATGTATTGGCAGGTCTGTTTATCTGTGTCTCATGCCATTGAAGAGCTGTGAGTTGCATCTGAGTTGTGAGTGGCATCAATGAAAGTTGCAATACTGTGGGTTGTTTGAACGTCAGTGAGCAGTTAGATGGTGGATGAGGTGTACTGAGGTTTGATGCTGGTGATTGTCCAGTTATTAAGTTGCATGTGAAGTAACACCTCAGAGGCTGGTGTCTCTTCACCAGATTCCCTTTATTTACAAGCTTATCTTCACTTTCTAAGCGTGATTCAGGTACAAAGTCAGAATCTGGACTCCTCATTATATACACAAGTAAGACTCTCTGGGCAAACAATCATAACTTAAGTCGGGGGGTTCATACTCCAAGAGGCCCATCTCATGGGCCTTGTTAACGTGCTAATGAAATGGCCTTTTATCTTTACTACTTATGTCAAGTCATGATGCTAATGCTACACCCTCGGGGGCCGGGTTCTTGGCTGTTCCTTCCTGGGTGATCTCTTCCCGTATCAACTGCATTAACTACCTCTATGGCCACCTTCTCCCAACAGGTACCATGTGCCCCTCCCTGGGTGGATCTCATCCGCCAGGGTTTCTAGTGCCATGTTCAAGAACTTGTGAACCCTCTCTCTCAGACCCGAAGCTAATTTGTAACATCCCATTGTGAGCCAGCCAACACGCTCCATACCTTGAGTGGAAACGAATTTGCGGACGCTGCCCAAATCACTCCAGGAAGATTGCTTCTATTCACTACTTGAGTGTTAAATATGCTAGTTTCCATTTCAACATCCTGGTCATGTCAATAATCAATTAAGCCAAAGGCTGCAGGCGCAAACAAGAGTTTTAAACAGACACATCTATAGCACGGAACCCATGTAGCATGTACTTTCACTGGATTGAATTTTACTAGTCTGGCGGAAATCCTGGCTGAAATTGGGACCTGGGAAGACATGTTGTTGGCATTGGCCAATTAAATGCCTGTTGCTGCAGTTGCCATCCAACTCCACCCTGAAGAATTGCAGGCCCAAATTAAGGGGAAGAGCACTTCTACTGCCAGATGCCTTTGAAGACAGGTGGGTGGAGTTGGGGAACCCTGGAGCCAAGCAGGCAGGCTCCTGCAACAAGGGGGGATGGGCTGGGGGTGATTGGTAGTGAGGCAAGTAAGTACTTGTGGCACTGTCTCTACAGGTGGCACGATGGACCTTCAATGGAATCCCTCTTTCTGGAGGCAATCTCCTCTTGGAGGCTGCTGTGAAGCTGCCAGATTTCACTGCGCAGTCTCCCCATATGGTGGGAGGATCCACCACCACCTGACACGAACAAAGTGCCATTAGAGGTGGGAAGTGATGCTTCATTGGCCTCTGAACTGACTCAAAAAGCTTCTTACTAGGTTGGTTGATCTGCCAACTTTTCTAAGGCTGGCACTAAATTGCATGTGGCAAGAAGACTTTGAGCGCTGCCCCCCGGGTCTTTCTGTGTCATTTTTTGCCAGTCCACCTGTCCCCCGGCCTATGCCCAAAGGAAAATTCTGACTACCATTTTCCCAAAATAACTCCTGAGCCCTTTGTTACTGGTGCTTGTTATGGGCACATTTTATTTCTGCCACATGTTTGAAGTCATGGAAAAAAAAATTGCGGCAGCTCAGTTAACTTCTGTAGAATTTGAAAAATGTTATAAAAATGATATTATTCTCAGCGAGGACCTGTTAATTTAAATGTCAAGAGGTTTTTGTATCATTTTAATATTCAAACTGATAGTCAATCTTTCAAAAAACTTGATTTTTTTCACCCTATTTTCTGGGTGAACAAAGCAGTAGATTTGCAAAGTTATCTGTTTCTTTTATATTTGTTTTTAGAAGGCTAAAATGATAGCTTATGACACAAACTGATGTGATCTTGCCATTGTATATTCCAATAATTCTTTTAATTTTACAGAACAAAGCTCAGCTATATATATAATCTTTGTTCTTCTCATTTAATCTGGCTAAGAAGTCCTTTGAGCATTGCCCATTCAGTCAAACAGTTCATTAACAGGAAGGCACGGCAGATATAAATTTACATAACAGTGCTAATCGGAATTGCATAGGCGATAGAATTCAGTGCTTTATAATCACATAAGAGGCCCCTTTTCATTTAACTTTGTTTTATAAATTGTATGTAAGAAATGTTCAGTAATTTAGTTTGCTTTTATGATTTCATGCAATATTGTATGGCGGCAAGGGACTGAAGAGTTCACATCATCATTTGCAAGAAAGACACTAATAGACTTACATTAGTAACACGAAAGCAAGTGGTGATAATTGCAACAAAAGCCTCCCCTGCTTGGCAAACATGCAGCCTCAGGATAAAGTGCCTTATACTGCAGTATGGGTGTTGCCAAGTACATGTGTGAATGATAGATTATGTATCCCTATTACAATATAATCCCTCACTCTTAACTTTTCCAATTGATATTGATAGGAATTATTGAAACTTTAATTGGCTTTTCTTCATAAACTAACATCTGCCCTCGTGCATACTGAGTCAAGGTAGACGAACCATTAAAAACACTGATCCAGTGAAAGAATGAGATGAACAAATTAATGAGAACTTCATTAACCTAAATAAAGGCAAATTTCTGGAATCTGAGAGAAAAAAAACTGGAAAGTCTCAACAGATCTGTCAGGATCTGTGGCTTGCCTGGTGCCTAACCCAAGTGCAACAACAGATCCTTCCCTTTGAAAAAGCTAAAGATGTCCCAGGACAATGTAAAAGGGTAAAGTCTTCAAAATAACAGGTCTTAAGCAGAAAGTGAATGTTTCTCAGGAACTATGGGGAGGAATTTAAGGGCCTGTGTTTTAAGATTGGTTGATTAACTATAGCAGTGTTCTGCATGAATTTATTGTAAGTTGCTTGAAGAGTACTCTTTGGAACGCTCCAAAATGCTGCATCATGGAATGATGACATTGTGACCCACATCCATGTTTTACATGTGATTAACTCATTTGAAACTATATCATTCTGAATGATTGCCAAGTGGAAACCAAGTATTTTCCCCAGGAAGAAAAGTGATGGGAACTTAAGGCAAATCTCCATTAGAATTACAGACCCTATAATGGTAATAGAATGTTCCCTCTTCCTCCCTCCATGCTCGGATAATTCTCTTCGTCATTTCCCTGATTCACTCTGGAGAATCCAAAGATCTTCTACAAATACATAAAGGGTAAAAGACTAACAGGGGAGAGAGTAGGGCCTCTTAAGGCAGCAGTGAGGCAGCAGTGCTAACCACTGTGCCACCCTGATCAAGATCAATCAAAACTGCCAATCTAATAGTCTCAATGCCAGATCAGTACCCAATGTCATATACCCAAGGTAGAATTTGAACTACTTAAAGGCATGGATACAGGGGTCTTAGAACCTGTCACCACTAGTGACTAGGCAACCCCTATTATGCCTGTAATGAAGCAGAATGGGACTATACGCAACTGTGGCGATTTCAGAAAGCTCTGTGTGCGGATCAATACTTATCTTTGATTGAGGATTTGTTCATTTGCCTGGCAGGAGAAGAGAAGTTCGCAAAATTGATCTATCACAGGCCTACCTGCAAATGAATGTTGCAGCTGAATCTAAACACCTGCTCACCATTACAATGCAAAAGATTTATTCTACTATAAGGGATCACCTTTTGGCATAACATCAGCACATTCCTGTGAGAGCAAGTACCATCAGCCAAAGAGCTGATGCATCATCGTGCATGTGCTACAACTCCACTATCTTTTGTCCTGAGAGTGCAGCACATAACAATACATTACAGGGAGATGGAACTATGAACTCTGTGGTGAATCACTAAAAAAAACATTATTGTGTGATAAAATGCAGATGGAGTCATTAAGCACATAGATGAACCAATGATTCACACATTCTGACCAAAGCCAAGTTACGCCCATCATAATGTCTGAAATAAACACAATAGAAATGTATTTGTTTATTCTATGCTGAATGAGTAAGATCTGTGTTTAAAAAGTCAATTAAATTTGATTCACATGCATATACTTAATGGTGAATAATATCTAGTCAGATGGCCCTCAGTTCTGAATACGTTCATATGGCATAATTGCTCATGATGTATACCTTTCTTTTCTCGATGAATTATTAATGACAATATATGCATTTGAATGGTCCTGTACTTCCATTCAGCTTAATTCATTTATTGTAAGTCAGCTCATGGAACTGGTTTCCAGGGTTTAGCAGAAGTGTAATGAAGGAAGAGAAGGCACTTAAAAATAACTGGGCCATTATAGTTTTATGAAAAAAAAACTGAACAAAATTATTCGTAGTTTCCAATTTTGACTGGAAAGCCGATTCAATTCTCTTTTTAAATAATAAAAATGAAGGTTGCAGGCTAACTTCAGGATTGAATACAACCATTTTTTAAAGTTAAGTTAATTCTGCTTTCACCTTAGATTCCTCTTAACCAAAGGACGAGCAAGATGACATTGGATTTGTGGCCCTCAGCAACAGGCCCTGGACAGCAGACTGGCATAGGCACTTAATACTTACAGGCATCAAATCTATTTGGCATGTGCCAATTGTATGGTTAATTTGTGCCAGAGAAGAATTCAACTGGGGTTGGAAGTCTGAATTGGCATAGGTATGAGCTGTAAGTTCCAGCTGTAACCTGCAATGGTGCCAGTCTTGCATAAATACAATCCAATTGCCAATTAACTTGTTCAACTACAGAATCCTCCTTATTGTATTGCAATTTTAAGACTACTTACCATAGTGAAGTTATTGATTATCTGTTCATTGCATTGCATTTAATTGTGTGAAGGTAGTGGGCCTTACCTGTGCTACTAAAATAGGGAACAGGTGGAATCTATGGTGGTTGGGTTAGGTGATGTGTGCCTGCAATCCAGATCTGCAAATAAATGATATTAAAAGTGCACAAAGATTGGTTTCAATTCCATCCTTCACCACTGGCTTTCCAGAATGATCTGATTGCCTAAAAGTGAATGTTAGAAACTAAGAAAAACAATTTAAGACAGAAACCTAAAATCCTAGGGGCTGTTGTGAAAAGATGGCAGAAAGCAAATTTACCTCATTGTCACATGCTTATCTCCTGAATAACTTGGAATTGGAACTAAATGACTTGGGGAAGAATGATTTTTTAATGGTGTTTTATTCAAATATTGGTCAGAATTTTACTGGCTCGCCTGCCATGGGAATCAGAGCAGGCGAGGGACGGAGCATGGAAAGGTCCTTTGACCTTGGGCGGGATTTTACAGTTTCGGGATAAGCGAGGCCATAAAGTCCCACCCATAGACTCTAAGTAATGGAGTGGAAAACATTGAAATGTGTGACAAACGTAATAGCAAAAACAGACAAATAAAGTCAATAGATAACAGGGGAAGTGATGGATGAGGCATTAAAAGAAGGAATATTGAATTAAAATTTTATTAAAAATATAAACCAATATGATGTGGATATTTAGGTATGGGCTTACGTCCATACCAAAGAGCAGAGAAGACATTGTCACCTCCTACGAGAAGTATAATCTGAAGTCAACTATTTTATGAGATGGATGTCTGCCAGTTGGATACTGATGAAGGTTTGAACCTTCTATTAGAACTCTTGGGTGAAATCTGCAAGAAGGATGATCTGTTAAATGCTTGTCAGGCATGGTTGGAATTTGAGAGATTTTGGAAAACAGATGGTCATATCCAGGAAGTATAAATTGTGGACTTTAACAGATTATATAACAGATTGACGAGATTCGATTTGGAAATCCCTAGATTGGTACCAGCAGTAAAATTGTTGGATTGTATGAAGGTGTCTCATATGGACTGGCAGTTTATCTAATTGGTATTCAGTTCTTGGAGAAGGAGGCTGTGTCAGGTCAGAAGTGTACTGCATTAAAAAAAAAGTCCTGGGTAGGCAATCATTTCCTTCAGCCTTTGAGAAGCAAATGAGAAATTCGGCAGGGATACGAAAAATAGAAAAATCAATGATTGCTGGATTTCAAAGTGGTCCAGATACTGGACACAGGTTTCAAATATAAGGGAAAGATTGAAGACAGATGGAGTGAGCATGACGCCATCTCAACAGACTGGTTATTACAGCAGAAGACAAAATTAGAACAAAGTTAATGAGTGATTCAATCTCTTAAATGTCCAAGGAACAGTAAATGGATGTTTCAAAGGAACTTCGTGTGATGAACTGCCCAAAATGAAGAGGCAGTTTCTCAAAATGCCACATAATGTAGAGAATTCTGAGGAAGAGAATGAAGATAATGGTGAATCCAAGCAAATTATACTGGTCACAAGGAGTTTTAGTCCTGTGATTAATGTGATGATCTTTAACTGTACGATACTAGTTGCACTTAACATTTCAACAAGTATGTGGACAGATTGGTTAAAATATTGTCTTGATTCACTAAGTAGCGAGGATCGATGCAACATTAAGGACTGACAGGATGAGGTGAAAAAGTGGAAAGTAAAAATGTGAGCAGCAATTTGTGATTGTGAGTCTGGAAGAAATTCTTGCATTAGAAAAATGATCACATAATGGAGATGGAGCCTCTGATTTCTCAAAAGGGCATTCTCACAGCAGCTTCCCAGCTGATATAAAAGTAGAAAGAGAAGGCATAGCTCAAATAGATTAGACAATAAAATAAAGACCACAGAACAGTCTTTCAACAGAGCTAGAAGCAGAAGTCCTCATGATTGTGAAGTTTTGGAGGCTGCCAACAAACTTTTTCTTACTTATTCATGAGTCATGGGCATTGTTGGTTGGCCAGAATTTATTGCTCATCCCTAGTTGCTCCTGGAACAACCATATTGCTGGGGCTCTGGAGTCACATGTCAGCCAGATCAGATAAGGACTGCATTTTCTTTCCCTAAAGGACATTAGAGAAACAGATGAATTTTTCCAACAATCGACAATGGTTTCCTGGTCATTACTAGATTCTTAATTCCAGGTATTTTCTACTGAATTCAAATTCGCCCTGTCTGCCGAGGTGGGATTTGAACCTGAGTCCCCAGAACATTAGCTGAGTTTCTGGATTAATAGTCTAGCAAAAATACCACTAGGCCATTGCTCCTCCCCCCCCCACCCCAACCAAAAGGGTAAACTAACAAGAGAAGACAAAAGGGAGCTAAATAGTTGGAGGGAGTTTGACTTTATCCTGGTGTACAAGATAAGAGTCAACTAACCTTGATACGTACAGGCATGTGCAGTGAAAAAGTTCTTGCAGCTGGATTTACTAACACTAAAACAAGGCTCGTTGCTTAGTGTTTTGTAGAGTGGCTAGATGATACAGATGTTAGAGTGGCTTCTTCCACAGCTGGAAGAGTTATTTTTAAAATCTTTATTAGCTCTTCTGTCCACATATGCATGGGAGTGTAGGTCTATAAAAATAATATACCTTTTCAGGCTGATATTTTTCAGGGAGAAATGTTTTGGAAACTAGGCAGATACAGATGCAAAAGGGAAATTAAGGAAACTTAACTAAATGTTACTAAATAATATTGTACTAACTAACTCTACTATAAATACTAACTAAATAATATTCTGGTCCAGGCCACGCCAAAACCAGAAATTTTCACCAGGGGTCAATGGATCTTTAAATGGTCCATCAAATATTCCGTACTGCCCTGTGACAATTCCTGCAGAAGATGGAACTGGAAAATTTGCCTCAATTAGTTTATGGCTTGAATGATGCCTCCAGCGTGTGATGTTTTCCAGTCAGATCTGTTTAGCTGAATCTAGATTGCATTCAATTAAAATCAGATCCCACAGTATCGTATTGTTATCATGTAGAGAAGCTCTCAGGCACCTTCATGATGCCGGTTGATGATTTCTTATGGGATGGTACTGCTGAACTGGAGAAATGTGTTATTGACAAGATTAGTGTAGAATTTAAACATGGAAATCAATCCTATAGTGCTTTAAAATATATTGGTTTTGATATTAAGCAAAATAGGTCTAAAATAATCTGTTAATTGTATATTTATTAAATGTAATCGCATACAGATGATGCAAATGATCCACCTGTGCCCATATGAATAGGAATGGGAGTGATGTCTATCAATGTACTTCAGGCTTTCCAAAACCGATAGATGCCATGGACGTTGGTGTGCTAATCATTACCTCCCTGCCCCAGGAACGGTATTTTGGTTTAGTTTGTTAAGTTTCCTTTTGACATTTTGTTTTAATTGCAGTGCTCCACCCCTCTTTAATTTGTTTAATTCATTGTTTTCCCAAATGCCCTCTGGAATGGAGGGCAGTTAGCAACTGACAATAAATGCTGGCCCAGCCACTGTGCTAACACCCCATATATAAAATTTTAAAAACCCTCCAAGCAGGTGGCACAATAGTATTAAATTCTGCCGCTAATCACTGTTGTAATGTAGGAACCATAGGCAAGCCAGGTGGTAATGATTTTGCCATGTGGATTAAAGGATAAACATTAGTCAGGCCACCAGGGATAATTCCCCTGCTCCTCTTTAAAATAGTGTCATGGGATCATCCAGCTGAGAGCGCAGGTGTGGTCTTGGTTTAACATTTCAATCAAAAAGCACCTCCAAGAGTGCAGCACGTCAACAGGGATAAAGTGGAAATGGTCGAGAGCTTCAAGTTTCGAGGTTTCCAAATCACCAACAATTTGTCCTCGTTCCTCCATGCCAACACTATAGTTAAGAAAGCCCACTAACATCTTAACTCTCTCGGGAGGCTAAGGAAATTTAGCATGTCCACCACGAATCGCATTAATTTTTACAGATGCACCCTGCCCTGACCAAGACCGCAAGAAGCTACAAAGGGTTATGAATGTAGCTCAGCGTATCACGCAAACTAACCTCTCACCCATTGACTCCATCTACATTTCCTGCTGCCTTGGAAAAGCAGCCAGCATTATCTAGGATTCCATGCACCCCTGACATATTCTCTTCCATCGGGAAAAGATACAAAAATCTGAGATCAAATATCAACCGTCTCAAGAACAGCTTCTTCCCTGCTGCCATCAGACTTTTATTAAGTTGATCTTTCTCTCCACCCTAGCTATGACTGTAACACTACATTCTGCATCTTCTGTTTTTTTTCTAGTCTATGTACTCGATGAACGGTATGTTTTGTCTGTACAGAATGCAATAAACAGCACTTTTTACTGCATCCCAATACATTTGACAACAATAAATCAAACCAAAAATCATTGCACGCAAGTGCTGGTGTGGGACTAATGACACCTTGTGACTAAAAGACAAGGAAGGAAGTTACCAACCGAGCCACAGCATGAAGGATGTAATTAGACAAGGTTAAAGCTCAAAAGGACCATCAAGTGTTTGAAATTGAGCAGCAGGAATTATCTTCTCAAAGTTGTCTGGAGAAAGAAATTGTAGCTGAGATTTCTGGAGATGACATACAATTCAGAATTCAACCTCATATTCCAAATCGTTTGGTCTCTAATTTGTGGGCATTGCAAATTAACCAGGAACTCCAATCTGATGCTCATCTGGGTTCACTTTTAAATTGTCAATCATTTCTGACCTCAACAAGCTGAATTTTCCTTTGATCTTAAATGCTCTTTAATATTTTGCCCTCTTCTTGCAATTTAAAATGGCTCAATCAAAATATTTCAATTTCTTACTGAAAAGTGGTTTTAACTTCTTATTTTAAAAAATCATTAAGAATGATTGGGGTAAGAAGTTGAAGAAAATCACATTGACGTAATTGGACCCCATTAAGGAGTTTGGGGCCAAGGTGTTTGGTTAGATTGTGGGGGGAGGGCTCGGAATTCAACTCCAAAATCTCCAACTTTGGGAGGGCTTGTCACTGAAACAGTAAGTAGTCTCATCACACCAGGTTAAAGTCCAACAGGTTTATTTGGTAGCATGAGCTTTCGAAGTGCTGCTCCTTCATCAGGTGAGTGTCACTGAAACAGAGGCTTTAGATTTCCAAAGAGATTCTCGTGATCTCGTGGGGGTAATGTTGAAAATGGAGCCCTGAAGAAAAGATGGAGGCAGCTGAAGGCGACAAGGTGAATGCCCAAAAGCAATTTGCTGTCTGGCTGTGACAAATGGTGGAACAACGTTTACCACTCAGTGTAGACACTTCTCAGATAAAAGCAAAATACCGTGGATGCTGGAATCTGAAAAAATGCTAGAAAATCTCAGTAGTTAAGTGGTTAGCACTGCTGCCTCACAACGCCAGAGACCCTGGTTCAAGTCCGGTCTTGGGTGACTCTCTGTGCAGAGTTTGCATGTTCTCCCTGTGTCAGCGTGGGTTTCCTCTGGCTGCTCTGGTTTCCTCCCACAGTCCAAAGATGTGTGGGCTAGGATGATTGGCCAAGCTAAATTGCCCCTTCACAACAGGGTAAAAATGTGGGGTTTTGCGGGGTAGAACCTGGGTGGGATTGTTGTGGGTGCAGGCTTGATGGGTCAAATGGCCTACTTGGGATTATGTGATTCTAGATCAAACGGCATCTGCGGAGATCTGATGAAGGGTCACCCTGACTCGAAAGGTTGACTCTTTCCTTCTCTACATCAATGCTGTCAAGACATTTCTCATCCTGATGATCACGATATTGTTACAAAAGTGTAACATAATTTGCAGTGACAATAAAAACTGTAAAATAAATGGTGTGGTTTTTTGAAATCAGATAGTGGCAGAAGCCATTCTACACATTTCAGCCTGCACCATAAGGATTGGAAGCAATGACAGAGTGTTGGGGTGTATGTGTGTGCATTCCAGATTATCATTACCATAATGAAAGCAATCACATCTGGAAGTGAGGAACAAATTTGAATTTACAGCTGTTGCATAACTTAGCGAGGAAATCAAGTTTGGGTTGGAGTTTCCTGCTTTGGGCCAGTCTGTGCCGTGAAACATTGTGTGGCTAGGAATAGCATTCATAACTTTCCTATTGTCTTGTCCACGTGTAGAATCGTAGAATCTCTGCAGTGCAGAAGGAGCCCAATCCACTTAACCCGCATAGTTTTGGACTGACTTTGAGCTTCAGTGTCTGCCCAGGATGAAATGATTACACCCACCGACCTTCAAAAATACATTGACCTTCAGAAATGAGATTTGGCCTTTTTCTAAACAGGCCAGAACCAAAGCAGGTTAGCCTCAAAATTGTGCTGTATAGTTGTGGCCTTAGCAGTGCTATTTTGCTATCAAAATGCTGCCTGCACCAAGTGGGCATTCTTCTAGCACATGTACAGCTGATTGGATACAAGCACTGTGATTTCCACCCTGGTTACTCCAGCTAACACCCTCTCTTAAACCTGCACAACTGGACGTGCCTTCAGTAGCAAGAGGATTTCTAGTGCTATTCAAATGGATCATTATCAACCTGGACATTCACGACTGACTGATTTTTACTGGCTCTGTTTGAGGTTGCAGTTGGTGGTGTACAGTGTTAGTTTGAGTTGGTGAAGTTGACAGAGTGCTGCTCAGCCTTTTGGCTAAGATCGATTGTGGTAGTGTAGTATTGCCATGCTGTGCTTGGTTGAAGTCATTAGGTTACATTTTAGCTTCATTTGAAGCAATTTTTAAAAGCGGCATCTCGGCCTTTTGGCTAAGATGCAAATGAGATCAAGCCTTGGAGGAGGGGCTACACCTACTCCAATCAGCTTGGATCATGTAGATCAAGCCCAAGACAAAAGGTGAGAGCCCTGTCATGTCAGCTTGGATCGGGAATGTCCCAACTTGTTGGGGCTCTGAATTGGACTTGATTGGATTGAATTGGAAAAAAAAAGTCAGCTCACCTGCTCCCAGTCATTTAGAATCATAGAATTGAATCATAGAATCCCTACAGTGCAGAAAGAGGCCGTTTGGAGCATCGAGCCTGCATTGACTCTCTGACTGAACATCTTATCCAGGCCCACCCCTGTCCTGCCCCCATAAACCTACATATTTACCTTGCTAATGCTCCAAACCTATACATCTTGGGTCACAAAGGGGCAATTTAGCATGGCCTATCCACCTGATCTATGGACTGTGGGAAGAAACCGGAGCACCAGGCAAAAACCCACGCAGAGACAGGGAGAAAACGTAATTACATAGATAGATAGAACATTACAGCGCAGTACAGGCCCTTCAGCCCTCGATGTTGCGCCGACCAGTGGAACCAATCTAATGACCCTCTAACCTAAACTATTCCAATGTTATCCATATGCCTATCCACTGACCATTTGAATGCCCTTAAAGTTGGCGAGTCCACAACTGCTGCAGGCAGGGCATTCCACGGCCTTACTACCCTCTGAGTAAAGAACCTACCTCTGACATCTGTCCTATAATTACCACCCCTTAATTTAAAGCTATGTCCCCTTGTGTTAGCCATCACCATCCGAGGAAAAAGGTTCTCACTGTCCACCCTATCCAATCCTTTGATCATCTTGTATGCCTCAATCCGGTCACCTAATAACCTTCTTCTCTCCAATGAAAATAACCTCAAGTCCCTCAGCCTTTCCTCATAAGACCTTCCCACCATATGAGGCAACATCCTGGTAAACCTCCTCTGCACCCTTTCCAATGCTTCCACATCTTTCTTATAACGCGGCAACCAGAACTGTACGCAATACTCCAAGTGCGGCCGCACCAGAGTTTTGTACAGTTGTAACATGACCTCACGGCTCCGAAATACAATCCCTCTACCAATAAAAGCTAATACACCGTATGCCTTCTTAACAACCTTATCAACCTGGGTGCCAACTTTCAGGGGGCTATGCACACGTACCCCGAGATCTCTCTGCTCGTCAACACCACTAAGAGTCCTTCCATTAGTCCTATATTCTGTACTCCTGTTACTCTTACCAAAGTGAATCACCTCACACTTTTCCGTATTAAGCTCCATCTGCCACCTCTCGGCCCAGCTCTACAGCTTAATCTCCACACAGACCGTCACCTACCGCCAGAATCAAACACATATGTGGGGCAAGTGCTGAAAGTGACTGATGACTATGGGAGACAGAAGGTGGCCTTGCAAGCTCTCCTCAGGCAGCCCCTGGGCTTGGAAGGCCCTGTTTTGGACTGCATCACCGTGGTATGGGTGGTACTAGTCTGGGCCCGCATGGTAATACACTAAGGTTTCATAGCCTCAGTCTGAGTTTCCAGTGCCGCACTCAGACCTTGGATGGTGTTTGGTTATGCTGAGACATCTGTTATCAAATAGAGTAGCACGGTTGGGTCACAAGCGTGTGCTGTTTAGTTGACCACTAATTTCATGTTCAAAAGGAAGCCCTCTGAGCTGTGCGCAAAGACTCTAATTTGGAGGGAGACTCCACCATGCCCCTCAGTAGTAACAGTAATCTTTTTGGCACGGCTGTCAGTGCAGCAAGTATTTTTGTGTGTATGCTTGTCAGCCTTTTTATTTGCAAAAAGATGCTTTATTTATGTAAAATCTGAAAGACTCATTTCAAATTATTATAACACTAACCTTCGATGTTGTTTGCATTTTCTCTGGGGATCAAGATCTGAGGTGCTCCAGTTCTGTGCTGAGAACATTACAAACATTTCAATATTTTCATTACGAAGGGGAAAATTCTTTACAAACTATATGCATATTGTACACTGCGGTGCTTTCATAAAGATATACCCAGTGAGAATTATACACACAAGGTTGAATTTTCCCATCCTATCCTCCACGGGAATTTTAACAGGCAGGACATGGATCATAAGAACATAAGAAATAGGAGCAAGAGTAGGCCATCTAGCCCTTCGAGCCTGCCCCATCATTCAATAAGATCATGGCTGATCTGAAGTGGATCAGTTCCACTTTCCCGCTTTCTCCCCATAACCCTTAATTCCCTTGTCTGTCAAAAACTTATCTACCCGTGACTTAAATATATTTAGCGAGGTAGCCTCCACCACTTCAACGGGCAGAGAATTCCAGAGATTCACCACCCTTTGAGTGAAGAAATTCCTCCTCAACTCCGATCTAAACTGCACCCCCCCCTTATCTTGAGGCTGTGCCCTCTAGTCCTGCTACCCTTTCTAAGCAGGAAGAATCTCTCTACCTTTACCCTATCCATCCCTTTCATTATCTTATACGTCTCTATAAGATCCCCCCTCATCCTTCTAAACTCCAATGAGTACAGACCCAGTCTATTTAGTCTCTCTTCATAGTCCAACTCCCTCATCTCCGGTATCAGCCCAGTGAACCTCCTCTGCACTCCCTCCAAGGCCAATATATCCTTCCGCAAGTGCGGTGACCAAAACTGCACACAGTACTCCAGCTGCGGCGTCACCAGTACCCTGTACAGTTGCAGCAAGACCTCCCTACTTTTATATTCTATCCCCCTCGCTATAAAGGCCAGCATCCCATTCGCCTTCTTCATCACCTGCTGCACCTGCAGACTGGGTTTTTGCGACTCATGCACAAGGACCCCCAGGTCCCTCTGCACGGTAGCATGCTGCAGCTTTTCACCTTTTCAATAATAATCCCTCCTACTATTATTTCTGCCAAAGTGGATAACCTCACGCTTGCTAACATTATACTCCATCTGCCAGGTCCTCGCCCACTCGCTCAGCCTATCCAGATCCCTCTGCAGACTTTCCACACCATCCACGCAATTTGCTTTTCCACTCACCTTTGTGTCATCAGCAAATTTCGTCACCCTACACTCAGCCCCCTCCTCCAGATCATCTATATAAATGGTAAATAGCTGAGGCCCCAGCACCGATCCCTGCGGCACTCCACTAGTCACCAGCCGCCAATCAGAATAGCACCCATTGATACCAACTCTCTGCTTCCTATTAGACAGCCAATCCTCTATCCACGCTAACACCTTACCCCCAACTCCGTGCATCCTAACCTTCTGTAGCAACCTTTTGTGAGGCACCTTATCAAACGCGTTTTGGAAATCTAAAAACACCACATTCACCGGTTCCCCTCTGTCTACCGCACTAGTCACGTCCTCATAGAAATCCATTAAATTCGTCAAACACGACTTCCCCTTAACGAATCCGTGCTGCGTCTGCTCGATCAAACCATTCTTTTCTAGGTGCCTCGCTATTTCTTCTTTGATGACAGATTCTAGCATTTTTCCAACTACAGATGTTAAACTAACCGGCCTATAATTCCCTGCCTTTTGTCTGCTACCTTTTTTAAACAGCGGCGTAACATTAGCCATTTTCCAATCTTCCAGCACTTCCCCGAATCCAGCGAATCATGCAAAGGTCCATTGACCTCGTGTGGGATCTTCCAGCCTACAGTCTAATGGGATTTATCCAGTTACTAGCCCCTCATTCTATACTGGCTGAAAGACCATTGTACAAGAACCCCTAGCTTTTGTCGTGACACTGCAGACTTCCTACAGCACACATAGAGCAGTTGAACCAGGAGCACTCTTCGTCACAATGGATGTCTCGGCGCTCTGCACCAGTATCCCTCATGATGATGGCATTGCTGCAACTGCCTCAGTACTCAATGCTAACAATTGCCAATCTCCAGATGCAATTTTACGACTCACCCGCTTCATCCTGGACTACAGTGTCTTCACCTTCAACAACCAGTTCTTCATCCAGACACACGGAACAGGTACATGAACCAAATTCACACCTCAATATGCCAACATCTTCATGCTCAGGTTGCAACAAAACCTCTTCATTGCACAGGACCTTCAACCGATGCTATACACGAGATACATCGATGACATTTTCTTCCTTTGGACTCATGGTGAACAATCATTGAAACAACTATATGATGACATCAACAAGTTCCATCCCACTATCGGATTCACCATGGGCCAGTTTCGGAATCGGTTGCATTCTTGGACGCACACATCTCCATCAAGGATGGTCGTCTCAGCACTTCACTGTACTGCAAGCCCCCAGATAACCTCATGATGCTCCACTTCTCCAGCTTCCACCCTAAACATGTTAAAGAAGCCATCCCCTACTGACAAGCCCTCCGCATACACATGACCTGCTCAGATGAGGAGGATCGCAACAGTCACTTCCAGATGCTGAAAGATGCCTTCATAAGAACAGGATATGGCGCTTGACTCATCGAGTAATTGTTCCGATGCTCCACAGTGACAAACTACACCGACCTCCTCAAAAGACAAACATGGGACATGGCGACCAGAGAAATCCTTAGTCGTCCAGTACTTCCCCAAAGCGAAGATGCTACAACATCTTCTCCGGAGCCTTCAACTTGTCATTGATGAAGATGAACATCTCACCAAGGGCATCCCTATACCTCCACCACTTGCTTTCAAACAATCTGAAACAGACCATTGTCCGCAGCAAACTACCCAGCCTTCAGGAGAACAGTGACCAATGCATCACATAATCTTGCCACAGCAACCTCTGCAAGATGTGCTAGATCATCGACATGGATGCCATCCTCTCACATGAGAACACCATCCACTAGGTACACGGTACATACTCTTGCAACTCAGCCAATGTTGTCTACCTGATACGCTGCAGGATGTCCCGAGGCATGGTACACTGGGGAGACCATACAAACACTATGACAACGGATGAATGAATCCTGCTTGACAATCACCAGACAAGAGTGTTCTCTTCCTATCGGCAAACACTTCAGCATTCAGCCTCTGATCTTTGGGTAAGCGTTCTCCAAGACGGCCTTCACAACACATGACAATGCAGAATCGCTGAGCAGAAACTGATAGCCAAGTTCTAGGTGCATGAGGACAGTCTCAACCGGGATCTTGGGTTCAAATCACACTATCTGTAACCCCCACGACTTGCCTGGGCTTGCAAAATCTCATTAATTGTCCTGGCTGGAGACAATATACATCTCTTTAACCTGTGCTTAACCCTCTCTCCATTCATATTGCCTGTACCTTTAAGACTTGATTACCTGTAAAGACTCGCACTCCAACCATTGTTTTGTAAATTGAGTTTGTGTCTTTATATGCCCCGTTTGTGAACAGAACTCTCACTCACCTGACAAAGGAGCAGCACTCTGAAAGCTTGTGGCTTGTGCTACCAAATAAACCTGTTGGTCTTTAACCTGGTATTGTGAAACTTCTTAATGTGAAAGACCATACACAGTGGTCTTTACCCATTGCGCCTTGGCAGCAGTTACTTTTGGCTTGAATGTATCCCTCAGCACATGATTCTGAATCTTGGAATTAACCAGTCGGCAACACTTGGACGAAGAAGATCAACAGGTTTCAACACCAAAGGGCATTTTACACTGAGTTGATGACCCTGCAGCAGCAGTTGATGTTTGTCTCCATGTGTTCCTGGGATAAGTCTGTACAGCACAGTCTTTTGTTGTACACTATCCTATTAAAGTTCTAAGCTGAGTCTCTACAGCAGAAAACAACTATGACCTAACAATCAGGTTGCCCTTTACTCTGGCTGCAGCTCAACCATGCCCAATAAGGCATCATGTGCACTTTCCATCTTTATGTTACTTATTGGAAACATAAAGTGGCAGCATCTGAGCTCGTGGTCACGAATGGTCAGAGACTATTCTCCCATCTGATCATGCCGATCCCAGTGAATAGCTTGCGGGCCTAAAAAATCCATTTCAAACCCTGCATTGAAGAGTTTTTAATTCTCCTGGCTACTTTCTAATGGCACTTGTTCTAGGTGTGAGTCCACTTGAATATACAGAGCCCATTTGAACCCCAGTGCATGGAATTCCCCAACTGTCGGGCGCTGTGCTATAGTATCAGGAATCATTACTTGTCTCCACAAATGGAGGCCTGGCGTGATGGTCATTTCGTGGTGGAAGGGGAGGAGGAGGGAGCTTGGAGGCTACTGAAGCCTCAGTGTTGTCAGGGGCATGGCCAGGTGGTGCCCGCCTGACACACCGGTGGTTCCCATCTGACACAACGGTAGTGCCCAGCTGTGGCCACTGGACAGCCCCGGCAGTGCCAGGTGTGTCCTATTGGTGTGCTGGGGCAATGCCAAGGGAATGGAGTCTGAGTAGGGGCTATGACAGAGGAGCTTTGCTGGAGGAGGGGTCAGATGGGTGGGGGGAATGTTGTGTGAGAGGGGCTGTGCGAGAGCGGGACTCTGACTGTGGGGGGGGTCATGCAGGGGTGGGTCCTGATGGGGGAGCAAGTCAGGGGTCCTGATTGGGGGGGCGAGGTGGGTGAAAGTCAGGGATTGGGCAGGGAGATCCATCGGGAAAGCCTAAACACCAGCGATGTGTGTTGGGCAGGGGATGGGGTAACATGCTGTTAATGAGGGGGTTCTGCCACCTATGGGGTGAGTGGAAGGGTTTCCCAGTGCACTCTGAGATCAGGACGCCCTTGTAAAATGATGTCTGAGTGTTCTGAAGCAAGGCTCACAGTTACTTTCACCATTACGACGCTTAAGAACTTTTTGGGAAGAATTCTACATGATCTTTATTCTTGCTCAATTTCTTGTTGTTTTTGGATTTCCAGCTTCCACGTCCGTTCTTGACCTGATGGTATTTCTTGGGAAAGAATAATAGCACTTGAATTTGGTCAGAGCAAGGGAAGGCAAGGGATAGTAAGAGGTGAGTGTGTGCACCATCTGCAACTTGTTAAAGCAGAAGAGATTTGGGAATAAAAAGAAATGGATTAGATGGTTTTAGTTTACTGCTTCTTATATCCTCAGCCAAGGAAACTCCAGTGATGGCCAGTACTGATTGAGGGAATACAACAATATTGTTCTCCCACCAGTTCAGTCCTGTTGCCTACAATTACTGATCACCTTGTTCTGCAAGAGAGAGGGAGGTGCAATATGCTATTGATGTGTCTGTTGAATAATAGACAGTGTGTACAAGCTGTCAGATCTGAGTATATGACTTGTAACAGGGCTAAGCGTGTGAGGATGAGATGAGACTCATGCTTATGAGTCGTGTTTGGCAGAGGTTGTTGGTAAGGAGGTGAAACTGACTGACTGACTATTGACTGACTTCAACAATTCCTGTAAGGTCATTGAGCTTCTCACGGAACTGGATCGAGATCCTCTGAGTTAATTAGTTGGCACTGAATGTGATGACTGTTAGCCTTCATCATGTCTGTCGGGAGACAGTCCTCCTTTGGTGGAAGAGGGCTTTGCTTCATCTCCTGCACCAAGGCTACATCAAAAAGCTTTGGAGTTGTCTGGCTGGGTGCACTATTTCCACCACTCTTTCTGTTCTTTGACGCTTTCTCTGCCACTTGAGGCACTTGCTGCAACCAGTATGCACCCCACCTTAAAGAGGTGCGGGCTAGCTGTAAATGATGCCAGTCTTGAACAAACTTGGGCCCCTTACTTGGGGCGTCACAGTGGCAGAGTGGTTAGCTGTCTCACAGGGATCCGGGTTTGATTCCAGCCTCAGGTAACTGTCAGTATGGAGCTTACACATTCTCCCCCCATCCGTGTGAGTTTCCTCCGGATGCTCTGGTTTCCTTCCAAAGTCCGAAGATGTGTGGGTTCGGAAGATTAGCCATGCTGAATTGCCCTTTAGTGGTCCAGGATGTGTAAATTAGGTGGATTAGCCATTTTAAATATGTGGGATTACTGGAATAAGATCTCGGTCAGATGCTCTTTCGGAGACTCGGTGCAGAGTCAATGAGATGAATGGCCCCTTTCCGTACTGTAAGAATTCTATGAAGTTAACAACTTGCTTGAATCTGGGCATGCCACTATCGTTTAAATTAGCAGGTGGCCGGAAGTTTACATGTGGCCTGCTTCGCTACAGGCATAGTGTATTATGGCCACCATAGCTGATTACCAGCCACATCCAATTTCTCCCGTTTTGCTATCAGTTCTGGAGAGCAAAACACTATTTCTCCGTGTCTCCTATCCTCTGGAATACATTGCATTCCTCTGCATAAAATGTAGGAAGTTGCCTTAAGCCTCTCCATCTCGCAAACGCTGCACATTCCTGAACGGAACTGGCTTCAGTTTGGAGCACTGACTGAAGGGATGCTCTGACACAGCACCGGGACTTTGCTGCATTGATGCATTATAATTGGCACAAGCAGTAAACTTTTTTTTGAGTTCAGTAGTAATGAAAGATAGTGGTATAAAGATGACCGTGAAACGAGCTGCCCAAAGTCGCTGGAGTTTGCTTTGTTTCTTTGAATCTCTTCTGAAGGATACTGCTTTATCCCTAAGCTTACGGATTTCAAACAACTCACTGCACTGCCTTTCCCTGTAGGCCTTTACATATATGAGTGTAAGTGGAAATCTCTATGTGATTCAAATCGGGATTCAAAGTTTCACTAACTTCAAGCAACTGTCAAATATTTGATCACAGGATTTGAAACTATAATATTCTGACTGATTTATGGTTGTCCCCGATTTGGTTTTTAAGTTGACAGATCTATAAATGTCTATAAAGGGGCAGAATTTCTGTGAGAATATTTCAATCTCCCACCATAACTTTGACAGAAGTTTGGTGGGTGGACAAGTGGAGGAAAGAAAAACCATGCATGGGGGTCTTTAGCTGAACTTCTGCCAACATTATAGCAGAATCCCTGTTGAAATTTTACTGCAAAATCAGTGTCAAAAGTTTGCTTTTACTTGAATAAAAGCTAGTTTTTGTATTTATTCTTCTATCCGTTCATGTTTGGGTATCAATGATTAAGCATTCATTTCATTTTCTTTAATAATCAGCAAAGCAAACATAAGAATTCAAATCTGGATCCCAGACTATTCCAATCCTATTTTGCTCACTTCCCTGATTGACTTATAGCTATGATACAGAATTTTTTAAAATTCATTCGTGAGACATGGGTGTCACTGTCTGGCCAGCATTTATTGCCCATCTCTGGTGGCCCAAGGGCAGTTGAGAGTCAGCCACATTCCTGTGGGTCTGGAGTCACAGGGAAGCCAGACAAGGTTCAGACAAGGATGGCAGCTTTCTTTCATTAAAGGACATTAGTGATCCAGATGGGTTTTTTCTGACAATCGACAATGGTTTCATGGTCATCAGTCGATTCTTAATTCCAGACTTTTTTTTATTGAATTCAAATTCCAATATCTGCTGTGGCAGGATTTGGACCTGGGTCCCCAGAACAGTAGCTGAGCTTCTGGATTAATTAATAGCAATAATACCACGAGCCCATCGTCTCCCCTTCCAAAACCAACTTCAGTACTCCTGATACATATTGGAAGTGCAATACAGGAAATTCTGCCATTTTAGTCAGTGATTTTCCCATCATTGATCTGTGCTAGGAGCCCTTGAAGGAATGTTTTGGCCTGCATTTTCAAGGTAGTTACTCACCCTTGATTAATGACCGCTCAAGCAGGTGACTGACCAGTTTTCAAACTGTAGACAGTGTGAGGGGACTGAGACCTCACCCTGTATATAATTCATAAAATAAATACAGATATCTTCATGGTTTTTTACAAAAATTTAATATTAATCAAAGCCCTTTTAAAATGGTTGAGTCCATTTCCCTCTCTGACCCCTGAACAAATGGAGCTTTCTGGCAGTTTTGAAGAAACTTATACCTCGTTTTCTCTGAAGTGGCCAAATTCAAAGAGAACGAGCAAAAGGCCATCTCCGTTTCCTAAGCCAGGTTGGCCAATCAGAGCCTATTTGTCTGTGAGGACCAAGGACCCTTTCTTTCAATTCTTGTGGCTGCAACATTTAACCATCTCAAGAACACAGATGGTCAGAAGAGATGGGAGTCGTGTGAAATGGACCTCCAGCTTGTGAAACTGGTAACATTGCCATGCTGTACTGCAAAAAAATTGCCCGCCATTTTACCATCTATAAGTCGCCACACAGGAAAGTGGCCCTGTCCAGATTGAATACCTGGCCCCCATCAACACTGCACCCAATGACTTCCAAGACTGATTCATCTCCGCAATCCTATATAATCATGGAAGACAATTCTACTGGAAAAACAAATTATGCAGTTTCTGTTTTTAGCCTGCCGAGCTCTGAATTCATTGGAACTTGTTCTGGACTTTAGGACCCACATGCAACAATATTTACTCCCTGTGCTCTGTGTGTGGTCTTTGCCCTGTAAAATCTTTTGTTTCTCTATTCCTCTTTCACTCTGTGATTGCATGGGAGGCAATGCAGTTTGACAGTATACGAATAAATTAACCCTGCAAGTTCATTCTATCTTGAGTTTTCTGTGGAGTCATTAATAGAAAATTGGATCACGCCAAAACTGAGAGGTTGGGAAATTTGCCACTATTTGTATGTGAGATGAAGCAAATAAAAACTTTGACAAAGGGTCACCTGAAACATCAGCTCTTTTTTCTCTGCTGCCAGACCTGCTGAGATTTTCCAGCATTTTCTCTTTTGGTTTCAGATTCCAGCATCCGCTGTGATTTGCTTTTATTTAACTCAAAACACTTTGCTGTTTATGGATGGGTGGTGACAGGAAAAATCAGTGCTGTTTAGGTTAACCCCCTTCCTGCCCTGTGACAACAGCAATGGAGAATTTCCTACTTTTTTTTATGAGTCCAGGTAACAATTTCTAAAAGCTTGAAAGGAGCAGAAAAGCAAATTACAGGTTCTAACCGTAGCAGGAGATGTGATTGAATAGTCGTAATTGACTCCACTTGGATGGATAAATGAATCAATCTGCTATTTTTCAATTTGCCCACTAATATCAGGTCATTATCTCTTATTAAAGACATACCCCTGGGAAGATTTACAAGAACTGTATTTGCAAGTCTTGTTCCAGCAACTTTAAACTGCTATTGTAAAAGCTAAATATCCTTACCTTCTAATTTCTTCTGCAACAAGTACTGATTTATGTTGGGGGCAGTCCAGATGTAATGAATACCAAGTTACTATTATTCATGTTTGGGCTGCACAGTGGAACTGTGGTCAGCACTGCTGCTTCACAGCTCCAGGGACCTGGGTTTGAATCCCCACTTGGATCACTGTCTATGTGGAGTTTGCACATTTTCCCTGTGTCTGCGTGGGTTTTCTCTGGGTGCTCCGGTTTCCTCTCACACTCCAGAGATATGCGCGATAGGTTGATTGGCCATTCTAAATTGCCCTTTAGTGTCCCAGGATGCATAGATGAGAGGGATTAGTGGGTGGGTATGGGGATAGGGCCTGGGTGGGATTGTGGTTGGTGCAGACTTGATAGGCCAAATGGCCTCTTTCAGCACTGTAGGATTCTATGTGTGTGCCTCCCAGGTCATGACAACTGAGTTATTGAGTGTGCATGACTTTGTAGCTGACACTGATATTCATTTGATTTCCACTAGTGCTCATTTTCCAGTAGGAATTCCTGGATAACATCAGAAGTGAGAATCTTGGCTCTCCTATTTTTGTTTTGTGAAAATACTGAAACCAGCTAAAGTACTCTGTCTTTACAGCTGAGGTCAGTTCAGCACAGACCCAAGAATTCAATACCAAACCAGACAGTACATTTAGCCATTGAATTGCCAGTGGAGCTTGTGAGAGTGTAAACTTAAGCCGCCTTTGTTATTTTTTTGGCCTGGAGCTATCGTATTGGCTTTATACTCACAGCATTTCAATAGCAGCATGGTGCACTGTCAAACCTGCACCATTTTCTTCAATAGAATACAAACATGGTGCTTTGTAGAAAGACACAATTGTATGGGTTGTAAATAACACTAAGGATTCACAAATATTCTTATCAATGTAAACCTTGCTTTTGACAAGATTTGAAAATGGCTTTGATAAAATAACATAAATGAGAGTTGGATGAGTGGAGATAAGCAGAAAAGGTGCACACATGAAGGCCATCATGCAATGGCTATTTAAGGTCATTGAGAGAAGGTTTCATGGAATAGAATCCCAATGGTACAGAAGAAGGCCATTCAGCCCATTGAGCCTGCACTGACAACAATCCCGCCCATGCCCTCTCCCTGTAACTCCATGTATTTTACCCTGTTACTCCCCCGGACTCTAAGGGGCAATATACCATGGCCAATCAACCTAACCCACACATTTTTGGACTGTGAAAGGAAACTGGAGGAAACCCACACAGACACAGGGAGAACTTGCACATCCACACAGTCACCCAAGGCCGGAATTGAACCCAGGTTCCTGGTGCTATGAGGCAGCAGTGCTAACCACTGTGCCATCATTTCAGATTGGGATGAATTTTGCTCCTTTCCAACCTGCTACTGCTTTCCTGAGTGAACTCTCTACTGCCTTTGGGTGACCTTCGCTTTTGGCTCTTTCCACATTTTAAGGCAAAGTTCTAGAGCAGACTACACTAAGCCATAGTCTTAGAAATCTTTGTCAGATTACGTTGCAGAGCAGCCCCAGACTAATATTGGAAATAGGTTTTCAAGATTCTGGTTGCATGTGTTACAATGACTCTGGTAGGATAAGGGGTATCATTACATTGTCATTCATCTGGTACCCTGGGTAAGTGCAACAAATGTCGGGAACTATGGCTGCAGGGAGTAATGATCAAGTTTCAGGAACTATTCAGAAATTTGTCTTTTGGAGTCAAAGAAGTGTGGCACAGTGAACTAGTTTCAAATGAAAATAATGGGCAGAATTTTACAACATCATTGTGTCCGTTTTGCGGTGGGAAAAAGTTGTAAAATTGGGTGTGATGCGACTAATGGGAATGGCGCTCATTTTTGTGCTCATTCCCATTTACCACACAAAGACATTGGTGTGATCGGGACCCCGCCCAAAATGGGCAAAATGTCAATTTGCTTTTTTTTTTGCATTCAGCACAATGTAATGAGTGAGCTTCACTCCCAACCATCCCAGCTTACCTGCCTTAATGACCTCGGTCACTGTATCTCAAACAGGTGAGGAAAACACTCTATAAAAGTTGATGTCAGGCAATTGAGCAGTGAGGGTGACCGAGCTGGTAAGTCTCTACTTTCAAACTACTCCATGTTGGTGACGGGGAGGTTGCTTTGTGGGAACTATGTTGCATTTGGGGTCAGAGGGCCTGCGAGTGTGTGGGATGTGGGTGTGAGCTACTGTTGCTCATGGGGTCTGAATCTGGACCCTCAGCACTGATCCAGGTCTGATCATTGAACCTGAGTCCTAGTGCTGACTCTGGGACCTAGTGCTGGCAGCAGCAAGCAATGTTGCAGGTAGGGGATGGGCTAGAAATTCTCTGAAATGGCAGTGCCGCAGGCTCAGGACTTGTCAAGCAGCACTGCCTGTGGCCACTTCTGCATGGTTTCTGGGTGTGTGTTTGTAAGTGGCGAGGTGGGAGGGTATAGGGGGGCAGTGCTGACATTCTGGGGGGCTGGGGAGGGGATATAGGGAGTGTGTGTTGCTAGAAGGCTGTGAAAGAAATGCCATGTGTGTGTTGCTGGGGGTCTGTGGGGGATATGGGGAGTTTGTGTTGCTGGAGGTCTGCTGGGGAGGAACGTGGGGAGTGCGTATTCCTAGGGGTTTGTGGGGGGTATGGGAAGTGTTTTTTTTCTGGTTGGGAGCAAGCACAGTTCTTTAACCTTTCCATCTGTCTCTCCCCTTCCCCAAATCTCTGCCCCCTCCCCCTCAGATTGACAAGATGACTTTTGTGATGCAACCCATTGATCTTACTGCTCTTTTGGATGCTGCTGGAGCTGAGGAGGAGGATCTGGAGGATGAATTGTGGGTAGAGGAGGCCCAGGCTGTACCACTTACAGGAGGAAAAGGAGTCAGCCACCAGTGGCAGGATGTGGCCCCCGTTTGCCCTGAAGGGAAAAGGAGAAGGAGGGAGCAGAGACCCCAGCTGTTCCACACATGAGTGTCCTTTGAGCAACTGTTGTGCATCATAGGCCGCCAACATCTCAGGCTCCAAAAGGACACAGTACAAGGCCTGTGCCAGTTGTTGCAGAGTGTGGCACCTCAGTGCATGGTGGGGCACCCACTCCTGGTAGCTTTGAAAGTGACGGCTGCTTTAAACTTTTACAACAAGTGAGTCCTTCCAGACCGCCAGTGGAGACCTTTGTGGCATTTCTCAATAATTTGTCCACAAGTGTGTGAAGAAGGTCACAGGTATCCTGTACACCCAGGCTGGCCAATATGTTAAATTTGGCCTGGACCAGGTCCAGCAGGAAGCCCAGGCCATCATGAGGATACCAAATGTGCAGGGGCTCCTATGTCACCCAATGAAGACCCAGGAAGATTCATGAACAGAAAGGGCTTCCATTCTATCAATATGCAATTGGTGTGTGAGCATCAGCAACAGGCACATCATGCATGTCTGCGCCAAACACCCTGGCAGCATGCATAACGGCTTTATACTGAGGACCTCACATGTCCTGCAGATCTTTGAGGAGGAGCCCAGGGTGCAGGGATGGCTCACGGGGGCATGGGGTACCTGCTTCGGACTTGGCTGATGATGCCTGTGTGGAGGCTGAGATCAATGCGGCAACCTGGTATAATGAGGACCATATTGCCACCCGTTCTATAGTGGAGTGGTGCATAGGCCTCCTCAAAATGCTGTTCAGGTGCCTGGACCTCTCTGGCAATGCCCTCCAATATCGTCCTCTGATATCATCTCACAATGTGGTACAATAGCGAGGACACCTTTTGGAAGAGGAGAACATGGAGGCCAACCAGCCAGGCATTGCTGAGGAGGAGGCTGCTCAACAGGAGGAGGAAGAGGGGGAGGAAAAGGAAGAGGAGGAGAAGGATGATGAGGTCCAACACCACCCCATTGCTGGAGGGCTGGCAGCAAGGGCCAGGCGTGCAGAGGCAGCAAGGAAGGTCTTGATTGCCACGAGCTTTGTTCACTAGAGGCATGTTGAGAAGCTCAGCTGTGGTTCAGCCATCGCTTGGACCCTACCACTCATGGTGAGGATTTCCTGCGCCAGGTTTACAAGACGTTACCCTTGCAGCTTAGCCTAGGAACCATGCAAGACAGGCAGTAGCTGAAAGCTTTGGCAATCCTCCCAGCAGCCTCAGAGTTGGTCCAGTGTTGAATAAACTGGGCTTGTACTCGTTAGAGTTTAGAAGAATGAGGGGAGATCTCATTGAGACGTATAAGATGATGAATGGGATGGATAGGATAGAGGTGGAAAGACTCTTCCCTCCTGCTCCTATTTCTTATGTTCTTATGTCAGCCCCTTCTGCATTCCCTGGCTCTGTTGCTGCATCTCCAGCAGCTGAGGGAGAAGCGATCGCAGAGACCCAGCATGTAGCCTGGGGCAGTTAAATCCTCATCTCCAGCAGGTCCCCACCTGCCAGATGCCTCAGAAATTCCCCCCTCATCCAAATGTATGTCAGCAGATGTGTCATGCACACCAGAGAGTGACCCAGATGCCTTGCCACTAAAATGACCAGATGATGTCAAAGTATCTGAGATGGTGAACTGTGAGGTGGAAGCTAACAGAAAACTAGTGACAGCCTTGGAAGTCCCATCATAGGCTTCCTCCAAGGAGTCTTCAGAGCTGTCAGGGGCAGGATGAGTGGGAGCAGCTGGGAGAGGGGATGGCGGGAGGGGCACGATGCCAAGGCACATCCGGGTCCCTTCCTGCAACGTAGGACACAAGTTAAGTGCAAGGGAGTGAGAGGAATCTGGGCTGCATGCAACTTACTTCAGATATCTCCAACAAGTGGAGGATTGGCAGGTGCTCACTTCTATGGTCCAGCCTGAACATGCTGTCAATGATGGTCCAGATCCCTTCCTCTCCTGCAAGCTCCACTTCTCAAAGTGGATGACGACACGAATCTTGGGCACATCATCTTGCCCTCCTCCTGGAGATTAATTATGGACATTCTTCTACTGCGGGTATAGAAGGAGACATGCAAAATCTGATGGCACGAGCCCTGAAGGGTATAAGGGTGTGGCCATCAGAGAGCAAAGGTTGTGACACTCTTGCGGCGGTGGGGGGGGAGTTTGGGGTTGGGTAGGTGCTTGGGGGTCAGGGGCTGGAAGCATGCAGGGTGCTGGGGTTGGGGGAAATCACAGAATGTGCCTCTGTAATGATTGGGAACAAGGGAGAGAGAGAGAGAGAGAGGGTCATGTCACTCAGCAATTGGGGCCAGGGGCTTTTGGGGGGGGCAGGGTTCATGTGCAAGGGAATCCTGGGGTGGGGCATGTGAGGAGGGACGGGAGTCGGTTATGTTGGGGAGGGGGCAGTTCCCTGATATCCATTGTTCTGGAGGGGTTCTGTTAGGGGAACTCTGCTTTCTCTGCTCTTATGCATATTGTGGCACTGATCTAATCTGCTGGCTGTCAGGTGAACGAAGACCAGCTCTCTGCCTCTAGTGGTTGTAAATGGTCTAGCCAACTTTTTTAAAGACTAAATGCATAAGATTCGATGTGAAAACCTGCCAGAAAAACAGATGAGGAATTCTCCCGTTTTCATGCTAGCTAAATATCATAAAATTCTTCCCAAGGTGGTAATATCTGGAAAAATAACAATTTATTTGTATGATGCAGGGCTGGAAATTCAAAGAATTGGATTTTTTTTTGTTCTTGTTATAGGTCATGGGGAGGGAGAATTCATGCTTAGACAGAGGTGACTCCTTCATTTTTGACTTGTTCAACCCCGAACCATGTATCTTGACATTCAGTAACATTGCAATGTCCTGTCAAGCGACAATTATTGTCCTTAAATTGGCCAGCTCTAATAACCATTGCATTTGTGACTTGCTTCAAATGTATGTGCAGACCTCATTAGCCAATGTTAATGATGTCCCAAGTGGCGACTACAGTATGATGACCTTTAAGGACATCATTCATGCAATGGCCATGGTAGGGGCCAGCTGTAGGTCAGTTGAAACATGCAGCATCATTTCTTGATGGCTTCCTTAGTGAAACGTCGCCTATCCGATCGCTGTTCCTGGGTCAACAGGGATTCGGAGATAAGGGCACCTCAATCTGTGGAGTGCTATAGGCATGATTTCTTTCCTCAGAGAGAATTCAGAAATGAGTTTGCTGGACCGGTCAAAACCACCCCTGGAGTTCAATTTTTCGAAGAACCATCTCATAATACCGTTCAATAGAAGTATTATTACTTCCATTAATCTAACAAATAAAGTAAATTATAAGTCTTGTTAGACTCTGAAGCGGAAAACTGAAGCCCCTGATATGCGTCACTGGTCTCTAAATAATTTCCCACTATTCTCTGTAATATCCTGATGAATACTTAGAAATGTAAGCTCAACTAATCGATTTTCAGCAGTAAAATTGTGGAACTGACTCTCTGGAAAAATGGCCATTGCTATTAAATGATCTGATGCTCATTCCTTTGAAAGAAGGAATTGTCCAAAAAAAATAATTATAAACATTTCAGCAGAGTGATTGAACATCGAACATCTTGATTGTCTTCCCCTTCACAGTTCTGATCCATATATTTTTGTTTAGGGGTATTAGTAGTTAGCGAGCACGCACCTTCACTGCTGCCTCTACAATCTGGCTTCCCATTATGGCTTTTCTGTCCAAAATAAAGAGAAAGAAAGAGGCACAGTGGTTAGCACTGCTGCTGCATCGCGCCAGAGACCCTGGTTCAATTCTGGCCTTGGGTCTGTATGGAGTTTGCACGTTCTCCCCATGTCTGTGTGGCTTTCCTTCGGGTGCTCCTGTTTCCTCCCACAGTCCAAAGATGTGCATGTTAGGTTGATTGGCCATGCTATATTGACCCTAGTGTCAGGGGATTAGCAGGGTAAATATGTGGGATTACAGGAACAGGGCCTGGGGGGGATTGTGGTCGGTGCAGACTCGATGGGCCGAATGGCCTCCTTCTGCACTGTAGGGGTTCTATGATTTCCACTGCAAAACCCAATATACTGTTGAGTATATCAGTTGGGGTTGCAAAAGGGTTGCAAGTGGTCCCCCTCTAATAGATGGTACAAAGATAGACTTTACAGAAGATCTCAGCAAGAGAACAGCAAAGACCCAAAATTAGTCGAGAAACAAGTTGTCTCTTGATTTCTGTGAAATCCAGGTGGTCCCTTTAAATGCAGCACCAGCTTTTCTAAGGATCCTGGGAATGATGGGTGACAACCGAACATGTTGAATGACTCATCTAAATGTGCCTGTCCATTTTAGCGGGACGGCGTCTGCTTTCTTTGACCACCAAAAGTGGTGGTGGACCGCTGGTTGCTCGCTAAAATGGGCAGAAATTCTTTGGATTAGACTCCAATGCTTTTTCCCACTTTAGTCTCTGCACGCAAACTGTAATCACACTGAAATCTGGGGTTCGGCGCCATTTTGATGGAATAATGGTGTTTAAATCCTCTTCCTCAATAGCTATTACCTTTTCAATGGTTTCAATAGTTTCAGTTTCATTTGACAAACCACTTCTACATTTTTTTCCAACTGGACACCACAACAATCTCAGTGACGTCAAAGCATATCACATGTATAGGATGTTGTTTCATTGAAAATGAAACCTCACTTTTTTTCCCCTTTCTTCATGAAAAATTAACAAACATGGTTGGCTGAAGATGGTGTACCCTTAAAATAGATAACCTACGAGAGGAACCTATTACAGAGATTGTTTAATTTCCTGTACAGATGTTTTGTATTTTTTCCACTTACTTATTATCAATAATACGGATGTTGGCTATTGAATTTCCATGAAGCTATACGTGTGAATCTTGGTGATAGCATATGTCAAGTTTGATAAAGGTTCCCTTCTGTCTACAGGTGGCAACTTCACACACAGGCACGCCTGTTCCATCTGTTGGCACTCCATTCAACACAGCAAGCACTTTTCCCTCCCATCTTCATCAATCTTCCACAAGCCTTGAAACACTTCACTCATCTGTATCCACGTTAGTACCATTTGATTCTTAACTCAGTGACTCATGCTAAAATAACACAGGCTTTCATTTTTCGTTTTTTTTAAATGTTCTGTGTTTTTTTTCCCACTCTGAACCCTGTTACTTGCTTTCATTAAGTGCGTCCTCTGTGCCGACTGCTGCCGTTTGTTTCCACTAACATCCCTCCCCGTCCGTCAGCATCCATTTTACAGCCCAAGGGAATTTGTCAGCAGCACTCAATATTTTCTATCACCCCGATGAAATCAAAGGTTTCTAAATGGTCTCTGTCTTTAATGGTTACAGCCCACTCAACGTTAACACAATGAGGTCATCAAAACCTCCCTGCTGACTTCTTGTTAAGCCTGGCATTCAGAATCCAGCCACACCTTTGCAAAAGCTGGCAGAGTGAAAGATGTGATGAAGCCATTTAGTTGTCCCACTTTCTGCCCCTCCCCCATGACCAGATGCTGCATTTTGGGGAGAAATTGAGCCTTACTTTTATTCCTCTTGTGGTGTCGACTAAATGCAAAATAAGCATTACTTACTTCACAGGTAACAAATGTTATTTTTTTTTAAATTGTGAAATGATTTTCCGATTGCAATACCCTTGTGAAGTTGTGTTTGATATTTTGAAGGTTATTCCTTCAAACTTGGCGACATATCAATCAGATGCAAAATTCAGCCATGAAAGCACTAGCAGAAACATAAGATAAAAGAAAGTGAAATATTTAATTATTCTGAAAAGCACACCATCAAATAGCAAAGCGCTCAGTTGCTTTAACTCTGCTCTGCAGTCTATACTGGCATGTCCAAGCCTTCAGTTAACCACCAGCTAAAACATGGTCATTATTATATTCTACCCCAACTGTAAGGAGTGAGCATTTTGACTTTGAATTATTGTGAGGAGGGTGATATATTTGATTTATTGTTGTCACTTGTATTAGTATGCAGTGAAAAGTATTCTTTCTTGTGCACTATACAGACAAAGCATACCATACATAGAGAAGGAGAGGGTGCAGAATGTCATGTTCCAGTCATAGCTGGCGTTTAGAGAAAGATCAACTTAATACAAGGTAGGTCCATTTAAAAGTCTGACGGCAGCAGGGAAGAAGCTGTTTTGAGTCTCAAGAATCCTACACAAAATATTGCAAGTACCTGAGAGTCAAGATCCTTACAACAAACACAATTCCCCTTTACAATGATGGCGTAGTTATCAAATAAATGAAATCACTTAGAATAAAACCAGGAACAGAAACTGAATGACAGATGGGGAAGTTTACCATCTTTACCTCCTTTTGTTGTGTGATATTAGAGTCCATTATGATTACTCAGTGATTGTTAGAAACACGATCTTGTTTCCTGGTGCTTTACAGCTTTCATAAATTGCCACTTTGAAACAAACTTCAGTGAAACATTTTCTATTAAGTTCACTTAATGAGGGGATAATTTGACACACACTGCTACTGAATATCATGCAGGTTATTCTCACTCTAGACTGATCATCTTTGACAAGCCTGAAAAGATAAGCAGGTCCCGTGTATACGGAGGGTTTGTCTGTAGGGGATGGCTTCATAAATGTGTTTAGAGTGGAAATTGGAGAAACGAAGCATCGTGAGGCTATCCATGGGCTTGTGGTACAGTGAAGCGCCTTGATGGAGATGCGTATGTCCAAGAATGCAACTGATTCCGAAGAGTAATCCATGGTTCAACTGGGATCCTGGGTTCATGTCGCACTATCTGTAACCTCCACGACTTGCCTGGACTTGCAAAACCTCACTAACTGTCCTGGCTGGAGACAATACACGTCTATTTAACCTGTGCTTAACCCTCTCTCTACTCACATTGCCTGTACCTTTAAGAATTGATTACCTGTAAAGATTCAAAGATCCAACCATTATCTTGTAAAGTTTGTGTCTATATATGCCCTGTTTGTGAACATAACTCCCACTCAGCTGATGAAGGGGCAATGCTCCAAAAGTTTGTGCTGCCAAATAAACCTGTTGGACTTTAACCCCTGATGTTGTGAGCCTTCTTACAATATGTAGCTCAGTCATACCAAAACAAATTACTAGGTTATTTATCTTCATATGCAATCCCTCAGGATTGAGTATGTTTTGCTTCCATTTTTGGTTCTGTGGGTTCTGAGATGGTTGATAAGCTCAATGCTCAGTCTGCAGACTCTGCCAGAGGTGGGACAGGTGGCACTTAAAGGCCTGGATAGATGGGTTGTTTGGTGATTTGTGCCCTCCCTCCGATACTTTGATTTCACCTCAGCACGTCCCAGTCAAAAGCTGGAATTTTACTGTTCCCACCCGTCGTGGGAATCTGAGCGGATGAGGGGTGGACAATGGGAAGATCCTTTGACCTTGGATGGGGTTTTATGATTCTGGGACGAGCGAGGCTGTAAAATCCCACCCAAAGTCTCTCAATGTATTTGGTTCCTTATCAATAATAAACCAGGCTCTCCCATGAGTCAACCTCTTTGAGGACATCCCAAACACATTTCTGCTGTCTTTCTGGGAGCCTCCTGCTGTGACTGAGTCTGGTGTCAGGCATACCAATAATACATGCTGTCCAGCAGACTTAGCTTTGAGTGATTCGTACCTTGATGCTAGGTGAGTTGATTTAGGAGAGGATGCAGCTGGTGGACCACTTTTCACTGAGAGGTTTAGAGAATCTCAAAGGCATTACTCATGTTACTTCATGAGTGCTTTGTCTGTTGAAGGTTGTCCAAATCTACAAAGCATTCAGGAGTGTGGTGATCACTACTGCCCAGTAAACAATAACTTGAGTCTTTGGTTTGAGATCCTGTTCCTCAAGCATCCCTTTCCTCAGTTGGCCAAATGCATGTTGGAAGCAATGATGAACTTTGTCCTCTATGGTTGTCTTCATTAAAAAGAGGCTCCCAAAGTACAGAAAATGTGCACATTTTCCAGGATCCTGCCATTGATCTTATTTGATGAAAGGAGATGTTTTTCTGTGGGAGGACCTTAGTTCTCTGGGTGTCAAGTGAAAGGGCCAATTTCCAATACAGAGGAGTCATGACTGAAGTTTGAGTTCAGTTTCTGAGTGAGTTCACACTTAAGTGTCATTTGTCCACTGAACTTCTATGACTGAGGATAGAGTGGTTTTGGATTGCAAATGGCATAAATTGAACAGTTTCCCAACTGTTCTGTAGATTACGTGTAGTATTGCAGCAAGGAATATTGAGAGGACACCTCTGGCATGATTTAAGGGATTTGCATCATAATAGCACAGGTCAGAACCCAGAAATGATCCAGCCATTTTGTTCCTGATCCCAGATTGAAAATCCAGTCCAGGTTGAAGAATACCATACAGGCATATCTAGTTGTCATCTCATGATATTGTCAACAGTGATTCACACTGAGTAGCGGTCTGTCTCTATTATCTGGTCACCAGTGTAGAGCATGCAAAGCAAACCCTGGTGGGGAGGATTGAATGGAATCTGTCAAATTTCCTCTCTGTTCAGTGCACTGGAAAGAATGGTCGATTCTATTCTTAGCATCTGACCCTTCCTGCCAGATTTTTCTTTGCATATTCCACTCAAAATGATCCTGAACATCCAAGCAGTAGGGACAAAAATCTACTAATTGGCCTGAATTTTATCATCCCGCCCAACATGAGAATAGGAGCGGGCAAAGGGTGGCATGAAAAGGTCTGTTGACCTCAGGTGGGATTTTACGGTTTTGGAATGAGTGAGGGTGTAAAATCCCCCCCATTATGTTTTAGCACAACTCGAGGGAATGTGACATCAGTGATGGTACGTCAGTTTTTGTGGAAGAACAGAAACATATAACTTCTCACAGAATTGCCTGAGTTATAATTCACAAGGGGATAAAGGTAATGTTCTTCTATCAGTCTGATATTCTGCTAATGTTGATTTTTTTATATCTAATCACTGGGTATAAAAATATCAACCGCGTGCAGTTAGAAATGGATGGGAAGAATCACAAGTCTGTGAAGGAAAATGGAAATATGGTCGATTGGAAAGGATATGATGCTCTCCAACATACTTTCATCTGTGTACTCTACCAAAGGCAATGCTATAGCTGCAGCTGATATATCTTCCCTTTTACATTTGCTGAAGGCTCAGGTGTATTCTCCTGTCTGTTCCATGTCAAATACAGTAGCACACTGATTCACCTTCTCTGTGGGTGATATCTGGGAAAGTGTATTGACTGCCCATTATGGAATCCATCCAATTTCTCTTCTCATTAATGAAAAGTGAATGAGTTCTTTCATGGGCAGCCAATCTACGCATCCAACTATACATGAAGACAAAAACATATTTCTTCAGGACACAGCACTATTGGCAGGGCCCGCTTCCCGATTGTCCTTGAGAAGGTGGTGATGAGCCATCTCCTTGAAACATTAGGGGTCTGTGTGTACATCCACAGTGCTGTTGCTGGAGTGTGAGGTGGCAGTTCCAGGGTTTTGATCCAATGTCAGTGAAGCAATGGTGATACAGTTCCAAGTCAAGATGATGTGTGAGCCGAAGGGACATTTGCAGATAGTAGTCTCGTGTGTTTGTTGTTATTGTTCTTCTGGGTATTACAGGTTTGGAAGTGGCAGTCAAAGGAGCCTTGGTGAATCTTGTAAATGGTACACATTGCTACCATAGTGCACCATGATTGAAGAATGAAGGTTTAAGGTGTGAGTACTGATCATGTCAATTGTCTTGGATGGAGTGGAAGTTCCTGTGTGTTGTTGGAGCTGAGCTTAGCCAACAAGTGGAGTGTATTCCATCGCACTCTCGATTTGTACCTTGTAGACGGTGGACAGGCTTTAGAGAGTCAGAACATGAGTTACTCGCCTCAAAATTCCCAGCTTTTGACTTAGTCCTGTAGCCACAGCATTTATGTGGCTGGTCTAGACAAGTTTCTAATCAATAGTAACATCTAGGATGTTGATGGTAGGTGATTCAGCAAAGGTAACACCATGGCATATCAAGGGAAGATGCTTAGATTCTCTCTTGTTCAAGATGATCATTGCCTGGTACTTGTTGGGAGCAGGCACTACTTGTCCAGGCCTTGCTGCTTCTGTATCTGGTGAGTTGTGGCTGGCATGAAATATGATGCAATCATCAGCTAGCAACCCATGTCTGACCCTAACAATCTTTGGCAAAGAAGATGGTTGGGTTTAGGACATTACCTTAAGGAAGCCAGACAGCAATTTTACCCCAGGAACTAATGAGGCTGAGATAATTGGCCTCCAAAGAAAAAACATCTTCCTTTGTGCTGGATATAACTCCGACCAATGGAGAGTTTTATCAATGATTCCCACTGATTTCTACTTTGCTAGCGAGCCTTGGTGTCAGGCTTGGTAAAATACAGCCTTGTTGTCAACATCAGTGACTCTTGCTCCACCTCTGGAATTCAGCTCTTTTGTCCATGTTTGGAAGACAACCTGGGACTGGGTGTCCCCAGCAGAATCCAAACTCGGCATTGATGAGTAGATTATTACTGAGTAAGTGCCGCTTGAAAGAAGAGTTGGCAACATCTTCCTCTCTTTACTGATGATCAAGAGTAGAATGATGGGGCAGTAATTGGCTGGACTGGATTGTTCCTGCTTTTTGTGGACAAGACATACCTGGGCAATTTTCCATATTGTTAGGCTGATGCCAGTGCTGTAGCTATAGCCGAACAGCCTGGCTAGGTGAACAGCTAACTCTGGAGCATACGTCTTCAGTATTGCAGTTGAGATGCTGTCAGGGACCATAGCGTTTGCTGTATCCAGTGCTGTCAGCTGTTGCTAGGTATGAAGTGAGTGAATCGAGTTGCCTGACACCCTATGCCTATGACAACAGGGACTCCAGGATAAATCCTTCACTCAGCTCTTCTGGCTGAAGATGGTTGTAAATGTTTCAGTCTTGTCTTTCGCCCTGATGAGCTGGGCTTTGCCATCATTCAGGATGGGAATTTTTTTAAAGCCTCTTCCCTCCAATTATTGTTTAATTGTTGACCACAATACTTGACTGAATGTGACAGTACTGTGGAGCTTTGTTCCGGATCCATTGGTTGTGGGATTACTCCGCACTGTTTAGAGTGTGCTGCTTCTGCTGTTTAGCATATTGTTAGGACCATGTTGTGGAATCACGGGCTCACTATTAGGTGTGCCTGGTGCTGTCCCAGCTTGCCATCCCATACCCACCACTGAACCCAGTTTATCCTCTGGATTGATGGTAATGATATATTGAGGGATACTCCAGAATATTAAGCTACAGATTGTGGTTGAAAGCAATTCTGCTGCTGCTAGTGTCCACAATGCCTCTTGATATCTGGTTTTGAGCTCTTGGATCTGTTATGATCTATCCCATTTAGCATGCTAGTAGTACCACACAACACAAGAACAGCACCCTCTGTGTGAAGATGAGACTTCATCTCCACAAGGGCATTGAAGTGGTCACTCCGACTAATAATGTCATGGACAGATGTGCCTGCAACAAATAGATTGGTGAGGACAAAATCAAGTAGGTTTCTCTCTATTGTTGCTTCTATCACCACTTCCCGCAGGCTCAGGCTAGCAGAGCTCAGCCAGCTCAGTTGGCCATGGTTCTAGCAAACCACTTACCTGCGGACAGCCCCCACTGTATAATATTAGGTGGGATGGAATTGGTTGTTGGTCACATCATCATTATCGCGCTTGAGGAACATTAAATTATCCTACCCAGAGTAAGTTCTGTACTCTTGCTCCCCGCTGTGCCTCTTCAAAGTGGTGTTTAACGTGGAGTCCTCATTCATCAGCTGAGGGAGTGAGATAGGTCAAAATCAGAAGGAGGCCTTCTGGCCAATCATTGACCTAATGCCATGAAACTTCCAGGGTTTCAGAATCAATGTTAAGGATTCCAGGGTCACTTCCTCCTAACTGTATGACACAATGCTGCCACATCTGGTTAGTCTTGGACATTGTTTGTAAGGTATGATTCAGCGATAATGATTATGGCCCAACTCTTCCAGTCTCTGGATCGTTCGTGGCCAGAGGTGTGTATCGGGATCCTCAAGCTGTCCATGGTGCGGTCAGAACTCATGGGGGTGATTCTCCCAAAATTGTTGAATCGGTGGGAAAACTGTTTCAGATCCCAACTGTTTTTTCGGTGCAGCTTCACATTTGGATCTCTCCACTCTGTGCACTGCAGAATACCAATCGGGAATCTCATTAAAAACCCAGGGGCCTATTCACGGTGGAGTCTGACGCATGCGCAGTGGCCTCGATCTGTCAGTTCGATTGCTGGCCAGCACGGGAACCCACAGTCGTGTCCCTCCAACACCCGCCTCCCCACCCCAGGGCCCGATTGCAGCTCCCACAACAATTCCTGGGCCAGCCCCGACCCCGCCCCCGCCCCCCCCCCCCCCCCCCCCCCACCCCGAATGCCCTGATGTCCAGCCCTCCGCACCGAACAGTGGTGATCACCCCATCCCCCTCACCCAGGCAGACCTCCCCCTCCACTGACCACCCTGGGGCAGACCCCCACATGAGGCAGCACCCCCCAGCAGACCATTCCCCCACCCCCCCGTCCACCCTGATCGCTGGCTTCCCTCCAGCCCAGACCGATCCCCATGCAGAATGGCAGCGAGACACCACCACCGCCCCCCACAACTGATCACCCCTTGGCCCCACCCACAGTAGGCCCTGCTCCCTTGGCACTGCCTGATGCCTGGTGCCAAGGTGCCCCCTACGCATGGGCACTGTGCCCCTTGGACATTGTCAGGGGGCAAAGGATGTCACTGCCAAGGTGTCCAAAACTAGGAGGCATCACCCCTCACCACCCAGCCCACTGTGGGGGCCCCGATTGCCCCCTTCATTCCAGCGGGTCTCTCGCTCGTTCCCCGAATGTACGTAACTACTCTAAACCCCGCCGGAATGAAATACTCCTGGTGGGGTGGGAGATTCAATCAGGATCAGCAAGTTCCCAATTATGAAATGCAAAACATATTTAAACTACATTAAAAAAATATTGAAATGACTTAGCCATCTTCCCGCAGGTGGTCTGGACTCCGACTGTTTTCCGGCTCTGGGAGATGTGCATATGTTCCCAGCGCACGAGCAAATCCCGGAAAAAGTCGACGACACGCATCTCCCAACCCGACCACCAAAAGTTGCCGGTTGTGATGGGAGAATCGCCTCCCCATGTCTCTGGAGAATTAATACAGGCATCTGGATCATTAATCTAACAATGTTATTAGAATACTACCGAGCCCCATGCCTTTACTCCAACCTAAAAATGCTTGTTGCTGCATCAGAGTGAATCCTTCCACTTCCAGTCTCCGAGTGGAAAAGCTAACCCTATGTTCATTCATTACAAATTGGAATTGACATGGTCTAAGTTTGTTTTACACGGGAGCCTTTCAACCATCTGACAAACAGTTGCAACTTAGTGTTTTTTCCAGAAGAAAACTGCTTATATTTGCACACTCACTGGGACACTAACAATTGTTGGTGTAAGAAATGGAACTATACTCGACCAGTGAAAGATGTTCTGTGGAGAATTATATACAGGGACACATCTGAAGAGGATTTGGGCACATTGCACAATGTCCGATGCTAATGTTTGGTAACAAAAAGAAGAGTAGCTTTCACATTAAAACACCAATATCCCTCACCATGATAAACATAGGGAGTGATCTTACCAGTGTTTGGAAAAGTGTTTTTTTCAGTGAGAAAAATGGAGTGCATCGTGCCAATGGCTCCGGTATAATATCTGACCGAGTCTTGAGCATCCTTGACAAAAGTTTTTCCGGCCAAGGGAATAAAGCCGCATCCACGGACGTGTCCCTCTGATTCTCCCACCACTTCTGAACTTCATCCCGCCAATCATTGGGGAACCATCTATAAACTGCTCCCCAGCACTTGTTCCAGAGTGACTGCAGGGAATGGCAGCTAGGAAATCCATACGATGATTCTTTGAGGGAGCCCTTACCAAACTTCTTGATGGAGTGTGATAAAGGCAGGATGCATTCTGCCCCCGCTCCAGGAGAAGTTCTCCCACCAAGGTCACCACCCCTTCTGAGATGCAATAGTAGCCCTGGTGAGTGCAAGCTCACTGCAGAAGAGGACAGGGCAGCAAAGATGATGAACGATCTTCTTTGCTCAGCTAGGGTAAGGGAGCCTCATGCTGACTTTTTCTGGACCCACACACACACCCCTTCCACCCCTACATTCATCTCTCACCCAGCCACTTCAGCCTTTGCTAACACCTGCAAGGAGGCTCTCCTCAAGAAGTCCCTCCACGGTAGAGGGATGTCAGAAAGATGTGAAGCCCAATTAGTCTCCGAAGACATGCATCTGATGAGCAGTATACCCAAGGGAGTTCAGGTGAGTATGGTGATTGGTAGGGAAAGAGGGTTATACCTGGATCGTGCCAGGGTGATGGCAAAATGTTGCTGATGCTGGAATCTGAAACAAAAGCAGAAAATTTCAGCAGATCTGACGGCATTTGTGGAGAGAGAATAGAGTCAATGTTTCAAATCAGGATGATCTTTCATCAGAGTAGTACCAGTTTGATGCCAGGGTTGTGTCAGTGGTACTGTGTTGTGTGAGGATGCTATGCCAGTACCAGGGTGCCAGGGTGCATTGGCAAACTGATTTTCTCACTGTGCAATGGCACGGCCTTTAGAAAAGGTGCCTTGAATCATCGTGTGTCTAAGCAATTGGCAGGGCAGGGGAATCAGAGGCTGCTCTGCCAGGGTTATGGTGTGGGAGCCATGACTTGAATTTTCCATTCGAAGTTCCGAACTATATGTTGGAGAAAATCCTCATTCCCTTCGACAACATCAACACCACTTTTCCACTCGACGTTAACCTCTGTTGATATCATGAAAAATCCCAGCCTCTGATTGTGAAAACACAGAAATCTGCTCCACACAGCGACATCAAGAAATACAACTGAATACATATAACTGCAATATGGAATCACACCGGTCAAAGAACAGCTTCCCATATATTCCTTTGTGCAATCTTCTTTAACATTGGGTGACACGGTGGCACACTGGTTAGCACTGCCGCCTCATAGCACCAAGGACCCGGTTCAATTTCAGCCTCGGGTGACTCTCTGTGTGGAGTTTGCAAATTCTCCTTGTGGCTGCATGGGTTTCCTCCAGGTGCTCTGGTTTCCTCCCACAGTCCAAATATGTGCTGGTTAGGTTGATTAACCATGCTACATTGATCTCAGTGTCATGGGGAATAGCAGGGTAAATATGTGGGGTTATGGGAAGGGGGCCAAGATGGGATTGTGGTCGGTGCAGACTCGATGGACTGAATGGCCTCCTTCTGACTGCATGAATTCTATGAATTCAAGGACTGTAAAAACCCTTAAACTATCCTTTTATTCTGCCATCTGTACAAGTGTGTGTGTGTGTGTGTGTGTGTGTGTGTGGGCTCTAGTGAATGCATGTGCCATGTGAATGGTGGCTGTGATTTATGTATATTTTTTCTTGAAACTAATTCATGAATTAAAAAATCATTTTACACTTAGACCTGAAGTGGCAGAAAGGGAGAATCATTTCATCCCCTATTCCACTCATGTGCTCATAACATAAATATAAAGAAAAACCAGGTAGATTACGTGACAGTTGACAGATTTTCCTATGGCCCATTTTGTACTCTGTCAGAGTTAGAACCATAGAACATTACAGCACAGAAACAGGCCTTCTGGCCCTTCTTGGCTATGCCGAACCATTTTTCTCCCTAGTTCCACTGACCTGCACCTGGACCATATCCCTCCACACCCCTCTCATCCATGTACCTGTCCAAGTTTTTCTTAAATGTTAAAAGTGAGCCCGCATTTACCACTTCATCTGGCAGCTCATTCCACACCCCCCTCTTAATATTCCCTTTAAGTCTATCCCCCTTCAGCCTTAACCCATGTCCTCTAGTTTTTATTTTCTCCCCCAGCCTGAGTGGAAGAAGCCTGCTTGCATTCACTCTATCCAAATCCACCATAATTTTATACACCTCTATCAAATCTCCCCTCATTCTTCTTTGTTCCAGGGAATAAAGTCCTAACTTGATTTGATTTGATTTATTATTGTCACATGTATTGGGATATAGTGAAAAATATTGTTTCTTGTGCACTATACAGACAAAGCTTACCATACATAGAGTACATAGGGGAGAAGGAAAGGAGAGGGTGTTACAGTCACAGCTAGGGTGTAGAGAAAGATCAGCTTATTATAAGGTAGGTCCATTCAAAAGTCTGACGTCAGCAGCGAAGAAGCTGTATTTGAGTTGGTTGGTATGTGATCTCAGGCTTTTGTATCTTTTTCCCAATGGAAGAAGGTGGAAGAGAGTATGTTCAAGCTGTGTGGGGTCCTTGATTATGCTGGCTACTTTTCTGAGGCAGTGGGAAGTCTAGACAGAGTCAACGGATGGGAGGCTGGTTTGTGTGATGGAGTGGGTTATATTCACAATCCTTTCTAGTTTCTTGTGGTGCGGGTTGGGGCATGGTGCACCTGTAAAAATTAGTGAGATTTGTAGAGTACATGCTAAATTTCCTTAGCCTCCTAAGAAAGTTGAGACATTGGTGAGCTTTCTTAACTACACCTTTTGTAATTTCTTGTGGTCTTGATCAGAACAGGAGCTATACTAAGCTGTGATACATCCAGAAGTATTATTTAGTGTAGAAATTTGGCATGTCAGCTATGACTCTCACCAACTTTTAAAGAAGCACCATAGAAGGCATTCTTTCTGGTTGTATCACAGCTTGGTATGGCTCCTGCTCAGCCCAAGACCGCAAGAAACTACAAAAGGTCTTGAATGTAGCCCAATCGATCACGCAAACCTCCTCTCATCCATTGACCCTGTCTACACTTCCCACTGCCTCGGCAAAGCAGCCAGCATAATCAAGGACCTTACACACCCCGGACATTCTCTCTCCCACTTTCTTCCATTGGGAAAAAGGTACAATAGTCTGAGCTCACGTACCAACCGACTCAAGGACAGCTTCTTCCCTGCTGCTGTCAGACTTTTGTATGGACCTACCTTGCATTAAGTTAATTTTTCTTTCCACCCTATTTATGACTGTAACACTACATTCTCCACTCTCTTGTTTCCTTCTCTGTGAACAGTATGCTTTGTCTATATAATGTGCAAGAAACAATACTTTTGATTGTATGTTAATACATGTGACAATAATAAATCAAATCAAGTCAAAGGATGTTTCCTAAGAAAATCTATAAATATTAGTGAGAGTTGTAGCAAACATGCTGAATTTCCTCAATCTCAAGATGTTGGTGAGCTTCTTTAAGTGTAGCATCAATTGATTGTCAATCATAAAATTAATATTGATGTGTTAATGTCAGGGTCTCTAAACAAATGGAGATTGTCATAGATCAGAAAATAATAACAGATTCTGAGGATGACTCAGCTTCTGATGTCCTCCTCTCTTCCACAGGTTCAATTTATAATCTATGCTGCCAGAAATGATACTTGTCATGAAGTCTTTCATAAATATGCAGATCAGGCTCTGATGATGTAGTCAGGTCCTGATTATATTTTAAAAAGCTGTCTGTTATGCCTCCCCTGCCAGGTAAATACAGCGGGAAGAGGACTTAGGGCCAGAGATGGACCAGGCAGATACATTTCTTTATCTCCTTTGATGTTCCTTGTAGGCCGAGGAGGAGAAAGAGCACTCCTCAGATCCCCATATACTTATCCGAGTGCCAAGAACTGTTCACTAAGTCCCCTTAAGTCCTCTTTTATCACCAAATATTTATTATATTTGAGGTCTAATACTGAGACTAATATTATCAGTGATCAGTGGTAGTAGACTAACTGGGAATGTTTATTGACACGTCTTATTCCAAGAACAGTCAACAGAAGACTATGTAGGCGAACCCCATTCAGGGTGGAGCTTGGATCTTGGGTCACTTAAAGGGGTATGCCCTAACATACATGACAGCATTTTGCTCCCATTCTGCAGGCCAGCTGCTACATCTCATTCGTTTTGGATACAAACCGGACTGGACTTGTGCCACTGAACTCGGAGTTAAAACCTCCTCAGCCTCACACTGCTAAGAATGGGATGGGTTACCAGCCATCTTGGCCCCCACTCACAAAACTACATCCCTTCCACCCCACCCCACCCTCATTTTTAAGATAAAGTCACAATTCAGAATCCATTTCCAGCATAGATTAATATTTATATGAAAAATGACTTTTTAAAACTGGTCCTAAATTTGGCTTTTGTTAGTTTGATTCTGATTTTCTTTGTCTAGTAATTTAGTTGAAAATAATCTTATAGATACACCGTTCACAGACCTCAAAACAATCATCTCTTAGAAGTTCCATTCAATGTCGAAAAACCCAAGTTTCTCCAATGTTCTGGAAACCTAATCCAAATTCTAATTTAAATTATTGAATTTTTTGTAAAAGTCTTTACATCTTTTTAGGGTAGTGACATTTGTGTTTCCTTCAGTTTGTACTTCAGTGGCTACGCTGTGGTTCACATAGAACATCGACCTCAATTGAACACTTTGTGCCATAAAACTGGCAGACTGTTGACTTGGGAACTGTTGGCTGCTGAGAACGTCTTGCTAAAGTGAAACTGTTTTTTTCCCCCGGACAAATGTGAGGTAATGCATTTTGTAAGGTCTAATACAGATAGGAAATATCCAGTAAATGGCAGACCCCTTAAGAGTATTGATAGAACATAGAACATAGAACATAGAACATTACAGCGCAGAACAGGCCCTTCGGCCCACGATGTTGCGCCGACCAGTTACAAAAACAATGACCCACTAGCCTATACCAATCCCTTTTCATCCATAAACCTATCCAGAGATCTCTTAAACGCCCCCAAACTAGACGCATTTACAACTGCAGCAGGCAGGGCATTCCAATCCCTCACCACCCGCTGGGTAAAGAACCTACCCCTGACATCCGTCCTGTAGCTACCCCCCCTTAATTTAAAGCCATGCCCCCTCGTGCTAGCTTTCTCCATCCGAGGAAAAAGGCTATCACTATCCACCCTATCTAAACCTCTAATCATCTTATATGTTTCAATAAGATCCCCACTTAGCCGCCTTCTTTCCAACGAAAACAACCCTAAATCCCTCAGTCTCTCCTATCCCTTTGATAGGCAAAGGGATCTGGGTGTACAGGTACACAGGTCACTGAAAGTGACAATGCAGGTGGAGAAGGTAGTCAAAAAGGCATATGGCATTCTTGCCTTCATTGGCTGGGGCATTGAGTTTAAAAATTGGCAAGCTATGTTGCAGCTTTATAGAATCTTTGTTAGACCACACTTGAATATAGTGTTCAATTCTGGTTGCCACATCACCAGAAGGATGTGGAGGCTTTGGAGAGGGTACAGAAAAGATTTACCAGGATGTTGCTTGGTATGGAGGGCATTAGCTATGAGGAGAGATTGGAGAAACTTGGTTTGTTCTCATTGGAGCAACAGAAGTTGAGGGGAGACCTGATAGAAGTTTACAAGATTATGAGAGGCACGGACAGAGTGGATAGTCAGATGATTTTTTCCAGGGTGGAAGAGTCAATTACCAGGGGGCATAGGTTTAAGGTGCAAGGGGCAAGGTTTAAAGGAGATGTACGAGGCAGATTTTTTACACAGGGAGTAGTGGGTGTCTGGAACTCGTTGCTGGGGGAGGTAGTGGAAATGGATACGGTAGCGACCTTTAAAGGGCGTCTTGACAAGTACATGAATAGAATGGGAATAGAGGGATATGGTCTCTGGAAGGATAGGGCATTTTAGTTAAGTCGGGCAGCATGGTCGGTGCAGGCTTGGAGGGCCGAACAACCTGTTCCGCTGCAGTAATGTTCTTTGTTCTTTTGTTCTTTGTTCTGAATATTGGAATGGAAACGTCTCCTCAATGATTTCACTGTAGTAACACCTATTTTGATCCTATAATCAACGCAACACATAAAAGAGAACACAATCATGCAAATTGAGAGTCAATGATTAAAACTAGTGACAAATTGCTTTTAAACCTTTACTATGAATATCAGTAGTCGAACAATTCAATCTACAAGGCGGCACAGTGACACAGTTGTTAGCACTGCTGCCTCATAGTGCCAGGTACCCAGGTTCAATTCCAACTTCGAGTCACTATCTGTATGGAGTTTGCATGTTCTCCCTGTGTCTGCGTGGGTTTCCTTTGGTTGCTCTGGTTTCTCCCATGGTCTAAAGATGTGTGAGTTAGGTTGATTGGCTATGCTAAAGTGACCCGAACGTCAGGGGGGATTAGCAGGGTAAATGCGTCGGGTTATGGAGATAGGGCTTGGGTGGGATTGTGGTCAGTACAGACTCAATGGGCCAGACGGCCTCTTCTGTACTGGAGGGATTCTATTCTATTTTATCTATTCTACAGCTGCAGACTGATAGTACATTGAATTTGTCTTTTAATCAGAGTTGCATGTGAAGTAATGATCACTGTTAAAATATTAAATCACAGTGGCACAGCAGTTAGCACAGCTGTCTCACAATGCCAGGGACTCAGGTTTGATTCCCGGCTTGGGTCATTGTGTGTGTGCAGTTTGCATGTTTTTCCCATGTCTGTGTGGGTTTCCTCCAGTTGCTCCGGTTTCCTCCCACAATCCAAAGATGTACAGGTTAGGTTGATTGGCCATGCTAAATTGCTCCTTAGTGTCAGGGGGACTAGAAGGATAAATATATGTGGGAATAGGACCTAGGTGGAATTATTGTTGGTGCAGGCTTAATGGGCCGAATGGCCTCCTTCTGCACTGCAGAAATTTGATAAGAAATGACAAATTCAGTTTTATACATTGTATGCTTTTATCACAATGCATTTGGTTGTTATGCAGGAAATGTATTTCCATACAGAACAACATATAAATATATTGCTATTTCAATGCATTGAAAAGAATGAATGGGTGTACATTTCAAAATTGGTAAGACATAAAGTGAGTGGTGAATTGGCTGCCTATTATACATCAGTTGTGTAGAATGAGTGGCAGATCCGCGACTGTGTATCTTTTACGCCCTTGCTGATTTGAGAAGTTTCACCCAGTATTTCCTATGGATTTAAGTGATTCAAGAAATTAAACGTGGACCTTTAACCTTGGAACAAATAGGATGAAATTTTGTTCCGTCCGCTTGCTGTACAAACTTACACAAACATAATTTTGCAGGCTGAATCCAATTCCTAATGGATATGGGCCCATAGCACAGAACTGCCCTAATCTAGATCTAATTGACACTAAATTCACAATCACATTTGTAGAATCTCACAGTGTAATTAGTTTAGGAATAGGAAAATGGCACTGAAGCAAAGTACTGCAGATGCTGGCATCTGAAACAAAAGCAGAAAATGCTCAAAATTCCCAGCAGATCTGACAGCATCTGTGGTGAGAGGATAGAGCCAATGTTTCGAGTCAGGATGACCCAAATGGATATTTGCACGTAACGAGTTGCTCATCTGAAATTGGATCTCAAATGACCTTGGGTGGGATTTTATGGCTGTGCTTGCTCCGAAACTAAAAAATCCCACCTGAAGTCAACAGACCTTTCCATGGTCCGCCCCTTGCCAGCCACAATTCCCGTGACAGGAGACAGGAAAATTGGCCCCTTTAGTCTGCTTCTATGGGATTGTTTAACGTTGACACTAAAGTGGGAATCTGTGAAGCCTGTGCTACTGGTAGAAATTGATAACTGTTATCTGCCACGTGCTGGAAATTCAGGTAGACATTATGGATGATTTACTGGCTATTTTCTACCTAAAAGCCATGCCCAAATTTCCAAACAATTTCCAATTTCCAAATAAGTGTATTATCGGGTTACGGGTACCGTTGACAAGGCCAGCATTTCCTCCTCATCCCTAATTGTTCCATATGGTAATAGTGAACTTGCTTCTTGTGCAGTTGTAATTTTCTTTCCCGTGGTTTAATACAACTAGCTGCCTTACTTGACCAGTTGAGAAGGCAGTTAAGTGCCAAGAACGTTGGTCTGAGTTTAGCTCTATTATGGTCTATTAAGGTCTATTATGGGTTTATACAACAATTCAACCATGTCTTTTCATTTCTACTGATAGAAACTTTTACAGCATTTCACTTTCAGAATTTTTAAAAATTAACTTCAAATTCACAAACTGTCATATCCTCGGAATCGTTGGGGGTGATTCTCCAGGAACGCATGCGCATCTCCCAGAACCGGAGAACAGTCAGAGACCAGACTACGCTGGAAACCGGTGGGAAGAGAGCTAAATCATTTGAATCTTTTTTTAATATAGTTTAAGTATGTTTAACATTCCATTATCGGGAACTTGCTGGTCCCGATTGAATCTCTCACCCCACCTGGAGTATTTCATTCCGGTGGGGCTTACACTAACTCTCACATTTAGGGAACTAGTGGGAGACCCTGCCCGAATGAAGCGGGGAGACAACTGGGACCCCCGAGGGAGTCGGGCGGTGGGCATGGTGGTGCACCCGGGCATGGGCACTGTGGCAGTGCCAGCCTGTGCCCCCTGGCATTGCCCAAGGGGCAAAGTGCCCAGAGAGCATTGGGCAGTGCCAAGAGGGTGGGGCATATTGTGGGCGGGGCCTAGGGGCAATTGGTGAGGGTGGGGGGGTACCTGTTGCCACTCTGCATTGTGATCGGTCTGAGATGGAGGAAGGGCAGCAATTGGGGCGGGCTGTGGGGTGTGTGGTCTGCCGGGGAAGGCCTGCTTTCCGGGTGGGGGTCTGACCTCAGGGGTTTCAGCAGGGAGGGGGGGGTTCTGCTGCAGAGAGGGGGTTGGGGAGATTGCCACTGCTGGGTGTAAGTAGGCTGGACATCGGGACACTCGGGAGTGGGGGGGGGGGGGAGGAGGAGGGGTCAGGGCTTTTGTGGGGTCCACGATTGGGCCATGGGGGTGGCTGGAGGAGCAGCACTGCGGGAGTCCCGGAATGGCCAGCAATCGAGCTGGCCAGCAAACGGGGAGTCTGACAGATCGGGGCTACTGCGCATGCGCAGAATTTCAAAATTGTCAGACTCTAGAGCGAATAGACCCCGCCCCCCTGGGTTTTTAATGAGATTCATGATTGGGACCACCGCAGTGTACAGAGTGCAGAGATTCGAGTGAGGAGTTGAACTGACAAAACAGCCAGCATTTAGACCAGTTTTCCCGCCAATTCAGCACTTTTGGGAAAATTGCGGCCATTATTTCAAGCCTCTGGTTTACTAACACAATAACCACTGCACCATTAAAGTTCCTTTAACTACAGGACAATCTATGCTCTAGGTGAGCTATACAACTTACCCCTTTCCAGTTCTGTTGAAAGGTCTTCAACCAGAAATGTTAACTTATTTCTCTCTCCAAAGATTGATGACTGGCAGGTTGGGTGAGTAAGGGAATGTTAATCTCTTTTTAGAAACCTAACTTTTGTGTCTCCTGAGCACTTTACTAAAATTTGCTATCTTTGGAGCAGCACAGTGGTGCAGTGATTAGTACTGCTGTCTCATAGCACCAGGAACTTGGATTTGATTCCCAGCTTGGGCCACTGTCTGTGCGGAGTCCACACATTCTCCTTGTGTCTGCCTAGGTTTCCTCCAGGTGCTCAAGCTTCCTCCCACAGTTTGAAAGATGTGCTGGGGAGGTGCTTTGGCCATGCTAAATTCGCCCTCCCTTGGGTAGCATGGTAGCACAGTGGTTAGCACTGCTGCTTCACAGCTCCAGGAACCTGGGTTCGATTCCCAGCTTGGGTCACTGTCTGTGTGGAGTTTGCACATTCTCCTCGTGTCTGCATGGGTTTTCTCCGGGTCCTCTGGTTTCTTCCCACAGTCCAAAGATGTGCGGGTTAGGTTGATTGTCCATGCTAAAGTTGCCCCTTAGTGTCCTGGGATGTGTAGGTTAGAGGGTAGCTGTGTAGGGATATGGGGATAGGGCTTGGGTGGGATTGTGGTTGGTGCAGACTCGATGGGCTGAAGGGCCTATTTCTGCACCGTAGGGTTCTATGTTCTATGCTCAGTGTACCTGAACAGGTACCAGAGTGTGGTGATTCGGGAATTTTCACAGTAACTTCATTGCACTGTTAATGTAATTCTGCTCGCGACAGTGACAAATAAACTTTAAATTCTAAATTTCTCAGCCTTAAGAAAGATTTTCAGGACTCCACTGCAAGAGAAGCTGAACTTAGCTAATTAAGGAAAACAGCTTAAATCAATTTTTCTGTAACTGGGGTTAGTGAACTGCTTGATTCAGAAAGAAAACAGAAATGGAATTTCAGTGTGATTTGGCATGGAGTAGTGTGACTTTGAACAAAGTGCTGGATGTCGGGTGATTCAGGGAGGAGGGGAAATAGGTTCTCCTTCGATTTTCCTGATCCAACTTTTCCAACCTATAGCAAGTGATTATTGCTCAACAAGTTGGGGCAGGGGGGAGCAGAAGCTATTTGGTAAGTGATTAAGGTGTATTATCTTCCTAAGGTTCAGAAAGAATATAAATTGGCGGTAAGGTAATAAAATATATTAAAAAGAGGAGTAATTAAGTATAAAATAATTAAATAAAATGTATGAAGGGTGGCAGAGCATGCGATGTTTCAAGGCATGTGGGAGCTCCTGGCTGCCAGTGTGATTCAGGGCAAATATGGTGTGTAAATGGTGTGGTGGCACAGTGGTTAGCACTGCTACTTCGCAGTGCCAGGGACCCAGGTTCAATTCCAGCCTTGTCTGACTGTCTGGAGTTTGCATGTTCTCCTGTGTCTGCGTGTGTTTCCTCCGGATGATCCGATTTCCTCCCACAGTGCAAAGATGTGCAGGCTAGATGGATTGACCATGTTAAATTGCCCCTTCATGTCCCAAGATATGTAGGTTGGGGGTGGGGTTAATGAGGTAATTGCATGGGATTATGGGAATAGGGAGATGGTCAGGCCCTGGTAAAATGCACTGTCTAAGAATCGGGACAGACTTGATGGGCCTAATCCGCTCGTTCTACATGATTCCTGTGTGGTTTGTGGCTTGAGGAGCTTTGCCTCAGAGTCATTGATCTGGAAGCTGAGCTGCAGTTGCTACAACTCATCGGGGAGTGCGAGAGTTACCCGGATGCTTTGTTTCAGGAAGCTGTGACACCATTAGAACAGGGTCTTCTGATCTGGTCAGTGATCATGGACAGAAGGGTATGACTTTGAGTGAAGCAGGTAAGAGGATCCAAAGGGCAAGAGTGCAGGAGTCTTACTATTTGCAATTGTCCATTGGTTTGAGGTTCTTTCAGTTTATTTGGATGAGAGTGCGGGCGGCAGGATGGATGAGCAAACTGACCATGGAATGGAAACCCCATTCAAGTGAGGGGAGCAAAAAGGAATGGCACAGTTGTAGGAGACCATATAATGAGAGAGAATTGACACCATTCTCTGCAGCAAAGAGTAAGAGTCCAGAAGACTGCATTCTGCCTGATGTCAGGATTTGGGCCATTAGCTCATGGCTGGAGAGGAATTTGCAATTGGAAGGGGAGGATCCAGTTGTTGTGCTCCATGTAGACATCAACGATATAGCTTGAACTAAGAAAGAGATTCTGCATATAATTTGAGGTGCTAGGCTCTAAATTAAAAAGTGAACCTCAAAAGTAATTATCTCTGGGTTATTATGTGAGCCATGTACATATTGACATAGGGCAAATGAGTTTAGGAAAATTAATGTCTGGTTTAAAGACTTGCCTTGTTCCTACCCTTTGGTTTACCACATCTTCCAAAATTTGTTGTCTTTCTCCTACTAGTTTAAAACTTTCTCTTCTCCCTGAAATATGTTGCTCACCAAATCACCACTCCCAGCGTGGTTCAGGTGTAGACTGTGCCAATGGTATAAGTCCCACTTTCCCCAATACTGGTGCCAGTGCCTCATCAAGGTGAACACTCTTCTTCCACAATAGTCTTTAAACCAGGCATTAATTTCCCGAATCTCATTTGCCCTATGTCAATATGTACATGGTTCAGGTAATAACCCAGAGACAATTACTTTTGAGGTTCTGCTTTTTAATTCAATGCCTAGCACCTCAAATAATATGCAGAATGTCTTCCTTACTTCTAGCTATATTGTTGGTACCTACATGGAGTAAAACAGCAGTCAAGATTAGCCATTACAAAAATAACAAAGGACAAAAATAAAGGCACTTCATCTAAATACATGTAGCATTGAAACAAAACGGATGAACTGATTGTGCAAATTGAATTAAATAAGTGTAATCTGATAGCCCTTACAGAGGCATGGGGTGGGATTCTCCAGCATACATGCCCCAAGACCAGAAATTTCTCAATGGACCTTTAAATGGTCCACTGCATTTTTTTGTCTCACTCGCTACAATTTCCGTGGAGGGCAAGACAGGAGAATATAGGCCATGATTGCAGGATGCTATAGATATAGAGCTGTATATTGATGGGTATGTGACTTTTAGGAAGGACAGGAAGCTAGGAGAAGGTGGTGGTGTGAATTTGTTCATTGATGATGATATTAGCTCATTAGAGAGGGTTGAAATAAGTTCAGGAAATCAGGATGTAGCAGTGTGGTTTGAGATGAAAAATGATAAAGGCAAGAAGTGTTGTATTGGCTCCCTAACTGTAACTTCACTATAGGACAGAATATAGAGAATATAGAAGAGATGATGGGAGTTTATCAGAAAAGTATGGTGTCAATCGTGGGAGATTTTAATCTAAAATTAGACTGGAAAAATCAGTGAAAGTAGCTTAGATGAGGAGATCATGTAAAGTTTTTGGGATAGTTTCCTAGACAGCATGTTTTGGAGCTAACCAGAGGACTGGCTATACCCGAACTGGTATTGTGCAATGGTATAAAATTGATTGATAGCTTTATAGTGAAGGTACCCGTGGGTAGCAGTGATCATAATATATTTGAATTTTACATTCAGTTTGAGAGAGAGAAGAGTGTATCCAGCACTAGTATTTTAAACTTAAACAAGGTTAATTTTGTGGGAACAAAGGCAGGGCTAGCTAAAGTGAACCAACAAGGAAGCGAAGGAATAAGTTAATAGAGGTGCAGTGGCAAACACTTAAAGGGAAATTTCAGTAACAGACTTGAAACATTCCAACAAGCAAGGAAAAAGCTAAGAGGAGGACTCTCCTTTTGCGGTTAAGTAAAAATATTGAAGAGAGTGTCAAAAGAAGTATAAAATTGCACAAAGATGGGTGGCAGGTCAGGAGATTGCTCAGAATATAAAGAGCAGCAAAAAATAAAAAAAAAGATTAATACAGAAACTACTAATTAGACTACTAAAGTAAGCTAGTTAGTTACATAAAGATGGATAGTCAGAGTTCCTATGGATAAAACCATAGAATCCTAGAATCCTCACAGTGCAAAAAAGCCCACTGCGTGTGCACCAGCTGTCTGATAGAGTAATTTATCAAGGCCCTTTCCCCTGTCCAATTCCCGTAACCCCATACATTTCCCATGGCTAATCCAAGTAACCTACACACATTGGAACACTACAGTGCAATTTAGCATGGCCAATCACCCAATCTGCACATCTTTGGATGTAATAATTAAAGAAGAAAAGAGTGAACAAAGTCAGGATTAATCCTGTAGAAATTGAGTCATTACTAATAATGGAACTAATAATGAAAAATCAAGAGATGACAAATGAACTTACAGATATTTTGCAATGGTGAGTTGATAAGAGATTGCAGAGTTCTGAGATTCAGAGGCATCTAGGAATCACAAAAGACTAGTGTTCAGGTACAATAAATAATTAGGAAAACGAACAGAATGTTATTCTTTATTGTGAGAAGAATTGAATATAAAAGTGGGGAGATTATGCTTTAGTCATGCAATATGCTGGTGAGACCAAATATGGAGTATTATGTACAGTATTGGTTTACTTATTTAAAACAGGATATGAATGTGAAACAGTAGGGAGAAGGTTCACTGAACTAATGCCAGAAATGGCAGGTTGCCTTATGAGGAAAGAATAGACAGGCAAGCCTTGTATCTGCCAGAGTTCAGAAGAGTAAGAGACAACTTGATTGAAACATTTCGGGCAGAATTTTCCCATCCCGCCCACCACGGAAATCATAACAGGAGGGGGTGGGCCATACAAAAGTCCATTGAACTTGGGTGGGAATTTTCAGCCTTGGGGTGAGTGTGGCCAGAACATCTTGCCCTTACGGTTCTGGGGTGTCTTGATAGGGATGATGTGAAGAGGATGCTTCCTCTTGTTGGAGAATCTAGAACTGGGGGTTACAGTTTAAAAATAAGGGGTCAGGCATTTAAGACAGATGAGGGGATTTTAATTTTTCTTTTTGAGGGTTGTGAGTCTTTGGAACTCTGTTCCTCAAAAGGCAGTGGAAGCAGAATCTTTAAATGTTTTCAAGGCAGATGGAGAAAGATTCTTCACAAGTAAGACTATTGGAGATAGGTGGCAGGTTCCAATCGATCAACAATGATCTTCTTGAATCGTGGAACAGGCTCGAAGGGCTGAAAGGCCTACTCCTCCTAATTCATATTTTCCTATATAAGGTGCTGAATATTTCCAGCTTTGTGTTTTTTTTAAATTTTATTTAATCTTTTCTATTCTGGTTTCTTTCCCAGTTTCAGTCATCAGTAATTAGCCTGGCAGCCATTTAGTGTAACTATTTGAGAAAAGTTGAGTAAATGAAACTTGGTACTCCAAACTAATTTCACATTTGGATAGTTTGGAAACCAACAGTTTTCACATTCAACAAAATGTTTTCAGTCAAACGACACCTTTAATTGTTTCCAAATCAATGATTGCCAGGAAATATTTTCCCTTATCTTTACTGGAAAGGTTAATGGAGAAATGTCAAGATACGATCAGACCATTAGCCCTATTCAGATGGAATGACTCAATTCTAGCACATACTTCAGATGATTTGACTACAATCGTATCTCCCATTTTTATATTTAAGACAGTTATGTCTATTAAATATAAATCTTCGATTTGCACAAACAGACTGTTTAACCAGCCAGTGCAATATTTGAGAGCAGTTTTAATGAATATGAGATTAATCAGTTTCCAACAGAAAATAAAATGATAAATAAATAAAATTTGTTTTTAGATATGAAGCTCAGGTGTGCATTACAGAATTAAATAATCAATGTCTTATCTGATTGGCTCCTCAGCTCCTAAATAAATTAGATGTCATCAAAAATCTCTGCTCTCCTTTATCTTTCTTTGGGTTAACTCCACTACTTTCTTTTCATTTATTAGCGTCATAAGCAGGCTTACATTAACACTGTAACAAAGTTGTTGTGAAAATACCTAGTCGCCACACTATGGCACCTGTTCGGGTACGCTGAGGGAGAATTTAGCGTGGTCAATCCACCTAACCAGCCCGTCTTTCGGACTGCTGGAGGAAACTGGGGCACCCGGAGGAGACCCATGCAGACACAGGGATAATGTGCAGCCTCTGCACAGAGAGCGACCCAAGCCAGGAATCAAACTCGAGTCCCTCGCACTGTGATGCAGCAGTGCTAACCACTGTGCCACTGTGCCACTCTTGGTAAATTACCACAGTCCCTTTCGATCCAACAACTCGAACTCACCTCCAGTTAGTTGATATGACTCATGTTGCAATTTACCAAGGAGACAATGCAAATAAAGTGATGATAACTCGAGCACTAAATATATGCCTCAACTATATTCACAGAATTACAGAATTGTTACAGCGCAGACAATTCTGCCTTTCATGTCTGTGTTGGTTCTCTGAATGAGCCATGCAATTAGTGCCAGTCTACCACTTTTTCCTGTAATCCTATATGGTCAGTCTCTAGGCATAGACTATGGTGATGATCTTACCTGCTCATCCCACTGGTGGATCAGTATGGTGAGCTGGTAAGATCGGACAGGAGACGAAAAATCAGGATAAAATGAACTTTTTTTAACTCGCACTAAAAAACGAGTCTGAAATCATCCCGTTTTCTTGCTTGTTCAGCACGTAGAATTTTTTTTAATATAAAATTTCACCTTTTATTTCAGAACCTTCTGAAATAAACCACTGAAATTATGTGGTGTGGAATTGCTTTTTAGCATGCAACATGTCCTATTTAATCTTTTCTAACCAACTGGTTATATTATTATGTACACATTGATCTCACTCGGCTATGCTGCAATAATTCAAGATTAATTGGACTGTGCCGATGATTATTTTTCATCCTACTGCTCTAACTTGGGATCAAAAAATTCTGCTTGTAGCTACCGAAAGGGTCCAGACCCAAAACCTTGTTTCTAGCCATGCTCTTGGCTAGACATACCATCGGTCTTGATCCTCGTTTAAATAACTGCTCTTCACCTCCTTCAAGCTAAGAATAATTACACAAATATTTGTGAAATAAAGTCTCAAGCATTTGAACATATAAATAGGTAACTCGCTTGCTAAATAGCTACTCTTCACACTAATCTCTCGATAACCCTCGCAGTGCCTCTTTTCTTTTATCCTCCCAGTGCAATTAATATTGCACTAATAAATATCGCTCTTCAAGTTAATCTTCCCTTAGCTTTCTACTATAATAAATATTTTAAGTTCATAAACTTCACTCCCTGAATTAATAACCTTTCAGCATTTAACTGAAATAAATAATTTAAAACAAATAAATACCACCCCCCTAATTACTATCACCCAACTGAAATTAAAGTGATAAGTACATTTTTAAAAATTCAAGATGGAGCTCAGGCCTGCATTACTGAACTAATTACTAAACTTCTTTACTCATTGCTGATCTGCCTCAGATTAAATGATATTCTATCAAAAACAAATTAATTCCCCATCATCCCTCTTTTCTGGGTTAAATCCACTACTTGACTTAGTAGATTTGCCCATCCCTTTAGATCCTTCATCAGAATCCACCTTCAGTTAGTTTATTGTGACTTTCTCTCATCCCACAGCTGTCACTTAAGATTTTGAGCTGACTTTCGTTCCAGTCTCAATACCACACCTTTTATCTCTGGCCTTTTGTTACAAACGTTCACTTTGTCCTCCAATATTCTGGTAAGGGAGCCTCTGATTACTTATTAATTTCCTACCAGATCCTTCTGTTAATACAGTATTGCCTCATTTTGAGTTCTCTCTTTTCAGATCATTCTTTTGCTGCCATTTTTTAATCAATGTTTCTACTCCTGTCACACTCTCCCTTTTCCCCATTTCTTCACTTCAGACTTTTATCTGAGAAACTAACCTCATAATTGGAAATAAATGCAGACAGAATGGGCAGGTGATGGACAATTAGTTTGCTATCATCCACTCTGCGAGGACTTCATTCATAACTCCTTTTGAAATAGGGAGTTTGCCATGCTGTAGACATTGGTACCATTAGCACCATCACTTTGATCACATGTATGGCTCACTTTTACTACCTCAGTATAGTAGCCTTCACACAGCCATTTTAGCTCTTTTTTCAATGACTTTTCCTCCATCATCAGGTCAGAAAGTGGGATTTTCACTGATGACTGCACAGTGCTCAGTCTGATTTATAGCTATAATGAAGTAGTTTATGCATGCATGCAGACAGACTTGGGCAGTATTCAGGCTTGTGCTAATAAGTGGCAAGTTACATATGTACCACACAGGTGCCAGGCAATGACCATCTCCAATAAAAAGACAATAAATATTTCCCCTTGGCATCTAACAGGAATAGTATCACTGAATCCACCACCACCATCAAGATAATGTGGATCACAGAAACAACTGGTTCATCTACATAAATAAAATGGCAAAAGATCAGATCTGAGGCTGTGAGTTCTGAAGCAAGTATCTCAGTCCTGACTTCGCAAAGCTTGTCCTCCATCTGGGCGCTAGTCAGGAGTATGATAAAATACTCAACACTTGTCTGGATGAGTGCAACCCCTGAAATATTCCAGAAGGTCAGGAACATTAAAAACAAAGCAGTTGTTTTGTTTGGCACCCATTCTTAAACATTCACTCCCTCCATTGCAGGATGCCAGTGACTGCAGTATGTATCATCTACAAGACACAATATTAACTTGTGAAGGTTCCTTCAACAGCACATTTCAAAACTGTGACCTTTACTAGCTGGAAGAACAAAGGCAGCAAGCACATGGGAAACACCAGCACATGCAAGTTGTACACCACCCTGACTTGGAAGTATTATGCTGTTCCATTCCCATCGCTGGGTCAAAATCCTGGAACTCCCCAACAGCACCGTGGGTGCTTCTATACTTGCATCTATATATAGCATCTACATACAGTGATTCAAGAGTCCACCAACTTCTCAAGGGCAACTAGAAATGGGCAGTAATATCAGTCTCACCAGCAAAACCTACACCCATGACTGAGTAAATAATACAAGAAAATGAACTGGGGAAAAATATCCCTCATTGAGGAACACCCATATAGGCTTTGCAATGCAATAACCTTACATTTATCACAATTCAGAGTCTGCACCCTCTAAACAAGACATGTATCTTGCTGAACATCTCATCAAAAAGGTTCAAGAGGACTTCTTCAAACTAAAATGAATTGCATTCCAATTTTGTTGTAATGTAAGAGAACTGGACATTTTTAGACTGAAGTTTTGTGGCAGCTATTCATGGAATTATACCACTGGCTGTGTATTGTTGCCTATTCCGAAGCAGTTATTCACAAAGGAGCATTACATGTACCTACTTGGCCAACTGGAAGTTCAGTTTCCCCAGTTTCTTTAGGTAAAAGGCAATGGACAGGGGCACCCACATTTGAATATTTTATGTCTTGGAAATGCCACTTCCCTCTTGGCTGGAGTTACACCCTATCCAAGATGATTGTCAGTCTCCAGTACAGTGTGGAACTTTCCTCACAAGTTCTAATGCCACTTGCACATCAACACGCACACAAAACCACTTTGGCAGTGATGTAAAAGCAGCAGTATAACAAGTCTCCCCAGCTGAACACATTTTTCACTCCATTATAATCCTGCTACAATTAATGTGACATTTGGCACTATCCACATTAGATGGCATGGAGCACAAAAACACTTGATGGCCTTATCTGGGGTCAGACGAGAAGCAAAAAAAAGTCAAGTATCAATCCACTTAATAAAGTTCATCTATTAGTGTCATCAGTCAGCTTACATTAACACTGCAATTAAGTTACTGTGAAAATCCCCTAGTCAACACACTCCGGCACCTGTTTGGGTACATGGAGGGAGAATTTAGCCTGGCCAATGCATCTAACTAGCACGTTTTTCAGACTGTGGGAGGAACAGAGGAAATCCACGCAGACACGGTGAGAATCTGCAGACTCCGCACAGACAGTGACCCAAACTGAGAATCGAATCCGGGTCCCTTGCAATGTGAGGCAGCAGCATGCCACCCTGCTGTGGCACAGTGATTAAGGGAACACCTGAAAAGACGGGCACTTGAAATGTGTGTCTTGACTGCGTCGCGACATACATACTCCTAACTAGCTATTTCTCACTGCCTAGCATGTGGCGTTTTATTGAATTACATGGAAGAGAGCTATGATGGCTAGCGGCGACATGGAGCTATAAAGGAATGTGTTTAGGTGCCTCGAGAGAAAGATCTGCCCCCACCACACCGGCCCCCGCCTTCCCAGATGTCACGGTAGCAATCCGTCCAGTGTTACGGGTCAACTTAATTACAGTGCATGGTCTATGCCAGCTTGGGATGGCCAGTGCTACCAAGCACCTGAGTGTTAATGAGTTGGTAATTAAAAGCTGGCAGCGGTAGCAACTCACATCCTGTGCTTGGGCTGTGGGAGTGCCAAATGCTGCGGAGCTGGTGCTCTCAAATCTCTCGCTTGCCCACGGGCCGGCATCCTGTTACTCTCTGACAAGCCAATCCTCATCAAAAAGAGCACATCACAAGCTTGCATTATAGGAAGTGCATTAAATTTTTTATCTACTTCAGTCCCCCATCAAAAAAATGGCCAGGGGCTAACCATTAAAACTGTCTACTTATCTTTTTTTTATTAATATGCATTAGGTAAAACCATTTCCCAAAACATGCAAAATAAAACTTCAATTCTCACCTATATGTGAGTGTGAGTGTGTGTGTGTGTTTGGATGCAGCTTTATTATTGTTCTTACCAATTCTCTCCCACCTCTTTCCCAAGGAATATATATTCCCCTATCCAACTGTGCTTTGCATAGAGAGTCGCTTAATGCGCTGTGTGCCTAATTGTTGCAAGGTCTTCCTGCAGTCGCTGGAGGAATCTGCAGTCAGATTGTAAATGGAAAGCATTGAAACACAAATGTTGATCGGGGACCCAGGAGAGCGATGGTGACACAGTGAATCAGCTTTGAGTCAGAGTGATTGAAGCGGCCCGACAAAGGCTGATGTGAGTTATTTCTGTGGACGCAGGGAGAGTGAGAGGCAAGGTCTAAACACACTGAAGGAGCGAGCAAAGAATGCCTCCATTCCACCCCGGAGGCACTCCTATCCGTTCGGGGGTGGGGGCCGCTACTGCCGCAAATAACATAAAGAAAAGCCAACGACGCGACCCAACGAATCTTAATTCCGGTCCCAATCATTCTTCGTCAACCAGTCTCCATCCAAATTGATAGCAAAATCATATCGCCATATAAAATAATCACTGCCAACAGAGTGCTGTTTACAAATTTAAAGAGTATATTCAGCGGTCTTTATATCTGGAATGTTTGTTTAAGGAATGCCCCCTCCCACTTCCACATATATGAACATAAACACACACATGGAAGTACACACAATACACGCAGCATGCATGTTAATGTAAAAAGTGTCCACTCCCCTTCCACACATGACATAAACACACACATGGAGGTACACACAATACATGCAGCTTGTATGTTAATGTAAAAAGTGTTCCCTGCCTCATTCACATATATGAACATAAACACACACATGGAGTTACACACAATACATGCAGCATGTATGTTAATATAAAAAGTGTCCATTCCCTTTCCACACATATGAACATAAACATATACATGGAGGTACACACAATACATGCAGCTTGCATGTTAATGTAAAAAGTGTGCTCTCCCTTCCATACATATGAACATAAACACATGGAGATACACACAGTACATACAGCTTGCATGTTAATGTAAAAAGTGTCCCCTGCCTCATTCACACATGTGAACATAAACACACACGAAGTGCACACAATACATGTAAGTATGTTAATGTAAAAAGTGCCCCCCCCCAGCTTCATCCACACATATGAACATGAACACACACATGGAGGTACACACAATGCATACAGACATTCACATACAGATATATACACGCACACCACACACATACAGTCCACTTAGTAAGTTTAGGAAGGATTGCTATGGCCAGGTTCTTTGAAAGATCTTTCCGTTCCGCTTCCTGAACTTTGGCCGCCTGAGTCCCAAAGGCTGAGAGCTGGCGGCCCTGCTCTGGCTGAGCCTGTCAGCCTGAAACAGGCAGCCCGAAACTTCTTGACTCCTGGGAATGGGCAGCGACTCGAGAGCACAAAACTGCAGGCTGCCCGCTCCGCCCCGAAGCTACCTGACAGCCAACACACACCGAGGGTGGCGGGAGCTAGCAGCTCCTCTGACAGATGTGTCAGCGTCGCCTCCCGTCCACTGGGGCCTCCTTTTAACACAGGAGACGGGCAAACAAACGAATGGCGTTGACACAACTCATCACAAGCTCTGCAAAGGAGGTGCCTTTCATCTGACAGACTCACCCATTCAAACGCAATACAGATCCACTGTTTCACAGTAACTGAAACATCCATAAGCAGGTAAGGGAACACCCACAATAAGATACTTCTTATGTATTTATATGACAGATTCATATAAAACAACAAAATGCATCTGGGGAGCTGTCTGAATGCAAAAAGCCCTTGATATTCTGAAATGCATGCTTGTGGATATGAGTTTTGCTATGCATGAGATTCAAATTATTAAACATAAATATTCTGGTTACGATAATTCAACTACCCCTTACCAATACATCTCCACACATAAATAATCACCATGCATACAAAACATTGCCCGCCCCTCTAAATAGTTATGTCACAATACCAGAGATTTTAAGGGGATAATTTTAGGGGGATTTTAAAGGGATAATCCTGACACTTCACAACTTTTACAGATGCACCATAGAAAGCATTCTTTCTGGTTGCATCACAATTTAGTATGGCTCCTGCTCTGCCCAAGACCGCAAGAAACTACAAAGGGTCACGAACGAAGTCCAGTCTATCACACTAACCATCCGTCGACTCTGCCTACATTTCCCACTGTCTTGGAAAAGCCAGCCAGCAAATCAAGGACCCCACGTGCTCCAGACATACTCTCTTCCACCTCCTTCCATCGGGAAAAAGATACAAAAGTCTGAGGTCATGCACCAATCGGGTCAAGAACCGCTTCTTCCCTGCTGCTTTTGAATGCGCCTACCTCGCATTAAATTGATCTTTCTCTACACTCTAGCTATGACTGTAACACTACATTATGCACCCTCTCCTTTCTTTCTCTATGAATGGTATGCTTTGTCTGTATAGGACATAATAAGCAATATCTTCACTGTATACTAATACATGTGACAATAATAAATCAATTTAAGCCAAACAGGTCATGCAGTCAGCAATCTACAGAGATGAGTGACAGTGAATGGGAATAGTCCTGCCCCTGGGTGCTGGTGTGAAGAGTCACTGTAATAAGTTGCCTCAGTGGGGCTTGGTGGGGGGGGGTCCTGATGAACTTCTTCAAGCAGCTCAGTAGCAGTAATAGTCCCACTGGGTGGTGGGGGGAGGGAAATAAACATCTGAGTCATTCCTCACCAAAGACATGATTGCTTTTTACATTACCCACAATCTCACTTAATAACCTTTTGCCTCAAGCAAGCAGTCTGGAGATCTGGTAGACACACCAGCTCCAGTAACAACCAACCCTCCAGTTTCATCTGATAGTCAACATCACCCTAACGACTAACATCGAATTCACTGGGGGATGAAGTCCTTTTCCAAAGGTAATCATCTTCCTTCACATCTCCACATTTATTGTGCAACTAAATATTATGATATATATATATAGCCACACACACGCATATATACAGAAACATATTGAGCTGTGCTGCTATTCACAAATTGAACCTGACCTTTCATTAAAAATGACAAGATGTGCAAAAAGAATACAGCCCTGTGCAGTGGTTTGACATCACATTCTCACTACCCTATTACTTAAAGGTCCCTGCATGCATTATCTTTCTTGACAATAAATATGACAGGCAAGGGTCCTGATGGAGCCATTACTTCTGTCAAATATGATCAAACTGGATTTGCTCCACTCTGTTATTTTGTGTGTAGAAACACACAACAATATATTCATCAATGCGTCTCTCTCTCTCTCCGGAAGACTTGCACATACAAAGAGATTCGCAATATTGGAAATTATATTTTCCAGGTGTTGTAAGTCAATGCAGAGATTTGCTTTGCTTTTGATTGCCAGGGATGAGATCATGTTTTTCGACCACTTTGAATGTACAATATCTCCCTCTCCCTGTCTTTTCTCCCTTCCCTGGAGACACAATTACTAATCCATCGGGAGCCACGTTGTTTAAAAAGCACCAAGACTGAAAAGGTGAGAGCAAATAACATGTCCCCTGAGGCAAGAGTACGGAAAACACGAGTGTTCTTGCTGCACCACTCAGATCAGACAACCCAGACAGGAAACAATGGTAGCACAAGATACACCAATATCAATTAACATCGAAACGAGAAACAGAAGTAGGCCATTCAGCCTTTCGAGCCTGCTCCACTATTTGTTTTGATCATGGCTGATCATCAAATTGAATATCCTGCTCCTGCCTTCCCTCCTATATTTTTGATCCCTTTAACTCCAAGAGATATATCTAATTTCTTCGTGAAATCACACAACGTTTTGGCCTCAACTACTTTCTGTGATAATGAATTCCACAGATTGACCACTCTCTGGGTGAAGAAATGTCTCCTCACCTCAGTCCTAAAACGTTTACCCCTTATCCTCAAATATGACCCCTAGTTCTGGGCTCCCTCACCATCGGGAACATTATTTCTGAATCCACCCTGACTAAGCCTGTTAGAATTTTATAGGTTTCTATGAGATATCCTCTCAGTCTTCTAAACTCCAATGATTACAATCCTAACCAACTAAGTATGTCCTCATATGACAGACCTGCCATCCCAGGAATCAGCCTGGTATACCTTTGCTGTACTTCCTCTATAGTAAGAACATCCTTCCTCAGATATGGACACCAAACTGCACTGAATACTCCAGCTGTGGCCTCACCAACTCCCTGTACAATTTCAGTAAAAGATCCCTATTCCTTTACTCAAATCCTCTTGCTATAAAGGCCAACATGCCATATGCCTTCTTTACTGCCTGCTGTACCTGCACGCTTACTTTCAGTGACTGTTGCACAAGGACATCAAGGTCTCGCTGAGTATCTACCTCTCTCAATATGCAAACATTGAAATAATAATCTGCATTCCTAGTTTTGCTATCAAAATGGATAACGTCACATCTATCCATATTATACTGCATCTGCCATGCAGATGCCCACACACTCAGCTTGTCCAAATCACACTGAAGCATCTCAAAGCTCACTCTCGCACCCAACTTTGTATCATCTGCAAGTTTGGAGATTATACATTTATTTCCCTTTTCCAAATTATTAATATATAATGTGAATAGTAGGAGGCTAAAAACCTTGGACGACTCTATGAGTATTCAGAAGTCTTCCATAGTTGCTATTGGGCAATAAGATACAAGATAATGCCTGATTGGGTTGGTCTTGGTCGTATTAGTATTGCTAGAAACAAACCCTTTGGAAATATAAAAGGAAAAGGGCTTGCATTCACATAGTGCCTCATAATACCTCAGGCTGGATTCCAGCCAATGAAGATACTTGAACTGCAGTTATTGTTGCAATATTAGGAAATGCAGCAGTCAGTTTGGCAAAGTAAGTTCCCACAAAAGAGAGTATGACCATTATTTTTAATTTTGGCTTTGGGTTAATGTTGCCTACAAAACCAGGAGAACTCTCCTGCCCTTCTTCAAATATTGTGCAGGTTTTTTTTCAGATATGGTGCTTCATTCGAAGGACGATACCTTAGATGATACACCTTAGGCTTAGATGAGGACTTAATAGCTGACCTTACTTCAGAGCCAGGAATATTAGCCCTCAGCCAGAAACAAGAGTAAACTGGATAGAACAAGGTATTAAATACCAGGTAACATGGTGTGGGATTAACTCAAGGATAGCATCTCTGCAAATATTTCAAGCAGTTACAACCTGGGATTCTAATGATAAAAGCCTGCCCGAACATTAAAGCGCATCAAATTCTGCAGACTTGCATCAGACAACAGAATGACAAAGGGGGAACTCTATAAAAGTGCAGAGGCCAGAGGCAGACCTGCAAATTAGGCTCGGGCACCTGTGCCAGACTCAGGAATGAGCCTGCAGAGCAGTTCAAACAACTGTGTGTATATGAAGAGGTGCAACTCCTGGGAATGAAGTTGCTCAGGTCTCTGATTTTTTATGTTAAATGTTTTACTTCATCCTTAGAGTTACAAAGCGAGTGTTCAGAATGGACCGGGTAAATCCAAACCCATTCCTTACTTGCTCCAAAAACCGAAATCAAAATCCAATTAAATCGCATTCATGGTCCCCACAAAAGGGGCAAACAAGATCCAAGTTGACAAGATAAAGCATTGCACTCCATCTTGGGCTTGATCCAATGCTTAATCTTAGCCAAAAGGCCGAGAAGTTAAGATATCTGATGCACACAGAAGAAGAGCTTACTTGTGTATAAAATGGTTGGGTTCCACTGTTGAATCACAACTCTTTTTTTTGTTTTTATTTCAGTTCAATCAAATCAAGTCCAATTCAGAGTCTCAACAAGTTGAGACATTCCCGACCCAAGCTGACAAGACAGGGCTCTCACCTCCTGTCTTGGGTTTGATCTACATGATCCAAGCTGATTGGAATAGGCATAGCTCCGCCTCCAAGGCTTGATCTCATTTGCATCTTCGCCAAAAGGCCGAGATGCCACTTTTAAAAATTGCTTCAAATGAACCTAACCTCAACCAAGCACAGCATGTCGATACTACACTTGATCTTAGCCAAAAGGCTGAGAACTCTTAAACTTTGGCAGTTCATTTCACTGAGGGTAGCTGGGGACAAAAATGCTGTGCCCTTCCAAATTAAATAGGGAACAGGGGAAACGGTGGCATAGTGGTTCTGTCACTGGATTACTAATCCAGAAACCCAGGGTAATGTTCTGGGAACCTGAGTTCAAAATCCCACCATTGTGAAATTAGAATTAATTTAAAAAATCTGGAATTAAAAATCTAATGATGACCATGTAAACATTGCTGATTGTCACAAAAACTCGTCTGGTTCATGAATGTCCTATCAGGAAGGAAATCTGCCATCCTTACCTGGTCTGGCCCACATGTGTCTCCAGATCCAGAGCAATGTGGTTGAGTGCCTCAGGGATGGACGACAAATGCTGCTCCAGGCAGCAATACCCACATCCCATGAACACGCACAAAAGAAAAATTGCTGTGTGTAGCATCATGTGTGCACATTAACTAGTCTGCTTCACCAAATTACAACTGTGACTACATTTCAAATGTAATTAATTGGTTATCAAGTGCTTTAAAAAAAAATTAAATGTCAATGTTGTGCACTGACAGATGGGTTCAGGTGATGACATATTGTTCACAGTTGTTCACCAGCTAACTCTGCCTCCCTTGGGTAGCATCCAAGGTTGCAATGTTATCCAAAATGCCTGTGCATTAACTTGAACCCCCATCCTGTTTCCCATCACCCATGTGCTCGTTGACCTCCATTGGCTTCTAATCAGGCACTGATGCAATTTTCAATTCATCAGCCTTGTTATTCAATTGATGCACACCTCACCACCCTCTATCCTCAATCTCTGCAAACTCTTCCAGCCCTACAATCTTGTGAAATCTCTGCACTCCTCCAATTCTGACCACTTCCACATCTACGGTTTTCATTGGTGACCACACTTCACATAACTCAGCCCTAAGTCCTGGAAGTCTTTTCTTATACCTCTCTCCATCACTCCTCACTCTCTTTGTTTAAGATGCTTCTTTAAAATCTATCTCTTTGATAAAGTAGGCTTTGTATCAAATTTTGTTGAACAATATACTCTGAAGGATCTTTGGACACTTCACTTTGTTAAAGAGAATATTTAATTGCAAGCAATCATTCAAGTTTCAATTTAAATTGACATTTCCATGGTGCATTGCTTACCTATCCAACTGGAAGTGAAGGTTCCAAGGACAGATAATGCTGGAAAATCTCAGCAAATCTGACAGCATCTGTGGAGACAGAATAGAGCCAACACTTTGCGTCAGGATGGCTCTTTATCAGAACTGAAGACAAGGAAAATTGGAAATGATTTATACTGTGAGGGGCTGGCAGTAGTGTTGGAATTGGTAGGCATGGCACAGACAAAAGGGCAAAGGGAATGATGATGATGATCAAGGCTGAGAATGGTGCTGAGAGAATTTTATCTTTTTGTTGTGAAAGACCCATTGGCACTATTCAGAGAAAAGCAGTGTGCATTGTCTGGCCAACACGTAGCTCTCAATCAATCTCAGTGAAACAATTTCTCTGGTCGTTGCTCTCTGTAGCATCGTGGGTACAAATTAACTGTTCTGCTCCACTGTATTGCAATAGTGACTACTTTTCAGAAGTATTTAATTGGTTATCAAATGCTTCAGGAGGTCATGCAAGGTGCACATAAATGAAAGTTGAGAACACAAGAAATAGGAACTGGAGTAGGTCATTCAACTCCTTCAGCCTGCTTTGCCATCCAATATGATCTTATTGTGTGCTTAATTGCACTTTTCTGCCTGCCCCCTGCTCCCCCATCCCTCCCCTTCCCCCCTCCCATTCCCGCCTGTGCCATAACCCTAGACTCCCCTGTCAATCAAAAACTTGTCAAACTCAATACATACGATGACCCAGCCTCCACTTCTCCCTGCGGAACTGAGTTCCAACTACTAACAACCCTCTGAAAGAAAAGTTCTTCCTCATCTTTGTCTTAAATGGGAGGCCCCCTATTTGGAAACTGTGCCCCCTTTGTTCTAGATTCCCCCGTGAGGTGAAACATCCTCACTGCATATACCATCATCAAGACTGCTCAAATCTTCTTTTTCTAAACTGATTTCTGAAGGCTGAGATTGAATTGCAGTCGAATAATCACTTCCTGATTCTTGCCACGATTTACCCACAACATGTACTTTTCCAATCTTAAGTATGGATTTTTACATTTGGTCTTGGACATTGACTGTCAGCATGTGCCATGTACTTGATGCATGATTACAAGATTATTACAAGGCCTATTACTGTAGGTTATCAAGAAGTAGTCTAATTGCAGTGTATGTTTTGTAGAGGATATGACACCAGTAGTAGCATATTATTATTAAATCTCTTGTCATGTAGTGAAAGACTCATAATTTGTGAGTAATGTATCACAGGTACAGGAGAATTCTGAGACCTGTATCAATGTAGACTAATCCTAGTGTAAAATTCTAGTTGCCATGTGTTTAGTATCACAATTGAAGTCTATTTGCTGGCTGAAATTGTTTTAAAAATGTTAGCGGGTTATTTTTGAATGTGAACAGTGGTAAAAATATTAATGATCACTTGATTCCTATTATCGTAAATATGCCCTGGCCTGTGTCTATGCATTTGGTTGCCTCTCATTCTTGTGGAAGTGTCATTCTTTTATGATTTTGAATTGCGTGAGACCTGTGCTAATGCCACGAGATTCCTCAAGTTTCTCTTCCCTGCCAGTCTTATCAAATCCCAGTGGTTTTGCACTTGACTTCTAGCCACTGTGTGAGACCTATGTTGTAGAGATGCCGGTGTTGGACTGGGGTAATCACAGTAAGAAGTCTCACAACACCAGGTTGGAGTCCAACCAGTTTATTTGATAGTAATCCCACAAGCTTTTGAAGCGCTGTTCCTTCATCAGGTGTGTAAAAGGCAATTAGACTACTTCCTGATAACCTGCAGTAATAGGCCTTGTAATAATCTTGTAATCATGCATCAACATTCTACACACCTGATGAAGGAACAGCACTTTCCAAAGCTTGTGGGATTACTATCAAGTAAACTGGTTGGACTCTAACCTGGTGTTGTGAGACTTCTTACTGTGAGACCTATGCCAGGGGAACATAGTGACACCAGTATTATATAAAAATGCTTTCCCTTCTAGACTGACATTAACAGTTACAGTCTACCCAGCAAGTTTGGGACTGAATGTTATTTTCACGTGTATACAATGACATTTGTTAACACTGGTGCCAAAGCCATGAAAACAATGGTAAAACATTTATAACAGTGACAGATTACGGCTTCTTAGTGCTTTAATTGCATTGAATAATAGATTAAGGTTTCACACAATTGTCCCAAATCTCAACATTGGTCATAGAAATAATGCACTCACTGTCTGATATTGAAACAAAGTAAAAAAAAACACTTCTGGTCTGATTGTAAAAAGGTTTGATGCTTTAAGTGCACTACAGGATGATGCAAAGTGTGATATAATAAGAAGCTGTCAAATAGAATTTACAAACATTAGTCAGCCTTTCATCTTGAGTGGCAAACTTGCAGCAAGTTCAAACAGAACAAAACCCACTGTTCTTCAATATGAAATCTGTACATGTCACTTTAGGTAAGTAACTGCAAATAATTTATAGATAAATATTAATTTTAAATGTAAACTCATCTTGGATTTGTCCCTTTTGGATTCTATTTCAGGTCGCCAAATTCTGTGCTCCAAATGACAGTTAAGGCTTCTCTTCACAAGGCTGCAAGTGCTGAAAACTGTATCTAAAAATAACATTTCCAAAGGGAAGGGAGGAATTGTTGCCATGATCCCAGGTCCTCACCAGACATCTATGTACCTTCAATGCTTTCCTTCTCAAAGAATTTTAAAGTCAGCAGCAAAGACGCAGACTTAAGCCCTTCAATGTGTCCCTGTAATACAAGTGGTGGAACGCTAGGTGTGTCTGCATTAGGAAAAAATATGTTCCACATTAAAGAAAAAATAAGTAAAGTGATTATAAACTAATTAAAGTTGAAGAAGGGTGATGCTAGAAATGATCATGAGAAAAATCTAAAGGATTATATGGGAAAATATGAAGTTAACAACAAAAACTTACAGTTTGTAGTTCCTTTAATATAATAAAACATCCTAAGTTTATTTATTTGTGTCACAAGTAGGCTTACGTTAACACTGCAATGAAGTTATTGTGAAAATCTCTCAGTCATCACACTCCAGTGCTTGTTTGGGTACACTGAGGGAGAATTGTATCATGGTCAACGCACCTAACCAGCACATCTTTGGACTGTGGGAGGAAATCAGAGCACCCGGAGGAAACTCACGCAGACATGGGGAGAACGTGCAAACTCCAACAGACAGTGACGCAAGCCAGGAATCGAACCTGGGTCGCTGGCGTTGTGAGGCACACTTGTGAATACAAAAATTCCTTTACTCCCTGTAAGTGGTGTGTCACCCACACAAAAGCTTTTTTGCACATCTGTGCGCAGGTACCCTAGAAGCAGCGATGACTTATTTATCCTGAGAAATTCCTAGTTTCCCCAGTTTTTTCAAACCTCAATACAGGTCCATAGTTGGCTTTGGGGGTGGGGGGGAGGGGTAGATACAAGGGGCATCTCCTTAAGATGGTGGCTAATGATCCCCTTTAGAAGGTCTCCAATGGCGACCAAATGGAACTATAACAACATCCATGTGGTGACCCTCAGTACAATGACACAGCTATTGACATTCTCAGAATGGCTTCTGATTCCTTGACTGCTCAGCAGATCAACAGTAATTTCCTGCAAGGGTCTTCCAAACACATGTGCTGCAAGTTACCCAATATGGCACAGCAGAGGGCCTACAACTGGAAGGGGTAGAAGTTGTGTCCATATCTACAATTTCTGAGGAGGAGGAAGATGAGAAGCAGCATAAAGAGGCCCCTCAACAGGATGAGGGATCTAACACAGAGGAGGGGAAAGGGTGGCAACGGCAGAGCAGCTGAGGGGCAGGTTCATGTAGCCATGGCTGATTCTTTGTCACTTTCAGAAGCCTGCTAATTCAAAATAGATTCACTTAGGCTCTCGAAATCCCACAATCGACTTCAGCCAAACCCTGGTCAGCAATTTCCACATAATATACTATTAACTCAGAAGCCACAGTTCCTCAAGGACATGTCCATCCCCAGTAAAGGTGAAAGCCAACATTAAAGAATTGGTCATGGTATAAATGTTGCTGAAGTCACCATCATTATAACGCACACAACTTGAGAAATCATGCACAACCTGGATCCTTCACAGATCTGGCATTGGGTGCAAATGAGGGCAAAGATGCCACCCTGTGCATATTCATACTGAGCCCACAATGCTGAGATTATCAGAAGGAAGCAAGACTTCACACCCAGTCCATACACATATTACTGTATGTGCTAACAGTACAGCATCTAATGCACATTGCACAGGATCAGGACACAATTGTGTTAGACCAGCTTCTTGAATGAACCTTTGCAGTATCCAAGCAGCTCCATGGTCTAGTTCCAGGAGTTTGTGACACCTGCAACATGCAATGCTGCTTTAAGCTTCCCTTACAAACTGCAGCCTCTATCATTTGGAAGACAAAAACTTCCATTGTAAATGGGGAGAGCACAGAAGTATTCATCCCTGGATCTTGACCTGTGGTGCATCTTAGTTGACTGCTTAACACTGAACTGCAGATGATTTGGACCCAACACTCATGCCTGGTTTGTCCCTGATGAACTCCATCTGATTATTGAGTTTGATCATTGTTCCTCTCTTAAAGTCAATCGTTAATGGATAAGAAATGATGCCAAGACCATCTCAATCTGCAAGCCTTGGTGTTCCACTACATTATCTAAGCAGTGGTGGCTTCAATATACAAGCCTCCATACTATCGCAGATATATGTGCCGGTCTCTATTGTTCGGCATTGTATTCATATTAGAACATATGAATTGATTGTACGAATGCGTAGTTGCTTGGATTTTGCTGCTGTCACTTCCAGGCAACATGCCGTGCTCCTGACCACTAACTACCCTACTGGATTACTCCCTCACAGATCACAATGCTGTGCTATGACAGTGTGCAGGAGTGAGGGACCTGGTCAATGCTCAGTTGAATGGACTCATTATGGCAGAGGGTTGGCTAGAGAGCAGGTGGATTGACAAAATTCATTGTTAGTGTGGTTCGTATCAGACAGGGGAGGTAATGGTGTAATGGTATTGTCATTAAACTAATAATCTAGAGGGCCAGGGGAATGCTGTTGGGATCAGGATTTGAATCCCATCATAGCAAATGGTGAAATATGAATTCAATATAAATATGAAATTAAAAATCTAAGGATAACCATGAAATGATTGTTGTTAAAACCCATTTTGTTCATTATTGTCCTTCAGGGACATTTGCTTCCTTTTGGGAAGGAAATCTGCTAGTCTCACCTGGTCTGGCCGACAACTGACTCCTAAATGCTCTTTGAAATGGCATAGCAAGCCACTCAGTTCAAGGGTAATTAGGGATGGGCAATAAATACTGGCCCAGCCAGCGATAGCCACATCCCATGAATGAATTCCTAAAAAGTCTCCTGAAGTATAATTGTGACCCATGTCAATGCAGAATGTTGTGAGCAGCCAATGTGTCTTGTGACTCTTTTCACACATTAAGGTGATTGAGTGTATGCCATCATTATAGTGGGAGTAGGCAGCAGCAGTGACCATTTTATTCTATGGCAATCCCATGAGAAGCCATCAGTTCTAGTGTCAGTTGGACAACAATTACAGTTTGAACTATTACTGACTGCTGAATGACATCCTCAAGCCACAGCAGCACCACTATTGACACCATGTCTCCCTACTGGGTTTCCTTACTCGCCCGCCTTTTATTCATGACCGATGTGCCTGCCCCACACTGAGCCCACCTCCACTCCACCCATCCACTTCTCCATCCTGTAACCAAAAGCAGACCATCTGTGGCAGTTTCTCAGCAGTCAGATTTGTGCAGTAGGGTCTTTCCGAACTGCGCTCCTGAAGTGAGCGTGAAAATCCAGGCTGGAGCTTTGCATGAAAGGGCATAAAGTAGGGGAGACCGGCTGAAACAGTAGTGGAATTGTCAAGTCTAGAGGGAACAAAGATGTGGATGAGACTTTCTATAGCATGAGAGCTAATTAAACCTAAGAGTGCGCCTGAAGGAAAAAAAATCTAAAAATGACAAAGAACCACAAAGTATTTTGCAGGTATGTAGAAAATAGAAAAATGCAAGCCGGGGCTCTTGAAACCCTTCAGTTTGTAGACGATGTGTAAAAATAACGGTAAGCATTAATTCTTAATTTAAAAAAACTATATATATTATAGTGGAAATGAACCCTGAATGAGAAGAGGATTTTATGATTGATAACATGAAAGTTTCAGATCAATTTGTTTGAATTTAGATTGGCCAGAGCAAGCCAAACTCTGAAATCTTATTGCCATTTATGCTGACAGAAGCACAGTGGTTAGCACTGCTGCTTCACAGCTCCAGGGACCTGGGTTCGATTCCCGGCTCGGGTCACTGTCTGTGTGGAGTTTTGCACATTCTCCTCGCATCTGTGTGGTGTTCCTCCGGGTGCTCTGGTTTCCTCCCACAGTCCAGAGATGTGCAGGTTAGGTTATTTGGTCATGCTAAAAATTGCCCTCAGCGTCCTGAGATGTGTAGGTTAGAGGGATTAGCGCGTAAAATATGTAGGGATATGGGGGTAGGGCCTGGGTGGATTTGTGGTTGGTGCAGACTCGATGGGTCGAAGGGCCTCTTTCTGCACAGTAGGGTTCTATGATTCTATGAATCTCATGGTGTCACCAATGGTGCACTTCCACTGTGGGTTTCCCAGAGATGAGGGGCGCATTCAATGGATAAACCCCGTTGACAACGACAAACCCATAAGATTCCACTGCCGGCTAGCAGCAACCCCACCCCCCACCCTCTCGCCTTCGCAAAACACACTGTGGAGGGGGAGAATCCCAGCCAAAGTGTTGGGGGCCCTGACAGGGTACAGGCTAGGGTTCTAAGGAAGATGAGGCATCAAGCACTAGAAATACAGAACTCCATTACTTTTGGATTAATAGCAGAGGACTGGAAAGCAGCCAGTTGTATTATTTGGGAATAATGGAGAAACAGTTGATCTGGGTAACTACAGGCCTGTTAACATCTGTGGTAGGAACAATGTCTTTAATTAAGGCTCAAATTGCCCACATATCTAGATAAAGTTTAAAGTAGCTACCATTAATTTCAAAAAGAAAAAATTGCCTTTAACAAACTTCACAGAATTCTTTTGAAGAGGTAATGAGCCTAATAGGCGAGGAAGTACAGGGAATGTGGTATATATGAACTCAGGGTAAGTACCACACAGGAGATTACAGGGTATGGGTTAGGTAGAGGATAGAAAACTGATTAAGAAGAATTTAGAAAGTGGAAAACGAAGCAAAGTTGAGGGTAGTTTTTCAGTGGTTGGAAGTGAGTGATGTGTCCTGCAGAGTTACGTTCAGGAATCTCTTCAATGATTGCGATACAAGCTGAGAGGAAGTGGTGAAATTTGCAAATAACAACATAGGGAATAAGTTTTGGAAGATCAAAAGAAGTTGAATGGGGGAATTGATAAATTGAAGGAATACGCTTTGACTGCCGGATGGAGCAATGAGTGCAATTAATTTCTAAATATAAGTAGATTTATGGTTGAAGGTGACCAATAAAACAGTACAGATAAAAGCAAAATACTGCAGATGCTGGAATCTGAAACAAAAAGAGAAAATGCTGGAAAATCTCAGCAGGTCTGACAGCATCTGTGGAGAGAGAATAGAGGCAATGTTTTGAGTCTGGATGACCCTTCATTTAAGCTGTTGGCAACTGATAAGTAAATATTATGCACTGTCGACTCACCTGATGGAAGAGCAGTGCTCTGGAAACTCATGATACCAAATCAACCTATTGGACTTTTACCTGAGGTTGTAAAACTTCTTACTGTGCCCACCCCAGTCCAACGCCAGCATCCCCATATCATAAATATTTACAGCAGCATTGGTAGTTCAATGGTAGGATTCTCAACTGCCATGTCCGATGCCTGGGTTCTGTTTGGGTGGCACAGTGGCACAATGGTTAGCATTGCTGCCTCACAGCACCAGGGACCTGGGATCAATTCCAGCCCCAGGTGACTACCCGTGCGGAGTCTGCACATTCTCCCCCTGTCTGCTTTGGTTTCCTCCAGGCACTCCCGTTTCCTCCCACAGTACCAAAGATGTGTAAGTTAGGTAGATTGACCATGCTAAATTGCCCCTTATTGTCAGGGGGATTAACACAGGTGAATTTACAAGGATAGGGTGGGGTTGTTGCCTGTACAGGCTCAATGGGCCAAATGGCCTCCTTCTGCACTGTAGGGATTCCAAGAAGCATCCCCACACTATTTGAGTTGAATAGCTCATTTTGATGTTGTAACCTGTTCCTCTCAATGCAAGCACTGTATGTATTTCCAAAGATCATAAATAAGTTTTCACAGAAAAAAAAGGCTAAATTATGCAATGCATTCCAGAAAACACTGGTAAAAATCTTGGAATTCCATATACTCGGTCTTAACTTATTCAGTGAGCAAAAATCAGTAGCCTTGTCTTGGGCTGCATTTTTAAAGTTACAGATTGCTTTTGAAGATATAATTTTCTTGAGTATGTATCAGCTTTTAAAAGCTGTTGCTCATCTTTTGGCTAGTTTTCTGCATTGGCCTGTACGTACACCGCACCATGCAGAAACTCGAACCAATCTGACTGCCTCTTGCACTTCAAGCCCTCATTCAATAGCACCCCAAGTTATATATAATTGATGTGCATCTAACAACACTTTGGGTGCGCAAGAAAGTGATGGAATAAGTGCATCTTATAATGGCAATGGGAACATGAGTTTTGAAGTGTTGAATTGACCTAGCCTCATCAGCTAGATTTATTGAGAAGCCTTTCCGTTTATTTTGAAATAGGTGACTGAGTTTGCCCATTCTCATTTACAGGCAACTGCACAATTGCCACCTCAAACTGAATAGGCCTCAGTGACAAATTACATATATAATAGTGCTTTTAATGTAATAAACATCCAAAAGTGCTTCACAGGAGCAATTATAAAACAAAAAGGTCGCATTAAGGTGAATAAGGAGACAATGAGAATTAAGAGCAGAGGGCCATTTGGCCCTTCGAGTCTGTTCCACCATTCAATCCAAAAATGATTAATCCAATATGGTAATCATCAACTCCACTTTCCCGTCTTATCGCCATAATCCTTGATTCCCTTACTCATTAAAAATCTGTCCATCTCATCCTGATATTAACTTTCAAATCCACTTTGGCTGCAGCAGAGGTGCCAGACGAGGACAGCTAATGTAGTGCCATTATTCAAGAAACGAAGTAGAGGAGAAAAAAAAACAAGTAATTACAGCTCAGTGAGTCTATCATCAGTGGTGGGAAATTATTAGAAACATTTCCGTGGGACAGAATTACTCTCCACTTAGAAAGGCAAGGATTAATCAAGAGTAGGCAACATAGCTTTGTCAGGGGGAATCATGTCTAACAGATTTGATGAATATTTTGAGGAAGTGACTGGGTATGTAGATAAGGGTAGTGCAGTTGATGCCATCTGAATGGACTTCAGTACGGCTCTTGACAAGGTCCCACATAGGGAACTGATCAAGAAGGTAAGACCCCATGGGATCCAAAGCATTTTGGCAAATTAAATCCAAAATTGGCTTTGTGGCAGAAGGCAGAGTGTGATGGTTGAAGGTTGATTTTATGACTGGAAGCCTGTGTTCAGTGGTGTATCACAGGGATAGTGCTGGATCCCTTGCTGTTTGTAGTGTACATTCATGATCTGGATATGAATGTAGAAGGTATGATCACTAAGTTCGCACATGATATTAACATTGATGGCATTGTAAATAGTGAGGAAGAAAGCCTTAGATTACGCTATGGTATAGATGCATTGGTAACATAGGCAGAACACTGGCAAATGGAATTTAATCCTGAAAAGTGTGAGGTGATGCATTTTTGGAGGACTAACAAGACAAGAGAATATACAATGAATGACTTAGACGTACAGAAGACCAGAGGGACCTTAGGGTGCATTTCAAAAGATCCTTGAAGACAGCAGAACAGATAGGTGAGAAAGCTATGAAGGCATATGGGATAGTCCCTTTATTAGTCAAGGCATAGAACCTAAGAGTAGGAAGGTTATGATGGAGCTGTATAAAAAGCATTTTTTTCCAGATCTAGAGTAGTGTGCGCAGTTCTGGAAGAACTGGAAGAATACAGGAAGAATGTGATTGCACTAGAAAGGGTGCAGAGGAGATTCACCAGGATGTTGCCTGTGCTGGAGTATTTCAGCTATGAAGAGGAACTGGATAGGCTGGGGTTGTTTTCCTTTGAGCAGAGAAAGCTGAGGGGGGACCTGATTGAGGTGTACAAAATTATGGAGGATATAGAACCTTTTCTCCTTAGTAGAGGGCTCAATAACCAAAGGTGGGGAGCACAGATTTAAGTTAAGGGGGTGGAGATTTCGAGGGGAATTTGAGGAAAGTCATTTTTCACCCAGAAGGTGGTGGGAATTTGGAATTCAGTGCCTGAAAGGGTGAAAGACACAGGAACCCTCACAACATTTGAGAAGCATTTGGATGAGCACTTGAAATGCCATAGCATACAAGGCTATGAACCAAGTGCTAAAAACATGGGATTAAACTGGACAAGTGTTTGATGGCCAGCCCAGATATGATGGGCTGAAGGGCCTCTTTCTGTGCTGTAAAATTCTAAGGGCAGAATTTTCCCATCCTGCCCACTCCCAGAAATCGTAGCGGGCGAGGCAGGTTGTGGGGGGGGTGTGGGGGAGGCGTTGCAAACCATACAAAAGTCTGTTGACCTCAGGTGGGATTTTCTGCTCTTAGGGTGAGTGTGGCCAGAAATTCCTGCCCAAAGACTATGTACTATTGCCCCATCTCTACAGCTCTCTACAGTACAGAATTCCATAGATTCAGTGCCCTCTGAGAGAAGAACTTCCTCCTTATCTTTGCCTTATATGGGTGACCACTTAGAGATTATGCCCTCTGGTCCCAGACACTCCCACAAGAGAAACAATCATCTAGCTATTAGTTTAAAATCATTGAATCTCTACAGTGCAACAGGAGGCCATTCGGCACAGTGAGCCTGCACCGACTCTCTGACAGAGCATCCCACCCAGGCCCTTTTCCCGTAAGCCTACATATTTATTCCGCCAATCCCTCTAACCTACAGATCTTTGTGACACTAAGGGGCAATTTAGCATGGCCAATCCACCTAATTTGCACAGCTTTAGCCTGTGGGAGGAAACCGGAGCACCCGGAGAAAACCCAACCAGACAGAGGAAGAACGTGCAAACTCTATACAGTCACCCAAGACCAGAATCGAGCCTTGGTCCCCAGTGCTGTGAGGCAGCAGTGCTAACCACTGTGTCACTGTGCCATTTAGATGATCAAAGGTTCAGTCAGATAGGTAAAGGACGGTTTTGTAGAGGGAAAGTGGGCAAGAAAAGTGAGAGCTGTAGGGAGGGATGCCAGAGCTCCTAGGTCTCTGAAGCTGAAGGCATGGCCAGCATTAGTGGATCTATTAAACTTAGGAGATGGTCATGAAATGTGTGGGGTTTTCATGTTCTCCTCGTGTCTGCGTGTGTTTCCTCTGGGTGCCCCCTTGTACAATCTGAAAGACGTACTGGTTAGGTACATTGACCTGAACAGGTGCCGGAATGCGGTGCCCCAGGGAATTTCTTTGCAGTGCTGATGTAAGCCTCATTTGTGATTAATAAATAAACTTTTACTTTAATAAATAAACTGAAAGAGAACTGGTGCAACCTAATGCAATTATTCATACAAGCTAACTAAACTGAAATGAATGCATCAGTTGGAATAGAACAATATCTGCATTGATACCAGTGGCACCGGTGACCCATCTGACATCTAACCACGATTGTATCTTGTGTGCGTGTGTGGATTCTCCAGCCCCCTGTGTGTATCGGCTCACTTATTTCGGGGAAATGGGCCGTCTCCTTTTACAGCTTTGCCTTACCAGAAGTCAGAATGTTTGCACTCAGACTGACACCCAATCACATCAGTGTGATAACACAGAGAGAGAGAGAGAGAGGAGGGAGGGAGAACACTAGCAGAAGGAGAGATTTTGCCCAGCCTGACTCTTTTAAATGGGAGTCAGGTTACTTCTCCCACTTGTAACCAACCACGAGCTCCAAATGTAACCACAAATGAATGGGTTTGTAAAAAGAAAAATCAATACTGCCAACAGATTACAGCAATGCCCTTAAACTTTAACTACAAGCCAGTCTCTGCCTTAGGAGACTGGTGGGAGGAGAAATATATGGGAATGTCTGCTGGGACAGACAGCTTTATCATTTCCCAGGCATGCCAGCCCAATCGATTGCTAATATTAATCCACAGCTGGATTCCGTTCATCGTGTTGGAGCTCTCATTTCTCCCAACATTTTTATTTTAGACGCTGCCATTTGATTTATGAACTTATTTCAAATACCTCAGACATGTACGGCGCCACGGCCAGGCAGCCTGCGAGTGAAAGGCATTCCTAAATATTTATAACCTTTCGAAAGGAGAAGTGTTTGGGCTTTCTCCAATATTTTTTTGAGTGGCATTATTGCTGCGTGTCCGTTTTCGCCTGGTGCGGGCTTTATTCCTGGCTCCCTTTCTGTTTCTTTTCTTTTACCTGTTCGCTCTGCAGCACATCCAGTTCCTGCCGAGCGTGAGGCTGAGATAATAACAGATGAAAGGGCTGGTGGGGTAGTCATCGGCGCCAGAGCAGTTGTAGGGCATGTAAACTGTTACTAATATGGGCAGTTAACGATTTGGATGTAATCTCATTGGAGTTATGCTTCAAAACGATACACAACAGATTGTCAAAGTCAGCCTTTTTTTGGAACCTGTTCCAACCCCTTGCTTTCAAATTCAGTGATTCACTCGAAGGAAGATTTTCCAGCAAAAAGAATTCTGTAATCTCCCACTTTTGTGTACCCAGTTATGTCGAGTGATGACTAATTGCTCCTGCAATGTGGTATTGAAGTCTCGTCTGGTTAGTTGCCAGACTGTAAACTTACAGCTTCAGACAGCAGTTAAACTTCACTTCAAAAACAAAACAAATTGCTGGAATCATTCAGCAGATCAAATGCAGAGAACAGGCTGTGTGGCCCTTTGCTGGAGGGAATTTTACAACATATTCTGGGCGAATTTACATTTTCTCCCTTTTGTTTCCCCCCCACCTCCACTTCTCTTGATGGCAAACGGCTCCACCAGGCAGCGACAGCACCTGGTACCTCACTCAAGTAGCCTCACTTTTCTGTCTCGTCAAAGATCCTGAGTCTTTTCAACCCTTGAGTCCATCATAACTCAGCTAGGCCCCCTGCTTATCGAATTCCCATAAGAGGAGGCAATAGCCTAGTGGTACAATTGCTGGACTATCAGTCTGGAAACTCAGTGAATGTTTTGAGGACCCAGGTTCGAATCCTACCGTGTCGCATGTGGAATGTGAATTTAATGGAAAAAAATGAAAAGAATCTACTGACAATGAAAGCATTGTCAATTGTCAGAAAAAAACCCATCTGATTCACTAATGTCCTTCAGGGAAGAAAATCTGCTGGCCTTACCTGATCTGGCCTACATGTGACTCCAGAGTAACAGCAATGTGGTTAACTCTCAACTAAGAATGGGCAATAAATACTGGCCAGCCAGTGACACCTATGTCCCATAAATGAATATAAAAAAAGTCAGGCTGCCTAGTGCAGCAATGTGGACAATCTTCCTTCTCATACAGTGTAAAAGGGATAAAACTACAAAGACTGACCGGCAGGTATTTGAACTTCTGTCACGTGTCTTTGCTGGCTGATTTAAGAGTGCATCATGTTAGATGCAAAGGGACGCAGTCTGAATTGCTGCTGTTCCCCTTGGTGAAGGGGAGTTGTATGGAGGTGGCATGACAACAGGAAGAAACAAAAAGTTGATTGCTTCTCAGCTTGTCTTTTTCCCCCACTTCCCGCCAGTGTGCACTATACCATTAAGGCAAATTAATTGCTTTACAGACCGCATCGCCATCTGCACTGTGTTAAATGATGTTATTGTTCCTGTGGGACACTTTGCGTTGGAAACATTCTGGAACAGCAGCATGGTCTGGCTTGCATAAGGCACCAGAGCATAATAAAGATAATCAGCATTAGACTCTAAAAGCAAACCCAAATTTGGAGTTGTTAAGAAGCATATACCAAATATCTTCCACTCAATGAGAAATTCCAGTCTTTCAATGTCTTCAGTTTAAAAAGAAATGTTCAGGTTAAATATTTACCACCAGATGAAGCATGAATTATAAATTTTTATAGAAACTCTGTTTCGTATAAACAAAGCCATTTATAAACATCTTTAAGTACTTGCAATGTTTTAATAAATATGTATGTTTTAACGGACTGGTCATATTGAAGTTTGTTTTCTTTTATTTGATTCACACCAGCAGGTCAGCTTAACAATTTTGCAGTTTGGACAACACGGTGGGACAGTAGCTAGCATTGCTGCCTCACAGTGCCAAAGATCCAAGTTTGATTCCTGGCTTGGGCTACTGTCTGGAGAAAAGCCACACAGACACGGGGAGAACTCTGTGTCTGTGTGGCTTTTCTCCAGGTATTCCGGTTTCCTCCCACAGTCCGAAAGATGCGCCGGTTAGATACATTGGTCAGTCTAAATTCTCCCACAGTGTACCCGAACAGGCGCCACAGTGTGGTGGCTAGGGGATTTTCTCAGTCACTTCACTGCAGTGTTAATGTAAGGCTATTTGTGACAATAATAAATAGTGGTAGATCCAAATCAGGTGGGAACTATAAAATAAATGGTACGACCATCAGAGGCATAGACACACAAAGAGATTGGGAGCACAGGTCCACAAATCCTTAAAAGTGGTAACACAAGTGGAAAAGGTGGTGAAAAAACCATATGCCATGCTTGCCTTCATCAGCTGGGGCATCAAGTAAAGAAGTTGGCAAATTATGTTGCAGTTATATAAAATGTTGGTTAAACCACATTTGGAACACTGTGTCCAACTCTGGTCGCCACACGACCAGATGGACACGGAGGCTTTGGAGGGAGTACAGAAAAGGTTTACTAGGATGTTGCCTGGTATGAAGGATATTAGCTATGAGGAGAGATTGAATAAACTGGGATTGTTCTCTTGGGAAAGACGGAGGCTAAGGGGTGACCTGATGGAAGTTTATAACATTATGAGGGGCATAGATAAAGTGAACAGTTAGAAGCTTTTTCTCAGGGCAGAAGTGACAATTATAAGGGGGCACAAGTTCACGGTAAGGGGGGAAAGGTTCAGTGGAGATGAGTGGGGATGTGGATTGCTGTGCCAAGTGAGGTGGTTGAGGCAGACAAATTAGCGACATTTAAGATTTATCTGGATAGACACATGAACAGACGGGGAATAGAGGGATACAGGCGATTGGTCTAGATAGGAGAATGTGATGGGCGTAGGCTTGGTGGACTGAAGGCCCTGTTCCTGTTGTGTACTGTTCTTTGTTCTTTATAAACACTTCTCTGGCAGTTAGCCTCATGCACTTGAACCGTACAACCATAAATAATTGCAGCACAGAAGGAGGCCATTTGGCCCAACTTGTCCACTCCAGCCGGAGGACACCTGGTTGCCCTTTCTAATCCCAGCAAGTTGCCTCTGGCCCATAGCTTTGTAGCTTACAGCACTAATTTTATGTGAATTATTCATCTACACAGAAAATGCATATTTGAAAGCGAATATTATCAGTTTACAATACTGAACAGACAGTTACTGCTTTTGAGGGATTATGGGTGGCCTTTTTATTGCTGGCAGATAGTGTCATTCTACTTTTAGGTGCTGGCTAGAATGCACTCAAAATTTTAGCTGTCAATCATAAACTCAGGGGTTGAAACCATGCGGGGAGACTTGAAATAAACAGGAAAGAAATTGGGGAAATACATAGCCTGTAAGCCAATATCTGAAAAGAAAAGAAACACTTAAATGTTTCAGATTTAGAGCATTCAGCGGAATTTTAACAAAGGGTCTCCATGCATTGTTAACTTCCTTTCTCTGCCTGGAAGTATATTTTTAGCATTTTATGTTTTATCAGCAGAAGAGTAATTACATGTAATTTGGAGATTACATAAAGGAGCATGTCTCTTTAACCAGTGATTACATTCATGTGTGTATGAGATAATGTGCATCTCATTGTATTCCAGCAGCTTTACATATTGGAAAGCACTCAGTGTTTTTTGCTAAGACTTATCTTCTCAATGTACGTTGCATCTTCTGCTCCATTCCTGGTGGTTCTTCCTGTACTGTGTCATCCTTGATTCAGTGGTAGCACTTCACAGTTTATGGTTCATTTATTTGTGTGCGCAAGTAGGTTTACATTAACGCTACTATGAAGTTACTGCAAAAACTCACTAGTCGTCACACTCTGGCGCCTGTTCGGGTACACTGAGGGAGAATTTTGCATGGCGAATGCACTTAACCAGCATGTCTTTCAGACTTTGGGAGGAAAACGGAGCACCCGAAAGAAAACCGTGCAGAAGCGGGGAGAATGTGCAAAGTCCACACAGACAGTGACCCAAGCCAAGAATTGAACCTGGCTCCCTGCTGAAAGTGACCCAAGCCAGGAATTGAACTCGGGTCCCCGCCGCTGTGAGGCAGCAGTGCTAACAACAATGTCATCGTACCACCCTCCCTCACATTCAGAAAGTTGTGTGTTCAAATATCGTAGTAAGAAGTGTCACAACACCAGGTTAGAGTCCAACCAGTTTATTTGATAGTAACCTTACAAGCTTTTGGAAATGGTGTTCCTTCATCAGGTGTGTGAAAGGTTCCTTCTGCAAAGGTTCCTTCCACACACCTGACGAAGGAACATGAACAACGATGATGCTTTGAAGACACTACAAAGTTCTTCTTGAAGGACAGCAACATTGAAGTTAATGAGTGGGAAAACAGTTGTTCTGAGTACTGGTGACTTGTCCATTAAGATACATTATTCTCTAGTCCCAATGCCTTAATGTTGAGGCAGAACGACAGCAGAGAAGGAAAAAAAGGAAGTAAAACTTGCACTCTGGATCCCGGTACCCCATGGGACATCCTTATCCATGAGCCCACCCAGTCACAGGAAGACCCATGACAGAGATGTCTGACCCTGAGTAGATATCATTCTCAAATGTGGGAGAACTGATTTAAGGTGCTTTACTGTAGACAAATCAGTTGCTGCATTCCCTACGTTATAAACTTGACCACATTTCAAAAATATTTAATTGGCGGCACGGCGGCACAGTGGTTAACAATGCTGCCTCACAGCAACCGGAACGTGGGTTCAATTCAGGGTTTGGCTCACTGTCTGTGCGGAGTTTGCACTTTCTTCCCTTGTCTACGTGGGTTTCTTCCGAATGCTTCAGTTTCTTTCCATAGTTCAAAGATGTGCGAGTTAGTCCGATTGGCCAGGCTAAATTGACCCTAGTGTCAGGGAGATTAGCAGGGTAAATGAGGGCGACGGGGACAGAGCCTGGGTGGGATTGTTGTTGTACAGACTCAATGGGCCGAATGGCCTCCCCCTGTACTGTAGGGATTGTATGGTCGTGATATAATGGCTATAAATGCAAGTTCAATTTCTGGAATGATTCTGCTGAACTCCCTGGGCGCCTTTCCTTCTTGCCCCGCCAGCTAACCTTCCCCAAAACCTCTCAATTCAATCTTGGCTTGTCCTCTTCCCCAACTTTAACACATCCCTGTTCTCCCTTTCCCTCTCCCTCTTCCAGTCAGTGCGCACTGTTTTGTCAATGTAAAACATTCCCTGCATGTGAGGAGTGCTGCAGCAGTCAGCAATCTGACTTCAGTTTCGGGTAACACAAGGCTGCTAATGAATTTGTCACAGCAATCAATGTCTGCTTTCATAACATCCACTTGGAAAGGTGTTTTCACTGGAAAATGCAATGATAAAAATTGAATTGGTGCTTCAGTTAGAAAGTGGAGGAGTACTTTGTTCGTTAATTAGAAGGAATTTTGAGGTTGCTGTTTTGCTTGAAGTTAAAAGACCAGTACCCAAATTCACCTTTGTTGCCAGAATGCAAAAAAAATCCAGCTGTAAGTGAACGAAACGGCATTTAGCCACTCCGTTCACATGCACCCTGTGTTGCATATGGCATGCTCTACATTTTATCAGAAATTTGCAATCCCACTGCACAAGCAGAGGCAACAGTGCCAGGCACATGCATTGGTACTGCAGCTGTCAGTTGATAATGAAACACTAATTTGTGCGTGGGGCTTGACTCCACTCATTGTGCGCAATACAACTCTTGTTACTAACAGAGGTCTACCTATTTTGTGGTGGGGGTTGTGGGGGGAGGGGGTGCGGAATCACTCATCCCAGCAATGAAGCTCACTTGATTTCCTTTACATTGTGTTGGGTTTCAGCGGCGTCGAGTCAAACTATGAGAAAGCGATTTCATGCCCTTGCTATTGGGAGTGCTGCAGAAGCGGAACAGTAGTATTGATTCAGGATGAGCTGGCATTCGGTGCTGGATTTATGATGAAACCAGAATATATTCAGCACTAAATTTCTGGTGAAGCAACATTAAATCTGTGTGTTTCACAGAACAGACCAGAGTGTATAGGACAGTTTCAAAATTTGCAGATGACCCTAAACTTGGAACCGTGAGGAGGATAGTGAGGAGAAAATAGGCGGAGGGTGTTGACTTTTGAAATGGGTGGAATTATAGCAGATGAGGAGAGGAAATTTAAAGTAGAGAGTGTAATTTTGAAAGGACACAGGGACAGAGAAACCTGGGATACATGTGCACAAATCATTGAAGGCGGGGAGGTCAGGTTAGAATATTAGCTCGTGGGCAGCATGATGGCACAATGGTTAGCACTGCTGTGTCGCAGTGCCTGGAACCCAGATTCAATTCTGGCTTTGCGTGACTGTAAGGAGTTTGCACACTCTCCCTGTGTCTGCATGGGTTTCCTCCGAGTGCTCCAGTTTCCTCCCACAGTCCATGTGCGGGATATGTTGACTGGCAATGCTAAATTGACCCTGGTATCAGGGGGATTAGCAAGGTAAATATGCGGGGTTCGGGGATTGGGCTTGGGTGGGATTGATATTGATGCAGGCTTGAAGGGCCAAATGGCCTCCTTTTGCATTGTAGGGATTCTATGAGTTTGAAAAGGCAAACCAGATCTAATGCTTTATAAATAGAGGCCTGGAGTACCAAAGCAAAGAAATGATAATGGACCTTCATAAACCGCTGGTTTGGCTTTAACTGGATTATCGAGCAGAATTTTCCAAGGCAGGGGTGGGGTCAAAAAATGCCGTGAGACATTCAAACATCCATTTGGCAGGACTGGAAAATTTCACCAATAGGAGGGGCTGTAAAATTCCGCCAATGGGAGAGGCTGCAAACTTCCATCAGTGGGAGGGACTGTAAAATTCCACCAGTGGGAGGGGCTGTAAAATTTCACCAATAGAGGGGCTGCAAAATTCCACCAGTGGGGGGGGTTGTAAAATTTCACCAATAGAGGGGCTGTAAATTTCCACCAGTGGGCAGGGCTGTAAAATTTCACCAATAGAGGGGCTGTAAAATTCCACCAGTGGGAGGGGCTGTAAAATTTCACCAATAGAGGGGCTGTAAAATTCCACCAGTGGGAGGGGCTGTAAAATTTCACCAATAGAGGGGCTGCAAAATTCCACCAGTGGGAGGGGCTGTAAAATTCCACCCAATGTTTCTGGAGGAGCAGCAAGAGGAGAAGGGGGGTAAAATGTGATTGGAGGCGCTGGACCAATGGCCTAGTTGAGCAATGAATGCGCAGTCTTAGACCTCAGTAACTTCAAGTGAAGAAAACATGGGAACTTCCGAAGAAAGCTCTCAGCACTCAAAATTGCAGATCTGTTCATATATTATAATTTGTTCATTTATTTTTCATATGTATAGAATTATAGAAGAATCATAGAATCCCTGCAGTGCAGAAGGAGACCATTCGAACCATCGAGTCTGCACTGACCACAATCCCACTTAGGCCCGAGCCCCATAACTCCATGTATTTACCCTACTGGTCCCCTTCGACACTAAGAGGCAATTTACCATGGTCAATCAACCTAACCCACACATCTTTGGAGGGAAGTTACATAACACGGAGTGCATTACTAGATGACATTTATAGGTCAGTCAAGCAAGAGGGAGAGAGAAACTGAGAGCACCACACCATGTAGAATCACGGAAAACCAACATGCCAACATATCTCTCCCACTGTGCACTAGTCTCCCACCTGCAGTGATGGACAGTATTCTGAGGTGCTCCCTTTTTAAGGGTAGCAGAGCTTCGGTGGAGACTGTGCACTGGTCCCTCAATCTGACTCTCCACATGCTCTACAGACTCTTCTTGCACCCTCTATACCAAAAACAATCTCTATCCAGGCGAATAGGTCCTTGTGCATGAGTCGCAAAAACCCAGCTTGCAGGTGCAGCAGGTGGTCAGGAAGGCGAATGGAATTTGATAGGAGAGGGGATTAAGGGTTATGGGGAGAGGGCGGGAAAGTGGAACTGAGCAGCGACAGATCAGCCATGATCTTATTGAATGGCGGGGCAGGCTCGAAGGGCTGGATGGCCTACTCCTGCTCCTATTTCTTATGTTCTTATGTTCTTATGAACCTGAGGTACCACCTCTTAGAAAAGGACCATGCTGTAAAGTATTTCAAGCTAAACGAGCAAATAGCTAAGTTGTTGGAAAATCTCTTCCACTGGGATTATTATTGTGATTATTTGTTTGCTCTGAAGTCAAAGAACAAAAAGAACTTGATTGTAGTCAGTGGATCATATCCACAAACTGTAGTCTCAACCTCCACTGGATGGTGTCACAAGGATGGGCTTGTTCAATAGGTCTCACTAAGAGGTTCAGAAATGTGTAAGGTTGAACAGTAGTGTCTTTTGATAACACATAAATATTTGCATATATACAATGTATAGCCCAAAGAAGAAGCTTACTTCTCCTTCACTCCCTCCATACAATTTTGCCTCCTGCAACACAGCTTCCTTTGAGATGATCTCCAGCTGCGGCTTCAGGTCAGGTGCACTTCAGCCAAATTAAGATATTGTTCCTTTAATTTTTCAGATTCTGGGGACTTTCACCAGCTTCTTTGGTCCTGGGTTCATTCATGAGCTGCCACCATGTTGTAAGAATTTGTTCAATAGATCTCACTAAGAGGTTCAGCAGTCTATAAGATCAAAGAGTCATATTCATTGGTAACACACATCTATTTACATTTGTACAAATTATAACCCCAAAGTAGGAATTAACTTTGTGCTGTTTTCATCTGAACTCTCTCCATACAGCCCTGTCTCCAGTCTACTGTCATGAGTTTCTATATATCATATTCTGGGTGTTACTGTTGTCCAGTCCCACATTAACTCTTGCTATGCTGAACACCCTTATACTGCAGAGTGAAGCACTGGGGATTATTGGGTGAGATGGGCCTATTTTTTGTATAGCGCCCAAATATTTCCATGATTTGAACTACGCCAGGTTACAAAGACACTGGATATTATAACACTTCCATACAGAGTCTCTGTTAAAACAGAGATCATTTGTATGGTTAGAGTTTACATGTTCAGGATAAACACGCGGCACCTCAGCTGAAACAGAGTAACAGCTGATGGAATCTTTGGCCTGAACTTCATTTTCTCCCACCTGCAGCGAGAATTTCTCACAACTTTCAGAGCAAACAAATAATCACAATAATTATCCCAGTGGAAGACATTTTTTTCAACAACTTAGCTATTCATTTGTTTAGCTTGAAATACTTTTCAGCATTGTCGTATTCTAAGGGGTGGTACCCCAGGTTCGACTGGATAGAGACTGCTTTTGGTATAAAGGGTGCAAGAAGAGTTTGCAGGGCATGTGGAGAGTCAGGTTGAGGGACCAGTGTACAGTCTCCACCGAAGCTCTGCTACCTTTAGCAAGGAAGCACCACAGAATAGTGTCCATCACTGCAGGTGGGAGACTAGTGCACAGTGGGAGAGACAGAATCTGTGACTGGAAGTACAGCTTTGTCTTTCTCGTACCCGCTGCTCTCCAATCACTGCTCTGCTGTCAGTTCCTATTCTCAGCAACTAATAGTTTAACGGACAGGTTTTTTTTCCCCCAGCTGCAAGTGGAAAAGACCCCCTGGGAAGCTTAGAATGATGCAGCTGAGCATGCAGAAACTGGCTGCACAGTTTGTTTGTTTGTATTTATTATTGTCACAAATAACCTGCATCAGTGTTGCCCACCATGAGTCATTAATCTACTCCCAATCTCTTAGTCGCTTTAATGTTTTTCATTATTAAATAAGTAATTCCCTTTTGAAACAATTGTGCTGCTTCAACAATGGCTCGTGGTGTAGATGTCCACCGTCTTTGTATCAGTATATGTTGAACCATAGCATTATAATCTCCACAGTGCAGAAAGAGGCCATTCGGGCCATCAAGTCTACACCAGCCCTAAAGAAGCACTTCACTTGGGCTTGAGCATGGTAAACGAGCTCCAAGAGGACTGAAGGAATGCTTCAAGGTTGTCCTCAAAGCGTTCTTTAACCTGTCTGCATGTTCTCCCCATGTCTTTTGATAGACAAGGGAATTAAGGGTTGTGGGGAGAGAGCGGGAAAGTGGAACTGATCCACTTCAGATCAGCCGTGATCTTATTGAATGGCGGGGCAGGCTCGAAGGGCTAGATGGCCTACTCTTGCTTCTATTTCCTATGTTCTTATGTTCTATGAAGATTTCCTCCGGATGCTCCGGTTTCCTCCCTCAGTCCAAAAGACGTGCTGGTTGTGTGCATCGGCCATGCTAAATTCTCCCTCAGTGTACCCGAACAGGCGCTGAAGTGTGCCAACTGGGAGATTTTCACAGTAACTTCATTGCAGTGTTATTGTAAGCCTGCCTGTGACTAATAAATAAACTAAACTAAACTTAACCCTGTTATCAATGTATTGAATAATCCGACTGAATCACCAGTCGTAAAATATTGATACAGCTCTGTTAGCTTGTGAATGTTCAGTAAAGTCATATCAAGTTCTCTCTGCTGTATCAATGGAGGATCTCTGTTAGTGATCACTCTGTGATTCACTTGTTTAAGTGAGTGGAATAAGGAAAACTGTCTAAAGATGGCAAGCATTTGCATGCTACAACCCTAGATTTTCATGGCTTCTTGAAATTAATTTTGGTGAGTAGAATACAGGATGAATTTGAAATTTATATAACAGGAAAGCTGATCCTATACATGTATACATTTCAACTTGAAAATGATTTAATATTATTCCCATCTTACTTAAAACTTCCAATGTTAAAAAAGATTTTTTTGACTAAATTTGTACTACATGTGGAAATCAGAGGACCTTCCTTTGCTTTGTGCGTGATTGGATTCACTGATAAAATCTTAGAGCTTCAAAGCTGCCGTTCCTTCAAATGGGAGAGCCGTAAGTGAAATTCCCTTTCTGCCTTTGCACCTTAATCTTGTGCTTTCCTCCTCTTTCCTGTATTCCTTCAACACTCCTTCATTACTCGGTTTTGAGCCAAAAGAGTGCCCGAGGCTTAAAATCTTCAACACTCCAACATCACACATTTTTGAGCCAATTTAGTGCCCGAGGCTTAAAATCTTTGTCAAAGATCTTCTAGCTCATCAATTTAGAAGTCTTCAAGATTCTGAAAAACTAAGACAAGGCGGACTGTAAGGAGAGAACAAAAACAATAAAAAAGATTGGGGTGGTTGACAGGTTGTAAAAAAATCGGAACTATCAGTTTTGACAGATCTGATTTTCTTTTTTAAAGCTGGTCTTGTGGGTCGCAAGATCTGGCTACTCAGTCTGGGCAACAGCAAACACTCCATTTACAACAATGAGCCCAGGCTCCCTTAGCCCTGGCTCCTGCTGCTCGATACCTTGTGTATTCCCCTGCCCTCTCCCAGGCCTTGGTTGGTTGGTGCTACCTGTTGTTAAGAGGGCTCCTCATACCCTCTCAGATGGTCATGAAGGATTTTGAAGAAGAGTAATGGAATTATCCCTGGAGTCCTGACCAATATTTATCTCCCAAACAACATCACAACAAAGGAACTATCTGATCATTATACGCTGCTGTCCATGAGCGCTTGTTGTAGGCAAATTACTTTCCATTGTTTTCCTCCTGTCCTTCAGCCCAAACTCAATGAATGTGCAGGTGGGACTGCTGGACTCTTCAGTTTGAAGATCACAAGAGTATTTAGATATTTTTGGAGAGTCCTTATGACATGCCTTGTTTGTGTCACATGACAGGTGACATCAGACCCTGTCTGAAAATGCGGACAAATTATGGACATCCCCAGTTAAAGGCATATGACATCAATATAAAGGCAAATTGCTGCTGATGCTGGAATCTGAAAACGAAACAGAAAATGCTGGAAAATCTCAGCAGGTCTGACAGTATCTGTGGAGAGAGAACCAAACCAACCGAAGTAAGCAGGGGAGGTAGTGGTGTAGTGGTATTGCCGTTGTGCTAGTAACCCACAGACCCACAGGGCAATACTATGGGAACTCGGGTTACTCAAAGAGTGGTGAATCTCTGGAATTCTCTGCCTGTTGAGGTGGTGGAGGCTGCCTCGCTAAATATTTTTAAGACGCGGGTTGATGGGTTTTTGATAAGCGAGGGGATTAAGGGTTATGGGGAGAGGGCGGGAATGTGGAACTGAGCCACGACAGATCAGCCATGATCTTATTGAATGGCGGGGCAGGCTCGAAGGACTAGATGGCCTACTCCTGCTCCTATTTCTTATGTTCTTATGTTTATGTTCTAAATCCCACCATGGCAGATGGTGAAATTTGAATTCAATGAAAACCTGGAATTAAAAGCGTAATGATGACTATGAAACCATTGTTGATAGTCACAAAAGCCTATCTGGTTCACTAATGTCCATTAGGGAAGGAAATCTGCCATCCTTGCCTGGTCTGGTCTACATGCGACTCCAGGTCTACAGCAATGTGGTTGACACTTATGTGCCCTCAAGGATGGATAATAAATGCTGGTCTAGTCAGAGATGTCCACATCCTATGAACAAATGAAAAGTTATTTAAATATATTCTTTTCAACATTTCTTGTTTCGCTTTTTGATATCTTGTACTTACTTTATCTATTAAAAATAATCAAGTAGAAGCAACATCTCAACTGCAACACATTTGATATTAAATGACACAGAACACTTTACATAAATGCATTAGAATTAGGTGGATTACATGCCAGCACTTGTTCACTTTATCATACAAGCCCCACAGTACAGAAGCAGGCCACTCAGCCCATTGAGTTTGCATGGACCACAATCTCACCCAGGCCCTATCCCCATAACCCCACTTAACCACCCTGCTAACCCCACTGACACTAAGAGGCCAATCAACTTAACCAGCAGATCTTATGTATGTAATGGCCTCTCTGAATTAGAATCTGACAACCAAGAAATTATAATCCAGTGCAAGTTGGTTGGGTTTCATACACACGTGATGTGAAAATAGCAAATTGCTTGTTTCCTATATCACGTGAAACCTATATTTAAAAATTACAAAATGAATTTTTAGAAGTTGTTTCTTTTAAGAACTCCCTTACTTGGTCGGCATGGATTATGGATTGTTGGGCCAAAAGGCCTGTGTATCACTATGACACATGACTCTGCTTATCAACTAAGGTGAAACCAAGAATACTTAGCAGAAGATGTACACAATAGAGATTTGAGTCTTGATTCCAGGTTAATACTTCAGTGCAGTACTGAGAGAGTGATGCAGTGTCACTCATAGTGCCTGCCGCCTCAGCTGGATCGAATAGATTCTATGGCAGCACTATCTCGACGAAGGGCAACGGCACTCTTGCTATTGTCTTGGCTAATTTGTATCCTTCAAAACATTATCACTAAAACATCTACTTAGTGATCATCAGATTGCTGTTTATGGGACCTTGTGCACAAATTGGCTACTGAATCACTTAAATTATAACAGTGAATACACTTCAAAAGTGGTTAATTGGTTGAAAAACACCTTGGTATGTAACGAGGCCATGAAAGGTACTATAATTGCAATTTCTCTTAAAAAAAAGTTCATTAATGAAGTGGATAATAAAAGCAGTTTGCTGACACCTAATCAAATTTTATTTCAATTGCCATTATTAATATGATCCTAAACAAAAATATGTCACTTCACGCTAATAATTCTGCTGTTGTTGCCTGCTTGCACAGTGGACCTGAAGTCATATGTGCTATTGTGAAGAAAGGGGATTTTGACTCTCACCCGGGCAATGGTGGATTGACTGATACTTTTGCAAGCATTATTGTTTTAATTGCCAGAGTTTTCTTTCGCAATATCTAAATATGCAAACTTCAACTATTGGCCTTTTTACATCACAATGTTATAACTCTAATCGTAAGGTAGGATGCAAGACAGAGGAGAGAATATATTGTACAGAAGGTGAGTGGTCTTATAGATAATACTTAGAATCATAGAATCCCTACAGTTCAGCAGAAGGCCATTCGGCCTATCGAGCCTGCATTGACAACAATCCCACATTGACCCTATCTCCATAACTCTACATATTTACCCTGCTAGTCCCCCTGACTAAGGGGCAATTAGCATGGCCAATCAATCTAATCTGCATATCTTTGGAGTGTGGGTGGAAACCAGAGCACCTGGAGGAATCCCACGCAGACATGGGAAGAACATATAAACTCCAGACAGTCACCTGAGGCCAGGGTTGAACCAGGGCGCCTGGTGCTGTGAGGCAGCAATGCTATGTACTGTGCCACTGTGCTGCTCAGATCACACTTGGTCCATGTGATCTCCTGGAATGATTTTGATTGACTGAGGGGGTTGAAGAGATCATGGGCCTGTTTTCACCATTTCATTCTAAGTGCCAAATCTGGGTGTAATGCAGATCCGACTTAGAAATCTGCTTTCAGGCGCCCCCGTACGCTGTCAGCCACCTCCAATCCCATTCAGTGTGGGCGGAGCTTAGCACGGCCGGAACGATCAGCTCTCTGAACTGCGCATGCACAATAAGAAAAGATTTGAAGCCCGCCTGTGTCAGATCGCTCCCCGGACACAGAAAGCAGAGAAAGCGGCCTGAGAGCAAAAAGTGGGAGTGATGGCGCACGTAGACATCACTGTCCCCCTTATCCACCCTCCCCACCACCCACACACATCACTGTCCTTCCTTACCCACCCACCCTGCTACCCACACACATCAGTGTCCCCTTATCCACCTCCCCACTACCCAGACCAATCACCACCCCTGCCCCCTACCCCTCACCGATCGCCCGCAGAGTGGCAGCGGTCCCCCCAACAGCCCCCCCTCCCCGCGCCCTCACCAGAGATCCATCTGCTCCTCCCACCAGATATCCATCTGCCCCCCACCAGAGATCCATTTGGCCCCCCCGCGCCTGAGATACATATTACCCGTCTCCCTCCTCCTGCATCCCCCCCCTCCCACTGACAACAATCTGGCCTCACTCATCCCTCAGAGAAATGCCTGGCCTTACTCATCCTCCCCACCCCACTGTGGCCCCCCCCCCCCACCCCCCAAACAATGGTCTGGCCTCACTCATTCCACCCCTCCAGCCCCCCAGAGATACATCTGACTTCTCCTCCCTCCCCCCCCCCAAAACCAGACAACAATCTGACCTCACTCCCCTCTCCCCAATGACCAGAGAATGATCTGACCTGCCTCCCTCCTTCCCCACACCACCACTGTTCTGAGTCAGAGAGCCGTTGGAAGCTCAGAACGCGCTCTTCAGCAGCAAGAGTGCCCGATTCAGACTTTTATTTAGCAGGCCCATTACGGCACAGTTCTGGATTGGCAAACACAGTGGTAAAGAGGGAAATGTTGATGAAGTTGGGCGGGCAGTTCATTAATTCATTTTAAATGCATGCAAATGCATTTAAGTTACCGCTACACCCATTTTGGGCGTGAATCGAATCGCCACCATTCCCGGGTTTTGGTAAAGTGGTGATCTGCGCGGACGCCAGTGCGGATCGTGTTAATGGCCTTACACCTGACTTTACCACATTTTCGCGCCCGTTGGCAATGATAAAATAGGGCCCCATGTTCAGACTATCTTTCTCTATTGACTGTTATTTCTCTTTTTTGTTTCTGTCAAGAGATTGCAAGGGGACAGGGTAGGATAGGGGAGGAGGATTGAAGAGATTAGTCAAGGTGCTCCAGCTATCATGATGTTGGACAGGCTTGATGCACTAATTATTCTCTGACTGTCAATTTTGTCTGTTTGTATGTATGCTTTATATAAGATGACATGCTTCTGCGGTTTCTACGGTGTCAGAAATTAAGGATTTAGTGTCACTAAAGATATGATAAATTTATTTTGGATAGTCTATTGTCTTCCCTACATCTCAGCAGTTGTTCTTTATATTTGACACTCAAGAATCACAAACAATCAAGACTATGATAGCTATTCAATATTACAACAACAGCTAAATGAGAATTGTATTGCACTCCCCACAGCTCATGCTAGGAAAATCATGTACATCACATCTATATTTTTGTTAGAGGAATGATCCTTTATGGGATCACTTGAGGCATTTTGGTAGTAGCTGTAGACAAATGGCAGATATTCACTATCGGTCTGTCAGAACATTGTGATACTGATTTTGCAATTTTCATAAACATTAACTCGATTCCTGAAGTTTAATGTACTTCATCTCAAAGCGACGATTCATAAACAGTAGATTGTCTCATAACTCAAAAGTTACAGGAGTGAAAGCTACTGTTTGAACCTGAGACATTCTGAAGCACAAGGCCATTTGGCCCATTGCCCCTGTGACAACGCACAGACAATCAAGAAATTATTTTGCCTTCTGACTTTTTCCCCAGTAGCCCTGGGGAAAAAATTTCAAATATGGATTGAACAACTTAGTTGACAAGAAATTGATGTTGACATGATCGGTAGACTGAACATAATCATACAACAATTCTCTGTTAATGGAGACATATGTTCATTTATAGATTGATGCATGCAAAATCACACTGAAAATGTTGTAAAGCATATAGTCTTCATCCACTGACATAGCAGACAGCTTTTCTAGGTTGTAGTAAGAAAATGAAATTCATAATCCTGATGTCAACAATTATTTTCACGTTCAAATGGTTGGACTGAGTTACTCCAGCATAACGCAAAATGTTGCCACGAATGTTATGGATTTAATTATTTAAAAAATGATTGACTTCAAAATGATAATGCAACTAAAAGTGGTACGGGAATATTTTCAACTAACCCACAGCCAGGAGAGGTTAAACAGTTTGGGCTTATAGTCACTGGAGTTTAGAAGGATCTGATTGAGATATATAAAATATGAAAAGGCATTGATAAAGTAATCAGGAACCAAATTGTTTCCCCTTGTGGGGCAATCTAGAACAAGATGTCATGGGTATAGGCAGGAGATTTAAAACAGAAGAGGAACTACTTCTAGCAGAGGGTGGTGTTTTTGTGGAACTCGCTGTGCCATAGTGTGGTGGTGCCTGAATCACTGAATAGTTGCAAGAGAATAAATATATTTCCGATTAAAACAAAACAAATAATGGGATATGGGGAACAGGTAGGGAGGTGGATTTGAGACTAAGGGGAGATCAGCCATGATCATATTAAACGACGGAGTAGACTTGAAAGGCTGAATTACCTACTCCTGCTCCTAATTCCCGTGTTCTGATGTTCCTACGTTCCTATTTATTTTTGAGAGGTTCGTTCCTTGTTAATTATTGGTTGCATGACAATGAAATGTCAATTGAAATGGAGGCTAAGTGTAAAAAAAAATGCTGTGCAGCCAACAGCCCAGAATGCGAGATAAACAAATTTTAAATCAACAGAGAGCAGCACAGACAAGCTGAGGACTAACAGTTATTAATACCAATTGATTGATGCACATTAACTGGGGACATTATATTGAAAGGTTAATGTTGCTCATTCAACACCAGACCTGAAGTGTGATTACATACAGTGAAACCCTTCATGAAATAAGGCAAACCAAGGTCGCGTCACATGTTGCTATTTTGTAAGTAAAGTCATCTTTGCTTTTTAAAAAGGAGGTGGAATGATGATAATTAACATAAGTGATGCTCTAACTGACAATGGCAAAATTCCACAGTTGGCAGTAGCAACCAACATTACCCCATGTAGGTTATCAATCATCGACCATCAGTTATCAGTTATCGTCCATTAGTGAAGATCAGATCTCTGGAGAACAAGAAGTGGTAGTGTGTTTGTTGAAGACTTTTCTGTACCCTTTGCTTCCAATTCTTATCTAATTGCATCCCCTCAGGAAGATCATCCAAAATCAAGGCATCTAGTTCCTGATGCCACCCAACTTTGTCTCATCAACACCTCTGCATCGGCCCTTGACGTTTCAGGTATTCTGGGTGGATGAGATCCATGGTGGCTCCAATGGCACCTCAAACATCAAGACCCTAATAAGGTTACACCTTCCAGTTGGTCTCTGGCCTTCAGGAACTGTGTTCAAAGTATCTCTTCTTTCATCACCAAGCTTCTGCAACAAGTTAAATCTGTCCCTGTCCTTAACCACAGCGAATCTGTGCTTATTAACAGTGACCCTGTTCTTCACCAAAGTGACCCTCAACCTACCTACAATGACCATGGCAGCTGACCTCTATGTAGGTGCACAACTCTTCAAGGCCTCCAAACACCTGCATGGATGGATTCCTGGAGATGAGGGTTATCTGCTCAAGACCTGACTGATTACATCCATGCACAATACTTAAACTATGGCCAAGGAGTGGTTTAACAAATGCCATGGGACATCATGGTGGACGGTTGAGCAGACAATTGGGTGGCTGAAAATGAGATTCCACTCTTTGACCTGCTTCGATGGAGTTTTGCAATATGTGCCTCAGTTGTTTTCCCAGATTTTTTTAACCTCTGCGCATTGCGCAACTTCATTTAGCAGAGAGGGCGGGCCTTGTCAGCTGCTGACCTGGAGCGGTCAGACTCCTCATCTGATGAGAAGAATGGGGAGGAGGAAGTAGGACAGACAGGTTAGGGAGTTTGTAAGCATGCTAATGTGGTGCAGGAACAGGACAACATGATGAAGGCCCGACCTTTGCTTTCTGTAGAGCCATCAGGTCAGATCTCTTTCAGCAGGAACGGACAGATCTCCAGGGAGATAAAACCCCAGGACAGTTGCTTTGAGCAACCTGCATGAGAAGAAATCGTACAACAACTGCCGTGCCTGGGGTGAAACTTCACACACCAATTATATGGCAATAGCATGGTGGCGCAGTGGTTAGCACTGCTGCCTCACAGCTCCTGGGACCCGGGTTCAACTTCTGGCTTGGACCATTGTCTGTGTGGAGTCTGCATATTCTCCTCGTGTCTATGTGGATTTCCTTTGGATGCTCCAGTTTATTCCCACAATCTGAAAGATGCGCTGGTTAAATGCATTGACCATACTAAACAGGTGCAGGAGTGCAGCAACTAGGAGATTTTCACAGTAACTTCATTGCAGTGCTAATGTAAGCCTACTTGTGACACTAATGAATAAACCTAAACTTAGCAGTCCTATGATTGTTCAGGATATCACTTCACCCACATAAAAAATTCAATTAAAAAAGACCATTTTCTAAAGGGAATTTCAAAGACTTGCTGTCTAATTAATTATAGCTCAATTTGAACCTCAGCTAACCTCTTTCAAAGCAAAAGAGTGTCTACCACCTGGGTTTCCTCCAAGGGCTCTTGTTTCCTCCTATAGTCCAAAGATGTGCAAGTTTAGGTGAATTGGCCATTCTAAATTCTCCCTTAGTGTACCTGAACAGGTGCTGGAGTGTGGCGACTGGGGGATTTTCACAGTAACTTAATTGAAATGTTAATGTAAGCCTGCTTGCGACTAATAAATAAAATTTAACTTCACCACAGATACCCTTATGACTTCGACACATCAGTACCCCTGAAAATTGGGATCGGATCAGCAGCACAGTAAAGCATTGGGTGGATATTCCATTCTTCTCTGCCATACTTCCACTAAAACTCCCTCAAAAGGGTCTACAAACCTTATATATTCTGCCTCAAAAATGATTAAGGTAGCAGGGTAATTATCAACTCATGCTTGTTTTGATGCTCAGTGAGTCTGGACATTGAGAGCACGCGCATAGAGCTTCAGACTATTCATACTGTCATGTTAAATTGATGAAGTTGTTCAATACAGATAAACAGTAGATAGTGATTAGTGTTGGTCCATGGCGATAAATTGTTAAAATGTAAAACTTTGGTTTCAATGGTGGGGTTGTGGTGGGGGGGGGGGGGGGGTGGATGAGTATTCAGTTATTTATGAGAGACGTCTACATTTATACCAATGATTGCACAACAAGTACCATCCTAAATTGTTAGCCTCATATAAATAGCATTAATAATGGATCTGCTGTGCCAAATGTTTTGATTCAGCATCAACTCATGGTTACCTACATTTCATTTTGTGTGATTACACCCATGTCTTTATCGTGGTAGCAGTTTTGAGTTGACAAATGGGCTGCCTGCCCACACTGCTAAACAAAACTAATGCGCTATGTTAATCACTTCACCAGCAGCAGTGAGTCTGTCTGTCTGATTGTCACAGTGACAGTACATGTGAGTGCAGTGCAGATCCATTAACTTAGCTTCATTACTGTATTGTTAACACCCATTCTCACTTCTTTATTAAACAAAGTCAATTTGTTATCACTCTATATTTTTACAGTCCAAGAAAGTGTGCTCAGAATAACTACACAATTTTGCTGCTTGTCAGATGGCTTGGTGCCCTTGCTTACTCTACAATGTTCTGCAACTAAATTTGGTGGTGTCAATAACACCTCTCACAGCATCACCACAGCAGCAAGCCATCCTGTCAATAGGACTGCACTGTTATTGGAGTGAGTATGCATGAAAAGAGAACATTTGATTTTAAATTATTACAGTATAATAATTTAAATTCATTTGTTCCACAGGAAAAAAAATGAATCACACAATTATTTGAATGAAGCATTGTAAATAATATAGAAAAATGGGAATTAATGCTAAAAAATTAACAGTACAATTATTTGAATTAAGAATTATAAATTATGAAATGAAGTAGGAATTTAGAGGTAAAATTGAATTATCCAATAATTTCAATTAAATAAATTAAATTGCAAGGTTCACAGAATCACAGTATTGTTACAGTGCAGAAGGAGTCTATTGGGCCCATTGTGTCTGCTCTACCTCTCCAAATGAGTATCATGACTAAGTGCCTTTCCCCTGTCTTTTCCCCATGCCCCTGCTAATTGTTTCTATTCAAGTAATCATCTAAAGCTCCCTTGAATGCCCCGATTGATTCTGCCTCCACCACTCTTTCAGGCAGTGCATTCCAGACTGGAATCACTCGTTGTGTGAAAAAGTTTTTTCCCATGTTACATTTGCTCATTTTGCAAATCACTTTAAATTTGTGTCCTCTCACCCTTGATTGTTTTACAAGTGGGAACAGTTGCTCATTCTCTAGCCGCCTTCATAATTTTTAATATCTCTGTCACACTTCCTCTTAGCCATCTCCTCTCTAAGGAGACTAGTTCCAGCCTCTCCAGTCTACCCTCATAACTGATGTTTCTCTTCCCCGGAAACATTCTTGTGAACCTCTTCTGCACTCTCTCCAATGTGTTCACATCCTTCCTACAGTGTGGCGCCCAGAACTGTGCACAATATTCCAGCTGAGGTCCAACTAGGGTCTTGTATAAGTTCAGCATACCGCCTTGCTCTTGTACTCTATGCGCCAATTAATAAAGCCAAGAATATTATAGACTATATTAACTGCTTTCTTCACTTATCCTGCCACCTTCAATGACCTATGCACATATACACCCAGCTCCCTCTGCTCTTGCATCCCTTTAAGAACTTTACCTCTTACTTTATATTGTCTCTCTATGTTGTTACTTCCAAAATGCATCACCTTATGCCATATGGGGCAGCCCAAGTGGTTAGCACTGCTGCCTCACAGCGCCAGGGCCCTGAGTTCAATTCTGGCCTTGGGTGATGGTCTGTGTGAAGTTTCCATGTCCTCCCCATCTCTGCGTGGGTTTCCTCCGGGTGCTCCAGTTTCCTCCCACAGTCCAAAGATGTGTGGGCTAAGTTAATTGACCATGTTAAATTGACCATAGTGTCAGGGGATTAGCAGGCTAAATATGTGGGGTTATGGGAATAGGCCCTGGGTGGGATTGTGGTTGGTCCAGACTCGATGGGCTGAATGGCCTCCTTGTGCACTGTAGGGATTCTATTAATTTATCATTCTCCGCATTGAATTTCATCTGCCATCTATTTGCCCACTCCACCAACTTGTCATTGTGAAGTTCTACACTGTCCTCTTCACAGTTTACAGTACTTCCCAGTTTTGCATTATCTGAAAACCTTTGAACTGTTCCCTAGATTCGACTATGCATCATGTTTATCTATATCATTAAATTCAAACCTGCTACTGCCATGTCCTGTTTAAAATGCATTGTAGCTCAAAAGTATCATTCAGTTATATTTCTTTTCACAGATTGCTGCAGTAAAGCTTGAGGTGCATACATTAACCTTGTTACAGACCAGACCCAGAAGCTGTAATCAGATGTTAGCCCCCACAGTGCATTCCCAAACATACAAAGACTTCCTGGTTACGGCAGTCTTGCCTAATCGTGGAAACACAAACATCCATATCATTCAAAACAAAACCAATCAACAATATGATGGAATGTTAGAAAGCCAAATGAATACAAAACATGCCTTTGGGTCACCAATACATGTCAACAGTTTCATCAGCATTGGGTGCATTTAAGATGAAGGCTTGGATAGCAACAATTTTTGTGCCAAGTACATACCTCAAAAGAGAAACAACAAAAGCCAGTTTAGATCAGGTTCAAAATAATATGCTAACACTGTGATACTTTATCTGCATAATGGATATTTGAGTAAGATTTTCTCTCCAATAATAGCAGGTGTTTCTTGAATAAAAAGGGAATTAGTGTTTTTTATTTGCTTATTTTAAATGTACAAATCTATGCCCAACTCTCCTGAACTTCACGGGTTGAATTTTAAGAGGTTGAGAGAGGAAGGTGTTTTTTTAAATTCATTTGTGGCACAAGGGTGTCACTGGCTGGCCAGCATTTATTGTCCATCCTAGTTGCCCGAGAGCAGTTGAGAGTCACCCACATTGCTGTGGCTCTGGAGTCACATGTAGGCCAGGTAAGGATGGCAGATTTCCTTCTCTGACGGACATTACTGAACTCAGGTGGGCGTGGGGGCAGGGTCAGTGGAGGGTTGGGGGGTGGGTTAGTGAGGGGGAGGGGGGAGGATATGGGGTTTTGGAGTTGGTGGGGGGAAGTATTCTTTGTCCTCACCTCTCCACACTTTAGTGGAAAATTAGGTGGGTGTTCACCAACTCTAAATCCGGTTTCCCCACAGTGGTGATATGCTTAGAGAGAGATTTCTAACTCTCAGGGACAGGAAATGGCACCCTCAAGAGCTGCTGCTAAACCTGATCAACCGGCAATCATTGTAGCCCCAACAGCTCCAGAATAAACTGCTGGAATTACAAGTAGCCTTTGAGAAGAAGGAAGGTGGCTCCATTACTTAAAGGTAAGTCTTGGGATTTTTTTGCAGTGAGGGATTGAGTACTCAAATGAGGGGCACTCTTGGGGGATGGAGAGCAACAGGCCAGGGACAGAGGCCCTAGCTTCTGAAATCCCTCCCTCAACCTCTCTGCATCTTAACCTCTCTTTCTCCCTTTTGGGCACACCTTAAAACCTGCCTATTGATCCAAGCTTTTGACCATTTGCCTTAATATCATCTTAATGATCTGCTGTCCAATTCTGCTTTGTTACACTCCTGTGAAATGCCTTGGGACATTTTGCTATGTTAAAGGCATAAATATACATTGTTATTATAAGTTAGTTTTAACTGACAGAACTCAAAAATATCTCCTTCCTCACATCAACACAGATACTGGGCTGCATTTTCCCATAACAAGATTGCTATTTCAACAGTATTTTGGATGAAGTTTATCTAGTCAATCACGCCTTTTGTCCATTTAATGAGTTGTTTGATGGAAGCTAATTAATATAGGATAAGATAAGGCAAATTATATAGTTATTAACTGGAATCAAGATTTATATTTGTATTACGTACTACAGGCAAGGGAGTGAAGATAAACCGAGAAACCCAATACCCTTTCCTTCTGTCCATACTGAGTGTGGCCTATTTTTGACAAGATACTTGCGTGTTCCTAAATCTCTGTTAGTGTAAGGTCAATTTAAATGCAGCAGACTTTCATGGGTTGGAGCAAAGATAATTATTTCTTCACACACATGCCCTAAAAGACCTATGCTACCTCAGCCACACTCCACATACCGCTACCAGATACAATTAAAGAAGATAGAGCACTTTGACAAGTATAATCCAAAAGAACAATGAACAGTTCACATGCCTTTTTGAGTCCATTGAAGAAGGAAATTCTTCCCACTCTTGAATTGTTGTCCAGGTAAGTTTAGGTAGTTGGGGGGGAGGGGGGGGGGAGGTGGGTTGTGGGGTGGAGGAAGCTTCAGATGTCACAGGAAAAATGTTCATCAAGTTATGAAGTCAGGCATTCACGACTGTTTTGTCAGATTCACTGGCTCTGTTTGCTAATAGCGGGAAACCTGATTGCCCACTGGATCAGACATCAGGGCTAAAATCTAGGCCAGAAGGAGCTGCAGGCAACTTCAAACCAACTAAGCGCTTTTTAATTCCTCGTTTGTGTAACTATTGCAGTTAGGAACAAAGGGGTACTTGAGATGCATTCAAACATGGAGGGGAACCTAAGTAAATACAACTGACTGCACGCTGAGTAAAAACCATTAAGCTGTCAATCAAATGAGAGTTCAAATGACAGGACTGAAAATAAATGGAAACAAAGGTTGGAAGGCATTTCAAAGACTCTGAACTTTCTGTGAAGACTCAGAGACTTGAAATAAATGTTACACTAAAACAATGGGGCTGAGTGAACAGCTGTGGAGATGGGTATTCCCTCCCCCAGTAAAATTGACTGTCTTTTGACAGTCAGAGAACTTGAAAGGGGTCTTATCACATCTGCAGTTTCCTAGACAGAGAATGGAGAATTCTTTCTGGTAAATGGAATGCTGCACTAATTTGGAAAACTTTCAACTGCCGAGGGGACATGGATTTTAGTGACCAGATAACTTGAATGCTTTCAGAAGACAGAAACAATAATAAATATTTTACCCCAGGATGGTGTTTGAATTCACAAGCCTGAAACTGATCAACACCCTTCCCAGGGCTAGGAGGGGCAGAGCGGCCATGAGACCCCCATCCCAGGGGAGGATGCTGAGGTCAACTCCTGAGCCTACCCAATCCCCAGGATCCTTGAGGGACACTCCGTCTGTAGCTTGGTAGTGGCAGCAGGGCAAATGGGCACTGGGCCAATCTCCTTGAATCTTCTCAGGGCCCACGATGCCCACCCAGGGTACGGTGCCAGGATATCATGGTGCCAGGAGGCAATGCACCATTGCCACTGCCAAGGAGTGGGCCCTGAGAGGGTTTTGAAGCGAGGCCTGAGAGAAGGAGGCTGAGTGGGGGGTTCGGGGGTGTGTTGAAGGCAGGGTGGGTTAGGTTGAGTCATCCTAATGCCTGTGTGGTGTAGGGGGGGACGGGAGGGATGACCATTATTTCAGTCGTTGCGGTGAGAATGCCCCTCTTGGCTGTGGGTTGATACTGTTCCCTTGCTCCCCTTGTCAACAGTGGAAAGGGGAGGTCATTATTTTAATTTTTGAGGGGGTGTGGGAGGATTTCCTGCAAACACAGAGAATGGGACACCCTTACAAAGGGTGCCCCAGTCTCTGAACAGTGGGCCTGGCTGGCATGATTCCTGAGATACTTTCATTTACATCCATCAGGTGGATGAATCCCACGTGGCATATCCTGCCGGCGCCAACAGAAAACATTTCGATTTTCCTGCACTTAGTGCTGATTTGGGAGAATCATGTCCATAAAGCCTAGGTGTCCATTGTCTCTGTTTTGGGGTAATCTTGACAAGTATGACTCTCACAACATACTGCTGATGAGGCATGTCAATTCAAAAAGAAAAACCCCCACTCAATCGGATTGAATTCAGGATGTTCCAGAAATTTGATAGTCTGGGTTGACATTGCAAAGGGGCACCTGATTTCCCCTGGTATCCACCTTGGCAGCTCATTGGTGTCCTTTTTCAAATAAATAAAGGCAGTTCCAAGTATTTCCATACAAGTACAGTCTAGGTTTATGAATACAAGATGTCCTTTATTGGGCATGATAAATGCTTCCCCTTTAGTTTAGGGCAAGACCTCTGCCTACCACTCCAATCACATCATAATCCTGACCTCTTTTTCAACAGGGATCAATGGGCACTCATGATGATCTCCCAAAGGGGACTCCTGACAGCAAGCTGCAAGATTAAAGTTACGGTGCACTGGGACTGCCACTGCTGCGTCAAAGAAATGCAAGCAGCACTTAAAGATTTCACGGATCACTGAAAAAGCAGGTCTTTAAATATTTGCAAGCCTTGACCAAGACTACAACCTGCAATGGTCAAGAGTTACAATGGAGCTGAAGAGGTGAGCATAAAGCCCTCTCCCCCACCTTCCTCAATGTATGGATCCTTTGTGTTACAAACCTAAGGATTATTGGCAAACTTCATCTCAGGAGCTGCTGTAAGAACAAAACACAGCAAGAAAATGAAGCTGGGAACCTATGGCAATAAGGAAGGAATAAGGAAAATAAGGAAGGAAGTCCAAAAGATGTGCTGGTTAGGTGCATTGGCCATGCTCAATTCTCCCTGAACAGGTGCCAAAGTGTGGTGACAAGGGGTTTTTCACAGTAACTTCATTGCAATGTTAATATAAACCTACTTGTGGCACTAATAAAACAAAACAGTGCTGAATCCAGAGGAGGCTGAAAGAGGATAGTCAAGAATGAGAGGTGGAGGTGATGGTAGGCCTTGCTGTTCAGTTTTTCCTGCTATTCCCAGCACTATTCTGTCCAACTCTTATGGAGTAGATGAAAAAACTCCCTCCAGGTGAAAGTTTAAGAACTTTTTATAAATAAGTCAGGCATTACTTATGCAATATATGCAGACACATGGCAGAGAAAACTCTCTTTAGAATGCCACCACATTTTGTGCAGATAGAATTCTATTATTTATTCTGAAAGTTTAAGTTCTCTGAACTGTAAAGCAGTGAATAATGAACTGAATTCCAAGATGAGGTGAAAGTGACAGCCTTTAACGTTAAGGCATCACTTGACCCAATGTGGCACCAAGGAGTCCTCACAAAATTGAAATCAATGGGAATTGAGCAGAAAACTCTCAACTGGCTGGAATCAAATGTAGCACAAAAAAAGAAGGTTATGGATGTTGGAAATCAATTATCTCAGTCCTAGGGCATTACTATAGGAGTAGCACCAAAACCTGTGAGTTACCTATGACCAGAAACATAAGTGGACCAGCCACATAAATATTGTGACAGAAGAACATACCAGAGATTGGGAATTTTGCCTTTATCTCACTCCTGATTCCCGAAAACGTTCTGATAATTTACAACACACAAGTCAAGAATGCGATAGAATACTCCTCACTTTCCTGGATGAGCACAGGTCCATCAAGCTCAACATCATCCAGAATAAAGCAGCCCAACTGACTGGCACTTCAGGTATCACATTAGAACATTCATCTCCTCCACTACTGGTATATCATGGCTGTACTGTGCACCATCTACAGCAACTCACCAATGATCCTTGACTGCACCTTCTAAACCTGCCAACCCTACTATGTGGAATGACAAGGGTGGCAGGGCCATTGAAACACTACTTCCGAATAATCTTTCACCAAGTTACACAACATTCTGACTTGGAAATATATTGACATTTCTTCATTGATGCTGGGATCTGGAACTCCAGCACTAACAGCACTGGGGGTATATCTACACCACATGAATTGTGGCAATTCCAGAAGGCAGTTTATCAGCTTCTTTCCATGCTCACTTAAGGATGAACAACAAATGTTGGCTGTGATACTCCTAATGATTGGTGACCACCAGGTTAACAACAACTATTTACTAACTAATTCAAACAATGTGCAGAGTGCTTCAATATACATCTTCCCTGTTCAGCTGTGTCATTGATTCTGATGGTAAAAACCCACGCTCAGTCCTGGGATTTGTACACTCCAAGCCCATTGTGCATTCCCAGCCCATTGGGACAAGACCCTTCTGACACTCATGCCTTAAAGAGCTTGTTACTACATTGGCCTTGCCACCAATGTCAATATCCCATGAATGAATTGAAGAAGTGATACATCAATCACTATGGCCCCTTCACTTCTTACTGTCAACAAACTGAAAGGAACTGAATTTGGATCACTCCTCAAAAAACCAAGGGAATGGATAATATGCCAGTTAACATTCAGGAGGCTTTGGTCAGCTTAATTCAAGAAACCGTGCGTTATTAAAGCACAATATACAATTGCATCAGTCTATTAACTCTACCTGTCATTGTAAACTCTTTATCAATCGAGGGATTTTTGGCAGTCAGAATTTACTTCACTGCCAATGTGGCAGACATGTTGTGCTGCACAGACATTGTTCTCACAGTCTAACCTCTAACAGAACCTTTGTCCTGTTGATCCTTTTAACAAATGTAAATGTTTCTTACACTTTAGTGATTAAAAAAATTAATTGAGCACCTCTTCATCAATAACAATGAAGTCTGCTGTGCTTTTTACCTTTTATCCAAGGCCCTCGTGTACTGACAACATGTTTGGAAATGCTGCATTGTTCCATGCCAGGTGATAGATCAAATTAATTACTTTGTCCAAATTCTTTCTAAAAATACTGGGTATTGTTGCGATTAAAGACAACAAGGTTATGTTATACAGCATTACCTGTACTGCAGCAAAATTAATTAAATCAAGGATTGCATATAAACCTCAGGCACTGTCTGACAGTCATTTGAAATGATTTGCTATTTAATAATAAAACTCAGCTCTATTCTCGCTGTCCCCAGCAAAGAAAGATTTGTGTGAAGATAATTTATAAAGAAATGGAGACATTCAACCCTGGTTCAGACACATTATTAGAATTCCAATGTTTAGCACTTAAACAAAATGTGATAGAAAATAGGAACTGGGTACCTTTCAGCCACAGCATCTATTAAGTAATAGTTTAATTGCTTTGTAACTACATTGGTGGTAACTGTAATTACATATTAATTAGTTGTTAATCATTCATAATCCTACTTGAAAAAGAACTGGTTTCAAAAACCCTACTTTATGTCAGTAGTAAATCTAGTCAAATGCCTCCTGCATATTGTTACATGTGTTCACACTTTTAAGTGCTATAAAAATTGCGATCTTATTTTTCTATTTCAGTGTAGACCTGATCCATAAAATTCAATGTCATATGATCAGGATATTTATAAATATAGTCCCCCAAATACACATGCTGTTTCCATTTCGGTAGCAGTTTTTTATTTTTGAGAGCCTGTCAGTTTTGGACGTATCGTGGCCTGCCTGCATTTCCAACCTATTTAATGATTGCACTGTCACTGACAAACAGTTCTGGGGATTTCCAGCAAATTGGGTTCCATGTAGCCTGAAGTTCATTGAAATAAATGTAATTGAGGATGACTTGTGTTAGACTGTCTGAATCCATGACTTTCTACCTCCCCACTGCACCAAGGGTGATGTTGAATGAAATTTTAAAAAAAGATGTATCTAGTGCCAACATTAAGAAGTTCTTTACTTTGGACCAACGGGTTAGTGAGACTTTGAAGCGGAACTATTTACTTATTGGCGAGATTTTGGAACTCTTTCTGATAATGTTGTATTTGGATACTCTATTTTCAGGATCTTAGATCACTGATATTTTTCGCCCTACCAATAATAAGACATTGTAAGTTAGAGTCATAGGACTCCCAGTGGACATTCTCTTTGTTAATGGAAGGCAAAGAGGAGCAATACAAAGGAAAGACAAGTAAGGCAGCATTTGAGAAGGATGCATTGAACACAATACAAACTGATCCCCCAACCCCAATCATCCCCAACCTCCCGTCCTGCCTCGGCCCAAGTTATTCAGAAGCCATTCATAAATGAGAAGCTCAACATAAGAAGAATGCACATCACCAAACAAGCAGTAGACAACCTGTGCCAACTTTTGTGTGAGGAGTTGCACCCAAGCATATCTGCTTGGACAAGCCTGCCTATGGCTGCGATTATGACATTTGCCCATAGTTTTTGTGCCACTGGCTCATTTCAAATAGCCATAGGTGGTGATCTGTACAGCATCACTCCCCGACACTGCTGTTGAAGCATTGTCAAATAACTGAGAGTGAGAAATTGATTTAAGTTTGGCATCAAAGCAGGAAAGCAGTGTATTAAGTTCATCCAGTATTTTTACAGTACAGAATTCAATCAATGGCACACTGGGGCCATTCTCAGCTCCTTTCATTAATAGAAATGGGTATCGCTCATTGAATGCCCAGATTTTAGGTGATGATGTGCAAAACATTCTGTGTTAATGCTGGATTAAGTAGAACTTGGCATGATTGCTCATCCACTCTTTGTATTTATAGTCAGTTTAATCAGAAGATAACTCAATGTATATCGTAAGTTTTCAAAGATTTTATGTGCAAAATGTCCTAACTGATTTTCAGCTTAAATAGTCATTGCTATTTTTATGCATGTTGTAATTTCGACTTCTTTTTGATACATTTACCTTTAGCTTTAGGCAAAAGTGGGCTTCGATTGGTAAACTTATGTTTTCTATCAGATGAAGTTTGAGCTATATTAGAGACACAAGACAAAAAACAAAGTCCTCATTCCTATATTTACAGAAAATAAAACAAGCCACCCACATTGTGCTGCAAACCTCTACAAATCAACAAAAACAAAAACACACTGGCACAGCATATGGCTTGGACTGAAAAAGCTACAAAAAGATTTATTAATAGGTATGATTACAGACGTGCAAGTATGAATCAACAGAACAGGGCTAAGAGTACAGTTCTTGATTCTTGTTGCCTTTTGAAAACTGATGTTCCAAAATCAGAGTGACAAGAGGTCAGTTGCAATGCTTTGTGTTTAAGCTTTCAATAGCCCTCATTGAAACTTGCCTCAGTATAGCAACTGCACTGTGTGGTGGAAATGCAGGCACTGAACTCATGAGTTAGAGCAATCCTGCTGTACTTATCTCCATTCCATGACAGCTTCTAGCCACAGAACTGTCGATCAAGAGTCAGAACAAAGATACAATGACAGGGATGACTCCCACACGGCATTGATTGCGAGTTGCATCCTGCGTCTGTTTTAACCAGAAGATGCTGATCATGACACAATGTACGTCTGGTTAGTTTTCCTTTGAAAAAACAAAGCTCCCCTCTGATGGGTCTGTCTTTGGGGTTAATGATGGCACCTTGTCTTGTGGTGGCAACTTCGCACATATCAACATAGCACAGGCCGAGGGAAGATCAATCAATCAGAGCCTGATAAGAGACTGTTTATAGGCACAGTTGTAAACAATGTGCAGCAGACTCCTTTACACTTCAAAATCACACCCAGACAGTTTGTGAATCTTTCTTTCACAAAGACAGCATAAATCTTCTACAGAAAGCAAATACAGAAGCCATTATAAAACAGTAGGGAACACTACAAATTCCTATTAAACAATTTACTGAAGAGATTAATATGCTGTGGAACACGACAGATTCCTTCAGTCATCATTGTACATTGTTTGAGAACAGAAGACTCTTCATTCCATGCCTTGGACGTTTTAAGGTTAAATATGTTGAGCGTGGCTCAATGCAATATTTTCTGCCCATCATTGTGACCAACTATCAAAGCCTATTCTATACTACACCGGTGTGATATTTTTCAATTATCTGCACCAGCACCCCCTGGTCTTTTATTCCAGATTACCAGTTTTGGGTGATTAACCTATTGTTGGGAGGTACTGGAGTGAAATATCCCAAATTCCCTTATAAATTCGATCTTTACTGGCAGTAAACAGGGAGGATGTTTTTCACCCATTCAGGTTGGGCTGCATTTAAACCGTGATCTTTACCCTTCTGACCTACTGCAACAAATAGTTCCAAAATACCTGTGTTTACAGGAACAGCATTTCTCCAATAACTGAGATAAGTACGTTGGTTTTGTAACACTTTTCCCCAAGCTTTCTGCAATATTTTTTCCTACATTATGGACAGAAAGAAATACTTGCATTTTTATAGCTGGCCTCAGAACCTCCCAAAGAAATTTAGAATCATGGAGTAGAATTATAGAATCCCTACAGTGCAGAAAGAGGCCATTCGATCTATCAAGCCTGCACAGACAATAATCCCACCCAGGCCATATCCCCATAACCTCACATATTTACTCTTCTTATCCCATCTGACACTCAGGGCAATTTGTCTTGGCTAACCTGCACATCTTTAGACTGCAGGAGGAAACCAGATCATCCAGAGGAAACCTGAACAGACCTGGGGAGAATGTGCAAACTTCATGCAGTCACTCCAGGCTGGAACTGAGCCCGAGTCCCTGGAGCTGTGAGGCAGTAGTGCTAACCATTGTACCACCATGTCACCCACAAGCCTATAAAGTAAATTTGAAGTGAAGTCACTGTTGTAACAGAACCATAGAAAATTTAAGGCACAGAAGGAGGCCATTCATCCCATCTTGTCCATGCCAACCTGAGGACACTCAGGTGCCCTTTCTAATCCCACTTTCTTGCACTCAGCCCATAGCCCTGCAGCTTACAGCACTTAAAGTGCAAGATCAAGGTATTTTTTAAAAGAGTTTAGAGTCTCCACCAGCTAAGGCAGCAAATTCCAGACACCCACCACCCTTTGCGTTAAAAGGTTCTTCCTCATGTCCCCTCCACACCTACTTCCACTTATCTTGATCTATGTCCCCGGTTCTAGAATCCTCCACCAAGGGAAAGGTAATGTAGCAATGTGGTGGCCCAGTTACATGTGGAAAGTATTACCTCAGTACTGCACTGAGTGTTGATTTTGTGTTCACATCTGCGGTGCAGGACTTAAACGCACAACCTTCTAACTCAAAGGTGAGAGCACTTCCACTGAGCTAAGGCTGACATATGAATCTTGAAAAATGTAAGCTTCGTTTCATGTAACAAAGAGACCTGTGACATTTTGTAAAGCAATCTACGTGTTGTAAATATAGATGTGCGCAAGTATCCTGAATACCACTGATTTTTGAAATATTTTAATGTCATCCTTTCAAATGACTTAGTGTAATCACAGACTCCCATCTGAATTAAACGATATAATAACTGCAATATGAAAGTGCTGCATGTAAAAAGAAACAGATATTTATTTTCAAACATCAGTGAGATGGAGATGCCTGTTTGCACTGCATGTTATGTCTATCCTGGCAACAGCCAAGTGAGGGTAAGATCTTGGAGGGTTCAGTTGGGTTATTTATTCATTCATTGGATGCAGGCATCACTGGCTAGACCAGCATTTATTGCCCATCCCTAATTGCCCTTGAGAAGGTGATAATGAGTCCTTTCCTTGAAATGCTTCAGTCCACGTCTTGTAGGAACGCCCACAGTGCTGTTAGGGTCAGCATGGCAGCACAGCTGCTTCACAGCTCCAGGGACCTGGGTTCAATTCTCGACTTGGGTCACTGTCTGTGTGGAGTTTGCACACTCTCCTTGTGTCTGCATGGGTTTCGCCAGGTGATCCGGTTTCCTCCCACAGTCCAAAGATGTGCAGGTTAGGTTGATTGGCCATGATAAATTACCCTTTAGTGTCCTGAGATGCGTAGTTTAGAGGGATTAGTGGGTAAATGTGTAGGGATATGGGGGTGTAGCCTGGGTGGGATTCTGGTTGGTACAGACCCCATGGCCCAAATGGCCTCTTTCTGTACTGTAGGAGTTCTATGATTCTATGAGGTAATGAGTTCCAGTTAGGTGTGGGACAATAGTGGCAGAACAACCCAGGGAGGCAGTTGCACAATGGAATTATTGCTGAACACAGGATAATGCTCTGGGGACTCAGGTTTGAATCCCACCGCAGCAGATGCTGAAATTAGAATTCAATAAAAAACTATGGAATTAAAAGTTGAATGGTGACCATGAAACCATTGTCAATTGTCATATAAAAAAAAAGCCATTTGGTTCACTTGGGAACTAGGGAAGGAAATCTGTCATCTTTACCTGGTCTTACCTACATGTGACTCCAGGCCCACAGCAATATGGTTGCCTCTCAAATGCCCTCTGAAATGGAGGGCAGTTAGGGATGGGCAATAAATGCTGGGCCCAGCCAGTAATGGCCACACCCTGTAAAAACAATAAAAAGGTAGGACAGAATGCCGGGATAGCACTAGGGGAGCATGGTTAAAGCAAATGTTTTGGGAGCAGAGCACATAGAAAGCCGAGAAAGCAGGAACTCGGGGGAATAAGAGAACATGTGGACTAGAGTACTTCTCTGGCCACTGTTCACTTACTGTTGACCACAGTGACCTGGACATTAACCCATGCCACCTCCTCTTAATGTTAGACCTGGATTGCAGATATACCAGGCTGGTCACATTTGACCCTAATTTTAGAATCACCATTGAGTGTAATGGGGATGGTGGTGGAGAGGGCCACTTATTTTGATGTGGAATGGCATAGCCTTATATGTTATAATGCTTTCGAGCAGTTTCCCTCTTCACATCCACAATCTTGAAATGTCCTCAGACAGCATGCTTAGGGCTAGCTCCCCTGAATAGAAGTGAAATCCCAACCATGTGATCCTTCTGCTGCCATCATGGGACCGGCTGTCTCATTCAACAAGCAGAGTCAGATACAATGCTGGCGCAGTGGGGACGCTGGTTAGTACTGCTGCCTCACAGCTCCAGGGACTCGGATTCGATTCTTGGCTTGGGTCACTGTCTGTACAGAGTTTGTACATTTTCCCTGTGTCTGCATGCATTTTCTCCAGGTGCTCTGGTTTCCTCCCACAGTCCGAAAGGTGTACTGATTAGGTGTAGTGGCCATGCTAACTTCTCCCTCAGCGTGCCCGAACAGGTGCCAGAGTGTAGTGACTAGGGGATTTTCACAGTAACTTCACTGCAGTATTAATGTAAGCCTATGGTTGGGAACTTCTAGATACTCTTGTCTTACAGCTGCCACCTCACCCATTGCAGTCTGCCAACGTAACAGATTCCAGGATCACCACAACCTTCAATGGGAAAGAACCCAGGAATAGCAGTGGACTGGGAATCCAACAAACAGCAAGTGAACTGAAATCAGATCCTATCAGCAGGGTTTAAGAATTAAGCACAATCCCAGTTGAGGGGAAGTAACAAGGGATGGAGCCAATCCAAAGATATGTGGCTTTACATGCAAGGATAATTTTGAAGATAAGATGAAGTGAAACATCTTATGCAAATTTCAGAGCTGTTCCTAATTTTTTAGCTTTGCTGTACATCACAAGCAAAGAAGAACAAGCAAGCAGAAACTCCATTTACCACAAGAGTGACTGATGTAGTGACATCAATTTTAAGGAAAAAAACAGCACAAGCTGTAAGTAATCACAAGAAGCACACAGTGCTAAGATCTGCTATGAGCAGCATGGTGGCACAGTGGTTAGGAACCTGGATTCAATTCCCTGTTTGGGTCACTGTCTGTGCGGAGTCTACACATTCTCCCTATGTCTGCGTGTGTTTCTTCTGGGTGCTCCCATTTCCTCCCATAGCCTGAAAGACATGCTGGTTAGGTAGATTGGCCATGATAATTTCTCCCTCAGTGTACCAGAACAGGTGCTGGAGTGTGGTGACTAGGGGATTTTCACAGTAGCTTCAATGCAGTGTTAATATAAGCCTACTCTTGACAGTAAAAAACATTATCTTAACTATAACTTTATTGGAGCCAAATAATTTAAAAATCTTTTCCACTTCCCTTAGATATTCATGATTTTAATGATCTTTAAGAAGTATCATTTTGATCTTGTTCAACAATTTCAATGAAAATTCTTTCATGAACTCAGCGTTCAACACAAATCATAACGCATTGATCCCATGAACTGCACTGATGTATCTTGTCTCTCAAACTGTCTTTTGATTTTTTTCTCTGTCATCTAGGAAATTTGAATAATTTTTGTTTTCAAATTCCGACTTTTTAAATGAAAGGAACTGGGAGATCAAGATAATACAGTAAGTAAAAATAGCTGTCTGTAAATCATTTAAATATAAATCAGTTTTGGATCATTTTTCTGACCAATTATTACTAATATTAGAGAATTGCATGAACATTTACCAAAGCTGAAAGCATGAGACTATTATTCTGTCTCATTCAAACTGACCACAAATGCATACCATTAACAGAACTTGACAAATTTATGAATGCATTGATTGGGAGCACTTGACATGAATGAGCATTTTCTGAGCAATAACATGCAAATTTAATCAACTCCCACCAACGAGAGAAAAACGATTCAATGAAACACTTCAGAATCAGAGTTACTGCAGATGTCAGATTCATCTTTTCATTTTGTTAGGAGATTTTTCATCGGAATATATTAAAAAAAACAGAAATTAAATTAATTGTCCACTTTGGCAGGATCAAAGATTGCTTGTCGTTATTGACAAAGTACCCTCATAATGCTAATGAACCTGATCTGATATCCATCTAAAACTTGACACAAAATGGGGAATAGACCGAGGAACTACCTGATTGCTACAGCTCAGTTCAATATTGAACAGAGTATTTGCCAGCCGAACCACCAAGGATTTACCATTATTGAAATCTCAATGCACTTAATGGCACAATTTAAAAGAAAGGTTTGTTTTGATTTGATTTGATTTGATTTATTATTATCACATGTATTAACATACAGTGAAAAGTATTGTTTCTTGCACACTATACAGACAAAACATACCATTCATAGAGAAGGAAACAAGAGAATGCAGAATGTAGTGTTACAATCATAGCTAGGGTGTAGAGAAATATCAACTTAGTGCAAGGTAAGTCCATTCAAAAGTGTGACAGCAGCAGAGAAGAAGCTGTTCTTGAGCTGTTCTTGATAGCCTGATGGAATGTTATTCCTTCTTCATTAACCACTCCTTTATAAGATATTGTACCATTTGTTTGGATAACACAGAGGTGCAATCTTACCTGCCATTCATACCACACCCCCACTGCAGGAAGGTCAGAGAATTTGGCAGCCATCCAAATCCCCATTCATTGCGGCAGAATGGGAAAATCCCATCGGCATGAATGATAGTAAGATTCCGGCCAGAGTATTTTATTGATAATGTACATTTATAAAAAGTTTGTGCCATTTAATGACATCAGCCAAGGTATACACGTTCCTTTACAAAACATTCCAAGTCCAGAACATTGCTTAGAATTCATATTAGTGCCTAATCCATACTTTACCAGCTTCATTAAATAAGATTTTATTTACAACTGAAAGAGAATACAGTATTTAGCAACCCGAAGAGCAATTCAGTTGCTAAATACTGTATCCTGATTCTGTATTTCAATCCTTTTGTGTCCTTATTTCACAGATGGGCTGGCTGGAGGTTGCTATATGAACACTCCTCAGTGTAATATATAAGGATAAATAAATATTAAATTACATCCTACTGAGATTGTTAAGAAGCTGTAGCTCTTGAAGCTGTTTAATTGCCTTTACTTGGAATATTTGAAACCTAAAAGATCTGCCTGGAAGCTTTTCTCTTTGCAGTGTTCCATGCAAATTTAATTTGACTCTTTAGCTGAATCTATCCATTGGAATAATTGATTTTGAGGACTATTTATCTTGCGAACAGTGGGATCTGTCCTTTGCCATATTCTGATGACGTGTTTGTCTCTTCTCTCCTGTCATCCGTTCATTCCTGCAATACTGTCATCTCTATTTGTGCAGTGACTTTTCAGTTGACAGTGCTTCGTCTTCCTTACTAATCTCTTTTCTCCATGGTTTGGATCAATGGGTCGGGATTGAACCATGACCTGGTTTTCTCTAATGGGGCATTTCTAGCTCCTGTAAAATAACCAGCAGATTAAAAAAAATGATCTGACAATGATTCATTATTGTTCACCCAAAAAAAACAATCTTCAATAGCTGCTGTTAGCTGAATTCTTGCAGCTGTTTTTTTGAAACAATAATGCAAGTGCTGTACATAACAATGGAACAGATCAGTCAGCTGAGAATATTAAGTAGGAAGTCAAGGCACGGCTACAGGTCAAAGCGGCATAGGCAAAACAGATGGGGCAGTGAATTGAAGCTATGCAGCAATACATACTTATTAGACAAATCCACTTCAGTATGCTTTGGAGTAAGGATGTTGCAGCTATCCTGCAATTTTGATGGCTGAGGTGCCAACATTTTCTTTCACACTGTTGTTCGCATTATGTACTGACATTTGAATTGGAGTGCTGGTTACCTTTCCGTAAACCAACAGAAAGCCAGATTTCGAACTGCTTGGAACTATGTCGGCAAGCACAGTAATTTTATTGCAAGGGAAAGAGATATTTACATTTACATTATTTGCCGCGACATCCTTTGTGTTTGCTATAGCCAAGCACTCCATTTCGCACAAAGGATCTGACAAACTCAGTGTCATTGTTACATTCCTAACATGATCCAGTCCAGATTCAATAGCACATCTTCACCTGTGAAGGAAAATATTCAAGCAAGGTCATTGTTGGTCATCAAATCAGTGTTTGAAATGATGTCGGTTTAAGCTGAAGCCAATTTAAACTTGTGAAAGTATAGATAGAGCCAGAGAACATATTCAGCAATATCCATAGTAATACGTGAGCGTACATCGTGACATGAACAATTATATCTTTCTTTTGCAGTACGTGATTCTGTATACAGTATTGTTCATGCATGCTAAATTCCCACTTCAGAAATAGCACAAGTCACTTCATTGAATTTTTCATGGTTAAAAGAAGTAGTTCTACGTTACCGACTCTAGATTTGATGTGTGTGCCCCGAGGCAGTTGGGACGTGACAATTGATCTCGTCACCCCTGAGTTGGGGGGGGCAATATTTTTCAGTGCTGATTCCTATTCATGGTCTGATTCTCGAGTTCAATAACCCCAGCTGGAAAATGTGCACGTGTAGGTTCAACTCTGATGTCTCCCCTGACAAAACAACCCAGTGGCATTCATTCCTCACCACATAGGAAATGGCTATGTGGGCAATAATACTGAAAGGTACCTCTGCCCTTAAAGCTGTCTCCTAATCAGTTATTTTAGGGAAATGAGTGGGGGGGGGGGAAGCTCAGACAGTCTCAGTCCAGTAACGTTAGCAACAGAGTGATTTGAAATCAAGTCACTCTGTGGTTTGATCTCGTTAGGTTGGAAGGGGGATTTTATTGTTTAAGCTTTTGATGTTGTGGGCCTGTGGATGAAGAAACCTTTAGCCATATGAACTTCTTCCTCCAAGAACCATGCTTTCTGCCTTCTAATTCCTGAACGCCAGCCGAGGTAATTGTACTGATTTCTCAAAGGATTGATCAAGCTTAGTAACTAAACAAGTTACCAAGTTGGTCAAGTTACCAAGTTCAGTAACTAAACAAACTATTTAGTACAACAAATAAATTAGATATGGAGTGCGAGAAATGTGCTACCAACTACCTCGCCTCCAGTCTCAGACTGACTGCGAAAGCCTGACCTCAGACCCAGCATTCATGCAGTTTGGCCTGATTGACCAATCAGGTCACATGACCTCCCCCCCCTCCTAAAACCTTGCTCCCTAAAAGGGGCTTACTACCACACCCCTCCCTCCCTTAATCCCTGATTACCATGTACAATCAAAAGTTACACTTTTTAAACAAAACAGCAGTAAACAAGTTCTTTAACACAATCTAACATAATTTCAACCTGTCAGGGGACTTTCTCTTCTTCTGGGGGATGACATATTTCAGGAAGTGGTGTCTCTACAGCAGAGGTATCTTCGTCTTGACTTTCAGAAATTGGACTCCTAACTTGTAAAGATGCATTTGTGCTTATTACTTCTTCATTTCCCACAGGGACACAACTTGGTCTTTCCTCAGGTTGACTTGCTTCGTTCTTCTTTCATGCACAACAACTGGTAGGTATAATTGGAGCAGACTGCCCCACTGATCCTCTCTGTGACTCCCTTCTTAAGTGATCTAAATACCTCTTCTGGATTTTATCTTGAACTTCTACCTCATGTGATACCGGGCCTCTTCTGGCCATGACAACACCTGGGACCCACTCAGACTAGTCATTTTGGCATACACTAGATCATCCGCTTTGAATGTTCTCTCAATCTTTGTTGAATTGTGATTCTTCATTTGCTTTGCCTCCACTCTCCCTGCCAAATTGGGAAGCACCAGGTCCAACTTGATCCCCGTAAGCCCACCCAACAGCAACTTGGTAGGAGTTATTCCAGTGGTCATGTGTGGCATCACCACTAGGACTCCTCAATGGTAAATCTGTTCCATTATCTGAAATCAACACCTCTGGCAACCCCATGGGTGGCAAAGCTTTGTCTCAACATTTCCACTGTTGCAGAAGATGTCATGGACACCATTTCATAAATACCAGCCATTTTGAGTATGCGCCTACTATAAATAGAAACATTGTATCCATAGATGGGCCTATAAAATCTTATTGAAGTCTCACCCATGGCCAAGCTGGCCATTCCCAAGTGTGCAACAGGGTGTGGATGGTCATTTTTGTTGCACCTGGTATTGGCCGCAGTGCTTAACCGTGCTTTTTATGTCTGCATCTATCCCAGGCCACCAAACATGGCTGCAAGCCAACATTTTCGTCTTGGGCAGACCTGGGTGAATACTGTAATTCCTCAAGTAACGACTTCTTGCCAGACGTGGGGATGAGCATCCTTGCTCCCCAAAGAAGGACACCATCTTTACAGCTCAGTTCATCCTTTCTTGTTTGAAAGGGCTCTAGCTGCTCTGACATTCTATTGTAATACCAGCAATAAGGAGTCTGTGCTTTACTTCGAATAATATTGGATCTCATTGAGTCCAGCATTTGATCTCCTGCGCAGACACAGGTCATTGTATTGAGAAAAATTGAAGGCTAAGATAGCCTTGTCACACTGCTGGGGGGTAGCATACTTTCCAGTAATGGGAAACTACTCAAAGCTTCTGCATTTGCTATTTGTGTCCCAGCTTAGTGTTAGAAGGTACACTCATAGGCAGCCAACAATAAAGCCCAATGCTGCGTCCTTGCAGTTGCCATCAATGGGGTTGCCTTATATTCTTTAAACAGACCTAGTAAAGGTTTATGCTCAGTATAATGTTGTCCATAAGCACATCGATGGATTTTTTTTTTATCTGGAAGATGATGGTCAAACCCTCTTTCGCAATCTGTGAGTATGCCTTCACTGCACCAGTTCGAGTCCTTGAACCAATGGGCCTTTTTGACCCACATATAAAGAACAAAGAAAATTACAACACAGGAACAGGCTCTTCAGTCTTCCAAGCTTGCACTGACTATGCTGCTCGACTTAACCCCCTACCCTTCTGGGGACCACATCCCTCTATTCCCATTCTATTCATGTACTTGTCAAGATGCCCTTTAAAAGTCACCACTGTATCCACTTCCACTACCTCTCCTGGCAATGAGTTTCAGGCACCCACTACTCTCTGTGTACAAAACCTGCCTCGTACTTCTTCTTTAAACCTTGCCCCTTGCACCTTAAACCTATACCCCCTAGCAATTGACTCTTCCACCCTGGAAAAAAGCTTCTGACTATCCATTCTGTTCACTGTTCATGGCTCTCATAATTTTGTAGACTTCTATCAGGTCTCCCCTCAACCTCTGTCACTCCAGCGAGAACAAACCAAGTTTCTCCAATCTCCCTTCATAGCTAATACCCTCCATACCAGGCAACATCCTGGCAAATCTTTTCTGTACCCTCTCCAAAGCCTCCACATCCTTCTGGTGGTGTGGGGACCAGAATTGAACACTATATTCCAAGTGCAGCCTCACTAAGGTTTTATAACATGACTTGCCAATTTTTAAACTCAATGCCCCAGCCGATGAAGGCAAGCATGCCGTCTGTCTTCTTGACTACCTTCTCCACCTGCATTGCCACTTTCAGTGACCTGTGCACCCGTACACCCAGATCCCTTTGCCTATCAATTTTCTTAAGGGTTCTGCCATTTACTGTATATTTCCTATCTGTATTAGACCTTCCAAGATGCATTACTTCACATGTATCCAGATTAAACTCCATCTGCCATCTCCCCAACCAAGTCTCCATTTATATCCTACTGTATCCTCTGATGGTCCTCATCGCTATCTGCAAATCCACCAACCTTTGTGTCAGAATGTGGCAGATGTGGCAGAAAAGCTCCAACTCCATAAGGAGATGCATCACAAGTGAGTATGATTTATTTAAGAAGAATTGAAACAGAATAAATGGCAGGTTGACTGTAGGGCTTGCTTCACTTGTCTGTCAGCTCCAGTACCATCTTTGGTGTTTTTTTTAATATTGCATGTTGAGTGCCAGCATTGGAGACAAGTTTGGAATGAAGCTCCCATAATAATTTATCACTCCAAGGAAGAACTTTAGCTAGGATGTATTTTTCGAGGCTGGTACTTCTTGAACGGCCTAAACTTTATCTTCCATCAGATACAATCCTTGAGCATTCACTCTAAAGCCCAAATAAGTCACCACTTTTTCCTGAAAAGTACACTTCTCTCTCTTTAGTTTTATCCAGCTTTCTGGAACCTTTTTTTAAAATATCCTCCAGGTTAGTTAGGTACCCCCTTCCTGTATTTAGTACATTACCCAAATAATCGACTACTGTAGAAAAATCTTGCAATGGGTTCTTCATTGTGCACTGAAAAATTGCACAAGCAAACAAGACAAGGCTTCAAATGGCAATCTAGAGTTCTGATACAAGCCCTTACGTGTGTTAATATCGATGAATTCCCTGGAAGCCAGTTCCAGTTGCTGGCATGCATGACTCATGTTTAATTTAGTGTTTATTAGACACACAGCCAACTTTGTATACAAGTACTCTGTTTTGGGTGCAGGGTACCTGTCTAATTTTGCTGCCAGTTTACTGTTGCTTTGTAGTCTCCGCATAATCATACAGTCTTATTGGGTTTAACTACTGGCACAATAGGAGTTGCCCATCCCACAAATTGCACAGGTTTTATGATGTCCAATTCTTCTAATCATCTAAATTTGGTCTTCACCGTCTCATGCTGTTAGTAATACCCTTCTCCTCGCCATCACCTTGTTTGCTTTTAAAAAAATATTATAAATGTTCAACATGTCGAACCCAGTCTTCCCAATTAGGGTAAAAGTGCTCTACTTTTCGGAATAGAGGCATTGTTGTGACTTATTGACTCTTGATTGGAGCTGGCTTAAATGACTTGTGCACAAGGCCTGCTGTGTCTTTCTTTGTGGTAATTTAAAGGCATTCCCATTGATCCTTATAGGCAATGTGATGCCCCAAAGGAATGGTGATCACCAAGTTTAATAACAAACTATTTATTGTAGCAAATAAACTATGTACAGAGCACAAGAAATGTGTTACCAATTACTTTGATTCCAGTCTCAGACTGACTGGGAAAGTCTACCCTCAGCCTGAGGATTTGCATGCTTTGGGATTATTATTGACCACTCAGGTCACATAACACTCCTGACCCCCAAAACCTTAGAAGTGTCTTACTACTACACTGCTCTTCAATACTCGGGACTAAACAAGAAAACTTGGCAACTGGTGGCAGTGGCAAGGATTAAACTGGGTAAAAATATTTACAAAACAGCTCCGGTCTTGGTGAATATTCTGTCTTGGCTTCTCAAGGGTGTCCATTTGAACTGATATATGAATTAGAATTTTTAAATAAGATTCCATCACACATTTAGGATTGGTAATCTAGCAAAGCTGAAAATGCAGGGTGTTGCTTTATCAAGATGGCAGTGTGTCCTTGTCATCATTTCCATGCATGGGTTGCCAATCTGAGAAGCCCAGATGAATCAAGCTCGGACATTGTAATCTGCTCTCATCAAATCATTGACAAAGTTCTGGGGGGAGGTAACCCTAACACGAATGTAGTGTCATATCGAGTGACCAAAAAAAGAAGGTGCAGCCCATGAAATACATCTTAAAAAACAGGGTTAAGAATCCATCAATGTCCGTTAAACAAGATTAAAACTGTTATGATAGCCGCAATGCCCTTTTGTTTTGCTGCCTGCGCATGTTAATTAAAAATGTCTTAAATAGTGAGTGGTGATGATATCGTGAAGAGAATCTGGTTTGAGTTGATATTATAGCCACAGTGAGAGAGCTGAATTAATGTAAGCACAATTGAAATGTGAGCACTGAAGCACCCTGGGTTAATGACTGTAGCAACTAATATTAAATCAGCTTCTTCACACTGTCAAACTGAGTAACTCTTCCAAGTCAATTCTCCCAGTGATAGTCTCAACACATATATAAGAAAAGTTAACCAGTGGAAATAGAAACCAAACCCGAGAGTTAAAGAGGAAGGATATTCCATCCAACTCACCCAATCCAACACCATTTTCTCTTTTGTATTTGATCAAAAATCGAAATATTTAAATATAATTTCCTGGTCAGATCTCTGAAACCAAGGCTTCCCAAATTGTTTCCCCTATATGACCCTATTTTAATGCCTCAGGCTTCACGTGAGCCTAGAGAGAAAATTTGGAGTACACGAGAGTGGTTAAGTAGGGTGTGAAGGGGGTGAAGTGGAAATGGTCAAGAGCTTCAAGTTTCTCAGTGTCTAGATCACCTACAACCTGTCCTGGTCCCTCCATGCCTACGCTATAGTTAAGAAAGCCCACCAATGCCTCTACTTTTTCAGGAGGCTAAGAAAATTCAGCATGCTCACTATGGCTGTCACCAATTTTTACAGATGCACCATAGAAAGCATCTTTCCCAGATGTATCCCAGCTTGGCGTGTCTAGTGCTCTGACGAACACCGCAAGAAAATATGAAGGGTTGTGAACGTAGCCCAGTCCATCACACAAATCAGTCTTCCATCTATTAACTCCATCTACACTGCTCACTGTCTGTGAAAAGCTGCCAGCATAATCAAGTACGCCATGTACTCTGGACATAGTCATTGGAATTTTACAGGCTCACCCGCTACAATTCCATGGTGGACGAGGGGCAGGCAACGGAAATGTCCATTGGCCTTGGGTGGAAATTTCTGTTCCTACTTAAGCAAGGCCATAAAATCCTGCCGACTTTCTTCCACCTTCTTCCATTGGGAAAAAGCTTCTTCCCCGCTGCCATCAGTTTTTTGAATGGACCTACCTCGCATTAATCTGATCTTGCTCTACACCCTAACTATAACTGTAACACTACATTCTGCATCCTCTCCTTTCCTTCTCACCTATGTACTCAATGAATGGTATGCTTTATCTGTATCGCGCGCAAGAAACAATATTTTTGACTGTATCCGAATACATGTGACAATAATAAATCAAACCAAATGAGAGGGTTTTTGACTGCAGCTGAGTGGCAAGGTAGGGGTCACCATCAGTTGCTGAATTGAGGGGTGGGGAGAGTGAATGAGATTCAGTGTGATGGGAAGCATCTAAACTGCAAGGAAGTCAGAATCATTTGTAAAAGTTAAGAATTTTTTTAGATATTCACTTGCACTCACGTAACCTCCAGGGCTATGGGCCAAGCAATGGAAAATGGGATTAACGTAGTCAGATCTTTGTTGACCAAAGTGGAAATGATGGGCTGAATGATCTCCTTCTGGGCTGTAAATGTCTATGAATCAATGATTTTTAAAAAAGGAAGCTCACTTTTTTGGACACCTTTTTTATGCAGTGGGAACCAGGTCTTTAGGCCACATCCACCATTAAAGAACCAGGCAAACTGAAAGGAACCTCACTGTTGTTAGCACTCAGTCGAAGTTCCACTGCCACCATTTCTGCCTCAGGACTCATCACCATTGGGGGCCATGAGTGCGCAAAACCCTGCCTTAAGCTTTGGTGAGCTTTCACACACAATCAGAAATAGAACCTCCATTGATTTGCAGGGGTCAAATGCAATCACCAGTGATTGGAATGCCTTGTGTTCTTGAACTAAATCTAAAATGGGGATTAATTAATCAATTCACTACAAGCAAAGTCAGCCTATACTATTTTCCCCGCCTTAGAGAAAGCTTCTACACAGTACCTTCCTGTTGGTTGCGCTTATTATAATATCGACTGTGAGTGGGGAATCTGCTCTGCCTTATTCCATTGCACTAATATTAGTTAAAAAGTGTACTATGCTATCAAGCAATTAAGATTGCAGCTATATTAAGATCCCTTTATAATTATATGAAGTCCGTTAAAGCCACCAAGGTCAACACAGCATCAAAATTGAATTAATTTTTTTGTTCCAATTCTTACCATTTATTGAAAAGCTATGGGAAATCTGAATTCTAATGCACAGAAAAGCCTCAGCAGCAATACTCCCTAAAAGCAAGAACTTACAAGAAGAAAGATTACAGTTCAGCAGTATGTTATCAGAAAACACGACTAATCATGCCCTTAATGCAGCTGTCGACAATAATTTAAAATTCCAGTGAGGCTGTTTGGACCCTCAAGCTTCTTTGAAAACATGTCTTCGCTGGAAATGTAACTGGAGCATAGATTTCAGGAAAAGCAGATGCTCCACTTTCTCACTGTCAAGTTCAAAGTTAATTTTGTATCTTAATGACCCAATTACGGCCTGTAAAGTATAAATTATGTGATCCTAGCTATTGTATTTATTTGTAAGGCGTTGCTTTAATTCATTACACTTTTCGTTGTTTAATAATCAAGAGAGTTAAAAACATAGCGGCGGAACGGTGGCACAATGGTTAGCACTGCTGCCACACAGTGCCAGGGACCCGAGTTTGATTCCTGGTTTCGGTCACTGTCTGTGTGGAGTTTGCATGTTGTCCCTGTTCCTGCGTAGGATTCCTTTGGTTGCTCTGGTTTCCTCCCACAGTCCAAAGACACGCTGATTAGGTGCATTGGCCATGCTAAATTCTCTCTCAGTGTACCCAAGCAGGTGCCGGAGTGTGCAAACTAGGGGACTTTCACAGTAACTTCATTGCAGTGTGAATGTAAGCTTACTTCTGACTAATAAGTACCTTTGACTAAAAATAGGCAAAGCTTTCACATATATTCTGAAAGAAAAGTTCAGTGAACGCCTCCATTGATTTGCAGGGTTTGCAGACATTCACTAGGGATTGGAATGCTTTGTGGTGCTGAATTTAATCAGAAGTGGGGATTAATTACTCAACTCTAATATAAACTCTTATGTTTGTCAATCCAGCAAAGTATGCACCATTTAAAAGTGACTAATTTTTATAGAAATGCAAGTCATCAATAAGGTACCTGGCATGGAGCAACTGAACTAATAGTCAACATTGCTTATCCAGCAGTATTCTCACGCAGAAAGAACTGGACAGGATTATTTTGACATCATGTAAAGTTAATGGGAATAAAGGTCTAGAGAATGTAAAACAGGTTGGCAATTCATCATCACCTGTTTCACACTATCACTCAGTGTCAAAATTCTACCCTGAAAGTTACACAGACCTGGGAAACATTGAGGAAGGGCAACAAAGAGGAGGGGATGCTCCAAGATTTTAGGCACTGCACTCGATGCTTTGTTGGAGGAGATGGAAAGGAGTGATTTCCTGTATCAGCAGCGGGCTTCCAGACATGGTCAAAAGGGCAATGGGAGCAGATCGCAACTGAAGTTAATGGCTCCGAGGATCTGAATGCAGTGCTGTAAGAAGGTCAATTACTTCAGGCAAGTAGACCATATTCGTCAATGCATCTTCAATTGGGAGATCCTAACAACTGCACCACTTATCTCAAGCACTGCACACCACATTCCCCCATCACTCATCTACCAATAATCTCTATCAACCAGGACATATACCTAATATTCAAAGCTTCTCTTCAGTCTGACCCCACCTAACATTGTTGAAAGCCTCACATCCGTACTCACAAGTTTCATACTACCAGATAGTCAAGCTGATTCTTTCAATCAAATCACCCTAAGAGATTACATGCAACTCATTGACACCTTCTCTTGTAGGAAGTGTTGATGCACAGCTAGAACTAACTGGAGGGGACAGCTTTGTCTGTATACCTTAAAACCCAGGAGGAGATGATGCTGGACATTATTGGTGCAGTCATTGATGTGGTCGTGGTAGCTCTGATACCTTCATCACAATTCTTTCTTATATCCCACCTCATCTTCATCTGACGCTCTCTTCTGATTTACAGACTGCACCTCTTTCCAAGCCACAACTTTCAAATGCAAAAGAAGTGCAGCCATAGAGGAACAGCAGGAAAACCGTGATGCTCAACATGCATGGTCACTTAATTTCTGCCAGTTCAGATATTCTGCCAGGAGCACTCTCCTCCAGACTTCATTACAGCTTTCATCCAAACATGGACAAAAGAGCAAAACTCAAGAGGGGAGGTGAGAGTGATTGCCTTTGACATCCAGGCAGCACTTGACAGAGTATGACATCAGAAACCAGTGTGAATTAGACTAAACTCTCCATTGCCTGGAGTCACACCTAGCACAAAGGAAGATGGTTGTGGTAGCTCAGTTCCAGGATATTTCTGCAGAAGTTTCTCAGATTAGTTTTCTGCCGGCTTAACCATTTTCAGCTGCCTTGAGTGACTTTCCGTCTATCATGAGTTTAGAATCTGGGGTATTTGCTATCGATTGTACAGTGTTCAGTTTGTTTGCAACTCCTCTGATAATGAAACTGTCTGTGACCACACGCAGTAAGACCTTGAAAACATTCAAGGCTTAGGCTGATAAGTGGCAAGTAACACTCATAACTCAGAAGTGCAGGAAATAGCTTAATCATTGTCAATCAAATGTATCTCCATAGCTGAATCCCCCATCATCAACATCCTGAAAGTGCATGATATATTCTTCCACGGAATGATTATATGTTTTCTGAAATCTATCAAATTCTGACTGTGTCTCACGGGCATTTAATGGATAATTTTTCTTGAAGATTTCATCCAAGAACGCTAATACAAGGTCCAAACCTTCATCTCTATCCACTGATGGGCATTCATCTTCTTGTAGAAAACGACAGGGCTATAACTTGTTTTCTCTTTGTTTGGGCTTTAAACTGTCTTCACATATCCACTGAATCCTTCTACTTGTCATATAGTTAAGACTCTAAGAACATTGGAGGAGAATTCATACCCTGACAATTTACACTTGCTCTCTTCCATTTTGCATAATAGCCACACGGATTTTAAATTTTCTGCCTGAATTTACTTAGACTGGTTTCCAGCCTTCACTTTTAGACAAGCGTCTTTTGTAATTATATTTTATCCAGATCATAGAATTCCTACAGTGCAGAAGGAGGTCATTTGGCCCATCGAGTCTGCACTGACAACAATCCCACCAAGGCCCTATTCCCACAATCCCTGTATTTACCCTACTAATCTCCCTGACATTAAGGAGCAATTTAGCACGGCCAATCCAACTAACTTGCACACCTTTAGAGTGTGGGAGGAAACTGGAGCACCCGGAGGAAATGAAGTACACACGGGGAGAATGTGCAGACTCTACACAGGCAGTGACCTAAGTCTGGAATTGGACACAGGTCCCTGGCTCTGTGAGGCAGCAGTGCTAACCACTGTGTCACCATGCCACCCACAGACGTTGATGGATTGAACTGGGGCTCACCCTTTACACACATTTATCTGCATTTATTTACAGACATGCACATTACAAAGGTAGACCTCCTAACACAAGCACCACAGTTTTGCCTGTTCTGGGGCACAAGTGAATCTCCAGATAAAGCACACCACCTGCATGCAACTAAATACAATTAATACCAAACAATTATACAATCAGAGTAAGAACCAGAAGAACCCTTGGGGCAGCATGGTGGCACAGTGGTTAGCATTGCTGCCTCCCAGCATCAGGGACCCAGGTTCAATCCCAACCTCAGATCACTGTCTGTGTGGAGTTTGCACATTCTCCCTGTGTCTGCGTGAGTTTCTTCCGATTTTCTCCCACAGTCCAAAGATGTGTGGGTTAGGTAGATTGACTATTTTAAATTGCCTCTTAGTGTCAGGGGGACTAGCTAGGGTAAACTGCATGGGGTTATGGTTATAGGGCTTGGATGGGATTGTGGTCGGTGCAGACTCAATGGGCTAAATGGCCTCCTACTGCACTGTAAGATTCTATGATAAGCCAAGCAGCAACCAACCTGTAAGTAGTTGATGGTCCCTTTAAGTAGCTCTTCATGGGTGTTCCAATGTACAGGGATAAAGGAATGTGTTGGCTAGGGAAGTGAGTTCCAAAATAGCACTGCTAACATCAAATCACCTGTACACTTATGCCAATTACTGTCTGCCAGCTCAGTATATTGCTAATGGGTGTCCATTGTGCTGAGTAAAATTCTCACCAATTTGTTATCTAGTGTGATTCACTCCAAAATGTGCTCTTGTGCCACAGACATCATTTTAGAACTTTAAGAGCACTTAAAGTGCCACCAAAACTGGCATAAGCTTTTCCAATTTGTCACACTTACTCACTTCTGAGACTAGAAATTCAATCAAGGCCAAAATTTTGGAATGAATGTCTCCACTTTCTCTTGCACTGCTTTAATCTGGATTCCAGTCACATCAATTCAAACTTTAAAAACTGCATTATGTAGCAGTGAGCATTTGTCATTTTGCACTGTCTCATTCAGCCACTGTATGAATTGGAAATATTGGACTGTTGAGACGTGATTTTGTTAAGTTTTAATGTTTTGGGTTTATTTATTTTTTATATCACAAGTAGGCTTGCATTAACAATGAAGTTACGGTGAAAATCCCCTAGTCGCCACACTCTAGCACCTGTTCGGGTACGCTGAGGGAGAATTTAGAATGGCCTTTGCACTTAATCAGCACGTCTTTCGGACTGTAGGAGGAATCAGGAGCACCTAGAGGAAACCCATGCAGACACAGGGGAGATCATGTAGTCTCCGCACAGACAATGAGCCGAGCTGGAAATTGAATTGGGTCACTGGCACTGTAAGGTAGTAGTGCTAGCCACTGTGCCACTGTGCTGCCCCATTAAGGCACCCTTCAGTGCAAAGTGCAGTCAGCTTGCCATTATATGGTACCCTGTCTGTACTCTGTTGGTGGATACTTGATGTAAAATTTGTTAATGTATAAACTGAAAAAGTATTACATTCTCCAGCATTTCTCCTCAACATGCACTCTGCATTTTGGAGTGAAATACAGCAGACAGCAAATTGGTGAGGATGTTTCTGCACACAATGAACACACATTAGCAGTATGCAGAGCTGGCCGACCATAACTTGAATCAGTGCACAGAGTAATTTCACTCCTGTAAATAACAAAGTAAAAAAGATTGTTCAGGTTTCAGTCAATCTTTGTCCAACACTTTCTTGCAACATTATTATTGTCAGCATTATTGAGAAAAAGGAAAGTTTATTTATTTATTATTAGTCACAAGTAAGGCTTACATTAACGCTGCAGTGAAGTCACTGGGAAATTCTCCTAGTCGCCACACTCCGGCACCTGTTCGGGTCAATGTACCCTAATCAGCACACCTTTCAGACCATGGAAGGAAACTGGAGCACCTGGAGGAAACCTATGCAAACTCCACACAGACAATTTGGAAATCAAGCTGGGAATCAAACTCAGATCCTGGTGCTGTGCTAACCACTACGCCACCGTGCCACCTTAACCAATCCTTAAACAATGGAGAAGAAAGACTATTAAATCCCATTTTCCAATGGTCCAGCAACTAAGTACAGTTTTGAAGTATTATAGTGTTCATACTTCATAAAAATTACAGGAAGAAGCTATTTAGGCTATTGAGTTGGTACTCATTCTTCCACCAGATTTATCAAGATAAATTTTCCACAACATTGTACTCTGCAGGCAGTAATCTGATGGAGCCAAATAACCACCCATTATTGAAACTGTTTTACTTTCAATGCATTGATTATGTTCCATAATGGATGAGCAACCTGCCTGTGGCGAAGGTGAAAACATGCCCCTTTCACTGCAGTGCCATTTCTCTGTCCTCTCACCAGATGCATCATTTTTAAAGTATTGTTCTGTTTCTTTCCTTGTAATGGTTCTTTGCTTCAAAGGCCAATTGAAAGTGCTTCTCATTCTGAAAAAAAAATGTTTTCAAACAGCTGTCTACAATTCAGTCTCTGTGGGAGTAATTTGAACTCCGAGCGGACATAAAGTGGGTGGCATTGCGTCTCTTATGTCCTTAGCATCCTGTCCAAGTCATTATGAAGGTAGGACTTTGTTTACATATATCTGCCAAGCCGCAAATTCTAATCAAACATTCATAGGCAGTTTGCCAATCCAGGGGGCGAGCAAGTTCCAGCGGTTCGGAATCCAAATTGACATTTTATTCAGGGCAGAAGTGGTGTTAGATTATAGACATGTCAGCAGCAGGCCCCAACATTTTTAAGGTCCAAGGAAGAACATCAATGCTGCTGCTTGCCTATAAAAATATTTGGGAAAAGAAAACAAATCCTTCCTTTTTAGGAATGGTCTTTATTGGTTATTCAGCTCCACTCCAGGGACAAATGCTGCAGAGATTGTCCGGGACGTGTACCTTGTCAATTAATACTCCCAATTGCGATGCTGTGTCTTATGTATGATAATAAACCTCTATTAGCATTTAACAGGCTCCCTACAAAACAATTATCTTCTGCCAACCATTCGGAAACAACAAATCAAGTGTTGACGAGTGGCGACTGAGTAAGAACAGGATGGTAAGTGAATTTCATTGGCTTTTAGCATGTGACCATCCCATTACCATCAGGCAACCAAAGTTAAAATCACTCCCATTCCTTTTATTATTAGATAAATGGAAATAGTCTTAAGCAGTTTATATCCTGAAAATCAGTAATTTTCAAAATGCAGTACTAGGCACCATTAAAGCTTTTTCAAGTTTATTTATTAGTGTCACAAGTAGGTTTACATTAGCACTGCAATTAAGTTACAGTGAAAATCCCATCGTCGCCACACTCCGGCACCTGTTCAGGTACACTGATGGAGAATTTAGCATGGCCAATGTACCTAACCAGACTATTATATATTTCTTATTCATGCACAGGATTGACACTGTCCCATTTTTTTCTTCAATCTACCTACGATTTTTGGGATGTATAAAGTCATGCCATCATTTACTACTAGCCACTTGCAAAGATGCTTTCTGAAATGATACAAAATCATAGAATCATAGCAACCCGACATTTCAAAAAGAGACCATTCAGTGTTTTGAGCCTGCACTGACAACAATCTCATCCAGGCCCTCACCCTGTATCACCACATATTTACCCTGCTAATCCCTCTAACATACACAATCCAGGACACAAAAGGGCAATTTACCAAGGCTAGTCAACCTAACCTGCACATCTTTGAAGAATCTGGAGGAAACCCACACAAATACAGGGAGAACATACAAACTCCACACAGACCATGACCCAAACTGGGAATTGAACCCAGGGCCCTGGAGCTGTGAGGCAGCAGTGCTAACCATTGTGCCACCATGCTGCCCCAGCATATTGTCAATTAGAATGCGATACTAATGATGATGCATTTTCATGCTTACAATTACCTATTAAGCAGATGCCAACATTTATTCTTGCTAAAATTCATTATTTTTCACCAGTAGATCATTTGCTTGTGACAGCTCCTCAAGTTGAGAGACATACCAGAAATGATCCTGTTTTGGGGAAGTTGATGGATATGATATTGAAAGGAACGATAGCTGGAGCACATAATTGCGTTCTGATTTGAAAGCGTATGTGTCAGGAAAGCATGAGTTGACCATCCAAGATGGGTGTCTAATGTGGGGGATGCGAGCGATCATTTCTCCTAGCCTGCATGGAAGAGTTCTTGAACAACTACATGAAAAACATACTGGTATAGTCTGGATGAAGAAGGTAACTCTGAGTTATTTTTGGTGGCCGGGTCTGGATGCTCAGATTGAAGAAAAGGTGGGACAGTGCCACTCCTGTGCATGAATAAGAAATATATCGCCATTTTCTCCTTTACACCCATGGGTGTGGATAGAAAGGCCATGGCAACAATTGCATATAGATTTTGCTGGCCTATTTGAGGGTTACATGTTCTAATTAATACACATTCAAAATGGCCAGAAATTATCATGAGATCTACTACATCGGATCAAACCATTAAAAACTTGATGAAATTTTTGCAAGATTTGGTAAACCACAACAGACCATTAGCAATAATTGTTCACAGTTTACTTCACAAGTGTTTGAGGATTATCTCTAGTAAATGGTATTCAGCACATAAAACCCACACCTTGTCATCCATCAATCACTTGATTAGCTGAAAGATTTGTACAGTACTTGAAACATTAAATGCTTCAAAAGAGCAAGATTCATTATCATGACATGTGAACAGCTTTTTGGCATCTTATAGAAATACTGCCCATGCAACTACCCAAATTCACCTGTATTGCTACTGTTAAAGAGAAAATTGAGAGCCAGCTCTGACAAAAGGTCATCCAGACTCAAAATGTTGGCTCTGTTCTCTATCCATAGATGCTATCAGACCTGCTGAGATTTTCCAGCATTTTCTGTTTTTGTTTCAGATTCCCTCATTGGCAGTATTTTGTTTTGAAGTTGAGTACCCCATTTGATTTGTTGTTAGGTCCAGAAGCTTTCAAGATATTAAGAGTATCAACAATAATCTCAATTTGGTGGATGAGATGTGAGGGTAAATAACATTCATTTCAACATTGCGATAGTGCTAGCATGTCATTATTCCACAAGTGAGAAATGGGAACCAGCCACAGTTTTTGGAGGAACAGATTCAATTTCTTACATGGTTCAAACTGAAGATGAAGTAGTTTGGTGATGCCAGGCTGTCCAGTTGTTCTTATCTCAAAGTTATTTCTCCGAATCACCTTCAGATTTGTCTGAATCACCCTAGAGTTATGAAAGCTATGGTGTAAGACTTAGCTGAACCTGAGTTGCCTGCTAATTGTATCTATGTTACTATACTATGTGAGAATGATGCAAAATTAGTACTAAGAGAAGCATCTACTGAAGTTCAAAATGATACTTCTAGGGTCAAAGACAATCAAATTCTGAATGTCATACACAACCAAAGAGGACTAAATGTTCTCCTGATCAACTTTCTTATTGACTGTATGTGTTGCGTGGCACAGTAGTTATCACTGCTGCCTCACAGTGCCAGGGACCCAGGTTTGATTCCCAGCTTGGGTCTGTGTGGAGTCTACATGTTCTCCCCATGCCCACTTGTGTTTCCTCCCGGTGCTCCTGTTTCCTCCCACAGTCTGGTTAGCTGCATTGGCCATGCTAAATTCTCCCTCAATGTACCCAAACAGGTGCCGGAGTGTGGCGGCTAGGGGATTTTCACAGTAACTTCATTGTTAATGTATGCCTATTTGTGACACTGATAAATAAACTTAAAAAAAAAACTTTAATAATGCATAGTACTGTGCTTTGAAAATTATTGATCCTGTATGTACATAAGAACATAAGAAATAGGAGCAGGAGTAGGCCAACTAGCCCTTCGAGCCTGCCCCGCCATTCAATAAGATCATGGCTGATCTGTCGCGGCTCAGTTCCACATTCCCGCCCTCTCCCCATAACCCTTAATCCCCTCGCTTATCAAAAACCCATCAACCCGCATCTTAAAAATATTTAGCGAGGCAGCCTCCACCACTTCAACGGGCAGAGAATTCCAGAGATTCACCACCCTTTGAGTGAAGAAGTTCCTCCTCAACTCTGTTCTAAACCGCCCCCCCTTTATCTTGAGGCTATGCCCCCTAGTCCTACTATCCTTTCTGAGCGGGAAGAGTCTCTCCACCTCTATCCTTTCCATCCCATTCATCATCTTATACGTCTCAATGAGATCTCCCCTCATTCTTCTAAACTCTAACGAGTACAAGCCTAATCTATTCAGCCTCTCCTCATAGCTCAACCCCCTCAACTCCGGCATCAGCCTAGTAAACCTCCTCTGCACTCCCTCCAAGGCTAAAATATCCTTGCGTAAGTACGGCGCCCAAAACTGCACACAGTACTCCAGCTGCGGCCTCACCAATGCCCTATACAGCCGCAGCAAGACCTCCCTACTTTTATATTCAATCCCCCTCGCGATGAAGGCCAGCATCCCATTTGCCTTCCTGACCACCTGCTGCACCTGCAAGCTGGGTTTTTGCGACTCATGCACAAGGACCCCGAGGTCCCTCTGCACTGTCGCCTGCTGCAGTTTTTCTCCACGTAAGTAATAATCCTTCCTACCATTATTCCTACCAAAGTGGATCACCTCGCACTTGCCAACATTAAATTCCATTTGCCATTTCCTGGCCCATTCGCCCAGCCTATCTAGATCCTTCTGTAGACTCTCCCCACCCTCCGCACAATTTGCCTTTCCACCAATTTTGGTGTCATCAGCAAATTTCGACACCCTACACTCGGTTCCCTCCTCCAGATCATCTATATAAATGGTAAATAGCTGAGGCCCCTGGGGCACTCCACTAGTAACAATGTAACATTGTTGTAATTTGTTGTCAAGACAAAAGTAAAGAGGGAGGGATGTTATATAGTTCAATGGTTGCATGAGATACCATAGAGCAGGTCAAATGCCTTTATCATGAAGTCACTGGAGGGATTTTCTGGCTACTGTCTTAGTTTTATTTCCTGTTCTGTGTAGAGAACATCTCTATCAATAAATGTGTTCCCTATTACTTTCGATCTATGTGTGTAAACCAGATCTTTTTCATTTTTTAAACTCCTAACATAGTTGGGACATTACAATAGTTTAAAATTTGTAAATTATGTTCTCTTTAAAACTGGAACATTGACCAGATGTGACACAGTATATGGCACTGGGTTTTGGAGTTTCCATGGAGTAAAGAAGCCTTACTTTTGTGGAAGCCATGGTTGAGAATCAGATGTATGGGAGTTGTCATGGTTACAGCAACTGTCTGCTGTCAGTGATAGCTGTCAAAGCCATTTACTTTTTGTACTTTAACTGCTGCTGGCTCACGGAAAAACAGTTTTAGTCAGGTTCCTATCCCATTTACATGGGCTAGATGTCAGGTACACAAGGAATAAATATGAATTGAATGCTGTTTTGAGCACCAATTATGTACATCTATACTCAGTGACATCTTTGATGTTTTAATGAATGTACCCAGTGAGTTAAGTCATTCTAATTCGGGAAATCCTAGGTTTGGTTTTTAATCATCCAGAGCATTCCTTGGTTAAGGAAGGGGATATTGGTCAACATTGCTGCTTCTAATTGTTATCCAGTGATCTCTTTTGGAACTATATTGGTACCGACCTCCGGTGAAAGCAAGCTAGGATTCAATTTTGACGCCTTCTTCCACCCCACATCCATCCATGCCTTTCCCTCCCCCTCCTCCCCAACCTCCTAATGGTCAAACAGTTAATTATCACTGCCAAGCTTTACACATAAATAGTGGGGATTTCCATGGGCTAGCAGCTGCTTATAGAATAGTACTTCAGTAGAAGTCCTTGAGAGTAATTTTAATTTTGGACAAGGTGACCATAATTGAATAAATCATCCATTATATGTCGTCCCCAATTGTAGATTTGATTGACTGCAACAGGAGAGAAGAATTAATGTGATGCGGAAAACTCAATATAGCCCATGATGGACCATTAGCAAATTAAAACTTCTCCACTGTTTCCATGAAAGGGGAGGTCTTGTGGTGCAATGGTTACTTTCTCTGCCTCTGAGCCAGAAGCTCCAGGTTCGAGTCCCACCCCAAGACTTAATGGCCAAGGAAGACACATTCATGCAATGCCAAAACTGTTTGAGCATTAATCAGCAAATCTTTCTGGTACATTTCAATGACAAGCGGTAAAGGAAAGAAAGTTAGAGCCTCTATCATCATGATCCAGGCTAGAATCTGTGTAAACCATATATTGTTCACCTTTTAAATGTACAATCACTTTTCAAATATGTAATTCTTTATTCATTTGCTATAGGTTAAAGTAGACTGTGGTGTAATCCTGTGTATGTGGAATCTGCCTCATCCAGTTGATGGTATAATTGAACTGGAGGATCCCAGTTGATGGTATAATTGAACTGGAAGATCCCAGAATGGAATCCTGACTCAAAAGACCACAACTCTTACTTTTTCTTTCACAAATGCAGAGGAACAGAATCACGGGACCACTAATTAGTTTTAACAACAAGAAAAAAAAATTAAACATGGAAGAAAAATGGATTAAAATACAAAAGTCCTTTACTCCCCCTTAGCTGAACAAATGTGCAGGAATTTTAAAATTAACATGGATGACAAAGTACATTTGAAGCTACAATGGTCTCATTAACATGCAAAGTCCTTGATGCACACAAGATGACCGTGATCGAATATACACTCCGCTCTGAACCCAGGTTAGTGCTGATGGATTTCTCCTCAGAATCCTCCCTGATGAATATCGTATGGGAGATTCCAAACTCCACTCCCAAAACATGCTTTAAAACCTTCTTTTTCAGTTAATGCTTTCGCTTAGCGGTTTGCATTCCAAAAGTCCAGTCCAGATCTTACAAATGACCCCTTTTAAACAAAGGTTCTGCTCCACTTTTAACTTTGAATCCACTCTAGGATTTTGCACCAACCGCTGTTAGATTTCTTTTGTCTTGACACAAACTCCAATATTCAGATACCAATTGCTCCACAGTTATTTCAATTAACATCTCACAAATTGTGGTGAGATCGCAAATTTAGGAACCACTTCAAATAATTTTCTGATTCTCACTAGCCAGCTTCTTTTCAGTTCTGCGACTTGAAATGAACAAAGCTAAAAGAGATGTTCCCTCTCTCACCACCTGTCACCAACTACTCTGGCTTCTAGTTAAAAGTTAAGAAAAAAGAAAAGCCCTTGCCCTCAGAGAACTTTGCCTTTAGTTGCTAAGCAACACCCGCAACTATTTATTCTACATGCCAGAAACATCTTTAAACACAATAGAATCCCAGTTGGAGTTGAAACCAATCCCCATGCATACAAACACCTTTGTCCAGCATGAATCTAACTCTAGGTTCCTTCTAGGCACAGGGACATTATATTGAGCCCACCTAAAACGGAACCTTTCTAATGTTTACCCTAACGTAAACCCCTTAAGACTACCTTTATTTTCCCAACAGTGGTAACATGGGACATTAAGATGAAAGAAGAACCCGGGCTCAAGATATTTGAAGAATTCTACTAAGCTGCGCAGTAAACTAAAAATGCAAAGCATGATGCTTAATTTAGCCAAGTCAAAGCCTTGCTAGAATCATCATGTTCCATAAAATGACTTAATCTGGAGGGGTACTCACTCCAGGGAAGATAAACAGATTGAGCTTCGTTTAGGCAAATAAATGTTTAGCCCTGAAGATTGATAATGTGGAATCATGCTGGCTATGGTACTTCAGGTGTGCCTTTCAAGGGAAGCCTAACTGGAAAAGAATTGGAAGATTTGAGATGAACAGTGATGCAACTAAAAAACATCCAAATGGAATAAAACCAGACTTTACTTAATGTGGCACAGGGCCATAACAAATAAAGTTATAAAGGAAGACTCCATAGCAACATCTTTGCTGCAGTGGATTGGAGAGAATTGGTCAGTCACTCAGAAGTTAAGCATGCAGGATTCATCATTGAATTGACAACCAAGATGGACTCCGGCTCGTAGGCAACAGATATTATTGTGAGTATATAATATTGCTTAGTGGTTTAATAAAGGTGTATCACATTCAGTAGCACCTCATTGATATCCAGAGACACCACCCTTTATACAGTCATAGAATTATAGAAGTCAAAAAGGACCATTTGGTCCATCAAGTCTTCTCGCACAATATCTACCATTAAAGAGGTACTAATCCCATTTCCCCGCTCAAAGTCATATTCCTAAATATTATGAAATTTCAGGTGCTCATCCAAATATTTTTTAAAGCTTTTAAGATTTCTGACCTCCACTAAACCAGGTAGAAGGTGTTACACATATGTGTAAAATGCACATGTCGCCACAAGAACTCGAAAGGAATGGAATGGGAAAATTGGCAGGTAAAAATGTTAGTCCCCCAACTTTCACAGAGGGTGTTCTAGTCTCCACGCTGGAGCTTCCGGAGAAATAATATGAACAATTGTTATGGTAGGACATTGGGAGCACCTCAGGGGAAATTCAGGGGATTATAAACTAATGTTTGTGCCAGAGAAAAACACCTTCTGCATGGGGAAGATTCTGGACAATGAATGAATTAAAATGTTCAGGCTTATTTCTATAAATAGAAATTACTTCTGAGGAGATATACACCTGGGCATCTCAAGCAGTGCACATTACATTCAACATGTCCTGAAATTAATAGGAATTCTATATAGAAATAATTATTTTATTTTCGATCTGATGTTTATTCTTAAAATCTCATAAACTGTGAGTTCATGACTGGTAAGAAAACTAGATGTGTCATTTGCTGAAGAGTTCCAGTTACTTCATACATTAATTAATAATATAGCAGTCATTAACATTCTGTCAACTTCTCAACACTGAAATTTAAATTTAAAAAAAAGAGGCGTAATATGAAACCCTGATGCCCTGATAATGAAATATTCTCTCAATACACTGCATTGAGCCGAACATGAATTATACACACATGTCACATTTACTCTGTTGTTGCCCATTTCCTTGTAGCTCTTTGCAACTTTGCAGAAAGTTCAATGTTATTTAAAATACAAAATGTGCCTCGAGATTTGCACCACTGGAGCGATGCTGCGTGTTTCAACTGATGCCACCTGTAACATGGGCCATCATGGATGCACAAGTGTGCATGCCGATAATGGAAAGTGCATTAGCCTGATAATTACAATTGATCCACGCCGTCCTGCACCCATCCCTTGAGCGAACAAAATCGTTCCGAGGGAATTTTTCCTAAGCAGAGCAACCACCATCAAGTCGAGGGTGATTCCCAGGTTGGCAAAGTCCTTCCATTAGAGCCACTTATTTACATGTTTAGAGTCACTTCTACCAAGGGAAGCTCCTACTTAAGGCATTACAAGGTTTTCAAGCAATAGCCTGGGACCGTCTAAAATGCATTGGCAACTGTGTTCCCCGATCGCAAGTTTGACTAGTCAAGTAAAAGAGGACAAGGAAATGTCATTCTATTTGAGCAGTAGCTAAGTAAATCAGATATCCCTGGATAAAACGAGACAGCCTACTGAAATCTCGCAAACATCCTTATCCTACAAAGGTTTGACTCTTCAGTTAGGCTGGCAGTTATTTAACTGAAACCAGAAACTGCTGGTTATTTTTAGGTTAGTTTGATCCTCAAAATGAGAAAATACCGCATTTAAATCAGAGTATTTTTCTTTTCAGACTGTAAAACGTTTATCTATTTTTAAGAACAGCTCTTCTCTTTTTGCTGTATGCTCAAATGAAATGGAACCTCAATGTGGCTGCAGGAGTATCCGTGTGAAATATCCACAGATGGAAAATAGAGATAGTGCCCGGACTTTTATCGGCTTGCCAGCCCCCTATTCGGGACGGGCGAGGCTCGCAGAACGGAATTCTCCATTGGCCTCTGGCGAGATTTTACGAGCTTCGCCTGAGCGAGGTCGTAAAATCCCGGCCAGTGTGCCCAATCTTCTTTGATGTGAGCAGCAAGTATCGCAAGTCTTCCAGTCCAAAGTGAACATTTGTCACATCATCACAATAACAATATTTTTGAATGTTAAAGTTTAAAGCTTATCCATTAGTGTCACAAGTAGGCTTTCATTAACACTACAATGAAGTTACTGTAAAAATCCCCTGGTCGCCTATTCAGGTACACTGGGGGAGAATTTAGCATGACCAATGCACCTAACCCTAATGTCTTTTGGACCATGGGAGCACCCAGAAGAAACTCACACAGACACAGGGAGAACGTGAATGTTGATATAATAATCTCTTGATATAAATTTCAAATTTGGAATTTGTGATTGGCATGTAAAAAAGAAAATCTGGTGGCAAGGTGCTGCTATGTACTGATGTGACAATCTATTGAGCAATGCTGTCGATAAAAACTTGAGTAAGACATCTGTAATTCTTCCATGGAGTAAGTTCTTGAGTGACATTGTCAAAGATCTTGGAGCATGTTGCCTGCAGCCCCTCATATGGTTTTAAGAAGGCCAGGGAAAATCAAATGAGTTGCTCAATTAATGTTAAATGGCCAGGCAAAATGATGCTGAACTTGCTTTACATCAAGGTAACCACTGGCAGATGGAATACTTTCTCAATTAGGACATCACAGCACAGTTTTCCCGATCTGATTTTCATAAAGGGCACATTACCAATTGGAAAGTTGGGTGGAAATTATGCAGCTGTAATTCTAATGGAACTCGTGTACAGATATGTACAATTGGGATCGACGTGATACCATAGTGAATGCACTTTTCCATCATTTCTGCAAATTTAGTACTGTTTCCATCTTTTTTTCGCAAGTGTTACATGGTTGCTTGGTGTAATAAAAACTAATAATTATTGTAAAGCAAGTGCTTTGGGGTATGACGGGCAGCACAGTGGCACAGCGCCAGGGACCCAGTTCAATTCAGGCCTTGGGTGTCTGTGTGGAGCTTACACATTCTCCACATGTCTGCCTGGGTTTCCTCCGGGTGCTCTGGTTTCCTCCCATGTGTGGGTTAGGTTGATTGCCCATGTTAAATTGCCCCTTGGTGTCAGGGGGAATTAGCAGGGTAAATGCATGAGGTTGTAGGGGTCAGGCCTGGGTGGGATTGTTGTCAGTGCAGACCTAAAGGGCCAAATGGCCCCCTTCTGCACTGCAGTGATTCAGTTAATCTATGGGGGCTATGTATTTCCCCTGCCCCCCACCCAAATGGTCTGTCACCAGCCACGCCGTCAAAACCTGACTGCCCTGCGTGGATAATATGTCGGGGACTGTCTTAATTGATTGGAAGTGGGACTTCTGCCCCCTTCAAGGAGAAAATACCAAATCTGATTGGCCAGCAGCTCTGTGGTCCCAGTGGTGCCAAAATTAATGAGTGACCACTCAAGGACTGGAAGCATCACCCAAAGAAGAAGTGTGCCAGAATTCAGGAACATCTGGGAATTTTGGACCGGCCTGTCTGGCACACCTGACTCGGAGGGATGACAGGTCTGTCTTATGAGGAGGGACTAAATTGGTTAGGATTATATTCACAAGAGTTTAGAAGAATGAGAGGGGATCTCATAGAAATTTATAAAATTCTTACGGGGTTAGGCAGAGTAAAATCAGAAAGAACGTTCCAGTGGTCAGGGAGTTCAGTTTGAAGATAAAGGCTAAATCTTTTAGAAGTGAGGTGAGGAGAGATTTCTTCATCTACAGACTGGTGAATGTGTGGAATTCACAACCACTGAAAGTAGGTGAGGCCAAAACGTTGTATGATTTCAAGAAGAAATTAGGTATAGCTCTTGGGGTTAATGGGATCAAAGGATAAGCAGGGAAAGGGGGGTGGGATCGGAATAATGAGTTTGATGATCAGCCATGATCAAAGTGAATGGCGGAGCAGGCATAAAGGTCCAAATGGCCTACGTCTGCTTCTAGTTCCTATGTTTCTATGAGAGAAAGGGGGGCTGGGGGAGGCATGAAGGGGAGTACAATCATTAAGGGAATGCCTCCGATTGACACAGGGGATTCCATAAAAGAGGTCACACCACCCCCCCCCCCCCCCCCCCCCCCGCCACCACCCCCCCACCCTCCCCACCCCCCCAACCACCCCCCGCCCCCCCCCCCCCCCCCCAACCCTTCCTACTTCCTGTCCGGCAGCTGCCCATGCAGTGAAAACTGCTGGGCTGCCTGTCCTGTGTCTGCTTTCCCCTGTTGCATGTGTTCTGGCACAGCAGAGGTGGAATGAGACCTTTAACTGACCACTAAGGGCCACAATAGTCCAAAGGATTGGCAGGATACCTGACACCTTCTCCGTCCATCGTGGCGTACAAGGAAGGTGTATGGAAAGACATCTTTAGATACGCTTGTGAAGGTTTATAAAATCCAGCCCTTGTTTGCTTGAGAACAAAATTTCGATTTCTCACTCATAAACAGCCAACAGCAACGTGAAAGGACTGTGCAATTTTATACCCTGGTGGATTCACAAAGTTGCGTGGGGATTATGGATTGCTTCCTACCCTGTCTTACAATGCTGCTACCAACATGAACAGGAAAGAATTCCACTTTTTAAATGTTCAATTTGTCTCGACAAAATTATGCAAATAACGCTCACTTTCCGGTAATTATCATCAAGCCTTCATCCTTAAGGCAGTCCATTTCACATTAATATTTATCTACTAAAGAGTAGTCCCAGAATGGGTCCTGTTTGATCAAAGCTATCTTCTGGAACTATGGCTCCTGGCACGTGTGCAGTCTCCCAGGACATCAGCTGAGTGCAAATATTGTGATGTGCTGACATCTACCTGAGTAATCACCAATGCTGCTGGCACAGAAGAGATATTCAGATGATTTAATTGTTGGGCATTGTGTATTCAACCTGGTTAAGGTTCCAAGGAATGTTGTATATTGCATGCTGCATAATTTTGCCCTGAAGTGATCCACAATCCATCAAGAGGATTTTTAATAAAAGTAGCAGAATAAAAAGTGCTAAAGAGCAGAACCCAAATGCTCACGGTGAAAAAGAAAGCTCCCATATCAGAGAGCTCCTTCCCTTAACTTGAAAGTGTAGCCACAGAATTGATAGCCTTTCTTGCATCTCCCTATCTGCTCTGCACAAATATACTTTTGCTTGTAATCTTTAAGTCTTCTAGCTGACTCACAATATCACCTTTCTGCCACTTAAGGTAATGTGGTAACGTCAGAATCCTGAGATTAATGTATTGCAGGCTTTGCCATCTGCACTGATGTGGTGATGGCCTGCGACTGCCTGTTTTCTAGCTATTTGAGGCAGTTGTCCCAAGTTCAACAGAAAATAGCATAATTTATGTCCACCCAGGAGAAGCCCTGGTGTTGAAGCATTATCCCTCAACTAGTGATCTAGACACTCAGAGCAAACAGTAAAAGGGAATAAATAATAAACTAGAATATATTGAGAAGGGTAGTTGAAGTGAGAGATCTTGGCATGCAAGTGCACAGGTCCCTAAAGGTAGCAATACAGATAGATACAGTTGTAAAGAAGGCACATGGAATACACTCCTTCGTTGCAGAGATATGGAATAGTAAAGTAGGGATGTAATGATGAAATTGTACAAGACACTGGCGAGGCCACAACTGGAATATTGTGTGCAGTTCTGGTCACTGCATTACAGGAAGGATTTAATTGCTCTGGAGAGGGTGCAGAGAAGATTTACTAGAACGTTGCCATGGCTGGAGAATTGTAGCTATGAGGAGAGATCAGAGAGATTGGTGTTGTTTTCCTTGGGATAGAGAAGGCTGTGGGGTGACATGATTGAGGTATACAAAATTGTGAGGGGTAGGGAGAGAGCAGATAGGAGGAACCTGTTTCCCTTGGCAGAGAGTTCAACAACTAGGGGTCATCGATTCAAACTAAGTGGCAGGAGGATTAGAGGGGACATGAGGAAAGTCCTTTTTACACAGAGGGTGGTGAGTGTCTGGAATTCACTGGCTATGTTGGAGGCAGAGACCCTAAACTCATTTAAAAAGTATCTGAAATGGTACCTTCAGTGCTATAAATTGCAGGGACATGGTCCATGTACAGGAAGACGGGATTAGAAAGGGCACCTGAGTGTCTTTGGTTGACATGGACAAGATGGGCCAAATGGCCTTCTATGCTGTATCTTTTCAATGGTCATATGGTTCTAAGAGCCGAGTGCCCATGTTTGAATCCTATCACAGCAGATGGTGAAATTTCAATTCAATAAAAGCCTGGAATTAAAAGCCTAATGATGACCATGAAATCATTGTTAATAGTTGTAAAAGCCCATCTGTCTCACCAATGTCCTTTAGGGCAGGAAATCTACCATCCTTCTACCCAACAATGTAACTCCAGATGCACAGCAATGAGGTTGGCTCTCAAATGTCCTCTGAAATGGAGGGCAGTTTGGGATGAGCAATAAATGCCAGCCCAGCCAGCAACACCCACATTCCATAAATGAATTTAACAAAGATTCTAGCCAACTGACTGTGTTCCGTACCAGCAGGTTAATATGTAGGCAACAGTATTTATTGTATCAGAATGCTTAAATTGGTTATATGGAAAAATAGTAACCCCAGAGTGAGAATAATTTAACTGGGGAAAAGCCAACTTCAGTGGGGTATGAACAGCTCTGGCCCAGGAAAATAGGAATCAAAGATCAACAGGCAAAATTATAACTGAACAATGGCTGCCTTTAATGAAGAGATCATTCATTAAATTGATGGTGAGGAGGTATTGGATTGGCTGTCTATGTTTAAATTTGATGAGGCATCAGGACTGGATGAAATGCATCCAACGATTTTGAGGAAAGTGAGAGCAGAAATTGCAGAAGCATTGGCCAGAATTTTCCAATCTTCCTTAGAGTCCAGGGTAGGGCCAGAGGAGTGGAAAATTGCAAATGTTTCATCCTTGTTCAAAAAACGGTTGCGAAGATAAGACAAGCAACTGCAGGCTAGTCAGTTTAACCTCAATGGTGGGGAAGCTTACAGAAATAATAGTTTGGGACAAAATTATTTGTCACTGGGAAAATATGGGGGTAATGAGGGAAAGTAACATGGATTTAAAGTTATGTTTAACTGCAGGTTCAATTCCCAGTGTGGGTCACTGTCTGTGTGGAATTTGTGATGTGGAGATGCTGGCGTTGGACTGGGGTAAAACAGGAAGATATCCCACAGAACCAACTTAAAGTCCAACAAGTTTATTTGTAGCAAATGCCGCAAGCTTTCGGAACAGGCTGTCCCTTCATCAGAGGCCGAATGCCCATGACCGTTATGACAACGGATGAATGAACACCGCTCGACAATCGCCAGGCAAGACTGTTTCCTTCCTGTTGGGGAACACTTCAGCGGTCATGGGCATTCGGCCTCTGATCTTCAGGAAAGCGTTCTCCAAGGTGGTCTTCACAACACACGACAGCACAGAGTCGCTGCGCAGAAACTTATAGCCAAATTCCGCACATGTGAGAACGGCCTCAACCCGGATCTTGGGTTCATGTCGCACTATCTGAACCCCCACAAATTGCCTGGAGCTGCAAAATCTCACTAACTTTCCTGTCTGGAGACAATACACACCTCTTTAACCTGTGCTTAAAGCTCTCTCCACTCACATTGTCTGTACCTTTAAGGATTGATTAGCTATAAAGACTCACATTCCAATCATTATGCATGTAAATTAAATTTGTGTCTTTGTGCCCTGTTTGTGATCAGAAGTCCCAGCCACCTGACGAAAGGACAGCATGCTCCAAAAGCTTGTGGCATTTGTGACAAATAAACTTATTGGACTTTAAACTGGTATTGTGGGATTTCTTTCTGTATGGAATTTGTATATTCTTCCCGTGTCTGTGTGGGTTTCCTCCAGGTGCTCTGGTTTCCTCCCACACTCCAAAGATGTGCGGGTTAGGTGGATTGGCCATGCTAAATTGACCCTTAGTGTCAGGGGGATTAGCAACGTAAACGCATGGGATTATAGGGATAGGGCCTAGGTGAGATTGTGATCAGTGCAGACTCAATGGGCTGAGTGGCCTCCTTCTGCACTGTAGGTATTCTATGATTGTCACTAACTTGCTTGTGTTTTTGATGAGGTAGCAGAGAAAGCCAATGAGGGTGACATTGATGTGGTACACGTGTATTTCTGTTGATAAGGTGCTGAGCAACTGACTTGAGAGTAAAGTTAAAACTCGTAGAATAAAAGAAACAGCAGGGACATGGAAACAAAACTTGCTGAGTGACAGGAAATAAAGGTTAATAACAAATGATTGTTTTTTCAGACTGGACAAAGTTGTATAGTTGAATTCCCAGGTTCAGTGTTAGGATCCTTGCTTTTCCTGATGTATATATAATGACCTGGACTTTACCGTAGAGGGTGCGATTTCAAAACTCAAAGGTGACACAAAATGTAGAAGCATTGAGAACCATGAAGAGGTTAGTTGTAGAACTTCAAAAGAATATTGACAGCGGTGGTGGTGGTGGTGAGGGGGGGGGCGGGGGGGGGGTTGGTGGGGTGGGGAGGGGGCACGAGGGGAGAGTTCACATGATGTGAGCGCAGAAGCAGTTGCATTTTCGCAAAATCTGGCACTACTTATCTCTTAACCTGTTTCTTATCCTGATGCAAAACTCATAATTATCCAATCCTGATGTTTACAATCTGCATTACATTCCTGGAAGATCCTAGCTGAATTTTGGTGAAGGGGAGCTGAGTTAAGCCAAGAAAGATCTTGTTTGATTGAGGTTCTTGAGATAGCCTGGATGGGGCCCAGTTTGCAGTGGCAGTTTTGCTGGTGAGTGGCCGCGTGGTGAGTGATACTGTTGATGTTGAGATGATAGCCACCATTATGAGTGAAATTTTGGGCAACGGTCTTGCTTCTTCGGCGCAGATTTTTGTGCTCATATTGGTGACTGCGAGATGTCCAAAAGAGAATGGATGAAGCAAAGAAGGGAATCCTGCCAACTGAGAGGGCAGTTTTGTTCGTGGTGTCTCATTGTTAGAAATTGTGCTGCATGGTACATCGTATTGAGACATTACCTTTAAGAACTTTTTTTTAAATCATGATTTCTTTGCTCATAGCTTCAGTTGTGTCATTGTTGCTGACTTCACTGGAAATATACTTCAATGCTATTTAAGTGGCTTAAATGGGGTTGTTTTTGTTTACTGTGGGATTAGTTTTATGATCCTGCATTGTTAGGAGGATGGTCATGTGTTCTTAGACAGGTTTCTTCTTCAGCTTGGAGCTGCAGGTTTAAGTTTTAGTTTTAGAAGGGACAGTAAGCTAAAAAGAAGTATTTTCTCTCTCTCCCTGCTGTTGGCTGAAAACAATATCTTGTTTTCCTGAAGGGTGAAAAATTGCAGTGGTTGAGGGCTGAACTGGAGTCTCTTTGGTGTTTTGGGAAGCTGTTTTATCTTCAGATTGTTCAGAGTGAATTCAGAGAACTGCAGGCTTCAACCGAAGGACTCAATTTCCAGTATCACGTGAGCATTAGTATGTGCTGTGTTAAATCTATGAAAAAGGTCTTTTGTTGATGGGATTGGTATTATTGGAACATTGCAAATATATTTGTTAAGGATTACAAATTTTCATGTTTTTTTTGTTTGTAATTGATAAAAGTTCTTGCTAATTTTCTTACTATACCGGCTAACTATATTCTTAAATGAACCTTGTTTGATAAAAGCTTCCTAGTGGGTCACTTGAATCATACTTGAAGTGAACATCTCATGTTTATTCTAGTCAAATTCAAGAATCAAAACTAATGATCTAGGTGGACTCCATAAACACTTTGGAGTTTCTCACCTGAACCATAGCAGTATATCTTGGTTAATTCAGGGATATGGGCCTGGAGAAGGAGTATTCGTGTGCCCGGTCTCCTGAGGAGTGCTAGGGATGAATTCCTAGCCGAATTTGAGAATTGGCTGCCACACTTTCACAATCTCAAATTAAGGACTTGTCATCTTGAGTTCAAGATGAACATGAAGCATTCAAAATGAAATTGGATTATTATGTGAAAAGGACAAAAAATGCAGGACTACAGGGAATAGACAGGGGAATAGCACTAGGTGAATTGTTCCTCAAGAGAGCCGGGACAAATATGAAAGCCTAAATGCCTTCCTTCTGTGATTCTGTAAGCCACACATCATCTTGATTTGGAACTATGTCACTGTTCCTTCATCGTTACTGGATCAAAATCCCGAAACTATCTTCCTAACAGCACTTATACTGTAAGGATTGCAGTGGTTCAAAAATGTGGCTCACCACCACCTTCTCAAGGACAATTAGGGATGGGAAACAAATGGTGATCCTATCAATGGTACCCACTTCTCATGAAAGGATTAAAAAAAAGATCTTGAATCTCTCCATGGGTTGAATTTTTCTTCATGATTCTACTGAGAATCAGGTGAGAAACTCCAAAGTGTTTATGGAGCTCACCGAGATCATTAGTTTTGTATCTAGAATTTGACTAGGATAAACATGAGATGGCTCAAATGGGAAGATTGTGCGCAAGGTATGTTCCTGTTCAATTTAACTGGAAATTGAAACAAAAAGATAGTTTTATTAATGTATTTGTCAAAGTTAGATTATTTATTAAGGGTCACTTGCTGATTACCATCTCCTTCCTTCTCTGGCAATCACTTTCTGAGAACTAAGTTCCTATCTTCTAAAGATTCTCCAAACTTTTTCCCAGGATTTTCATTGTTGGCAATCTTGGGTCCATCAGAACTCATCAGCTGAAAGGTAAAAATGTACGTGCCTTCTAACCTTGAAAGACAGCCCTTGCGATGTTCAAAAAGCATACTCTAGCTTACGGATTCATTCAATACTGAGGTTTTCGAAGTACCCATCAACCAAGTTAGCAATTAACTCTCATCACCTTCCTGAGGAATCAAAGTGCCTAAGACACGTAATTGCTTCAATAATATGTCTGAACTAAATGTCAACCTTATCACTGTGGTAAACAAAACGGGGAATGTTTTGACAAAGAGCTGGAGCGGCATCAACATGAACACATAAACAAGCCATCCCTTACCTGCTGTCACCCTGTGCATGAAAAAGAATGACTCCAGAAATTTCCGATAGGGCATCCCTTATCTTCTTCCCCCAGCCCCCATTTGTAATTTATCCTTGGCTTTGAAAATTGAGACGTAATCTGATCCCTGAGCTTTTGGTGACATTATCCAGTGAGGCGAACTTTCAAACACCGGGGATTGAGGCTTGTCGAGTTTTATGAATCACACATCAAGTCCCTGACTATTAAAAACTGATTCACACTCTGTCATTTTCAAACCACCTGCCCCCCCTGCATGATGTAATCAGAAGTGGCCAGATCAACTTACAATCCTATTCAGATCCACAGAGGAACTACAAAATGGAGCAAACACATCACAAATTTCATCAGTGATTTGTTTTCAGTGGCCTAGGACTGCAGCTACAAATCCTTTTAGAGTGAATAAAGAAACAACATTACAATATTTCAGACCTCTGTGCTGTTGGAATTTATTTTTATTTCTAAGTTTCCAGACTGCGTTATCCTGAATGCTTTTTTGTGACATTAAAGTAAAACTAATGGAAGCTAAATGAATTTGTTGGCCTGCAACTGGCCAGAATTCTCCATCATGTCATATTTGCCTCAGGTAACTCGCTCAGAGATTTTCTGATGTGACGGATTGTTTTAATGCGGTCTTTATTTGGTTTGTCTCAAGTTCACGACAGTTCCAAAGTGCTCTCCCAAAGATAAGGCAGCATCGCTAGGAAATTGAATTGTACAAAGCGCAGTTAGGAACTGTGCGAGTATAAGAGGCGTACCAGCCTTGTGGAGGCTAGTGCTTGGAAAGCCTTTCTTTCAGGGAGGAAGAAAGCTGCATATTTTCCCCACAATGAAGACATCACATACATGTGACGCAGTGCTACATTTAGCATGACGATGCATTTCATTGTGCCAATGGACCAAACATTGCGAGAAAAATTATGGCAAGTTCACAGTACAGGCCATTATTAATGCGCAGATCAGACAGCACGGTCCAGGAAGGGTGTTATGCATCATGAGTTATTAATCTTCAGAACTGCTTGATTTACACCACTCCAGCATTTGCTTAGCACAAACACCTTTAGGCTCCCTATTATTTTTAAGAGCTTGCTGAATTTACACGTTGCTGTCCATTAAAATTGTTGCACAAAGTTAGGGCTGGTGATTAAAAGCATTGTGCCCCTTTAACAACATAATCGTTGTAAATTCACTGCTGATCAATCCTTGAAAGCAAACAATTTGAACTAACTTCACTCCTCCACACAGTAAATTTTTATGTGTTTTTTTTCTAAATGTAACAGTTTCTCCAATATTTCCTTTCTATCCTTTCTTCCTCCCTCTTCAAATCCAATCGTTCTTGCTCCCTTTTTATTTTTCTGCCTGTACCTGATTTATTTCTAATTGCTGTGCGTTATTTTACCCAGTTTCACTGTCAATCCTCTGTTTCTTTCTCAATCCTTAATTCCAATTGGTTAAGGGCATACACCATTGGTCCCACAGTTCACCAAGGTCCCAGATGCCCCATTGCCCTCAATACATCCTGCACTTATAGCAAGTTATAGTGCAAATATCTGCTAATATGTAGGGTGCAGGAGAAATCTAACTCATGCATACATCATGAGCTTGCAGCAATATATAACTCGTGGTATTTTGAAGACAATTAAAAAAGTACTTTTCATGAAATCCTCTAAAATAAACAGTGGGGGTTGTTGTGACTTTGGGAAACAGTGTAAACATGTGATAGTGATTTCATAGAATCCCTACAGATCAAAGGCAACCATTCAACCCATCAAGTCTGCATCGACTTTTCAACAGATTATTTTACCCAGGCTCTCTCCCAAACACACCACTGTAACCCCACACATCTACCATGACTAATCTGTCTAACCTACATATCTTGGGTCATTCAAGAGCAATTTAGCATGGCCAATCTATCTAACCCACGCATCTTTGGACTGTGGGAGGAATCTGGAGGAAACCCATACAGACAGGGGACGTCCATGATTTAGCCAACAATTTTACAACTTTTCAGATTGGGACAGTTGGATCAATATTACCTGCTTTGCTTTATCACCCAAAGTCAAAGTTACCCCAAAGTCATCAGGGATTTTAATATTGTAATGTTTGCTGGCACACTGAAATTCCATTGATTGACTGTTAGTTATTTCTAGAAAAAGTCCAGCATCAATAGTGATGATTAAGCCTTTAGTATGAGTACTATCGCAAGCTGGTTTTTCATCAGGTGTCAGGAATCTGAAGTGAGGACTAGTTCCAGCTCCCAAACCTGTGCCACATGCTTTGGCCAAAAGGAGACCTTCAACCCTTCACTGGCTGAGTTGGAAGCTGCTGATCTGAAGATGGACAGTGAAAGAGACAAGTGAAGTTAAGTTTTTATTTAGCAAACAACAACTGCATGTCCACTTTTTTTGGAGGGTCAACCCAAGCAGCAGATGGTCAACAGCCTCAGTTGTGACCCAGCAGCCATTTATGGGTCAATTTTATCCAGGCACTCTCCCCCACCATATCCCCGTAACCTCACACATTTCTTCTGGGTGCTCTGGATTCCTCCACAGTCCAAAGATGTGTGCGTTAGGTGGATTGGCTATGCTAAATTGCCCTTTAGTGACCCAAGATGTGTAGGTTAGATGGATTAGCCATGGTAGATGCATGAGGAGTGGGAAGAAGCGGGGGTTTCCTTGCATTATCCTTTGGGCTACTCCACCCCTCCTACCCTAAATCCATGATATTGCTCTGCATGTGGGCTGCCCGCATCACCTGGTGGAAATGCCAGTTGGGGAGAGGCACTGTAATTAAATTTAGTTGGCTTCGACTGGCTGCTTGCTGCTTACGGCATTTGAAATGGTGTAGAGATCAAGTAGGGTACTGGGACAGATAATGATAGTGCCATGTTGTGGGCCTGCACACCACCCATTTGACTCCTGAACCCTTTTAAAACAACCACCTCACATATTACTTTCTGGGTCTGTGGTACCATTGTTCACAATTATATCCAAAAAGTGAAGGTGCAGTCTAATAATATACAGGCCACCTTCAAAAAAAATGGCTGCTATCGAACCTTAATCTCATCAGATTCCAGTTCTAAATCATCTGAACGATAATCTGAATCCCTTGAATCAATTATTAATTTGTGACCACTCCCATCCATCTAGAAATAAAATGAAGGAAATACACTGAAAATATATTTTCCCACGTACAGGATGACATTCGGAAAGCGTCCCAATTGCTTTCAATGGAAGAGGGAGGAAGTTGAAGAAATTCAAATAGTAAGATTAAAGAAAAGAACAAAAAAAATCCAGAGTTTTCCCAAATCATTTTTTTCCTGATATCCCAAGTGATGACAACCTGAACCTATAAAGACAATGGGTGAAAACACATGGTCATGGCAACAAGGGCTTGGGGGATGAGAACAAGTCTACTTTTACCACTATCTTAACAGTCTGTTGGAGCTCTCTCACTGTTATGCCGGCATTGCATTAACAACTGTGCCATGTGAAAGAGTAATGACCAATATGGCAGCTTCCCCTCTAACACTGGCCTTGTCATATAGTTTAGGCACTTCCATCAAATGACCCACGCCATACAATGGGGACAAGTGTTTATTTTCTGTTGCTTTCATTTGACTTGCATTTCCGGCATCATTTTGAGGCACTGGTTGCCAGGCATGATGTCTTCCAGTGTATGGACTTTGATTGGAGTCCTCAGTTGATGCTAATGTGTGGGAATATTGTGGCAAATCCTTGAGCAGAATACTTTTTGATTAGAACAGTTCAGATAAATTGTGTGCTGTTGGAAACATTATTTTCTTCATCCAAGTGATCCCAATTCAACTTCGCTGTGAACTCTTTCCTGTTTCCAATGCCTGGCTAATCATGTCAATCACAAAGTGTGGAGTGCAGTGAAGCCTAACCACATTTCACAAAGATTATTTTTGCAGCCATAAGTTGATCTCAACTGTATTTATGTCAATACTAATAGGTTTTGTTTAATACGGACTATCTGATAAATGAAGGAAATGCAATTTTCACATCATTTCTGCTTTGGATTGGTTCAGCTGAACAGCAAAGAACAAACAAAGCAGAAAGCAGTCACCCTTATCAGAATCAGTATTTGGAAGACCATCTCACTGTACCATGCAGTAAAAGGAACATTTGCACCTGTTCTCCCTGGGCTGAATGTTCGGGGCCACCTGTGGGCAGAAGAAGAGGTGGGTGGACCAAATAAATTAGAGCACCATGTTAGAGGTGATGTGCCTATATGCCAGCCCACCCCCCCAGCCATAATTTTATGGAGGTGGGGGGGGGCACCAGGTGGGCTCCCCACCCATGGCCGCTTGAGCACCTTAAGTGGGCAGTTAGTGCCCTATTTATGGCCTCATCTTGCCACCATTCTCAACTTAACAGGCAGCAGTGAGTGAGGCCTGTGCTCAAACTAGTCAGGTAAAGTTGGGGTGGGGAGGGGGTGAGAGGGTGGGGGTGGTGGGGTGGAGAGTGGGTCAATGCCTTCTTCCTTGTCTCCAATCGATTTGCCATTTATGCTGGAGTTCTGGGAGCCCACCATCAGCAGATAGTGTATCCCTATATCCTATTCCCAGTTGCTAGCCAACTTCAAGGCTAAAGGAGTCATGACAATGGAGTAGAAAGTTCAGAAAGAATAAAATATGGTTATTCTCATCGACAGCTTTGAAGAAGCTCAGGTGCAGATCATGTGTCTCGGATACAGAGGCAGGTGATGAACAGATTTAATATAGAAAAGAAATAATTTTTGAAATTACAGGAAAAGCAACACATTCAACACTGTGATTTTGGAGACTGTTTTCAACTGCAATGAATTGGAACTAAGTGCCAAAATTTAGGAGCATAACTACAGGAGTAAACCTTCCAGCTTTTCATGGCTGATCTCTATCTTAATGCATATGACACAGACTTATTTAGTATCTGTGGAGTCACGAATGATGCTGAAAATTGTGCAATCATCAGCGGATATTCCCGCTTCTGACCTAATGATGGAAAGACTATTGCAAGTCTGGGAGTTCCCTTTGAGGCCAGAGGTGCCCAATATTATTATGTCACAAAATACGCATCATATTTGCTTTGGAACTTCTTCCAAGATGGTGCGGAGGTCTGCAACCATCTCACATGGGAACTGATGTCTTCAGTGGCACTGTTATTTGAGGAAGCTGACTCTTGGCTGGCTGAGGTTATTGCCTCCTTAGGTAGTAATGTTGACACTTCTTCCATAGGGAAAGTCAATGATGGACAATCCATTCCAGGGTCAGTTAATAGTTGGACATTATTTACAGCTTTAACACTCACCAGGCAAGGCAGTGAAGTCTCCCCTGTGACCCAGGGACTTCATCATTGATGAACCACCTCAGAAATGGGGCAGCTTTTTACCTGCACTTAAGTCCTCCAACCCAAACATAGCCCATCTCCAACTCTTCACCACTCAGGTGGTTGTTCCTCTGGCTCTTAATCTAGCCTACCCCCCATGACGGAAAATCAGAAGTTTGGGTAGCCATTTTTAAAGGTTAGAGTCACAGAGATGGGATTGTTCCCATCTCTTCACACTTCTGACCCAGAAGTGTGAAAATCTGGGCCAATTTTTCAGAACTTTCACACCCTGCTCATCCCTGAACTTGCCTCCAATGACCTGGGAAAACTCGATCTATTGACTCTGATTCTCTCTCTGCAGATGCTGCCTGATCTGCTGAGTATTGCCAGTAACTTCTGTTTTAATTTTTCACTCATTATACATCTTTGAGTCACAGCTGTTTTCACCAGTAGCTGAATGCTACTGAAGTGTGTATCTGCAGCAAAATCGATTGTATGGTCTACTGTCCCACAAAAATCAAAATGTAAAAAGGGTGCTTTAATATGCAAGTTACAATTTTAAAATTCTAAATCACGATGGTAACCAAATCCACAGTCTAATGGTTTCATCAATCATCTTAGAAATGTAGGGGGAAGGAATGAATTCAAACTAAATTTGAATCAGATAGTAACAGAAAAATAAATAATTTAAATTGTGAATGGTAAAACATGGCAAGATTTCTTGATGAGGATAAAACTTGATTGGGTAAAGGAACGAATAGGACCCATTATCAGCAAGTTTTAAAAAAAGTGAATACCTTAATTTAATTGAGAGACAAGCAACACAATTTAAATATTAAAGTTAATTACTGAGGATGCTGGAATCTGAAACAAAAACAGAAAATCCCAGCAAGTCCAATGGCTTGCTGGAGAGAGAGAGCAGAGATAAAGTTCCAAGTCTGTCTCACTCTTCATCAGAGCTCTGACAAAGGGTCACCCAGCCTCGAAACGTTTAGGTCTGTTCTCTCTCTACAGATGCTGTCGAACCTGCAGAGATTTTCCAGAATGTTCTCTTTTTGTTTCAGTATAATTTAAAACTGCTCCTTCATTGTAAGAAATGTCACTCGTGCCAGTTTCTGTTGAGACTTCCTTTTAATTTTCAACTTACACACGTTAGCTTTAGCAGGACATGTAGAAATCCATCGACAATGGCAAAATGTGAAAGAAATTTGTGATCAGAGGTGGCTGCATGAGACGACGGTGAAGAAAACCAGCAGCCTGGGCTTTTCTTTTCCCTGAGATGGTAATTTAGCTTTCAATCCTCTCCACTGCAATCCTTTCCATCCTCCGGTTCAGTGACAGCAGTCATTTCTCAGTCCTGCTATTCAACTTAACCTCTCTGTTATATGTGAAGGAAAAAGTAAGTGAATATTGGAAGAAGATTTATAGGCTAATAAACTATAAGCTGAAAGGTACACCGAATGAAAGAAGATGCAGCCATACATTGCAGATGAATTGATATGAAGAAATGTATACTGTCCAACCATATAGATATACATATTCACACACAGGACAGAATGTAAGAGTTAGTACAACATGGATTGATTTCCTTGTGCGAGTGAAGCTTGATAATTCATGAGTTACAGTCTGGTTCACAAGAGGAAATCAATTTTATATCCTGCTGACTCTCAGTGTATCTTTTGTGTGGTATATCTATATCTGTATGTATTCATGTGCATGTGTTTATATATATTTCACATGTATATTTTATTAAGTTACGTACTGCATCATCTATATGGGTAAGTCCAGGCATATGCATGCCTCATTCTTTTTTAGCAGCATTTTCCCTGTACAACATGCGTACATTATACTTACCTTTTACTGTGTCCATGGTATTTTGAAGCATTTTGCTCTATTTTTGATTGTATATGTCCTAATGCCTCCTCTAAGTATCCTCTCTGCATGCACAAAATAATCCTTTCGTTTTATAATACCTTTCATATGAAACCGTGGTACAATGTCACACATAATAAATTGTGTTTTAAAGTTCAGTTACTGTTACTCTACATATGAATTTAAGCTATTTGGCTACAAAGGTTCAATGCCCATAAATGGAATTGTCTGTCACATACACAGACTCAGATCCAGATTAGCCTTTGCTACAAATAATGTGGGCAAACCTATCCTAATACTGAAAAAAACTATGAAGAGAACTGAACAGGTGGCACGATGGCAGAGTAGGCAGCACAGTGGCACAGTGGTTACAATACCAGAGGCATGGATTCAATTCCAGCCTCAGGTCACTGCTGTATGGAATTTGCACATTCTCCTTATGTCTGTGTGGGTTCCCTCCGGTGCTCCAGTTTCCTCCCACTGTCCAAAGATGTGCAGGTTAGGTTGATTAGCCATGCTAAATTGCCCCTTAGTGTTAGAGGGACTAGCAGTGTAAACAGGTGGAGTTAAGTGGAGAGGGCCTGGGCGGGATCGTGGTCGATGCAGACTTGATGGGCCAAATGGCCTCCTTCTGCACTGTAGGAAGTCTATGATTCTATGAATTGAGAATGGGGTACATTGACAGGGCAGAGTCCTCAGCAGGTATAAAACAGTTAAATGCCACTTTCTCTGTGCGTGTATGTGGCATGAGGAGTGGCAACTGAGTACAGCAGTAAAATGGTGTACATGAATGCTGAAAATCTGAAATAAAAACAAGCGTTGGAAATTCGGCAGCACAGGCAGCATCTGGGGAGAAAGAAACAGGATTAAAGTTTCATGTCAATGGTTTTTCATCAAAACCATTCAATGGGAAGTTTCACAATTATGTAATGACCTGATTAGGTTAAGAGTCACGAACCTAGAAAGTAAGACATGCAGCACCCTTTATTTAGGCAGCACGGCAACTAATGATCCCAAATGGCTGATTTGATCTCCAAGCATACATATTTGATTGAATTACGATGCTTAATGACTAGCTAAAAGAAGGGGCCTCCCATTTAAGTTGGAGACAAGAAGAATTTTTCTCCCCAGGCAGTATGAGTCTTTGGAATTCTCTTCCACAGACAGTATTGGAGGCAGGGTTGTTGCATATATGTAAGACAGAAGTAGATTCTTGGCTAACAAGGGAGTTAAGGTAAGTGCAAATATGGAATTGAGAGCATAATCAGATTAACTATAATTTTATTGAATGGCGAAGCAGGCTCAAGGGGCCAAATGGCCTACCTCTGCTTATAATTTGTATATTTGTAAATATTTTCATGTCAGAGATAGTGCTAACATTAGGTTTACATGCCACAATCACTTGAAGGTTAAAACCATTTATGCAGATGGGAGTCATCTTACAACCTTCTTTAAAAGAACTCCAAGTGTCCAAATGATAGGTACTGTGTTCTTCCATATTTGAAAGAAAAATACAATTTATGAAGATGTGGTTTTTCCAGTACATGAAGGCACCCTAACCCTTTAAAGTACTCAGAGGTTAATTATTGCTTCACTGCCTTTGACTGGCAGGGTGGCAAAATGGTTAGCACTGCTGCCTCACTGTGCCAGGGACCCCGGGTTCAACTTTGATTTCGGGTCACTTTCTATGTGGAGTTTGCATATTCTCCCTGTGTCTGTGTGGGTTTCTTCCGGGTGCTCCAGTTTACTCCCAAGTACTAAAGATGTACAAGTTAGGTTGATTGGCCCTGTTAAAGTAACCCTACTGTCAGGGGATTAGCATGGTAAATACGTGGGATTACGGGAATAGGGCCTGGGTGGGATTGTGGTTGATGCAGACTTGATGGGCTGAATGGCCTTCTTCTGCACTGTAGGGATTCTATGATTCTGTGACTACTGTTTGACTTCTAAGCTTTTTTGGTTTGGTTGCCATTGCACTGCTATTTAAGCTGGCCTTACTGATTGTCTAGTTACATGGGTGATCTTGCTGGACAGTCTCATGCTGGACATGATTTAGACAAGCCATCAAATGAGAGAAGGGGGGAGGAGGACACCCTATTGGAGGTCATATCTACAGAGAATAGGCACAGATGCTGAATTTTACTGAGAAGCAATGCATAAGGCTCCATTTTCTGAGAAGGTTCTTACTGAGCTTTGTCAGTTATTGTAGCCAAAATTAATCAGCCTGATACTGCAGTCTTGCTTGTGATTGGCAATGCTCTTGGCACTGTCAGTTTTTATGCCACAGGGTCCTTCCAGGCAGTAACATTTGACATCACCAACATATCATAGTTCTTAGTTCACTAATATAATCAAAAGTTCACTAAAGCTTATTACATAAGGAGATAATAGTTGCGTCGATGTTCCTATTGATAATGAGAAGCAGGACAAGATGGACAATATTGAACAGAAGTTGTAGGCGTCTTAGCCACTTGGCAAGACCCTGGTCACCTCCTTCTGAGAAGATCTGCTGAATTAAATGCCGATCAGCACTTTACTGGGCAGCAGCAGGACTACCATGGGATCAAGAACTCTGGGGACAGAAATCCTACCTTCCAAGAGCTGTTGATCAATCAGAGGTTGGCAGCACTGTATTGCTCAGCAGTGCTAGTGTTGAATAGTGGTTCCTGCCAACAAGGTAGCCACTGGGACTCAGGATTGCCAAGGGACCCAGGCCACAGATGAGAGATGGGGTGCATGGGTTAGGGGTTACAGAGGAGGGAGGAAGTGGATGGGGCAGGTGGAGATATGAAGGAGGAGTTGGTCAGCAGCAAGGACAGGGAGTCTGGCTGTCAGTATGTCCTCTCCCTTTCCTATGCTAGGCCCTTTGATCAGGCACTAAGTGCCCTTGAATGAGGGACCACTCATCCACTCCACACCCTCTGAAAACCTGCAAACAATCCCCACAGAATGTATTACTCATCTTCTCTGTGGTGAGGTCCCATCCACTTGTGAATATCAGTGAGAGTGGGAGGAGGGACTTGAATGGACATCCATTTGTCATGCAAAGACCTCAATTAGTAATGGGTCAGGAAGCTCATCCACATGCTTTTCCACCACAAATTTTATCTGGGCAAAGGCGGGAGTGTGGCATGGTGCCCAACCCCACTTCCTTACCCAATTTAATGTGACCAAACCTGCCTTGAGGAAGGGCATTCAATTTTGCCTTTGGTTTTACCCTCATGGTAGACCTCCCTATATTGTAAGATGTAATTCAGAGTATGCACATTGCCCTGGTCCACATCAGCACTCCAGAGTATTTATCAATCACAAGCAGTTTCACTCCCCCAACATCAATTTAAAACTACACAGACAACTATGTGCTCGCTCCCCTAACATCAATCTCAAACCTCTCATTTCCTTCTCATACTTTGTGCTGCCTTTATCCAAACCAGATGTCCAAGTTAAGGGCTGGCTATTTTACAACAAGAGTTATCCCCTCTGGGCATGGCTCATGACTCAAATTAGAAACACACATCCAATTTCTCAATACCCGTAAGGCATGTCACCCTCTATCAGTGTATTCAGACACACTTCCATTGTTGTTACCATTCCAAAGAGCTTTGAGGTACATCCCTGCACGGATGCCCAAATTTACGGTCATCTGCTGCTTGCTCCCACACTTTGTCACGATGTCGGAGCCACCTGCTAAGCAACAAATTCAGGAGGGGAAGGAAGAAAAGCACGAGAAGAGGCAGGAATCAAAAGATCCCCTTTACAAACTTTCAAATGAGTTTATCAACGAACATGAGTTTATCAACAGAATTAATTCTTCAGTTCCTCATGCACCAACAGCCCCCTACCCAATACCTCTTGTTATAAACTCTCATCACAGTGCCTTCCTTTACTCCACATTTATTGGCTGTCCTCTCACTTCCGTGCAAACATAATTCCAACATTAAATCTAGAAATAAAGCCAAATTCATCAAATAAATGATCCAAGCCTTTACAGAAAATATAACCTTTTGCATTCACTTTGTTCCCATTTTTTCTGTTCTTTCACCTCCTCAGTGCTCCTATGAGGCGCTTTTACAGGGGAGGGGATGGATTCGTGGTATTACTGATCGATTATTAATCCAGAAACTCAGCTAATGCTCTGGGGACCCTGGTTCGAATCCCGCCACAGCAGATGGTGGAATTTAAATTTAATCTAAAAAAATCTGGAATTAAAAATCTACTGATGACCATGAAACCATTGTTGGGAAAAAAACAACTGGTTCATTTCAGGGAAAGAAATCTGCTGTCCTTATCCACTCTACATGTGCCTCCAGAGCCACAGCAATGTGGTTGACTTTCAGCTACCTTCAGACAACTAGGGATGGGCACTAATTGCTGGCCAGCTATTGACACCCATGTCCCACGAATGAATAAGAGTTAAAACATTGGTCATAATTTGGAAGGTGGAAGGCAATTAAGAATTCATTAAGGACACTCCAGACGTCTGAGCGGTCAGCCACAAGCAGCTCTAGGTTCAGACTGCTTTTTCTTTACTGGGACTGCAGCAATCTGGACTAGGGCACCAGCAAGAGCACGGGTGAATTGTCTGGGGTGAGAGCAAGAATGCTGTCATCCTGATAAAGAATAGCAAGTTCCTCTCCAAAGAGTCAAGGCCACCTTCCTTGGCAGGTAGCCCAGTGCTCTTCATGCTCTGCTGGAGTGCTCAAGCAGTGTGAAACCCTGGAAACCCTTTTCTACAGAGTTCCACAGAACCAAGTTGGCAGCTGTTTGAGCTTCCATACCAGGTCTTCCTGCAGTGATGGCAGTTGGCAGATTCATTATATGGTGTCTCATAATGTTCGGTTACATTGTGTTGCTGATGGAGCTGATTAGTCATTTCACACCGGAAAAGGAATGTGAACAGTGGATACAAAGTTGTTAATAGTGCTGAGTATGAAGGCTGAGACAAAGAACATTATGAGCGGCACAATGGTATAGTGGTTAGCACTGTTGCCTCACACTGTCAGGGACTCGGGTTCAATTCTGGCCTTGGGTGACTGCCTGTATGGAGATTGCACATTCTCCCCATATCTACGTGGGTCCTGCGGTCCAACGATGTGCAAGTTTGGTGAATTGACCCGTGGTAAGTTCCCTTAATGTCAGGGGGGCTGGCAGTGTAAATACATGGGATTACGGAGAAAGGACCTGGGTGGGATTGTTGTTGGTGCAGACTCGATGGGCCCAATGGCCTCCTTCTGCACTGTAGGGATTCTATGACTCTATGATCACACAATTCACCGGTCTATTGAACGGAAAGGCTGTAGGATGAGGTCTTTGTCTTTTGAACACAACATCTCCCAGCCAATCACTTTAATAGATAGCAAGCTGTTATCTGCCAAGCACAGAAGCAAGAGTTCCTCGAGAATATTTGCCAGCCCGAACAGGCAATCACAAGAATCCATTCAGAGTGAGCAATGCATCAGGATACATGTGTCCCCTATCTCGCAGAACCGCTCCCATGAATGAAAGAATTTCAAGGCTAACCATTAAACAGACAATCAGAGGAGATGAATGTCCCAACAGAATACCATTGTTCCTGAATATATGGGTGTCCAGGGTTCTGAGAGTCAGAAGATTTTCATGGCTAATAAGTACTTGGGGAACATAACAAGGAGAGAGGGAAATGCCATATTGTTTCTCCACAAGCTGGGTTAATGTCCAAACAGCCAACCACAAATTATCACAGCTGAGCTTGAAGTTTGTTCAAAATATAGCTATTCAAAGGTGTAGGTTCGCCCCCTCCCCCGCTTCATTTCATTTAAGGTTTATATTGAGTTTCGTTTGCTTCATTCAAGGACACTTGATTGTGGTGACAGTTTGTTGAATAGGTAGGTGCCAACAATCACTCATTTCCAGAACAGCCATTCAGATCAATGTCTTGTCACTCAATCACTTAACTGCCATTATTCTCCCCACCTCCACAGTCTTGCAAAGCACAAGAGGCTAAACTTAAACTGTGACCTCTATTTTTCACAATACAGAGGTGAAGCATTGCACAGAAATGCAACATAGCAAAAATGTTAAACTGAGAGTATAAAATTCCGACTGCACACTCAGGAATTGCATCTTGAATAGTCAGCAGGATGGTGTTGAATGGAGCACTGGGTATCACTCCGGGAGAAAGAGGAAAAAGAAGAAGTGTATGAGGGGCACCTTGCGGTTTAGTGGATACATGCAACACGGAGTCAACACCTCTCATAGCCTCAGAATGTCCCATAACACTCCAAAACCAATCATATTCTCTGAACAGTAATCACTGTTGTCCTATAAGGAAATTTAGCAGCAAATCTGAACAAAGCAAGGATTGTAAACAACAATGACTAAGTGACCAGTTGAATTGTTTTGGAGGTGCTAGTTGAGGAATTATTTTGGCTAACATACCAGGAGTGGTCCTCTGCATTTCTCTACAGAATGCCATGGAATCCATAACACCCATATAAGTGGCTATCAGAGCCTCATGTTATTATCCCACATTCAGGACTTCAGGTGTAAAGCTACAAGGAGAGATTAGACAAGTGAGACCTTTATTCATTCGATTTCAGAAGGTTTGAGTGGTGATCTTATAGAATTCTACAAAATATTTACCGGGAAGGACAGGGTGGCCAGTTTCTACTAGTTGAGGGCTTTAGAACACAGGGCCATAATCTAAAAATCAGGAGAGATGTTAGAAAACACTTCTACACAGAGAGAGTGCTGGAGATTTGGAATCCTCTTCCTCAAACAATGGTGGAGGCTATTCAATTGTCAGGGTTAAGTCTGAGGTAGACAATTTTTTATTGAGCGGGGGTATCAAAAAATATGGGCCTAGGGCAGGTATATGGAGTTAGGCCACACATCAACCATGTTCTTATTGAATAGGGAGTGAGCTTGAGGGGCTGAATGGCCTACTCCCGTTCCTATGAAAGATAGCACTCCTAACAGTGGAGCACTTCTTCAGTATGTCACTAGAGTTAAAATACCAGGGTGAAACTTGACACCATAACCCTCTGATTTAAAGGTGAAACTGCTGCCACTATGCCAAGGTCAACACCTTAACATTTTTTCTTTGCTGAACATTCATCCGCTCAAGCAACGGGAGAATCTAGTACCGATGAACCTCTTGGCCAGTATACCATAATGGCCCAAATTTTGCAGTCGTAGTGACAATGGAACTGTCAATGCTCATCATCAATGTACCTCCAAAACTGACTGACAGCAAATTCTGGAATGTCTACATGCACAGTTAAACACAGATCCAGTAGTGTTGCTGTCAGTGATTCTATGCGTCCTCATAGGATGCACTGTCAAAAGCCCCCCAGTTTGCAATCAAGCAGAAATCATTGAATTGGCAGGAGCTTACCCTTTTACCCTTTTACCTTAGCAGCAAAAACCCTTGAAAAGGTACATCATGTTGGATGAGGTCAACAGAATGCTGAATTCATAATTAGTACTGAATAGTCTCATTGACCCTCAAAAGTAATTGTAGTTTTATGGAATATCCAACTTCTCCATTACGATAAAACTAATTCTCATTTTTAATATTCTTAATGATATTTCAGCTCATACCTTAATCGCGCGTGTACATCCCAATCAGTTATTTCACCCTGATTGGTTAATTTTGAGTGTGTTGCGGCATGCCCCTATAAGAGAATGGGTCTGGTGACCCAGGACTCAAACTCCACTCTGGGTGGAGCTTGCCTCGCCAGTCTTGGGCTGAATGTCCTACAGAATAATCGTGTTAGTAAACAGTCCCAATTAGTTTATCCCAACTTAACTCACAGTCTTTTATTAATCCATAATTAGACCTCATGGATAATAGTTATCTCTGAGCATATTTAAAAGTAATTGGCTGTTTACCTGGCTTGATGCTTTCACTCTTTCTCGAGACCTGCTTGACATGGTGACAGATTCAAACCAATATCGAGAAAGATGGTCTCCATACCGCACAGATCACCAGATCCTTGTGGGCCGCTTTCCTCAAGGTCATGAATGCCATCACTTTGCCACAGACTGTGAAATCCAATCCAATATAACTTGCTATAGAATGTAATATTATGCAGTAAAGATCAGGAAGATTTTCAATTCCAACTAAGAAACATAGAGAATAGGAGTCAGCTATTTTGCCCTTCAAGCATGCTCCGCCCATTCATTTTGATCATGGCTAATCATCAAATTCAATATCTTGATTCCACCTTCCCTCATATCCCTTGATCCCTTTAGCCCCAAGAGCGATATCTTATTTTCTCTTGAAATCACACAATGTTTTGGCCCCAACCACTTCCTGTGGTTCTACACATCTCCCACTCTCTGGGTGAAGAAATTTCTCCTCATCTCAATTCTAAAAGGATTATCCCTTATCCTCAAACTATGATCTCTAGTTTTAGACTCTCCAACCATCGGGAACATTCTTGCTGAATCTACCCTGTCTAATCCTGTTAGAAGTTTTTAACTTTCTATGAGATCCCCCTCACTCTTCCAAACTCCAATGAATACAATTCTAACCAACTTAGTCTGTCCTCATATAACAGATCTGCCATCCAGGAATCAGTCTGGTAAACCTTTGCTGCACTCCCTCGATAGCAAGGACATCCTAGCTCAAATGGGGACACCAAAACTGCACACAATACCCCAGGTGAGTCCGCAGCAATGCCCTATACAGTTGCAGTAAAACATCCCTATCCCTATACTCAAATAGCTGTTTATAGCTGACACAATAAATTGAGAAATTTCAATTGGCCTCACTATCTTTGGACCAAGGAGCAATGAGGTGGTTCTCGTAGCTGTTTGCTATCTAATGAAGTGTGCATTTGTCTGGCATCAGACTAAGGCAAAATTGGACTTTGGTTTTGTGCACCCACCCTTCCAAGTCAAGACCTCATGAAAAGCTGCCAGAACAGGCTGTCAACGTGCTTGGAACCTTACACTCTTACGAATCACCACTTCCATGATAAAAGAAAGGTAAAAGAAGAAAATTGTAAAGAAAACCAAAAGGAAAGGCCCTCAAGTTACTTTTCGATGTGCCTTCAACATACTGCTGGGAACCTGCAGGTCGTTGATGGCTACAGTAAAAGATGTCAGTACGAATTGAAATACAGGTTAATGCTGTCCTGAAGACATGGCGATTAAATCTACACGCTCATTCTCACACTGGTAAAATAGGGAACAGAGGATAGGCTGGTGACTTCCGCCTGCACTAGTCGGTAAAACAGTGATAGCTAATCTGCAGCCTTGGGAGACAGTGATATTAATGACCCCACGGGAGAAAGGATAGACTGACCTGGAACGTTAAGAGAAGCTTGCTGTGTTATTGAGGTAGCCTGAAGTATTTGTCTGCAAACATGTCAAAGTGGCCACTGTCTCTGTCCTGATCGGCGGCCTCATGGAACGACAAAGAAAGATAGAAAGACAAAGCTTTTGTTTCAATGTCATGAATAATACTTAAGAAAAGAGTGCACTACTTTTAAAGGCTAACCACTCTGACAAGCTGATACATATAGGAGATTGGGCAATTTTAGCAGAGTAAACAGAATATGTGAGACTTGTTGTCTTGATTTCTCCACTTCTGCACAAAAGGATACCAAAGTAAATAAAACACATTGATTTTTAAATCTTTCCCTCAAGTCATCATCCCACAATTGATTTATCAATATGTATGGTTGGATGGGGAGAGAACAATATAACGTTTGACTCAGAGAATTTGCATCATTTAATTTGTAATTATTTCTGAATTAAACAGTGCCATTGAGGATACAGGAACAATTTAGTGTTAGGTGTGTCTTTTCCTGCTACTCTAGATGGCATTTTAATATTCTTTATCGTTATTATTCTCGTAAAATGCATGGGGGCGCGGTAAATCAGATAACCCCCTGAAATGGGTATGTGAATTAGAGGTGATTAACCTTTATTTACTCATTGTGATGCAGATAGTATGTTAAATTGGCGCTGCTTGCTATTTTAAATGATTGCTGTGCGCAGCCAGCTCTACCTGCAATTACTGACTGCATGCATCAGCAGGGGTAGCTAGCATTGCTAAAAGGGAGCCTGCACCTCTTACAGTGGAGGCACCTTATGACTGCAAGAAGTGCAGGAGTCATCTGTGAAGCAAATGTGTGCTGTAATATTTTGAGGAGCAGCTATATTTGTGAGCGATCGAGCATCAAGATTTTTCTCACAATACACTGGATGTTTTGGTACAAAATGTGGAAAGACGGAAAGACATCTTGTAACTGTGTGGCATGGGGGTGTGGGCAGGAAAATTTCCCAGTGTGTATTAAAAAGCCAGTGGAAGTTAATATCAGAAGTGTAGCTCCAAGAATTTGCACGCAGGGCAGAAAAAGGTTTAGTACTCAGTCCATGTTATCAAGGTAACTGAGTGCACCTTCAAATGGCAGATTCCAACAGCTGCTAATTTTAATACACCCACCTACCAGCAGTCTCAGTCAATCTGTACTTAATTCATGAGCTTTCTCTTGCACCCATAAATCATAGAGAGCACATGTTGGCAGCTGTTTAGCCATGATAGTCACTATGGGATCTTATTGTATGAGGTCTTACTGAATGAGATATTACTGTTTGAAGTCTTTCTGCAAAAGACACTGGTTGGACTTCAGCTGGTCTACTGTTCATAGTTCTGGGTGCCATACTATAGGAAGGATGTGAACATACTGGAGAGAGTGCAGAGGATGTTGACAAGAATGGTTCCAGGGATGAGAAACTTCAGTTATGAAGACAGATTGGAGAGATTGGAATTGTTCTTCTTGGAGAGATTTTGATTTGATTTATTATTGTCACATATATTGGTATACAGTGAAAGGTATCGTTTTTTGTACGCTGAGGAGACAAGTCGTACCATTCATAGAGAAGGAAAGGAGACAGTGCAGAATATAATGTTACAGACATAGCTAGGATGTAGAGAAAGATCAATTTAATATAAGGTAGGTCCATTTAAAAGTCTTATGGCAGCAGGGAAGAAGCTGTTCTTGAGTGGGTTGGTACGTAACCTTAGACTTTTGTATCTTTTTCCCCAAGAAGAAGGCGATTGGAGATAAGAACATAAGAACATAAGAAATAGGAGCAGGAGTAGGCCATCTAGCCCTTCGAGCCTGCCCAGCCATTCAATAAGATCATGGCTGATCTGAAGTGGATCAGTTCCACTTTCCCGCTTTCTCCCAATGACCCTTAATTCCCCTGTCTATCAGAAACCAACCTACCCATGACTTAAATATATTCAGCGAGGTAGCCTCCACCAAGTCAGTGGGCAGGGAATTCCAGAGATTTTTCACCCTTTGAGTGAAGAAGTTCCTCCTCAACTCTGAGCTAAACTGCCCCCCTCCCCCTTATTTTGAGGCTGTGCCCTGTAGTTCTGCTATCCTTTCTAAGCAGGAAGAATCTCTCTACCTCTACCCTATCTAGCCCCTTCATTATCTTGTAAGTCTCTATAAGATCCCCCTTCAGCCTTCTAAACTCTAACGAGTACAGGCCCAGTCTATTCAATCTCTCTTCATAGGCTAACCCCCTCATCTCTGGTATCAGCCTGGTGAACTTTCTCTGTACTCCCTCCAAGGTCAATATATCCTTTTGCAAATGCAGTGACCAAAACTGCACACGGTACTCCAGCTGTGGCCTCACCAGTGCCCTGTACAGTTGGAGCAAGACCTCCCTGCTTTTATATTCTATCCCCCTCGCTATAAAGGCCAACATTCCATTCGCCTTCTTGAGATTGGATACAGATGTTTAAAATCATGAGAGGACTGGACAGAGTAGATGGGGAGAAACTGTTCTCACTCATACAAGGATCAAGAACAAGAGGACACAGATTTAAAGTGATCTGCAAAAGAAGCAAATGTCATGTGAGGAAAACCTTTTTCACGCAACTCGTTCAGGCCTGGAATGCACTGCCTGGGAGAGTGGTGGTGGCAGGTTCAATTGAGGAATTTAACAGGGCATTAAATATTAATCGAATAGAAACTATGTGCAGTGATACGGGGAAAAGGCAGGGGAATGACAATAAGTCACAAAGCTCGCCTGGAGAACCAGTGATAACATGATGGGCCAAATAGCCTCCTTCTACACTGTAACAGTTCTGTGATCATTCAAATATATTGCAGGACTCCATGAAGGAGAAGGTAACACATAACAGGAGCAGCAGCAAAGAACTGGAGGAAGACCATTACGTCCCCTTGTTTCAATACCATGGAGGAGACAGTTCTGGCCATCACTGGTAGAAATATGGATAAGGCCATACCTCATTGTCAGGAAGTTGGAATGACTAAGTACCTCTCATCGATAAGCTCTTACCCTGCTCCGAGCGAAAGCAAGTCCCACGTCTTTTCCAATCATAGCCAACACCGGCTCTTCGATGGGAGTGATGCCATGCAGGCATGGTTGCTCACCAGCTCCAGACATTAAATCCTGCTGCCAGTTTGTTACTAGCATGCATAAATATGTGTGTGTGTGTGTGTGTGTGTGTGTGATGTTTCACATAGTTAAAGAACAACTGAGACATACATAGCCGAGGTGTGAGCAGTGCCTGTGAACAATGCAATAGTGTTAGGGTATGTTAATGTTAGTGTATAGATAGATGGGAGATGAATTGTGCTATGGTTGTTGTGCTACTCATAATGGAGGAGTGTGTTTATAGCTAGAATCATACCTTGATCATTAGATCACAAGGTATGATAGCACAATGATTGTGTTACTGGGCTATGGATTCAGAGATAAAAACTTAAAATGCTGGAAAGTCTCAGTAAATTAGGCACTATGGGTTGTGAGGGTTGGGGGGTGGGCGGTAAACAGAGTTAATGTTTCAGGTCTGTGACCTTTCATATGGTTCTATCTTGCTTTAAGAGTGCAGATGTGCCTGAAGAAAAGATGCCTCAAGCGCTGGTTCTGGTTGTTGAGTTGAATGGACTGCCCCCTGACAGCCATCAGTGGAGAGGTGCCCTCCTGCTGAGATCCCTTTTTCACCTTTCTCCTCATTCTCCTTCCTTTCCTAATATCTTGTTCTATTCTGCATGGCCTCTCTTCATTCCCTCAGACATGCTGTCTTTGCAGAGGAAGCCTGAACAGACTATCCATGCCTGGGAGGAATATGTTTCAATGCTGAGTTTATTTTAAATGACCAATCTAATACTTCAACGTTAGCCAGACCTCTCCTTGCAGATTATACAAACTTTAGTTAAGTCCAGGAAAGTTCCAATAAATGAACAATTGTGACAACTATCGAAGAGATAAACCAGCAACTAACCTATACACTTTTATTATTACTTTAAATAGCACTGGTTAGGGATGGAATGGGAATCCTTCACTCTGTTTAGCATTTCACAGAAATGTCTATTGAAATCAATAGTTTACAAATTGGTTATTGTGGTGGTGCACTGAAAACCACAGTACATGGTACATGTACATGGATGGGGGGTCCTTTCAGCATTGTGCATTTTAATGAGTAAAATGATTCGGGAGGTGACTTTTCTAAGTAGAAAAGCTTGGTTGAGAAGCCAGGCAGGGTATTCAGGTCACCAACAATCTGTCCTTGTCCCTTCATGCCGATGCTATAGTTAAGAAAGCCCACCAACCCTATTTTTTCAGGGATCTAAGAAAATTCAGCATGTCCACTACAACTCTCACCAATTTTTACAGATGCACCATAGAAAGCATTCTTTCTGGATGTATCGCAACTTGGTATGGCTCCTGCTCTGACCAAGACTGTAATAAATTGCAAAGGGTTGTGAACATAGACCAGTCCATCATGCAAACCAGTGGCCCATCCATTGATTCTGTTTACACTTCTCGCTGCCTCAGAAAAGCAGCCAGCATAATCAAGGACCCCACATATCCCGGATATTCTCTCTTCCACCTTCTACCGTCGAGAAAAATACACAAAAGCCTGAGAACGCATATCAACCAATTCAAGAACAGCTTCTTCCCTGCTGCCACCAGCCTTTTGAATGGGCCTATCATATATGAAGCTGATCTTTCTTTACATCCTATCTATAATTGCAGCAATATATTCTGCACCTTCTCTTTTCATTCTGCTCGATGTACTCTGTGAATGCCGTGTTTTGATCGTATGGTGCGCAACAAACAATCCTTTTCACTGTATCCCAGTACATGTGACAACAATAAATCAAATCAAATCAGAGTTAGGGAGCACTGTTCATTTCAAGCAGCAGAAGATTCCTTTATATTCAAAACCACAGAGGCAGTATTATTGATTATATGGCTAAGGCTTAAGGTTGAGCATGAGATTTTTCTCATTCCTCAACATATATCATTGCACCCCGCAACCCTGTATTTACCTCTGTGGGAAAACCTCCTGTAAATACAACTTCACTTTCACTGTACACTGCAAGATTTGGTGATTGATGACTGGTTAGTTAAGTAACATTACCCAGGTAGTCTCGCGCACAAAAAGTAGGATAAATCCAACCGGGCCAATTATTGACCCATGGGTCTATTCTAGATTATCACTAAAATGATGGAAAGTGTTAACAGCTCTATCAAGTGGCACTTGCTTAGCAATAACCTGCTCAGTGATGCTCAGTTTGGGTTCTGCAAGAGCCAGTCAGCTCCTGATATCATTACAGCCTTGATCCAAACATGAACAAAGAGCTGAATGCCAGAGGTGAGGTGAGAATGACTTCTCTTCTCTGGCCTCGGGTTACTATCTCTGTGGAGTTTGCACATTCTCCCATATCTGCGTGGGTTGCCTCCGGGTGCTCCAGTTTCCTTACACAGCCCAAAGATGTGTGGGTTAGGTTGATTGGCCATGCTAAATTGACCCTGGTGTCAAAAGGATTAGCAGGGTAAATATGTGGGGTTACGGGAATAGGGCTTGGGTGGAATTTTGGTCGATGCAGGCTCAATGGGCTGAATGGCCTCCTTCTGAACTATAAGAATTCTATGATTCTTAACATCAAGGCAGCATTTGACCAAGTGTGGCATCAAGAAGCCCTAGCAAAACTGGATTGGTGGGAATCAGAGGAAAAACTCTTCACTTGTTGAGTCATACCTGGCACAAAAGAAGATGGTTGTGGTTGCTCAAAATCAATCTTTTCAGTTCCAGGATATCACTGCAAGTGTTTCTCTGTGTAGTGCCCTAGGCCCAACCATCTTTGGTTACTTCATCAATGACATTCCCTCCATCATAAGGTCAGAAGTGTGTGTGCTTACTGATGACTGCACAATTCTGCAGTGGGTAACTCACCTCCTGACTCCCCAAAATGTATCCACCACTTACAAGACACGAGTCAGGAACGTAATAGAATAGGGTTGGGGCATGTAACCTAGGGTGGGTGGGTACCCTATCACCTCCCCACACGCACCCTCAAGCTCATCTAATAATGTGAAGGGAATGGACATTTACTCTTCTAATTATGCAGGAAGAAAGGCCTTCCATCTTCGGGTGCTGCCCTTTGCCAATAGGAGGCAGCCCCACCAAGATAGAAAGCCCCCTTTCTTCTTACTCACCCACAGCCTTAAAACCCCAACCAACAACCCACTTCCTGTCTTGCCCAAACTTTCCCTGCTCAAGTCCCCAGATTTAACTGTTTCTGCAGATCTCTTGAGCCTTCTTCCTTCTCCTCCACCAGTCCCAGCAGTGCCCCCTAACACACTCTTTGTGCTGCCAGGATTGATGGACCTGTTGGCCAATCTGACTGGCCAGCAAACCTGGGAGGCTCTTAGTTAGCCCCGCTCACAGTGTGTTACGGCTATGGGATGGTACGGCAGGTCTCCTTGATATATTTTGTAGAATCATATTCCATCCTCAGAGTTACAAAGCCAGTGCAACAAATGGACAGGGAAAGCCTTTAATCCATTCCCTTGCTTGCACCAAAACAAAACAATTCAAATTTAAATTGAATCCAATTCATTGTTCTCATTAAAGAGACTTACTAGATCTGAACTGACAAGAACAGGCATTACACCTGATCTCATGCTTGATCCTACGCTTGAAATTAGCCAAAAGCATGCCTCCATCTCCCCTCCCCCCAACCCCCCGCTCCCAAAATTCATTAATAGGATCCGAATAGCACTTTTAACAGTCTTACTAACTTCAGGTGAAGGTATTAGCTTCAGATGTGTGCGACCTTCCCCCAGGTTCTCTGTCCCCAGACCTGCTTTAGAAATGTATCATTCAGTTTATGATAAGCCTCTTCAATCTTCCATCTAGCATATGTTACTTCACACTTCCTTGCTTTAAATCCCACCTGCCACGTGTCTGCCTATTTCTGCCTTGATCCTCCTCATTGTTTACTAGTTTTCTGCATTTTATGTCACCAGGCAACTTTGAAATCAGACCCTTTATCTTCAAATCAGAACACATCAGGAAGAGCAGTGGATCTAATACAAACCCTTTGGGGGCACCATTGCATACATTCCACCAGCCTGTAAAAAAAACAACCATTCACCAGCAGTGTCTTGCTTTCTTAGCCAATTTTGTATTCATTCATTATACATTTTCATAATAAAGTATTTGTGGAAGCATCAATTTATGCAGTGAGACTGTTTAATTTTAAACTTGCAGCTAGGATACTCCATGCAGCACATCCCTGGCAACAGCCACACCAAAAGATCATAATCAAGTTTCTCAGCCAGATCCTTTGCCACTGTGACTGCTATTTCATTAAATATGTCACTCCAAACTTAATATAAATTATGTAGAAAACAAAAATACATCTGACTGTGTTTTAAGGATGCAACACCTCTGAGGTGTCCAGGTAATTTTCACACACCAATCCTGATCCACAGACTGTTATCTGAACTCCTTAAACTATTACAATACTTCTTGTTAAACATCAGATATGAAGATGAGTTTCTCTATCGCGGAGAGCAAATCACAGATCTATTTCTGGTTAGTTAAGAACATGCTCCTTCTGAGCATTATTTGGAGGATCACTGCCTGTATCTTTCATGCTCCTTGGTACTTGTTGTGGGCTTTGATGCCAGCCTTTAGATCAATCACAACTTTACCTTTCAAGTAACCAGACCAAGTCACGGAGTTCTCTTAAACAGTTGGTTTAATGCAAGCTAAAGCACAGTCCCTGGACAGTCGCAGGTGATAACTAGCCCAGAATTCAGGAATACATGATCAGTTATAGCTTCAAATTCGATTATATGTATTGGCATATACCAGTCAAGGCATTGGAGCTATCTCTATCCACTCACAGTTATTGATTAAGGTTACATCATTCATAAGGTACAGGTATTAAAATAAATCACAATCACCTCAAGCTTGCTTAATTATAATATCCAATCAACGTGAAGACTTAATCATGCTAGCTGGCCTAATCTATCATTTTTGCAAGTTATCATTATTCCAGCTTGTGTCTGTGTTTGTGTATATCACTCCCTTTTTCCAGTTCCAGATGTCTGATTTAATTAATTCTCTCAGACTAAAGGCATTGGTGCTTATCTGTGAAGATTTTTATAAAGATTTTTTTTCCTCATAGCAGCTTATGTAATTTTTCAAACTCGTGTGATTATTAACCCTTTCATTGCTAAAAGGATTTCTATATTCTGGAATCTCTGGTTGGCTGTAACATTGAGAGCCAGGTGTTTCTTGACCTTCCAGGCTCAGTGCTTTGGTGGTAATGTGTGATCGCTCGGTTTATTCTGATCACATATTCAAATTGCAATAGGGCTCTTTTGGTAATTGTGATACTTAGTCGGGTGGTGCGAGTAGATTTGGCAGATTTATCTTAACTACTTAACTATTCCCCAGCATGTTCTGTTTTTATTACCTGAACTACTGTTGGCGTCACCACAGAATGCAGTTGATACAGTACAGGTCTACTGCATCAGCTTTGCCCTTATAGAAACATAGAAAAACTACAGGACAATACAGGCCCTTCGGCCCACAAAGTTGTGCCGAATATGTCCCTGCCTGTGAAACAGTCCTATGCATACAGACAAATTTGAGAGGTGCAGGTAATACACAGGCCAAGTTTCAATGGGAGCGGAAGATATAATAAGCATATGTTTTTGATCTGTTTCATCACTATCTGATGCACCTGTGCAAAATGCAGTACCTTCATGGGGAATTTCAATGCAACTCATTGATCAATGGTCACAGATATGTTGACTCTTCCACATATTCTACAGTCTCATTGACAGTCTCTAGATTTGATGTGGGAGAAAGTCACTGGACTTCTACTTTCTTCTAGCTGACTTGGAAGCCCAAGGGATAGGCTTCCTCTGCAAAGATTTGAGAACATAGAACATAGAACACTACAGCACCAATAGGCCTTCGGCCCACAAGTTGCACCGATGATATCCCTACCTACCAGGCCTATCTATAACCCTCAATCCCATTGAGATATGAATGGCAGTTACTTTTGTAAATAAGGAACCACGGTCTGTGAAATTTAGGTCTTTGAAGAAATTACCATCAACAGAAGCTTCATTCATTGAGTGATGACTCTTAAACTCACCCAAGTAAACATGCACTCAGAAGCAGGAAGGATCATTCAACAGGGACTATTTAAAGGATGATTATCAATTAACATGAAGTTAGTTGTTAAATGATTCCCATGGGCTCTTGTTGCATTTCTGGAGTTGTTTAAAGCTCTTGAAGTCTACAGAGCATAATGTGGCATGTACTATGGACTTTGCCCTAACTTCAAGGGTTCTGTAGAAATGACTTGTTCCTCCCAGACATGGGTGCAGTAGCATGAAGGACCCTTGACCCACACAAGACAAGGAAAATGAGCAGAGGAAACACATTCCAAGAGATTCTGATGGAGGAGAGAGAATGAGGGAGGAGAAGGGCTCTCAGCAGAATGTCATATTCCCTAAGAGTTCAGGGAGCAGTTCTTCTGCCTGAACTTCAACAAGGAACAATGCATCAGATATCACTACTTCAGCAAGACAAGCTTGACTGAAACTGGCCACCAACTTTCCTTTAAAGGCTGCCTTAGAACAGGGCAAGAATGGCATTGCCAGTAGCTGCCAAGGTGACCATAGTAACAAACATTTATCTTCCAAGCTGGAGCATGTGACTGTTGTAACACATCCCAGTTTGCCAACTATTATCATGCAAGGAAGGCCACTTTCCAGAGAGAAACAGGTCTAAGAAGCATGTGGTTTTGCATGATTACAAGATGGTGCAGAGTGGCACCTGACTGCATGCACATCACGTTGCAACTATGGTCTGTCCAGTCTGAGATAGAGTCATAGAGGTTTACAGCATGGAAACAGGCCCTTTGGCCCAACTTGTCCATGCCACCCTTCTTTTTAAAAAACCCCTAAGCTAATCCCAATTGTCCGCATTTGGTCCTCTATATCCATGGTACCCATGCAACTATCTAAATGCGTTCTAAAAGATAAAATTGTACCCGCCTCTACTACTACCTCTGGCAGCTTGTTCCAGACACCCACCACCCTCTGTGAAAAAAATTGCCTTTCTGGACATTTTTGTATCACTCCCTTCTCACCTTAAACCTATGCCCTCTAGTTTTAGACTCCCCTACCTTTGGGAAAAAATATTGACTATATATCTTGTCTATGCCCCTCATTATTTTATAGACCTCAGTAAGGTCACACCCTCAGCCTCCTATGCTCCAGAGAAAAAAGTCCCAGTCTATTCAGCCTCTCCTTTTAACTCAATCCATCAAGTCCTGGTAGCATCCCAGTAAATCTTTTCTGCACTCTTTCTAGTTTAATAATATCCTTTCTATAATCGGGTGACCAGAATTGCACAGAATATTCCAAGTGTGGCCTTACCAATGCCTTGTACAAGTTTAACAAGACATCCCAACTCCTGTATTTAATGTTCTGACCGATGAATCCAAGCATGTTGAATGCCTTCTTCACCATCCTGTCCACCTGTGACTCCACGTTCAAGGAGCTATGAACATGTACACCTAGATCTCTTTGTTTTGTAGCTCTCCCCAACAGCCTACCAATCCTGCCCTGGTTCAATCTATCAAAATGCATCACCTCGCATTTGTCTAAATTAAACTCCATCTGCCATTCGTCAGCCCACAGGCTCAATTGATCAAGATCCCGTTACAATTGGAGATAACTTTCTTCACTGTCCACGATGCCACCAATCTTTGTGTCATCTGCAAACTTACTAACCATGTCCCCTCTATTCTCATCCAAATCATTAATATAAATGACAAACAACAACAGTCCCAGCACTGATCCCTGAGGCACATTGCTGGTCACAGGCCTCCAGTTTGAAAAACAATTCTCTACAATCACTCTCTGGCTTCTGTCAAGAAGCCAATTTTGTATCCATTTAGGTACCTCATCCTGGATTCCGTGAGATTTAACTTTATGCAACAACCTGCAGTGTGGTACCTTGTCAAAAGCCTTGCTAAAATGTATGTAGACAACATCAATTGCACTACCCTCATTTCCTTCTTGGTTATCCCTTCAAAAAACTCGATTAAGTTTGTGAGACATGGCTTTCCACTCACAAAGCCATGCTAACTGTCCCTAATCAGTCCTTGCATTTAAATACCTGTATATGCTGTCTCTCAAAATACCTTCCAACAATTTATCCACCACAAATGTGAGGCTCACTGGCCTGTAGTTCCCAGGCTTTTCCCTGCAGCCCTTTTTAAACAAAGGCACAACATTTGCCACTCTCCAATCTTCAGGCACCTCACCCGTGACTATCGATGATTCAAATATTTAAGCTAGGGGACCCGTAATTTCCTCCCTAGCCTTCCACAACGTCCTGTAGCACATGCGAAAGAGATTTGACTCCCTCAACATCCAGCTGATGTCCAAATATGTACAGTACAACAAGCAGGTCAGTGGTCAATATGCACATAATAAAAGCCATGCAGCCACATAAAATGCAATAGAGTGAACCATGAGGATGCTTATGCCCTGACAAAGTGTCTGTTGCTTGCGTTGCTCTGGGGGGAGCGTACAGTACTCAGCTGAATGGGTGTCCAGGTTTGAGGTGGCCTGCTGTGTACTTCATAAATTCACTCTCATGAGTGCACAGCCACCAGTATGTGACAACCTGCTGAGGAGGACCCGGAAGAGAAACCAACAGAACCCCTTTATGAAACCAAAAGAGAAAATGCTGGCAAATCTCAGGAAGTCTGTCAGAATCTGTAAGGAGAGAAAAGAACTGACGCTTTGAGTCCAGCTGAGCCTTTGTCAAAGCCCAGAACTGGTTTATGTTTGGATTATCAAGATTGACTCATCTATGTGCAATATCAGTAAATGCAACCCCAATCCTCCATTCACTAACATTTTCAAAGTTAACCATTCCTCCATTGCTAATTATCACAATATCTGCTTGGAGGCAATGCAAAACTAAGAGCCAAATGCAAAATAAACATTCCAAAGCTAATTTATAAAGGAAATCATGGCATACTCCATACAAACACAAGCTAATCATCCTTGTGCTTGTAATTCATATGTTTTTACACACCTTAGCGCTTCTCGGCAGTGTTACTCCAATGGGTGCAGTATAGCTGGTGGAAGACATTGGGTCATAACTTCTGGGTACCCCAGAGTTGGTTGTGGGGAGGACTCCACAGATGCACTGGAGAATCGCTCTCAGAATTTCCCAGATAAGCATTTGCAAGGCAGTGGCCCAGTGACACTAACTTCCTCTGGGCAATTACACTCTGCTGTGAACCATCTGAAAGTACAATTTAAATTGTTAACATTGGACAGTTCTGACAAAGTTAAACTAATAAATACTCTGAAAATAATTAGACCTGCTCTAACTTCCAGGTAACTAGTTCAAAAACTCAGACTGATCCCCATACAGGACTCCCCCCACAACCTCCAAACATCCCCCCAAGAGTTCCACACCATCCCCAAACTCTCCATGGGATTCTTCCCACCCCTGCGTAGGACTCCATCACCTGTAGACCCAAATTTCATCCCCAACCTGATCCTAAGCCCTGACCCAGTTCTGCCCTCATCCCCTCACCAGCCTCCGCCCCCCCCCCACCCCTCCTTCACATACCTGATCGTGACGCCATCCCTCCGGATCTGGCTGGACACACCCCTCATCCTCCCCTGACTTGACTTGACCCACTCTCCCAAGGGAGAAGTAAGTAAGGTGTAAATGTGAGGGTTAGCTGTGGACATATTGCCAACCTTCATGGTTTCAGCCCCATCATTTGCTGTAGCCTTTGCCATGGCCACACCAATGATGGCAGCCACTATCTTCTCCATGAGGGCAGGGACATGCAGCCATGCTGCCACCTATCTGGTTAGCTGCAGGTGCTTTGAGTCAGCCACTATCTTGCTCTGCAAGAGAGACAGAAATGTGTCAGTGAATGTGGTGTAATGCGTCTGGGTTACAGGGACAGTCTTGGCTGGATAAGTTGACAGTATATGCAAGCTGTGAGATGTGTGTGTGGGGATTGCAGCAATGCTAAGAGTGCGAGAATAAGGTGAAGCTAATAATGTTAGATATGAGTCATGATTAAAACAGATTGTTGGGAGGGCGGTGAATCATGGGGGTCTGGTGTATTTGAGCAGAGTGTGAGAGTACTCTGCAGTTGGTGGGATATGACATGTGCTGATTCATTCATTAACTTTGACTATACCCATGAGGTCAGTGAAACCTTTTGCGCCCACACAATCAGAGCTAGAATGCTGGCATTCAGCCTATTGAACCAATTGTCTTTGCAAAGCTTTTTTTTCTGGAGGGCTCCCAGGCACATTATGGATAGTTGTCTTTTCACTTCAGAAAAACTTGGAGCCCATTCTCTGCCATGTTCTGCAATTTCAATGTATTTCCCATGTTTCAGAATGATATCCAGCACATGCACCTCCTCTCTCAAAGGTGCAGGCTGACTTTGAAGTGTTAAAATGTAACTGGTGATAGCATTGGATCCATTGTAATGTCACCAGTGGCTACAAGCTGTAAGGGCCAGCTGAGCCAGTAAACCATGTAACCATTGACAAAATGATGTGATGACCAGCTGACTCTGTATAAATTAGAACACGTTGGGGATTGTGGGGACAGGCCCGGGATGAGGCCTCATGTTTGGAGTAATGTAGTTTCTTTATTAAACCTTTTCTTTGATTTACAAGTTGGAGTAAGTCTTGTTGTATTTTTATTGTCTACATTTGAAGAATTCTTTCTGGATGATCACAAAAGTGTTGACTAAGTTAGACTTGTGCCACCCTCTCACTATTCTTTACCCTCCATACCCCTATCCACCCATTCAGGTGTGCAGTTGCTCAGCACAATCCTTTTGGCTGAGATCAAGTATAGGATCAATTCTGAGATCAGGTATAATGCCTGTTCCTATCAGCTTGGATGTCGCAAGTCTCTTGTGGGGGACCATGAGTTGGATTCAATTTGAATTTGGATTAGTGTTTGGAACAAGCAAGGAGATGGATTTAGGACTTGCTCTGCTCACTCTGCACATTGGCTTTCTAACTGTGAAAGGAATATTTTTATAAAAAACGTTGTTGGAACAATATTCTTAGTGCTGCAATCATGTAAATCATACAATCCCTACAGTGCAGAAGGAGGCCATTCAGCCCATTGAGCCTGCACTGGGAACAATCCCACCTAGGCCCTATCTCCATAACCCCACATATTTACCCTGCTAATCTCCCTGATACTAAGGGAAAGTTTAGTATGGCCAATCAATCTAACCTGCACATCTTTGGAGTGCGGGAGGAAACAAGAGCACCCAGAGGAAACCCACACAGACACAGAGGGAATGTGCAAACCCCAAACGACAGTGGCCCGAGGCTGTAATTGAACCAGGATTCTTGAATCATGCCATGCATCAGAAGCAACAAGCACAGATTATTACACATCACGATTCTCGTGTCTGTTTTTGGGGTTATGAATTGTACAGTCAACAATTTTGATATAGCAGTGTGAGAGTTGGACCAATCAAAATAGATCTTCTCTCAGGTAGTTCTCTTGTCTGTGGACATATTTTGTCTTAGAATGTTCTGAATTTTTTTTTAAACATTCACTCGCGGGAGATGGGCATACATTGCTGGCCAGCATTTATTGCCCATCCGTCGTTGCCCTTGAGAAAGTGGTGGTGAGCTTCCTTCTTGAATCGCTGCAATCCATGCGCTGTGAGTTGATCCACAATGCCGTGAGGAAGGGAATGCCAAGATTTTGACCCAACAACTGTGAAGGAACGGCGAGATAGTCCCAAGTCAAGGTGATAACTGGCTTTTAGGAGAACTTAAAAGTGGTGGTGTTCCCATGTATCTGCTGCCCTTGTTCTTCTAGATGGAAGTTGTCATGGGTTTGGAAGGTGCTGTCTAAGGATCTTTGGTGAATTGCTGTAGTGCATCTTGTAGATAGTACACACTGCTGCAACTGAGCGGATGTTTGTAGATGTGATGCCAATCAAATGGGCTGTTTTGTCTTGGATGGTGTCAAGCTTCTTGAGTATTGTTAGAGATACACCCATCCAGGCAAGTGGGGAGTATTCCATCACACTCCTGATTTGTGCCTTGTCGATGGTAGACAGGCTTTGGGGAGTCGGGAGGTGAGTTACCCGTTGCGTGTTCTTAGCCTCTGACCTTCTTTTATAGCCACTATGTCTATGTGGTGATCCCAGTTGAGATTCTGTTCAGTGGTAACTCCAAGGATGTTGACAGTGATGGTGACACCATTGAATGTCAAATGGGGGTGGTTAGAGTGTCTCTTATTGGTGATGATCACGGCCTTGCATTTGTGTGGCACGAATGTTACTTGCCACTTGTCAGCCCAAGCCTGGATATTGTCCAGGTCTTGTTACATTTGAACATGGACTGCCACAGTACCTGAGGAGTCGTGAATTGTGCTGAACATTGTGCAATCATCCCCATTTCTGACTTCATGGAGGTCATTGATGAAGCAGCTGAAGATGTTTGGGCCTAGGATACTACTCTGGGGGACTCCTTCAGAGATGTCATGGAGTTGAGAAGACTGATCTTCCACAACCACAACCATCTTCCTATGTACCAGATATGACTCCAACTGGTGGTGAGTTTGCCCCTCGACATCCATTGATTCCAGTTTTGTCAGGGCTCCTTAGTGCCACACGTCCAAAAGATAGAAGGCTGGAGGGACAGACAAGCAGATTGGGTTGATGTCCCAGCTCCTTCTATGCTATTTTCAATTACACTGTGATAGCAGCTACCATAACTGTTTCTTTGTACTGCAAAATATATTGCTCATTTGTTAAAAACTCTGCCGGACACATTTTTCTAATTAACTCACTCCCACTCTGTATGTTGGGGTCAACCTGGAAAGCAGTTTGTGGCAATGAATTAGTTTAGTCTCATCTGTTATTACAGCTGCTCCAACCACTTCAAATAACTGACTAAACAGAAAAATATGCTCCAGTCAGAGTAACGTAAAGGCTGTAATGGATCCAGTGTTTCCGATGCTGCTGCCGCAAACCCTGCGGGAACAAAACTCAAACTGAAGTGGCACCACCTCTCTGGTGGAGCCTTGTAATTCATGAAGTGAGGCAGAAAGTTTTATAACCCATGAGGGGGAAGAGTTTCTCCGTGGGCTGCACGTAGCAAAATAATAAATTGTATAAAGAACCAAATTAATGGTTTTACTGCACGCAGCGCAGAGAGAAAATATCCCAGCATGGAGCAGTTCTTGACTCTGTGTAACAGCAACAAACAAATGAGCATAAGCTGACAGCCTGTTTCACATCTCTCTTCCTTTCTACCTCCATTGATGTCAATGCTGATATTGTTTAACGCAATTGCAGGAAGTCAAGATCTATTCCGTGACTTTTTCCCATTCTAATCGGGCCATTCAGCCCCTCAAGCATGTTACTTTATTCTAATAGATCACAATTAATGTGAATTTGATCGTAGCTTATCTGGTTCAATTTATGCCCTCTTTCTGCTGACTTCTGTTCAGATCTGAATTGTAGGGTCCCTACAGTACAGAAAGAGGCCATTTGGCCCATCGAGTCTGCACCAACAACTATCCCACCCAGGCCCTATCCCATTCACTCCACATATTTACCCTGATAATCCCCCTGACGTCCAAAGCATTTAGCATGGCCAATCAACATAACCCGTATACCCACATGGACTGTGGGAAGAAACCAGATCACCCAGAGGGAACACACGCAGACACGGGGAGAATGTAAAAACTCTATGCAGACAATCTCCCGAGGCCAGAATTGAACCTGGGTCCCTAACGGTGTGAGGAACAGTGCCAACCACTGTGCCAACGTGCTGCTCCATTTCTGTTTTCCATTTCTACCGGTAAACCTTGAAGAACATCTAAGTGTTTGTTTTTGGCAATACGTTTGGAAAGTGAGTATTGACTGATAGTTTCACCAGGACTGGCTTCAGATAAACGGATCTTTGTTAAAATAGCAGTCAGAATCAACACATAAATATGTTAGGTATCAATTTTACATAGCACAATTTCATTTCCTAGGAGATAAAATTGGTGAGTCTTTCGCAGAAAATCTGAACCCACTAGTTGCTAAACATGCTAGCTGGGAATTTAGAATCATGGAATCCTACAGGGCAGAAGGAGGCCATTCAGCCTATTGAGTCTGTACTGACCACAATCCCACCCAGGCCTTATCCCCACAACCCCACATATTTACTCCGCTAATCCCGCTAACCTACATATACAGTTTACACTAAGGGGCAACTTAGCATGGCCGACCAACCTAACCCGTGTCTGCATGGATTTCCTTTGGAGCACCGGAGGAGACCCATGCAGACACAGACAGAATGTGCAAACTCCACACAGACAGTGACCCAAGCCAGGAATCAAACCTGTGTACCTGGAGCTGTGAGGCAGCAGTGTTAACCACCTGGAGCTGTGAGGCAGTGTGCCACCATGCCACCTTAATTCCCTGAGGTCTCTCCTATGGCAACTTTGACAGAAGATCTGCAGTAATCACAGAGAAATGGCATAAAAAGCCATTCCTCAAGGGTTTCTGCTACCATTCTGCTGAAGTTTTCTCAGAGATTAGGAGAATTTTATGGAATTTGTCATTTAAAAGAAAATGGCTGAATTTTACAATCTACAAATGATTTAGGAGCCATTTGGCCCCTCAAATCTTCTCTGCCATTCAATAAAATTATGGTGATCTGATTATATCGTAAATTCTACATTCCCACCTACTCCAATAACCTTTCCCCTTTTGCTTACCAATAATTATCTGCCGCTGCTTTAAAAATATTCAAAGACTCTACTCCCACTGTCTTTTGTGGAAGAGAATTCCAAAAATCCCCTGAGAGAAAAAATGTGTTTTTATCCCTTGTCTTAAATGAGCAACTCCTTACTTTTAAACATTGACCTCTAATTCTAGGTTCTCCTACAAGAGGAAACATCCTATCCAAATCCACCCTGTTAATACCCCTCAGGATCTGAAACATTTCAATCAAATCACCTCTTACTCTTCTAAACTCTAGTGGATACAAACCAAACTCTTCAACCTTTCCTCATCAGGCAACTTGTCTATTCCTAGTGTTAGACCGGTAAATCTTCTCTGAACTCTTTCCAATGAATTTCCATCCTTCCTTAAGTAAGGAGACCAATACTGTGCACAGTTCTCCAGATGTGATCTCACTAGTACCCTGTACAACTGAAGTATAATCTCCCTACTTTTGTACTCAATTCCCTTCACGATATATTATAATATTCTGTTAGATTTCCCCTTTACTTGCTGCGCCTACATACCAGCCTTTTGTGATTCATGCACTCAGGTACAAAGATCCCTCTGCACCTTAGAGCTCTGCAATCTCTCACCATTTAGATAATAAATTTCTTTTTTTATTCTTCCTGCCCAAATGGATAGCTTCACTTTAGTCTACATTAAACTCTATTTGCCAAACATTTGCCCGCTCTCTTAATTTATCGTTGTTGCATCCTGCCAACCAGGAAAAAGATCCATTTGTGCCACCGTCTCTTTTCTTACTGGCCTGTCAACCTTTTATCCATGCCAATATGTTACCCCCTGCACCATGAGTTTTCATTTTCTGCAATAACCTTTCATGTGGTACCTTATCAAATGTATTTTGGACATCTGAGTACATTACATTCACTAGTTCCCCTTTGGACACAGCTTGTCTCACTCCTTCAAAGAACTTCAGTAAATTGGTTAAACTTGATTTCCTTTTTGCAACCATATTGACCTTGCCTTGAATTTTCAAAGCGCCCTGTTCTAACATCTTTAATAGTAGATTCTAACATTTCCCCTATTAATGGATTTAAGCTAACTGGCCTGTAGTTTTCTGCTTTCTGCCTCCCTCCCATTTTGAATAAAGGAGTTACATTTACTATTTTGCAAGAACTTTCCCCAAATGGAGGGACTTTTGGAAAATTGCAACCAACATGTCAACTACCTTACTTCTTTTAAGACATACTTTAAGGTGCTGAAATGAAGTTGATCAAGACCTGGAAATTTGTCAAACAGCAGTTCCAACAATTAACTCAGCACCATTTTCCTGGTGATTGCAATTTTATAGAGTTCCAACCTCCCCTCCATTTCCTAGTTTACAGCTGCATCTGGGATGTTATTTGTATCTCTATAGTGAAGACTTTGCAAAATACCTGTTCATTTCATCTGCCATCTCCTTACTTTCCATTAGCAATTCCCCAGACTCACTTTCTACAAGACCAATGCTTATTCTGTTAAATCTTTTCATCTTTAAATATCCATAGAATTCTTAGTACCCATCTTTATATTTCTACTGGGTTTCTCTTGCACCCTATTTTATTCCTGCCATTTTAAACCATTTTGCCATTCTTTGCTGTTCTTTATATTTTGTCCAGTCTTCTGACCTGCCATCCAACTTTGCGCAATTATAGCTTTTTCTTTAACTTTGCTTCTGGGTGAGATTCTCTGGCCTCCCCTTAACATTTCTCTTGGTGGTGAGAAGTATCAAATTATTCACTGGCTGTGGGATCTTCTGGTCCCACCACTGATAATGATAAGCTCCATTGAAGTCACTCCATGCCACTGGGAAAGCCTTGGCAGGGGTTGTGTCATTGTCAGGACCAGAGGATTTCACAGGCGTGGCTGGCCAAAGAATTCTGGCCACTGTCTTCAACTTTTTATTTAACCATGAGTGGTGGATCTTCTCTTTGGAATTTCTCTTTCTCGTTGGAATGTACCTATTCTGTGTATTCTGAAATGGCCCTTTAAATATCCCTTTTAGTCTGCCACGTCTCCCTATTGACCTGTCCTTTTATTCATTTGCTAGTTCACTTTAGCTAGCTCTGCTTTCATGACCTCATAATTGCCCTTATTTAAATTTAAAGTACTTATCTTGGATCCATTCACCTGTTCCCTCAAAGTCAATTTAAAATTCAATTGCATTATGATCGCTGCTCCCCAGGAGTGCATCACTGTGAGGTTATCAATTAATCCTCTCTCATGGCACAACACCAGGTCTAGTATAGCCTGCTCTCTGGCTGGCTCCAAAATGTTCTATTCTAAGAAATTATTCTCAAAACATCATATGATGTTCTCATCTAGGTTAGCTTTGCCCATCTGATTTTTCCAGTCTATATGTAGATTAAAATCACCCATGATTATCTGATTTCTTTTTTATTCTTCCTGCCAAAAGACTATATGGGAGCTTCCATTATCTCTTCTACTATACGGTATCCAGCTGAATAGTTACAATTTGGAAGCCTGTACACGCACTAATCCCATGGTGGCTGCTTGCCATAATCATTTCTCATCTCCACCCAGAGATGAGAAATAATAATGGCAAGCAGTCACCATCCTGATTTGCTGTGTTGCTACCATCATTAATTAACAGAGCCACCCCTCCACCTTTTCCAAACATCCTGCCCTTCTGAAATGTAATACGCCCTTCAATATTCAGGTCCCAATCTATGTCACCCTGCAGCCACAACTCTGTAATGGCTTTCAGTCTGTGCTTATTTATTTCTATTTGCACTATCAGTTCATCTGTTTTGTTTCAAATGCTACGGCATTCAGATACAAAGCCTTCAGCCAGTGTTTCTAATGATGTAAAATGCAGCACCTGGCCTGCTTGCTAACTTCCCACCCATCCCTGAGCTATTTTACAGAGTGACAGTGGAGGTGCCCGTTTACCCTTGGGTTTATTGAGGCCTTTCAGTGCACAATTAATAACCAATTAAGTATCTCTTCCTGCCCCATCACTATTTTACCACAGTACAGGCAGAGGGTAACTCAGCAGGTTTTACTTGGCAAGCTGTATCTGGCAAGAAGAGGGACGCACCTCCTTTGGCAGGGTATTGGTATCCATCAGAGGCATCTCCCAACTAGGTCATAACCCCATTTAACCCTACCCCACACACCACCCTCTCAAACATGATCCTTTCCAACCCCTGACCCCTGCCACTGGGGCTTGCCAACCAATTCCTTCTGATATCCTGGACTTTCCTGAAGTCCAGCTTTCATTACTTCCTCTTCTTTGTGACAGGTGACTAGTCCAACTAGTGGCCATCAATCAAAGCTGGCACTGTTGGTATGACAAAGCTGGTTGGTTGGAAGCTCTTTAAGACAGGTGTTCATCCCAAATGGGGCTGGAAGTTCCAACCTGAGCTAATGAACGCTCCTGGAGCATAAAATGGCTGTGAGGCAGCAAGCTCTTTCATGTGTGGACTGTCAACTGACTTTTTAGTCAGAGGTGGGTGTTAGCAGGAAAGACAGTCCAAAGTACGTAGATTCCAACGAAACTTACTGCCAAGTTGTTTGTACATGGTGTCATTGTGACAAAGCGACGCAGTTCTTCACTCAAATGATAACAATCCCTTTTCACAGTTTATCATAATTCAAATCATTCAGAACATTTAAGTTGGTTTGCTATTTGTAATGCCCCTCCACAAGATATGACTGGGCAGTCCAATTTTGGTTGTTTAAGCCCACTCTCTTTGAAAAGCTGAGAAGATACAATAAGACTGTATGCAAAAGCTCAGCGCAGAGGCGTTAGTCTTATGCAATACATTTTGACAGCAAATCAAGTAAAAAGTACTTACACAAAAATAAAACGCTGCAGATTCTGGAAATTTGAAATGAAAATAGAAAATGCTGGAAAGACTCAGCAGGTCAGGCAGCAGCTGTGAAGAAAAGTGTCTCCTACAAGGGCGTCCAAAAACTGTGCTGGCCACAACACTTTTAAATAATACAGGTCAGCTTCAACTAACGCTAATTGCTATGATTTTGGGCCCCATGCTAAGACATGCAACCATTCAACAATGCAGTTCATACAAATACAACAGACATGGGTATTGAGCAGGCAATATGAAGTTGGCATGCTGCCTGCATCACATTGAGTGTATGCAGGGCAATCACGCATCATGAGCCCCCATGCCCATTTTCAGGGACTGTCCAATTTAGCCCCCTATTTTTTCAAGAATTGCTGATTTTTTCAAATCAACTTAACCAATGCATCTCATAGAACGTCATATTTATGTCATGCCGTCCGTTGCATCTTGAATCAATAAAGGATGTGATGGCCCAGTGGTATTATCACTAAACTATTAATCCAGAAACTCAACTGATGTTCTGGGGACCTGGATTCAAATCCCACCACAGCAGATAGTGGAATTTGAATTCAATAAAACAAAAATCTGGAATTAGGAACCTCCTGATGATCATGAATTCCATTATTGATTGTTGGAAAAACCTGATTCACTGATGCCCTTTAGGGAGGGAAATCTACTGTCCTTACCCGGTCTGGCCTACATGTGATTCTAGACCCACAGCAATGTGGTTGACTCTCAACTACCCTTGGGAAACTTGAGATGGGCAATAATTGCTGGCCAGTGAGAGATGCCCATGTCCCACGAATGAATTTTAAAAAATCAATAATTTAAATAAATTGTTGAAAGGATTGATTTCTAATCCTGTTTGAATTTGGTTTATTGGCGATCTTTTTGAATTTGAGCGTTCTATCTTAGGAGGCACTGCCAGCGAAGACTGCATGCAGCAATCTGCATCATTGCAGGTTAATAAATGTAATGTTTGGCAAATATAATCAGCTTTAAGGCGGTGAATATTAATGAGCAGATTTAGAGCTTTCGTAAAATATTTGTTTGATGAATTTGATTTTAAAAATTAACATTGAGGTATTTATTTGTATTAACCTGCGGCAGTATGTTCAAGGCTTGACACGGACGTCATCTTTAAATGAAATGGATATCTGGCACTTTACTGTAAACGTAGCATGCATATGAGAAGTGTCAGTATTGACCTTTAACCCAGTGAAGCAGTGCTTCTGGAGATCTGCGAGATTAGTCAGTGCTTATGCTGCATCTGTATCCAGAATGAATGTGAAATAAGTCCAAATATGAACCCTTAAAACTGCGAGTCACAACATTTCTTGTGCTAACGGTGCACACATTTCTTTGGGAGAAAGGGTCAAATATTGAACGACACTCAAGGAGTTTAGTTGCAAACCTGCAACTTAAATAGGGAAATGCGAAAAATGTGTAAAGCTGAATTGATCCATCAACACTGTCTGAAGGATAGGGTTAAGGTTAGCATTTTGAGATCTTTCTCTCTCTCTCTGCAAGTTACAGTTTCTATTCGCATGTTTTGATGTGTTTGAAATAATGGGCCAGATTTTGCTCTCAAAGTGAACAAATGGAGGCCAGCTTTTCATTATTTACACTTGCCCACAGATGTTCAATGGTATTTTGTATTGGATGTTAATGTAAATTAAAGAGCAAAATGGTATTGTGTCTATAAGGATCTGGGGGCACTGTGAGCAGGGCAGGCAACTGTGTGACTCTTCAACCCAGCAGACTGAAGAATTATTAATGAGTAGGGCAATGTCTGAATCAAGAAGTAAGAATTTTGAATGTCAAATCAGTTACAAAAAGTTTCCTCACATTCACATCTCAAAACCTTCTGTTTCTGAGCAATAGAAAAGAAAGTCTCGGTCTCTCACTACAGGGTTGGGGATCATAGTTTAGAATTTAGTGTATTTCACTGTTTCCAATTTAGAAATGGCAAGCATTTCTCAAAAAGCATGTCCATCTAGGCTGCACCATTTCCCAAGAAGGTCTATTATATGTCCCATTCAGTAGTGACAGAAGCATTCTGCCATTACATCTTTATTTGCGATCAGCAAATGATCCATGTTATTTCCATTTCAGTCCCTAGACTTCACTGCCTTTATTCTTTCAGCATTAAATTAAGTTTTGGTCAGCAAAGTATCAAATGCATGCAGAAAACCATCATCATTATTAATAAATTCCACAGCAAACGCTTCCAAAAAATACCCAAACAGAAAATGGTGGAAAATCTCGGCAGGTCTGACAGCATCCGTGGAGAGAGAATAGAGCTAAAGTTTCAATTACACTTCGTCAAAGCTCTGACAAAGATTCAGGTCTGAGTCCGATGGATCAAGCTCCACCCCTCTGCCTCCGCCCGCCCCACCCACCCCACACACATACACACACACACAGACACACACACTGCAATTAGAATAGGCACTGAGATCTGGATGTACTTCTACATGGGCAACCTTTGGATAGTTCCTTCTTGCAAACGAACAAAAGAACTAGCAGGAGTGGGCCATCTGGCCCCTCGAGCCTGCTCCACCATTCAATAAGATCATAGCTGATCTTTTCATGGACTCAGTTCCACTTACCCACCTGCTCACCATAACCCTTAACCCCTTTACTGTTCAAAAATGTATTTATCCTTACCTTAAGAACTTTCAATGAGGTAGCCTCAACTGCTTCACTGGGCAGGGAATTCCACGGATTCACACTCTTTGGGTGGAGAAGTTCCTCTTCAACTCAGTCCTGAATCTGCTTCCCCTTATTTTGAGGCCATGCCCCCTCGTTCTAGTTTCATCTGCAAGTGGAAACAACTTCCCTGCTTCTGTCTCATCTATTCCCTTCATAATCTTATATGCTTCTATAAAATCTCCCCTCATTCTTCTAAATTCCAATGACTATAGCCCCAGTCTACTCAGTCTCTCCTCATAAGCCAACCCTTTCAACTCCAAAATCAACCTAGTGAATCTCCTCTGTACCTCCTCCTGTGCCAGTGCATCCTTTCTCAAGTAAGGAGAACAAAACTGTACAATACTCCAGGTGTGGCCTCACCAGCACCTTATACAGCTGCAACATAACCTCCCTGTTTGTAAACTCCAACTCTCGAGCAATAAAGGACAAAATTCAATTTGCCTTCTTAATTACCTGCTGCACCTGTAAACCAATTCCTTGAGATTTCTGCACAAGGACACTCCGGTCCCTCTGCACAGCAGCACATTGCAATTTTTTTACTGTTTAAATAATAGTCCATTTTGCTGTTATTCCTACCAGAATGGATGACCTCACATTTACCAACATTGTACTCCATCTGCCAAACCCTCACTCACTCATTTAGACTACCTGTATCCCTTTGTAGATTTTCAGCATCCTCTGCACACTTTGCTCTGTCACTCATCTTAGTGTCATCTGCAAATTTTGACACACCACATTTTGTCCCCAACTCCAAATCATCTATGTAAATCATAAACAATTGTGATCCCAACACATCCCTGAGGCACACCACTAGTCACTGATCACCAACCAGAAAAACACCCATTTACCCCTACTCTTTTCTTTCTGTTAGTTAACCAATGCTCCATCCATGCTAATATATTACCTGCAACACTGTGCACCTTTATCTTATGTAGCAGTCTTTGGTGCAGCACCTTGTCAAATGCCTTCTGGAAATCCAAATGCACCACATCCGCAGCCACTTACATCAAGCCTCTGGATGTTATTATTGATTGCATGATGGACATCTATGTTTAAAATAGAGGAAATTGTTTCATTGTGATTCTGAAAAAATGTTTGGCCCCAGATTCAGAATCAGTACTATTGAAGTTCCATTTTTCAGAATCAGGATAATGACAAGCTGGTCTAACAGAGCATTTGAGTTGGACGTCTGGAATGTCATGGCTGCTGACATTTTTCAAAATGTCCCATTTATGTCTTTGCCCCTTCTTTGTGATGGAAGGAAGGTCATTGACGAAGCAGCTGAAGACGCTTGGGCCACACCTGGGCAATTTTATACATTGCTGAGTAATGTTGTTGCATTGGAATAGGTTGGCTGGGGGTGCGGTAAGTTCTGGAGCCCAAGTCTTTAATACTAAACCCAAAGCGACAAAGGGTCACCTGGAGTCGAAACATCAGCTCTTTTGTCTCCTTACAAATGCTGCTAGACCTGCTGAGATTTTCCAGCATTTTCTCTTTTGGTTTCAGATTCAGGCAATAATTTGCTTTTATCTTTAATACTCAACTTTTAAAGTTAATTTATTAGTCGCAAGTAAGGCTTACATCAACACTGCAATGAAGTTACTGTGAAATTCCCCTAGTTGCCACAATCCAGCATCTGTTTGGGTCAATGCACCTAACCAGCGCATCTTTCAGAATGTGAGAGGAAACTGGAGCATCCAGAGGAAGCCCACACAGACACGGGGAGAACATACAAACTCCACACAGACAGTGACCCAAGCCGCGAATCGAACCTGGGTCCCTGGCACTGTGAGGCAGCAATGCTAACCACTGTGCCACCGTGTCTGAACGTTGTCAGGGCCCATAGCCTTTGAAATATTCAGTGACTTAAGCCATTTAATTATATCACCTGTAGTGAATGAAATTAGCATCTGGGATGACAGCATCCTTCTGACGAGGCTGGAATGGATCATCCACTTGGCACTTATGGCTGAAGATGGTTGCAAATGCTTCAGCCTTATCTTATGCCCCGATGTGCTGGGCTCCCCCATTCATTGAGGATGGGGATATTTGTGGACCCTCCTCTAGCAGTCAGCTGTTTAATTGTCCACAACTGTTCACAACTGGATGTGATAGGACTGCAGAGCTTAGACCTGATCCACTGGTTTTGGAATCACTTCTTCTGTCTATAGCTTGCCGCTAACACCGCTTGTCAATGGAAGATGGGTCTAGAGTGAATGCAGTGATTAGTTTAAATTTGAATGTGATATGGCATAATTTAATTGATTGTTTGGTTTAAATATATTTGTATTTGTGTCATTTTTATTTTTGCATTGTGACCAAGAGGATGAAGTCTTGGTCAGTGATATCGATATGGAGTGCTGAACTATTGGGAGTTTGATTGAGATTACTGGTAGCACACTTGAATTATTTTGTTGCGTATAGCCTGGGTTAAAAAGGGTTTCATAGATTGTTGCCCCAAACCAACCACCCCGTCCCCCCGCCTTTCTCTTCCACCTCTTCCACATTCTCCTCTTCCCCCTTATGTTTCTCTCCAGTTTGTCAATCGATAGATAATGGAAGGCACAGTTTGCTCTGTATGGCAAGATTATGAAACATAGAGCATTTCACCAGAAATCATAAGAGCCACTCAGCTGAGTATCACAAGGTTGCAGAGCAGCTTGGGCAGTGAAATTGTTGTTTCAGCTCTGTCGCATTACTTGTGACAGCATGACTCTCATTGTATGCATGCTGTGTACGTGTGTGTGCATTACAAACTGGAGTCTGGAGCCATGTTATCAGCGGATAGCCCTTGTCAGCCCGTAGCCACTCTTTGGTTTTCAGCCGTGGTTGATATTAAGCTGGCACAGCAGGCTGCTGTGAAAGGAGGGCCTCCTGACAGTTGCCAGGAGACCAGGCATTGATATGCATGATGCACATCCATGGTACACAACAGTATTGCTGAAGAAGTGGGAATTTTTTTTTGGTTCTGATATATGGCAGAGTTGACATGCGGCACCTGCAATGCAAACTGCATGCTGCTTATTGGCACACCACGGAGAAACCAGTCAACCTTCCAAATCCTTGCTCATTGCACCTGCTTATCTCTGGCAAGAGGAAATTAAATGGAGTTACATCTCTTTCAATAAAGAGGATTAGTGCTCACCTTAAGCTACACAGGACTGGAAATTATTAATGCCCTATACTGATATGGTCCCCTCTTCAGATCCCTTCTCCTCCTCCTCCCTCTTCCTCATCTTGCTCTGGTGGTCTCTGCTCATTCTCCCAGCCATGCTCGTCTCCAAGAGGTCGCCAACACTTCACTCATGTGTGAGTGCAATTAATTTGTGATTAAGGCTTAAAGTCAGTAAGAATTACCTTCCACACCACTCCCTATGCTCTTTTGAAATGTGAAACAGGTATAAAAAATACGTGGAGTTGTAATGCCAAAACAAATGAATCATCAATTGACATATCAGTGGTTGATGATCCCTTTAAATAGAGTTATTGGAGGTTGTTCATGCTGTTTAACTCATAGTCAGCTGTGTGGGTTGAAAGGAGGTCATTTAGAATCCTTGCAGCGCACAAAGAGGCCATTCGGTCCATCAAGGCTGCACCAACAACAATCCCACCCAAGCCCTATCCCCAAAACCTGACACTCAGGGGCAATTGAGCATGGCCAATTCACTAATCTGCACACCTTTGGTCTGTAGGAGGAAACTGGAGCACTGAAAAGAAACCTAGGCAGATGCAGGGAAAATATGCAAATTCCAAACAGCCAGTCGCCCAAGGCCTGAACTGAACCTGCGCTCTGAAGCAACAGTGCTAACCACTGTGCCATCTTTGGAGTGTTGAGTTCCAAAATGGGACCATTACCATCAACTGAGCATGGAAAGCTGACAGACATCAAAGTCTGTCTGTACTGCATGTTTCCAGTGGATATTAATGACCCACATGTTAACAGTTATTTCAAAATGTTGTCCGGCACAATCCTCATCAAAGTATGCACCCTCACCTTGGATGCCACTGTGGCTCCCTATTGGCACCTGTAACATGCAAAAAACAGGCAAATTGTCAGGAATTTAGAAAAGTTAAAGGAGTGCTGTGAGTGCAGGAATTACTCTGCTTTTCATTCTTTGATTCCCTGGCTAGGGGTTGGCCATTCTTCTTTTCATGAATTGAGGAAGACCAGGCTTTACTTCATAATTAATGAGCCTCTGGCAAAACCAAGGAAATATCCCTAAGGATAAAGTTTTTGTATGCAGCAATGGAAATATAGCATCCTTTATATGATTCTTTAATACTGTCAGAAAGATGGATAATCCAGTTGTGGAGTGTGCATGTGAAAATGATCAGATGGTGCAAATGTCAGTAATGTAAGTACTGGTGCAACGGAAGAGCACTTTTGGGGTCCACGGCTGCTAAATGTAATCTCTCAATCATTGAGTCTGCACCGATCACAATCCCACCAAGCCCTATGCCCATGTGTTACCCTAGCTAGTCCCCCTGACATTAAGGGTGATTTAGTATGGCCAATCCACCCAACCTGCACACCTTTGGCCTATGGGAGGAAACCAGAGGAAACCCATGCAGACATGGAGAGAATGTGCAAAATCCACACAGACAGTGACCCAAGCCAGGAATTGAATCCGGGTCCCTGGTGCTATGAGGCAGCAGTGCTAACCACTGTGCCAAGATGCCGTCCATTTGTGTCACCGTGCCATCCAATTGTGAGAAGTTAGGCTTGATTCATTTTTTTTTTAAATGGATTTGTTGGGTGCCAAACTCCTTCTGATGTTTCTAAATGTTCTTGGTTTCACATGTAAATAAATGTTGCACTGAAAGTTAGGTTCTTGCATGAGACGTTTCCTTGAGTAAATATTTACAGAGCCGAACAAACACTCAGCATGTAAATGATAAAACAATAATTCTGGAACAATACAATCGCAAATCTATGAATTTGCAGCTTTAAACATCCAGCCTGAAATCCACTAGAAATAGCGAATGTATAATGCAGAAAGTGGACCAGCTTTTGGGAACTAGCCCTGACCTGCATCGTTATAGAATTACAAAAAGCCTATTTATATCAGAATGTGTACTTGCAGCTCACATTATGATGGGAAAAGTTTATTTATTTATTAGTCACAAGTAAGGCACTGCTATGAAGTTACTGTGAGGTTCCCCTATGTACATAATTACATTATGTAAATGAAATGTACATATCCATAATTACCAACATTTCTTCCAGCAATAGAGTCCTTCCCTTTCGATGGAAAAGGTTTGCCTAAAACAATATCACTATTACTGTTATAATGAAAAATTGTTGGAAAATCCCAGTTCCATGAATGGGATTTTTCTTCCTTTTAATCTTTTCAATGGACTGGTTCAGCAGAAATCCTGGAATTGCTGACTCGCCGTTTTAATCTTGTTCATGGACAAGAGTTCAAATATCATTGACTGTGTCCCCAGCACTGATTTACACAGAACGATTTGAGTTTGTGCCATTCTTGTAGTTGCTGTAAAAAGAAAGAACTTGCATTTACGTAGCACCTTTCATGACCACAGGAGCAGCTCAACGTGGTGTACAGCCAATTAAATACTTTTGAGGTATGATCATTGCTATAATGCAGGAAGCACAGCAGTCAGTTTCCACAGAGCATAGTCCCACAAATAGAATCAAAGATAGGGATTTTCCAGCCTCATTCACCCCAAAATTGAAAAATTCTGCCCAGGCTCAACAGATCTTTCTGCGGTTCACCCCTCACCTGCTCCGATTCCTGTGTGGATGGGACAGTAATATTCTGGCCAAGAATCATAGAATCCCAAGAGTGCAAAAAGGAAGCCATTTGGCCCATCGAACCTGCACCAAAAGCAATCCCATCCAGTAGTTACCCTCGTGACCCCACATATTTATCTAGCTAGTCCCCCCTAACATTAAGGGGCAAGTTAGCATGGCCAACCCACCTAACCTGCACATCTTTGGACTGTGATAGGAAACTGGAGGACCTGAAGGAAATCGTAATGAAATAGTGACCAGTTAGTCAAATTTTGTGATGTCGTGTGAGAGATAATTTGGTCAGCACACCAGGGTGGGGTACCCACTTGCTCTTTGTTGTCTCATATATATTCTAAGAGTGCGAGCAACTCCTGGTTATTTGGTGTCAAATAAATAATTCAAAGAAATAGACATATAAATTGAATCATAGAAACCCTACAGTGCAGAAAGAGGCCATTTGGCCCTTGAGGTCTGCACTGACCACAATCCCAGCCAGGCCCTACCCCCATGTCGCTACATATTTACCTGCTAACCCCTCTAACCTATGAATCTTAGGACACTAATGAGCAGTTTTAGCATGGTCAATCAACCTAACCCGCACATCTTTGGACTGTGGGAGGAAACTGGAGCACCCAGAGGAAACCCACACAGACATGAGGCGAATGTGCAAACTGCACACAGGCAGTGACCCAAGCCGGGGATCGAACCTAGGGTCCTGGAGCTGTGTAGCAGCACTGCTAACCACTGTGCTACCTTGCCATCCTATTATAACTTGGCAAATCCATGTTTTGTTTTGAGGCAGTTAACATGAGCAATGCTACATAACTCTTGTAGATTACTGTGAATGAAAGTATCTTTAATGAGATTCTGAATTATACCCTCAGCGTTCTGCCCTTGCAGAATAGTATTGGCTGCAGTTGTGTAGTGATATAAATGGAGAGTGCTAAATTATGCTGGCTGATTGTATGGGAACAATGATATAGCAAGGTCAAATATACATATATCTAAAAGGAGTGTGATTTCTATTGCTAACCTCATGACAAAAATTGGAAGAAATAACAGTATTGTCATTCCATAAAATATTATTATTGTATTGCAAGAGAGTGACAATTGCCTCACCATAATTTTAATGTTGATCCATGATTGTTGAACTACTTAATGGATTATTCTCTTCATCAAAACTGTACAGCAAAATGATGTTTCTAATATAAATTGTATTAAAATGCATGATGATGGATTCCTGCAGAGCACTAAACCAGTAAAAAGCAACACTGGTGTGTGGCAACTGTGAGTGGAACACTGCACTTCATCATTCCTGGGCTGGATTGCTTGCTGGGCGCTTTTAATCTCTTTGTAATGTTGAGTCCCTTGGCAGACCCTTACAGTGGAATCATAAGATGGAAGCAGGAGCATTGCTCCAGGCCTGGGAGCACCTGGCTGTTGACATTGGGACCTGAATTGTCCTGAGGGAAGGGGTAATAGAAGTTTCAATCCTGATAGCTTCATGCAACTTCAAGATTTTTGCAGTCCTCTCAGTCCATGAAAGCCCCTGGCATTAAGTATTGCCACCTTTCTTTGACGTGCCCTCCATTTGGGTGCACCAGGAGAGACCAAAGTGCAGCTGAAGACTGGGAATCCCCATTGCCATAATGCTTTCATTGGACCTGCATCAAATCCAAACCCAACTACATTATGATAAAGGCCAATTACATTATATTGGGTGAAGCTCCATAATTCCCAGGGAGGAACTCTGTAGCAGAGACCTGAGGTACTGGGTCATCATTTTTCATTGCGTGCACCAAATGAGTTGTTCCTCTGCTAAATGAGTGCTAAAGAGAATCATTCTGGGTCATAGGATCATGCAAACTTGCAAAATAGATGGAGGAGGCCATTTAGTCATCCAGTAGGCCCTTTGTTCCACACCCCAAGTTTTATTCTGTAAAGGACAGCTCAATGATAAAATTTGATATCATGTCATTCAGTCCGTGATTTGCTGAACACTTAAAAAACATTGATGCCACTTGACTACATTTCTAGTTGAGGACCATTGTAAAACATATGCCAGCCACAAGCCACAGTTAATGATCACTTGCTGTTTTTATGGTTTGTGTCTGGTTGCGGAGACCAAGTGAGTCTCATGACACTGCCTGCTTTCTATCAGAACACAACAGCAGTCGGTGACTCCTTCCCATTGTTTAGAATTAAGTGTAGCCAGTTTTAGTCTCAAAATAAAATACATGGAGGAATAAGTACAGTAGTTAGGTAACTATTTCTATCAGTGAAGGCAGGGTGGAATGTAACTAATTGCAAGTATTAACAAATCCATGAGAGAGAGAGAAAGAGGTTTAGCTTGTGAATGAAGCCTCATATTCTGCTCAGCTTTGCATGCTCAAACTTAAATAAAAGCTTTAACCCTTGAGAACCTCAGGGCCATCTCTGCATTCAAATAGTTGTTACAAAGATTTATATTTTTGTGTGTTTTTCTGAAGTTATTCCATGTTTTCTTTTGGGGTAGCACAGTGGCATAGTGTTTTATCACTGCTGCCTCACAGCGCCAAGAACCTGGGTTTGATTCCAGGTTGTATCTCCCCATGTCTGCATGGGTTTCCTCTGGGTGCTCTGGTTTCCTCATACAGTCCAAAAGATATACTGTTTAGGTGCATTGGCCATGCTAAATTTTCCCTCAGTGTTTCCAAACAGGCACTGGAATAGGGGATTTTTACAGTAACTTCATTTGCAGAGTTAATGCAAGTCTACTTGTGACTAATAAATAAACTTTAAACTTTGATTTACAAACTTCATTGGCTGTCGCAAAATTCTGACTATTGGGTTTCGCTCGACACAACTAGCCCACAACAGTATAAAATTTATAAAGTATTGTTATCTAACCACAGCCGACATTGACCTTGGACCCTTATCGATTTTTTACTGTATACCACAAACAATATTTCTCGGAGATGATGTTATTCCAGCCATGACCCTGAAATCCTTTGGGTCGATCATGCTCGGTGGAGTCCTCTAGCAATGACCCTGCTGGAGTTTTCAATATCAGTGGAATGGCAACTCATTTATATGATCTAGGTGGGCACAAAGGACAAGACTGGGAATGGGTCTGATCCATGTTGCTGGACATTTTAGTTTTGGTATATCGGTGGGGTGGGTAAGAATTAATTTCCTCAGGCTCTGCCTATCAATATTTCTCTTGGTCCCTTGAATGTTAATCCCAAACTGCACAATTCTGTAAGAAGAAGTAAATTTGCCTTTCTTCATGATCGAGGCCACTCGGCCTAGAACATAGAACACTACAGCACAAACAGGCCCTTCGGCCACAAGTTGTGCCGATCACATCTATACATACTAAGCCATAGACCTATCAATAACCCCCAATCTCATTAGATCCCATATACTCATCCAGAAGCCTTTTAAAAGACCCCAGTGAGTTCGCCTCCACCACCACCGACGGCAGCCAATTCCATTCACTCACCACCCTCTGAGTGAAAAACTTACCCCTAACATCTCCTCTGTACTTGCTTCCCTGCACCTTAAATCTGTGTCCTCTCGTAGCGACCATTTCAGCCCAGAGAAATAGCCTCTGAAGCCTGGGGAAATAGCCTCTGAAGCCCGGGGAAATAGCCTCTGTTCCCCACCAGTGGGGCCTGCTGTAGTTTTTGCAGAGACTGCAAGTCTCATGGTGACTTACATTCACTCATAGTACTGAGTCCCATTTCAACACTGGGGACCCAGGAGAGGGAAGTCCTATTTGAGAAAGTCTAAGCCTCATCCACCGCCTAACATTTGCCTTGTAAATGATAGATGGTAGTTCTGTCCATTAAAAGAAAACACACACAATTGGCAGAGATTCGCAGTGACTTGCTTTTTAACCAATGTTCCTGAAAGCCTTTCTGGTCTTTTATGGGATTTATGGCAGGAAGGACTGTTGAACCTCCATGTAGTTTCAGAGCTCATGTTTCTCATTTCAATTACAAGGGGGATGGCAAATTAAACATTTTGCTCATAAAAGTTGGCATTCATTTACTTAATAGAAATCACAGAAACATACAGCATAGAAGGAAGCTATCCTGTCCATTGCATTCTGTACTGGCTTTCCAAAAAAACACTTGCGTTTAGTTAAATATCCTCACTTGTTGTTTTTAACTTTGTAAGTTCCTCGCCCTTAAGTACCTGTCAACTCCTGTTAAAATGATTTATGGAATCCGCTTCCAACACCTTTCCAGATCCCGACAACTCTCCGATTGAAGATTTTCCTCCTCTCCCCTCTAGACCTCTTACCAATGATTTTGAACACATGGGGTGGAATTTATTGGCCAAACCAGAGGTGAGTTCTGAGGCAAGGGTCCATTTGATTGGGTGAGATTGTGCCAAGTGGGAGTCTCACTGTCTTCACATCTTTGCACCACCCACCTCCCCGGTTAAGCCCAGGTTGAAAAGGCTTGTGGGCAATCTTCCTGACTGGATATCTATTGATTGAAACTCAGTTAATGCCCACTGAACAGCCTCATTGCCCTGCTACTGGTATTCAACCAATGGTGGGTGGATAGGGGACTTACCTTGCTGGGAGGCGAATGAGATCCCATATAGAGGAAGCCAAGAAGAGACATTGTGTTCTCTGGCATAGGCATGAGGAACCTACCTCTCAAAGGTGATCAGATGCTAGATTTCCTGATTGCATGTGGCATTAATTGTGCTGATTTCTTGGGTACAAATTGGGTGCAAAGCCATCCAATTTTGCTGTGGGGTAGACTGCATTGTCTTTGCAAATGGTTCGTGCCACTGCTAAATTGGCGCGGCTCACCTTTAAGATGTTCTGGGTAGCTGTTAAGACTGGTGTTAGATTACTTGCTTAGGATAATGCCTGTTGAAGGGTTCACCTGGAATTTTTTTTTGATAAGTGAAGTGGCCATTATGGTTTAAACAACGATTTCCTGACAACATTACATTTGCTTTTTAACACAAAGGAGTTGGAAAAGCATCCCTGTGGAAAGAGGACAAGGCATCCCAACACTACAGCCCACACAATCATATTCCCAAATTGGCCTATGCCCCTTTCCATCCCTAACCACCACACAAACCACCTCCCAGGACATATGGGTTACTTAGAATGGGGCAAGCAGCCCTATTTTCACCTGAGTAAAATACTCAGGCTACCTGTGGAAGTGTAATAGACACAGTGGTTCAAGGAAATCAGGTTGAAGGGGCCCAAGGATTGATTTCAGGTTGGCACTAGGCCTTCTGGTTGGGGCACCTGGTGTGGATACAAATCCAGAAATGGGTCATGACCCATTTCCTACTCAATTGCTGTCACCTTGGAGAGAATTACATACTCTATGGCAACATACACCACGAGTGAACTACCACAAGAACCTTTCATTAAACCTCCAAGCATCTAAGAAACCAATCGTGTTACAACAAAAATAAATGGTCCAAGTGCCAACTCTTTACACTTAATTGCATTTAATTGTAATTGATTTTGTTATTGAATTTATATTAACTTTAAGCACACAACTGACCATAAGGAGCACTAACATAAATCCATCACTGGCAGCATATAAGGCAGCTTTATACCTGATTACACTCCACCTCAAATGCTTTTACAACATTTGCAGAAATGCACAAGATGGCACTGAGTGTTGGCACAATATTCACCCAGTCATGACACCACACTAACACTTTCTAATAAGATGTGTAAATTGCTGAAGGCACTGATGATTTGGCATTTCCAAAAATGGCTTAAAGGATACAAACATACACTTCATGACGTTAAGTACTGGGAATAATTGTCGCTGTCTTTGTTCTCTGCCACAACTCTGTTCTATCTGTTGGCTCCACCCCTTTCGCTGGCTAAGTTCTCTCCCTGAGTGAAGGAGGCATAGTCATACAATGGTTAGCACTGCTGTCTCAAAGCACCAGGTACCTGGTTCAATTCTGACCTTGGGTAACTATGTGGAGTTTGTGTGTTCTCCCCATGCCTGTGTGGGTTTGTTCCGGATATTCTGGTTTCCTCCCACGCTCTAAAGATATGCGAGTTAGGTTAATCCACCATACTATTGGAAATCATGGTGTCATATTTCAGCCCAAGCTGAGGTTCTGATCTCATATGCTCTTCATCACTGATACCATTGAACTCCATCTTCAAAATTTGGCCATCTCCATTCTTGCATCAGTTCATATGCCACTGAAACCTTCATCCAATCCTTTGGAACCTCCCAATAGGATCATTCTAATTCTGATCCCTTATGCATCTCCAATTTTCAATTTTCCATTGTGAGAGTATATGACAGAGGGATGGGAACCTTTACAAGGATTCAGAGCAGGGGGAATTAAAATGAAAAGGAAAAGGCAGTAAAAAGAATAAGCAAAGTGATAGGCAGAAAAATCAAGGGCGAGAGTCAGATAAAAACTGAGTTAAAAAATAGTTGGAAAGGAAAAAGGAATGTTAAAAGTGCCCACCTTAAGGTTTTGTACCTGAATGCTCAGAGCATTCAAAACAAAATGGATTGATTAGTTGCACAGATAGATGGAACTTTTGAATTCTATCAAGGTAGATAAGTCGCCGGGACCAGATGGGATGTACCCCAGGATACTGTGGGAGGCGAGGGAAGAGATTGCAGAGCCCCTGGCGATGATCTTTGCGTCGTCATTGGAGACGGGAGAGGTTCCAGAGGATTGGAGGATTGCAGATGTAGTTCCTATTTTTAAGAAAGGGAACAGAGATAGCCCGGGAAATTACCGACCGGTGAGTCTGACCTCAGTGGTTGGTAAGCTGATGGAGAGGCTTCTGAGGGACAAGATTTACGAACATTTGGAGAGGTTTGACATGATCAGGAATAGTCAGCATGGATTTGTCAAGGGCAGGTCGTGCCTTACAAGCCTAGTTGAGTTCTTCGATAATGTGACTGAACACATTGACGAAGGAAGTGCCGTGGACGTAGTGTACATGGACTTCAGCAAGGCGTTTGATAAGGTCCCCCATGCAAGACTTCTTGAGAAGGTGAGAGGGCATGGGATCCAAGGGCCTTTGGCCTTGTGGATCCAGAACTGGCTTGCCTGCAGAAGGCAGAGAGTGGTTGTGGATGGGGCTTTTTCTGAATGGAGGTCAGTCACCAGCGGAGTGCCTCAAGGATCTGTTCTGGGACCCTTGTTGTTTGTCATTTTCATAAATGACCTGGATGAGGAAGTGGAGGGATGGGTAAGTAAGTTCGCTGATGACACGAAGGTCGGTGGTGTTGTGGATGATCTGGAAGGATGGCAAAAGTTGCAGCAGGACATAGATAGGATGCAGGACTGGGCGGAGAAGTGGCAGATGGACTTCAACGCGGATAAATGTGTAGTCGTCCATTTTGGCAGAACCAACGGGATGAACGAGTACACTATCAAGGGCAGAAGTCTGAGTAGTGTTGAGGAGCAGAAGGATCTTGGGGTCCGGGTCCACAGGACTCTTAAATCGGCCTCGCAGGTGGAGGAGGTGGTCAAGAAGGCGTATGGTGTACTGGCCTTCATTAATCGAGGGATTGAGTTTAGGAGTCGGGAGGTAATGCTGGAACTTTATAAGACCCTTGTCAGGCCTCATTTGGAGTATTGTGCGCAGTTCTGGTCGCCTCACTATAGGAAAGATGTAGAAGCTATTGAAAGGGTGCAGAGGAGATTTACAAGGATGTTGCCTGGACTGGGAGGCATGCCTTATGAAGTTAGGTTGAGGGAGCTGGGACTCTTTTCCCTGGAGAGACGAAGGTTGAGAGGCGACCTGATAGAAGTTTACAAAATGTTGAGAGGAATAGATAGGGTGGACTCTCAGAGGCTATTTCCCCGGTTTGAAATGGTCGCTATGAGAGGACACAGATTTAAGGTGCGGGGAGGGAGGTTCAGAAGTGATGTTAGGGGTAAGTTTTTCACTCAGAGGGTGGTGAGTGAATGGAATCGGCTGCCGTCAGTGGTGGTGGAGGCGAACTCGCTGGGGTCTTTTAAAAGACTTCTGGATGAGTATATGGGGTTTAATGAGATTGAGGGTTATAGATAGGTCTGTAGGTTGGTAGGTGATGTGATCGGCGCAACTTGTGGGCCGAAGGGCCTGTTTGTGCTGTAGTGTTCTATGTTCTATGTTCTATGTTCTATGTAAAGGGGTATGATATAGTTGGCATTAAGGATATGTAGCTCCAAGGTGATCAAGGATGGGAACTAAACATTGAGGGCTATTCAGAGTTTAGAAAGGACATGTGGAAAGGAAAAGGTGGTGGAATTGCATTGTTGATTAAAGATGATATTGATATGATATTGAGCAAAGATATTAGCATAGATGATGTGGAATCTGTATGGGTTGAGTTAAGAAACAACAAGGGGCAAAAAACATTGGTGGGGGTGGTATATAGACCACCTGTAGCGGTAATGTTGGGAAAAACATGAGACAGGAAATCAGAGATGTATGTGTTTAAAGGAACATCTGTGATTATGGGTGACTTTAATCTGTGTATAGATTGGGAGAGTCAAATTAGTCACAGTACAATAAAGGAGGAATTTCTGGGGTTCGTGCGGGATGGTTTTCTGGAGCAATATGTTGAGGAACCAACAAGGGAGCAGGCCGTCTGGGACTTGTGCAATGAGAAAGGATTAGTTGGCAATCTAGTTGTGAGAGAACCCTTGGGGACGAGTGACCATAATATGGTAGAATTCTTTGTCAAGGTGGATAATGATGTAATTGATTCTGAGAACAGAATCCTGAATCTCAATAAAGGTAACTGTGATGGTATGAGGCATGAATTGGCCATGAAAGGAAAGATAGTGGATAGACAATGGCAGGCATTTAAAGAATGAATAGGTAAACTCCAGAAGTTGTTCATTCCTGTTTAGTGCAAGAGTGGTAAGAGAATTGTGGCAAAACTATGGCTTCAAAGAGAAATTCAAAGATAGTATCAGATTCATGGATGATGCATATAGATTGGCAAGAGAAAGCAATAGGCCTGAGGATTGGGAGCAGTTTAAAATTCAGCAAAGGAGGACCAAGGGATTGATTAAGAAGGGAAAAATAGAGTTTAAAAGTAAGATAACAGGGAACATAAAAGCTGACAATAAACATTTCTATAGATATGTAAAGAGAAAAAGACTGACAAAACAAATGTAGGCCCCATGTCAAAAATTGGAGAATTCATGACGGGAAATAAAGAAATGGCTGAGGAATTAAGTTTGTACTTTGCTTCAGTCTTCACAAAGGGAGACATGAATAATGTACCAGAAGTGCTGAGAGAAATGTGTTTTAGTAAGGAGCTGAAGGAAATCAACATTAATAGAGAAATGGTTTTGGCGAAATTGATGGGTTTGAAGGTGGATAAATCTGCTGCACCTGCGATCCTCTGACATATTTGTGAGTCTTTAATCCATTCCTTCCATCTTTCTTTCAAGGATTTAGATGCTATCCAGTTCATAGTCTTTACTCGGAGCTTTTCTGGATGTCCACTGTCACTATGTTTTATTGTGTGTTCAGAGTCTCGGTGAGGTCTTTTGAGATTTGTCTAATTTTCTTAAGTAAGCTACTCAAGGTTCTAGTTTGGAAAAAAAAATTATTATTTATTTACATGTCTATGGGCATCTTAGGAATTTTGCTCTAGTTTGGACTTCTCCTCCTTCCAGGTCTCTTCACTTGGTCATGTGTCATTCGCTCATAGTTACATTAACATCCGGTGTTTCTGATGTTAACCCTTTACTCCACAGCCTTTGTGAACCAGTTGAAGCTGGCTGATGTCCTCTTTTGAGGTGAATGGAAAAGGGAAAACATAAATGACTCAACCAGGCGTAAGCATATCGATGATACTTTGGCATCTCCTTGCCCAGATTCCTCAGGGATCTGGGGTGTGAATGCTACCCATTTACCTGAAGCATGAGCATGGCATTAGCTGTAATCTTTGGTCAGTCTACTGGCTGAGACCCTCAGCATTTGCATTTCCTTTGCTGGGCTTGTTTCTTCTCTGATGAGGGAAGAGGAATGAAGTTGCATTGGATGGGGTCACCGTGCCTGATATTATTGAGGACAGTATCATTTGAAATGCTCAATCCGGTTATATTCCAGCAGCTCTGTGGTTTATTGCTTGAGAATGCTTGCTCTCAAAACTTGGTGTGGAGGCAGGACAGTGAGAATTGGATTTGCCCTTGCTATATAGAAATCTGTTTCGCCTGCTTCTTCACATCTGAGGTTTATATCCCAAGCAGCACCAGCAGTCACCTCCCTGACAATGGCTTCCTTTCTGATCTTAGTTGACTGATCTTTCCCCATGGTCTGAATGATGATTGACATGCATCAAAGAAGGACAGTTGGGGTTTGTCGCTGTTAAGTGTCCTTAACTCAGTTCAGATGCTTTCATCCCTCACTGCTTCAGGTAGACAATTAGCCGGCTGTGTGTCTCTGATTGAGTTGACAGGGTGATCTAGAAGGATGTTGCAGTTGAATAACTTCACTAGGTCCACTCCTTTGGCTTGCTTATACTCATAAGTGTTCTGCTGCAGCTGTGAAAAGCTACCTTTATACCCAAATATCCTCAAAGCTCTGCCGTGCCTTCTTTGGACGTCCGTACTGCTTCCCAATATTTTTCAGCGAGCTTCACCATCACAAGTGCCACCTGTTTCTTCTCATTGAGGCTAGCTTTGTGTCCTTGATCCAGTTCACAGCCTCCATTTTGTTGGACATTTTCCATTTCCCCCCCGCTCCCCAAACTGTTCCGTTCCCTACTAAAATATTGGTGATGGGATATTCTAAGAGAGAGCTGGACAGTTTGGGGGAAAGCTGCAAAGGCATTTAGAATATCCGTGATGGAATATTCCATCCTTCTGCTGCTGAGTTCAAGGTGGACCCCACTAAAATCTGCTTCCTAGTCATTATTTCGCCTTTCAACTTCTGCCTGTGAATTCAGTACCTCGGCGAGAGTTGCAGTTACATGATCTCCCTCACAGACATTTTTAAAGTTCATTTATTTGTATCACAGTTTACATTAAGACTGCAACTAAGTAGAGATGCTGGCATTGGACAGGGGTGGGCACAGTAAGAGGTCTCACAACACTAGGATAAAGTCCAACAGGTTTATTTGGAATCATGAGCTTCATCAGGTGATGAAGGAACAGCACTCCGAAAGCTCATGATTCCAAATAAACCTGTTGGATTTTAACTGGGTGTTGTGAGACTTCTTACTGCAATGAAGTAACTGTGAAAATCCCCGAGTCGCTATACTCTAGCACCTGTTCAGGTACAATTAGGGGAGAATTTAGCATTGGCAATGCACCTAACCAGTACTTCTTTCTGATTGTGGGAGGAAACCCATGCAGGCATGACGAGAACGTACGGATTCCACACAGACAGTGACCCAAGCCAGGAATAGAACTCAGATCCCTGGCGCTGTGAGATAGGAGTGCTAACCACTGTGCTATCGTGATAGAGCAATTCCGATTCTCTCAGCATCCATTCCGCTCAGCATCCACTTCGTCCACTATGTCTCGTTGTCTGTGTTGTAGAATTCCATGAATAACACCAAGATGTTACTTGGAAGTCAAACACACAGACTGCGTGAAGATTATAAAACAGGGATCCTCTATTACACGTGCATCAAATATTTATAAACATTAATGAAAAAGCTTAATCCAGAGAAGTTAAACATTTACAGAGAACATTCTCATCCAACATTCCAGACCACCTGAAGACCATGGAAATCTAAACTTCAGGGATTTTCCAAGCGCGCTCAGCCCAAGACTGGAAACTACCCCACCCCCCCCACCCCCCCACCTGAGTTCTATGGACCTTGCATGGTCTGTGTCCACCCACTATGATTCCCAGGGCAGATGGGATGGGAAAATTCTGCCCCTGGTCTCTAATCAGCCTGGTAGCTGAATTAATTTGGAGAAGGTCCCCTTGTTAATTTCTCATAACCACATGAACCAGATTAACTTGTTCAGGCACAAAAGGAATATTCCTCTCCTTGAGGCTTCCTGGACTCAGAAATACTGTCCCGGCGGTCCATCTAGGTCTCCAGCAATTGCGAGCCCATTTTCCTGTCCCTTTGTTGTCCCCTGGCCACCATCAGAGGCTTTGAGCTGTCCTATATTTGGCCTGGGTTCTTATCATACTGTAACTCAAATCCTGAATGACAGCTCCTGCTTGTGCTGCTGCTATTCCCCTTGCTCCATGGCATCTGGGTCCATCCTGCTACATGCCACAGGCACTGCTCCCTGCACAGGGGCTGACCAGTTCCCCTTCCTGGCACTAACCTTTCTCTTATAATACTGGACTGAGGTGTCAAAGTTGATTCCCAAAGCACTTGTAAAAATCCAAGGCCTATGTTTATTCAAATAAATCACTTACCTTGTTATTATGACCTAAACCACTATCACACTTTCAAACAGCCCATTCTTTTACTCACAATGAGGAACACTATAAGAAACTTGCCAATAGTAGATCAAAAGTACAAAAGTACAATGAAAGTTACATTTTCCCTGTGTGTAACCATAAATATGCACAAATTACACATCACATAATATGTATATATTTTGAAATGAAGTGTCTTGCTTCACTAAGGGCGATGCATGGTAATTTAGGTTGCTGTTTGATTTCTGTATGCAGTACTGTCTAGAAATTATTCCACATTATTTTCAGCCATTGCCTTGAGTCTTCATGAGCTTTCTTGGGTTTTGACTGTCCTATTCAATTCAGCTCCCAGTTTAAGGTTACGCCAATGCGCATTTACATTCATGGTGTATTCCACAGAGCGACAGAATCTTAAACTGGGGACAGTATCAAGTAGCAGCTCTGGAACGCGAGCAGAAGGCTGAGGGGAACTGGAGGCAGTGTGTCCTTAAAGTAATTTCTACTTGTTTAGGAGCAAGATCATTTTTGTAAGAGGCTGTCAGTAAGTGTGCGATGCCATGCCATGATTGTGGTTCTGAAATTTACTGAAGAGCTGGCACTTTTTTTTGCTGGAGATTTCGCTCCATACAGCTGGGGAAACCAGAATCAGCAGATATAACACAATGTCTGGAGTTTCTTTTCATTCTGTTTTATTGGGGAAGTCATATCCTAGACGTTCAAATGACAACCCCAACTTTGCCTCAGGTATTATGTACTCAACATGTCCTTATATCTCAGTTAAAAGTGTTTACATATTTGTTCCTTCTATTCTATGGATTCTCCAGACAATTTGAATTGCTTTGTTGCCAATAATACACGGTGAATTCAACAAAATGATTATGTTAAGTCCAATAGATCTCTTGTAAACAGAGATACCCAGGAACCTTTTGCTAGTTGGGGCTTTACGGCCTCGCTCATCCCAAAACTGTACAATCTTGCCTAGGTGAACGGACCTTTCCAATGTCTGCCCCTCGCCTGCTCCAATTCCCGTAGTGGGTGGGATGGTTGAATTCCAGCCAATATAGTCTAGGAATTCAGAATGATAACATCTTGGCCGAGGGACACTGCTTGGCAGAGGACTCCTCAACTTGTGACTTCCCGGAAAGGAGGCAATCTATAGCATTTAGAAAGCCGACCAAGGTTTTCCCAGTATTTTGTTGGGGCCAAATGGTGTCACGAATTGTAAGACCAAACCACCAGGGGTGTGATCTTACCGGCCATTCACAACTGCTCCCACTGCAGCGAGGTTGGAGAATTTGGTGGCCAGCCAAATCTCCATTCACTGCAGCAGGATGGGAAAATCCCTCCAGCATGAATAGTGATAAGGTTTCAGCCCAAGTTATAAAAAGATCAAATATCAATTAACGACAAAAAGGGTTTGTTGATTTTAATGCTTTTTTTCCATTGGCAGTGACTTTGACAGACAAAAAACTGCCAACTTGCTTCTTGCAGCTGCTATCTTTTGGCATCCTTTTGTAGGAGTGATAATTGTAACATAATCACTTCCAGGTTACTGAGTGATAATGTGCGCTTGCATTCCAGGAAATACCAATCAGTTTGTGCGTGAGAGCAGGGTAATATTCAAGACATCCAGACTGCAGTCAAAGAGTAACCCATGAACCTTACAGTCAGAGGTCAAAAACTCAATGAATGCTCTTCCTCCAAGACACTGATTTGCATCTTAAGAAAAAGCCAAAAACTAACTTCACAAATTGGCAACAATCTTGAGCTCGTAATGGGAAGGAGTAGATTGCGGTTCACTTCTCAGTTAACAGCACCCACTTGTCTACAAAGTTGTGCATTCCTTTAATAAACCTGTGTCGGTAACATGATACTGGGTCTATAAGATCTTACAAAATTGAAGCACACAGCTTGTTGTATTTATCATATTGATTCTAGACCATGGTAATGACCTTCTCAAAGGTTACCATATGGAGCACTTCTTGAAGCAGCCCCCTGAGCTTGGGGTCCTTTTACAAATACAAGATAATGATCTGTGTGTCGCTGGCTGTAATTTCTTTGTTTTTCTTTTATTCCATGTCTTCAGACTGTTTGAAGGATGATTATTTCAATACACACAAGTTATGCGGTTTGCATCACTTTGTGGCTTAATTCTTATAAACCACCCAACATGTATCTTCTGTTTTGTGGCTATTCAAACTGTCCTACAAAGCTAACAATGCGCAGGATGTTACATTTTATTGGAACTGACCATTGGTATTATTGCACTAAATGTCTTTTAACCTTTGAACTTCCATCACTCCAGGGATTTTTTTGAAACTCCTTGGGAGAATCAATTTCTTGTTTTGAGCTCACACACCACATGCTGGATTTTTATGACAATCTGTCAGCTTTCAGCTATTTCACAAATGGCAGATTTATTGAGTTGAATTTCACAATATGAATTTGAACTGTGACCTCTGGCTGCTATTTCAGCCTCACAACCACTACTTTGCCGCCAATAATCGTTATATTTGATTTTGCGATATCTGTGATTTGACTTTTGTGTCAATCTCCAATGTACCGTCATTTGATTAGTCTATTCTTTAAAAATCTCCAAAGTAAATATTCCCCAAGCTCTTCAACCTCCAACTGTGACTTTTTTTTTAATGCATTCTTGGGATACAGGCACCGCTGGCTGGCCAGCATTTATTGCCCATCCTTAGTTGCCCTTGAAACTGAGTGGCTTGCGAGGCCATTTCAGAGTCAACCACATTGTTACACTTCAAAAGAATGCAATTGGTCATTGAATTTCTGGCTTTCCAGCCTATAAACAGTTCCACTACCTCCATGTAAAAACTGGGCCATATTCGTACTGAAACATGTAAGACTTTGAGGAGGTTTAGGGTGGGGAAGGGGTACAGGGGGAGGTTGGTATGGGGGTTTGCCTCGGTAGATGCTGAGAGGATGTTTTCCCTAGTGGGGGAATCTAGAAGTAATGGGTGCAGTTTCAGCATAAAATGTTCTAATTTATGATGGAACTGAGGAGAAATTTTGTCTCTCAGATAGTCAGTAATCTGTGGAACTCTCTTCCCCAAAGAGGACTGGAGACTGGGTCGGATATATTCAAGGCTGAGTTCTTAAAGTTTATTCATTAGTGTCACAAGTAGGCTTACATTAACACTGCAACAAAATCACTGTGAAAATCCCATAGTTGCTACATTCCGGTGCCTGTTCAGGTACACTGAGGGGGAATTTAATATGGCCAATGCATCAAACATTTCAGAAGTCAATTGTGATTCACCAATTTCAGCTGATCTAAGACCGATTAACTTAAATAAAGAGTGGAAATCAAATCCCAGGTCTTAAAAAGTAAGGTAGAGTGTATTTATTAGCTACAGATAGGCTTACATTCACACTGCCATGAAGTTACTGTGAAAATCCCCTAGTCACCACACTCTGGTGCCTGTTCGGGTACACTGAGGGAGAATTTTGCATGGCCAATACGTTGAACCATCTTTGGACTGTGGGAGGAAATCGGAGCACCAGGAGGAAACCCATGCAGACACAAGGAGAATGTGCAGACTCCACACAGGTAGTAATCAAGCCTGGGTCCCTGATGCTGTGAGGTAGAGTGCTAACCACCGTTCGATGTTTGAGAGAGAAGAGAATCAAAGGCAGGGGATGGGGGTGTGGGGGTGGGGCAGACAGGAAAGAAGGGTTGAAATCGTGATCTGATCAACCATTAGTTTATTGAATACACAAGAACACAAGGCATAGGAGCCAGAGTAGACTAAATGGCCCATCGAGCTTGCTTTGCCTTTCAATACAATCATGGTTGATCTTGGGCTTCAACTCCATTTTATTGCCACTCCATATCCCTTAATTCTCTGAAAAATCAAAAAGCTATCTTTCTGAATGCCACAATGGGTTCGAGGGTTCGAATGGTCTAGTTCTGCTCCTACTTTTTGCGTTCTTATGTTAATTGCTCACTCCAACTTGAACATTATTTCACCACCTATGAAGAATCACCTTTGTTTCTCGATACTTTAAACGTTGAATTTAGCACTGTTCCAATCCTTGTTTCCTACAACCTAGCGGGGGGCTGACAATGGCTGGCCAACCTGAGAATGCAGCATGGAAACATTTAAAGTATTGTCAAAATAAAAATGGAATTTGCAAAATACTTTTGAACTTAAAGATGGAGTAAATGGAAATGAGAGAATCTGTCAGAGAGGTTGCAAGTAAAGAGGCTCAACAGTACTGCCAAAGGCTAAGTACCTAAGTGAACCATGGTACGCTTATCCTTGGAACTGACTGTAAGACCTGAACATCTCCATTTTACTTCAGTTACAAGCGCATTGAATTCTTATGGGGCCAACTCAGGAAGTCCTTGGACTGTCACCGTGGGAGGTATATTCAGCACTGAGGAAAGAAACAGATGGAATGTGGTTGTACCAAGGAAAATCACGCCAGACTTATATCACTCACTAACAGTTGGATGAGGCAACATTTGGAATGTTGACACAGTGAATGAGCCCAAACTTTGAGACAGGGAAGGCAAGCACAGTGAACCTTTCCCACTCCAACCTCTGATTGTTCCAAAGATCGTGCACTGACTGTCATGTGCGAATTGAGGAGCATGCGACTGACCTATGCATCCCAAAAGCTGAATAGGCAGTTTGGGAAATGTAGCTTCTGAACAACCTATGCTGGGTTATATTATTACACCAATGATCCGGAATATGTGGCAAAGTATCTTCCAAAGGTCATATATTGGCAGAGTGGTGATGACGAACTGCCAATCATAGAATCATAGAATCCCAACAGTGCAGAAGGAGGCCATTCAGCCCATCAGGCCTGCACCAACCACAATCCCACCAAGGCCCTATTCCCATAACCCCACATATTTACCATGCTAATCCCCTGACACAAGAGTCAATTTAGCATGGCCAATCGACTTCACATCTTTGGACTGTGAGAGGAAACTTGAACACCCAGAGGAAACCCACACAGAAACAGGGAGAGTGTACAGACAATGACCCAAGGATGAAATTGATCCCGGCTCCCTGGTGCTGTGAGACAGCGGTGCTAACCATTGTGTCACCATGCTGCTCCAATGAAGTTGTATTAGGCAGGAAAGGCTAACTTTCCCAAAGTCATTTTAATTGGCTTGTGATCATCCCAGCTGTGGTGGAAGATTCTGCCCGTAATTTCTTTTTAAAATGTGGCTTTATTATTTAACTCTTTCATAGGACGATGGCCTAGCGGTATTATCACTGGACTATTAATCCAGAAATGCAACTACTGTCCTGGGGATCAGGGTTCAAATCCCACCACGGCACATGGTGGAATTTGAATTCAATAAAAAATATTTGGAATTAAGAATCCACTGATGACCATGAAATGATTACTGATTGTCAAAAACAAAACATCTGGTTCACTAACGTCCTTTAGGGAAGGAAATCTGCCATCCTTGCTCAGTTTGGCTCCAGAGGCACAGTAACATGGCTGACTCTCACCTGCTATTGGACAGCTAGGCCTACCAGTGACGCCCATGTCCCACGAATGAATTAAAAAAAAATGAGCAGGTGACAATACCATAATATCAACGTATACCATGCTCAAACTGCAAGGAAACCATCTCACTCTTTTTATTGAATTAGAAGAAATTTCTCAAACTAAAGGGTCTTTTCAAGGGTTTGTCTGACAAAATCAAACAGTTTTATATTTGTCTGTCTACTTATTCTCAAATACTTGGGAACAACAGCTGAAGATCAATATACAAAAAGCTTATATTTCATCTTTGCCTGCCAATTTTTCTGTGGAACACAAATACACTGTGAGTTTGATTGCTACAATGTGATTCGGGGATGTAAATCAAGAGTATCTAATTCATTTGACGTAAGGTCGGTATCAAATTTCAAAAGCTATGTCCATTTGCAGGGTTGATACTCGTAAGAACCAAACATACCTGATCCGTTAAAGGTTCAAGGCATCTAATAGGATGTCCTCTATCCAAGGGTTGGCTCCAGGAGATCCACCAGCCTCACCTCGCAGGCTTGAGAGGTGGTTGCAAGGGAAGTGAGCTCATTGAGCCCTGAGAAACGCAACCCAGTGCGGAAGAGGATGAATGATCTCAACTGCTCTGCCAGGGTAAGTCAACTTTCAGCTCACATCCATCTCACACTCTCTCAATGGCATCATGCACTCAAAGGTTCAGGGATCTCACACTGGGGACGGTATCAGCACTGATTGTCTCACAGACACTTTAACATCACCAGCATCCCATCTACTATGCTGCACAATCTCCATCTCAGCCTTTACTGAGGTGGGTTCAGTGCACAGCAGGCACTCCCAACATCTCCAGCTTTTCTCATCATGTTCCTGCCCACAACCACAGGGTGATATCCCAGATGAAGGAAGGATGGCAGATGACCCACTTTGAGGAAGATGCCACTAAATGGCTGATGGGGGTCAGAGATCATTCCTGTGGGGAAGGCAAGATTGGCCTCGCCAAAAAGCCAGTGAATCTTCACGATTCATTCACATCTTGATAATCACAGTGAGTGACATATAATCCGGAATTCTACTGCCCTGCCCACCACAGAATTGGAGTGGACGAGGGATGGACAATGGAAATGCCCATTGACCTCAGGCAGGAATTTCCAGATTCAGGTTGAGTGACGCTGTAAAATTCCACCCACAATGTATTCTGCTAGAACATAAGAACATAAGATATAGAAGCAGGAGTCGGCCATCTAGCCCTTCGAGCCTGCCCTGCCATTCAATAAGATCATGGCTGATCTGGAGTGGCTCAGTTCCACTTTCCCACTTTCTCCCCATAACCCTTAATTCCCTTGCCTACCAAAAACCTATCCACTCGTGTCTTAAATATATTTAGCGAGGTAGCCTCTGCCACTTCAACGGGCAGAGAATTCCAGAGATTCACCACCCTTTCAGTGAAGAAGTTCCTCCTCAACTTTGTTCTAAACTGCCCCCCGCCCCTTATCTTGACGCTGTGCCCTCTAGTCTTGCTGTCCTTTCTGAGCTCATGAACCTCACCTACTTTTCTCTCTGTAATGAATTGAAAGGCAAGTCATTGTACCTTCACATTATGAAAGATTTATTATTAACAACTTTTATATATGTACAGGTAATGGTCTACAGAGCTGTAATACATGTCTACTCTCTTCTCCTCTCTGGCTCCAACTGAGTTGCTCCCCGACACAGGACGTGCGCCCTTGCACCCGATTGGCTTGACTTCCCATGCTGCCTCTTCATAGGGTCTAGCCCGATCACATGGCCCTCAGGATCACCGCCCACCCCCCTGCCCCCCTTAAAGGGGCCACACTATCAAGATCTCTCTTACAGGTACCAACAGGACCAGACAGGCCACCAGAGTAATCACAAGTCTACCCGAGAGGAGGATACTGAGGATGTATCAGAGGAAGAATTGAACCCTCTTTTAACGCAAAGACACACACCCTGGTGGGTCATGGATCTAGATTAGGGCCAGGGTCGCATTCTGGGGAACGCCTGACTGATGCGTTTGCACAGCAGCTGGAAGCAGTGACAGTCCAGGTTCTGGAACTGGAGGATTGCTGGATAAGAGGCGCCCTCTGAATATAAATCAGATGATGACCCATTGCAGACAACTGTCTTTAACATGCTGAAGATAGCATAGGAGGTGTCAGAAGATCAGGTAAAGTTTCAAGAGGCAGTCAACAACTTAAGTGAATGATGGAAGAGTCCATCTGCATTCAGTCTGATGTCATGGCTCCATCATATGAGTGCCTTGAAGTCTCTGTGGGAAGGATGGCGTCCACATTGGAGACCTTGGTTCAGCAAACCTTGCTGGATTTGCACTCAGCCCTGCACTCAATTATGGTAGGCATTGATGAGAAGATCTGGGATACCCTGCGTGGTGAGTATTGCACAGTCCGGTCTGAACAGCATCTTCAGAATGCCAGTGATCTGCTCGATGATGGATTATGTCGACTTATGCACTGCATTGTATCTCTCCTCAGAGACACTCTGAGAATGACACTCAGGTATCATGAGGCATCATTTGAATTGCTAGGGCTCCACTCAATAGGGATGAAATACAAATGGTCGAGAGCTTCAAGTTTTTAGATGTGCAGATCACCAATAATCTGTCCTGGTCCCCCCACACCAATAGTATACCAAGAAATCCTCTACTTTCTCAGAAGACGAAGAAAATTTGACATGTCTGCTATGACTCTCATCAACGTTTACAGATGCACCATAGAAGGCATTCTTTCTGGTTGTATCATTGCTTGTTATGGCTCCTGCACTGCCCAAGATGCAATAAACTACAAAGGGTCGAGAATGAAGCCCAGTCCATCGTGTAAACCAACCTCCCACCCATTGACACTGTCTATACTTTTTGATGCCTCAGCAAAGCAACCAGCATAATTTAGGACCCCACCTTCTTTTGAATGGACCTATCTCGCACTAAGTTGATCTTTCTCTATACCTTCACCACTTCACCAAGACTGTAACACTACATTCTGCACTCTCTCCTTTCTTCCTCTATGAACAGTATGCCTTATCTGTATAGCGTGCAAGAAACAATACTTCTCACTATATGTCAATACGTGTGACAATAATAAATTAAATCGCATCCCCAAGCAGCCAGCTCAGTAATCTTTGAGTTGCTTCGAATATGTGAGGCACTTGGGAGTGATTCAGGATATTTGAATCATGGGAATTCCCATGGTATCTGACACAAACATGTATCATGCACTTTGATGGTCACATACCAGTTGAATGTCCAGAGATGGAACCCTTTTCTGTTAATGGACATCTGGGGCTGCTGCCATAGTACTCTTAAAACCATGTGGGTGCATTCGATTGCACCCTGTAATCCAGGGAAGCTAAAGATAACTACAGACCCCAGAATTCTGGCAGCCTGGCTGCTTCAACAAGTGTGAACTCACATAGTGATGAGCCCTACAATAGAGGACATCTGTCATCTCCTTGATACAGTTATGTGTTAAAGATTGTGAGATCCCACATAGATCCCCTGTGGATCTCTGGAAAGATCTCAGGCAAACAATTAAACATGGCACCGGCAGGGAATGTCCTCCCAGTCCATAGGGCTTTAGATCCTAGATCATAGATTCATAGAAGAATCATTGGATCCCTACGGTGCAGAAGGGGGATGTTCGGCCCATCAAGCCTGTGCCTACTCTCCAACAGATCCCGCCTTCGTAGTCCTGTATTTGTACCCCTCTAATCTACATATCCCAGGACACCAAGGAGCAATTTACTGTGGCCAATCAACCTAATCCGCACATCTTTGGATTGCCACTGAATGGGGCAAATATGACCCACCACTTTTCTTGCCAAGTGCGGATGTGCACAACATTGTCTTTTCATAGAATCATAGAACCTTACAGTGCAGAAAAAGGCCCTTCGGCCCATCAAGTCTGCACCGAACACAATCCCACCCAGGCCCCACCCAATATCCCTACATATTATACCCACTAATCCCTCTAACCTACGCATCCCTGGGTACTAAGAGTCAATTTCTTAGCATGGTCAATCAACCTAACCTGCACATCTTTGGACTGTGGGAGGAAACCAGAGCACCCAGAGGAAACCCACGCAGACAGGAGGCGAATGTGCAAACTCCACACAGACAGTGACCCGAGCCAGGAATTGAACCCAGGACCCTGGAGCTGTGAAGGAGCAGTGCTAACCATTGTGCTACCACTCCCCTTTTGTTCTCTAGATCGGAAAGACTTTCAGCTACATGAGTTGCCTTCATTGGAGGCATCTAACCTCCTTATACTCTGGGTGTTGCTGGAGCTCCACTTTGACCTCTCTCCAAATTTTCCCCTCCCAGCTGCCACAAAACTCACCACTGGTAGGACCAAAACATTCCACCCCTAATGTCTTTGGACTGGATTCCAGTGACTTCTTTATTCCCAAACGTGGAACATTTTGCAACTTGTGGAAAAAATCTATCTGGTTTCAACGTCAAGCACAGGAACAGTAAATAAAATTTTGAACTAATTCCTATTTGTTGCAGAGTAACCTTTTGTTGATAGATGTGATTGAATTGTGCAGCTCTGTATATATTAATCAGTCTACATAGGTACTGACATATAAAATTAAACTGTCTTGTCATCAAACTCTGGAGAGTATTAACAGATGACATGAAACTGCACAAAGAGGGACTCACAATAGAATTGAGTGAGGAGCAAATTCAAAGCAAACATTAGGAACAGAAAATCTTTACTTCAAGAAAGATAAACATTTTGAATAATACATCAACAAAATAATTGAGGCGCAAATGTTAGACTTATTCAAAATATAATTAAATCCCATGTTGGGAGGTGGGGTGGGGGGGTTTGGGGGGTGGGGGGGGGCGATGCGGATGGGGGGGGGGGGGGGGGGTTAATGTACTGGTGGGATGCACTTCAATACGCTGAAAGACTTTTGCTTATCCCTTAACTTTCCTTGCCTCCTTAAAGCCCTACGCTAACAATCCGCAGCTGACTGGTTGGTTGAATAGCAACCAATAGGTAGAAATCTCACACAATGCCTAAGTACGGACTTAACAGTCTATTTTTAGTACGCAACAAATAATGGAAATAGGAAGTGATTCCTGCTTCTTTGGATGAATATTGCATACAGTGCTTCCCTCAATATAAAACCCCAAGCCTTGTTTCCAAGGGGAAAAAAAAATTACATCGAGGGAGATCATTTATACATTTTTAGAATAAATATTTAACAATTTGAGCATGTGGTGACATTCAGAATTCAAGGTGAAATCTTGATAAATGAATACACGGTTTCTGCACTTGTGGATTGAATAGAGTATTATGGAAGGAATATAATCTTCAGTGGGCAGTGTGTTACACAAGAGACCTCCAGCAACAAAGAACTGTCCTCAGAGTAAAAGCCCTATTTATTATGCTGTTATAGCAATGTTTCTTTGCTGCCATTGAATATTAAACTCAGATTGGCATAAACTGTCCTTCCTCTGCATTGAGTTTTTTTTTACTCTTTAAACCTGTTTGAAGAAACTCTAAGCTTGCAATAGAATTTTATTTCTGATAATTTCATGACCCTTACTGTTCTTTCAAGTGGATGGGAGAATGTTATTCAAGATGCTTTTGTACAGTCTCTAATAGAGGGCTATAGAACATGGTGTAGAAGAAAAAAAATCTTTCTCCCTTTTTGAAGGTGCTGGCTCATGCTGAGTTAGAAAGTTATGGGTGGCTGTCGTCATTCAATATCTCCACAAAAGTGGCCATACCTCATATATGAAGATGGAAAACATCAGTCGGGAGCTCAACAATGTAGGAGCAAGACTGGAACCTGAGCTATTGTCACCCCTACGCCCACACAGTGCACCTTTAAGTCAATAGTGAATGGTTGATTGAATTCCTTGCTAGACCAGAACTGTTGATGCCAAATGTATTCCCAACTACTGACTTGGCCCAGTTGTGTCAATGCAACACCAAATAAGAATACCTTTAGGCTCTTCTTGTTTTATATGGTTTGGTAGGAACATTGGAATCAGGAGCAGAAGTAGGCAAATTCAGCCATTCAAGCCCACTCTGCCATTCAATCAGATCATGGTAGATCTCACCCCGGTCTCAAATCTACTTCCCCAACTGTTTCCATATTCATCTTTCCCTTTTTTATTATAAATATGTCTATCTTCCTCTTGAAACCATTCAACAATTCAGACTCCAGTACGCTATGGGGCAGCGAGTTCCACAAATTCAATGCTCTCTGTGAGAATAGTTCCTCCTCAACTCAGTTTTAAACCTATCGCCTCTCAACCTATAGCTGTGGCCTCTTGTTCAAGGTTGCCCCATAGGAGGAAACATTTGTCTACATTTACTTGATCAATCCCTTTTAAAATCAGATCCCCTCTCATCTTTCTAAACTCCAGTGTGCAACACCAAACTGTTTAATCTCTCCCCATTTGTCAACCCTTTCTTTCCCAGAATCAATCTGGTGAACCTCTTCTGCACTGCTCCCAAGGCCACCACGTTTTTCCTCAAATAAGAAGGCCAAAACTGGACACAGTACTCCAGATGTAGTCTCGCCAACATGCTATACAATTGCAACAGCATATCTATACTTTATTCTCCAGTCCTTTTGCACTAAATGCCAACATCCCATTTATCTTTTTTTGTTACCTGCTGCACCTGAATACTAATTTTTAGCCTTTTAGACTGTTTGTTTGTTCACCACTATGTGTTAGCCATGGCTCAGTTGTAGGACTCTCACCTCTGAATCACAAAGTTGTGGGTTTAAGCCACAATCTGGGGCTGATTCTGAGGGAGTGCTACACTGTCAACAGTTGTCCTTTGGATTAGATGTTAAATTAAGGTTCTATCTGTCTGGTCAGATGGATGAACAAGTGCTATGAAGAGCAGAGGAATTGTCCCAGTATCCTGGCTCCTTCAGCTTTTCCAGGTATGTGGAACCGCACTCAGCTGAGAATCTTTCCATAATTAATGTCAATGTTGTTGTGCGAATGTCTAGTAGGCAGCGCTCGTAAGAACATAAGAATTGGAAGCAGGAGGCCATTTGGCCCCTCGAGCCTGCTCTGCCATTCAATAAGACATGGCTGTTCTTTTTGCGGACTCAGTTTCACTTATCTGCCCACTCGCCATAACCCTTAATTTCTTTACTGTTCAAAAATCTATCTACTTTTGCCTTAAAAATATTCAACGAGATAGCCTGAACTGCTTCACAGGGCGGGGAATTCCACAGATTCACAGCCCTTTGGGTGAAGAACTCACTTGCTCTTAAATCTGCTCCCCTTTATTTTGAGGTCATGCCCCCTAGTTCTGGTTTCACCCGCCAGTGGAAACAGCCTCCCTGCTTCTATCTTATCTATTCCCTTCCTAATTTTATATGTTTCTATAAGATCGCCCCTCGTTCTTCTAAATCCACTCCTGCAGTGCATCGTGACAGGTGAATTTTTATTTTGTCTTCATGGATTCTGAAATGAAGCATTTGGCCCTCAGCCCTAGTTCAGTTGGTAAAAACTTTCTCTCTGAGTCAGTAGGCCTTGAATTCAAGACCCACTTCAGGGTCTTGAGCACTTAATCAAGAATTACATTCTTCTACAATGAAACTGTGGATGCTCGTCTGCCATTCCAAATGCAAGATCCCACTTTTGAAGAAGAGCATGGAAGTTGTCCCAAGTTTTCTGGTCAATATTTCTCCTTCAAACAACTTTGCAAATGCAAGACTGCCAGGCCACTGTCATTTTGGGAACTTGCTTTGTGAAAATTGTCTGTTGCTATTCACATATTAAAAAATTGATTATGCTTCAAAAAGTACAGCATAGATTGCAAAGTGCTTTGGGGTGTCCTCTTAAGTTCATAAGAGTTCATAAGATATAGGAGCAGAATTAGGCCATTAGGCCCATCGTGTCGGCTCCACCATTCAATCATGGCTGAGAATGTGAAAGATGCTCTATCACACTACCATTATTCTTTCTTTCAGGGTTTTATGGTGCTTTATGCAAGTTCTGTGTCTACGAACTCAACAGCGAATGACAGGATTTGTCAACTCTGGCTAGACATATTCTGGAAATGTCAGCAGAAGTGACATTACAGAAATCTAGCACTGTGGTGGAACAGGTCTGGGTAGGCTTAGAAATGCCAACACATTTCCAGTGTATCAATGGAAATATCTCCCTGTATTGGTAAAACAACTGGCTGGTTTACACTGCCAATTTTTTCATAGAATTATAGAATCCCCACAGTGCAGAAGGAGGTCTTTCCATAAGACTATAAGACATCGGGGCAGAATTAGGCCATTTGGCCCATCAAGTCTGTTCTGTCATACAATTATGGCTGATATTTTTCTCATCCCCATTCTCCTGTCTTTTTCTCATAACCCCGACCCTCTTATTAATCAAGAAACCAGCTATCTCTGTTTTAAATACACTCAATGACCTGGCCTCCACAGCCTTCTGTGGCAGAAAGTTCCACAGATTCACCACTCTCTGGCTGAAGAAATTCCGCCCCATCTCTATTTTAAAGGATCGTCCATTTAGTCTGAAGTTGTGCCCTCTGTGAGTGGAAACATCCTCTCCACATCTACTCTATCCAGGCCTCGCAGTATCCTGCAAGTTTCAATAAGATCCCCCCTCATCCTTCTAAATTCTAATGAGTACAGGTCCAAAGTCCTCAACTGTTCCTCATACGACAAGCTCATCGTTCCAGGGAATCGGCCCATCAAGTCTGCACTGACTATCCAGCAGAGCCCTATTCCCATAAGCCCACATATTTACCCTGCTAATCTTCCTAACCTATAGATCTTGGGACACTAAGGGGCAATTTATCCACCTAGCGTGCACATTTTTGGACTGTGGAAGGCAATTGGAGCACCCAGAGAAAACCCAAGCAAACATGGGGAAAACGTACAAATGCCACAGAGACAGTGACCCGAACCCGGGTCCCTAGTACTGTGAGGCAATAGTGCTAACCACTATGCCACCGTTTTAATGAAGATTTGCTGTGTCACTAACTAAGATTTGTGTACCATGCAAACTAAAGGATCATTGATTGAATGTCCCACTTAATAGTCATATGAAAACGTTTTGAAAAATATGATCAATACTTTCTGGGTATCAAGCCACTTACCTGCCCATTGCCATGACAACTGCCAACTTACAGCTGGGGATGGGTAAGGGTATCACGTTGGCCAATTTATCTGCAAACAATCACGAATAAAAATCATTCAGTTTCTTTGTGAATTAAACACAAAATTGACATATCTTCAATTTCTACATGTTCCGTTTGACTTAACATGACTTCTTTCTAAATGTGCACTATCCTGGTTAAGTAAATTCACATTGCAGTTCAGTGAGAAAAATAACAAAAGTCCACTGATTGTAAAGAGCAGTTGGAACACCAGGTAGCCAGAAGGTTTGGGCCCATGCAACTTTGATGGCAAAAACACCCATTCGGTATGCTACATCCAGATAAAAGTAATATCTGCTCTGTAAGGGCAATCTGAAGAATCTTTCGGCTATTCTTGTCTTAAAGAAGAAAAGATCAAAGAAAAGTACAACACAGGAGCAGGCCCTTCGGCCCTCCAAACCTGTGTCAATCATGATCCCTGAACTAAAGGAAAATCTTCTGCCCTTACTCAGTCCATATTCCTCTATTCCCTCTCTATTCATGTACCCATCTAGATGCCTCTTAAATGCTGCTAATGTGCCTGTGTCCAACACCTCCTCTGACAGTGTGTTCCAGGCACCCACTACTCTCTGTGTGAAAAACCTCCCTCGCACATCTCCCTTAAACTTTCCCTCCCTCGCTTTAAATCTGTGCCCCCTTGAAATTGACAGCTGCTAGGAAAAAGCTTCTGGCTATCCAGCTTGTCTATACCTCTCATAATTTTGTAGATCTCGATCAGGTCTCCCCTTAGCCTTCTTCTTTTGAGTGAAAACAATCCTAGTTTATTCAACCTCTCTTCATAGCTAACACCCTTGAGACCAGGCAACATCCTCTTTGCACGCTGTCCAAAGCTTCCATGTCCTTCGCTAGTGTGGTGACCAGAGTCGCACAAAATATTCCAAATTGACCAGAACTCCAAATCTTAAAAGGTTAGCTGAGGGAACACTTTTCAAAAAATACGTAGATTGATTTTGATTTGCACAGCAGATGAGGCAGGCAGTGGTTGGGTCTCTGTTCTACCCATCCGATGACATTGTTAGGAGTCTCATTTAGTTTGCTGGTTGGACCTCAGTTAAGTAGAAAAAGTGAGCTGCCAGGGCTAATTACACCTTTACAGGAAACTCAGCATTTGGGAGGCCGGAAGTTCTGGTGATCAGACACTGGGGGGGGCGGTTCGGGGGGGTGGTGCTGTGGAAGGAGGTTCGGGACTTTCCAGCCCTGCTGCTGTGAGCACCACAGCAAATGCGGCGAGCCAGCCAAAGGTCCATTGACTTCGGTGGGACTGGAAGATTCCATCACCAAGTGGGACAAGAAAGTTCCAAACTGAGGGCTGGATTTTACATTCCTTGGCAGGGTGAAGGTGTCTGGATGGGAACTGGGAGGTACACCTGCGCCTGCATCTATCAGCTTTGACTGTTCAGTCAACAGTTGGGTGTCTAACTCAGGCAGGAAGAAAGCCAATTCGAGGAGCAGTAGTGGCCTCTAAGCCAATCAGCACTGTGGGTTGAAAGAGCATGTGACAGAGGGGCTAAAGCCGTGAACTGGAAGCTGGACATGGTTCAAATTGCACAGGCACTGCGCTCTCAGAACCACCATTGTTTTTTACTTAAGTCACAAAAAAAGCTGAGAAGTTTCTGAAATAAAACATTCCGATATTGCCACTTTCCCCAACAAATTCTGCTGGCATTCAGCTAAGGGCCCAATTTTACCATTGCATCGCTTCTGTTTTCGGGCGTGAAAACACGATAAACTCAGATGTGAGGCCATGAACACGATCCGCGCCCACATCTGCACAGATGGCCACTTTACTGAAACCTGGGAACAGCCGTGATCCGCTTTGTGCCCGAAACACGTGATTTAAATGTATTTGCCTGTGTTTAAATTGAATTAATGAACTGCTTGCTCAACGTTATCAGCATTTCCCCCTTTACCGCCGTGTTCGCTGATCCGGAATCGCGCCAAAATGAACCTGCTGAATAAAAGTCTGAATCGGGCGCTCCAGCTGCTGAAGAGCTGAGTTCAGCGCTTCCTACGGCTCTCTGATGCAGATTAGTTGGGGGGGGGGGGGGGGGTGCGGAGGGAGGTGGGTCAGATCATTCTCTGGTTAGGGCAAGGGAAGAGAGTGAGGCCAGATCGTTGCCTGGTGGGGTGGGGGAGGAGGAGGAGGCAGGTCAGATGTATCTCTGACGGGGGTGGGGGCGGGGAGGGCCGATTGTTGTCAGGTGGTGGGGGGGGAGGGCCAACCATTGTCTGTGGGACGGTGGGGGGGGTCGATTGTTGTCTGGCAGTGGGAAGTGGGGTGCGCTGATTGTTGTCTGGTAGTAGGGATGGGAGAGCCAATCGTTATCTGGTGGAGAGGGAAGAGGAGGCGGGTCAGATGTTCCTCTGCGGAGGGGGGAGTGAGGCCAGATCATTCTCTGGGGAGGGGGGGGATGAGTGAGGCCAGATCATTCTTGGAGAGGGGAGTGGGGTGGGTGAGGTCAAATCGTTCTCTGAGGAGAGGGGAGAAGGGAGGTGGGCAAAATGTATCTCTGGTGGAGGAGGAGGGGAAGCCTGATCGCTCACTGGTGGCAGGGTGCAAATGGATCTCTGGTGGGGGGCTGAAGAGAGAGGCAGGGGTGTCCGCAGCCACTCTGCGTGCAATCGGTGGCGGGGGAAAGGGGGCAGGGAGTCGCGATCAGTCTAGATGGCTAGGGATAGGTGGATAAGGGGAACAGTGAAGTCTGTGGGGGCCATCGCTACCACTTTTCTCTCCCAGGTTGCTTTCTATGCTTTCTGTGGCCCAGGAGCGATCTGACACAGGCGCGCTTTTTCACTTTTTTTTCTAATTGCACATGCGCAGTTCAGAGCCCCGATCATTTCGAGTGTGCTTAGCCCTGCCCACAGCGCAATTCAGGCCCACAATTTTTTTTTCAGGCTGAGTGTGTATGGGGGCGCCTGAAAGCAGATTTCCAAGTCGGATCTGAATTATGCCCAGATTCAGCACTTAGAATGAAAATGGTGAAATCAGGCCCTAAGTTTTGTTATCCGGTATTTTCCTCTGTTCTTGCTTTTTTTTCTTTATCCATTTGTGACAAATGGGTGTCTCTGGCTGGCTAGTATTTATTGCCAATCCCTAGTTGCCTTTGGGGGGCAGTTGAAAGTCAACCACATTGCTGTGGCTCTGGAGTCACATGTCGGCCAGACCAGGTAAAGACGGCACATTTCTTTCCCTAAAGGACATGTTGTGCTGTCCATCTTGTGCTGCCTCATCGCTGGTATAAAAGACTCCTGAGCATTTTTGTGTCTGATACCTGAGGAACGCAGTGGCCAGCAAAGAACTGCAGATGATTGGATTGGTAAAGAGCTCAATAGCTTAACAATCAATGATTTCAAAATGGTGGATGGGCTGCCAAATTTGACACTCAAAATTTGACGTTTGGGAATGTCAAATCTAGCCCTGATTGTGGGCCTGCAGCAACTCTTCGAAGAGGGAGGCTGAAAATAAATCAGGAGTTATATGGAGCACCAGATATTGGTGGTGAGGAAATGTATTGAGTAAACACAACATCAAGCGGATTAACTTCTAGTAGTCTTTCATGTCTGAAATTCTCAAGAGGCTGAGGAAGAAATGAATTCTAAAGCTGTTTATTTTAAGGATTTGAGGATCTCTTTCTAGTGCACTTTAACAGCACTTCTTGACCTATACATTAATCGGTTGAGGAAGTAATGGCGGCAACATTGACTGACATAAAAGTAGTGTCGGGCGATGATGTCAGCTGATCAAAAATATAATATTTCATTTTGATCTTTGGCACAAGCCATCGAAATGCTCAAAAATTAAAACAAAGTTTATCCAGCAAAGAATCATTAATTTTCACCCCAGTTTTACCCTGCTGCCAATCTTATTCACACCAAGTCCTGTTCCCTCATCACCCTGTGCTCATCAACCTACATTGACTTCCAGGGAAGCAAGCTATGATTTTAAAAATCTCATTTGGTTTTCTAATCCCTCCATTGTCTTGCCCCTGCCTATCTCTGTAATCTTTTCTAGCCCCACAACTCCCCATGATTTCTGGCCCTTGAATGTCCCTATCTTACTTGCTCCATTATTGGAGCAAGTGATCCTAAGTGTAAGTGAAGTGGATTGGCTATGGCAAATGCCCCTTAGATGTGTAGGTTAGGGAGATTGGCAAGGTAAATAGAACATAGAACATTGAACGTAGAAAAACTAGATCACAAACAGGCCTTTCGGCCCACAAGTTGCGCCGATCATATCTCTACCTACTAGGCTTACCTACTAGGACCCTCAGTCCTATTAAGTGCCATATACTCATCCAGAAGTCTCTTAAAAGACCCTATTGAATTTGCCTCCACCACAACTGACGGCAGCCGATTCCACTCACCCACTACCCTCTGAGTGAAAAACTTACCCCTGACATTTCCTCTGTACCTACTCCCCAGCACTCTAAACCTGTGTCCTCTTGTGGCAGCCATTTCAGCCCTGGGAAAAAGCCTCTGAGAATCCACCTGATCAATATCTCTCAACAGCTTATACACCTCTATCAGGTCACCTCTCATCCTTTGTCTCTCCAAGGAGAAAAGACCAAGCTCTCTCAACCTATCCTCATAAGGCATTCCACCCAATCCAGGAAACATCCTTGTAAATCTCCTCTGCACCCATTCAATGGTTTCCACATCCTTCCTGTAATGAGGCGACCAGAACTGAACACAGTACTCCATGTGGGGTCTGACCAGGGTCTTATAAAGCTGCAGCATTATCTCCCGACTCCTAAACTCAATTCCTCGACTGATGAAGGCTGGTACACCATACGCCTTCCTAACCACATCCTTTACCTGTGAAGCCGATTTGAGAGTCCTATGAACCCGGACCCTAAGATCCTTCTGATCTTCCACACTGCTAAGAGTCTTACCCTTAATATTATATTCCTTCATCCCACTTGACCTGCCAAAACGTACCACCACACATTTATTTGGGTTGAAGTCCATCTGCCACTTCTCCGCCCAGTCTTGCATCCTATCTATGTCACGCTGCAACTTCTGACATCCCTCCAAACTATCCACAACACCTCCAATCTTCGTGTCATTGGCAAACTTACCAACCCATCCCTCCACTTCCTCATCCGGGTCATTTATATAAACCACAAACAGCAAGGGTCCCAGAACATATCTCTGGGGCACTCCACTGATGACCAACCTCCATGCAGAAAAAGTCCCATCTACAACCACTCTCTGTCTTCTGTGAGCAAGCCAGTTCAGGATCCTCAAAACAATGTCCCCTTGGATCCATGCCCCCTCATTTTTTTAATGTTGGGAAAGTTGAAATCCACTAGTATAATTACCCGATTATTACTCTTACACATCTCTGTGAACTGTCTACATATTTACTCCTCTAGTTCCACTGACTCTTTGGTACTTGAGGTTAGGGGGATAGGATTTGGGTGGGATACACTGTCAGTGAGTTGCTGTGGACCCGATGGGCTAAATGGCCTCCTTTTGCACTACAGGGATTCTATGATTCTATGAGGGCTTTACATGGTGAGACTTGAGATACTGGAATTGTTCTGCTTGGAGCAGAGAAGGGGAAGAAGAGACTTGACTGAGGTGTTCGACATCATAAAATGTCTATCTCTGCAACATCGCCCAATTCAGCTTCACCTTTAACAGATTTGCAGCTTAAAGCTTTATTCATATTACCTATAGACTTGATCACTCTAATGCACTCTGGGCAGTTCCCACATTCCTACATATATCCTCTGTAAACTTTATTTCATCCAAAATGTCGCTGCTCATGCCCTTACATGCACTGAGTTCTGTTTTGCCATTGCACTTAGGCTTGCTGAATACACAGGCTCCTGTTAAGCAATGCCTCATTTTTAAAACTCTCTTCCTTACTTTCAAACCACTCTACGACCAACCCCTTCCCTAGCTCTGCAATCTCCTTCAGCCTCACAATCTGTAGGATATTTGTGCTCCTCTAATTTTGGCTTCTTGAGCATCCCCTATTTTTAATTTTCCGACATTGGTGGCAGTGTCTTGTACAGCCAAGCTCCGGAATTCCTCCCTAAACCTCACCATCTACCTTCCTTTTTTAAGATACTCAGTTATAGCTACCTCTCTGACCAAACTTTTTATAACTTTCCCTAACATTGCTCACTATCAGAATTTGTTTTATTGCATTAAAGGTGTGCGATGAACAATTTCATGCTTCATTCTATGAGACAGCATTCATCAAAATTGCTCCTTGTGCTTGAGAACCTCCTCCTCAACTACCATGCTGTAAAAGGGGCATTGGTAACTAGGGAGTGCCATTGGATTTGTCTATGATTAAGCTTGGCAAGGTGTGATTTGCCTTTTGCAGGATGTTTGACCAGGAAAATTTCCCTCTCTTCCCACCTGCCATCAAGCATGTTGGAAGGATTTAAGAGGCTGATAGTCAACCTGTTTGGCCACATTATGAACGCACCTTCTACCAAGCGAGACTTCAACCTAGAGCTTCTGACCCAGAGACAGGGAACACAGTTGTTGGGCCACATGACTGCTTGAGGACCAAGAAATTGATTTCTACGTCTGCATTGGAAAGTCAATGCACCTAAAGCATTCATCAGCCCAAGTGGTTCTGAAGACATACTCTGATTTCAATTTTCAGAAGTTAAAAGGAGGCCTCTTTAGCTGCTGATATATAAATCAGATGAACGAATGCAGGCAATACATCATGGTGTTATGTTAAAGATGCATGAGGATATACATTTTCCTGACTGTTTTACCCTTCATGTAGGGAAGAATGGCAACATTGAGCAGTTACTATCAACATCCAGTTGATACACATTTGTATCACATTTGTGTAATTTATAACTGGGTATTGAAAGAGTATTTTCAAAGTTTTGTTTTAATGGATGTCAGTTAAAAATGCAATACGGGCATACAACAAATATTTATTGTAGGACCTTCCTAAAGAATCTGTCATGTTAATAAGGCTTGATTTTTTTAAAAATTCAACTAATATGTTTGGATCTACGTGATATATGAAAAAACAAAACACAAGTTTTATCTTGTGATAGCAGATGTGATGTAATATCTTGTGCAGTTTGAAAGGAAAGAAAGATTTCCATTTATTTGGTGCCTTTTTTGACCTTTGGGCATTTCAAAGGGCGTTACAATTAATGAAGTACTTTTGAAGTACAGTCACGGTTGTAAACTGGGGAACTACGCAGTGTACATAAATAGAATCATGAAAAGAGAACATATATGCATGCACAGATAAAAATAAACATCTTAATATGCCTTGTGGACATAATTTTCTGAGACTCCATGCCAAGTCAGCCACCTTAAAATCACATTTTTGTTGCCTATGATTAAATCACAGGACATGGAAATGTAACTGTCCAGTTTTCTGCCCCTTCCTTGTGAGGTCAAGTTGGTGAGCCACAGGGCAGCATCTTGGGTCAGGAAGATCAACTGGGAGTCATGATCTTGCACTATGTGGGAAACATTCATCTGGCAATGATCTTCCTTGAATCAGCCAATTAATGGTCAGAAGGCCACTGGATTGTCACTGGGCCAGTAATCCAGAAACCCAAGGTAATGCTCTGGAGACCGGTGTTCAAATCCCACCATGGTAGATGGGTAAAATTTGAATCAATAAAATAAAAGCTGGAATTAAAAGCCTAATAATCACCATGAAACAACTGTCGATTGTTGTGAAAATCTATCTGGTTCACTAGTGTCCTTTAGGGAAGGAAATCTGCTCACCTTACCTTGTCTGGCCTACATGTGACTCCAGAGCCACAGTCAGCTGGTTGACTCTAATTGTCTTCTGAAATGGCCCAGCGAACCACTCGTATCAAAGGCAGTTAGGGATGAACAATAAATGCTGGCTCAGCCAGCAATGCCCACATCCCATGAATGAAGACTAAAAATGCATGCTTGCCATCCAATTAAGGATAATGGTGAGTTCTCGATGCTGGAGGGCCAGTAAGAGAACCTCCAGATTGGATGGATCTGCAACCTATTGTTTCAGGTAAGGGAATGAGCAATTGTAAGAGCTTTAAAAGATGGCTACAGTTGCCGGGTCACCAATGCAGGCAGGGAGATTACCTGGAGCACTGGTCCTTCCTCAGGTCTATCATCAGTACGCAATCATTAGGCAGCCGATATGGTTTCAAATGCCTCAGGGAGGCTATAGGAATTAGTTTTAAGAGGCCTTTTATTTATTTAAATTTGCAGCACAATAGTTAGCACTGCTGCCTCACAGCACCAGGGACCCAGGTTCAATTCCCAGCTTGGGTTACTGTCTGTATGGAGTTTTGCACTTTCTCCCTGTGTCTGCGCGTGTTTCCTCCGGGTGCTCCAGTTTCATCCCACACTCCAAAGATGTGCGGGTTAGGTTGATTGGATGTGCCCAATTGCCTCTTAGTGCCAGAGGGACTAGCTAGGGTAAATGCATGGGATTATGGGGATAGGGCCTGGGTGGGATTGTGGTCGGTGAAAACTCAATGGACCAAATGGTCTCCTTCTGCACTGTATGATTCTATAATTCTATAATATTTTGGGGTATTTTTCTGATCACCCACCTTTATGCTCGCCACCTTATTGGGGCAAAAATTATGCTTGCTGTCTCAGAAAAGCTCTGAGTAAATATGGGATTAATGCATGCAACGTTCATGTTACATTGTCATAATTCATTTCCCTGCCTCTTCAGCTTTACCCCGTGCCATATGCAATTACTTATTTAAATGTGGCAGACTGTCACCTTACTACAGCCAAATGCTAAGAGAAGCATCCAAGCAGGTTCTAGTGATGTGAATGAATGTTAAAAGAACTGACATTGGCATAACACCTTACTGCATTCTCAGCACACCCCACGACAATTTACAACTGATTGGTTTTTTTTGACTAATATTACTGTCCTTATGCAGGCAAATACAATTCGTGCAACACAGGTTTTCAGAATTCTCCTGCTTTTTGTGAATGGAATTGATTGAGGGAGGGATGTTATTCAGGACAACAATTAAAACCCAATGCTCTTCCTCAAGAAGTGCCACAAGATCTTCTAAGACCTGCTGAAGGCAGCATTTCCCATAATCAAACTTGCCCTCAGCACACACTGAAGGGATGAGAAGATAAAGAGCTCAAATCCTGAGTGTAAACACATAGCCTTCTGACTCAGAGGTGGTGATGCTACCTGCTAAGCCCTGCTCAAAGCCAAATGTGTTCTATAATTTTCTTTTCGCAGAGAAGCACTACACCAGAGATCAATATCTCTCATGGATGGATAAGTGCAGTATTCTTTAGAATGAACAGCTGTAGGTAGGATAGTTACAGATCCAATGAAGTTCCCACTTTCCATTTTTCCACCTTTCCTCTCTAACCATTTAAACACTATCATAAGTTGATGGATTCTCCTATCGCTTGGATGGACGAGTGTTCAATTGTTTACCATCTAGGTTAGTGTTGTCTCATACGAGATGTCAAACTAAACCTTGATTTGTTGGTCCAATATGCAAAGACCTTGTCACGGAGGTGGATGAAGGTGAATCTTTGTGGAATGCTCACTTGTCCTGTAAGTATTCAACCCTGACAGCATCTTGGGGAGAGAATAGGGCCAATGTTTAGAGCCTGGATGACTTTTTGGATGAAGGGTCATCTAGACTCGAAACATTGGCTCAATTCTCTCCCCACAGATGCTGTCAGACCTGTTGAGATTTTCCACCATTTTCTGTTTTTGTTTCGGATTCCAGCATTTGCAGTATTTTGCTTTTATCTTAAGGACTCAACTCTGTTCTCCTCAAATGTTGAGATTGTTTAGTGACTTCTCCATTTATGTCTATCCAAGGTTGTTTTATTTTACTCAGTGTAGTGGGTTCCAAATTACAGGCTCTGAGATCTACTTTCAGAATGTCTTTGTACTGAAATTTGCAATGCCCATGATGTGGCCTCCTACACTCAGCTGTAGAATTCCACATTTGACATGCAATAATCCTCTACATGGCCAACCCAGTGAAGCTAAACTCTGTGACTATGCTCTTGTCACTAGGTATGTGGCAATTTGCAAAAACTTTTGTGTTAGGGATTTTGTCCTGCCACTTGATGTTGCTGACGGATCTTAAGCAGGGAAGGTGGAATGTAACTAGTTTTTTAACATAACACCTGTAGATTGACCATATCTCACAACCAGAGAAGAGAAAGGAAAACCTTGCCTCATTGACTTTGATCCAAATATATTATGAATGTATAAAATCGTAGAATTCTATAGTGCAGGAGAATGCCATTCGGCCCATCGAGTCTGCACCAACCACTATCCCCCCAGGTCCTGTCTCTATAATCCCACACATTTACCATGACTAATCTCCCTGACACTGAGGGGCAATTTAGCATGGTCAATCCACTTAACATGAACATTTTTGGACTGTGGGAGGAAACCGGAGCACACAGAGGAAACCCACACAGACACGGGGAGAATGTGCAAACTCCACACAGACAGTAGCCTAAGCCGTGAATCAAACCCGGGCTCTTGGCACTCTGAGGCAGCAGTGCTAACTACTGTGCCACTGTGCTACCTGCAGAGCTGGCTAATAATTTTGGTATTAAGAGTGGAAGGGATAGTCCCAACAGAGCAGAACTTCCAAAGTGAGTTGAAGGATGTATTATTGATTGTGTCCAGGAGCAGGTTGGTACAAGAGATCTGTCTCTTTTAGGCTTGTTGTAAGGCTGAAGTATTCTGAGGCTTGGACAAAGCAGTCAACATGTCCTCTGGAGTGTAAGTACTACGAGAGCACAGTCATCCGCAAACAAGATTTCACTTAAATAGCTTTACTGTGATCTTTGTGCGAGCCTTAAGCCTTTGCAAGTTGAAGACTGTATTCCTTTTACAATGAATGAAGAGAGAGACATCTTAAAACAGTATCAAACAGGCTGGTTACCTGATATTATTAATGTTAGCTTAAGCTAAACAAACAAGAGTTTACAAAATGTTAGCTGCAATTATCAGGTACCATCACCATACTGGCTACTTTCTGTATGATGGGATATTGATACTGTGTTATGATAATGCTTGAAGAAATGCTTGCAGATATCTTGTCACAAATCATTATTTCTAAATCACTACACAGACGGTTGAATTTACAGATCATTATTTCAGAGGCAGAAGCTTTCTTACCAATTAAGATGAGGAATGCTTCAAATTATTGTCTTCGCATCAATTGTAGTTAATGGCCAATCACATCACCAAGACCCATTTGTATGAGGTGCCTATGTATAATTCATATTATTTAAAATGCTTTTAAATTTTAACGTAACGTTTTATAGCATTTTTGTTTGGTTCCAAATGGGTGCTTTGTTTCTTTCCCCAGCATTACAACAAACTGTTCTAGAGTATTAATGGTTAAGGTGAAAAAAGCAACTTGAAAACTGAAGACACTGGCATTACACTAAAAACCAGAATGATTTATTCCATGGTGATTCATTAAAAAAATCTTCAAGATACTCTTAGGTACAAAGATAGCATTAAGCATGAATATGCACAAGGAACATATGGATGTATGTAATCTTGAGTTGCGAATCTTCAGCTGAAGTTTCTATTTGCTGAATTTTTCATTTTGCATTCTTCTCAAATACATCAAATTTACAATAGAGAGACAATCTTCCTCTCTGTTTTTGGTCTATGTTCTTTCTTGAGGGGGTCATCAAGCTGAAAGGTGAAAGTGCTGTGTAATTATAAGATAATTAACAAAAAGCTACATGTGTAATGAGGTTTTACCACAACAGTGATTGTTTAGGCACCTTAGGGTAGACATTCCTCTGTGTGCTTTTTTTTAATTAATTGGTTAAGGTGTTTGAGGCAAATTCCTTTCTGCATTTACTTTAATGACTTTGTTAAAAGAGCAAATGCAAGACTTTCACCTGAAGACAATAACCCCATTTGTGAAAAAGTAATGCATGGATTTTTTTTAACCTCAAGGTGATGTCAAGATTAGAACTCCTTATCTCATAACGCAAAATTGGAGCTAATGAACAATAAATTACAATGGTGACATATAATCATATAACTTTGGCTTAAATTGGCTGAAAATTTAATAACAAATTGACCATTAGTTATTCCAGAACTGTAGAAGCCATACATAAGGAGATAATTAATAAACTAAACATGTGATTTGCTATCCTGATGCTGTGATTGTCAATCGTTCTGATGATGAAGAAGCCCACTTAATTTTGAGGCTTGGTGAGGTATGGCTTCCAAACTGGCACCATTGAGCGCTTGGTAATTTTGGAGCACAAAGAATTTCGGCTGGCTGAGATACTAATGGCACCTGCAGTTGCTGGCATGTTGGCAATGGGGTTGGGAAGAGGTGAAGCTGAGGTGGAAGTGGGTAAAGAGCATTGGCAGCTGGCTCTGAATTGCAAATTGGAAGTTACCTGTCATGGGTGCGTTCAGTTCTATTGTGATGATACTGTACTTCTTTGATATATTTTATGTTTAAGGCGAGATTGCTTTAATAGGCAGTGTTACAAGAATCGATTTACCCGGTAAACATGCAACAGATGCTAAGAATGCAGATTAATGACTGATTTTAGATCGGAATGTATTGATTTGTAGAGTTAATGAACACTTTGTTTATTTGGGTTCTCCTGGGATTTCAGACTCGGTGTGCAGAGTCATATGAGTTTTGATTAGGTTGATTGACAGAAACAGATCATGTGAGTAATGGAAGGAGCTAAACTTGTAGGAAAGAAAGAGTTTCAGTTTCATTTTAAAGTATGAGCAGTTACTGCTGGGCAGCCAGAAGAAAGCAGTCTCTCTCTCTCTCTCTCTCTTTCTCCCTACCCCCTTCTCCCTCCAGAGGTGGCCTGAAAATTCCAAGGCTGGTAACCTAAGTCACAGAAAGTACGCCTGTGTTTTGCTAATTTTAAAGAAGGGGTTCAAGTCTATAAGAGGAATATTGCTTGAATTTGATGTATAAGCTACACTGATTCATTTGCTATAATGAAATAAAGTTTGTTTTGATAAAAGTTCCCTACTTTGTCGGTAGAATCGTGCCTGGATTGATTCATCTTATACTCACACTGATGCTGTAATAATAAATTGTTCGGGTCTAGTCTGATCTCATAATATAACTTAGTACTTCTGACCTGGTATCCTAACACTATTGACAGTGAAATTAGTGCATGAAGCATGTTCCAAACAATTTTTTCCAAAATTATAATCAGCGATGCATAGACTGGTTAAGAGAGGCCCAATCCCCAAAATGTGCTGATTTTTCAGCTGCCTATGAAATTCAGTGACTGAGTTATTAATCTTATTAATCCTATTTCAGTAGATTCACATTGCTCTACTTTGTTCTAAAATACCTAAATAGTCAACATAATAATGACACCCATATAAGTGGAGCAGGTTACGGGAATAGGTGCAGAATGTGATGAAAATCACTCATAAAAGGTAATACAGGTAGGCAGACTTATTTGAAGAGTTCTTGGATGGGATGAATATTCTACAATTTTGCTGGGTTATTCTTAAAGATCTGGAAACCTTCCATGGTTTGAAAATCCAACTAATCCATTAACATAAATGCTACAGTTCTGTATGTACTACACCTGTAGGTACCCAAAGATTTATACTGACAAATAACAACACCCCCAGGAAATTGGCCATGTTATTTCAACCTCACATGGGTAAAGTAGCTACAATGGAGGAGAGGAGTAATAGAGATGTCTAAATGTGTACAATTCATAGTGAATGCTTCTGAACACAATAAGGGCAAATTTTCAACTGCCTGTTGTGAAGTCATGTCTGCCAGGAGTATGTAATCGAAAATTGCATGCACGTGACTCTATACTAAAAGAGGGTCACATAAATACATCTTATAGACAACAGCAAGGATGAAAAGGGGTAATGTACTGGGTTATGATACTGTTAAAGCAACTCAGGGGTCATGAGTTCAAATCCCACCATCTGCAACTTTGCAATTGACTATAAAGATTCTGATAATTTATGAGGTTGAACCAGTAAAAGATAACCATGAATCATCTCCTGAGTGAAACATTAAACTGAGGCTTATGTCTGCCAGTTCATGTCGGTGTAATGTGAAGAAGAGTAGGGGTCTTCTCCCCGGTGTCCTGGCCAATCTTTTTCTCGATATCAGAAGAACAGATTACCTGTTCATTTATTGCGTTTTTTTTTGGGAGCTTACTTTGTACAAATTGCCTGCTGTGTTTCCCACATTAGATCAGTGACGATGCTCCGAAAATACTTAATTGGTTGTAAAAAACTTTTGCATTTGCCAAAGGAAAGGCACTATATAAATACAAGTCTCTCTTTTCTTTCATGAATGCTGTTGGATTGTGATGAAGGTTCAAAGGGGTCGCCTTTCTTCATGTAAATGAATAATTCGACCCACATGTGATGCTAAGTCTGCACAATGTGGATGACTATTAATGTTTGATAAATGACTCCTGAGGTCAAATAAACAAAGGAATGGAAACATTATAGAGCATCAAGAATCAGCAAAATTCCTTGCAACTCTGTTGTCAAATGAAGTCTTAAGATAACCTGGTTGAAGTGGCTTTAAAACATATAAATGCTAAATGTTAATAAGAAAAGCCCTTGAAGTATTAAATCTCTACAGGACGTATGGGGCTAAAATGATGAAAGTTTAGGGAAATCCAAAAAGGAAATAAGGACCCTATTAAGGTAAAATGGTTATCTTAACATTACTAGGGAAGAAAATACTCCAATGCAACTTATGGGTGGTGTCAGTATTAATATTAAAGAGTGCATTATGGACAGAAAATAATGAAATCATACAGGACATGCTGACATCTATAAACAAGTTCCTGATATGCACTAGTGTCACAGAAAGCTCTGCACAAGGAACATTGTTTTGTCAAACCTATCACATAATATAGTTGGATTTTCTGAAGGAATTCAAGGATACACACAGAAAAATTGAGTTAATGGTGAATTAATGAATAGGTTTACATAATTTGACAATAGAAAGCAGGTGATGATTATGCAAACGGTACTCTGACTAAAACAGTAACAGAAGAAATTTCACAGGGCTCTGTTCTTGATGTGTTAACTTGGGGTAACACCATAGCATTGTTTTTGAAATGTTATAACAATTGCAATGATTTGCATGGACAAGCAATAAATATCAAAAAGATGGCTAATTTTAAAGTTAATTGGCAAAATTAGCCAGATTAATTTTAATATCAAAGTAAATGCTTGCTGAAAAGAAACCTGAAATATAAGGGCAGCACGATGGCATAGCAGTTAGCACTGCTGCCTCCACTTACTGCTCCAATACTATCTCCACTGCTGACTTCCACTGGGAAATGAGGCTTCGCCTGGGTGAAGCCAACTTTAAATGGTCAGAGATCTGACTGTCCATGATCACTCTGAACAGCATACCTAATTCAAAACGTGACATTAAATCGCAGCCAGATGTGTGTAAATGAGATCTATGCACTGCCTCATTGCCCTCCGTCAAAGAATGCGGTCCCGACTTCCTGGTGTCAGGCTTCGACTACAGAGAATCCTGATCCAATTTTGCCATAAACAGGCTTTGTGTCCTGCTCGAGCAACCCTCATTAAATTGTACCTTTTTCTTTTCACCATGAGTGACACGGAGGCACAGTGGTTAGCACTGCTGCCTCACAGGTCCAGGGGCCCAGTTTCCATTCTGACCTTGGGTGACTGTCTGTGTGGAGACTTCACATTCTCCACGTATCTAAGTGGGTTTCCTCCGAGCGCTCCAGTTTCCTTCCAGACTCCATAGATGTGCAGGTTAGGTGGATGGTCCATGCTAAATTGCCTCTTAGTATCTCAAAGTGTATAAATTAGGCGGATTAGCAAGGTAAATATGTGGGGTTACGGTGATAGAACTTGGGTAAGATGCTCTGTCAGGGAGTTGGTGCAGACTCAATGGGCTGAATGGCCTCTTTCTGCACTGTAGGGATTCTATGATTTGATACCACCTTGTTAAAATCACCTCAACTGTTTGGATTGTTTGGATGTACAATGTTGGAGATAATAAATATTCATAGACTGAACTAAATTTGAAAAGGCCCCATGAATAGAATGGCATGATGAAATCAATTAAGCACCAGAGTACAATTATAACGTGGTTATATTACTGGATGAGTGATGCAGAGGCAAGGATTAATTAAGCAACTAAAGTTACGTTTGAATCTCATCAACTTGGGAATGTGAATTCAGCTAAAAGAAAAAATTTGGAAATTAAAAAGAACTGGAATTAGTAAAAGAAAATGGCTATGGATCTGTCAGATTATGTTAAATCCATCTGGTTAAATAATTTCCTTTGGAGAAAGAAATCTGTTTTCCTTCCCATGGCTGGCTTATACAATTTCATATCAAACTGGTTAGGTTTTAAGTGCCCTCTTCTCTGGCTTTGCAAGTCAATCAGCCGTAATAGATTGCTACCTCAGGGCAACTAGTGATGGACTATAAATAACAGGCTCATCAGTGACCCACATCCTGAGAATGAAGTAAACAATAAGGTGAGGGAAGAAGAATGTAGTATCCTCGAGGATATCCCACCAGGATTATACAAATAGTGTTTACTTAAGACAGTCTTAATGCACTTAAAACAACCTTGGAAAATGTGGTTTAAGATATACAAGTGTAGACAGGTCATAGTGAAATATCTAATGTTGGTAACCGAGGGCAGTCAAATCCTTTTGAATTCCTTAGTTTTTCCTATTTGTCTTTGGAAGCACAGGCTGTTGGCAAGGCCACACGTTTTGTTCATTATTAGATGCCTGAAGTGAATGGTGACAGCCATTCTTTCAGTTGCTTGTAAGCCCTTATGCAGGTGGTCCTTCCACATTGATGTTAGGTCGGGGTGTTCCAGAATATCAATTTCTGAAAAATGCCAAGCAAGAACAACTAATGGTTCCAACAGTGGCTGCAACCACCAATATTAATGAACTCTCTCTTCTCAGAGGTGAAAAAATTCACACTTCCAGGCCAATTGCATGTTTGACCCACTGTCTCATCTTTCAATTGACCTCCTGTTCCTCATTTGCCACTCTAGTTGAGATGGCCATCCATCATTACTTGAATAGATGGTTCGCCATCACGAATTTCAGGTACGCAGCATAAAGACGTTATAATGGAAAAAGACAAATGGAAATAATATGTATGGAAATGAGGGGAAAATAAATCAACCATAATTCCCAATGTGTTGAGGAAAATTTACGCAAAGATAGATATTTACTAAGTAATTAACCTTCCAAATGTAAAATGCAATTTTATTTTGTCATGGCTCATTTTAAAGATTGATTCCTGAATTACATCATATTGTCAGTTGTTGGCTTTACTGTAATGAGTTGAAGATTGCAATTCATTAAAAATTATGTGGAGACACAAATGTAATATTGTTCGGGAACATATGACAATAAAACATGCTGAAATCAATAAACTTAATCAAATCAGCAATGTGCACTTGCTCATTTGTGCGCGAGGATGGTAGTTACCAAGAAATGCGAACAAAATGGGAATCACTACAAGATGCAGTCAGTCTGTTTGCTTGTAAAGTGTAACGGGGCACATTGGTATTGAAGTGCGTCTATAGCTGATAGAAATTAATGTAGTGTAAAACAAAAATGCATCAGGACCGAAAATAAACTCAAAGATATTTTGTAATTTCACCTCTTACGGAAAACAGAAATAAAGAAAAACAAGTGAAAATAGAATGTACTTCGTGAATGAGTTCAAATAGTTTAGATTTACAATCCCACATGGAGGTGAAACAAAAAATATTCCGGTCCTCAATTTCTGTGCAGGTTCCCCTGCTCGCCTGCCATAACTTCAACAGGAATAGCGGCCTAACCATGAAAATGACTGGGAATCAGGATAATTCCTGTGGAACTTCAGAGCATCTGTTTTGTATTAGTCAGTTCAACGCGATTACGTCCTGTCTTTCTGATCCCTGTGAAATTCCTAAATGTGTTGACTAAATCAGGTTTGAGCTTTCTTCTCTCCTCACAAGGAGGGATGAACAACCCTCTGGAACACCATCCAAGTGTCAGCCTTAATTCCTTAAACCAAATCGATATGTACCGAATTATTTAGCTGTCGGCCAACAGAGCTGGGGAGCCATGTCTGTATCCTTTCTAAACAGGAGTAACCAGCAGGGGATTATTGGGAATCTTTTCTACTGCCTGAAGCCCTATGATCTCCCTTTCCAAGCGTGCTTAGTTCTGCTTGTTGTATAATGTATGGAGAGGTGACATTAGTTTCAAAAGGCAAGATTCTCTGGCCATTCACGTCAACAGTTTTGTCTGGTCCCACTACAGTGAATGGAGATTTGGCTGAGCACCAAATTCTCCGCCCTCGCTGGCAGTATGATGGGACACGAATGAACGGAGAATTCCGGCCTATTTGTCTATTAGGTTTTATTTACAGTGCTTTGAAATGTCCATTCCACGCTTCAGGTTTCAGCTCTTTCTCCAGCTTTAAATACTTCCCTCTGGGTCCACAGCCAGGCTTAACCAAACAAGCACAGTGGATCTGATTTTACCATTGCATCATGCCCGTTTTCGGGCGCAAAAACGTGGTAAAGTCGAGTTTGAGGCCATTAATGCGATCCGCGCCTGCGTCTGCGCAGATCACCACTTTACCGAAACGCAGAAATGGCGGCAACTCAATTTGCCCCTAAAACGGATGCAACGGCGATTTGCATGCATTTAAATTGAATTAATGAACTGCCCGCCCAACCTTATCAGCATTTCTCCCTTTACCACCACGTTTGCCAATTCGGAACCGCACCTTTATGGACCTGCTAAATAAAAGTCTAACTCGGGCACTCCAGCTGCTGAAGAGCGTTCGAGAGCTTCCAACGGCTCTCTGACTCAGATCGGTGGTGGTGGGGGGGAAGGGGAGGCGGGCCAGATCACTCTGTGGCTGGAGGGGGGAGGGGAATAAGGCTAGATCATTGTCTGGGGGAAGTGGAGGGAGGGTGTGTGAGGCTAGTCCATTCTTTTGGGGGAGGGGAATGAATGAGACCAGATCATTGTCTGGGAGGGGGAGGAAGGCGAGTGAGGCCAGACCAATCGGGGGGGTGAGGGGGGGAGGAGGGAGTTGAGTAAGATGAATCTCAGATTGGGGGGGGAGGGGGTGCGCAGATGGATCTCTGGTGGGGGAAGAGGGAGCAGATGGATCCCTGTTGGGGTGTGGCACATGGATCCCTGGTGGGAGGCAGATATATCTCTGGTAGGGGCATGGGGAATCTGGTGGGTCCGCTGCTACTCTGTAGGCGATTGGTGGGGGGGCGAGGGGGGCAGGGGTGGCGATCGGTCTGGGTAACGGGGGAGTTGATAAGGGAGACAGCAATGTGTGCGGGTATAGGGGTCTGGATGAGGGGGATAGCAATGTGTGTGGGCAGTGGGGGGTGGGATTAGGGTGGCAGCTATGTATGCAGGTAGTGGGGGAGTGGATAAGGGGGACAGCAATGCGTGTATGTAGTGGGAGGCGGATAAGGGGGTCAGTGATGTGTGTGGGTAGTGAGGGAGTTGAATAAGGGGGACAATGATGTGTGTGGGTAGTGAGGGGGTTGAATAAATGGGACAGTAATGTGTGTGGGTAGCGGGGGGATGGATAAGGGGGACAGTGATGTGCATGGGTAGTGGGGGGTGGATAAGGGGAACAGTGATGTGTGTGGAATGGATAAGGGGGTCAGTGATGTGTGTGGGTAGTGAGGGGGTTGAATAAGGGGGACATAATGTGTGTGGGTGGCGGGGGGATGGATAAGGGGGACAGTGATGTGCGTGGGTAGTGGGGGTGTGGATAAGGGGACGGTGATGCGTTTGGGTAGTGGGGGGTAGATAAGGGGGACAGTGATGTGCGTGGGTAGTGGGGGTGTGGATAAGGGGACAGTGATGCGTTTGGGTAGTGGGGGGTAGATAAGGGGGACAGTGATGTGTGTGTGTGTAGTGGGGGCCATTGTTCCTGCTTTTCTCTCCCAAGCCGCTTTCTCTGCTTTCTGCGGCCCGGGAATGAGCTGACACGGGTGCACATTTTCAAATTTTTTTTCCAACTGTGCATGCGCAGTTCAGAGCTCTGATCGTTTCGGCCGTGCTAAGCCCTGTCCACAGCACGAATGGGACGGGAGATGGCTGAGTGTGTATAGGGGGCGCCTGAAAGCAGATTTCTAAGTCGGATCTGCATTACGCCCAGATTCAGCACTGAGAATGAAAATGGAAAAATCGGCCCCAGTGGGTATCAATAGTAAACAGGCACACATAATCAAACACAGAACAATTGAATACTTCACTGGTGAAACTTCCTACCCCACAGTTACCTTGGGTGCAGCCAGCTAACTCAAACTGGAAGTAAAGCATGCAGCCTTCCTGATGTATGGTGTCACACCACGCTCATGTATTTGCATTGCTCAGCTGTTGCGCTTCCTCGACTTAGACATTCAACAACTATTGACAACCTTGCCCTTTCGATTTGCCATTTTGAGACACAGAGGCGAACGTTACTGTACTGCCCCACCATGGGAATCAGTGCGGGTGAGGGGCGGACCATGGCAAAGCCTGTTGACCTCGGACGGGATTTTTCGGTTTCAGGTCGGAGTGAGGTCAGAAAATCCTGTCCTCAGCACAAATGGAGAAACATTGAAACAAAAACAGAGTATACTGGAAAATCTCAGCAGGTCTGACAGCATCTGAGGAGGGAGAATAGAGATAACAGCTGGTATTTTACGACCTTGCTCAGGCCAGGCTTGTAAAATCCCGCCCGAGGCCAACAGAGAATTCCGTTCTGCGAGCCACACCCGCCCTGATTCTGGGACAGCCGTGACGGTAAAATTCCAGCCAAAGTTTTGAGTCTAGATTGTCTGACAGCACCTGGGGATAGCGAATGGTGCCAACTTTTTGAGTCTGGATTCTCTCTCCACAGATGCTGTCAGACCTGCTGAGCTTTTCCATCGTTTTCGTTTCAGATTCCAGCATCCGAGTATTTTGTCTTTGTATTAGAGAAATATTGAATCCTTTTAAGGGAACTGCCACCCAAATATATGGGTGTACCACAAGAATGGCAGAACACAAAGCCTTTTAAACAATTAAGTGGTAACTGAAAATACACCAGAAAAATGTTTTAAAAAATGGCCCAATTCACATCTAAAAATTCTTATCGTACAGCTCCTTTAATGTACTTCTAGAAAGGCAGATTCTCACAATCCAAAACTCCCATATAATATTGGCAGGTAGACGACTGACAATTATACAAGTGCGCACACGGAAACAATATAATTGGGATTTAATTTTACTGTAATTAAATCCCACTTTTGGCAATGGTAATCTGGCATAATGGATCTTCATTTATTTTCCAATCTGTTGTGTCCACTTTATACTCATTAATTAGTAACAATTGAATGTACAATCTTATTCTCTTGCCTCTTTCCAGATGTTAACAGATCTGCTGTTTTCGTTTCAGATTTCCAGCACTCATGACATTTGTTTGCATCCCTATTTGAATTCATCTGGTGGTCCTGAACTGGTAACTGCTCAAAGGATTTATTCGTGATTATCAGGATATGAAATAAAGCTAAACTAGCTGCACATTAACAATGTATTTTTTCCCCTTGACGGTAACCTCTTGCAATCTGCTCGGCAAAGCCATTTTTCAATTTAAGCAAATGTTCAGATGTAGCCACAAAGTGAAATGCTGTGAGCACTAGAAATATATAAAAAAAAGGACTGAACTTGGACTGTGCTGAGTTAGCTTATCTCCGCTTTTGTATTGCTGGGCCCAGAACAAGAAAAAACTGTTTTTCTTTTCATTCTTCATTACTATTCAGTAACTTGTTCTAAAATTCATGCACAGATGTTGTATCAAGTCTGGACCTGGGGTGGGATACCTTCCATCATTAAATAGCCTTGCTGAATCCCATGCCGAGGAACATATAGGAAATTGTTAATTGGTTCTATTTTGAATTGGGCCGTGGAACGGCACTGGAATAATCCAGTGACACCATCACAAAAACATCATTACAAGTGCCCTTTTTAAGAGGAGGACATCTCTAATATATTGCTCTCATAATTGTTCCACCTAAACTAACATGTGTACAAATTAAAATATGAAAACAAATCATGATCCTGTTTCTTTCATTAGTGATGTCCTGTGATTCTGCTTCAGGCTCTTACAAGCCCATTAAACGGCAACATTTATAAAAAAAAACTCTTGGCCTCTCAAGTAAAAGTCATCATTGTTTGAGATGAGGAGCACCAAACAGCAGGCAAGGGGAAAGGTGGGTACAGACATTGAACCCATACTGTTAGCATTGCTGCACATTACTGTCTAGCCTATTGAGCTAAACCATTGGCCTGTAAAGGTGGCAGGCAAGGCCAACATTTGTTGCTCATCTCTCGTTGCCCATGAAAGGCCAGTGTAGTACTTTATTCTTGAACCACTACAATCCATGTGGTGATGGTGCTCTCTCACAATGCTGCATGCTTGTAGCGAATTTGAAGATTTTGACCGAACGGCAATGAGGGAATGGTGATACATGTTCAAATCAGGATGATGTATAATTTGGAGGTAATGGTGTTCACGTGTCCATTGTTTTCTACCTGGAATGCTTAAACCATTTTTTCCCAGATATTTTCCCCCAGGAGTTAAGTCAGATTTCACTCAAGTGAACTCATTCTTTATTTAACGTTTCCGGTAGCAATACTCAACATAAAGACATTAGCCACAACACTTTAACACACTCAATGTAATTCATTTAACTTCACCCCTAACTTTAACTCATTTAGCTTCAACTCTAACTCCAGTTTAACTTCAACTCATTTAACTTTAAGTTTTGGCTGAAAGCAAATACAACACACTTGAATGAACTGGCAGGTCCGTCCTCAGATATGGATCTTCCTGGTGGTTCTTTGTTCTTCTTTGAGGTTAACCTTCAGGGCACACATTGTGAATGTGATTCTCGAGTTTCTGCTCAGAAAAGGGTCCAGTGTTTCTCTTTTTATCTTACACTTTGCACATCCTTCCAGAAAGTTCTCTGACACGCAGCCAATGATACCACCAGAAATTGATCATAATGTTCGATTATAGCCAATGGGGTTTCTCATAAGCCACTCGAAAATGTTTATACCAAGTTGTATGTAGGTCACATTGGCCTGTCTCAATGTTTAACTCAATTTGACCAAAATTCCCAGCATGCTTGATTGTAGCTCTTAACCATTCTCATTGCAGTTGCCGTTAGTCACAACATGTCCTTCTAGATGGTGGAGGTCACAGGTTTTGGGAAGTGCTTGGGCAGAGTAATGCACGACAAGTTGATTAGCATTCCTAAGTGCAAAGTTCTGTTTTTATTTCTCAAATATAGTACTCAGTGCAGGTGATTAAATACTAATTCCTCATACATTGTATATGAATAATTTTTAATAAGTTCACGTTATAATTGTTCATGAGAGCCAGATCCAGTTATATTTAATTCATTTTTAATAATCTGCAGTTTGCTTTTACTTCTGGCAACAGAGAGTGCTTCCATGTATGAATATGATAATAAATTAAAACCAAATTAAATAGAGAGAAAGTCTAAGGTCTTTTCGCTAAGTAGGACCATGCATCAGTAGGTATTCTATACTCTCTTGTGAAATCATCAGTGTCTGGGCACATTTCGATTTTGGAAATAAATGCAAACATTAAAAATTGAATTTGCATAAGTTGTTAATGAAAATGTGGTAATCTGATTGGATAGTGAGCAGGCACTAATGTCCCAGAAGAGTTTCACACACTTGGAGCACAATTTAAATTCCAAGCCCATGCCACACAAATTCAGCACTATGTAATAAAGTGTTGGAATATACAGCGCTGCGCAAAGTGCTTTAAAGAGTGATTTTTTTTGGTCTCCTCTATGAAAATGTTACCTTAGGCTTTTCACGTTTATGCATTGAATGCACTGCTCTCTGTCAGGTTACATCTCATCAACGACTGAATGGATTGTTAGTTACATAACTGGGATGGGCGATGGAGCTTACTTGCTGCATCTGCCCTTCTCGTTGGGTCCTCTTGCCTCAGCTAAAATGATGCGCTCTGTAACCAACCGTACACATAGACCTGCCCCTTGGCCAGTTGTGAAATTACAGCCGGAATTTCTCGGCTGTTCATGCCCTGCTGCTGCTGCAAGTGAGGATGGGGAATTTGGAGCTCAGCCAAATCTTTGTTCACTGAAACGGAACCAGAAAATCTCACCGGTGTGAACTGCTAGAAAATTCCACCCTACATACTTGGACAATGTTGGCAACTTGGTAACCATGTTTTTAACCAACTTAACCAACTTGATTGCGATATCTAAAGTCTCCCACTAAACTCTCTATGGAAAAGCTGGGTTCCAATGGTGGTGACCAAGGACTTGAAACAACAATATTTTATTCCGTAGTTTGAGCAGCTCTTAAAAGCTTCAACTCCCGCCATGTGCCAGGGAGAACTCCCATGCTTCTGCATGTGACTTTTTAAGTAACTGTGCCATCATGTCATCATGTGACCACTCGGTCTACATCTTCAATCACCCCTTTTTCTTTGAACATTTACCTAAAACATCCTTCATAGATCAGGCTTGTGGTCACCCTTCCCTAATCTCTCCTTCTTTTGGCTCAGTATCGATGTATGTGTTATACTCATTGAGACATTTTTCCTATGTTAAAGGGGTTGTATGAAGTTGTTGTTGCTCTGTTCTGTAACAAGACCATCGTCTCAATATGAATAAGTTCTCTGCTCCCCTGTGCGGACGCTGAAATGACATGGCCACACACTATGGCAACAATTGATGCAATAGTATTTGTAGAACACCCATAGATAGATGCTCTTTTCATATGAGTAATGTTAGTTTGGCACGCTTTGTGTGAAGGATGAATTGGGTTTTTATTAATCATTCCATGAAAGGAATAGAAACAGACTTCTCTTTGCTTTACTAGTTATACGCGTACGTAAATATCTCAGTAATTATGCACAGAATATATTAACAGTGGCAGCAATGAGATCAGCACCAAGCAAAAAGAAAGTCCTTGTTACATAGAACAGAAATAGTAAATCATATGCTCCAGCCCAATTGCAGATTTTAAGACAGTGAAAGGCCACTGTTTCTGCAGAATGCATTCCTGGCCTGAGTCTTTGCTAAATGGATATGTTTAACATTGTAGTTATAAGGCTTCTAACAGCCTTGCCTGCATGGAGTCATCAAACATCAAACCGCAAAAAAATTGTACGGCGAAAGCACAACAGTATAACAACTTCTAAAGCAGTCAGATTCATTTAGCATTTGAAAAGCCTGCAGGGTATAATAAAATTGTAACAGCGCAGCACAAGAGAAGAAATCATTATCTTTAATAGCAGTGTCAAAAATTATCAGTGAAGCAGTTGGAACATGGAAGAATCAACACAAATAACCAAAATTTTCATTCTAAACATGAATTATAATAATATTCAATGATAACAAAATTCAATTACAGCATTTAGTCACTCTTTAAACACACTTCCTTCAATTTTTTTTAAGGGTGACACATGAAGAAATTTGAATTTGATAATCCCAGGAGAGAGATAGGAATAGTAGATGTATGATGAGAAACTAAAGTCAATGAAGGGCCAAACAAGTTGTTTCCAAGGTTTAACAGGAAGAGGTGCCTTAATGCAGGTAAACAGAGAAAGCATTAGATTCTATTATGAAAGGGAAAAGAAAGGCAAATTGGTCTTTGTGTCAAAAGTATCAGGGCTAAAATTTATAATTGCTGGTAAGTTTTCAATGGAAATTATTAAGATATTAATTAGGGAATTTTTTCCAACTATGTTAGCTCTGCCATGTCTATCAATCATCGCAAGTAGTCCCATCCAGTCCCATCCATTGATTCCACCTACACTTTCTGCTGCCTCAAGGACCCATATTCAAGGACCCCACGCACCCCAGACATTCTCTCTTCCACTTTCTTCCACCAGGAATAAGGGACAAAAGTCTGAATCAGTTAGGATGTGATCTCAACAATAGCTTCTTCACTGCTGCCATCAGACTTCTGAAAGGACCTACCGTATATTAAGTTGATTTTTCTCAACACCTTGACGATGACTGTGACATTACATTCCACACCCTCTCCTTTCCTTTTCCTTATGTACTTTATGAAAGGTATGCCTTGTCTGAATAGCATGCAAGAAACAATACATTTCACTGTATACCAGTACAAGTGACAATAATAAATCAAATCAAATCTAGTTAGTGTGCTGTTTTCACAGACTACGTTAAGTGGAAGGTTAACGTATCCACGTGATCAACCCGACTGTTCTGAGTCCACTTTGCCAAACATACAAAAAATCCAGATCATGACCAGTTTATCATTCATACTAACCTTATGTCCTGTTGTAGATATTTCTACCAGTTACAGTTACTGTGCCACCCTTGACATCTGTTCTAGCCATAACAGCTATGTCACATCTGCCAGCTGTACTGTCTTCTTTAACTGTGTTACTTGTGACCAAGATACTCCGATTCTCAACTTTCTATAAATTATGTTGGTTGAATCATGTGGCCAGGTTTTCATACATTATAGTGAGAGATTGTAACATGAAGGGTGTGATTTTACTGGCCACCCACACCACACTCACATTGCAGCGAGGTTGGAGAATTTGGTGGTCAGTCAAATCTCCATTCACTGCAGCGGGATGGGAAAACCTGACTGTGTGAATGGTGATAAGATTCTGGCTGAAGTATTTTGTGCAAATGGGGAACACAAGAGCTTCCTGTAAGCAGTCATGTGATGATTTTCAAATATAAATGCAATCTACCTAGAGTTGAGCCAAAAATTTATGATCAAACACCATTACTCATCAGAAATCTCCTGAACATTTTGGCAATGAATTACTTGAAGTCACTCATTGGGGTTACCTGTGGTTCTGACTTGGCAAAGAGCCAATAGTAACTGCACTACCATAGCAACACCAACTTGCAAGTACATAGTGCCTTTTACATAGTAAAGCTTCCAAGGTGCTTGATTGTATTGTATACTCATTGTGAATGTCTACTTGACTCTTCCATGTGACAGTATGTTTGGCATAATAGAGCCATGATGTGAATTGATGCCCATTAACCAGAATCATGCATGAAATGTCAATACTTCTGTTCTGGAGAATCACTTCATTAGAATTCTCAGTCAGGTTATCCCCAGACATTAGACATTTAGAATCATAGAAACACAGAATCCCTACAGTGCAGAAGGAGGCCATTTTGTCCGTTGAGTCTGCATCGACAACAGTCCCACCCAGGCCCTATCCTTGTAACCCCACGTTTCCCCCACTAATACCTTTACACTAAAGGGCAATTTAGCATGGCCAATCCACCTAACCTGCACAAATTTGGAATTTGGAATTTATCTTCTGCTGGTGCAGTTTTTGTTCTCGCTAGACGAGAACACTAATAATATCAATGTTTTATTAATCAATTTGGATGTGGAGCCCCTTCTTATTCAATAATGGATAATGAAACACAGAGACTGAAAGTGTGGTGAATAAAAGGGCAAGTCATCACCCATTTGGTTTGAGGTTTGCTATGAGCTAGAGAGTTGTAAATTGAGATGCACGACATCATGTGGCTGATACCAGCCAATGCCCCTTTCCCTGGGCTTCCATGTGAAGTTAAACAAACTCCCGGAAGTTAATTGCTTTCATGACCTTCACATATATAGGCGCAGAAAAAAAAAACTGATTGATTGAAATCAGGAGATTTTCAGTTTGCAAAGATCAGCAATGCAGGATTGGAACAGACGCCTGGAGACTGCAAATTTTGGCTCAAATCCATGCCGTTCTGCTCCAGTTTAGTACTGGATATGATTTTCTGGCAAGCCTTTTGGATTGGCCTAAATTGGTGTCTCTGCAAAGGAACCAAAGCTTCATTCAAATATTAGAATGGATTTAAATGAATCTCCCATTTCCCATTCATATCGAATTGGATTGGGTTGGGCACTCCCTTCGTCTAGCGGGAGAGGGCCTTAGGGAACCTCGTAAATATGGCTGCTCACAAAGATGCCACAAAATAGTAATGCATTGAACCTTTTCCTCACCAAATAATGTTAGCGATTTTAAATGTGGCTTCTGTTATTCATTTTGATTGACTTGATTTAATTGTTTCAAAAATAGTTATGAAGTTTCAGAAATAGTTAAATATTGTCTGCTAATACATGAAGGTGGCATGGTGGCACAGTGGTTAGCACAACTGCTTTGCAGCTCCGGAGACCTGGGTTCAATTCCTGGCTTGGGTCATTGTCCATACAGAATTTGCTCGTTCTCCCCGTGTCTGTGTGGTTTTCCTCCGGGTGCTCTGTTTTCCTCCCACACTCCAAAGATTTGAGGGTTAGGTTGATTGGCTATGCTAAGTTGCCTCTTAGTGTCCTGGGATGCATAAATTAGAGGGAATAGCATGATAAATATGTAGGGTGATGGGGATAGGGCCTGGATGGGATTGTTGTCAGTGCAGACTCAATGGGCAGAATGGCCTCCTTCCGTACTGTAGGGATTCTATGGTTTCTATGAGACAGCTTTCTGTGATTAAAACCTGGATGACAACAATCGCACCCAAACCCTATCCCCATAATCCCACATATTTACCCTGCTAAACCCTGTGACACTGAGGGGCAATTAAGCATGGCCCAATTCCCTACTCTAACCCTGTAACCCCACACATTGATCATGGCCAATCCACCTCACCTACACATCTTTAGACACTAAGGGGGAATTTAGCATGGAGAATCCACTTAACCTGCACATCTTTGGATTGTGGGAGGAAACTGCAACATCCAGAGGAAACCCACGCCGACAAGGGGAGAATGTAGGAACTCCACACAGACAGTCACCCAGGGCTGGAATTGAATCCAGGTCCATGGCGCTGTGAGGCAGCAGTGCTAAATATTGTGCCAACATGCTTTGCAAGGCAAAAGGAGATGGCAAGGAAGACAAGTAGAGGGACAAAAGATGGATCTAGAGGAGATGTAAGTCGATAAAGCAGAATCATTAACAGGTGTCTGAAAAAATAGGAGCAGTGGCTATGATCTGAAATTGTTGAACCCAATGTTGAGCTATACTGGTTTAGTGTATGAGACAGAGGACAGACTGGTGAGAATGAGTGTGGAATGGAAATTTAAAATGACAAGCAACTGGAAGCTCAGGGTCACACTCACACTCTCTACACAGGTGCAATGTAAAGCGGTCACCCAATTTGCGTTTGTCTCTCCAATGTAGAGGAGGCCACTATGGGCAGACGTTCCAAGCAGAATAAAGCGTTGTAAGGTTAAAGAGCAAAGAACAAAGAAAAGTATAGCACAGCAGCAGGCGCTTCAGCCGTCCAAGCCTGTGCCGATCATGATGCTTTAACTAAACTATAAAGAAACCTCCTGCCCTTACTCACTCCATGTCCCTCTGTTCCCTCTCTATTCATGTAGCCATCCAGATGCCTCTTAAATGTTGCTGATGTGCCTGATTCCACCACTTCCCTTGGCAGTGTGTTCCATGCACCCACCTCTCTCTGCGTGAAGAGCTTCGCCCACACATCTCCCTTAAATTTTCACCTTGAACCTGTGCCCCCTTGTAATTGACACTTTCATCTTTGGAAAAACCCTCTGACTATCCGCCTGTCTATGCCTCTCATAATTTTGTAGACCTCTATCAGGTCTCCTTTCAGCCTCTGTCTTTCCAATGTAAACAATCATAGTTTATTCAATCTCTTCTCGTAGCCAACACCCATGAAACCAGGGTATATCCTAATTGAGTGCAAGCAAGATATGAAGTTTATTAGGCCACTCATCACAGCATGTATATTTTGATATCTACTATCGAGTGATCGTCTAGTTCTGTTTGCAGGCTTTGTGTGTTTTGCACACAGCATAGTCCATGGCTGGACATGTTGCATTGCTTTCCATGAGGATCAGTGGCCCTCATGCCAAACAGGGCATCTAGCATCTCTATGTCATCAAACATTTTGTGGAGATGCCGGCGTTGGATTGGGGTAAACATAGTAAGAAGTCTCACAACACCAGGTTAAAGTCCAACAGGGTTATTTGGTAGCAAAAACCACCAGCTTTTGGAGCGCTTGCTGCCCCTTCATCAGGTGAGTGGGAGTTCTACTCACAAACAGGGCATATAAAAACACAAACCCAATTTACAAAATAATGATTGGAATGCGAGTCTTTACAACTAATCAAGTCTTAAAGATACAGATAATATGAGTGGAGAGAGTGTTAAGCACAGGTTAAAGAGATGTGAATTATCTCCAGACAGGACAGTTAATGAGATCTTGCAAGTCCAGGTAAGTCATGGGGGTTACAGATAGTGTGACATGAACCCTTTAGGCCTTTAAGCCATGCCATTAACTCTTTAAGACATGTACCTTTAAGACTTGATTACCTGTAAAGACTCACATTCCAATCACTATTTTGTAAATTGAGTTTGTGTCTCTTTATGCCCTGTTTGTGAATAGAACTCCCAGTCACCTGACGAAGGGGCAGCAAGCGCTCCGAAAGCTAGTGGCTTTTGCTGCCAAATAAACCTGTTGAACTTTAACCCGGTGTTGTGAGACTTCTTACTGTCATCAAACATTTATCAGGCGATTTTCATGCTATACTTGACCAGGTTACATTTTCTGCTTGTGTTTCCTTTGTCAGTTATTTCTTTACTTGTACAGCCCATGTGCAGGCTGTAACATAGTTGAAACAATTTTTGACCCTCTCGGCGGTCGATAATATTTAAGTGCCACCTCTCTTTAATTTTGAAGGGCTGCTGACATGCGGAGCGTACTTCCTCCCTCTCGTCTTTGGCAAGCTTCCAGTGTCAGGCCCCTTATGGGCAGGGAGCTCACCATGAATTATTCATAGTGGCCAGCTCAGGAAATCCCTGGGAGTTTGGCTCTGCAAGCGGTGAGTGAGCTTGTCGTGTTTCGGACCTGCTACTTCCGGGCCGGGACCAGAAAATACAGCCTGAACTCTCTTTGGAGATTATTTCAGCCTTATAGCGCTGCCTGTTTGTGCTTAATGTGTCCTCCTGATGACCTCAGCCTCTCTGATCCAAGAATAAAACCTGAGATGCTATGTTGTCTCTTCGTACGCAGATAAGAGCAAGATGAGAAGAGCCATCTTGTCAGAATGGTAGTGAACAGAAATCTTGTACTGCATTTAAAGTACTTGTGGGTTAAAAAAAAAATAGCAAGGCTGAAGCCTCTTGTGTTTTGATTTTGCTTTGTCACTTTGCAGACCTGCACTGCACACACAGCGAGCAGCACCACGGACTATTTTGCAGTACGCTTTCGGCTGAACATTAAATAGGCTATTCCGAGGCTAAAGCACACTTCTGAAAGAAGGTTTGCTAGAAAGTAACTATCCTTAAACATTAGTCAACAGTTACTCGTCTGAGGAAAATTTTAGAAAGCCACAGAAGCCTATTTCTGCAGCTCTGCAAAACCGTGGCTGGTGTGATGTGCAGTTATGAACACATGATTAACACAGCCAGCAGCGATCATACAGGAGAATCATAGAATCACTCCAGTGCAGAAGGAGGCCAGGCAGCCTTTCAAACAAAAGAGTGTACCAGACATCCCTTCTTGATTTTCCCAAGTTTGCTTCTGGAGCTCCAGCAATTGAGGCAAGACTAAATGCTCGTTATTTGATTGAGGCTCAGCAGATTCCTGGCCTCCAGAATCCTTCAAGTGTCGGTCCCTTGAGACATCCCTACCTCCACCTGCTGTGGATCTGAGAGTGTGATGTTTTCACCATATTGTGAACCAAAGGCTACTCCAGAACTAGGTCCCACTGAGGTGTGTGTGTGTGTGTCTGCGCGGGTGGGTGAGCGCTGTAATGATTTTCCATGAACCTTTCCTCTGTGCTGCTGTCAGCACTGGAGTCGAGGACTTGACTGATGGACTCCCGCAGTGTCTTTCCAGGTGTGTCTGCGAAGAAATGGAGAGGTCATTAGTGCATAGCAGGGGCTTGAGGAACAGGGAATATCACTCACAGCAGCTCACTTGGATCTTCCCTCTCAGCATCTCAGCTGCTTGTCCTCAGTTCTGCAGAGAACCAAATGCTTAAACATAATAAAGGTTGGCCTGTGTCTTGACTTTCTCTCTCTAAGTGCCAGGGGATCCATATAAGGCCTTTCTCACTGTATTCTAAAGATGACTTAATTAAATTGTATCTGGGAATCTCTCCTAGCCATGGCCTCAGTATCCAAATAATTAGTCTTAAAGGTTTCTCTCCAATACCTCATGACATTGCCTTGGTGTCTTGTTAATGGGGCAGAAGATGTGGATCCTGCAAATTCACTTGAGATTATTGTCTAATCATAGAATCCCTGTAGTGCAGAAGGATGCCATTTGATCCATCGAGTTTGCACTCACTCTCCGACAGAGGCTGATCCCCGTAACCCCATATTTTTACCCTGCTAATCCCCTAATTTACACATCTTGGGTCATGAAATGGCAATTTAGAGTGGTCAATCAACCTAATCTACTTCTTTGGACTGTGGGAGGAAACTGGAGCACCCAGAGGAAACCTATGTAGACATGAGGAAAATGTACAAACTCCATACAGATAGACACCCAAGACCAGAATCGAACAACCGTGCTGCCCACTTTGGTATTTTGAAAGAGATAATAATAGTGAGGAACCTTCATTAATTTTATTACTATCATAGCCAATGACTGTGAAGTTAACAGATTCTCATGTTCTTACATCAATGCATTCTTCTAAGATTCCTCAATTTGCTGATTTTGACAAAGATGTTGAACCAGTTGAAATAAATAATTGATATGTTACACACCCCCTGCCTGCAAGCATTGTCCCTTATTGAGTGGGAGCACCGCAAACCACCCCTCACCCACACCCCCGCCCCCAGAAACTGTACCTTGTTGAGTGAGAGCCTTGACCACTGAATCTCTTCTTCCCCAGACACAGGACCTTGTTAACTTAACCCAATCAGCACCTTTGGAGAAGGCTTACCCTTTATTGAAAGCAGGTTGCCTGCACATTTCTCACAAGGAATTTTAACTAATGAGCCCATCACCAAACTAAACTGACTGCACCTGGACTGCCCGAAAGGCTAGGGCTATATATAAGCTATAATGATGGACACACAGCAACTCACACCAGGAAGATTGCCCCAAAGAAATCTGCCCCAAGATTCACAGAAACTAAGCAGGCCCGTCTGCTGGATGTGGTGGAGGAGAGGCACCAGCTACTGTTCTCACTCAGGACCGTTGCCCAAGGGTCGTGCAGTAAACGCAATGTGGGAGGCAGTGACATTCGCAGTTAATGCCTGGACTCTGACACCTCGGTCCTCAGAGCAGTGCCACAGCAAACTGAACAACCCTCTTTGGGCAGTAGGGGTGAGCTGGCATCCCATTCTGAAACCTGCACATGTGCAGTACTAACAATGTCAAATCATCCCCAGACACCACAGGGGCATCCAACAACTGCCCCCCAACTTTTGCCAAGAACTGCATCCAATCTCTGTGTCCCACTCCTCTCCCCAAGCAGCACACCCCCCCACCCCCACAGTAGTGACCCATTTCCCCAAAGGACCAGACAACCTCTTCGACTCAGACACACATTGCACCCCATGCCCTTCCATGCATCCATACTTTCAATCTCCCTTTTGTCCCCACAGCAGTAAAACGCACACAACAGCCGCGAAAGACCGGTGGTGGTGTTCCTAACGTGTGGCTGCAATTGCTGTGCAAGCAATGTGCCTGGAACTGGCAGGGGATGACTCAGCACCTGGAATGGTAACTGACAGTCAGGTCGGTGTCTAGCATGCAAGTGAGCATCAGTTAACCCCCTTCCTAAGTGTCCTTCCTCCTCCTCCAGCTGGTCTCCCTGCTGCTGTATTATGTTGTGAAGAGCACAGCAGACGATAATAGTGCAGGAGGCCCCCTCAGAGTCATACTGGACGGCACCTCCAGAGTGCTCCAGGAACAGAATCTCAACTTTAACAAGCCTATGTGACATTGTACTATGACCGGGTGTCTCCTTCTCCTCAATGTGGCGGGCCTTTGACATAATTTCGGACCTCTGCACAGGCATCATCAGCCATGACCTCAGCGATTCGCACTTGTCCCCCAGCCTCAGCTGGTCTTCAGAGATCCCAAAGATGTCTGACCGTCTCAGCACATCTCTGTTGTGGGCACCCCCTGGGGGACATGCACAGACCTGCATGATATTCATCCGATGGTCACAAATGATTTTCACGTTGAGGGGGTGGAACACTGTTGCTGAATGGTTTCCCCTCAGGCTCGCGGGGACCGCAGGGCTATGTGTGTTCCATCCACTGCCCCCAGGACATGGAACACCCTGGCAATGCTGGCAATGTCTGCAGCCCGGGCCTCCTGTTGAGCCTGCCCAATGTATGTATTGGCCTGCTTGGACAAACAAGACATCAGTCACTTGGCAAACACATCTGTAGGCAAAAGCCTGGGAGATTCTGCACCGGTTGCCACTGGGTGCCTGAAATGACCCTGTCGCATAGAAGTTAAAGGCCGCTGTCACCTTAACTTCAACTCACAATGGGTGCTCCCCCCCCCTTCAGGTGCCAGGTGTGTGAGCACCTCACATAGGTGCCAGATCTGTCCTTAGTTAGGTGGGGGGTGGGGTGGAGAAGGGTGGGGTGGTGGGGTGGTGGGGTGGGGGGGGTGGGGGGTTGGGGGGGTGGGTGGGGGTGGGGGGGGGTGCTGGGGGTTGGCGGTTACAGAGAGAGATTGAGAGATACATGTCATTGTTTGCATCTACCTCCCCACTAATCCCTCATTGGACCAGCTTTCCTACTTGTGGATGCTGGCAACACGACACAATCTGGGGTGCCATGTGTCACCCTTTTAGGTTGCCTGCCATTGGCATCATGGACACAGCAGACGGGGAGAGTATACCATATGCAGGTTGGTCTGCGGGTGTGGCCATTGCACTCCCTTGAGTCATTGCCATTAGTGCAACTACAGCATTCTCTTCCAAGCATGTGTTGCAGGTCAGGCACACGGGACAGGGGCAGACTGCTAATTATCACAAGATGGGTTCCCATTCACTGCAGAGTACATACAGTATGAGTGTCTATATTAACCTGAGCACTCCTCCTTGAAGTAACAGCTGCCTGTCTTAGGTACGAGGAGAGATTGGGTAAACTGGGGTTGTTCTCCCTGGAAAGATGGAGAATGAGGGGAGACCTAATAGAGGTGTATATAATTATGAGGTATTATGGATAGGGAGAACAATGGGAAGCTTTTTCCCAGGTTGGAGGTGACAAACATGAGGGGTCACAGGTTCAAGGTGAGGGGGGGGGGCGAGGTTTAACTCAGATATGAGAGGGATGTATTTTACACAGAGGGTGGTGGGGGCCTGGAATGCACTGCCCAGCAGGGTGGTGGAGGTGGACACGCTGGGATCATTTAAGACTTATCTGGATAGTCACATGAGCAGACTGGGAATGGAGGGATATAGAAGAATGGTCTAGTTGGACCAATGAGCGGCACAGGCTTGGAGGGCCGAAGGGCCTGTTTCCTGTGTTGTATTGTTCTTTGTTCTAAAATGATGAGCCCTCAAGCAGCAGATGATACACTTTTCCCCCCCCAACCCCCACCCAGCTAAAACCCCAGCACTCAGTCCAGTCCCTCACCACATCCCACAGAGAGAACAAAGGAACAGCCCAGTGGCCACAGGCAGCAGCCTGGCCAGCACTCAGTGAAGGTCCCTACCCCACAGAAACTACATGGAACATCCCTGGCTCTGGGGACAGCACTTCCAGCTCTCCTGGAAGTCCCCCGCAGCAAGCAGAAAGTTTCCAGGCCCTGCCTCCACCTGCCCTGCACTCTGGGGTCTGCAACACCATAAAACTTATCTCCTTACTCCTGTTCAACACTGCCATACTAGGTTTATACAGCTGTTGTAAACCCGGCCAGGGTGACATCATCCCAGCGTGGGGGGGAGACACTTGTGGGGTGGGCATTCTGGTTGGAGACTATCTAATCATATTTAAAGGTATGTAAACACACTCATTTTCAGCGTGGATTCTTCTGAGCCAAAAAACTTAGGCTGGGAAATGTGCTCGGGGCCGGATGCCCAGCGCAAATCCCACGAATCTGCTGGCATTTGAATCTCCTGTCCCGCTGCGCTAAAAAATCAGAAGTGGGATGGGAGAATTGCTCTCTAGATATGTTTTTAAGTAATGTTCTGAATCAGCAATAACGACCAGTTTACCCCCAGTTGGCTGGTCACTGTCAGGAAATGCCATTAGGTCAAGAGCTTAAGTGCTATGCAGCCTCATTAATGAGCACAAGCAGCAAATTCACTGGTGACCAACCTCTCTGAGTATCTGCTCCTAGTGCAAGCTTCAACTCCTTTACCAGTATGGTGTCCCATACTAATCGTAGGCTAAACCACCAATTTAGTGCAAAATCTCATTCTGACTGCATTACTACCTGAAGAAGCCATCAAAAACTGCCCCCCTAATCACTTTAATAAGGAAACCATTGTTTTTCAAAAACATGGTACAAATCTGATCTCGAAAGGGCAATTTAGTTTTAAATGATCTAACACAAATGGGACTTTAACTGATTTAACGATACTTGCCAACTACGGTTTAGGCTGATTGCTGAAGTCCTGTATAGTTTTAGTTCAAATCAGTTTCAATCCTCGTAAATATTTATGGATGGGTTTCAGAGCTGATGTCGTAAAGCTTGTGCTGAAGTTGTGCAGAAGTTGATTGAAAAAATGGCATGGGACATAAATGTAGAATATAAACTGACATCTCTGTTCACTGTAGCGGTGACTTTAACTTTTGTTTTCCATGTTAATGGTTATCTGTCTCAGCAGAGATATATTAGTGGTTGCCTGATGTGTATACTTTCAACTTCTAAGCTCTTTCAAAAGTTTGTCAGAGGCAGCAGTTGAATGGTCTGAACAAGATGACCAAATAAGGCTGCTTCTTCTGAAAGTATGCTCCAGGTTAAGGACCAGAAATGTCTTATTCATTATGCTCCCTGGTTATGGCCGTATAAAAAATGCTGACTTCTGCGAAGTCCAGGAATGTTAATTAAGGAATTATATCTTACTCCACATTGTAGCACTCTTTTCCAGAGTTTGATGTCAATCTGACAATTATGAACAGCATTTAAAAAAACTGAAACAGGTCAACACAGTGATATCTGTGGCATTTTTTTAACAAAAATAAAATGCTTGAAAGAAAAGGTGCAGAAAGAAAATCTACTTGGTGTAAAATTCTGTGGAGATTTTTCTGTCCTGCAAATATATTCAACATAATGGCCCGGATTCTGTGCCACCCACCCATGATCACGGTTGATCTTATCTTGGTCTCAACTCCACTTTCCTGCCTGTTCCTCATAGACCTTTATTCCACTTTTCATCAGAAATATATCTATCTCTTTCTTGAATCTGCTGATTGATTCTGCCTCCACTCCAATCTGAGCCAGTGAATTCCACAGATTCACAACCCTCTGAGAGAAGTAGTTTCTCTTTATCTCAGTTCTGAACTTACCTCTTCTCCCTCTATATCTATGAACTCTAGTTCTAAGCTGTCCCACAATGGGAAACACTGTTCAACGTCCACCCTTTCAATCTCCTTTAGCATTTCATATACCTCAATTAGATTCCTCCCCCAACCCCCTCCACCCGCCATCTTCTTGTTATTCTGAACTTCAAGTACAAGCCCAAGCTATCCAACTGCTTCTCGTACAACAGTCCTTTCATCCCTGGAATTAATCTGGTGAACCTCCTCTGAAATACTCTGCCTAAAATGCCACCACACCCTTCCTCAAGTAAGGAGATTCATGACACGATACTCCAGGTGTGGTCTCACCAGGGCCTTATACATTTGTAATGACACTCCTTTACTTTTAAAAACCAGTCCTTTTGCAATAAATGCCAAAATTGCATTTGCCTTTCTTATTCATTGCTGGACCTGGTTATCCACTTCCTGCGATTCATGCACAAGGACACCCAAATCCCTCCTCACTGACGTTCAGGGGATATGGGCATCACTGGTTGGGCCAGCATTTCATAGAATCATAGAACCCTACAGTGCAGAAAGAGGCTCTTCGGCCCATCGAGTCTGCACTGAACATAATCCCACCCAGGCCCTACCCCCTTGGCCCTACATATTATACCCACTAATCCCTCTAACCTACGCATCCCTGGACACTAAGGGGCAATTTCTTGGCATGGCCAATCGACCTAACCCGCACATCTTTGGACATTTAATGCCCATCCCTAATTGTCTGTGAACTGAGTGAATTTCAAAGGCATTTTTTAAGAATCAACCACATTGCTATTGACCTGGAGTCATATTAGGCCAGACCAGCTAATGCCTGAAGGACATTAGTGAACCAGATGGGTTCTTACAACAATTGAAATGGCTCCATGGTCATCCTTGGACTTTTAATTCCAAGTTTTATTGAATCCAATGGAATTTGAGCTCTGGTCTGCAGCGCATTACCCTGGGTCTCTGGACTACTAGTCCAATGACAATACCATTCTGCCACCGCCTCCCCCACTGATGATCCTTGTAGAAATAAATGCTGCAGAGGAATCAGTTCCGCATCAGAAAGCGCCTCAACAAACTTTGTTGTTGCATTTTTTCCATTTTATTTCACAAAATGGAACATTGTGCCGTCCATTTGTACCGTCCTTCTTATCCCCTCTTTGTAATTTTAATCTGGCATGGTTCAATCATGAGGCGAAAGAGACCGAATATGAACATGTCACTGTTGGAATCAATTTGACATGCATACTATACAAGTAAGTATAAAATAAATACATTCAATTAAATGGGTTGTGTTTACCTCGAATAAAATGGGCGAACAATTGAGACTTCTAAGCGAATGAAACTTTGTGAAATTAAATAGGATGTTACATATGTTAATTGTAGCAACATCTGGTCTATATATATATATCGCTCTGTGCACCAGCTGTTGCATTGTACTGCTAAATCCAGTCTTGGGATCTGTTGAATTTTAATAATTTTAACTGCAGTGCCAGCCTTGCCAACAACAGAATATTTCTTCTGTGAAGATTTGAAATTCTAATTATACCTCCTGACACTTAATTGAGTTTAAAGTAGTCATAAAAGGTTAAAAGCTCATTTAATCTTTATAGTGCCTGTGCATCATGATCTGCACTGGCATGCAAATAAAATAAGGAAAAAGAGCTTCGGCTTTCAATGAAAGGTGATATCTCGTGGAGAGAATGAGTGCATTGTCTGATGGCGAGTAGGCTAGTGAGAGCCCCTCTTTACGGGAAGGCCCACCCCATTTTGTTCCACTCAAGCACTTGACATGTCAATGGCAAGCCTTCCCACACAATCAAGGACCCCGCTGGTGAAAGTCCCACCTGCCAAGTGCTGGTCAATCAGAGGTGGCTCTACTGGATGGCAGCACCAGTGGGTGGCAGCTGTCAGTATGATACCCACTCAAGACCCATTATTAATAGTAAATCCCAGGCCATAGGTGTAAGGGACGGGTTCGGCTGGGAGGACAGGGAATTAGCTATCAGCGCCATACCCTTTCATAATGTGAGACATCTTGATTAGACACCGAGTGCCTTTGAATGAGGCACTCTACTGATACCCCTCAAGCAACCTATCTATCATTCTGCCAGTATGGTAAACCCTTTGCTCATCAGGGGGTTATTACCAGTAGCAACAGAATGAGGCCATGAAGTGGGAATTTAGTAAGGGCCTCAGTTGATGATGGGGCAGAGAGGCCATCCTCGAGATGTGGAGGTGGCAAGATCCTCACCAGGCACCTTCCTGCCTGATTAAATGCCTCCCTACCCCCACCACTGCCACCAACTTGCCACACAGGAAGGCACAATATTTGGCCCTAAATTTTCTTTTCAATTGAGAAACCTGAATAAAGGGTCAAAACCTACGCTACAGAACACCACATAAATGGAGATATGGAAAATATTTACAAAAGTATATATTGTATGATCAGGAAGATCATGATTAAATAGATTGATGTCTATTAAGATCACTTGAATGGTTGGAAAATATACCCTGAGATAAATCAGGAAGTAGCAATTAAATGATGCTGAACTTTGAAGAGTAGAGGAAGGAAAGAAATGGGACTAACATGAACGAGACCAAAAGTCAACAGAGGATTTGCAATGCATGATCAACCATTAGCTACCTTCATGCTGCTTACTGTTTAGAATGATTGCTGCACACAGGCACTGAAAACCCCAGCAGTCATTCATTCCATGTATAAACAGGCAACCCACATTTGTAACTCCCTAGCATCACTAAGAGCGAGCTGCACCATTTATGGAAAGTGCAGTGTTGCTGGAGCAGTTGCTAACATTCATACAGGATTAAAGTTGACCTGGGAAATTATGAAAAATGGTACAACATGGGTTTTCAAGCAATGTCCTGGGGGTTTTGATGGAGGAGGTTGGAAGGAGGAGTGATGTTCTGTATCTGGAGGATATCAGTTTAAATGGTAAAAAATTGCAACATGCTGCTGTGCAGAGGGACCTGGGTGTCCTTGTGCAGGAATCTCAAGGAGTTGGTTTGCAGGTGCAGCAGGTAATTAAGAAAGCAAATGGAATTTTGTCCTTCATTGCTAGAGGGATGGAGTTTAAAAACAGCAAGGTTGTGTTGCAGCTATATAAGGTGCACACCTGGCACTACTGTGTACAGTTTTGTGTGTTGGAGGGGGTACAGAGGAGATTCACTAGTGTTGGCTTATGAGGAGACACTGGGTAGAATGGGGTTATACTCATTGGAATTCAGAAGGACGAGGGGAGATCTTATAGAAACATATAAGATTATGAAGGGAATAGATAAGATAGAGGCAGGTAAGTTGTTTCCACTGATGGTTAAAACTAAAACTAGAGGGCATAGCCTCAAAATAAGGGGAAGCAGATTTAGGACTGAGTTGAGGAGGAACTTCTTCACTCAAAGGATTGTGAATCTGTGGAATTCCCTGCCCTGTGAAGCAGCACAAATACCTCATTAAATGTTTTTAAGGCAAGAATAGATACATTTTTGAACGGTAAAGGAATTAAGGGTTATAGTGAGCGGGCAGGTAAGTGGAGCTGAGTCCATGAAAAGATCAGCCATGATCTTATTGAATGGCAGAGCAGGCTCAAGGGGCCATATGGCCTACTGCTGCTCCTAGTTTTTATGTTCTTTTATTTTATTATCAGTTGGTCCTCCAGAGAGATTTCCTTTTGAAGTATGTCCCTCTTGTCCATAGTAGGGAAAATCTTGACACAAAGGACTTCACCCCATGCCGGTGGGAAATCTGCAGGCGGGGGTGCACTGCCAGCAGGACTGGAGAATCCTGCTGGCGTGAATGGCCGAAAAATTCCAGCCATTTTTTCTTCAATGGTCTATTTCCTATGATTGAAGAAAACCATCCAGTGGCTTTAGATCTTCCAGAAAAATCTCAAATGTGGAATTTATTGGCAAATAAATTCAAGAAAAATGTCAAGAACAACACTAGGAAATCTTCATTTCATTCATCAACCTGACCAAACTATTTGACTCAGTTAATCATAAGTGAACTCTGTACCAAAGATTTGCATGTCCAAGAAATTTAATCACAATTCAGTGATTACTTCTTGATGATAATTCTGCAACCCTCTTGAAAAGGAAATCTGAAACAGATGCCTTCAAAATCAGGACCAGAGTCAAGCAAGGCTGTGTGATAGCCCTCATATTATTTACAAGCTACCTGACAGTGGCTGCTCACCTCATCAAATATTAATCTCCCTTTGATGTCAGCATTAAATAACATGTAGATAAAAAAAACTCCTTAACCTCAGTCATCCCCATGGCAAGATAAAACTGACCAGCTGTCATGAATGTACTCAGCGACAAGCAACACCAAAAACATAGCAAAACTAACAGGTTAGAATCCATCAGTGTTTCAAAAGGCATTTCACAGGAGGTTAGTAACTGGATTAGCAGTTTTTAGACAGACCAGAAGGATATATTTTCTTGCTGATAGGAAAACCTTAGTTAGAAGATTGAACCACCAAAGGAAGGCATATGTGTTAATTTTGAGAGCCACAAAAACAGGTCAGAAAAACACATCATTCTGCTAATAGGAAAATCTGAGTGAGACAATTAAACCATCAAGGTGACATACAGATGGTAATTTTTTTTTAGAACCACAGAAGCTGAGGGGATGGATAGCAAATACACAGAAAAGCATCAACAGAGAAAATAGCCAACATTTCATGGAAGCGAAGGAGGAAAGTTCTACCTACACAGCCTGTGAGCCAAGTTATAGCAAGCAAACCCAAAGCAAGAGTGCAGAAACCTTTGTGGAGGTAATTAAAACCATATCTTCACTGAACCAAGAAGAGACATTTCCCAGAATAACTCCCCAGATGTGTTCTGAGTGGTAACTATAAACTGGCCTTGACTTATAGATTTGTTGAAATGGATGTTGTTTGGGAAGAGGTAAGTCCTGAAAGAGTTCGGATCTCTTAAATATACTTTGGGTGAAAAAGAGTAATTTCTACATAAATTGTGTGCGTATATTTGGTAGTTTCTATAGGTAAGTGTCTTAGATCAGGATAGTCTGTTTTTTAAATATGTGTATTGTTTTATTGTAACAGTCTTTATTAAGTGTTATACTAATATGGGGCTGGTTACTATCACACTGGCTCTCAGTTCCCTTGGTCCCTCAACCCAGATGACCCTCTTCTGTTGTGCTATCTTAAAGAGACTGACACCACAATCACCACAGAAGATTTATTTATGATGGCTTTTACTTTTGCATTGCAAGTAAGAAGACAATGTGATGGTGAGTGAGAGGGAAGGTAGGAAGTGTGACATTGTTGATGAATGGGGAACTGACAATAAGGTCGTGGTATTTCACTCAATTTAATTCTTCGCATAGTCCAGGTAGAAAGGGCCGTCTCGAAAGCCACCTCCCTTATTTCTCCTCCTCTTCCCCTTCCCTCTCTTTCCACTCCCAACAACTTGTCCAGCCCTGAGTAGCCCCTGCATGCTCTCCTAGTCATCCTCTATTCCAAGGTGACACTCTTGCGAGTGAACTCATGTGCAGAAGTCAGCAAAATATACTTCAGTGGCTGCCACATATTGCACATACTGTTATCAGGTAGGCAATCTAACCATCTAGCACTCCCACACTTAGAAGCAGAGCCTTCACTCAGTGTGCCCCAACAACTTAAACACAACTATGGAAATCAAAACCACTTGTTGAATTGTAGAAAGGGCCAGAATAAGTACCCCATAGGTAACATAGAAACATAGAAGTGGCAGTAGGCCATTCAACCCTTCAAGCCTGCTCCAGCATTCATTTTGATCATGCCTGATCATCAAATTCAATATCCTGATTCTGCCTTCCTCCTATATCCATTGATCCCTTTAGCCCCAAGAGCCATACCTAATTTCTTCTTGAAATCAGACAATGTTTTGGCCTCAGCTACTTCCTTTGGTAGTGAATTCCACACATTCACCACTCTCTGGGTGAAGAAATTTCTCCTCACTCAGTCCTAAAAGGTTTGCCCCTTATCCTCAAACTATGACCCCCCTAGTTCTGGACTCCCCCACCATCAGGAACATTCTTTCTGAACTATCCTGTTTAATCCTGTGAGAATTTTATATTTCTGAGATCCCCTCTCACTCTTCTAAACTCCAATGAATATAATTCTAACCGACCTAGTCTCTCCTCATATGACAGATGTGTCATCCCAGGAATCAACCTCGTAAACCTAGCTAGCAGATAATCCTTTAAATAGTACTAGAGGTGTGGTTCTTCCTGTCACTCTTTGCTTGTGTAAGCTGAAGTCAGGATGTCAGCTTTTCAGAGAAAAAAATATTAGAAGGTCTTTGGACATCTTAATTTGACCACGGCAGTTTCAACTCTCTCAGGGGCATCCATGACATTGAAGTGCTAGAAAATGAACCACTATCAGGCTATATCTCAATAACCTTATGCATTTACCTTAGCTAGCTCCCTGACACTAATGGGCAATTTAGCATGACCAATCCACACATCTTTGGACTGCAAGAGGAAACCAGAGCACCCAGCAAGAATGTACAAGTTCCACATAGACATTGACCCAAACTGGGAATTGAACTCAGGTCCCTGGTGCTGTGAGGCAGCAGTGCTAACCACTGTGCCACCATACCACCCTGAAACAGTCGATGTATTTTGAATGTTCTCTCAAATTCATGCTTTCCTTTTAAAAGCTTGTCAGATGTCCAAATGTGGTAAACTGGCTCCCATTTTTATCAATTGAAAAGTTCCATATTTAATGTAACTTTTAAAAAATGAGGGCAACAAATTAGTGACAAAAAAAGTGTCCAAAACTTCCTACTTTTAACTAAAAATCAATCCATTGGTGAATGTTCTATGTTGGGGGACTGGAAGCGTAGCTCATCCCTTCCATATTTTACATCACATGTTTTATTTAGTAGACTGCCACCCAGATTAAAAACACATTGGGGCATTATATTAGTCTGCCCACGTGCTGTTGATTTCCAGTCAGCAGTTAGAGGTCAAAAGAAAAGGTAACGGCAAGTGATGAGTTCCCAACATCCTGCATTTGGTCAATTAGTACAGTTCCAGCATTTACCTTCTGTAAAGTTATACAAGCTCATAAAAGGAAGAAAAACTCTGTAGTAAAAATGCAGGATGACTCAATGAGGGGAGAATATCAGCCACATGATTACTTGTTTGTGCCACAGGCTATCATTTCGCTATCCTTTCTTTTTTGGAGATTCTTGTTATGGTTAGTGATTGGCTTCAAAGAAAAGTAATGCACCCCACTGAAAAACATCATCTTCAGAACTAGTCAGGTGTATTTGGACCAGGCCTATCAACGCATATAAAAGTGATAGGAAAAGAATGATTTGCTATTTAGACAGTGTTGCTGTGCTTAGCAGAGAATATGTATAGAGTGCATGGTAGTATATGGGCGATATTCTATGTCCTCCCAGCCACGTGTTCCCTTGTGGCGGGGAGTGGCACTGTTTGTTAGTGGTGGAATTGTCTGGTCCCACTGCTGTCAATGGGAATTCCAATTGATGTAGTCCCACGCCAACGGGAAACTTGTGGGGAGGGAGTGCGCTGCCGACAGGACTGGAGAATCCCGCTGGCGTGACCGGCTGGAGAATTCCGATCTATATTGTTAAAAAGATGCTCTTGTGGCAGAGTAGGCAGTGTTTCTATCTCTGAGAAGAGCTCTGGATTCCAGTCCCACCCTCAAGATTTGGTGACCACAGAAGTTTGTTGTAATCTGGCCAAACAGGTTGATTGTCAACCTGTAAATTCTTCTGCGATTCAGGCAGGTACGAATGGGAGATTTTCCTAGTCAGCTAGAACCGTGTGGTAGTTGCAGTGCTACAACCTCCCCACATTAAAAAAAGCTCCATGCAAATTCTTGCCAAAGGTTGTACTCCATGGTAAGCACCTTCCTTGCTTCTGGGGATTGCTGGAGGGAGAGATAGCTAAAATCCAATGACTGCTTTACATAGAATTACTTAAAATATAGAAACCCAACAGTACAGAAAGAGGCCATTTGGCCCATTGAGTCTGCACCGACCACAATCCTACCCAGGCCCTATCCCCATATCCCTACATATTTATCCGCTAATCCCCCTAACTTACTCATCTCAGTACAATAAGGGCAATTTTTAGCATGGCCAATCAACCTAACTTGCACATCTTTGGACTGTGGGAGGAAACCGGAGCACCCGAAAGAAATCCACACAGACATGAGGAGAATGTGCAAACTCCACACAGATAGTGACCCAAGCCAGGAATCGAACTCAGGTTTACAGCTGTGAAGCAGCAGTGCTAACCACTGTGCTACCGTGCCACCCAAGGCTTAGGTCAGGATCTCTAAAGTTTACATGCAACTGAACAAATTTTCTTCGTTTGATCCTGTACTGAATACTATGAAGCACAAACTGGAATAAATCAATCGTGAAAACTGGAAATATTGGGCTGAATTTTATCATGGAGGCTCATGTCATGATTCCCAGGATGAAAGCAGCACATTTAGCCAATGGGAGGATCCAGAGAGGTATAGCTATTTGGAAGAATATTGGATTAGGCAGTGAAGGGGTAGGTAGAATGTTCTTTAAGTGAGCCAGTTCAGACTTGATGGGCCAAATGGCCATACTGTAAAGATTCCCAGAAATCTGTAAAGATGGAGCAGCATGGTGGCACAGTGGTTAGCACTGCTGCACAAGTGAATTGTTTACTGAATTATTAGATCACTAACAATTAGATCAATTGTTAGTAATCCAACAATTCTGATCTTGGACGACTATCTTGCGTGGACACTCTCCCCACGTCTGCATGGGTTTCCTACATTTGCTCCAGTTTCCTCCCACATTCCAAAGATGTGCAGGTTAGGTTGATTGAACGTGCTAAATTGCTCCTTGGTGTCAGGGGGATTATCAGGAGAACTACATTTAGCTACGGGAATCGTGCTTGGGTGGGATTGTTGTTGGTGCAGGATTGATGGGCCGAATGGCCTACTTCTGCATGATCGGGGATTCTATGATTCTATTCTATGATCTGATTCTGTGACTCTGCATGGGCAGGACACACTGCAATTTCACTTTGGTAGGCAGACTTACTCCATTTCATTCTAAGGTCTTGTTTGAAGCCTACCTAAGGTTGCATCTGTTTTCAAAATTTTTGGGTATATATTGTCGTCAATGTAGGCAGCTCTAGAGAGTTCATGGCTGAGGTCAGATCCATTCTGGACAGGCTCTGTTTGCAGACTGAAACCTTGGGCTTGAGATAGAGGTTTCTTGGTGCAGTCTACTACATTCATAACTCTGTACAAATGCTTTGGAAAGCAAACCCATGCTACATTGCATGTCGAGCTCTGAGCTGATGGTAAAAAATGCAAACTAATAATATCATAGGAATAGGAATAGTCCACCTGGGACATGAATGAACAGGACCAGCAAATATATCTCCTCCAATCAATCAGATCGAAGGGTTATGAAATAAACAGTCCAAAGAATGGAAGGTAAGTAATATTAGAGGGGTGATTACAATGCCAAAACAGGTTTAGGAAAGAAAATAAAAAGGAAGGAAATGATGGATTAGGAGAAGGAAAAAAGAATAGAAAGGGAAATATTTTTAATATCTCCAACAATAATCAATATCTGAAGGAATGAGACTTCAGACTTGAAATCATAAGTTTTTATTGCAAGAGAAAGACTAACATTTAGAATTTTTTTTAAGGGCGATTAGACTTGAAATGGCTTGACTTATCTTTTGTGGTGCTCATACGAAATGGCTACTGTACAAATGCAGTAACCTCATGCCATTCAATTCATTTTACTGGTCGGCCAGGGATGCTAATAACACAAAGCTTTCGTAGATCGAACAAGGACAGGACTTTGGTAGATCAAACAAGGACTCTGGGGAGAGTTATAGAACAAAGAGATCTGGGGGTATAGGTTCATTGCTGCTGGAAAGTGGAGTTACAGGTGGAGGTGAAGAAGGCATTTGGCATACTTGGTTTCATTGGTCAGAATATTGATTACAGGAGTTGGGACATCTTGTTGAAATTACACAAGACCTTGGAAAGACCACACTTGGAATACTGTGTACAGTTTTGGTCACCCTACTATAGAAAGGATATTATTAAACTAGAAAGAGTGCAAAAAAGATTCACCAGGATGCTACTGCGACTTGATTGTTTAAGTTATAAGGAGAGGTTGGACAGCCTGGGGTATTTTTCCCTGGAGCATAGGAGGCTTAAAGGTGATCTTATAGAGGTCTATAAAATAATGAGGGGCAGAGATAAGATAAATAATCAACATCCTTTCCCAAAGATAGGTGAGTCTAAAACTAGACAGCATAGGTTTAAGGTGAGAGGGGAGAAATATAAGAGTCCAGAGGGGCAATTGTTTCACATAGAGGATGGTGAATATCTGGAATGAGCTACCAGGGCTGATACTAGAGGCAGTTACAATTTTGTTTTTTAAAAAGTATTTAGACTGTTACATGTATAGATGGGTATAAATGGATATGCGTTGAACATGGCCAATTGGGACTAACTTAATGGTAAAAACTGAGTGACATGGACAAGTTGGGCCAGAAGGCCTGTTTCCATGCTGTAAACTTCTATGAGTCTAATAGGAGAGCAACTTATACAACTTCTGGATTTTCTGTTTAGTTGCGCAATTAGGGGTGTTCAGTGGCATTATCCCTGGATTAGTAATACAGAAACCCAGGGTAATGCTCTGGAGACCAGTGTTCGAATCCCAGATGGTGAAATTTGAATTCAATAAAAATCTGGAATTAAATGTCTGACGGTGACCATGAAACTGTTGTTGATTGTTGTAAGTACCCATCTGATTCACTAATATCCTTTAGGGAAGTAAATTGTCATCCTTCCCTGGTCTAGACCCATAGTAATGTGGTTGACTCTTAAATATCCACATGGATGGGCAATATATGCTGGCCCAGCCAATAAGGCCCACAACCCATGAACGAATAAGGAAAAAGTGCTGACTCCTGAAATTGTGGTGCCATTTGCACACAAGTAATGATGAAAATTACTTCACTGTAAGTTTGACAGCAAAATCTTGCCCTAATAATTCCAGAAAAGAATCCCAAATATATTCTGGAAATTGATTGCCTTTACGACTTGAGCAGTTCTGCTGTTTTCAGTCTAGGTGGAAATTAAAATCTCCTGTTACAACCACATTGTTTTTGCTACATGCTTCCCTGATCTTCACATTTATTCATCCCCCATCGCTGACATCACAAATGTCAGCCGCTCTGCAAACAACTCCCACCAGAGTACTGCACTCTTTACTGTTCTTAGCTCTGCGCATTGTTTGATCGCCCTTATTAAAATCTTCTTTCTACTTTTCTAATTGTGCTTTTTCTTTATTAATGTTGCTGCAGCTCCTCCTCCTTTCTCAATTCCCTTGTTCTTTCTGAAGCTCTGACAGCTTGAAATATTTAGCTCCCAGCCATGCCCAGCTTGTAGCCAGGTCTCTGTAATGGCTACTACATCATGCCCTATATGATGAATTTGTACTTCTACCTTAATTGTTTTATTCCTTATGCTGTGTGCATCCATGTAGAGAACCCTTATTTGTGCAACTGTCCCCATGCTCCTCATATGCCTTGATGATTTTTTTTAACAATTCTTGGTTTCTCACACATTCTGTTGCTGTTCGGTGCAGGCAATTCAATTTGTTCTTATCTTTCACACATTGTTTTTTATTACTTTCTATAACCTTTCCTGTTCCTAGAGTGTTTATGGTATCTTTTATCAATCTTTGTACATTGACTTTTGTTCCTTTCCCTTCCTTTGCTCTGATTAAAAAGATTGATATAAATAGAATTCACCATTTTAATAATTTTCAGGTGATGAGTCTTGGTTTGAAATTTGTTTAATACAACTGTTTGGAAATCCATTACTGTGGATGTTTCCAGAAAGTTTTGATTTAATATAGTTGGAGTAAGGCACAATTAGAGAATACAAACATTAGTTAGAAATTAAGTTAGACCCAAGGCTGGAATTGAACCCTTGCCCCTGGTGCTGTGAGGCAGTAGTGCTAGCCACTGTGCCATCGTGCCACAAGATTATTAAGTACAATGCAGCATTTCTTTTTTACCTCACACCAAATTTGCATCAAGCTTGAAAATAATTCCTGTCATTGTTGCTGTCAGATATTTTTTAGATATGCAAAATGGTCCTGTGTATTTCGAAATGTGCGTTGGCCAACTTCCCTGAAACAATTAGTTCAATTCAGCAAAAAGCTTTTACCAGTTGGAAGTTAAACATGTTCAATTACAAACAAAATTTGTTGTTAAAAAGAAAAAATGTACCACACTGGACATTATCCCATGCTGAATTATACACTACATAAACACCTACTGACAGTTAACCAGCACAATTATCTTTACGCTTCAACCGATTCTTGGCTTTGCATGCAAAAAAAATTAAAAACCCAGACCATACTCACTAGCATTGCATAGGCAGAAATAAAATCAAATTGCCTAGACTTGAAATGTATCGTTAAAATAACCATGCTAAATATTCAAAGTGAAAACAAGCCTGGAACAGAATTAGTAGATGGTCTGCCTAAAACATTGGATGGAGTGATGCGGTTGGGGGGACTGTAGTTCATTTGTTTCCTGGATGGATGGGTTTGAATCTGTTCAGTGATCTGCCTGACCTATGTGTATCTTGTGATCAAAAGCATTTCATTTGATAATGGTGGGTGGTGAAAGCACAGATAGTTGTCCGTAAAACTATGTATTGTCTCTTTGGCCACGTGGAATTTACCATGTTCAGACGAAACTTGAAAACACCGATTCCCCCCAGCCCACTGTGTTGCTCGAGTCGCACAGCAGGCCAGGAGACATTTGTAGTGGTCATTTTTTGGGATCCACACTGAGCGCTCCAGCCTCCATGCGTCTCCCAAGATAAGTTATTCAGCGTCATCAGTTCTGCACCGAAAATCGGCATATAGCTGCTAATCATATGGAAGTGTCATGGAAATCAACATTTCCATATGATTAGTGGTCCCCGGACGGTATTCTCTGGGTCTGCTGGTACCTCCCCTCCCCATCAGGAGTGGTCCCCTCCAGGGACATTTCTGACCGCTCCCCATTAATGGGGAACAGATGTCTGATACTGCTGGAGGAAACTGAGGCTATTGAGGGTTTCCCGGCTGGTTGGGGCAATGGGGGGGGTGCTCTTTGGGCAGTGCCAGCTTGACAGTGGCACCCTGGCACTGCCCAAGGGACACCTTGGCACTGCCCACTGAGTGCGGGCAGTGTCAAGGAGGTGGGGCCAGAGAGAACGGGGCATAGGGGAGGAAAGGGACTACTGGGGGTAATCGGTGGGAGAGGGGGAACCCACTGCTATTCTGCAAGACGATCGGTGGGAGATGGGGGGTGGGCTATTGGGGCTGGCCATTGGGATGGGGGGGTCGGTCAGGGTTGCCAACAGGGTTGGGGCTTGTTATCAGGGGAGTAGTCAGAATTGTCGGAGAGGGATCGGAGCTGGCCAGGTGTGGGGACACCAGGGCTCGTCATCAGGATTGGGGTGGGGGGGATGGAGTGTTGGGACTCTGGAGTGGTTCTCGGAGATCGGTGCTGACCCGGGGGTGGGAGTGGCACATCAGAGCCGGCCCAGGGAGGTCTGGGAGACCATCAGTCAGGGCTAGGAGGTCAATACCATGCTAGTGATTGGGGCACTGCAGGGCTGGCCAGTGACTGGGGGGCAGATCACTATGCATGCGCCAATCTGGGCATTGACAGATCGATGCATGCGCAGTGGCCCACTCAGCACTACACAGCTGGCCTCTTGGGTGGGAAAAGGCCTTGCCTCCTGCTTACCAGAGTGAATCATGTTGAGACACTCTGCAATGCTTGGAGTGTCGGAGATTTACTCTGGCCATTATGCTAAACAAAATGGTGGGAATTACTCCTGTTTTCTCACACATTGGGAACTTAGAATATTTTTTGGGAGAATCCTGGCCTACTTGTAGTCCTGCATGTGGAATGTTGTGTGTCCTTCAAGGCATTATTACCTCTGAGAGTTAGGGGGTGATTCTCCCAGCCCTGGGAGACATAAGCAGAGGCCAGGTAGCAGTCTTCCCATTAGGCACTTTGCTGGAGATAGAGGGATCCAACGACTCCCCGCGTTCCTGGCCAATGGATTTCTGCGCCAGAAATTGGCATGGACCTGATTAAAATGTTTAAAATATTTAAATTCTAATTTAAATCCCATTAGTGGGGTTTTCACTCCAGCAGGGTTTACTACAGTACCCCATAAATGGGGAGCTGGTGGCTCATCCCTGCTGGACAGAAGGGGGGCAATGGAGGTCCCCCCCCGGAGGAGGTGGGAGTGAGGGGGTGCCCCCTGTGCATTGTCACCTTGGCAGTGCCAGCTTGGCATCCTGGCTTTGCCCAAAGGGCAAGGTAGCAATGCCTAGGGGGCACCTTTGGCACTCCTCATGGTCATCAGGCCGCGCCAAGGAGGTCGGGTCAGGTTGGGGGTAGGGCCTAATGGTAGGTGCCTCTGGGAGCAGTCAGTGAGTTGGGGGGATGGCTGCCATTCTGTACTTTGATCAGTGACAGAGGGAAGGAAGGGCTGTTTGGGGTCAGCCTTTGAGGTGGGGAGGGCGGCCTGCCGGGGGTAATTGCAGCTGCAGGGGTTGGGACGTTGTTGGGGCAGTCGGGACTGTGTTGTTGGGGGAGGGGGTCAGGGAGATCGGGATTGCAATGCCGAGGCGGTGGTGGGGGGGTGGGGGGTGGAGCTCGAGGTGGGCCGGGCTGGCATGGATACGTCCAGAAGGCCAGTGATTGGAGACGGGGGAGAGGCGGAGGGCAGGCTTGAAAAGCAGTTACGTGGGGTTGCAGCAATTGAGCTGGATAGCGATGAGAAGGCTGGTAGTGCAGGGCCACCGTGCATGAGCCGATCTCAATGCTGACAGAGCTGCACATGTGCGGTGGCCTACTCAGTACTATACAGGCCCCAGATCTTTAATGAGATTCATGCTAGGCCTTTCTGCACAGAATGTGGATGCAAAAGAGAAAAATGCTGGAAAATCTCAGCAGGTCTGGCAGCATCTGTAAAGAGAAAAAAGAACTGACGTTTCAAGTCCTTTGTCAAAGCTAAAAGGTGCAGAAAGTGAGAGATATTTATACTGCAGGGTGAGGGAATGAAAGAAGAGTCATAGCCACAAAAACAGGGGGAAAGGCTGCTAATGGCAGCCCGCAGAGTGAATAGAAGGTGTGAATGGCCAAACGGCAGAGAAGCTGAAATCAGGGGGGAAACTGTGACGGATGAAGATATGGGGGAAAGGGGGATGGGTGAGAGAGAGATAAAACTGAGAAAAAGGGAAGCAAGTGGGGGGAGAAAAGGTAAGGAAATGGGGGGATAAAACAGAGGGAAGAATAGGAGGGAAGAAAAATAAAGAAAGCCACAAAGAAGTTAAAGGTAGAAAACAGTTAAAAATGAAATGAAATGAAAACAAAGGGGTCACAATGGGGTGGAACTAATTATCTGAAGTTGTTGAATGCGATGCGGAGGCTGGAATGCTGTAAAGTGCCTAGCCGGAAGATCAGGTGCTGTTCCTCCAGTTTGCGTTGAGCTTCGCTGGAACATTGCAGCAAGCCAAAGACAGACATGTGGTTATGGGAGCAGGATCGTGTGTTAAAATGGCAAGCAACTGGAAGGTCAGGATCTTGATTGTGTACAGACTGGAGGTGCTCAGTTAAGCAGTCACCCAGTATAGGAGATTCATTTTAAAATCCTGCTGAGAAAAAAGTGGGATTTCCTCCAGTTTTTACCCAAATTCGGCAGTTAGACTATTTTTTGGGAGAATCCCACCATTAATGATAAACCTCTCATGGAAACTTTTGCGTACAACTCAGTTGGTTTGTAATGTCAAAAGTGCGCACTTCAGACAACCTAAAGACTTTATGTAAATCAGCAATGCCACACAAACTGACCCGGGAGCCCAGCTGGTGCTGTACCAAAGAACAACTCCACTGCAATAACATCTCGCCAGGCTGTCAGCAGCCAATTTAAACAATGAAGGCCCTAATTAAAAGACCAACTGGCACTTTGCTGGAGATAGAGGGATAAGAACATAAGAACATAAGAACATAAGAAATAGGAGCAGGAGTAGGCCATCTAGCCCTTCGAGCCTGCCCCGCCATTCAATAAGATCATGGCTGATCTGTTGTGGCTCAGTTCCACTTTCCCGCCCTCTCCCCATAACCCTTAATCCCCTCTCTTATCAAGAACCCATCAACCCGCTTCTTAAAAATATTTAGCGAGGCAGCCTCCACCACTTCAACGGGCAGAGAATTCCAGAGATTCACCACCCTTTGAGTGAAGAAGTTCCTCCTCAACTCCGTTCTAAACCGCCTCCCCTTTATCTTGAGGCTGTGCCCCCTAGTCCGACTGTCTTTTTTGAGCGGGAAGAGTCTCTCCACCTCTATCCTATCCATCCCATTCATCATCTTATACGTCTCAATGAGATCTCCCCTCATTCTTCTAAACTCTAACGAGTACAAGCCTACTTTATTCAGCCTCTCCTCATAGCTCAATCCCCTCAACTCCGGTATCAGCCTAGTAAACCTCCTCTGCACTCCCTCCAGGGCCAAAATATCCTTGCGCAGGTGCGGCACCCAAAACTGCACACAGCACTCCAGCTGCGGCCTCACCAATGCCCTATACAGCTGCAGCAAGACCTCCCTACTTTTATATTCAATCCCCCTCGCTATGAAGGCCAGCATCCCATTCGCCTTCCTGACCACCTGCTGCACCTGCAAGCTGGGTTTTTGCGACTCATGCACAAGGACCCCGAGGTCCCTCTGCACCGTCGCCTGCTGCAGGATCCAACGACACCCTCACCCAAAGACTTTCTTACCAGCTTAACCCTCAAAAGAACTTAAGTAGTTTTAACCCTCTAAGGGGGTTTCTAGTTCGAGATGCGCTTATATTCTCCTACCTGTCTCAGGCGCGCGCCCACCCACCTCTCTCAGTGGGGCGGTTGAAATTCTAAACTGCCAGCCCTTTGATTTCGTTGGCAGCTTTGGGAGCTTGCTGGCTACCATGAATGGGGTGGTGACCATGCACATGGCCAGTTTGGAGGCATCGCCAGGAAAGTGGCTCCCGTGTTCTGACTCCTGGGAATTGCAGACTGAGGACCCCCATTCAGACCTGATATTGGGGGTCTTGAAGCCTATAAAAAAAATCCTGTAATTTAACTCAGAGATTCAGTCACCTTTGTGTTTTTATGGGTATATATTCATAGAATCCTTGAATCTAACAGTACAGAGGGAGGCCATTTGGCCCATCTAGTCTACACTGACCACAATCCCACGCAAGCCCTATCCCCATAACCCCATGCATTTACCCTAGCTAATCCTCCTGACACTGATGGACAATCTATTAGAACATAGAACACTACAGCACAAACAGGCCCTTCGGCCCACAAGTTGCGCTGATCACATCCATATCTATTGATTCACCTTTCTCACATTAGATAAAACAAATCCATCTGATGATAATATAAGCACCCATTTCTGAAAGAGAAATGTAAGCTTTGGCCTGGATGATTATGTGACAGCTGGTCAGGCTCCACTGGCTGATCCTACAAAATTGACATCTGCAGACAGGCCCTCAATGACCAGAGTTCCTTATGGTCTTTGCAGCAAAGGAACTTTAATAGATGTTCAACAATCTTTTACTTTTCAGGCTTATGAGCATGTCAACAGAGGCTCGATGATTATGGATTCCCCTCCAGTGTTTCTAGACCATACCACTCACTCCATGTTTGACTGCTGTGCGCTCAGAGAACACACAAGTGCTCTCCTGTACATGATGCAGGCCTCTTCAGCTGACTTTCTGAAGTAGGTAGGGTGTCTGGGGCAGAATGATAGCTTTCCTTCAAGGGCCCGGGGAGAATCCCTACTTAATGTTTACAGTTTATTTATTAGTGTCGTAAGTAGGCTTACATTAACACTGCAATGAAGTTACTGTGAAAAACCCCCAGTCACCACACTCCGACGTCTGTTCGGCTATCGAAGGAGAATTTAGCCGGGCCAATCAACGCATCTTTCGGACTGTGGAAGGAAACCAGAGCACCCGGAGGAAACCCACATGGACACGGGGGAACCCACACAGACAGTGTCCTCAGCTGGAAATTGAACTGGGGTCCCTGGCGCTGTGAGGCACTAGCGCTAACCACTGTATCACCACTTATTCTTGGCCCACAAGGAAACTAAAATAACTTTTAAAATCTTACCTCTGTGGGTCTCTTCTGACCCTGACTTCTGTTCTTGGTAGGTTTGGCCTAGAGAAATCTTGCAATACTCCCCTTTAAGAGAACTCCACCTCCTTGTTGACCCTGCTGCCATGAAAAGTAAAATTAAATTCAGCCAGAAAGAAAAGGAGTAAGCAAATCGCTTGCTTCATTTTCACTCCTACGTTTTTTGCTTTCCAAGTGGGGGAGATAGAATCGAGGCCAAATATTAAGAGTGCAGGATGGTCACTGGAACTCGTTGAAAATAAGCATCACATGGAGAAGCAGAGCCTGTTCATTATTTTAAATTGTAAAGTGCAGACAAGTTGGGCTGATTGAATTGAGACTAAACATAACCATTGCTCTGAGTGTTCACTTGTCTGAAAAATAAGACAGCTTAATGCTTCATTGCAGCCTCATCTCTCTGAAGTATAAATGAATCACTGACTACAAGTAGGAAGGTTGGAATGGCTAGAGGGAAAAATAGAAACAAGGTCCCTCTGTGTCACTTTTTACCATCCATGATGCAACAATAATTGCGTTGTTGTTTAATCAATCACTCCAATCGAACTCTACCAACTCAATGACAACAGACTCAGACATACCATGGAATCATAGATTCCCTACAGTTCAGAGAGAGGCCAGTTGGCCCATCAAGGCTGCACCGACAACAATCCCACCCAGGCCCTATTGCACGCACCTTTAAATGGTCCATGTCTTGCCCGCTATGATTCCTGTGGTGGACGGAATGGGAAAACTCAGCCCTAAGTGTTAATTTAATATGGCCAGTCAACCTAGCTTGGCCATGTTTAGGGTGTAGGAGGAAACCGGAACACCCAGGTGAAACCCATGCAGACACGGGGAGAATGTGCAAACTTCACAGACACCCAAGGCCACAAAGTCCCTGGTGCAGCCGTGCTAACCACTATGCCCTTGTAGTAGATCTTTGGGAACCATAGATCTAAGGTGGTCTGTATCTCCCTTGTGTTTTACACTGAAGCAGACATCAGGCCAGAACTTCCTGAAAGTGGCAATCACAGCTGAATTGCTCTTCTGCTCCTTTTTATGTTCACTGGGAACCAGCGGCACATTTCACACCTGAGCCTCTGACCCAGGCCAGTGAGAAACATGCAGCATGAGTTCCTGAGGCCTTCGGCTGTGTGCAACAGCACTGGGGGAAAGGAAGCCATGCCTTTTTTATGGTATGAGAGAGTCAAACAGGGGAGGCGGGGGCCAGTCATTTGGGGCAGTTTGAGTGGGTAGTCAGGGTGTGAATATAGGGCTAGTTGGAGGAAGCATGTGGAAGCCAAGTTGGGCGGAAGGTGTGGAGGCCTAGCTGGATGGGGCTACTCAGGTTGTGGGATAGTCAAGGGGGTTAAGAGGATAGTCATGGTTCTGCAAGATGGTCAACAGGTTGAAGGGTTAGTTGTGAAGATGGGGTGTGGTTGGAGTGTTTTGGAGGCTGGCAAGATAGTTAGGGGGATTTGGGGGGTATTGAGAAGGTAGTTGGCAGATTGGGAATGTGGTCGGGGGAGCGGGAAGGTAGTTGGGGGAGAAAGATAGTTAAAGGGCCAGGAAGGTAGGCAGGGTTCAGGAAGGTAGTTGGAGGGCCGGGATGGTAAGCAGGGGGTCAGGAAGGTAGTCGGCAGGTCAGCAAGGTAGTCGGCAGGTCAGGAAGGTAGTCAGGAGGTCAAGATGAAAGTGGGAAGTTTGGGAGGGTAGTCAGTGGGTCAGGAAGGTAATAGGGGGTCAGGAAGGTAGTTGTGAGCTGGTTGGGTCTATGGTGGATGATGGGTAGTCAGGATGTCAAGAGGGAAGGTTGGTAGTGGGGGTCAGTACAAGAGCTACCGAAGAGTTAGAAATGGTTTTAATTCTTTTAAACTTTTCCTGGGTAAATATTCGACTCAGGCAATTGGAACCATCCACAAGTTCCAATTTAAGTCAGGGTTTAGGATGGTTCTCAATAGAGGGTAGTTGTTGATTGGAAGTTTGAACATCCTGGAAGGGTAAGTCCCGCTGCACCTTCTGGAGTACCTCCTGGGTTGGATGACTTGGAGATCAAAGGCTTTGGGAGCAATCTTAGCAAAAAATGGCTGAATGTTGCTTCTGGTGAGAAAACTATGTATTTCTCCCCAGAGAAACACTGTGCCAAAAAAAAAAATCAAGGGGGTGCATTTCAAACCTTCATAGTTTGGGATGGGGGTCTAAACATGCCAGCAAAACCCGACTGCACAGAGACTGGGATGCTATCTTTAAAGGACACCCCTTTAAAGGATTCATCGCTGAGTGAGCCTGTTGTAAATGATGCTGGTGTGAATATCTGGTGGGTGAGGAAGTCCCAGACAGAGTGGTCAATAATGACTTGCTAATGTATTAAATGTGGTCTTTTACACCATCCCACCAGCGAGTAGCTGGTAAGATCAGAACTCAGAAACTTGCCGGTGCGAGTCTTGCTTTCTGGATTTTGAGAGGGAGCCGCCAATCCTGCAGATGGAGAGTGCAGGTTAAAAATTGCCCCCCCATTATCTCAAATTACTCACATGCTGCATCTCAAAATATATTTTCTGCAAGAAATTTATCTAACCTGTCTTTAAATGAATGAGCATTGTCAACTTGCCCTGTCTCTTTTGAATGTCTGTAGGTCAACGGATATTAAAATCAGAAGAGAAATAAAATGGGCTGCCAACTCATTTATTCCCTGTTTCCCAATATTGCTCCAAGCTCCTGCAGAATCATTTTGAACATTCTCCCCCCTCAAGCACAGATTGCATCCTCCAGTTTCCCTGTTTGGATCCAGACAAAACAGCTTGTCATGATTTACATTAGCTAAAACCTTGAGAATCTTAAAAGCAGCAATCATATCATCCCCCTGGCCTTCTGTTTTAGAGTGAAAATATGCTGAACTTGTAAAATCGCTCTTCATAATCCAGTCCCTCCAACTTTGCAATCATTCTGGTTGCTGACTTCACCACCTTGTCAGTACTTCAATCATATCTTTGTGCTGCTTAACGTTTATTTATTAGTGTCACAAGTAGGCTTACATTAACACCTCAATGAATTTGCAGTGAAAATCCCTTACTCGCCGCGCTCTGGCATCTGCTCGGGTACACTGAGGGATAATTTAGCCTGGCCAATGCACCTAACCAGCACATCTTTTGGACTTTGGGAGGCAACCTGAGCACCTGGAGGAAACCCATGCAGACAACGGGGAGAATGTGCAGAGTCTGCACAGACAGTGACCTAAACTGGGAATCAGACGCGAGTCCCTGGTGCTATGAGGCAGCAGTGCTAAGCATTGTTTCACTGTGAAGTACAGGTGATAGTGTCTATTTCAGACAGCTTTGACTTCTCAAATTACAAGCAATTTGAAGCCACACCAAAGATACTTTTATTCCCAGCAGAAAGATAATTTGCTTGAAGGCTTTTTCTTTTCAGTAATGAGACTCATGCTATGAAGATGCTAAATTTAAAGGTTTTTCTTCACTGCTCGACTCTATGTCTTGTTTACTTGCCTTGTCTGGATTCTTATGGTACCCAATTGTTACTTGCCATTGGAAAAGGGACTTTAGAATGTGGCTTTTTGTTTCTCCAAACTCTAGCTAATATGCTTAGTCCCATCAAGTATAACGGTTAGCACTGCTCCCTTACAGTCCCTGGTACCAGGGTTCAATTCCTGGCTTAGGTCACTGTTTGTGTGGACTCTGTACATTCTCCCCGTGTCTGTGTGGGTTTTCTCCACATGCTCGAACTTCCTCCCACAGTCTGAAAGATGTGTTTTTCGGTTCATTGGTTCATTTCTCCATCAGTGTACCCAAACAGGTGCTAGAGTTTGGCACCTGAGGGATTTTCATAGTAGCTTCATGCGGTATTGATGTAGGCCTGCTTATGACACTAATAAATAAACTTTAAGAACTATAGTTGGTTTCACATTTCTGTCAGTATATAGGCTTGCCCTTATTGTAGTGGCCAGAGTACAATTTCCCCTGTACACCTACTGCCAACTTTAATCAATCTTTGGACAAGTGTGGCACAGATGATATTCAAGCTCAATGCTTCCCCTGGATCGTGTCAATAATATGGTGCAGCCCTAAGCTCATGAATGTATATCTTACTGTGTGACATTTCTCACAATCATCCATTCTGGAAGTTGACTAGTCTAAGATTTCTCAATTAGTCCTGATCAATGGACTCCTTAGAGCAACACTTGATTCTATTTGTTCTTTAACTTCAGTAGGTTTGGAATTTTAGATAAGTGTGATTCTGGAGCTGAAGGCATAGTTGCAATGGAACACCAGGAAATTGATGCACACCTACATACCTTCAGAGATCAAAAGTAATTTTATTACGAGACAGTTTATGATACAGTACTCTAATATTCTGCTTGAGAACAAACAAACTTCCATTAATAAAGTTATGCTTTCAATGTCATAAATCATCCATTGATGTTAGACTAATTCTGAGAATCTGGCATCAGAAGATTGTTCCATTCACATCATATGAATTCAAACTTAACAAATGCATGCTTCACCTGAAATGTTAATAAACCTTCAGTTTTCACCCTTGTGTTTCCTGACCTACATTAGCCCCAGGTCGGCAAAGGATATTTCCCAGAAGGAAAAAAATAGTAAAATAGGGGAAATAGCTTTGGGTGGTCTGGATTGGCCTTGTATACTTCAAAGTGGAACACCAGTAAAACAAGGAAATAAGACTAGTAATTTTGTTTTCTTTCACAAGAGACTGGAAACTAGAGGAACATGGCATTTGCAGACATTTGTAGACCAGGAGGTATTTACAGAAATAGGGTAGGGTGCAGTCATGGAGGGATTTAAACACAATGATGAGAATTTTCAATTAGAGGCATTGCTTGCCCAGAAGTCAGCCTTGGGGAGGAAACCCAAGGGTGTTGAATGAATGAGAAGGTTGGCCTGAGTTTTGACACAGGCAGCAGAGTTTTGGATAAGCTCAAGTTTTCAAAGGAAGGAATGTAGGAGGTCAGACAGGAGACCACTGGAATTGTCAAATCTGGAGTTAACTAAAGTATGGTTTGATTACTTCTCATTAATCCTGTTAGAAAGTATGTGCATTCCTAAATTGTGCAAGGAACAGTTCATCATAGAATCTCTTCAGTGTAGGAGGCCACTCGGCCCATCAAGTTTGCACTGACTCTCTGACAGAGAACCTTACAAAGACCCATTCCCCCACCCTATTCCTGCAACCTCATTTTTTTTCACCATGGCTAATCCATCTAATCTATACATCTTTGGATACTAAGGGGCAATTTAGCATGGCCAATGCGCCTAATTTGTACATCCTTGGGACTATAGGAGGAAACCTTGGCACCCAGAGGAAATCTACACAGACACAGGGAGAATATGCGAACCCCACACAGTCAGGCAACTGAGGCCAGAATCGAACCTGGGTCCTTGGGGTTGTGAGGCAACAGTGCTAACCATTGTGTCACTGTGCCTGTCCGTAATTGTTGAGCATCCTCCGATTGTCAGTGACACATTTGGTGATCACAAAATAATTTGGGGATAGTATTTGTGCATTGTCACCATTCTTAGAATTGTGCTCAAATATGAATCATTGCTTTCAGAAAAAAAAGAACATTGAGATGCAAAGACAACATCAATGATGGTTTTGTTGAAGATACTTGCAAAAGGTAGTGTAATACTGGGTAACATTTTAAAATAGGGCTGTAGCAGACAGCTTTGGTTGCAATGAAATTTTGATAATGGATTAGTTTGGAGTACCAATATTTGGAATGTGATTGGGACACAATTAACTTGTGTTTTAAGGCAAGTTTGCCACTTAAGCATGTCTTTAAAGAGTGGAACATGTTTCCTGGTGTAAAGTATACCTCTTTTTTTTTCAATTCCTGTGCCATTGACTGCCTGCTTGAGATATTTAGTCAATTAATTGTGCTGCAACTCTGAATTGTATGGGGCCAATTTTATCCCCACATCACAGGCACTGGATAGGCACACAACAGTATATGTCCTGCCTTCAGTGCCACATATTTAGTGAACCAGATTGTCTATGTTGCTTAGCAGCACCCCCATTGTTGGTGAGCCAAGGACTCAGAATTGGAGCAGGGAAGTTGGCCACTGCTCCATGCCTGAGAAACAGCAGCAGTGGCTTCCTTGGATGGTGTGCTCTTGCTTCTCTTGAGCCTGTTGTATCAAATTGGGAATGATGATGGTTAATCACTCTCCAGGAATAAGGAGGCTCATTGGCAAAATGGGACGAAAGAGGCCAGTTTTACCATGCCCCAAAGACATGTGAAATATATCTGATACGAGATAAGGCAGCTTGGTGGTACAGTAGTTAGCACTGCTGCCTCACAGCGCCAGGGACCCGGGTTCAATTCTGGCTTTGGGTGATTGTGTGGAGTTTGCATGTTCTCCCTGCCTCAACCCGGGTTTCCTCCAGGTGCTCCAGCTTTTTTTTTCCCACAGTGCACATTTGTACAGGTTAAGTCGTTTGGCCATGCTAAATTGCTCCTTAGTGTTTCACGATGTGTAGGTTAGGTGGATTAGCTAAGGTCAATTCACAGGGTTACGGGGATAGGGCATAGGGATGGATCTGAGAAAGATGTCCGCACCCCGCCCCCACCCCCTCCCCACCACCTCCCCACACACATGCCATGCAGGCATGAGGGTGATCAGACATGCCCCATCCCCTCAGATCTCCCACTTAGGTGATCCTTTCCTCTCAGACATCCCACTCAGGCCCTCTTCCTCTTCAGCCCCCATTTCAACCATGTAGCTTCACAGTGCCAATGGTGCACTGCCCACTGGCATCCTGGTGTAGTGTCTTGGGCCCTGAGGGGTTCTTGGGGAGATTAGTCCAGTGGTCATTCACCTCTCTGCTGCTCCAAGGTGCCAGGCCAGTGTGTCAGTGCCAGGGTGCCAGGGGCCAGTGCACTTTTGCAACTGCCAAGGCATGTGGCCTGAAGGGAAGCTGATTGAGAGGTCCAAGGGGAAATGGGGGATGAATATGTGGTCTGAGAAAGTGGGGCTGAAAGGGCGGTCTGAGGGGAAAGGGAGCAATTGAGGGGGAAGGGGTGCCAGGTCGAGTCACCCTCAATTTGTGCGGGTGGGTGACCTTCATTTGAGTAGTGGGGGAAGGAGGATGCTCCTCTGTTCTGAGGGGTTGGTGGTGCTCTCCTCATTTCTCTGGGTCCTGTTGGTCATGTCCCTGCATGTGGGTAGCATAGATAAAGCCCACCCACTGGCCAGCTGGGTGAATGGTGGTGGGCTGGTGAATGGCCTGACAAACCCACCAATGACGTTCAAATTAGCAGGTTTGCATAATTATTGGGTTGTTACCTGCTCCGGGCAAGAACCCAATTGGGACCAGCAGGAATCTCGGCACCTTGGGGAATCCCAAGAATCTGCAAGCCCGTCGGGAATCCCTCTTTTTGGCTGGCACTCCATTCACTGGGACATTGGAATTTATGCCCCGGCGTCCGGAGACATTAGAGAATCAGACCCATATTTCCAGAAAATGTGAGCAGATCTTAAGCAGATCTTTCTTCAGACAGATAAACCTGAGCCAGCAGGAAACAGGCATCCGCATAATAAGGATTCTGTTCTAAGCAATGCTGTAGATTGCTTTGGATGGCATCAACAGGCAAGAAAGAAACATCTTTCAGATGCCAAAATGTGAAAATAAATAAGAAAAAAACACCGGTAATAGTAAGCACAGAGTAAAATGTGAGTTGATATGCCTTGACCCCTGATAAAGCATACATTCTTTTTGACTCCAACACTAATGGGGAGCCCATATAAAGCATTGTCTGCACAAAATTCTATTTTTATCATTCCCGAAGATGGCAATACAAAGAACGTCTTGTGTAATTTAAAAGAAAATTGTTTTGAATTGCATCTGTGTCACATATCCAGTACTTTATTCACCAAATGCCACATCAATTCAAAATGTTACAGTCTGCACAGGAGGTAGATGACTGGGGTGCAAACCAAATCCTATGCCTTGGGAATTTCACTCGTGCACAATGATTTTCGACATTATCAGTGGGAAAGGTGAAACCAAAAAAAAACCTACTTCCAGAATGTTATTTCTGTGAACAGAATAGTTAACTGACTGGGTATTGCCTGCTAACAATATAACTTATGTATAGTAGTTAAGGTGTCACTCACATTATATTATCTGCCTTATCCTGTGCATAAATTGTCTTATAATATGACAGTTCTATTCAGTATCTCAGTGCGGTCAGCTGCCTGCAGAGGTTTATTATTTATAACCGATTCCTTGGCATCATTAATGTTTCTGTAGCGCAGCATCATCAATGTTGACTTTTGGGTTATCTGTATCTCGCGTAGTCAGGATGCAGCACGGCATGTATTGATCAATGTACCCACATTGCGCAAGATTATTGTAACCAAGTGAACTTCGATTCATAAGGGAAAGCCCTGCAGTGTCAAATGTCATCCACTGCCCAATAAATCTCTGTCTCCTGCTGCTATCGCTGTCTGCATCTTTTCCTCCCTGCGTCGGGTGAGATAAATTTCTGTTGGAAATTTCACGAAAATGCCCACCAAATATTTTCGGTGTGGGTTTGGAAACATCCAGCAGTTTGCTAGCTGTGTTTAGTCAGACTCATGCCCAAAATTAGAATTCCATTTTAACTTGAGGTCGCCTGATATTATCCTATTGGCCCATTGTGGCTCTTGCTTTCTCTTGTGCTGGTAAGTTTCTCTGAAGCACAATTCAAGAAAAGGAAGTAGTCTGACATTGAACAACTTGTAGTAAAATAAAGACCAGGTGACCGCAGGGGCCAAACAACTCCTGACTAGTCAGAATGTTACTAATAAAAGCAGGAGAATGGTCATCGCCTTATAAAAACCTGAAATATGAAGCCAAATAATTATCAAGTAGTAATTTGTGTGATTTGGCTGAATAAGATTCCATACGGTGTTTTAACAACCATTTATAATTGTATTGGTTTGGGACCCAACAGTATTCTTAAATTATTCAGTAGTTTTCTTTTAAATGAAATGTTGTCATTAATTTGAAGAATTGTCCATTCTTCTATCACCCAGGGCCTGTATTAAACACACATACATTCGATGCAACGTAACCAGATGTAGGTTCAAGTCCCTACTTCAGTACCCCATCAATTTGCCTCAATCCTATTCTCAGAAGAGAATGTTATCATGTAATGGTGTGAATTTCTCCATTCTGTTTGAAGTGAGATCATGTGGTGTTATGCATAGCTTTGTGTTGAGGACTCAGGTTTACTGGGAACATGGCAAAACCATCCTTAATTTATTTAGTGTGGAATGTTTATAACCAGCAGAAAGCAAGTAGGTTCTTATCCAATTAGCATGAGCTACATTCGGAACTCAGCAATGAAAACACACTGCTATTGGATCCCAATAGTCCTTCCTATTATAGCACTTAGTATTCACCATAAGCATCTCTCTCCATCCCACACTCCCAACCCATATATCAAGTATTTCAAATGAAGAACATTTCTGCAGTGCCAAATCTGCCCAATATTCCAGGTTCATCCTGACATGTGATGACATGACCCTTGCCTTCTATTCTTCATCACAATCAACTCTTCTCTTAAAACTCTCTCCCCTACTCTCTCTACGCTCAGCTCCAACGAATATCAGGAGATAATGAACTTTTTGACTCTAATCTTACTCAGTGCATCCCTCCATTTTCTCAAGCATTAAATATGGTTCTTAGCAAATTTTATAAATTATATCACATGGAACTATAATCATGGTAAATTAGCCTTCTTCTCTCTTCTCAACTGGTCCGCAGCCTTTGACATGGTTAGTGGAGACGATGGCCTAGTGATATGTTAACTGGATTATTAATCCAAAAAAAATCAGCTAATGTTCTGAGGATCTGGATTTGAATCCCGCCATGGCAGATGATGGAATTTGAAATCACTTCACTGGTTTCCTCACCATGCATGTTTCTGCGACTTCTCCCTGAGATTTGACCCCAGAAGGACAGGGAATGTGTTGGTGGAATTTCAATATGATCTAGGAATTGAACTCGTCCAGGTCTGATTCCTGCAATGGCAGGCTCATTTCAGTCTTGCCATTTGTCCTCCTGGGAGGCAATAGTGGTACTTTCACCAGACTATTAATTCAGAAACTCGGCTAATGTTCTTGGGGCCCAGGTTCTAATCCTGCCACAGCAGATGGTGGAATTTGGATTCAATCAAAAAATCTGGAATTAAGAATCTACTGATGACCATGAAATCATTGTCAATTGTCGACAAAACTTATCCGGTTCGTTATTGTCCTTTTGGGAAGGAAATCTGCAGACCTTACCAGGTCTAGCCAACATGTGACTCCAGAGCCATAGCAATGTGGTTGACCCTAAACTGCCCTCTGAAGTGGTCTAGCAAGACACTCAGTTCAAGGGCAACTGCAGATCAGCAATAAATGCTGGCCAGCGATGCCCATGACCTACAAATGAATAAAAAAAAACACCTCATCAGAGCCTCCCATCTGTTCCCCAACTGATTGGTTACATTTTACCTCTCCAATCCCAGCCAGAGAATCCCCCACAAAGGATTCTCTGTTCACTCTTACACTGTTATCTTTGGAGACCCTCAAAGATAAACCCTCGCCTCCTTTTATTTTTTACCTGAATGTTACCTCACATCAACACCATATGAAAACAAAACCACAGATTCCACATATTTGCTGACAATATTAATTTCTATTTCACCACCATTGCCAAGTTCCACTGCATCTGATTTGTCATTCTACTTGTCTGACAGCCCAAGAGTTGAATGAGCAGAAATTTCCCCCAGTTCAATTCTGGGAAGACCCAAGCCATTGGCCCCAGTATTATTGGGTTGTTATTTTTTGGCTCCCACCGCAAATTCCATTTCCTAGCCACCAACTCCAAATGCCTCGCTGCCCTTTGCCTTAAGTTGACACACACTGTTCGGAATCTTGGCATCCCAGTTCTCCATGACTGAGCATGCAACCCTATATCTTCACCATCACCAAGGCTGCCTGCGTCAATCTCCTTAATATTGTTCATCTTGTCCCTCACTTAGCCTACCTGCGGTTGAAACCTTCAGACAAGCTTTTGTAACTTCCACCCTGGTCTATTCCAATGCTCTCATGGCTGGCTTCTCATCTTCCACCCTTCATAACCTTAAGCTAATTCAAAGCTCTGCTGCTCGCATCTGAACTTGCACCAAGTCTCATTCACTCATCAACCCTATGCTCAATATCTCCCAGTCAAACTATGACTCAGCTTTTAAAGTCATATTCTGTGTTTAACCTCCTTATGGCCTTGCTCCACCCCATCTCGATAACCATCCAGGCCCTACTATGACACCCCCCCAATATCTCTGCAGTCTACTTGGTGATATCTCTGCGCTCTACTTGGCGTTTTAGATTCCACAAAGGCTTATTCTGCCATCGCCCTCCAATTCTACAAGCGATGGAGGTAGTTGCATTTGTGTGAGAATCCCGGCAGCTTTAGCTGTGCGGGCTGGTGTCATGTAAGGGGGAACTCCTTTAAAGATCTCCTGAGCCTATCTGAAGCCCCGTTCTCCCCAGGCCATCCCTGATTTTAATCCTCCCCCATACCTTGATACCTCCTCACTCCCCCAAGCACCTCACCCCCTCCCTGCACCTCAATCCCCTTCATCCCCTCACTGAGACTTATCTGGGCTCCTCAATGCGGTGGAATGACTTGTAATCCCAGCAGTTACCATCACTACCATCTGGCACCGCTGGGCTTTCAAAGCATGCCAACCATCCAATTAGCTGGCAGCTCCCGAAGGTAATCTTCCTCCTGAGAAAGAGGAAGAAGTCTTGCCTTAAAGTAATTAATGTTGGTTCCAATGGTAAATCCTATGGGTGCGACTGTCTGGATTGTGGACTGCAGATCCCCATAAAAATAAGCCCCCAGCTCAGCCATCATCCCTCTCCTTTGTACCACCATTGCCGGCTGTGTCTTCAGCTATATCGATCCTAAGCTCTGCCTTTCTACCTTTCTTCCCTCTCTTAAGACCCTCCTTAAAATGTACCTGTTTGGCTTAGTTTATTTGTAACAACTCTCCTAAAATTGCCTTATGTGTCTCCCAGGTGCTATTACTCCTTTGAAATACCTATACTATGTAGTAAAGGTGGGATACAAATGCAATTATCAAAAATTAAAATATGGGTCACTCCATCTCACATGAAAAGACACACCAAATATCGAAGAAAGGCTCTTAAACAGGTTAGAATAGACATGAGAGTCAGAAAGCATCTAGAGATATTGAACATGAACCAACTCAAAAAAATTTGGTGCAAGAGTTACTTGAGGTAATAGTCAAAGAATCATAGAGTCATGGAATCCCTACAGTGCAGAAAAGGCCACGCGGCCCATCAACTCTGCATTGACCATCTGAAAGATCATCCCATTCAGGCCCAATCTCCCAATCTAACTCCGTAACCCCAGGCACTGATCATGGCTAATCCACCTAACTGACAAATCTTTAGACACTGAGGAGAAATTTAGCATGGTGAATCCACCTAACCTGCACATCTTTGGAATGTGGGAGGAAACTGGAGCAACTGAAGGAACCCCAGGCAGACACAGGGAAGAGCTCTGACAGGGGCGGCACAGTAGCACAGTGGTTAGCACTGCTGCTTCACAGCTCCTGGGTTCGTTTCCTGGCTTGGGTCACTGTCCGTGTGGAGTTTGCACATTCTCCACTTGTCTGCATGGGTTTCCTCCCAGTGCTCTGGTTTCTTCTCACAATCCAAAGATGTGCGGGTTAGGTTAATGGGCCATGTTAAAAAATAATGCCCCTTAGTGTCCTGAGACACTGTGTAGGTTAGAGGGATTAGTGGGTAAATTATGTAGGGATATGGGGATGGGGCCTGGGTGGGATTGTGATCGGTGCAGACTCGATGGGCCGAATATCCTTGATAAGGATGATTAATTTGTTAGCATAAGGTACAGTCCAAACTGCGTGTTGCTGTGATAGTCTCCAAACTGCTACAAAGCCAATCAATTCTGCCCTTCATTAGCTGTCATAATATGAAATTAACTAATTAAATACGAAGTTTTCATATCAATGCAGAGGCGATATCATCACACATCCAACCTCGTCATTGTGCATTCTTATGTAATAAGCTCCTTTTGTTTTGCCACTTAAGTTTCACATAAATTAACATGTAAACAGTCTGTCTGATGCTGCTCCTGAAATTCTGCAACTATGCACTGTTTGCAATCTGAAGTCTTCATTTGAAAACCTTTCCTTCCTCTGCCAGTCTCCTCTTTATGATAGGTCCTTCATTAGCCTCTTTCTGTACTGTGGGTTTGTATGATTCCTATGATAGCTCCTGTGTAAATTCCACAGTCACCTGAGGCTGGAATTGAACCCAGGTTGCTGGTACTGAAAAGCAGCAATGCTCATCACTGTGCCACCGTGCTGCCACCTGCCACCCCCAGAAGAATACTGATTTCAAGAATAAGGGTGTTGGAGTGATTAGAATCAGTACCCCATGAAATAGCAGCAAGGAGAGGGTTTCCCATTGAAAACAGGAATCCTTGCATGTATGGGAACACAGCCAAAACTGGGGAGATTTCAGCAGGCTCTGTAACAAGAACATGTTCCAAAAAGTCTGTTGAACTTCTGCCAAATTAACCTCGGGGGGAAATTTGCAGTGAAGATCCTGATTTCGGACTACTTTTCCCCTTACCTTTCATTAAAAACCTTGATAAGAATGATTAATTTGTTAGCATAAGGTACAGTCCAAGCTGTGCGTTGCTGTGATTGTCTCCAAACTGCTGCAAAGCCAATCAATTCTGCCCTTCATTAGCTGTCATAATATGAAATTAACTAATTAAATACGAAGTTTTTATAACAATGCAGAGGCGATATCATCACACACCCAACCTCATCATTGTGCATTCTTATGTAATAAGCTCCTTTCGTTTTGCCACTTCAGTTTCACATAAATTAACATGTAAGCAGTCTGTCTGATGCTGCTCCTGAAACTCTGCAACTATGCACTGTTTGCAATCTGAAGTCTTCATTTGAAAACCTTTCCTTCCTCTGTCAGTCTCCTCTTTATGGTAGGTCCTTCATTAGCCTCCTGTTTAAAATTCAGCTTTTGCCCATTTGGTTTATCGAACTAACAAACCAAAAAATATTTTTTAAAAAACAAAGCTGATCCTTCCAATTTCAATAAAGAAAATTGCAGCTGTTGTAATGTGTTATCTGTAATACAGTGTAGCCAGTGGTTTGATCTCAATTTTTCCTTTGATCTTCGTCTGCCAGACATCTGGTAGAATAAGATCAAAGACAAAATTGCAAGCCAACCATCAGTCATGTTACAACCGAGATAATGTTGTCATGAGCAGCAGTGTGACAAGGGTGAACTATATTAAACTCTTAATCCACTATCGTTTTATTCTATAGACCCCAATAGTGAAATATTTGCTTCTGAAATTTGGCAGCTCTTTCTGCTTCGTGAACTGCGTTTGCCATATTCCTTTGGTGGGTCAAATTCTGTAGTGGTTTGGTTCTGGAGGGAATCAGCTGCATCCTTAATGTTCCGAGCTTTGATCTTTGATGGCATTTGGTCTCAACATATTGAGAAAATACCATCCATTCTAAGAAGGTCCTTTGCTCGAACTTCACTTACTTTAATTGAGTCCAACATTAAACTTCCAGAGAAGTACATCATTCAGCTTTGTTCTGGTTCTTTGAAGAACTATTCAATTAGCGCCATTCTCCTGCTTTTTCAAGTAGCCCAATCTTTTTCAGGAATGCACACGTTGTATGCCGCTGTGCTGATCCTCATATGCAAGATGCAGTGCTTTGGCCGCGCTTGAAGCTCTTCAGCCACCACACCTTGGGACTCTGGACAGCAGGAATGCACAAAAGAGTGCTGTGGAACTTAGTTTTGTGGCCCTGGTCTTTATTTACAAAGCCAGGTCACATGTGAATCTCAGAGAAACAAGCAAGCTTTGGGGGAAATGGTAGGGTTGGGGGTGTGGGGGTACTCCTTCTTCTCCTGGTCCTTAGGCAATGCCGTAAGGATATTTACATTTTGTACAAAGGGTGTACTTGTCTCCCTTGACTTGTCTGCTTTTCCAAGTCCATGGAAATGTAAACGACTGAGGTTAAACTGGGAAGAGAAATGAGGCTCCCAGCTTCATTATAGTATCCAGATAACTAATCCTCCCTCATGTGAGTGGGTTGGCTGCCTGCGCTTGACCAACCTCTGTTAAACCCAGCAATGGGTGGGTTGGAGAGCAAGTTTTTGAAATTTCTGCATCTCTCCCGACTAAAACGCAACAGTTTTATATATTGGTGATGGCCGGGGTTGGTGGTTAAATTTACTCTCATTTTTTTCTTAAATATTTTTATTTGATTTGCTGAGCTATCTTGTAAGATAGAAAGAAACACTTTATGCTAAACCTTGATGAAAAGATCTTTTAACAACCTCATGGATTTTTTTGTTTCCTAACAAAAATGCTTGGGTCAGGATTTTTCTGCGTGGGTGTTTCAGTGTGTGGATGCAATTGCATCCAAAGTTGAGTGGGCAATGATTTGAAAAATGCTAATATTTCAGTTTTGTATTGGGTGCTCTCACTGAACTGGCAAAGATCTGATACAATTGGGATTTGCATCAGCTATATAATCTAATCAAAGCAGTCTCACAGAGAGGCTCTTTCTTCCTCAATGCCTAAGTTCTTGAAAGTTGTAATAAGTAGAAAAATAGATAATCAAATCCTATGCACACACTGGTTTATGAACAATTGTTGTCATAGAAATGTCATGCAAAGACACTATGGGATGAATAGTGTATGATACAAGGTCAGACAGTAAATGGACTGGGATTTATTTGTGTGTGTGTGTGTGTGTGTGTGTGTGTGTGTGTGTGTGTGTGTGTGTGTCCGTGGCAGCCTTTCTAGTGGTGTAGGTGTTATATATTTAAGTGGCTGCTTATTGCTTTAAGAGGTGATCACATGATTTGATGGTGATGTCATTAGGGTGTTGCACAAGCTGCTGTTCTATTTTCAGTTTGTACCCTGTACAGGCAAAAGATCTTAGAAAAAATCTGTTGTTAGTTTGTGTGCAAACCACTTTCTATTTGTTTGAAATCCACAACCTCTAACATAATTTAGGACATTATAGCAGACAGCTCAGCACTGGCCGCTGGTGAAATCTTTTGGTCTTGCTGAAGCCAATGGCCATTTGTGTTGGTTGACGGCTGCACTGCCATGGGGGTGAGGTTCATCTTCAGTGGGACTGGAAGATCCTGCTGGTGGGAAAGTCTGGAAACTCATGGCCATTGAGTTATACAGTATGTGGGTGCCAGTTCGCTTGGTAAACCAGACGGCTGGATCAAGGTCAGAATAATACCAACTTCATGGTTTCAAATGCTGTTCCAGCTCAGGTAAACCTGGGACCTGCCTCCTCATCCTGCCCCTATGAGTGGAAGGCATGGGCAAACCACCACTAACAGAAACTGCTCAAGAACAGCAAATAATGAGTCAAGGAGCTTTGCAAAGAGCACACATGCCACACCTTATAGAATGTGTACCATATGATCTGTGTTTGACTCCACTTTGGAGCTCAGAAAGAAACATTTGTGGCTGAATCGTCTGCAGAGTTTTAACATTTAATATGCTGAAAGGTCTTCAATCAAGCAAACCTGATTTTTGGTTAAAGTTGTTATTTCACTGGGCTGGGATGTCTTGTGGCCAAGTGGGCCTGGAACTTATCAAGGGACAAGGTTTCAGATTTAACAGCTTGTCCATAGCAGGGAGGCATTCTTTACAGCCTGTGTTCCTTATCTAGACATTGGAATGTAAACAAATATGTGCAAAAGAGTTGATATGATGGTGTCTGGAGTGACCAATGCCACTGCTCTGGCTCTATTTATTTGATTGGCCTAATTGAATGATGCAATTGGGGTTTCTGATCAGCTTATTGGCTGGCTACCAAGGAACTTTTGGACTTTTAACTAATGGACAGTGAAGAAAATTATCTCCAATTGCACCAGGATCTTGATCAATTGGGCCAGTGAGCTAATGAATGGCAGATGGAGTTTAATTTAAACAAGTGTGAAGAGATGCATTTGATTGAACCAGGGGAGGACTTACTCAGTTAATGATAGGGTGTTGGGAAGAGTTACAGAACAAAGAGATCTAGGGATACATGTTCATAGCTCCTTGAAAGTGGAGTCATAGGTAGGCAGAATGATGAAGAAGGCATTCAGCATGCTTGGTTTCTTCGGTTAGAACATTGAATACAGAAGTTGGAATGTCTTGTTGAAGATGTACAAGACTTGTTGAAGTTGTAAGGCCACTCTTGGAATAGTGTGTGCAGTTCTGGTTACTCTATTATAGAAAGAATATTACTAAACTAGAAAGAGTACAGAAAAGATTTACTAGGATGCTACCGGGACTTGATGGTTTGAATTATAAGGAGAGGTTGGATAGACTGGGACTTTTTTCTCTGGAGCGTAGGAGACTGAGGGGTGATCTTACAGAAGCCTATAAAATAATGAGGGGTACAGATCAGCTAGTTAGTCAATATCTTTTCCCAAAGGTAGGGGAGTTTAAGACTAGAGGGCATAGGTTTAAGGTGAGAGTGGGGAGATACAAAAGCATCCAGAGGGGCAATTTCTTCACACAGAGGGTGGTTATTGTCTAGAACAAGTTAGTAGTAGAGGCGGGTACAATTTTATCTTCTAAAATGCATTTAGATAGTTACATGGGTAAGATGGGTATAGAGGGATATGAACTAAGTGCGGGCAACTGGGATTATCTTAGGGGTTTAAAAAAAAGGGCAGCATAGACAAATTGGGCCGAAGGGCCTGTTTTCATGCTGTAAACCTCTATGACTCTAAACACAAAGAGCTTGTTCAGAAGGCTGTGTGAGGAATTCAGGGATCAAGCTCACAAGGAGAGACAACATGTAAAAGAAGAAAAGAACAAAGGACTGATTCCATGTGACAACAAAACCCTAGCCAGGTTTTAATTGCAGGTGGAAATCAATCTTAATTTAAGTAAAGTGAGAGGTAGTGAGTATTTGGTTTATGCATTCCAAGTATTTATTGTTGTTTCAGTAGCTACAGAATAAAGGAAATTGTGTTTAGGTACTTAAAGTGGACTTTGTGTCTTTATTCACTAGAGAGGATAAAACACACAAGATTGGATAACACATTAAAGATTTTTCCACAGAAAAATAAATCCAATATTTGTATGGGACAGAACATACAAATGGATTAATTGATGGGATAAACTTGTTAGTGTCCGAACTACCTATGTGCAGATAGGCCTGGGCTGTCCATGCTGTAGTCTGGTAAATCTTTTCTGTTTAAAAATAATTTCAGAAGTTCAATTGTTCTGACGGACAAAAAGAAACTATTTACAAAGAAAGTTATTCCTGTGATATTGCTGATCTCCAATCAACTTCCATGGTGCGTTTAAAAAAAACAAAGAGCAGCATGATGTCGCAGTGGGTAACACCGCTGCCCCACAGCGTTAGGGACCCGGGCTCAATTCTGGCCTCGGGTGACTATCTCTGCGTGCAGTTTGCACGTTCTCCCCTTGTCTGCGTGAGTTTCTGTCAGGTGCTCTGGTTTCCCCCCACAGTCCAAAGATGAGCAGGTTGGGTGGATTGACCATGGTAAATTGCCCCTTAGTGTCAGGGGACTAACTAGAGTAAATGTTTAGGGTGGTCCTTGTGCATGAGTCGCAAAAACCCAGCTTGCAGGTGCAGCAGGTGGTCAGGAAGGCTAATGGGATGCTGGCCTTCATAGCGAGGGGGATTGAATATAAAAGTAGGGAGGTCTTGCTGCAGCTGTATAGGGCATTGGTGAGGCCGCAGCTGGAGTACTGTGTGCAGTTTTGGTCGCCGTACTTACGCAAGGATATTTTGGCCTTGGAGGGAGTGCAGAGGAGGTTTACTAGGCTGATACCGGAGTTGAGGGGGTTGAGCTATGAGGAGAGGCTGAATAAACTAGGCTTGTACTCGTTAGAGTTTAGAAGAATGAGGGGAGATCTCATTGAGACGTATAAAATGATGAATGGGATGGATAGGATAGAGGTGGAGAGGCTCTTCCCGCTCAGAAAGGACAGTAGGACTAGGGGGCACAGCCTCAAGATAAAGGGGGGGCGGTTTAGAACGGAGTTGAGGAGGTACTTCTTTACTCAAAGGGTGGTGAATCTCTGGAATTCTCTGCCCGTTGAAGTGGTGGAGGCTACCTCGCCAAATATTTTTAAGACGAGGGTTGATGGGTTTTTGATAAGAGAGGGGATTAAGGGTTATGGGGAGAGGGCGGGAATGTGGAACTGAGCCACGACAGATCAGCCATGATCTTATTGAATGGTGGGGCAGGCTCGAAGGGCTAGATGGCCTACTCCTGCTCCTATTTCTTGTGTTCTTATGTTCTTATGGGGATAGGGTCTGGGTGACATTGTGGTTGGTGCAGACCCAATGGGTCAAACGGCCTCTTTCTGCACCCTATAATTCAATGATAATCTAGAACTCTGGTGGATAAGAGGCTGAGATATGAGTAGACACCATCTGGACATATTATTTTCTAAAACATAGTTCCTTATTATTTTCAAACCTGGGGCTACAGTGAAAAATCATTCTGTGTTTTCTGGATCATGCACAATAATGCTGTACTGTATGCTTTCAGAGAATATTGTTGGAAACGTGTGATGAATCATCCAGTGGCAGAGATTCTGCAGTCTAATCAACTAATAAGGAGCAGCATTGTAGCTTATGTGTTCCATAAACTATTGCATGCTTATCTGCTCCTCCTAAGACTGTGACTTTTAGTTTGTGCTTTGTATCTCCATAGCCATAGTGGGCTTTTTGTGTGGGGTCTGGTGAAACCAATTTTACTCAAATTCAAATATTGTGCTGCAGTATCTTTATGTGTGAGTGTTGCACTGATATAACAAAGCCAAACTGGAACTGAAATTTCCATGTGATCACAAGAAATGTGCAACCATGTTCCTAAAGTTCATTGTGTTTACGTTTGAATGCTTGCCGTTCATTTGTCCTAAGTTCTGTGTGCAGTCAAGGATTAGCAAAATATAGAATGAGTCTGGGAGGATTACATCTCTGTCCTTCTCATTTATTAATAACAACTGAGTATATCGAGAGACAAGTGTAACAAAGACAGATGTTTCATAGAATGATCCCGTTGGTACATCTGCCATTGTTATATTTCCATCTGATGTGAACTGCTTCTCAATGAAAATAACAGGAAACAAATTGCCACTGGCAACAAATTAAAAGAGAACAGTATAAATGTAAATCCATGACCGGTGAGGGAATAAAGTGAAGGAATTAAATGACGTGGACAACTGCTTTAAGGATAATTTTTATTTTCTTCATATTTCCTATATAAAAGGAGATAGGAGGGGCTCCTCTTAAGCTTCTAAGTCATGTCCCACACCACACAACCATGTGTTTTCACAGAATATTGTAAACCATCCTTCCTTCAAAATAATTCCTACTTCAACAATTTAAAAGGATAACAAAGTGACCTGAAATGTTCCTCTGTGATAACTCAGGTTAGGGTGGCACAGTGGTTAGCACTGCTGCCTCACAGCGTCAGGGACCCAGGTTTGATTGGGTCACTGTCTATGTGGAAATTGTACTTTTGCCCCATGTCTGCATGGGTTTCCTCCAGGTGCTCTAGTTTCCTGCTGCAGTCCAAAAATGTGCACGTTAAGTGGGTTGTCCATGCTAAATTGTCCCTCAGTGTCAGAGAGACTAGATAGGATAAATACCAGGGGTTATGGGGATAAGGCCTGGTTGGGATTGTGGTCAGTGTAGACTCAATGGGCCAAATGGCCTCCTTCTGCACTGTAAAAATTTGTGATCAAAAAAGTACCTGAATAAAAATGTTGAAATACTCAGCAGATCAGGCAGCATCTGTGGTGAGAGAAAGAATTAATGTTCCACTTGTTCTGGTAATCAAATTGAAATGTTAATCCTGTATCTCTGTCTCCAGGGATGCTCTGGCCTGCTGAATATTTCTAGCAATTTTTAGTTTTTTATTTCAGATTCTCAACCTCTGTAGTATTTTGCTTTTGTATGTGTAAAAATGAGACTGTATTCATCAGAGTAGAGGTGACTACAGGGAGATTTGGTGTTGCTCTTAACAATTATGAAAGGACAGAAGGGGAAATGGAATCAAGTGCTATTAAATGGTGGAGAGGTTTAGAATAAGGGGACATAGATACAAGATTAAATGTAAAAGATTTGAGATAGAGAGCTGAGGAATTTTTTTCCACATTGAGGAGACTATTACTGTAGAATCCCTACAGTGCAGCAGAGGCCATTTGGCCCATCAAGTCTGCACCAACTTTTTGATTGAGTACCTGACCCAGGTACTCTCCCCCATCCTATCCCTACAACTCCATACATTTACCGTGGCTAATCCACCTAACCTTTACACATCTTGTAACTCTAAGGGGCAAATTAGCATAGCAGCCAATCCACCAAACGTGCACATCTTTGGACTGTGGGAGCGATTATCACTTAGTATTTGCAGCAGAGCCCATGTCAACATCTACAAAGTGGTGAGAAAGAGGGGTGAAGAAAAGGGGCATCAGAACAGATTGACTCATAGGATTAGGACTACTGCTTCTGTGGATAATAAATACCATGAGGATTAGTCAGTTGGTTCCATCTGTTAAGTTTTGTAGATCTGAGCTATCTCAAATCTACAAAACTAAACAATGAAAATGGTTCATTTTATTGGCAATTATCATATTTTGGAGCCATTAATTTTGAGAAGAACATGTTTTCATTTTTTTTAATGACCTCTTCCTCTTACAAGTAATTGGTCCTCGTCCAGTTGGAAGCTTGATGAAGTCAATTACATCTCCCTCTGGAGGTGCATTGCTCTGTTTTTTCACTAGGAGATGCTGTAGTGCAGCTCACATCCAAGCTTCCCTTCCACTTTTTGGCTCAGCCACCACTTCTGTTCAGTTCTATACTTAAACCCTTGAGGTTGATAACCCAGTGTTTCAGGAGACTTGGGTGGAGCCAACAGCAAAGATTAAGTTTCATGCCCGCGACATCGTGTTAGATTGAGAGACTTAAAGTATTTAAGATAGGACGCCTAGTTGGCACAGTGCTTAGCACTGCTCCCTCACAGCACCAGGGACCTGAGTTCAAATCCAGCCTCAGGTCACTATCTGAGTAGACTTTGCACATTTTACTCATATCTGTGTGCATTTCCTCTGGGTGCTCCAGTTTCCTCCCACAGTCCAAAGATGTGCAGGTTAGTTGGATTGGGCATGCTAAATTGCCCCTTAGTGTCAGAGGACTAGCAGGGGAAATACGTGGGGTTATGGGGAAAGGGCCGGGGTGGACTTGTGGTCGGTGGAGACTTGATGGGCCAAATGGCCTCCTTCTGCACTGTATGGATTCTGTGATTCTATTATTCTATGAAATGCAAAAGAATGAATACAGCGGTTTGCAATTAAATCCAGGCAGACTAATATGAAACCTAAGGAAAGAAAGTTTATATTTACACAGGGGGAGGCACTGGTGTAATGATATTGTCACTGGAGTAGTAATCCAGGGACCCAGAGTAATAATCTGAGGACCCGAATTCGACCTGGGTTCAAATTCAATAAAAATCTGTAATTAAAAGTCTAATCATGCCCATGAACCATCGTCATAAAACCCCACCTGGTTCACTAATGTGCTTTCCCTACTTGGTCTGGCCTATCTGTGTTGCCAGATCCACAACTATGTGGCTGAATCTGAAAAGTCCCCTGCAAACCTAGTTGCGCAGCTAAACTATCGGAAGATTCCGCCCATGTTCTGTGCTACATAAGAACATAAGAAATAGGAGCAGGAGTAGGCCATCTGGCCCTTCGAGCCTGCCCCGCCACTCAATAAGATCATGGCTGATCTGTCGTGGCTCAGTTCCACTTTCCCGCCCTCTCCCCATAACCCTTAATCCCCTCTCTTATCAAGAACCCATCAACCCGCTTCTTAAAAATATTTAGCGAGGCAGCCTCCACCACTTCAACGGGCAGAGAATTCCAGAGATTCACCACCCTTTGAGTGAAGAAGTTCCTCCTCAACTCCGTTCTGAACCGCCCCCCCTTTATCTTGAGGCTGTGCCCCCTAGTCCTACTGTCTTTTTTGAGCGGGAAGAGTCTTTCCACCTCTATCCTATCCATCCCATTCATCATCTTATACGTCTCAATGAGATCTCCCCTCATTCTTCTAAACTCTAACGAGTACAAGCCTAGTTTATTCAGCCTCTCCTCATAGCTCAACCCCCTCAACTCCGGTATCAGCCTAGTAAACCTCCTCTGCACTCCCTCCAGGGCCAAAATATCCTTGCGCAGGTGCGGCGCCCAAAACTGCACACAGTACTCCAGCTGCGGCCTCACCAATGCCCTATACAGCTGCAGCAAGACCTCCCTACTTTTATATTCAATCCCCCTCGCTATGAAGGCCAGCATCCCATTCGCCTTCCTGACCACCTGCTGCACCTGCAAGCTGGGTTTTTGCGACTCATGCACAAGGACCCCGAGGTCCCTCTGCACCGTCGCCTGCTGCAGTTTTTCGCCACGTAAGTAATAGTCCTTCCTACCATTCTTCCTACCAAAGTGGACCACCTCACACTTGCCAACATTAAATTCCATTTGCCATTTCCTGGCCCATTCGCCCAGCCTATCTAGATCCTTCTGCAGACTCTCCACACCCTCCGCACAATTTGCCTTTCCCCCAATCTTGGTGTCATCAGCAAATTTCGACACCCTACACTCGGTTCCCTCCTCCAGATCATCTATATAAATGGTAAATAGCTGAGGCCCCAGCACCGACCCCTGGGGCACCCCACTAGTCACCAACCGCCAATCCGAATAGCACCCATTGACCCCCACTCTCTGCCTCCTATTTGACAACCAATCCTCTATCCACGCTAACACCCTACCCCCAACTCCATGTCCTCTGACCTTCTGCAGTAACCTCTTGTGAGGTACCTTATCAAACGCCTTCTGAAAATCCAGAAAGACCACATCCACCGGCTCTCCTCTATCCACCGCCCTAGACACATCCTCATAGAACTCCAGTAAATTTGTCAGACACGACTTCCCTTTAATGAAACCGTGTTGCGTCTGCCCTATCAAGCAATTCCCTTCAAGATGCCTCGCAATTTCCTCCTTAATGACGGATTCTAACATTTTACCTACCACAGACGTTAAACTAACCGGCCTGTAATTCCCCGCCTTTTGCCTGGCACCCTTCTTAAACAACGGCGTAACATTAGCCGTTTTCCAATCCTCCGGCACTTCCCCGGAATCCAGCGACGTCTGGAAAATAACCACCAAGGCATCCACTATCACCTCCGCCATTTCTTTCAGAACCCTCGGATGCATTCCATCCGGTCCTGGGGACTTGTCCACAATCAGCCCCTCCAGTCTGTCGCGCACCACCTCTCGAGTAACAGTAATGTCATTAAGACCCTCCAGTCCTACCACCTTTCCATCGCTAACACCCGGCAAATTATTCACGTCCTCCTCCGTGAAGACAGAAACAAAAAAGTTATTCAAGACCTTAGCCATATCCCCATCCCCTACCACTAGGTCCCCTTTCTCATCCGCTAAGGGACCAACGTTCACCCTAGCCAGCCTCTTCCTTTTTATATATTTATAAAAACTCTTGCTATCCTTTTTTATATTAAGCGCTAGCCCAGCTTCATAGCTTCTTCTACCCTCCTTTATCAACTTTTTTGTCAATCTTTGTTGACATTTAAACCTTTCCCAATCCTCTTCTCGCCCACTGCTCTTAGCTACTCTAAATTCCTCCGCTTTTAATTTAACACTTTCCTTCACCTCCTTCGTTATCCACGGCTTATTACCTCTCTTCCTACTGTCCTTTTTAACCATCGGAATAAATTTCTGCTGAGCACCAAGAAAGATCTCCTTAAAGATCCTCCACTGCTCCTCAGCAGACCTACCTTCCAACGCGCTCCCCCAGTCCACATTCGCCAATTCTTCTCTCATCCTACCATACTCCCCTCTATTCAAACAAAGGACACGTGTCCGGGAACCCACTTTCTCCTCCTCCATCTGCAACAGAAACTCCACCATACAATGATCACTCTCTCCAAGAGGATCCTTCACCACAAGGTCCCTAATTCTACCCGCCTCATTACATAGCACCAGATCCAAGATAGCTCGCTCCCTCGTCGGCTCCAACACACACTGTTCCAGGAAACTATCCCGGCAGCATTCCAAGAACTCCTCCTCGAGCCCACCTCGTCCAACATGGGTCATTCGGGGGCCTATAGATGACACCCACCAGCGTCTTCCTCCCTTTGCTGTTCCTAATCTCCACCCACAACGATTCCACGTTCTGCTCTTTGGCTCCGATATCATCCCTTGCTACCACCTTGATGCTGTCCTTAATCAGCAGAGCTACGCCACCCCCTCTTTCCTCCTGCCTATCCTTCCTAAACACTTGATAGCCCTGTACATTCATCTCCCAGTCCCTGTCACCTTGCAGCCACGTCTCTGTAATGGCCACCAGATCGTATCCATTTGTGTCGATCTGCGCCACCAGCTCATCCACTTTATTCCGAATGCTTCGTGCATTCAGATAAAGCGCTTTCATCCCAGCCTTCTTCTGGACCCTATTTGCCGTAACGCCACCACTTGGGACATCCTCAGCCTCTTCCCTTACCTGTACCCTATCCTTAACTGTAGACCTCCTAACATCACCTACCCTCGCACCCTCCCCCCCCCTAATTAGTTTAAAGCCCTGTCTACAGTCCTCTTTACTCGATTCGCCAGCACTCTGGTCCCAGCACGATTCAGACCAACCCCATCCCGCCCGAACAAGTCCCACCTACCCCAATACTGGTGCCAATGCCCCATAAATTCGATCCCATTCCTCCCACACCAATCTCTGAGCCACCCATTCACTTCCTTTATCCTGTCAACCCTACGCCCGTCTGCACTCGGTTCAGGCAGTAGCCCAGAGAAGACCACCTTGTCGGTTCTACTTTTTAATTCCATTCCCAGCTTCTCATACTCCCTCCCCAGATCCTCAGTCCGCACTTTGCCTACGTCGCTGGCACCCACATGTACCACCACAACTGGGTTCTCACCCTCCCACTCCAGATTCCTCTGCAGCCCAGCTGCGACATCCTGTACCCGAGCACCAGGCAGACAACACACCCTTCTGTGCACTTTGTCATTGTGACAAAGGACAGTGTCAATACCCTTCACCCCACTATCTCCAATCACTACTACGTTCCTTTTCCCCTTCTCTTTGCCTATGTCCTGCTGCATCACTGTACCGTGTGCAGTTTGCTCACCAACCTCACCTGCCTCGTCCTCTTCCAGAGTGGAAGCAAGAACCTCAAACCTGTTATGCAGATTAAGAGGCTGAGGCCTCCGCTCCTCACCCCCCTTCCTCCTCCCAGCAGCCCCCTTTTGTTCCTGACCCTTAGATTTAGACAGTCTAGAGGGGGTGGATGTCACTTGCACCCCATTGACAATGGCACCCTCTCTCCCCCTGATGAGCCTCAGTGTCTGTAGCTCAGAGGCCAGCTCATCCACCTTGAGCTGGAGCTCCTCCAGCAACCTGCACTTACTGCAGACATGGTCACTGGGAAGGACCCTGGGGTCCACCAGTTCCCACATCATACAGGAACCGCACATCACATGCCCCTCCATTATTCAATATAATTTGTTGTGGGAAAAAATTTTTTCCTTGTTTCTTGCTGTAGTAGTTTTGAAAAAAAAATTTTTTTTTTTCCTTGTTCTTTCCAACTGGCCTTTTTACCTTCAAGCCCTTTTTGATATTAAGCCCTAATAGCTCACTCTGCTTCCCTCTCACTCCGCTGCCCGCTATCTACACCAGGCCTCCTTTTAAACTTGGCGCTGATTTAAAGCTGATGGGCCACAACTGCCTGATAATCACTCCCTCACAATTCTTAAAGCAGTAAATACAATAAGTAAATGCTTTAAACAGTTCTACAAAGAACAAAGTGCTTTAAACTTATTTTAAACAGGTTTTTAACAGGTAAAGTCTTAGCTTTCTCTCTGATGCTCCTTCCTCGTCTGCTCCAGCAAACAATGTAAGGCTTCACCGTGTGGACACTTGATAATTAAAGCTGATGGGCCACAACTGCCTGATAATCACTCCCTCACAATTCTTAAAGCAGTAAATACAATAAGTAAATGCTTTAAACAGTTCTACAAAGAACAAAGTGCTTTAAACTTATTTTAACAGTATAGCTACTAACAGTAGTTCCCACCAGTGACATTTTCGCCCTGCCTTTTTTTATCGAAACCCAAACTGATTTTGCATCAGTTGATGCTCTGAATCAAGATCATTTCTCACGACTGTACTTATTTTGTTCCTTATTAACAGCTGCCCCACCTCCTTCTTCTTTTATCCTGTCCTTCTGAAACGTCAAATATCCTGGATTATTTAACTCCCAGCTGTGGTCACTTGTTTATTTCTATTTGTTCTGTCAATTCATTTTGTCATGAATGCTTTAAATAAAGAGCTTTCACTTCTGTCTTGTTTGAAATATTTCTACTTTGACTTTAATGTAAGTTCACTCCGTTTCTTCCTCTTGCCTCTCTGACTAGCATTATCTGCATTACAAACATAGACATTTGCTTGGGTCTTCTTTTTCAATTTTCCAAATCTCCCCTCATGTGAACCCCCTTCACCCCTCCCACTACTTAATTTAAAGTATATTTTTCCTTAGATCAGCAGATCAAAACTACTCCTGTACAGTCTGAGTTATATGATTCACCATATCACTGGCTCCAATATGGTTCAGGTGAAGGCCATCCCAAAGATACAGTTCCCTCTTTTCTCAGTACTGGTGCCAAGGCCCCAGGAATTAAAACCTATTTTTCCTGCACCAATCTTTGAGCCATGCATTTAACTCTCTCATATTATTTATCTAAGCCAATCCAGAAATTACTATCTTTGTGCTTTCGCTTTTTTAATTTAGCCCGTTACTGCTCACCCCCCACCAGCAGAGCTTCTTCCTTTTAGTCCTATTTATGTTCCTTTCCCTTACAATCCAAGTTCCAATTCAGTTCTACGTCCTCAATCCTGACAGCAGACAGGGAAAAAAACCCATTTTGGATTATGGGTCTCAGCTGGAGATTGGCAAAGCTTTGACAAAGAATCATCTGGGCTTGAAACGTCAGTTGTTTTCACTCCTTACAGATACGGCCAGACCTGCTGAGATTTTCCAGTGTTTTCTCTTTTGGTTTTAGGTAAAATTCCCCTCCATGGTGCATCATAGTTCCTGAAGCTCGGACTCCAGCTCATCAACTCTGAGCTGAATGTAGTTGGGTTGCAGACACTTGCTGCAGATGTGTTTGCCATGGATCATACTGCACAGGAGTGTCATCTTTGTTGTGTTTTGAGCTTAGGTCCTACGGTGAGGCATGAGACCACAACTCTAAGATGTGAGGAAGTGACTGAGACACAGATGACACTATGTTTTTTTAGTAATTATAGAAGGATTAAAAGTCTCAATCAAGTTCCTAATTAAGTGTGACCATAAGACACAGGAGTGGAAGTAGGCCATTCAGCCCCTTGCATCTGCCCAACTATTCCATTAGATCGTGACTGATCTGATATGATAAGCCCCAATGCCACTTTCTCATCTTATCCCCATAATCCCTGATTCCCCTAACGCTTAGAAAATCCGCAATTATCAGGTTCCAGTCGATTCCTCTTGCACTGATGGGCTGTTGTTTCTTTCAAACTTTTTAGCTCTGCAGGAAAGCTTCAAAACAAGAAGGTCAGACCATCCAGCAGGTTTGAAATTGGAGAATTGCGCTGGAGTGAGATTCCTTGTTCTGCTTCCTGTTTATTTAAACATTCTATGGATCTTTTCATGGATTTCAGGAGGGCGCCACTGTTCACACAGAGAGAAAGGGGTTTTCCTGTGCTTGTCAGTTTAGACGGCTTCACAAAGTGGCGGTGGCGCATTTCTTGAAAATAATCTTTCAGTAACAACTGCCTGGACTGGCTGTCTGCCAACTCCTTCCCTTCAGTGACTCGCTTTGCCAAGGAACGAGGCAGTTGAATTTGAACTTTTGCTTGCCTGTGATGGGGAATGTCTGAGTTGGGGGAAGAGTTCCCATGACACTGCTATGGTGGTGGGAGGAGAGGGATGAAAAAGAGCCCCCAATACTTGTGTCATTGTGGAAGTGGGGGAGGGCCCCTGGTACCACCGTGGTTGGTGGTAGGAGGCCGGGGGGGCGACACCCTGATGCCTCCTGGGAGTTGGGGGGGAGGCAGCAGAAATGAGCAACGTTTAATTCCAGTGTCAATTGGTCACCTTTTAAAGATGCCTTGCTGGCTTTATCCACCAGAATAATGGCATAAACCATACCCCCTGTTTTTTATTCCCAGAATAGCTCAAGAGCTGGTCTGAAAACTCGGCTGTGCATTTACCGGCCAGATTCCTGTCATAGTCTGACACTGACAAATTATCGTAAAATTCCACCAATAGACTGTAAAAGTTGAGGCCACTGCACTGATCATTGTGGCAATCCATTCATTGCGACATGCCACAGAATCCCTACAGTGCAGAACGAGACTATTCAACCCATCAAGTCTGCACTGACCACAATCCTGCCCATGCCCTATTTCTGTAACCCTACATATTTACCCTCCTAATCCCTGACACTAAAGGGCAGTTTAGTATGGCCAATCTATCTAACCGACACATCTTTGGACTATGGAAGGAAACCGGAGCACCAGGAGGAAATCCATGCACGCTCAAGGAGAAAATGCAAACTCCACATAGACAGTGACCCAAGGCCGATTTGAACCCGGGTTACTGGTGCTGTGAGGCAGCAGTGCTAACCACTGTGCTACCCTGCTGTCCAAAAATCATAGAATCCTATGGTGCAGAAAGAGGCCATTTGAACCATCAAGTCGGCACGTAATCCCACCCAGGCCCTAATCCCATTTACCCTAACTCATCTGGGGCAATTTAACATGGCCAATCCACCTAACCCGCACACCTTTGGACTGTGGAAGGAAACCAAAGCACCCGGAGGAACGCAGACACAGGAGAATATGCAAATACCACATAGACAGTGAACCAAGTTGGGGAATTGAACCCAGGTCACTGACGCTATGAGGCAGCAGTGCTAACCACTATGTCATCATGCCACCCATTTGAAAAAGACTTATTATCCCTACTCTATTTTGTATTAGCTAACCAATCCTTCACCTGGTTCTCCAGCTGGCAGGCAAGATCTCAGACACCCACGTTAAATCCATTCCAACTACTTTTAAGATTCTGTTAATTGGGTCTGGGTTCAAACTGGTGAGTTGTAATTTTAGGACGAACAAAAGAAAGTTCTTCCTCTGTCAGGAGGAAGTGATCAACACTTGGAATGAATTTACAGACAAAATCCCGAGATGCAAAAATGCGATGGAAAAATGAGAACACTTTTGGATGCCTCTGGATGAATGAACTAACATTAGGTGAATGCCCTTTCTCACTGATAATTATATTAATTGATTTGATTTGATTTATTATTGTCACATGTATTAACATACAGTGAAAAGTCTTGTTTCTGGTGCACTACACAGGCAAAGCATATTGTTCATAGAGAAAGAAAGGAGAGAGTGCAGAAGGCAGTGTTATAGTCATAGCTAGGGCGCAGAGAAAGAGCAACGTAATGCAAGGTAGGTTTATTCAAAAAACGGACAGCAGCAGGGAAGAAGCTGTTTTTGAGTCAATTGGCACGCGATCTCAGACTTTTTCCCGATGGAAGAACTTGAAAGAGAGAATGTCCGGGGTGCATGGGGTCCTTAATTATGCTGGCTGCTTTGCTGAGGCAGTGGGAAGTGTAGACAGAGTCATTGGCTGGGAGACTGGTTTGCGTGATGGATTGGGCTACATTCATGATCTTTTGTAGTTTCTTGCAATCTTGGGCAGAGCAGGAGCCGTACCAAGCTGTGATACAATCAAAAAGAATGCTTTCTATTGTGCATCTATAAAAGTTGTAGAGAGTCATGGCTGATATGCCAAATTTCCTTAGTCGTCTGAGGAAGTGGAGGCATTGGTGGGCTTTCTTAACTATAGTGTCAGCATGGGGGAACCAGGACAGGTTGTTGGTGATCTGGACACCTAAAAACTTGAAGCTCTTGACCCTCTCTACTTCATCCCTGTTGATGTAGACAGGGCATGTTTTTTCTTTATGTTTCCTGAAGTCAATGACAATCTCCTTTGTTTTGTTGACATTGAGAGAGAGATTATTGTCGCCTCACCAGTTCACCAGATTCTCTCACTCCTGTACTCCGTCTCATCATTATTTGAGATTCAACCCACTATGGTGGTGTCATCAGCAAATTTGAAAATTGAATTGGAGGGGAACTTGACCACACAGTCATAGGTGTATTAAGAGTATAATAGGGGGCTGAGGATACAGCCTTGTGGGACACCAACGTTGAGGATGATCGTGGAGGAAGTGTTGTTGCTTATTCTTACTGATTGTGGTCTATGAGTTAGCAAGTTCAGGATCCAGCTACAGAGGAAGGAGCTGAGGCCCAGGCCACAGAGTTTAGAGATGAGTTTCATGGGAATGATAGGGTTGATGGCTGAGCTGTAGGAAACTGACATAGGTGCCTTTGTTATCTAGGTGTTCCAAAATTGAGTGCAAGGCCAGGGAGGTGATATCTGCTGTGGATGGTAGGCAAATTGTGGTGGAGTCAGACAGTCTGGGAGGCTGGAATTGATTCATGCTATGACTAGCCTTTCGAAGCACTTCATAATGATTGGTGTCAGAGCCACCGGCCAATAATCATTAAGGCACGCTGCTTGGTTTTTCTTAGGTACTGGGGTGATGGTCATTTTCTTGAAGCAGATAGGGACCTTAGATTGTTGTAAAGAGAGGTTGATGATGTCTGTGAATACTCCCGCCATCTGATCCATGCAGGATCTGAGTGCTCATCTGGATACCCCATCCGGACCAGTTGCTTTCCGTGGGCTGACCTCGAGAAAGTTGCCCTGACATCTGCAATGGTGACCTCAGATGTGGGTTCATCCACACCTTCCAGAGTGGAGGGCATGCTCTCGCTGACCTCTTGCTCAAAATGGGTGTAAAATGCATTGAGCTCATCAGGAAGGGGTGTGTTGGAGCTGGCAAATTTACATACCTTCATCTTGTTATATCTTGTGGACCTTGCCATTGTCGGAGGGGGTCGGTGTGGCTAGCCTGGGACTCTAGCTTGGCCCGGTACTGTCTTTTGGCATCTTTGATGGATCTCCTTAGATCGTATCTGGCTTTCTTGCACATGTCAGGGTCACCTGACTAGAACGCCTCAGGCTGGATTTCAGCAAGCAGTGAATCTCCCTGGCCATCCATGGTTTCCAGTTGGGGAACACACGGATTTGCTTCTTTGGCACACAGTCTTCTATATACTTACTAATGAAATTATTATATGTAATGTTCGTTTAATTGATAGTGGTTTGTAATATACATTACACATGCTCCCATCATCGCTCTAACCGCCACCCTGACCACCACCGCCACCCACCACACAACTGACATTGTCAGAAATTCAAAATGCAACAGAAATCTGAGTTCAAGTGCAACCCTGAAGACAGTAGTTCTTTTTCTGCTGATTGTCAGTATCCTGGCCAGACCTTAATTATGTTCTAAGTCAAAGTTACAAGAGTGGCAGTATAAAACCACTCAAAATGTACCATTCATTTACACTAAATTGGCAGTCTCTTGTAAAGTTCACAAAGCTGATTGGCATGGGAAATGGAAACAGGGCTGTTGTAGAAAGGGCTTTTTTTGTGACCTGGGTAAATGCAATATCATTAGAGTAAATCAGGCTATGCTCTTCTTTCTCACTTTGGACATTGACGTTTGATGCTAAAAGCCTCAAAACTGACAGCCTTCAACTTAGTGAGCACAAAATAAAATCTAGCAAAGCACCTGCAGTCATTTTGTTTCTAAAGCGGGAAGAAATGAGCACGGACAGAGTGGATAGTTAGAAGCTTTTTCCCAGGGTGGAAGAGTCAATTACTAGGGGGCACAGGTTTAAGGTGCGAGGGGCAAGGTTTAAAGGAGATGTACGATGAAAGTTTTTACATAGAGGATGGTGGGTGCCTGGAACTGACTGCTAGGGGAAGTAACGGAAGCAGATAAGATAGTGACTTTCAAGTGGCGTTTTGACAAGTACGTGAATAGGATGGGAATAGATGGATATGGTTCCCGGAAAGGTCAGGGGTTTTAGTTCGTATGGGCAGCATGATCGGCGCAGGCTTGGTAAGCCAAAGGGGCTGTTCCTGTGCTGCAATTTTCTTTGTTCTTTGTTCTTAAATAGTTAAAGAATTTAAATTTAAAGCTGAACATCATGTGGACGGTTTTGTGGCAGAGTGCAATCTTGCACGGTTTAACAGATTTAAAAAGTCCTCCAAACTATAACATTTGAAGTACCAGGGCAAGATGTGTTGCTGAAAATGTTTTAAGTTTATTTATTAGTATCACAAGCAGGCTTACATTAAGACTGCAATGAAGTTACTGTGCAAATCCCCTCGTTGCCACACTTCGGGTCCACTGACGAAGAATTTAGCATGGCCAATGCACCTTTACCATCTTTAAGGGGAAACTTCATTGGGATCTAACTAGAATGTATAGGATAGAATAATGGGAACCTTTGGATTTGGTGAAGGAAGAAAAGAGAACCTAAATAACAATCTGATGGTGTGAAACACAAAAGAAATGTTGGTTGTCACCTGATGAGAAGCAAATGTGAGGTTATCCACTTTGGTGCAAATGTGAAGTTATCCACTTTGGAAGAAATATAAGTAGGAAGGAATATTATTTAAAGGGTGAAAAGCTGCAGCATGCTATGGTGCAGAGGGACCTGGGGGTTCTTGTGCACGAATCGCAAAAACCCAGTCTGCAGGTGCAGCAGGTGATCAAGAAGGCGAATGAAATATTGGCCTTTATAGCGAGGGGGATAGAATATAAAAGCAGGGAGGTCTTGCTGCAACTGTACAGGGTACTGGTGAGGCCGCAACTGGAGTACTGTGTGCAGTTTTGGTCCCCTTATTTGTGTAAGGATATATTGGCCTTGGAGGGAGTACAGAGAAGGTTCACCAGGCTGGTACCGGAGATGAGGGGGTTACCTTATGAAGAGAGATTAAATAGACTGGGCCTGTACTCGTTGGAGTTTAGAAGGCTGAGGGGGGATCTTATAGAGACTTACAAGATAATGAAGGGGCTAGATAGGGTAGAGGTAGAGAGATTCTTCCTGCTTAGAAAGGAAAATAGAACTACAGGGCACAGCCTCAAAGTAAGTTGGGGGGGGGGCGCATTTTAGAATGGAGTTGAGGAGGAACTTTTTCACTCAAAGGGTGGTGAGTCTCTGGAATTCTCTGCCCATTGAAGTGGTGGAGGCTACCTCGCTGAATATATTTAAGTCACGGGTAGATAGGTTTCTGATAGACAAGGGAATTAAGGGTTATGGGGAGAGGGCGGGAAAGTGGAAATGAGCCACTTCAGCTCAGCCATGATCTTATTGAATGGCGGGGCAGGCTCGAAGGGCTAGATGGCCTACTCCTGCTCCTATTTCTTATGTTCTTATATTCTTAAAACAAGAAATAGAAATAAAAAATGAAAGTCTTCTGTTGTTCATGTTTTTTGCTGCTGAAGTTGTTTCGGACCATAAATTAGAATCATTGAATCCTAACTGTGCAGATGGAGGCTATTCACCCCATCGAGTCTGCACCAATTCTCTGAAAAAGAATCTCACTCCACCTCATGTCCTATTCCTGTAAGCCACGCATCTTTGGACATTAAGGGCAATTTAGCATGGCTAATCCACCTAAAGTGCATATTGTTTGACAATGGAGCGCTTGGAGGAAACCAATACAGTCACAGAGAGAACATCCACACAGATAGTCACCCAAGGCTGGAATTGAACCCGGGTCCCTAGCACTATGAGGCAGCAGTGCTAATCCCTGTGCCACCATGTCCTCCAATTACAGTTCAGAAAAAGATCTCTTGGAAAAACACTTAAAACAGATATGTGGCAACTGGGCAGATTGGAAGAGTCTGACATCAGAAACAATTTCAAAGATGATTCAGTGAAACATCAAACCTCCAATGACTGAAGAAGTGGATGTAGAAGAGACTTAGAACATTAGGCCCGATTTTACCATCAAGTTGCACCCGTTTTCAGGCGTGAAAACTTGGTAAAGTTGGGCATGAGGTGAATAGTGCGATCTGCACCCACCTCTGTGCCGGTTCCCCCTTTACCAAGGCCCAAAAATGGCTGTGACTGGAGCCACGCCACGGCCATTTAAATGCATTTGTATGCATTTAAATTGACTCAGTGAGCTGCATGCCCAACCTTATTGGCACTTGCCCCTTTACCTCCACGTTTGCCCATTCAGATTCGGAAAAAAACAGACATGCTCTACAAAAGTTGAGTTCAGGTGCTCCAGTTAGTGTGGAGGTAAATGCTGAGTATCCGATGGCTCTCTGCTTGAGATTGGTGGGAGAGTGGAGGGGTGAGGAAGTGGGTGCAGACGGTGGGTCTGATGACTCTCTGCTTGAGATTGATGGGGGGAGGGAGGGGCGGTCTGCTGCGACTCTGCTTGTGACCAGTGAGGGGGAAAGGGGTGATCTGCTGCCATTCTGCCTGACATCAGTGAGGGGGAAGGTGGGTCCGGTGCCACCCTGCGAGATCAGTGGAGGGGAAGAGGGAAGGAGCCCTCAATCGGTCTGGGTGGCGGAGAGGATGGGAATAAGAGAGTCAATAATTTTGTGAGGCTGGGGCAATGTCTATGGGCCCATTGTCACAAGTGACCTATTAAAGTTGACAGAAAAAGACTGGATCTCAAACCAACATTAAGAAATGCCCCTGGACATTGGAAAAAGTCCTCCTTAAGTTGACTAAAAAGTGAAGAAAGTTTATGCATGCAGAAAAAAATCCCAATGTATTAATTGAATACAACAGGTTAACCAGTAAGTCAGAAGGGCGAAGAACAATTATATCAACAATCAATGCAAAGAAGCAGTAGGTTAGGCCAATAGAAACAAAATACAGACACTGTATGAGAACATAAGTGAACTAAATCAAAGCTATAACCTTAAATTGACTGCAATGAAAGGCCAAAGTGGCCATATCATTGAGGAGAGCAGGCAAGAAGCAACAGTGGAATGAATATATGGTTAATCTACATAATATGTAAAAGATTTTGGATACATCAGCTCTGGAGGAATACTCTCTATGAAAGAAAGGGAATTGATATTGTTCGGAAGACAAAGTAAAAATTTCTTTTGGTTAGTTGAAAAAAATCAGAATTCTGATATTAATAATACAATGCTTGCTTTGCACTGGGGAGATTCCAGTAAATCTCTCCAGGCTGGCATGGTGGCATAATGGTTAGCATGCTTCCAGGGACCTGCGTTCAATTCTGACCTTGGATGACTGTGTGAAGTTTGAACATTATCCCGGTGTCTGCTTGAGTTTACTCTGGCTGCTCAGCTTTCTTCTCACAATACAAAGATATGCAGGTTAGGTAGATCGGCTATGCTTATTGCCCCAGAATGAGTAGGTTAGATGTATTAGCATAGGTAAATGCATGGGGTTACAGGGATAGGACAGAGGAAGGGCCTGGGTGGGATGCTGTTTTGAACAGTCAGTGCAGATTATGCACTTTTGGGATTCCAGGGGCTCTATTTTACCATTTTGATTTTAAGTGCTGGGCAGATTTGAAACTGGGGGTGTTTCAGATATGACTTTTAGACCCATTCTGAGGTGCCCCCATATGCTCTCTGCCTGCAAAAATATTAGCGATTCCGAATTGTGCTGCAGAAGCCTGTGGATGTGGCTTAACACCCCCGAAATCCTGCAGCTCCGATTGGTGCCTCCAACTGCGCATGTGCAGAAAAAAAAAGATAGAATGCTGCTCCCCTGCCACATTGCTCCTGGGCTGAATAATGCCTCCTCCTGGACCCCACAGACATTGCCCCACTCCCACAACATTACTGATACTCTTATCCGCCCCTCACCTGCCATCAGACCGATCACGGGCCCCTCCTCCCTTCCCCTCCCCACTGATCTCAGGCAGAGTGGCAGCGAACATTCTTACGCACCCCCCTTCCCGTTCCCCCATACACATCTTAAGTAGAGAGCCATTGGATGCTCGGCACCTATCTCCTCACTAACTGGAGTGCCCGAATCAGACTTCTATGGAATATGTCTGTTTCGCACTGATTCTGGATGGGCGAACATGGTGGTAACGGGCGAAGTGCCGTTAATGTTGGGTGTGCAGCACTTAAATAGCCGTCGTGACCGTTTCGGGTATGGTCCCAGTCGTGGCCTTTTTTAGGCCTTGGTAAAGGGGGAACTGGCACGGAGGTGGGCATGCATCAAGTTATTTACCTCACTTTACCAAGTTTTCCCACGCAATGTGATGGTGAGCTCAGGCCCTATGGTTCTATGTATTCTATGAGAGATTGTAGTTACGAGGTCAGGCCAGAGAAACTTGGGTTGTTGTCCTTTGAGCAGAGAAGGCTAAGGAGATTTAACAGGGTTTTTAACTCATGAAGGGTTTATATAGAGTAAATAAAGGGAATCTGTTAACCAGTAACTGAAGGGCAGAGATTTAAGTTGATTAGCAAAACAAGCAGAAGTGATATCAGGTAACATGTTACACAGTGAGTGGTTAGGATTTGGAATGCGCTGTCTGATAGGGTGGTGAGCACAGGCTCAAGACTGCCTCTCAAAAGAGAATTTGATAAATATTTGCGGAGACATAGGGTAAAAGCAGGAGAATCAGAGCAACTGGAATTTTCTTTGAAAGGCTTGGCTACAACACAATGGGTTAAACCACCATTTTTGTCCTATACTATTGTAGAACTTCAGATTTATTACAAGGTGGATGTGAAATATACAGCGGAATTGATACAATGGCTGTTAAAGAAAATTTGAAAAGAAAAGCAAATATTTGAAGGCCAGGAAAAAAGTCTTGAATAAAACCAATCTTCAAAAAAGAGGCAAATCAGAGGGTAGTAACGGCGTGGAATGCCCTGCCTGCAGCAGTTGTGGACTCGCCAACTTTAAGGGCGTTCAAATGGTCAGTGGATAGGCATATGGATAACATTGGAATAGTTTAGGTTAGAGGGCCATTAGATTGGTGCCACTGGTCGGCGCAACATCGAGGGCCAAAGGACCTGTACTGCGCTGTAATGTTCTATGTTCTATGTTCTATGTTCTGAATTCACTAGATATACCTGGAAATGTAATCACGGAGACACTGCAGGCACAATAAAAGGACACATTTGTAATAGATTTGGATAAACAGTAATCAATTTTTCATTGATTAATAATCAAATCAAATAGGTAAATGTATTAAGCATTAAAGGATGATTATAATTATGCAGCGATCAAAACAACATTAGCCTCATGCTGCAGTATTAAAGATTAAAACAACATTGCCCCATTTCATCTCAAGGCAAAGTGGTGTCATTTCCAGTTCTCCAGCAGTTTGATGGTCTTCATTGATACCTCTGTCCTAAGCTCAAAATACACTTTTTAATGCTCCTTTTTGCCTGCAGAAACATTAGACCATACATGAGGGGGCTGGAATTTCTGGCTGCGCTAGCCCCAAAACTAGAAAATCCCGCCTGAGGTCAATGGACTTTTGCATGGTCCACACACCACCCCCCTCCCCCTCCCACCCCCACCCCGGATGGGAAAATTCCACCTGTGGTTATTATTCATAAAATTCTTATCCATTAATAATTAAATTTAAGATGAATTTATGATGCTTATCAGTTTTAATCTTTGGTCCTTGATCAGATTATGATTGTTTTGCTCTTTGAGGCCCTTGTTCCTCCCTAAAGATAACAATAGTAAATCATAGCTCAAAATTCAGAATAATAACACATATACACTCCCTAAATATGCAGCACATCCAGTAGAATGTGGTAACTGGTGTTGTTACGGGTGGGAAGAAATACATAGAACGAAGAAAGAAAAGTACGGCACAGGAGCAGGTCCTTCTGTCCTCTGAGACTGTACCGACCATGATGCTCTAACTAAAAAAAACCTTCTGCCCTTAATCCCTCTAATTCTGTATCCCTCTAATTCCTTCCTATTCATGTATCCATCTTACGCCTCTTAAATGTTGCTAATGTACCTACTTCCACCACATCCCCTGGCATTGCATTCCAGGCACCCACCACTCTCTGCATGAAAAACTTCTTCCACACATCTCCCTTAAACTTTGCCCCTCTCACCTTGAAGATGTGTCCCCTTGTATGTGACATTTCCACCCTTGGAAAAAGCTTCTGACTATCCACCTTGTCAATGCCTCTCACAATTTCATAGACTTCTGTCAGGTCTACCCCTCAGCCTCTGACATTCCTGTGAAAAGATTCCTAGTTTATTTAACCTCTCCTCATAGCCAACACCCTCAAGAACAGGCAAAATCCTGGAGGACTTTCTTTGCACGGTCCCCAGAACTTTCACATCCTTCTGATACTGTGGCGACCAGAGCTGCCTGCTGTGTTCCAAATGCAGCCCTACCAAGAATTTATATCACTGCAACATGATTTCCCAACTTCTGTACTCAATGTCCTGGCTGATGAAAGCAAGCATGCCATATGCCTTCTTAATCACCTTGGCCATATGTGTTGCCACTTTTAGGGAACTGTGGACCTGCAAGCCCAGATCCCTCTAGATGTTAATGTTCCTAAGGGTTCTGTCATTCACAGTATAATTCACACCTAAATTTGATCCTCCAAAATGCATCACCTTGCATTTGTCCAGATTAAACTCCATCTGCCATTTCTGTGCCCAAGTCTCCAATTGATCTAATATCCTGTTCAATCATCTGACAATCCTCAGCACTATCAACAACTCCGCCAATCTTCATGTAATCGACCAAATTTACTAATCAGACCACCCACATTTTCCTCCAGGCCATTTATATAAACTACAAACAACAAAGGTCCTAGCACTGATTCCTGCGGAACACCACTAGCTACAAGTCTTCATTCTGAAAACATTCTTCCATTGCTTCTCTCTGTCTTCTATAACCAAGTCAGTTCTGTGTCCATTTAACCAGCCCACCCCGAATCCCATGTGACTTTAGTTTTTGTACTAGTCTGCCATGCGAGAGCTTGGTGAAAGCCTTACTAAAAGCCATATAAATTACATCTACCATCCTTCCCTCATCAATTTTCTTCATCATCACCTCTTCAAAAAACTTAATTGAGTTGGTGAGACATGATCTTCCCTGTACAAAACCATGCTGCCTGTCTCTAACTAGTCCATTTTATTCCAAATGTGCATATGTCCTGTCTCTCAGTATCTTCTCCAAAAGTTTCCCCTCCACTGATGTCAGGCTCAGTGGCCTGTAGTTTCCTGGATTATCCTTGCTTCCTTTCTTAAACAAAGAAATAACATTGGCTATTCATCAGTCCTCTGGAACCTCACCTGTGGTCAAAGAGGATGTGAAGATATCTGTTACATCTCCAGCTATTTCTCCCCTGGCATCTACAATAACCTGGGATAGATCCCATCCAGCCCTGTGGACTTGTTTACCTTAATGCAATTTAGGATACTCAGTAATTTGTCCTTTGATGTATTGACATCCTCAAGAGCATTCAAACCTATCCCTGACCTCAACATCCATCATGTCCTTCTCCTTGGTGCATACCGATACAAAGTATTCATGAAGAATATCATCCACTTCCTGTGGTTCCAGGCATAACTTCCCTCTATTGGCCTTGAGTGGGCCTACTCTTTCTCTTGCTACCCTCTTGCTCCTAATATATACATAAAAAGCCTTGGGATTCTCCTTGACCCAGTTTGCTAAAGACACTTCATGGCCCCTTTTAGCCCTAATTTCTCGTTTAAATTCCTTCCTACTTTCACTGTACTCCTCAAGGACATTGTCAGTTTTTAGATGCCTGGACCTATCATACGTTTCCTTTTTCCTTTTGACTAAGCTTCCAATTTCCCTTGTCATCCATGGTTCCCAAATCCTGCTATTCCTATCTGTCATTTTTGCGGGGACAGGCACATCCTGCACTTCAATCAATTGGCCTTTAAAAGCCTTCCACATGTCTGACGTGGATTTGCGTCCAAATAGCTGCTCCCAATCCACATTCCCCAGTTCCTGTCTAATTTGGATGTAATTGGCCCTCACCCAGTTAAACATTCTTACTCGAGGACCACTTTTGTCCTTAACCACGACTACCCGAAATCTTATGGAATTATGGCTGCTCAATATGGAATCATTTACTCCTTTTCTAACTGCTTGGCTGAGCGTGGTATTTTAGGGAAGGAATATTTTAACCCCTTGACTGCTGTGACTTTTAAAAATTGACACAAACAGGCTTTCTTGTCAGTTTAAACCAAAAGAAAGGGTAAATGTTTATTTTTCACAACATCCGAGATGTAAATATCCAATCCTCATTTGCAGCAGATAAACACACATGCACACAGGTAGAAAAATGCTAAAGATGTTGCTTGCAACTAGTTATATTAAAGATTTAAAATTAAAATAAGCACTTCTAATCAGTCTGCAAGGTGGTTGTTGAAATATTGCAGGATTCTGTCTTGATGCATTGAAGAGAAATGAAAGTCATGGGTTTTTGGTGATGGATTCACAATGGTTCACCACATTCAACAGCGAGCTCTGGCTTTCCAGCCAAATCTGGTCAAGCCACAGTAGTGAAGAACTATAATCTTGCAGGAATAAGATCACGTATACTGCGTAGGCTGACATTTCAGGCAGGGACCTCCCTTTGGTATGCTGGGTGAGAGATTGCTGCCTCCTGCTTTTGAATTCCAGATTAACCTTCTTGGGCTGCTCTCAGAATGATAAGATATTTGTCATCTTAAGCCAGTCTCAATCCCTGGCCACAGAATCAATACTTTATTTGTTCACACAAATGATTTGGTGTCATATGCTACTGCCTCACAATGGGGAATGAATGGTAGCTGTTTGTACCTGCTTGTGATAAAATGGCTCCTTCCCAGCCCATTTCGTTAGATTTCAAGTTTGCAGACTATTGATTCTGGGTGACCATGACATTAGAGTTTCTGTAAATAGGCAATGGTACCTGTAACTTCCCCAAATGAATTCCCCAAAATTTCCCTCAGGAATAGTCATAATGGGAGACTTTAATTATCAAAATATAGACAAAAATGGTAATACAGAGAGGAATAAGTCTTCCTAGAGTGTGTACAGGAAAATTATCTGCAGCGCTATTGCTCTACTCCAATGTGAATTGAAAGAACTGCTAGACTTGGCTCCTGGGAATGGGATGGGCCAAGTGGATCAAGTGTCAATGGGGGAACATTTCGGAAATAGTGATCTTTACCATAAGGTTTAAGATGGCTATGAGAAAGGACAAGGAACAATCCAGTGTAAGAGCAATTAACTGGGGAAAGCCAACATAAGTAGGTGAAGAAGGAATCTGGTCTGAATTAATTGAAGTCAAAGAAGGTTGACACATCCAGGACAAAACAGCCAGCTTGATTGGAACCACATCTACAACATCCATTCCTTCCACCACCAATGTTCAGTAGCAGCAGCATGTAATATCTACAAGATACACTGCAGCAATTCACCAAAGATTCTTAGACAGCATCTTCCAAACCCGTGGCCGCTTCCATCTAGAAGGACAAAGGCAGCAGGTACATAGGAACACCACCATCTGCAAGTTCTCCTCCAAGCCACTCACTATTTTGACATGGAAATATATTGCCATTCCTTCGCAGTTGCTGGGTCAAAATCCTGGAATTACCTCCCTAATGTCATTGTGGGTCATCCCACAGTGCATGGACTACAGTGAGTCAACAAGGCGACACACCACCACCTTCTCAGGAGCAACATAATGTCCTATTACGAGAGGACACAGATTTAAGGTGCAAGGAAGCAAGTACAGAGGAGACGTCAGGGGTAAGTTTTTCACTCAGAGGGTGGTGAGTGAATGGAATCGGCTGCTGTCGGTGGTGGTAGAGGCGAACTCGCTGGGGTCTTTTAAAAGACTACTGGATGAGTATATGGGATCTAATGGGATTGGGGGTTATAGATAGGTTTATGGCTTAGTAGGTACAGATGTGATCGGCGCAACTTGTGGGCCGAAGGGCCTGTTTGTGCTGTAGTGTTCTATGTTCTATGTTCTAACAAGGGATGGGCAGTAAATGCTGGCCAGCCAGCTATGTACCTGTCCCACAAATGAATTAAAAAAAGCTAAAGGTTGGCAGGAAATATAGTAGCTGAACTCTAAGTAAAGTTTATTTGTCACAAGTAAGGCTTACATTAACACTGCAATGAAATTACCCTAGTCTCCACACTACGATGCCAGTTCAGGTCAATATACCAAACCAGCACATTCTTCAGACTGTGGGAGGAAACCAGAGCATCCTGAAGAAACCCAAGCAGGCACAGGGGAAATGTGCAAACTGCACACAGACAGCGACCCAAGCCGGGAATTGAACCTGGGCCCCCGATGCTGTGAGGCGGCAGTGCTAACCACTGTGCCACCATGCTGCCCCAAGGTCTGGAATTCTGAGGCTTGAGCTGCCAGGATACGTTTAGAATAGGAAGCCCATTGCAATTTATTTTTTTACAGGTCTCCAGTTGCCTGGGGTAGATTCGCAGTGGCTATTCCCCTGAGGCAGCATATTAGAAACTCGTACACGCTGCACCCTTTTCTCAGTGTCTATCCTTTTCTAGCCGCCCCAAGCACAGCTGGAATTCTCCCATGCTGCCCGCCACTGGAATTTTCTTGGATGGGTTGTGAAAATGTGAAAACCCATTGACAGTCGGACGGGAATATATCGCTTTTAGACTAGCGCAGCCGAAGAATTCCACCCTTTCAGAGAAGAGATAGGTAAAGTGCAGTCAAAGGCTTCAGCTGGAACACTGCATACAGTTCTGCAAAAACTTTTAGGAAGGATATGAAGGCATCGGAGAGGGTGCAGGAAAGGTTCACAAGGCTGGTTCCAGGGCTGAGGAGCTTCAGTTATGAAGATAGATTAGAGACCCACAGACAGACAAAGGATCAACCATCTTAATGGCGATGGTAATGGCTCAGCCAAAAGGTCCAGTTTAAAATTAAGAAATAGTAACGAGGATGTATATTTTAATAAAAATATGCAGTGCTGGGATCTGTTCTGTCACAGAAGTAATTGACTCAAGACGCAAACTCAGTATGAAACCGCACTTTTTCACACAGTGAGTGTTTAAGGTCAGGAATGAACTGCTTGAGAGTGTGATGGAAACAGGTTCAATCAAAGCATTCAGAAGGGAATTAGACTATTACCTGAAAGGGAAGAATGTTCAGGGTTGCAGGGAGAATGCGGGCAAAATTGCTCTGCATGGACTGCTCACCCGAGAGCCAGTATGGACGCAATGGACTGAATGATCTCCTTCTGCACTGTAACAGATCTGTGAGCCTGGGATTTTGCTGCAACCTGATTCTCCTCAGTGATGGTCGTCCACAAGGATATCCACGTTTTATTGGCTTTAAAGTGGTATGTTCAGACATGAATTAATCCTTTTCTATATAGACCCCATAAAATAATTCACCCGACGCCCTGGAGGCCATTTTGTGATTGTAGATTTTCCATTCCAACCTTTGTTTAAAAAGAAGTAACGGATTCATCTTCCCAATAAGATGATGGGAATAGGACATGACCATAACAATATTATTAAGAAAAATTATGTCAATTTTTCTTTATTTCTAACATTCCTATGCATGGGCCCGAATTTCTTGTCCATTGAGCATTTGCACTTCACAGATCCAGAAATGGATGAGAAGTTCACTTCTGGCCATGATTGTGGCCAGAGAAAAAAGCCCCCATCTATTCAGCCTCTCCTTATAACTCAAACCGTGAAATCCCATAGCATCCCAGTAATTTTTTTCTGCACCCTTTCTAGTTTAATAATATCCTTTCTATTATAGTGGCCAGAACTGTACACACTATTCCAAGTGTGGTCTTGCCATTGTCAAGTACAACTTCAACAAGATGTCCCAACTCCTGTAGTCAATGTTCTGACCAATGAAACCAAGCATGCTGAATGCTTTCTTCACTACTCTGTGACTTTACTTTCAAGGAGCTATGAACCTGTACCCCTAGATCATTTTGTTCTATAACACGCCCCAAACTCCTGGCATTAACTGAGTAAGTCCTGTCCTGGTTCAATTTACCAAAATGCATCATATTACAGTTGGAGACAATTCAGTTGACAGGTGGAAACGTTGGTGTATTAGTGTCAGAAAAAGGGAGTTGTGAAGAAGTCAGCAAAAGGCAGATTAAACTTGCTTCGGCTACATTTGAAAAAGTAAGCAGAGTATAAAAAGATATTTTGATGAAAACCAAGGTGAGAGTTTATGAAAAATGATGGCTATCCTCATTATTTTACAGATCTAAGTACTGGAGCTTGGAGAGAAGTTGCTGTGCAAAAAACACTAACGCAGCGGGGAGTTGTTTGATTTGAAAGCTGACAGTATACAGGATGCAAAGAATGAAGAATGAGATGATCAGATCAAGATTGCAATGGTTATACGGAAGAACATTTGAAGAATCCCAACAGCTATATTACCTTTCATGTCCCTGCGGAGAGAGGCATGTGATGCAAGAAGTTGAGAAAGACTAAGGAAGATCTGAATAGAGAGTGGGTGCAATGTTGTGGAAGCGAGGGGGGTCTTGGCTGCTGGCTAGAACGTCAATTCGGCATTACCTTTTTTGAGGAAGCCCCAATCACCTTATGCCATGTAATAGACACTTAATTGACAGACTGGCGGCAGGTCTTTCCCCAGGACCAAGGACTCCAGAGGCAGAATTGTCACCCACTAAAGGCTGCTGACCAGTCCGACACTGGTAGCTCTCCAGTACTCAGCAGTACCACAAGGGGGGGCAGAGACTGCTGCCGGTACTACACCAACCCAAGATCTCGTATCCACAAAGGATTCAGGCATATATGAATGACGATGAGAAGATGGTCGCAGGGTAGAGGTCACGGGGAAGGAGATGTTGGGGTGTCCTCAGCGAGGGCAGGGAGGCAATGGGGGGATTGGACATAAGGTCAGGGGACGTTGGCGGGTTTGGTAGCAAGGGCAGGGGATGGATCTTAGTTGGGGGGAATTGGGCCCAATCCCAATGCCAGGTTCATCAGTCAGATTCTGGGTGCCATTGAATGAGACCACTGCTAACAACCCCCTCCCCCCCACCCCAACCTGCACCCCATGAAATCTTAAGCAGACAAGATGGGGTTTATGTGTCTTGTTCCTAACATGGTGTGTTCGTCCACCTACCACTGTGTTAATACTAGTACTGATGGATGGGGCCCTCTAATGGGCATTCGCCACACACTCATGGGCTACAACTGGCAAACAGGTGAGAAGACTGGGGCTTGGACTTGAGCAGAGTGGAGTCAGGACGGTGGTGGGTTCCCCACTTGTCATCCCTCTGCCAAATTAAATGCTCCACCAAATGCCTTTATCAAACTCACCACAGCAGAGGGCATAATATTCTATGTGAAAAGTGGAATATCTCATAAGAGGAACCAGATGAATGAAGTGTTCATGTTAGTTTAAAGTTGACTGAGGTATTGTGAATTTAATCAACCCCGTTATAACTTTAGCTAATGGATGGGACTGTAATAGTCATGTTAGTATATTGATGAGGAATTAATGGTATATTTCACCTATTTGATGTATGCAAGGTGTAATGAGCCTAAAATGGTACAATTGTTCAGTAGAATAGGATCAATTAATTGTCTATAATGAACCCAGAACACTTAACACATCTGACACCAATGTTGCATTTGAAGAGTTAGGAATTGATTGTGATGCAAATATATATCCATGGGTTCCACATTCACTGGCGGATGCAGTTATGTGTTGAATAGCAATGTGTCAGCCTACCGGTTATGTGGAGAGCAAGAAAAATACAACCAATCAAGCTCCAATCTTTTAAGTCCAAGGTGTAATTATTTTTAACTTACGGGTACCAGAAGACAACAAATCTCTTTATTCCAAAGCCCAACTTTATCATCCACTGTGCTTAAACTTGAAATAGACTGCAAAATAGCTGGCAGCCATGTTTTGTTTAACTTGAAACTTTCCCTGAATGTTTACCTTTGATGTGATTAGCAAACATCATGTGTGTAAGTGTTGGGGCCTTCACCAACTGTGACCAAAACTGAAGCAAACTGATTAGAGTTTCGCTGTTTAAAATTTGCCCGGGGTGAAGTACTTTGGAATGCCTTTCCAAAGAAATGATGTGTGTGAAACAATTAAGAAAATCAGCTCGTGTATATTTAGAATGATTGCATATTTATTGTTTTCTTCAGGTTCGACTAATACTTTTTCTGTACACCTGCACCACATGTCATCCTTTCTTGTCTCTGAACTGACAGAAAAGCAATGATCCAACTGAGGATAGCAATCAAGGAAATCTAAACATGGTATTTGTGTCACTCCTTAAGCGGCTTGTGTAATTAGCATTTTTTTTAATATATCATTAAGAACTTTCTTTGACTTGTGCGCAACCCAAAAATGTTCCAGGTGAGAAAGTTTTCTTTTGACACTGATTGGCACCTTGCTGTGTTCTCTGCCCATCGACAACAAGGAGGAAAATGGCCATAATGAGTGAGCACGTGTCTCGAATGAATGGCACATGCAAAAAAATTGCATTCCGAATTGTATTGACTTAAGTTGATTTTTTTTTTAAACTGTGTTTTCCAAAGGCTTTGGAAAGAATCAGCGGGGAGACATTTAATGACTTTAGTCGGAAAGCACCCATTATGCAAAGGTTACTGCAAAATGCCTCAGTGTTCACTGCACGCGCGCTCTCATTGCTTTAAGAAAGGAATTACTGAAGCAGCCATTAAACTCAGGGTGATTTTTGCGATGACAGTTTGTTGATTTTCCTCCAGAAAATAGCTCGGCGCTTGGGTTTTGCAGTTCCAATCCCATGATACTTTGGGGAGGCAGATGATGTAATGGACACATTTATTATCCCAAATATTGGTACTCTATTATTTACACTAATATGTGTATAAATCATTTAATTTCTAATTACACAGCACTTGGCTCTCAATTTTATAACCTTTGACAAGACACGGAGATTTGTGTGCGAACGCAGCTTCATTCTGTAGGATAATTTCAGGAAAATACAGTTAAGTAAAGAAACCCCTGCAGCTGGATAATATAAATGGCACTAATTAATTTCATAGTTTATCACCATGGGCTTGTTCAGCATATATCACATACTAATTGTGGCCTAATTCTAATTATATGATTCTTGGCTGTAATTCAGTTGATGGTATGAAGCTTTCAGTCCACAATCGGTTGCTTAGGATGCAAAAGAGAAAGGTATTAAGACTAATATGATTTGCCAACTTGACATACTGTGTGATAATGCAGTAAAAATATCATTTAATATGGTGACACATAAATTAATGTATTTTCAAAGAATTCCACTCAGAATAGTTAAGATTGTGTTGCTCTCATTGTTTCAGCTATATGACCTTTGTCGAACATAGTGCTACCAGCTAAAATAGGCCCACAAAATTAATACTATATTTCAATGCCCAACTAAACATTGAGATCCAGCTTGTACAGTGTGGTGCATGTTCTTGTTGCTCAGAACTGGTAGCAGTTTACCAGCAACGCACTAAATAGTTCAGACTTCTATCCCTTTATGGCGAACAGCTTGCAATTATTAGCCACTAAATCCATGTGGTTATCTTTGTAATCTCAGCAGCTAGAAATGAAGGACAGAAAAACAGAATGTTTTAATCAAAGTTATCCTGGCTGTATTTGAATTAAAATAGTTTGTGTGCCATTATTCGTAACTCACACATACACACTGTCCAGAGCTGTGCACGCAGAGGTGGGTGAGAGTTTTGTGGAGTTGTTGAATAGACTGAATCGCTGAACAGAGTGATGGAAGAGGGGTGTTGGTAAGAATGGAAATTCACTCATAACTAGTGGGTGACTAGAAGGGAATGTGCGTTGTTACCGAATAGAAGTCTTTGCTTTCCAAACTACGTTAAACAAAAAACTGAAAGTTAATGGCCTTTAGCAGTGTGGGAATAAAAGTCAGTCAGCTAAAAATGTGTCCCTAATTATTGTGGCTAGCAGTTGATTGGCCAGTTTCAAAAATGCACATTTTAGAGGGGTAGCTATTAAAGCACAGAACTGGATGCGAGTTGGGCAAATCTGCTCACTGGAGCTTGCACAGTTACGGAATAGATGCAACTGAATCAATCTTTTTGCTCATTGGACACAAAGAGCGGTATTTTATCAATGATGTGCCATTTCCAGTGGCAGAACTGAAATTCGGAGACAGTGCGGCATGGTGACACAATGGTTAGCACTGCTGCCTCGCAGCACCAGAGACCTGGGTTCAATCCTAGCATTAGGTCACTGTCTGTGTGGAGATTGCACGTTCTCCCTGTATCTGCATGGGTTTCCTCCAGGTGCCCCAGTTTCCTCCCACATTCCTATGATGTGTGGGTTAGGTTGATTGACCATGCTAAATTGCCCCTTAGTGTCAGGTAGATTAGCAGAGTAAATACATGGGGTTACAGAGATAGGGCCTGGGTGAGATTATTGTCAGTGCAGGCTTGATGGACCAAATGCACTACTGTAATTCTATTATTCTATCCACTTCTGTGTTGACAGCCGGCTCCTATGTAATTAAGTGGCGGGGTGAGATTTTCATCTACTTTCTCAGGAGACTAAGGAAATTTTGCATGTTCACTACAATTCTCACCAACTTTAACAGATGCACCATTGAAAACATTCTTTCTGGTTGTATCGCAGCTTGGTATGGCTCCTGCTCTGCCCAAAACTGCATGAAACTACAAAGGATCATGAATGAAGCCTAGTCCATCACTCAAACCAGCCTCTCATCCAGTGACAGTGTTGACACTTTCTGCTGCCTCAGAAAAGCAGCCAACATAATTATGGACCCCATGTACACCTCTTCCATCTCCTTCTGTTGGGCCAAAGATGCAAAAGTCTAAGGTCACATACCAACAAACTCAAAAACAGCTTCTTCCCGGCTGCCATCAGATTTTTGAATTGACGTACCTTGCATGAAGTTGATCTTTTTCTACACCCTAGCTATGACTGTAACACTACATTTTGCACTCTCCTTTCCTTCTTTATGTGCAGTGTGCTTTGTCTGTATAGTGCACAAGAAGCAATACTTTTCACTGTACTCTAATACATGTGACAATAATAAATCAAATCTAATCAAATTGTTGATGATACCCACTATCATCTGACAATGAGGCAGGGTATGGGTGGGTTCTTACAAGTCCATAAAATACGACCCATTGTGTAAGGTTTGAGATGCTACAGTGGTGAAGACCCCAACCTCTCCATATCACCATGTGGATTCAATTTTCTTACAAGGTAAAGAGAGTCGTAAACCTCTGGAATCATCTAAGGAAGCAGTTGGATGGGATGAAGCATTTACTGTTAGGGTCACTGTACTGCTAAGATACAATGAGTTGAATAGCTTTCTTCATCCATATCCCAGCATTAAAATTGAAGATCCATACAAGTATCTGGCAAACTACATGGTGAACCAAAAGTAATGAGTTTTGCTTGTCTGACATCGGGGCTGGAATTCTCTGGGCTCGTAAACCAGAGAGAATGCTGCCAGCGCGAATGGAGAATTTGGCACTCAACAAAAACTCCATTCACTGCAGTGAGAGCGGAGAATCCCAGTCACAGATGAGGTCAGAGAATTCCAGCCAAAGGGATTTAAACACTAGAAGCTGTTTTCTTTAGTTTTGTACTGGTTATGTATAACCAGATTTCAATGATTATGGAGATTCGCTTGTGTAGCGAGGAAATATTTGTCTCAGCTTTGCTTTTAATGAACCTATTGAAAAATGTTGTATAAACGGCAGACCCAATTTCCTTGTTTGCATTGTCCCAATCTTCTGCCAAGATTTTGAAAGAAAACCCACAATTAATGGCCACGGCCAATGTCCCCCAAAAAAGCATACACTGCAGATGTTTCTGTTCAGCTTCTTATGTTGTTTCTCTGCAGGTTCCATCAATCCACCTCCAGCATTACAGCAAGAGATCAGGAGAACCTCTGTATGGATAGCACGGGGGCACAGTGGTTACACTGCTGCCTCACAGCACCAAGGACCTGGATTTAATTCCTGGCTTGGGTCACTGTCTGTGTGGAATTTGCAAGTTCTCCCTGTGTCTGTGTTGGTTTCATCTGGGCACTGTGATTTCCTCCCACAGTCTGAAAGCTGTGCTGATCAGGTGCATTGGCCATGTTAAATTCTCCCTCAGTGTACCCGTACAGGCGCTGGAGGGTGGCGACTTGGAGATATTCACAGTAACTTCATTGTCATGTTAATGTAAGCCTACTTGTGGCTAATAAACTTAAAAGAAAACTTTAAGGAAATTCACAGGTTACTTCCATAAACCTTTTGCCTTATTTGTACACAAGCTGAAACTTCTATGCCACCACTTGTCAGTCCTCATTAGAATCAGACTTCAGAAGTAGGGGATCTGATTACTGGTTTGACAAAGATTCATCTGAACTCGAAATGTCAGCTCTTTTCTCTCCTTACAGATGCTGCCAGACCTGCCAAGATTTTCCAGCATTTTCTCTTTTGGTTTCAGATTCCAGCGTCTGCAGTAATTTCCTTTTATCTGATTACTGGTATTTTCTTTGCATGACCGAACTGCTTTGAGGGTGGAAGAGCAGGATATTTTGAGGATTCTTCCACCTGGTTTTGTGTTGGTGTTGGGTTGAAGTTTAGACACTGTTCGAGGTGCTCAAATGTTATGCAGAAAACATCACAATTCAGATTGGTTTTGGGGACAAGATCTAGGCTGCAAGTAATAACTGCAAGTATTGCTTGGGACAAACTCACAGAAATATCACGTTCAGAGCAATATGATATAACTTTCATCCCTTCACAAATGATAACAAGTCTGCTGCCTGGATGCCATTATTTAAAATAACCTTAGGTCTTTCCATCAAGTTCTACCTTTCTGGGTGAAGCTTAAAATATAGTAAGAAGTTTGTCACTTGACAAAGGAGCAGGCAGCGCTCCAAAAGCTAGTAGCTTTTGCTACCAAATAAACGTGTTGGACTTTAACCTGGTGTTATGAGACTTCTTACTGTGTTTACTCCAGTCCAACGCCGGCATCTCCACATCATGAAAATTAGAATGTCAGAGAAACCTTGACAGGCTTTGTAATTCTTGTACATCTACTTTCTTCCTTTATGGTTCATTATTCTGATAATTGAGCAACCCCGCTCAACTCCCACCATAAGGGGAGGTGGTAGAAATGTCACTGGACTCATAATCCTGAGGCCCAGGCCTCTGAGGACTTGGGTTAAAATCCCATAAGGGTGTTGGAATTTAAATTCAATGAATAAAATCCGGAATTGAAAGCTAGTCTCGGAGATGGTGTTCATGGAAGTATCATTGTTTATCACTAAAAACCCATCTGGCTCACTAATATCCTTCAGGGAGGAAAATCTGTCATCCGTACCTGGTCTGACCTGACCTACATGTGACTCAATTCAAGGGCAATCAAGGATGGGCAACAACTGTTTGTCCAACCAGTGACATCCGCATCCCATGAAAGAATTAAGAAAAATACACACACCCCACCACCACCTCACCCTTTGCTGTTTGTAGTAGTGTGACATTGTCTAAAATTAAAAATCTACTAGATAGTCTATATATTTTATTATCTCACGAAATAATAATTATCACTCTAATTTTACTCAAGTTCTAAAGTTTATTACGAGAATGTGGTGCAGCATTTCCCCTTAATGTGTTGAGTCAGATTGTACTTATTCCACTTCCTATATATGTTGAAGGATCGACTCTGGAATATGTTGATTCCTTGCCACGATATTACAGCCACCCATCTCAAAAGGCCATCACTGAAAAGGAGATCAAATGGCAGATCAGCTGCACCCATTCAGCCTTTTACAAACTATGGCAGTGTGTGTTTGACAACAAAAGCCTCAGCAAGTCAAGAAATATCCTTGTGTACAGTGCAATAATTGTCACCATATCTGTGTGCTTCAGCCTGACCTGGAGTCTCTGTCAGCAACACACAGGAGCTAGAGAAATTCCATCAGCAATGCCTCTGCCGCATCTTTTGAATTCAGTGGAAAGATCTTCAAACAAGTGCTAATGTCCTTCATGAAGCCAACTCCACAAGCATTCAGTCAAAAGCTCTGAAAAATCAACTTTGATTGACTCAACATGGGGCAGAATGTTACCGCCGTGTCAAGGGGGTGGTGGAGTTTCAACACGTGGCAAGCTAAGGGGTGACACGGTGGCAAATGGTTAGCACTGCTGCCTCACAGTGCCAGGGACTCATGTTCATTTCTGTCCTCGGGTGACTGTGTGAAATTTATGTGTTTTCCCCGTGTCTGTGCGGATTCCCTCCGGGTGCTCCAGTTTCCCCCCACAATCAAAAGTTGTAAGGGTTAGATTGATTGCCCATGCTAAATTGTCCCTTTTGTTGGGGGATTACCAGCATAAATACTTGGGATTATGGCGATAGGGCCCAGGTCGGATTTTTGTTGGTGCATTCTTGATGGGCTGAATGGCCTCCTTCTGCACTGTAGGGATTCTATGATTAGATGTGTTCAGCAGGACTGGAAAATTCTCCTAAGCAAGTGAAACCATAAAACTCAACCCATTGTGACCGGATGTCTAGAAACCATTTCCCATGCCAGGTCATCTCCTTTCAACTCTCACATGATCAGTGTCTCAGGGGAAGGCAAAGAAAATGCTTCAACCACACTCTGAAGTTCTCCTTAATGCATGACACATTAACATCAATAACTGTAAGGAGCCGGTTTCCAGTTGTTTAGATTGACAGCAAGTTTCTATCAAGATGCATCACACTTGCAGCTCCGTGTCTTAATGATGAGACATTGCAGCATCTGAGAAGAAAAAGAAAGCAAATCACGTGATCTGGATGCCACCACCTCACAGGACATCATGACCCATATGTCCATAGATCTATAGGTTGAGAATTATCTGTTCACACATGAAGAAATTGTGACCTAGAGGACACAGCATTCTCGAATAGAGGGACAGCCAGCAACAATGGTTCAGTCATAAATGATCGCTTGAGGGCAGTACATATAATGCTGTGGTGAGGCCACATTTAGATTATTGTGAGTAATTTTGGACCCTGTACCTAAGGCCTTGGAGAGGGGCCAGAGGAGGTTCACAAGAATGATCCCAGGAATGAAAGGCTTGATCTACGAAGAGCTTTTGAGGACTGTGGGTCTGTACTTGATGGAGTTTAGAAGGATGAGGAGTGATCTCACTGAAACTTATTGAGAAGGTCTGGATAGAGTGACATGGGGAAGATGTTTCCATTAGTAGGAGAGATTAGGATCCGAGGGCACAACCTCAGCGTAAAGGGACAACCCTTTAGAACTGAGATGAGAAAGAATTTCTTTAGCCAGAGGGTGGTGAATCTATGGAATTCATTGTCACAGATGGCTGTGGTGGCCAGGACATTGAGTGCATTTAAGACAGAGATAGATAGGTTCTTGATTGTTAAGAGGATCAAACGTTAAGGGGAAAAAGTGACAGAGTGTGGTTGTGAAACTTATCAGTCATGCTGGAATGGTGGAGCAGACTCGATGGGTCTAATGGCCTAATTTAGCTCCATATATCTTATGGAAATGTGTGTCAGAGGACAAAATGGCTGTAAGGGAAACTGTCTGATTTTCCTGACTTTGTCTCCTCAGAAACTTTGAGAAATCCATGAACGGCAATTGACGGAAAATACAAGGAGGCCCAACAGGGAACAGGATTGTCGCCAAAGATACGAGAGGCACCTTCAATCACTTTAGATGCCAAAATATCTCAGGGGGACTCAGTACCATCAAGGTGTTTCAGAAGGGCTCAAGTAGGTTTCCTTTTGCGGGAATCTGGTCAGGGGACCGCAGCACAAATCAAAATGACCTGCAACCTCGTAAAATAGGTTGCAATCAGAGTAGATTTGGGTAGGAGTCCTGTCCCGCCGGAATCCCACCATGAAGAGATGTATCTGGCCCCATTTTCTGAAAAAGGAGAAACACACTAAATCAAGTGGGATTGTACTGTAATTTCCAAGCAAAAAATAAAAATAAAGTTTGGCCCTGTGTGATTTAGTTTTAATTTGGAAATTAATTAGCTCCTAATTTAACCCATTAACCTAATGAGGTAATGATATTGCAATAGGACAACAGTTATGCTACACGACCAGCTTTCAAACATATGCAACTAAATTTATATTCAAATTGATACCCAGGTTTGCTGAAGACTTTAGGCAAGGAAATCTGCATTGTTAACAGGCTGCTATCAACATTAATTGTTATTTCATGTACAGCGGAATGCTATTATTGCGACCAATTTGGCCAGTAGCCAAATTGATGATAACCAATTAACATGACATTCGTAATATCCTGAGCCATTCATATGTTGCAATGAAGTTACAACCAGAGCAATTGTCCTTTAGCAATGAAGAGGTGCCAATAAAGTGATCTAAAGTTTATTTGTTACTGTCACAAGAAGGCTTACACTAACCGTGCAATGAAGTTACTGTAAAAATCCCCTAGTCGCCACACTCCGGTACACTAGACACTGAAGAAGAATTTAGCTTGGCCAATGCACCTAACCAACACACCTTCTGGACTGTGAGAGGAAACCAGAGCACCCAGAGGAAACTCATGCAGACATGGGGAGAAAATGCAGACTCAAACAGACAGTGACTAAAGCCAGGAGTCGAACCCAGGCCCCTAGTGGCTTGAGGCAACAGTGCTAACCACTGTGCCACTCTATATGAACTTTATTGGTTGGGGCATTGAATACAAGAATCAAGTTGTTGAGTTGCAGCTTTATAAAACTTTGGTTAGGCAGCACTTAGACCAATTCTGGTCGCCACATTGCAGAAAGGATGTGGAGGCTATGGAGAGAGTGCAGAAGAAATTTACCAGGATGCTGTCTGGTTTAGAAGGTCTGAGCTACAAGGAGAGGCTGGACAAACTAGGATTGTTTTCTCTGGAGTGGCGAAGGCTGAGGGGAGACCTAATAGAACTCTATAACATTATGAGAGGCATAGATAGGGTTGACAGTCAGAATCTTTTTCCAGAGTTGAAATGCCTAATGCTAAGGGTCATGCACTTAAGGGGAGAGGAGAAAGTTTAAAGGAAATGTGAAGGGCATGTTTAAGAATAATTGAAAATTTGAGGTTATACTAAACTTATTAGACCATACACAAGGATAGTGGTCCTGTGTTCTATATAATGAGACTGATAATGGGGAAAGGACAAAAATGATTTAGCACAACTGATGGGTTACATCCATCAGGAAAGATCGGACAGGCTCAGATTCTTTTGTCTAGAAAAGTGAAGGGTGACCCAATATTGATCATAAACATTGTGATGGGGTTTGTGAGGGAGATGTTTCCACTTGAACCTGAGTCTAAAACTGTTGGTCGCAATTATAAGATAGACACTAATAAATTCAATAAAGATTTTAGGAGACAGTGCTTTGTGCAAAGAATGATTAATATGGAAAACATACTATGTGGAGTAGTTAAGGCTTATAGCTTAGATGTCTCTAAAAAGGTAGATACATCCACAATAGAGATAATAATAGAAGGATATGCTGACAGAGTTAGACTGAGAAGATGGTAAGAAGGTCATGTGGTGTATAAACACCTGTGCAGACTAGTTGAACCAAATAGCTTGTTTTTACACTTTTATTTTATATTCTATGGAAATGATCCATCAAGACCCCCAAATGATTTCAAATTGAATTTGTGTGCTTGTGATGTAGTTTTAGAAAGAAGTTTTGACTGTTATAAGCAAATGATTGCAATAAATAGTGATCGGTGTAGCAGACCTTCATAGTGTTAATCCATATTTTTGCTTCACATATGTGAACAATCAAAATCTTGAGGAATAAGGCTGTCAACTATTTCATCATAATAAATGGCGGACATGCCAAAATTCGCAATAACATGGGAGAAAAGTAGAAGCATCTGTCAGAATCTGAAAAGTGTAAAGACGGGTTAATGCTTTGGGTCCAGGCCTTTTGCCAAAACTTTATGTTTTTCAGATTTCCAAAATTTGTAATTTTGTAAAAATCAATGACTTGAATCAGTTTATTCACAATTGAAAAGGATTGCATGTGTATCTTCAGGTGGCCATACTTTGAGCACTGTATACACTATGGGCAAGATATAAAACAAGCATTAAAGGTATTCTTGATTATTTATGAGACTCTGTGATCTTCACTACCAGAGCTCACGACAATGCACTTTAGGCAGCGCTCTCCAGGCTTCGAACAGAGCAGGCAGCTAACAGAATGTCCAGTCAGGAGACTACATTATCCCATCTCTCTTATAGAAGAAAAGAAGAGGAATTCAGAACTTTCCTGCCACACCGAAAAATAACTTAAGGCTCATGAATTCTTTAATATAGGAAACCTAATTTATGTTTTGATGAAACAGAACAAATTAGAAGGAAAATCTTTGAAAACTTTGTACAGTAAAAATAATAATTTGTAAAAAAAGAATCTGAAATTTATGTTATCTGTATAAAGTAGGAGATGTGGAGATGCCAGCGTTGGACAGGGATAAACACAGTCAGAAATCTCACAACACCAGATTAAAGTCCAACAGGTTTATTTGGTAGCACAAGCCACTAGCTTTCGGGGCACTGCTCCTTCATCAGGTGAGTAGGAGTTCTTTTCACAAACAGGGCATATAAAGACACATGCTCAATTTATGAAATAATGGTTGGAATGCAAGTCTTTACAGGTAATCAATTCTTAAAGGTACAGACAACGTGAGTGGAGAAAGGATTAAGCACAGGTTAAAGAGATGTGTATTGTATTGGATGACGAAGGGTACACTGCCTGCTGTGTCCTGTGTTTCTCTTCTGAGGAAGTTGGTGCGGTTTTTCACTGTGGCACATTGGAACTGTTGATTGATGAGTTGAGTGCCAAATCCTGTTCTTATAAGGACATCTTTCAGCGTCTGGAGGTGTCTGTTGTGATCCTCCTCATGAAGAGGATATGGCGCTCGACTCATCGATCAACAGTTCTGACGCATCACAGTGAAAAACCGCACTGACCTCCTCAGAAGGCAAACACGGGGCATGTTAGACAGAGTACTCTTCGTCGTCCAGTACTTCCCCGGAGCGGAGAAGCTACGACATCTTGTCTGGAGCCTTCAACATGTCATTGATGAAGACGAACATCTCGCCAAGGCCATCCCCACACCCCCACTTCTTGCCTTCAAACAACCGCACAACCTCAAATATACCATTGGCCGCAGCAAACTACCCAGCCTTCAGGAGAACCGTGACCACACCACACAATCCTGCCATAGCAACCTCTGCAAGACATGCTGGATCATCGTCACAGATGCCATCATCTCACGTGAGAACATATCTACCAGGTACACGGTACATACACTTGCAACTCGGCCACCGTTGTCTACCTGATACCCTGCAGAAAAGGATGTCCTGAGGCATTTTATATTGGGGAGACCATGCAGACGCTATGAGAACGGATGAATGAACATTGCTTGACAATCACCAGGCAAGTGTTCCCTTCCTATTGGAGAACACTTCAGCGGTTCACAGGCATTCGGCCTCTGATCTTCGGATAAGCGTTCTCCAAGGCTGCCTTCACAACACATGACAACGCAGAATCGCTGAGCAGAGACTCGATAGCCAAGTTCCACACACATGAGGATGGCCTCAACCGGGATCTTGGGTTCATGTAACTATCAGTAACCCCCACAACTTGCCTGGACTTGCAAAATCTCACTAATTGTCTTGGCTGGAGACAATATGCATCTCTAACCTGTGCTTAACCTTCTCTCCACCCACATTGTCTGTACCTTAAAACTTGATTACCTGCAAAGATTCACATTCCAACCATTATTTTGTAAATTGAGTTTGTGTCTTTATATGTCCTGTTTGTGAACGGAACTCCCATTCACCTGATGAAGGGGCAGCACTCCGAAAACTAGTGGTTTGTGCTACCAAATAAACCTGTTGGACTTTAACCTGTTGTTGTAAGATTTCTTGCAAAGTAGGAGACACATATAGTCAAATCCCAAAAATAAGAATTTGATTTGATTTGATTTATTATTGCCACATTATGGTGTACAGTGAAAAGTATTGTTTCTTGCGCGCTGTACAGACAAAGCATTCCGTAAATAGAGAAGGAGAGGGTGCAGAATGTAGTGTTACAGTCATAGCTAGTGTACAGAATGATAAGAGATTGAATTAAAGCATTGTTACAGAGTTTAAAGGAGTTAGAGTAGAGTTATAAAAACATAGAATGAGAATAAAAGATAGAAATTGAGGGTAAGCTGGGCACATCTCGTAAGAAGTCACCACACTCAGGGACCATCTTAGATTTTTTTTCTCTTTTCAAGGGACAACACCTGCATTCTAAAATCTTTTGGTTGTATGTTAATTATCTCACAGCCAATTGATGAAAAGAAGGAGTCACAAAGTCAATCCTTTCTCAGGTTTGAGATTTATTCTCAAATCGAAAAATTATGAATATATGACTCTTAGCACTGTAACCCACCATGAGTGTCTCTTCAGTATTATCCAGTGAATGCCCCTGTCCACCTGTACATGTTTAAGCTCAATTTATTTCATTTGCACTGTGGTGTTCCTAGTGGGCATTTGACCACAGCACACAAAAAAATTGAAAGTTGGCACTTTCACTCAAAGAAGCCGCAAGACAGCAGGCATGGAAAGTGAAAAATGTCACAAAGCAGCAATCAAGCTTAGAGCAGAGAGATACTTTGTTTGTACAGATAGAGGGAGCTGCAGCTAACTGTACTAAATCGAATCTGATAAACTACTGCTTGTGACAAAATGAAAAAGAAATGTTCAATTTTCCAGCACTCGGTATGTCACATATTTGCAACCTATATAAAAATGCAAAAGTATATATTGAGCATGTTAAAAGCAATATTGACAGGTTTGCAGATAATAGTGAAATTGGAAGGAAAGAAAATAATAAAGAATAATGTAATCACATTCAGAAGATAAGAAAGCACAAAATAGGAGCAGGGGAGAATATTTGGCATTTTTGCACTAGCTCCACCATTCAATGTGATATTGGCTGATCTATCTCAAAACTATCTTCTTGCACTATCCACACAGCTTCTAAAATTCTTTTTGATTGCTGTTGTTACAATCTTGTGAGAGACTGTTAACAGTTGAAGAGAAATTCAAACATCCCGTGATTACCTAACAGAGCTACGCCACAAGATTTCACATTATGATTTCTATGTTGTTGTATGTAGAAAGACTTAGCAAAGCAAACACTATTAACTTCACACTATAAATAATAGCTACGCATTTCTATTTATTTTCACTCCCACCCAAATGTTCCCCCACACATTCCAGGAATCCTGAAAGTTCATTCATTTTCCTCGGACTAATCCAAAGATACACCGCAGCTTTCCAGAATTTACTTCAGTTTGCCTCAGGCTCCAGCTTTCTCCAGGGTATGAAATTTTAAGAGGATCCTTCCATTACTAAGTGACTGCCAAGCGATCCACCAAAATCTACACAAAACCTTATGGCTGTGGCCTTCTCAGCACAAATTATGCTTCACTGCATTCTCCAAGCTAATTGCTATGGGGGTTACTGAAGATTTCTTCCTCTAGCTCTGAGCAAGGCAAATCCTCCAGCTTCCTTCATCCTTCCCTAAATGCAAAGTCTGAAAACTGACTGACTTTTACCACAAGGTCAACAGCTTCTCACTTTGAAAGCCATTGTAGAATTTTCTATAGCCTTAAACTAGGCAAACCTTCCAGCTGCTTTTTTCTCCCCCTCACAAAATCCAAACTGAACTTGAGCTTCACCCGCATGCTGAACAGTGAGCAATAAAGCTAGCATATTCACTGCTTCAAGTTCAGGCCTTCAGATATGACAATCATCTCCCCCCAATCCAATGAGATGCCGCCCTTTCCATAACAAAACTGCAGTGTTCTGCTTTCTGAATAAACATCCAGACAACCCAAACAAAAATCTTCTACTCCACGGTCCATCTCAATAACAATGTGACATGGGACAGAGCATGGGATCCAAGGGGCTTTGGCCTCGTGGATCCAGAACTGGCTTGCCTGCAGAAGGCAGAGAGTGGTTGTGGATGGGTCTTTTTCTGCATGGAGGTCAGTCACCAGCGGAGTGCCTCAAGGATCTGTTCTAGGACCCTTGCTGTTTGTCATTTTCATAAATGACCTAGATGAGGAAGTGGAGGGATGGGTTAGTAAGTTCGCCGATGACATGAAGGTCGGTGGTGTTGTGGATGGTCTGGAAGGATGTCAGAAGTTGCAGCAGGACATAAATAGGATGCAGGACTGGGCGGAGAAGTGGCAGATGGACTTCAATGCGGATAAATGTGTAGTCGTCCATTTTGGCAGGACCAATGGGATGAATGAGTACACTATCAAGGGCAGGAGTCTTAGCAGTGTTGAAGAGCAGAAGGATCTTCGGGTCCGGGTCCACAGGACTCTTAAATCGGCCTCGCAGGTGGAGGATGTGGTCAAGAAGGCGTATGGTGTACTGGCCTTCATTAATCGAGGGATTGAGTTTAGGATTTGGGAGGTAATGCTGCAACTTTATAAGACCCTTGTCAGGCCTCACTTGGAGTACTGTGCGCAGTTCTGGTTGCCTCACTATAGGAAGGACGTAGAAGCTATTGAAAGGGTACAGAGGAGATTTACAAGGATGTTGCCTGGATTGGGAGGCATGCCTTATGAAGTTAGGTTGAGGGAGCTGGGACTCTTTTCCCTGGAGAGACGAAGGTTGAGAGGCGACCTGATAGAGGTTTATAAAATGTTGAGAGGAATAGATAGGGTGGATTCTCAGAGGCTATTTCCTCGGGTTGAAATGGTCGCTACGAGAGGACACAGATTTAAGGTGTGGGGAGGCAAGTACAGAAGTGATGTTAGGGGTAAGTTTTTCACTCAGAGGGTGGTGAGTGAATGGAATCGGCTGCCGTCAGTGGTGGTGGAGGTGAACTTGCTGGGGTCTTTTAGAAGACTTCTGGATGAGTATATTGGATTTAATAGGATTGGGGGTTATAGATAGGTCTATGGATTGGTAGGTGTTGATGTGATCGGTGCAACTCGAGGGCCGAAGGGCCTGTTTGTGCTGTAGTGTTCTATGTTCTATGTTCTATGCTTTGGGATGTCCTCAAACAGAACTGTAAGTTAATTACTTTACCTTAAAAAATACTTGTTTTGTTCTAAATAATAATTAATATCCTAATGGAGTTTTATGCTTCTTTTTACAGACCCTCTGGTTCTATTACAAGCTTATAGATGACCATTCATTTTTAAAGTTTTGTTCACTATCAACTTTTACAGATGCACCATAGAAAGCATTCTTTCTGATTGTAGCCACAGCTTGGTGTGGCTCCTGTTCTGTCCAAGACTGCAAGAAACTACAAAGGGTCATGAGTGAAGCCCAGTACATCTCTCAAACCAGCTTCCCATCCATTGATTCTGAATACATTTCCGGCTGCCTCAGAAAAACAGTCAACGTAATCAAGGACCTTGGACATACTCTCTTCCACTTTTCTCCATCGGAAAAAAAGGTACAAAACCCTGAGATCACATACCAACCAACTCGAGAATAGCTTCTTCCCTGCTGCCATCAGACTTTTGGACGGACCTGCCTTGCACTAAATTAATCTTTCTCTGCACCCTAGCTATGACTGTAATACTACATTCTGTACTCCTTTCTTTTTCTATGAATGGTATGCTTTGTCTGTGTTGCGTGCAAGAAACAATACTTTTCATGTATACTAGTAGATGTGACAATAATAAATCAAATCAAAATCAAAATCTTTATAGATTAATATCTCTAGGCTTGTTTGATTTGCCTTCCTATTAGCTCATGTTTATTCATATTAGAACAGATGTTGGGCCATAACATGGCTGACTTTCCCTCCACGTTGTCAAATGCTGAGGGTGAAATAACTGAAAGGAAAGTATTTTAGCTTATGGTTAAATTCATTATCCAACTTATCCACTTAAAAATGAAGTTGTATATTTGTAACACATTTTTATTTTATAAACAGTGTGTTTTCTGATGTGATACAATTTCTTAACCAAGATTTTCTATTTATCTTACATGTAACACTTTTATTCCTAAAGCTATATTCCAAAACATGTTAATTATACAACAAATGTTTGCAACACTATTTTGAATATATTCAATGACTGAGCATCTGCAGTCCTCTGGGGTAGAGAATTCCAAAGATGCACCACACTTTGAATTGAGAAATCTGTCCTTATCTCAGTCCTAAATAGGTGATCCTTTATTCTGAGATGTTGACTTCTAATTCCAGTCTACCCTACAGGGCAAGCATGCTTCCAGCATTCACTCTATCAAGCCCCTTAAGAACTTCATATATTTCAATTATATTACCTCTCACTTGTCTGAATTTAAGAGAACGAGTCTCCTCAATCTATCCCCATATGACAATCCACCAATCTTTGGAATCAGCCAAGTGAACCTCCATTGCAATGGTTTCAAATTTACTATCTTCTTCTTTTGGAGAAGGCCAACCCATCCACCAGATTTGTTGACTTTAAATCCCACTAATTTTTCCAGTAGTATTTCTTTCCAAATTTTTTTTTCTAAATTCTAAATTTTTCAAATCACCCTTTGGTTCCACATTTTTTGTTTTTTTCTGTGTTTGTGTGTTTTCATGAATGAAAACAGATACATGTTTAACCTCGCTGCCATTTCCTTAATCCATGCTGAAATGCTCCTGTCTCTCTGCCTTCAAGTGTCTCATTTTTCCTTTTGTCAATCTCTTCTTGTATCCACACTGTTAAAATCATTTACAATCTGCTTTTAGCATGGTTTGCTATCATATTAAATTTTCTTTCTATTAATTTCTTGATTGTTCTTCACTGAGTTCTAAACTTCTTCCAATCCACAAGCTTTCTACTCTTTCTTCAATATTACAGGCCTCCTCATTGAACCTTATACTATATTTAGCATCTCTTGTTTGCCACAGTTATACTATCCATTCTGTGCCATTTTTATTCTATACATAAATCCATATTTGTGGTAAACTCTGCATTGTTTCTGTTTGACATTGTCTATCTACTTTCAATGTTCTTCAATCTAGTTTTCCAATCTACCCAACCAACTTTACCCTCATACCTACATAAGTTACTGTGATCAGATTTAAAAAGCTAGTTTTTAACTGAACTAAATCAGTCTCAAAGTCAACATAAACTTCTAACATATTATGATCGCACTTTCCAAGGTGTTCCAGTTCTGCAAGGTTGTTAACCCTTTATCATTGCCTAATACTCAAACTAAGATAGACTGTTGCTTAGTTCATCCCTTGATATACTTACCAAGGATAACATCTTGTATACATTCCATGAATTCATTGCCCACAGTATTGTAAAATGAGTTCATCCCATTGAAATGAAAATTAAAAATCACTATGATAACTATTTTGCCACTTTTATATATTTGTCCCTAATTTCCTAACTTGTACACCATCGAACTTTGCAACTTCTACTGGAGCCCATCAACTGCCCCCACCAATGTTTCTTGCATGTTTTTGTTTCTCAGTTCCCATCAAACTGATGCTAGATCTGGATTTTTAAGACAAGAATCATTTTTCGCTGCTACCATTACCCCATTATTTATTATCAGAAATATCACTCATTTCCCTTTTCCATTATGTCTATCTGTTGCACCTGATTCCAAACTAATGAACATCACGAAAAGATTGACAAAAATCAGCTTCAGTACAACCAAGCAGTCTAGAAACTAACCATTATGGAACTGAAATAAAAACAGAAAGTGCTGGAAATACTCTGTGTATCTGGCAGGCAGGCAGCATCTGTGGAGGGAAACCAAGTTACCATTTCCATTTGATTCTTCAGAATAGAACTGAATGGGATCCAACAAGACACAAAATGCATCCAACATCCCTTTAAATTGTGTTTTTGTCGTATCCTTCATGGTTCTGGCATGTGGATGGCATGGTGGCACAGTGGTTAGTACTGCTGCCTCACAACACCAGGGACCTGGGTTTGATTCCCAATCTTGGGCCATTGCCTGTGTGAGTTTGCACATTCTCCCCATGTCTTTGTGGGTTTCCTCCCACAGTCCATAGTTGGTTAGGTGCATTGGCCATGCTACATTCTCCCTCAGTGTACCCAAACAGGTGCTAGAATGTGGCGAATAGGAGATTTTCATAGTAACTTCATTGCAGCTTGAATGTGATTCTAATAAATAACCTAAAAATATGTTTTGCTGGGTATATAGATAGGGACTGATAAATCAGATGTTTCTCAAAATCAGTTTCTCGCTGTGATCCCCATTTAGGTGAAGAATCCTTATTAACATATTTTAATGAGGTCAGCATTTCTTTCAGACAGCCTTCAAGGATTTGAATAAATGCATGAACACATATGACATTGGGAGATTGTAGACCAGTGAGCTGCCAAATGTGTTATCCATACAACCATTTTTAACCCAGAACATGGGCAAGCATATTTGCATTTCTCACCCAATCCCTCAGACAACTTATCTCACTGAAACAGATTTCTAAGGGTACGATTTTACAACCCTAGCTAGATTCTTGTCATGTTACAACCATAAGGTGGAAAAATTCCCTCCCCTTCAAGTACTTCTTGATGTTCCATTTCATAGCCTGACTTGAGAACAAAGAAGAAAAACAAACTGTATAATTTAGAAGTGTTCTCTTCAGGTGCCAATGCAAATCAAATGAGAAGCCAGTTTATATATAAAATGTTAATAAGTTGCTGTGAAGTACTCGCGTGTTTAGTTTTGATATAACATGTTCTTACCATATGCTTCATAGAGCGGTAGCTTAAAAACTACAGTCAACATCACAGCATGAGTGCTGTGCCAAAAGTGACTCATTTGACCCCAGCAAAATATACCTTATTTAAATATCATGGCCAAGTAGCCAATGGCCGAAGCAACTCAGCCCCCAAAAATTGAAGACTTTAAATTAGCACAGTCGCACAGTGGTTAGCACTGCTATTTCACAGCACCAGGGACTCGGATTCGATTCCCAGCTTGGGCCACTGTCCGTGTGGAGTTTGCACATTCTCCCTGTGTCTGCATGGGTTTCCTCACACATTCTGAAAGATGTGCTGATTCGTTGCATTGACCCAAACAGGTGCCAGACAGTGGTGACTAGGGGAATTTCACAGTGCATTGCAGTGTTAATGTAAACCTTACTTGTGACTAATAAATAAACTTTACTGTAGCTAAGCCTCTACTACAAGCAAGGACTGATGGAATGCGGACAAGGTTATCACAGGTCAAAAGCCAACAAAGATCAGCCCAGGCTAGTCTTGCATATTGAACAGAGGTGCTCAACCTTAACAATGAGAGAGCCATGATGACTTGAAACCCATTAAGAGGTATTCAACCAGAAGAATAGGCAGTCAGACTCCCTTCAAATATGAAAGGCACATATGACCTTTCATATTTGAAACGTGATATGTACATCCAGGGCACTGAAGAAATGGTCACCTAGGATGACTTGGCCTAAACTCATTGGGTGCTGTGATCCTTGCCCTGTGACCCCCTTGGCTGAAAGTCAGAGAACATTCCAGAAGGGGGCTGAAGATAGACATCTGGAGATGACCCCAGTGAAGACTACTGCGACCCATTATGATAGAAGAGGACATGCAAGATCCACATTTGTGCCAAGAAGGCCCTGAGTTCACCTATCAATGTGAGCACAATGAATTAAATCCAACAGCCTGGTTAACTTCACCATAATGGGTAGCATATGATTTACAGGCCGTCATTCTAGTTAGGAGAAAAGTTAACTTAATTTGTATAAGAGGTGCTTCTTTAGCTTGCAAGCGTTTTAGTAAAACTAAGCTTGAATTGCAGTCCTTAGTTTGTCTCTGTTATGACTCAGGTCAGAAACTTTTATTTGGAAAATTGAAAATCCTCACTTCTCAGCCTTGTAGCTTCTAGCAGTCCTTTGGATACACTCAGAACAATTTGAAGTCAGAACATCTTCCCAGAACACCAAGGAGAGACTGTGGTCAAGACACCAACAGCAGATGTTCTACTCCTGAAAGACAAGAGGTCTTGTTTTGAGCTAACCAGCAGAATTTCCAAAACCTGGGAGAGAAAGAAACAATTCTTTTCAGTTTGATGTTCCTTCTAAAACTAAAATGCCAGCCAAAACAGAAAATGAAAGCTTGAATTCACAATGAAGAAAACAAAAGTCCAAAACACATGATCTACCATCTATCTTCCTCCTAACAATGCAAAGTCATAAACCATCCCAGAGTAAACACAAAGAAACCCCATTTAAACCACTGAAGGAGCAATAAAATGACTTTTAGCAACCAGCCTAGTGGCAATGAAACCAAAACCTCATATAGTTGTTGCAAGAGCACTTAGGTAAAGGTGTTTTTCAGTAATTAACTGATCGAAGTGCCTGTATAGAATTCTTCACAGGCTAAAATATCATCTGTAACTTGGAGCTCATTTTGAGTACCTGATAGAAGTAGGAGGGGAGTAAATATCAACTGACCATCATGTTTGCTCTCCTGTGGGAAGTGACAATCTTTAACATTGTTCACATAGTCAGAGGTCCAGATCAAGTTCGAGACTCAAAGCACCTAGGCTTGTCCTAGCAGTCTGGCAATTACTCTGTCAATTTGGCATATCTGTCCACTGGCAGATACCCAGCTGTGGCTGCGTCTCTTCTGTGTCTCTTCATAGTCATGGTACTAAAACTTAATTGTTATTGTGTGTCATAATTATTTTATTTTACTGAAGGCTCCTTTTATGGATAAAGGTATTCTGCCGCTATTACTGTGATAGAACCATAATCAATTACTAAAGTCATTTGCTATTTCCCTCAGATTTTTAAAAAATATATGTCATTGCTTTTGGTACAGCTTAAATATATGAGCTAAACTCACCTTTAGTTCAAACCAGATACATTTATTTACATGAAAGCTGGAAAGTAAATATTAAAATAAATTCTGTATGGGATGTTAAATAATAAATGAAAAATATCCTTGTTGATAGGAAAATTATGGTAAAAGGCAGTAATGACTCTGAGTAAAATACTTTCCTCGGGCAAATTATATACAGTTTTTCAAACAAACAATGTTCAGAGTAAACAATTCTGAACAGGTAAGACTGTTAGCATTCCTTGCAAAATAATTTATAAGGTCAATTACATATCTAAATATATTTGAGCATAATAGTCCTTTATGGTAAAATATCAACTTTCTAAATTTAGCAAGTTGAATCCAAATATGTTGCAAGAGAATTTAAAATAGTTGCTCAGTTGTGTTGAACCTGAGTATTGAAATTTTTTGTCTACTCATCAGGACAATCGCAAGAAAACGTCTTAATGTCTTGAACAATCAGCATCAAGCTTCCTAGTTTAAATTTTGAAACAATGCATGGCAGTTAACTGTTAGTTATCATTAACAGGTGCATTCTCCATGGTTATGACTCTACCAATTAGAGTCTACTTGCCAATCAATTGCCACGGTCTTCTCATACATTACGAAGTTGTTACTTGCCCTGACATTGATATACTTGAGATTGCTCTGATGAGTGCAAGATGGAAAACTTCAACAAGATTTTTCAGCTAACACTCAAGAATTTGAAATTGTTGATGAAAAGAATAAAGAGAATACAATGCACAAACTAAAGGGTTCATAAGCAGGATAAGATGAGTGTTGTAATGCTAAAGTAAAAAAAAACAAAAAGTGCTGTCCACCTTCATCAGGTCAGACAGCACCTGCAGAACGTCAAACAAAGTCAGTGGGTTAAATATTCCAGTGATCACTTCCAGATTCCTTTTCGGGAATCTGGAAGTGGCCATGGCAGGATATCAGATGCGATCCTCTGAGAAAATGCTAATTAAGAAGCTGGAACCATCTAGGGATGGCAGCTGGGCTCCAGCACTAAAAGGTCCATTCAACATGCCCTGTGGGTAGGACTGCCAGCCAGTGAACTTGGGGCTGTCGACTGCTTTTGAGCTGTATATTCATAAAGAATACCAATTTTTTCTGAATCCATCCACTGATTCAATATATGTAATATTAGTTTCCTGATAATGGCTGAGTATCCTCTAATTCATATAACCTTTTCAGAATAGGTAAACCAATCTCCACGCCTGTCATAGGAGCACAGGAATTAGGAGCAGAAGTAGGCAAATTCAGCCCTTCAAGCCTATTCCACCTTTCAAAAATATCATGACTGATCTCTCACGGTCTCAAATCTACCTCCCACCTGTTCCCCATATCCCCTTATCCCCTCCATTTATTAGAAGTCTATCTGCCTCATTCTTGAAACCATTCAACGATTCAGAGTCCACCAAGCTATGGGGCAACGAGTTCCACAAATTCACCAACTTCTGCCAGAATTAGTTCCTCCTCATCCCAGTTTTAAAACTACTTCCTGTCAACCTAGACCTGTGACTTCTAGTTCTAGATTGCCCCTTAAAAGCGAACATTTGGTCTACATTTATTTTACTGATTCATTTTAAAATTTTACATACCTTATCAGATCCCCTCACGTCCTTCTAAACTCCAGCGAATACAAGCCCAAACTGTTAAATCTCTCCTCATAAGTCAACCCCTTCATCCCTGGAATCAACCTGGTCGATCTGTCATTCTGTTAATGCCATTCTGAGGCTGTAGACAGCAATCATTTGGGATGACCATCTTTGCGAATCTTCCCATCATTCAATGAAGGAAGCATTTAGGCTTCATACTTTATATTGTCCCACAGACACGTAAATGGGAATCAGTGCCAAAGAAGGGAGAAAGTGAAGAAGAAAGAGAATCATTCTCCGTCCCCCATACCAACCACTTCCCCCCACTGCACCCCAGTCACAGCAACACTGCTGTAGCAATACAAATTGATGCAATTCAGTGTGCAATAGCACCGCTCCGTTACAGATTTGTTGAACATTAATCATGTATTGTAGGTCTCCTGTAAATTTGTCTCACCTACACTCTTCAAAGAATCAGTGTACGTCACTATTAAAATGTCTTGAGCATTGTGAACTTTCTTTACTTGTGTGTTCGCTATGAAGTAAACATGCCACAGAAAGTTAACTCAAATTGTTTCAGCTAACAACATAATAAGTGTTTATTGCTCCCAGTCAACATCTTGGGCATGATAAAGAACTAGCACAACCATGGAATTCATTCCCCTAAGTTCTAAATATTGTCAGAGATTTTAAAAATGATCAAATGTTAAACATCAAGGGCTGCACAATTGTCAGAATTTTCCATCATTATTGCACTAAGACTGGCAGCAATGTCAGGAGTTTGGATATCTGCAGTTCATAGAATCCCTACAATGCTGAAAGAGGCCATTCAGCCTGTGGAGCTTGCATCGACCGCAATCCCACCCAGACCCGTAACCCACATATTTACCCCATTAATCTCCCTGACACTAAGGGGCAATTTACCATCACCAACCTGAACATCTTTCAAGTGTGGGAGAAAACGGAAGCACCCGGAGGAAACCCATAGAGACACGGGGATAATGTGCAAACTCCACACAGACAATTACCTGAGACCGGAGTTGAACCTGGATCCCTGTGAGGCAGCAGTGCTAACCACTGAAATCTAGAATTGTCAATGATTCCCATTCCTTCAGAGGACATGCTGTTGAGCTCCCCTCTGGAGCGCAATCCGTGAATTGACACTGATTAATTTTTTTACACACTATTTAGGGTTTTTATTTACCCGGCCTGCAAGTCAGTCAGAAAATCAGGGAGAACCCATAATTTAGAGTCGTGACACCACAGCATGTCAGTTACATCGCCAATCATTTTTCCACGAGGAGGTGAGTCTCATTGATGGAATGGATCTTCAATCTGGTTGAGGATGCTGCTGGTAAAAGCAGCAGGAATACCTGTGCAACGGGTGTAGGGGATGGGTGTTGCTTTTTGGGTGGTGAAAAGGGGTTGCTCAATTGGAGGGCAGAGGAGCTTAAACCAGGGGTGGGTGGGATTTGCTGGTGAGAAGTGCGGACGGGGGGAAGGAGGTGTCTGTAGGGGTCAGGGGACTCATACATGAGATGGGTTGGGGGTAGGACAATGCTGATCGGCAGTTCGGCTGGTCCCAGAGGGGTGGTAGTGTGCGTGATGTGATGGCAATGGGGGAAGGGGGTGTGCTAGAGGCCTTGGAGAACAGGGATGGAAGAAAGCACAAGTTTTGGCAGGGATTTCTGGGACGCTGAAGTGTTTGGGGAGATTAAGAATGCAAGGCAAAGTCTGTATGATGGCCAGTGTTATTCCTTAGCCAGTAACAAAATTCTGGAGTGATTCAGTTGAATTGAACAGTGTCCATTTGCAGTATCCTTCAGTAATAACAACCTCCGTTTATTTACCACGATGAAATATCTTCCAATGCTTCGTGAAATAAATAACTGAGAGATAGTCAAAGGAACAGGAGATTTGATAGAAAACAGCAGGAAAAAAATGTAGTAAATGGCTAATTTGTGGGCCAGCTTCCCCAGGGAGACTACTGAAATTTATTTATAGCTGATCTCCATTGCTGAAAGCCTAATCAACATTTTGTTAACCAATAACTTAACTTTTCAAACACCCTATTCATCAACCTCCCAAGTTCCACCTTACATAAATTATAACATGTATCAAACTTTATCTATACCCCATCCCGCACTATGTTGCCCATATATAACCTCTACCATATCTGCTCATGTGGAATTGGAAACTCTTATCCTCATTTACAAATCTCCCATTGACCCCATCCAATCTTACCACATCAACTTTCTTTTGTCCCAAATCCTCATTTGAACTGTTGGTCTGTCGACTGAGGTTAGCAAGGCATTCTCCTTCACACTGTTCTTCATGTGGTGGTCAAGGTTTTGATCTTTCCTAAATCTCTTTAACCATAAGACGATAAGACATTGGAGCAGGAGTAGGCAATTTTTCCCATTGAGCCTGCTCTACCAAGGGGCTTTCCCTTGTGTGCTTAATCTCCCCAAACTCTTCAACATCCTAGGAACCACCCGCCAAACCTTATGCTTTCTTCCACCCCTGTTCTCCAAGGCCTCTAGCCCACCTCCTCCTCCTATTGCCATCATGCCAGTTGACTCATTCAAATACATAGATATCTCACAGGCATGGTACATTGGTATACATTGGGCCCGATTTTACCATTGTGTTGCACCCATTTTTGGGCACAAAAACATGGTAAAGTTGGGTGTGAGACCATTAATGTGGTCTGCGCCCATGTCTGCGCAGATAGCCACTTTACTGAGACCGTGAACTGATTCACACCCGAAATGGGCACAACGGCGATTTGCATGCATTTAAATTGAATTAATTAACTGCCCACCCAACTTTATCCGTATTTCCCCCTTTCCCATGGCATTCGCCGATCTCGAATCCCGCCGAAATGGACATGTTGAATAAAAGTCTGAATCAGCTGCTCCAGCTGCTGAAGAGTGAGTTCAGTGTTTCCAACGGCTCCCTGACTCAGATTTCCAAAGAGTTCCACAGATTCATCACTCTCTGGCTGAAGAAATTCCTCCTCATCTCTGTTTCAAAGTCCCTTTAGCCTGAGGTTGTGCCCTCTGGTTCTAGTTTTTGCCACTAATGGAAACATCAAAAGAACAAAAGAAAACAAAAAAGAACAAAAGAACAAAATCAGCCCGGGAAACCGGCCCTTCGGCCCAATGAACCTGCGCCACCACCTCAACACCACCAGTCCACCTCTTTACCCACGACCCCTGTCTAATGTTTTATGGCCATCCAGATTGAGGGAAACTGATTTAGGGACTATTTATTCCTGCCAATCAGCCTAACAGCACATCTTTGGGGTGTGGGAGGAAACCGGAGCACCCGGAGAAAACCCACACAAGCACGGGGAGAATGCGCAAACTCCCACAGACACCGGCCCAAATCCATGTGTCTGCAGAGCAATCAGCGATAGTCACTGAGCTGTCGTCTTGCCCAGTATCTTGTCCAGTTTAGGCACACACTAACGACATGAAGCACTAGGCCAATCTCGAACAACCAAGAGCAGCCCCAGTACGACCCATCGTGTGTATGCCCCTCGTTGGACACGAGATGGACCAACTTAAAACCTGTGAATGAAAAGAGAAAAAACATTATTATCATACTATACCCATTTACATTACCAGGGACGCCCCAATGCTAATGACCCTTATTTAAAAGGATCTCCTATATCCACCCATCTCCAACTCAGTCATGTGCCTGTCTAAGTTACTCTTAAAGGACTCTAGCGTGTTTGCCTCCACCACCTTACTTGTCAGAACATTCCATACCCCTACTACCCTCTCCACATCCACGCTATTCAGGCCGTGCAGTATGTTGTAAGTTTTAACAAGCTCCCCGCTCATCCTTCTAAACTCCAACAAGTACAGACCCAGAGTCCTCAACCATTCCTCATACGACAAGCTCTTCATTCCAGGGATCATTCTTGTGAACCTTTTCTGGACCCTTTCCAAGGCCAGCACATCCTTCCTTAGATACGGGACCCAAAACTGCTCACAATACTCAAATGGGGTCTGACCAGAGCCCTAAACAGTCTCAGTATTTTAGCCCTCTCGATGTGAATGCTAATATTGCATTTGCCTTTCTAACTGCCGACTGAGCCTGCACGTTAACCTTAAGAGAATCTTGAACAATGATCCCAAGTCCCTTTGTGTTTCTGATTTCCTAAACATTTTCCCATTTAGGAAATAGTCTATGCCTCCATTCCTCCTGGGATAACCTCACAATTTTCCACATTGTATTCCATCTGCCATTTCTTTGACCACTCTCCGAGCCTGTCCAGGTTCATCTGCACCACCCCCCACCCCACCCCACTTCCTCCAATACTACCAGTCCTCTATATATCTTTGTATCATCTGCAAACTTAGCAACAGTATCTTCAGTTCCTTCCTCCAAATCGTTAATGTATATCATGAAAAGTCATGGTCCCGGCACTGACCACTGAGGCATACCGCTAGTCATTAGCTGCCATCCTGAAAAAGATCCCTTCCTACCCACTCTCTGCCTTCTGCCAGTCAGTCAATCCTCTATCCATGCCACAATCTTACCCTTAACACCACGGGCACTTATTTAACATTCTCCTATGCGGCACTTTGTAAAAGGCCTTTTGGAAATTGAAATAAATCATGTCCACTGGTTCTCTTTTATCTAACTTCCTTCTTACCTCTTCAAAGAACTCTAACAGATTTGTTAGACATGAAGTTCCCTTGATAAAGCCGTGCTGACTCAGTCCTACTTTATCATACACTTCCAAGTACCCTGCAATCTCACCTTTCATAATGGACTCTAAAATCTTGCCAATGACCGAAGTCAGGCTAACTGGCCTATAATTTCCCTTATGCTGCCTCCCTCCCTTCTTAAACAGTAATGTTACATTAGCTACTTTCAGTCCTCTGGTACCCTTCCTGCCTCCAGTGATTCCTGAAAGATTACTCCCAATGCCTCCACAATTTCCTCAGCTATCTCTTTCAGAAACCTGGGGTGTAGTCCATCTGGGCCAGGTGATTTATCCACTTTCAGACTTTCAATTTCCCCAGAGCCTTCTCCTTACTGATGGCCACTACACTCATCTGTGTTCCCTGATCCTCCTGGAGTTCTGGCATCCCACTGGTATCTTCCACCGTGAAGACTGATACAAAGTAACCATTCAGCTCCTCTGCCATTGCTTTGTTCCCTATTATTACTTCTCCAACCTCATTTTCCAACAGTCCATTGGCTATTTTTGCTTCTCCCTTATCTTTTATATATTAAAAAAAACTCTTCCTATCTTCTTTATATTACTAGCTAGCATACAGTCAATTTTCATCTTCTCTCTGCAGCTCCACCCCCCCTCCCCGGCCCCCCGCCAACCATTCCTTATTGCTTTTTTAGTTGTCCTCTACTCGCTTTTAAAGGCTTCCCAATCTTCTGGCTTCCCACTAATCCTCACCATTTTGTACTTTTTTCCTTTTGCTTTTATGCTGCCCTTGGCTTCTCTCATCAGCTATGGATGACTCATAAGAACATAAGAACATAAGAAATAGGAGCAGGAGCAGGCCATCTAGCCCTTCGAGCCTGCCCCACCATTCAATAAGATCATGGTTGATCTGAAGTGGATCAGTTCCACTTTCCCACTTTCTCCCCATAACCCTTAATTCCCTTGTCTATCAAAAACCTATCTACCCGTGACTTAAATACGTTTAGCCAGGTAGCCTCCACCACTTCAACGGGCAGAGAATTCCAGAGATTCACCACCCTTTGAGTGAAGGAGCTCCTTCTCAACTCTGATCTAAACTGCCCCCCCTCCATCCCCGGCTTATCTTGAGGCTGTGTCCTCATCCTTCCTTTAACATGTTTCTTCCTCTTCAGGATGAATTTTTGTTGTGCCTCCCGAATAACTCTCTAAAACTCCTGCCATTGCTGTTCCACTGTCTTTCCTGCGAGGCTCCCTTTCCAATCAACCCTGGCCAGCTCCTCCCTCACCTTTATGAAATTGTAATACGGTTACACCTGATTCCAGCTTCTTCCTCTCAAGCTGCAGGCTAAATTCTATCACTGCTCCCTTAGGGTTCCTTAAGTTCCCTCATCAAGTTTGCCTCAGTACACACAACCAAATGCTGAATTCATAGAATCATAGAATCTCTACAGTGCAGAAACAGGCCACTCGACCCATCGAGCCTGCACCAACAATCCCACCCAAGCCCTATTCTCATAAACCCATGTTTTTACCTGCAAATGTCCTTGACACTAAGGGCCAATTGAGCATGGCCAATCAACTTAACCTGCACAGCTTTGGAGAGTGGGAGGAAACCAAAGCACCCGGAGGAAATTGGCACAGACACAGGGAGAATGTGCAAACTCCACACAGATAGTTACCTGAGGCCGAAATTGAACCTGGGTCCCTGGTGCTGTGAGGCAGCTAACCACTGTGCTGCCCCATATCATTATTATGTTGACTATTTGAAGCAAAACTTCGAAATATACATTGCCTGTTAAATGATGATTGAATTATGTTGATTTTAGTTTGTTGCGGTGAAAGTTTTAAAAAGTCCTGCAGTTTTGCCTCCATTGGCATTGTAAGGCTTCCTTCCTTATAAAAGTAATTGGTCTCAACATCACAACACCATCCCTAGATGTCCTGACATGCTGCGGATGGGCCTCCTCTGTAAACCGCTGCAGTGTGAGAGGGTCTGTCAAAATAACCTTGGAGACTGGCTACAATATATCTTGTAGAATGCATGCAAGGTAGCCACATTTTGCTTCAGGGGGTGGATATTGAGTCCAGTGATAGAGGAGCCAATTCAGAAGACTGTTCTGTTTGAATGGTGTTGAGGTTTCCACGTATTTCTGTACCTACAACCATCTAATAATATTCCATCACACGCCTCAATTAGCTTTTTAGTTGATGAAGAGGCTTTGAGGGATCAAGGGTGTAGATTCTGGAAATAATAAGACAAAATGACTAACATGCATTACTTGTTCCCTAGTAGTCATATTAGTCCTTTATGAGCTTGTGGTCCTGATAGTAGTGTTAGTTGAATTTAAATGTTTAAATATTGGTCTTGTGCCTATGGAATGTTCTATGTACCCTTCTATAATATTCATCTAAGACTAGGCAGAACATATTGTCCATTTTTATTGTGGCCTAACCAATGTCCCTCAAATGGAGAGCAGGCAGATGCAAAAAAATACCTACTTTCTTTAACTTATGCTGGTGGTTGGGAGTCAGGAGTGCTCCCACCAACTCCAGAGCACCTCTGATTTCTGCTCATTTATATACTCATGCCTCCAACTTAGCTGAATCATTATCATTTACATACTTTTGTTGTAATCAGAGCGGAACGGTCCTCTTTCCTGCCTGTCAAGCCTCATTTCTTTAGTGAGATTTTGCGCTGATGCTAGTTGTCATTATGGAATCGATTATCAGTTCACCAAATGTCTTTGACAGCATTCACATACTGTTATTAATGGTTTGCAAAGTCACCATTTCATGTGTATCAACAAATAACCTGTGGCATAATGGACGGAAAATCCTTGCCGTAATAGCAATAGCATGTTATACATTTATCCTTTTATGACCTTATTTAACTTCAGAACTTACACTTAGGGATGTGCATAAAACCTACTGGACCACTATTGAAAATAAATGGAGAGAAGCTGAGAAACTTCTTTGAAATGGGCTTTATGGAAGTCTGAAGTGCCTACAAAATTGACTTGAACGTATTGGCGCCACACTTACCATATCATTATTGTACGATTGACCAAGAAAGGTCACTTTTTAAAATATAGTTGTGGAAAGTTTTAAAATTTAAGTTTATCTTTTAGTGTCACAAGTTGGCTTACATTAACCCTGCACTGAAGTTATTGTGAAAGTAACGTTGAAAAAATTTCCAAAGTAAATTTGATAGAGATGGAAAAATTAATGACTCCTATATGTCCTTGAAGTTGGTTGTTAGTTTGTGAAAACATGCCATTTCGAGGGAAGAATTAGAATTTATTTCTTTTAAAAAGTTACTTCCATTGAAAGGGCACTTCAATAGTTCTGAACGTTCTTTAATCTTTGAAGTTTATTGTTTTATTAGAAAGGGTAACGTAATTTCCTGAGGGAGGAAGAAAATTCTCAACAACAGCTTAATTAATCTGAAGTAAAATTTAAATGATGTCCCTTGCTAAAAGTATAAGGCTGATTCCATAATGCTCTGTTCACAAGAACTCACTTTGCTGAATCAGCCAAGCAAGGCTCAATGCCAATATTGCAAGGCGATGAATCCAGCATTCCAAACATTTTTACTGATCTTGGAAGCCATGCCCAGAGCATATTTGGCCCTCATTAAATCTCTTAATTATAGTCAATCCTATGCACATTGTTCCCATAATGAATCCCATGATTCTGTTGTCCTCCTTCCTCCAGTTGTGATGCTTTACCACTTGAAACTGGTGCTGCTGTGTTTGACTGTTTTGGCTCTAACAGCAGCAGTTCTTAAATTTACGAGTGACTACTTACAATTACAGCAACTTGCATTTATATGATGCCCTTGACAATAGCAAAATGTCCCATTATCAAACAAAAGTAGATAGGTTGGTAAATAAGGCATGTGGCATGCTTGTCTTTATTGGTTGGGACATTAAGTACAAGTCAAGATATCATATTGCAGCTTTATAAAACTTAGGCTAGGCTGCTTTTAGAGTACTGAATTAAATTCTGCCACCACATTACAAGAAGGATTTGGATGCTTTGGAGAGGGTGCAGAAAAGATTTACCAAGATGCTGTCTGGATTAGAGAGTATAAGCTATAAGGAGAGGCTGAACAAACTAGACTTGTTTTCTCTGGAGTGGCAGAGGCTGAGGGGAGACCTGATAGAAGTCTATAAAAGTTATGAGAGGCATTGATAAGATTGACAGAATTTTTTTCCCCAGAGTTGAAATATCCAGTACTAGGGGGTTTGCACTCAAGGTGAGGGGGTGGGGGGGGGGTGGAGTTCACAGGAGAGCAAATTTTTTACACAGAGAGTGGTATGTGCTGCCGGGGTGGTGATGCAGGCAGATATGACAGGGAGGTTTAATGGGCTTTTTGATAAACACATGAATATGCAAGGAATAGAGCGATATGGACAAGGGGCAGGCAGAAGGGACTAGTTTAATTTGGCAGCATATACAGCAAAACATCATGGGTTGAAAGAGCCTGTCCCTGTGCTGTATTGAAAAAGTTGACAATGATGTTAGGGCAAATGATGGTTGTAGTCCATTGTATTTTACAGTTTTCATAAAATCATAGAATCATAAAATTCCTACAGCGTGGAAGGAGGCCATTCGGTCCATTGAGTTTGAACTGACCACAATCCCATCCAGGGCCTATTCCCGTAATCCTTGATATTTACCATGCTAATCCCCCTGACACTAGGGTTAATTTAACATGGCCAATCAACCTAACCCACACTGTGATTTTCTTTTTGCAATTTTTTGGTGCATTGCTTTCTGATGCTGTTTGCTGCTGTATTCTTTGCGTTGCAACATATCTTTCCTCGTGATCTCTCAGCACAGCACTGATGACGACACTTACTTCTTTCATCCATACTAACTCCATCTGAACCCTCCAAATGGTTGTCACGCAAGGAAAGAGGAGCACAACACTTTTCTTAATTCCAATAATTGGATGTTGGTGAAGAATAAGTCTGAAGCCAGCCTAGTACATTAACATGGGTTTATTAGCAAGACAGTGAAGTAAAGTCACAGGCTTTCCCAGTTCCTCTTTGGCACGGAGGGTGAACTGGTTTATATACTCTTGTGATGATTCCCTAATCCTTCTCCAACTGGGAACAGCTGAGCTTAATCATCGACTTACAGCAAGTATTCTATTGCAGCACAAATTCAACATTAGCATTTTTACCATGTAGGAAGCATAATAAGAATTATTGGACCTCACTAGCAAATATGTAGCTATCGAGATCCCCGATAACAATTCCATGGCATATGTGAATAGGATTTATTTTTGTAGAAGTGGAAACATTGAGGCAGAAGAACGTTAAAGGTTTGTTTAAGTCAGGTGTCTGGTGTTCACTGGGCTTTTTCTTATGACCAAATCTTCAGACCAAGATACAACTGCTTGATGGCGCCAAGTCCTGTGACTTCACCAGCTGAATTCATTCCTGAGACATGGGCATCACTGGCTGGCCAGCATTTATTGCCCATCCTTAATTGCCCTTGCTCAGAGGGCAGTTGAGAGTCAACAACATTGCTTTAGCTCTGGAGTTGCATGTAGGCCAGATCAGGTAAGGACAACAGATTTCCTTCCTTAAAGGACATTAGTGAACCAGTTGTTTTTTTTTTCTGACAATGGCAATGGTCACCAGTAGATTTATAATTCCAGAATTCTTTTATTGAATTAAAAGTCCACCAGCTGCTATGGTGGGATTCGAACTGGGTCCCAAACATTAGCTGAGTTTCTGGATTAATAATCTAACAATAATGTTGCTAGGCCATCAGCTCCCCAAATGTGCAATTAACTCGGAGGTTAACTTCCAGACAAGATCTGCCCAAAGGAACAGTGTTGTGTGCTGCTATAAAGATTACCAGAACTACCACCACTGACACTTCTTGGAATCATAGAATCCCTACAGCGTTTTTACTGGAGGCAGTAAACATGTCCGACAAAGCATTTACCTCAAAACCTGCTGATGCTTCATGTGATGATTTATCCACCCTTGATGTCTACCATTCTGTTTTGAAAGACTAATCTAAATTATCCCCATTTCAGCTTTCTCAACTGCTGAGCTGTGGGGGTCATGGAAAAGACAGGAGAAGACAAAGATAAGCGTTCTTTAACCATTTTGAAACTGTCTTTCTTATTTTCAAAGCTAAATTTTAAGATCAGTATTGCTTTAATACTGGAGTTGAAAAATATGAGCTTTAGTGTCTTGTGGCTCTTTGTGTCTAAGTTATCTATTTTCTTGCCTCCATCACCAATGTATCAGATATGCTTATAAGAAGGAAAGTCTACACAGGGACAGATTTTAATGCACAAGTCAGAATTGAAATGTGTGTGGGAGATCCATCACCAAGTGCTGGAAATGTTCACTTTGCCATATAACATCTGCAGCAAGAGAAACAGAGTTCATGGCTGAAATTTCTGGGCATTCCCGTCAGTGGGGAACGTCCAGCCACGTTAATGGCCATGGCAGAGGATGTGGACATCGGTAAGGGCCGTTGGCAATGGTGGGGTTGCCTCCACCATCACAAAACATGTGAAAAATCCCACCCGGTGTTTCAGGTCAATGTCATTTTATTAGAATAAACAGAAAGAAGAGATGAAATGGTTTGCAAATACATACAGAGACAGGAAAAGGAAGAGGGAGGAAAGAACATGGACATGACTGGAAGGATGATGGTGCAATGAAAAATGTGGATGATAATAAAATAAGTAAAGCATCAGTGGATGACACGAGAAGAGAATTGTAGTAGAACAATTACTGGCATCGCCTGTCTGACTGAACAGAAATCTTACTTTTTATTTGTAGTCATTAAAGTTGAATTCGATAGGCTGTTAACTGTTTAATTGAGAAAAGAGAACCATAGAATCCTTACAGTGCAGAAGAAGGCCATTTAGCCCATCAAGCCTTCACCGACAACAAATCCATCCAGGCCCTATCCCCATGATCACATATATCTACTCTGCTAGTTTTTTCCCCTTTCACTAAGGGGCAATTTAGCATGGCCAGTCAACCTGGCCTGCATATCTTTGGACTGTGGGAGGAAACCGGAGCACCCGGAGGAAACCCACACAGACAAGGGGACAACGTGCAAACTCCACACAGACAGTGACCCAAGGGTGGAGTGAACATGGTTCCCTGGTGCTGTGAAGCAGCAGTGCTAACCACTGTGCACTGTGTCACCCCAACTCTTCAACATTGTATTCGGCTTAATTAAACTGGGTAAGAGACTAAGGACAGAGAGGTCAGAGTTGTAGTCCAGGGGAGGTATAAGATGAAGAATGAACAGAAGCTCAAGCAGCAGGGGTGCACAGTGGTTAGCATTGCTGCCTCACAGCGCCAGGGACATAGGTTCAATTCCGACCTCGGATCACTGTCTGTGTGGAGTTTGAACATTCTCCTCATGTCTGCGTGGGTTTCCTCCAGGTGCTCCGGTTTCCTCCCACATCCAAAGATGTGTGGGTTAGCTTGATTGGCCATGCTTAAATTGCCCCTTACTGTCAGCAGGGTAATTATGTGGTATTTAGTGGCTGCATCATGTGGGCAATGATAGAAATGGTGAAGAATGATCCTTGAATGTAGAGGTTGCTGGGGTGGAGCGGGGGGGGGAGGGGGTGTGCACGAGGGCAATACTGAGAGTGAAGGAAAAAGTACAGCAGTTGGGATTGACATGATCATGGGCCCATGAAGTAGAATGAAGGGGAATTCCTGTTTCAGGAAAAATAAAATCAAGTTAGAAGCATTTGTCTGGAAGGTGGCATCACTGGGACAAATACTTATTTGTATATTTTATTTATAACATATATATTAATTTATAATATATATATTCATTCACAGGATGTGGGCTTCTCTGGTCAGGCCAGCATTCATTGCCACCCTAAATTGCCCTTGAGAAGGAGGCAGTGAGCTGCTATCTTGAACCACTGCAGTCCATATCGTGTAGGTACACCCATATTGCTGTTAGGAAGGGAGTTCTAGGATTAACGATGATAGAGTTTCAAGTCAGCACTATTTGTTGCTTGGAGAGGAACCTGTAGATGGTTTATTCTGTATATGAGAAAGAGAGGGGGTGTCATAGAAACCATAGGTATTTACAGTACAGAAGTTGTCCACTCAACTCATTACTGAATTCAAAAGGCTCAGTACTCCCCAGTCTCATTATTTTTGTGATCTCGGGGCTATTTTCTTATGAAACAAAGTCAGTCTACACATGGCTCTTCAGAATATATAGGAAGCTATCTTTCAAGTACCTCCCAGCAGAGACATGGAAAACAACAAATATCAAGCAAGTAGAAGCTCCAATGAAGGGTCATCCAGATTCGAAACATTGCCCGGAATTTTACTAGCCCACCCACCACAGAAAGGTTCATCGCCCTCAAGTGGGATTTTCTGGTTTCCAGAAGACCGAGCCCATAAAATCCCGTCCACTGTCTCTATTCTCTCTCCACAGATGCTGTCAGACCTACTGAGATTTCCAGCTATTTTTTGCTCATGTCAGAAGATAAATCTACCTGTATAGGATGGTTTGGAAGAGCGCATTAGAGCAAATCATGTAAAAGCTCTTTCTGACACCAGTCAAGGTTCGTAGAGCAGGCAGGCTTAAAAGCTGGGTAACCATTTATGATTGCACTGGCTAAAGTTGACGCAAATCACTGCACCAGTCAAATACTTGGAATGAAATACGGGAAAGAAAATTCCACTTGTCTGGTATTGGTGCAGGGCTCATTCATTCTCTCAGTGTAACCTCTCTGCAAGATTGTTGGAAAGCTGGAGGAACACTCCTCTGGGGCTTCCACTGAAGTTTCAGCAGGAGATTTGAAACGGCCATGAAATTTTTTGAGCTAATTTACAGACCGACGAGTGATCATTGTTGTGAGTTTATCAGTATATCTCGAGTATGTACATTTACTGCATCTTGTGGTGTGATAACTATGTGCATAAAACCATCTGGCCATGAATAGAAAGTGAGAGGGGACCTAACTTTGACACATAAATGTCTAGCATGCATCATAAGTACAGCGTGAGACTGCACACAACTTTCAACAGATCTCTGCTGCAATTAAGCAAAGAGTATTAAGCACACAGTGGCCCAAATCAAGTGTAATCCAGATTTTAGTTCAGTTTAATGTGCTTGTGCTATTTAACAAAATCTTGGCAGTGATCATTAAGAGAGACAATCTGGCACCTTGTGAAGCTGCATCTGTGACGACTTGTTCCTCTAGTTAATGCTCAACACAGACCGCAGTGAACCCGAGCAAAATCGGGAACAAAATAAGATTGGACACCGAGGTACAAAGGCCAGAGTACAAACACAAAAGGGTGAAAGCTGTAAGGCTTGGCACGAAATACCAACATAGAAAGAAAAATATTGGCATCAGGCTGTGAGATGGCATTACGCACAGAACCCATTTACAATCTCATAGCAAACATGATTTTAAGTGTGCCAAGTCCTAAACAAACCACTGATACTGCTTTTCTCATTTAATAATTGGCGTCAAACATGCTGCAAAGACCTATGCACGATCGCACAGTTGATTCTACTGATTTATTTCAAATTTACATTTATTCCTTCACTTGTAAATTTTACATGGAACAATTGTGTTCACTTACATAGAAGAGTACTGAAAAATTTAAAGTGTGGACTTTATTCAGTAAGCTGTTTTCTCTAAAAAATAAAATAAGTTATTTGAACAGTATTTCTTCATGGTGTTTCTCACTATATCATTTAAAATTAATATTTTATTATTTAAGTAAAACATAACAACAGAAGGTTCCAAAGATATTTGCCTAATATCTCCAGAGACATCATCGTGGTTCATTGTTTCTATGGCAACAGCCACAGACAGGCACCCAAAACCATTTGCGAATTAACACATGCTGTACTACAGGGAAAGGTGGTTAACCAAAATATAAATGAACCATTAAGTGGTGTTGGGCTGAATAACTCAAAGTGACTTGGCTTAATGCTTGTCAGCATGTTTTAACACATTAAGTGAATGATGTGATGAGGTCCTTAATGCTTGAAAGGTTAGAGCGAACACGAGGGACGGTTAAAGGAGCACCAGAAACTAATGGATAACCAAAATATAGAGAAAGTGAATCAATAAACAGAACAAGAATGCTCATTTAATGGCTGCCATTGGAGTAATGTAAATTCCTGCATAGAGCGCATTCTTAAATTAGGTGAGAGAATAAAGAGGCAAGAAAATGTTAGCCATAGTGACAAGATGGGAAAATATGTTGCATGAAAAGATAATCTTAAAACCTGCAATTACAGGCAAATGGTGAAAGAACAAACAGGAGCAAAAACTACCTGCCTGAAAGAAAAAAATACCGATTGCGGACTCATCTCTCAATGAATATCAACAGGGACCCAGGTTCAATTCTGGTCTCAGGTCATTGTCTGTGTGGAGTTTGCACATTCTCCCCATGTCTGTGTGGTTTTTCTCTGGATTTCCTCCCACAGTCGAAAAATGTGCAGGTTAGGTGAATTGGCCGTGCTAAAATTTTCCCTCAGTGTACCCGAATAGGCGCCAGAGTGTGGCGACTCGGGGATTTTCACAGTAACTTCATTGCAGTGTTAATGTAAGCCTATTTGTGATTAACAAATACACTTTACTTTAAACTTTACTTTACAGCCTGCCATGTTCCTCAGCCTAACATTGCCATCAAGCCATGTGATGAACTCTGGTTCACCAGAAGAGCATGCAGGGAGCAAGGTAACTAAAAATGTGTGCAAAACTGCGGAAATAGTTTGGTGTAGATGGAGCGAAGTGATCCCACAACCAATGAATCATATCAAAACTCTGCAGCATCCCTCCAGTGCAGAAGGAGGCCATTCAGCCCATTAAGTCTGCACCGACCACAATCCCTGTTCAAGGAAGCTATTGCGGACACATTCTATGAAGAAGGGAGGCTCGATGAATGTTCCCATCCTCAATGATGATATAACCCAGTACATAAGTGCAAAAGATAAAATTGAAGCATTTACAACCATTCTCAGCCAGAGGTTCTAATCAAATGATCCATCTTGACCATTTCCTGAGGTCCCCACCATCGTAGAAGCCACTCTTGAATTCAGTTTATTCACTCAAAGTCAATAAATGGGTTGAGTGTACAGTATACAGAAAATGCCTCAGATCCTGACAATATCTTATTTATCGTGTTGAAGATTGACACTCCAGCCAAGCTATCCCAACATAACACTGGAAGCTACCCGACACAAAGTGAGAAAGTAGCTAGGTGTGCCCTGTACGTAAAATGCAGGACAAATCCAGTCCTGCTAATTACAGCCCAGTCAGCCTAATCTCAGTCGACAGCAAAGTGATGGAAGGGGTTGTCAACAAGGCTGTCAAGCAGCACTTACACAGCAATAACTGATGCTCAGTTTGCCTTCCACCCAGATTGTTCAACATCAGACCAATTACTAGCTAGGTTCAAACATGAACTGAATTCCAGAGGTGGGATGAGAGTGGCTGGCCTTATTACACCAAGGCAGCATTTGATTCAGTGGGAGCAACAAGGAGCCCTCACAAACTTGAAGTTGTAAGAAACAGGGGAAAAATTTCTTCACAAGCTGGAGTTATACCCAGCAAAATAAGGAAAGGTGATGGCTGTTGGAGGACAATCATCTCGGCCTTGGGACACCATTGCAGGAGTTCCTAAGTACAATGTTCGAGGCCCAACCATCTTCAAATGCTCTGTTAATGACTTCCCTCCATCACAAAGTCAGACGTGGGCATGACAATTGCATAGGATTCAGTTCCATTTATAACTGCTCAGGTTTCAGATGATAAACTGCAAATCCCACTGAAATCCCAGGTAGTGTCAATTTCCAGCAGGAGAGAGCCTAACCATCTCTTTTTGACATTCAACAGTTCAGGCATCATTATTTTGTATAGGGAGAAACTGAATTAATGCTTCAAAATGATGTCCTTTCATCAGAACTAAGGGAAGAAAATGACAAATGTAATGGGTTTTGAGAGGGAGAGGGTGGGAAAAGGAATACAAGGGCAGGTCTTTGTTAGGATGGAGGACAAGAGAGATGAGGTGTTGAAAGATTTCATGTCACAAACACAAAGGCTGTGGTAATGGGGCAAGTAAAGCAACAAAAAGACATATAGACAAGTTATGAATGACAGGATCCTGAATAGCTGCAAACTGAAAGGAAAGAAATTGAAACAAGAATGAAGCAAGAGAGAATTAAAAAAAAAATGCTAAGAAAAGGAAAATACACGGAGGCAAAGTTTATATTCTCAAATTGTTCAGCCATAGCTCAGAGGGAGTCACTTTCAGCTCTGTGTCATAAGTTCTGGAGCATAAAAAACAACACTGTCAATCCAGTGCAGTATTGAGGAAGCTCTGCACTGCTGCACTTTTCGCTGAGACATTAAACAAAGGCCCTAACTGCTCCTTTACTCAGATGGGCATAAAAGACCAATGGCACTATTTCAAGGAAGAATAAGATGAGTTATCCTTGGATCAGAAAAAATGGAAAGTGGCAGTGAATTTGACAACATTTTCCGGTTCAGCGCAAGAGCAGGAAATGACACCAGTACAATAAGCAATATATCAGAAAAAGATGTGAGGGAGAGAACCAATGTAAGACAGGAAGAAACAACATTCCACATATACCACAAAAGGCAGGCTCAGCTAGCTTTCATGGAAATTCCTGCAGGAATACCTTTTGTTTACAGGAAATGAGTGAAATTGCAGAAAATGTTGTTCAATGTAAGAACAAGTTCCGTCAGGAGGGTGGTGATGAATGGGGACTGGTTGGGCCTCTATTCAAGACAGAGGTGATGAGCTCTCAGACCACATTGATGAAAGTTAGAAGTGAAGATGGATTGGATGGCCGTGGTAAAAAAGACAAAAGTTGTACAAAATGCATCGCAACAACTTGCCAAGGGTTCTTTGACTGCTTATTTCAAAACCATGACTTTGGCCACTTGGAGAGACAAGGACAGCAAGTGCATGAAAACACCACCGTCTCTTTGTCATTTTGAGCATTCTTACTTAGAGATATATCACATTCCTTCAATGTTTCTGCACCAGAATCCTGGAACTCCTTAGTTATTAGCATTTTGAAAGTGGGTTCACCACACAGACTATTGCACTGCAAGAAAATAATTTACTTCTATTTTCTCAAAAGCATTTTGAAATGGGACAACAATTTGCATGTCTGCGTGCATTTCCTCCAGGTGCTCCGGCACCCTCCTACACTCCAAAGATGTGTGGGTTACGTTGTTTGGCCATGCTAAATTGACCATTAGTGTCAGGAGAATGAGCATGGGGAAATAGGTGGGGTCACAGGTATAGGGCTTGGGTGGGAATGTTGTCAGTGCAGGCTCAATGGGCCGAATGCCCTTTTCCTGCACTGTAGAGATTCTATGGTTCTATGAAATGTTGGCCTTGTTTGTGATGACAACATAGCATGAATGGAAAATCCAAAAAAATGAGATGGATGGGAAGTACTGAAGGATAAACAAGAAGGGAGATAAAACTTACCATTGATGAATGAAGAACCTCACCTCTTGATTTGACAACTGTCTGGCAACCCACCCAGCATCCTGTGACATGTTATTAAACAGTGCAGCTAACTATTAAGCACTCTTTCACAGATACTAGATATTGTGATGGATTGGAACATTGTCCTCTTGCCAATCCAGCCCAATGTCCCTTTCCTCTGCTACCTGTTTGAAAAGGGCTTGGCACTTTCTTATAGTTGCAAGTCTATAGTACTAGACTAACTACAGTTCAGTGCTCAAATTAGTTTCACTCAGAACTGCTACAAAGGACAGTTGTAATTAGGAAGGCAATTTTCACACTGATGTCATCGAAAGTATTTGGGTTCAAAAAGGTGAATTTGAAACAAGATTGTCTTTTTAAATTTGATTTGAAGTTATTTATTATTGTTACATGTATCAATATACAGTGAAAAGTATTGTTTCTTGTGTGCTATGCAGACAAAGCATACTATTCACAGAGAAGGAAACGAGGGAGTGCAGAATGTAATGTTACAGTCATAGCTCGGGTACAGAGAAAGATCAATTTAATGCAAGGTAGGTCCATTCAATAGTCTGATGGCAGCAGGGAAGAAGCTGTTCTTGAGTCGGTTGGTACGTGATCTCAGACTTTTGTATCTTTTATGAAATAAATGTTAGGGGCAAAATATCAGCGTCATTTTTTTGACTTGGGGGTCCTGCTCAAAGACTCAATTGCAAAACCCTCTAAAATCAAAGAAGATGCCCTCCATGTTTTCTTCAACCCTGTTATAGCATCATAGAGTCATAGAGGTTTAGAGCATGGAAATAGGCCCTTTGGCCCAACTTGTCCATGCCACCCTTTTTTTAAACCACTGAACTAGTCCCAGTTGTCAGTGTTTGGCCCATATCCCTCTATTCCCATCTTACTCATGTAACTGTCTATATCCACCTTACCCATACAACTGTCTAAATGCTTTTTAAAAGACAAAATTGTACCCACCTCTACTACTGCCCCTGGGAGCTTATTCCAGATCTCATCACCCCCTGTGAGAAAAAATTGTCCCCGGACCCTCTTCTATCTCTCCCCTTTTACATTGCTCCTTGAATTCCTGACAAAAGGAGAGCTTAGAATCATCCTACATTGAAATAAATACAGAGTGGTCTGCTTCCTCCTTCATATCTTTAGGTCAAGATGTGGCTTCTTTCAGGTTAAGCTCAAGGTACGGGAAGAGGGTGAGATATTAGCGCCTCATGGTTTCACACTTTGTGCTTGAGAAATGACGCCCCCCGGCCTGCCTTTCCTGCTCTCCAATCAATGAGAGATCTCTACTTGAGGAAAATGGAAAAAAAAGAAACATTAAAAAAGCTATAAATAAAATAAAATTCTCAGGGTACATTTCTACAGAATTGGTTTATGGCTGCAAAACATGAGGCAGCAGTTTCTATTGATTAATAGAGGAAAAAGCAGCTGACTAAAGCAGAAGTCGGAACTCAGTGCTTTAATCAGTTCAAGGTTCTCCATTTCAACATACAATCTCATGACTCCTGAGTTACAAATATCAGCGTTAATCTTTTTTGTATTGCTCCTAACATCATTGTTTATATTCTTTAAGAAGTGCTATATAAGATTTCTCAGAATATGGAAATCTAAACAGAGGAGGGAAATATGAAAGAAACAATAAACTGAAACTATTATGGGCTAATTCTATTAAATCAATCATTCTTGCCCTTTCTGAAAGAAAAACACTAGCGATTTATTACAGTGCACAAGATGGACATACAACATTAATGGTAGGAAAACTCAAATTGACTTTCTCACAAACCATGATGTCTGAAGCTTTATGACTAAATGCCTTCCCCTGACCTGACCACACCTTCTTTAAAATACCAATGACCTGCTCAATTGTACTTCTGATCATAACATAGCTACTATTGCAGTTACATTTTCCCTCCATTTAGTGTTCTGAAATGGAGTTGCTATCCGAGTAACTAAGTAATCCCTTGTCCCCTGTGAGTCAATCATTGACCTTTGTTAGCTGTGGAAATGCCTGAGGGAGCTTAAAGCTACTTAGTATGAATGAGTCATGGCAGCTATCAGGGAAATCTTGCGCACACATGTTGGAAGACCTTGTTGTGGTCACAAACAGCCTGTATATTGATTGACTGTTAGGACATCTGGTTCACAAATGTGTCCATGTGTTGAGTTGAGTTCAGGCCTTTATGGCAACATGGTGCCAACACGGTGGCACAGTGGTTACCACTGCTGTCTCACAGCTCCAGGGACCCGGATTCAATTCCGGTCTTGGGTGATTCTCTGTGTGGAGCTTATACATCCTCTCTGTGTCTGTGTGGGTTTCGTCTGGATGCTCCAGTTTCTTCCCACATTCCAAAGATGTGTGGGTTAGGTTGATTGGCATGCTAAATTCCCCCTCAGGGGGATTAGCAGGATAAATACATAGCGAGTTATGGGGATTGGGCCTGGTTGGGATTGTTGCTGGTGTAGGCTTGATGGGCCAAATAACCTCCTTCTGCAATGTAGGGATTATATAAGGATCTATGAGGTTGGAATTGATAACACCCTGCACCTGCTGATTAATAAAAGTCATGGGTTTCGGTTTCTGCTTTTGAGACATTATATCTAGAGGGGAATTAACATGATTTCCCCCATGCAAGCAAAAAGGGCATTAGCTACAGCCTTACTGCAGCTGCGTGCTGCTGACTGGCTTAACCAGACAGCTCTCTTGATGAATCTTGGAAAGATTCTGAAGCTAAGAGGACCAGTTACCTCCACATCTCCTGGCAGACTATGGGGGCCAATAGATTGTTACTCAAGTTGCTGCTGGAAACCAGGTAATTGTCAACACCTCATGGCTTTTCCTCAATCACCTTCGATAATGGTCCGTCATCACCCTGAGGTAGGGTGATGTTTTGGTCTGTATACCATTTCCACAAGACAGTCTGGCTGTCCTGACACTCCTCCTCCTAATTACTAATATGCAGGCAGCAGCCTCTCCCTCCTGATGTCTTGTCCTCCCTCTGGCGTCTGGATGCTCATCATGACTGGCTTCTGTGGCATCTGTCTGCGAGGGTGCGCTATAGTCATTTGCACAAAGCACCATGCATCCTTCTCTTGGTACCTGGGCATTCTGAGAGCTAAAATAATTCCTCTGTGGCATCAGGAGTTTCAGCAGTTTACTGCCTTGGGCTCAGGTAGAACTTTTAGAATTTGCTCTGAGGCCTCCCCTCTGGGACCTTAACAATCTATGCCTCCCCTCCTCCCCCCTGGATCTATTTCCCTAATGCCATGTCCAGTCACCTCCTGACTCCCCAGGGAGTCCCCTACCAAAGGTCCCAGAATGTAGTCTTGCGCAAAGCACTGCAATACCGCTTCTGGCCACCGTAGTGCGGTGTTTGATCCGATTGGAATGCTGTCGAGCAATCTGATTGGCTGACAGCTTTCATGGGTGGGACATCCTTCCAAGGGTGGATGGACAACAGTGTGTCAATCAATGCTGATGTGAGGGGTAAGTAGCAGTGGGCTACCAGGAGTCGGCAGTAGTGTGTTTTGTGCCAACTCTCGGGATGTTGAGTGCCGATCGCTCGCCATCCTTATTCTACCCCAGGTGGACCCCTCACCTGATGAAGGATCAGCACTGCGAAAGCTTGTGATTCCAAATAAACCTGTTGGACTTTAACCTGGTGTTGTAACACTTCTTACTGTGCCCACACCAGACCAATGCCGGTCTCCACATAATTCTACCCCATGGTTGGTCTGATCGTGGCTTCATCTCTGTTTTCCTATCTGCCTCCCAGAACCAATGATTTCCTTGTTGATCAAAATTCTATCCAACCCAGCCTTGAATAAATTCAATGACCCAGCCTCCACTGCTGTCTGGGGAAGAGAATTCCACAGGCTTACAACACCCCTGGGAGAAAACATTCTTCTCATCTCAGTCTAAAATGGGATTGCCAAATGGAACTCGTGTCCCCTATTCTAGACTCCCCACAAAGCAAATCACACTCTCAGCAACCACCCTGTCAAATTCCCTCAGGATCTTAATATGTTTCATGGAATCCTACAGTGCAGAAGGAGGCCATTTGGCCCATTGAGTCTGTACCAACCACAATCCCATCCAGGCCTTATCCCCATAACCCCATGTATTTACCTGCTAATCTCCCTGACACTAAAGGGCAATTTAGCATGGTCTGACCCGCACATCTTTGGAATGTGGGAGGAAACCGGATTACCTGGAGGAAACCCAAGCAGACACGGAGAGAATGTGCAAACTCCATTCAGATAGTGACCCAAGCTGGGAATCAAAACCGGGTCCCTGGTGCTGTGAGACAACTGTGCTAACCACTGTGACACCGTGCCGCCCTCATTATAATCACTTCTCATTCTCCTAAATTCCAATGAGCATGGGTCTAACCTGTTTAAGCTTTCTTCAAAAGAAAACATTTTCATTGCAAGAATCAGACAAGTAAACCTTTTGTGAACTACTTTGAGTGTAATTTCACCCTTTCTTCAATAAGACCAAAATGGTGTACAGTTCTCCAGATAAAGGTCACAGCTGTAACAATGCTTCCCTAAGATAAATGCAAAGATAAATGCAAAATACTGCGGATACTGGAACCTGAAGCAAACACAGAGAAAAACGCTACAAAATCTCAGCAGGTTTGACAGCATCTGTGGAGAAAGAACAGAGCCAATATTTCGAGCCTAGATGACAGCTCTGACAAAGAGTTGTCTAGGCTTGAAGCATTGGCTTTATTTTCTCTCCACAGATGCTATCAGACCTGTTGGGATTTGCCAACATTTTTCTGGCACTGCTTCCCTACTTTTATATTCAAATGCCCTTGCAATAAAAACCAATATTCCATTTACCTTCCTAATCAGCTGCTGTACCTGTGAACTTACTTTTTGTGATTTATGCTCTAGGAAATTCAGATCCCTGTTTTCTGTGAAGCTTAGTGATCTCTCTCCATTTAAGTAGTTTGCTGCTTTCCTATTCTTCCTGACAAAATGGACAAGTTCACATTTTCCCGCATTATACTGGAAAATGCAACCCACCACTGAGGTGGGAGCAGAGAATCTACTGATGACCATGAAACCATTGCCGATTGTCAGAAAAACCCATTTGGTTCGCAAGCTCCCTTTAGGGAAGGAAATCTGCCGTCTTTACCCTGTCTGGCCTACATGTGATTCATGGTTGTCCCTCAACTGCCCTCAGGGAACTAGGGATGGGCAATAAGCGCTGGGCCAGCTAGTGATGCCCACGTCCCACGAACAAATAAATGAAAGAAACGCATCCTGGATTTACGCTGCTGAGAAACATGTCTAGGGCCTTCTCAAGAGATTTTCTAATCTTGACACTGAACACGCCTATGAATGGAGGTGAAAAATCTCAGCCTTTATGGTATTGAAACTGATTTAAAATATTTAGAATATGATTATTTTTAATTTCTTAAAGGCACATTAGCATCACGATTCCCACTCTTCACTCACTCCATTGTGCCTGGCAAACTGCATTTTACTTCTAGTGTGAAGCACTATGGTGGTAAATCAGGCTATACCTTTGACATTTTTTTGGGATAATATGAGAAAAGTTTCCTCCCAGTGTGCAGCCTTGTCCTTTGGGAGCACATACCCAAACAAAAATGCTTGAGCTATCCATGATTGGCTGTCCATTAACAAATGACTAGAACCAAAAGAGCATGTGGCAAAGTTCCTGGTTTATGCTTTCAGTGTAGCAGGAAACACAATGGCAGGGATTTTATAGCCTTGTTCGGAGGAAACCGGAAATTCCTGCCCGATGTCAATGGAGATTTCTGTTGTCAGACCCCGGCCAAAGAAATTTGACTTTTACACATTGAAAGTGAAAGGAAATGAAAATTGGGCAGAGTGTAAAATGGGAGGTTAAATTGGTGTTGTCCTGTTTGCACTCTGCCCCAAGATAAATGGTGTTGCATTTCTGCAGAATTACCTCTTTTGTTCAATTCCTCCAAGGTCCACAAGTCCTATAGCTACAGTTTTCTTTAATAAATCATCTTGAACCACTCTGTTACTCTGTCTGGCTACTTGAGGGAAACGATAGTTTTAAATACAGCAAGAAAACCATTGTAACAGCATTCCTGGGACTCCTCTCCCCACAACCCCACCCTGCTTATCCCAGTGTCCACATGTGCCACGTTTCATTGACATCTGACCAGCCAGGCAGTTGGCTCACATCATCCTAATTTGTTTTCCTGCAGGAGAAGCTTGCTCACAACCGCTGTGAGCGAGAGAAGATGAGTGGTGGGTTGTCAGAGCTGGTCACCTTGACTCCATTTGAGGAGGGAGAGTACTGGAGCTCTTGGGGAAGTGAAGGAGTGTGCCGGTGAGAGAAAAATAAGGAGGCATTATGCCTTCACCAGATGACCAAACTGAAGTGAGTCCTGTGTATCCTTGACCATTTCCCTGGCCATATATTAATCCCTTTCCTTGCAGCAACATCACTCAATCAGTTTGGCCTGTCCACAAACAAGATCCCACCGCCTAACCATAGGACAACCTTGGAAGACATGTCAGAGTACATCACCAAAGAAATATCACAACTCTCATCCACACCATCCGCCATCGCAGAGACACACATCTTGGTGGGTGAACTTAGCATGTAGGCTTCTAGTGAGCTCCACGCTGCTTCTGATGTACATCAGCTGGAGGTAGGAATATCCCAGGGGATTGGACAGTTCTGCAGGATCCCAGGACTCACCTGTGCCCCAACAACGTGCCTTTGGACACATTCACCCCTCAGCTACTTGAGATGAAAAGGCAGAGCCAGGAGTCCCTCAGTCTTCTGTCACAGGCAATGGAGCTGGCAATGCAAGACACCCAGGCCAATACTGCAAGGGGAGCGTCTGTGGAAGATGGGCACACACATGCCCATGACATGCCTCTAGTGGCCACATGCCAGCTGGGCGTTGAGGATGTGAAACTCCAGTTGATGAGGAGTAATTCCTGGTGTCATGGGGCCCAGAGTGAAACATGTGTGGATTCTATCGCCCACTGCAGACCAGCTATCTGCCCAAACCCTGCAGTGTATTGGACAACTCCAGAAAGGAGACACGGGTTAGGTAGACCATTGGTCTTCTTTGGCGTCATCGTGCTCCCTGCACAGCTGGTGGGACCTCCAGCCCCTGATCCTGCCCTACAGCCCTCTGGTCTTGTTCTGTCGAGTCTTTCTTGGAGTCACCTCATGCTCTGCTGGAGTCCGTGCTACTTCAGCACTGTGATAAGTAAGATAGCCAGATCCACTGACTCCATGCCAATATCGATCAGAAGGGATGAGAGAGAGAGAGAGAGAGCCAGGCTGGTGCCAAGCCACTGCCCATCATTTCCTCTCCTGATCCATTGAAGCAGCCAGTCCCAGACTTTCACCGACAACAATCGTAGACTCGCAGCTCATGTCCCCTCCCATCTCCATAACAGGGCTGCCCCTTGCCTATGCCCACGGCCACTTAAACTCATCTCTCGCCTTCAGTCTGTGTTTCCCCTCCCTTAAGCTCACTGCCACTGGGGATTCTTTCAGGAGGGCAACGTACTCGCTCACCCTGAGTAGCCGAGGTCAACTGGACAGTGATGTCCACCGTTGTGGAGGGAGCTGACAGATCCTGACTCACGGGTATCAGGGACCTGGCAGAAAAGTGATCCTGTTATCTTGATCCCATACCGAGGCCTGTAACCTGAGGCTCATGCTATTCCTTGACTTTGAGACTGTGAGAGCTGATGTTGCTTGCGGTTAACTCTTGAGGGGCAATTAGTGTCATAAGCATGAACCTCAGGAATGCAACAGGATACAATTGTTTCTCCTTCATGTATAGTCAGGTTGGACAAGTCAGAGAGCTCATTGCTGTCACCCCTCTACACTTAAACCTTCTGGATAGCTGATCCATAGGTTGATACTGAGGCTTGTATCTAAAAATACTTAAGCACACGTAAATCTTCGGTGCGTTTTGGTGAGCGCTATTATTTGATGCCAGAGTATACAATTAATATGCCAATGTTTACGGGTGGGGCAAGGTCACAGTTCCTTTTGCCAAAATAAATTTTAGAGCAAAATAAGCTTGACTAAGGAATTCAGAAGGACTTTGGTGTCCTTGCACATAAATCATAGCAAGTCCTTGTACACAGATCAAGGTAAGTTAACATGTTAGTACAGCAAGCAATTAGGAAGGCAGATAGTACATTAACTTTTATTACAAGGGTTTGGATTATAAGAATGAAAAGTCTTGCGGCGTTTTCCCGTGACTTTGATGAGAACACATTTGGAATGTTACATGTGTTCTGGTCCTTTTACATAAGGACAGATATACTTGCCTGCGATCATGGAGGCAGGGGAGAGAAATGTGGGGCTGCAGTGGAGAATCAGGGTTGATTCCTGGGGTGAGGGGGCTGTTCTGTGAGAAAAGATTGAGAAAAATATGCCAACGTTTTCTGGGATTTCGAAGAATGAGAGGCGATCTCGAAATGTGTGAAATTCTTTTAAGGTGTGACGCAGTAGATGTTTCCCTTGGTTAGACTGTCTAGGAGTCTCATGATAAGGGGGTAGCCATTTTAGACTGAGATGAAGAGAAATTCCCCAGAGGATGCTCAGTAATGAGTCTATTAATGATTGAAATCAATAGATTTCTGGGCACTAACGGAGTCACAGAATCACAGAATCCCTACAGTGCAGAAGGAGGCAAATTGACCCACCAAGTCTGCACTGACCCCAATTCCACCCAGGCCCTTTTCTGTAACTCCATGTATTTACCCTAGCTAATCCCTGAAATTAAGGGGCAATTTAACATAAGAACATAAGAACATAAGAAATAGGAGCAGGAGTAGGCCATCGAGCCCTTCGAGCCTGCCCCGCCATTCAATAAGATCATGGCTGATCTGTCGTGGCTCAGTTCCACATTCCCGCCCTCTCCCCATAACCCTTAATCCCCTGTCTTATCAAAAACCCATCAACCCGCATCTTAAAAATATTTAGCGAGGCAGCCTCCACCACCTCAATGGGCAGAGAATTCCAGAGATTCACCACCCTTTGAGTGAAGAAGTTCCTCCTCAACTCCGTTCTAAACCACCCCCCCCCTTTATCTTGAGGCTGTGCCCCCTAGTCCTACTATCCTTTCTGAGCGGGAAGAGTCTCTCCACCTCTATGCTATCCATCCCATTCATCATCTTATACGTCTCAATGAGATCTCCCCTCATTCTTCTAAACTCTAAAGAGTACAAGCCTAGTTTATTCAGCCTCTCCTCATAGCTCAACCCCCTCAACTCTGGCATCAGCCTAGTAAACCTCCTCTGCACTCCCTCCAAGGCCAAAATATCCTTGCGTAAGTATGGCGCCCAAAACTGCACACAGTACTCTAGCTGCGGCCAATCAATTTAATCTTCACAGCTTTGGACTGTGGGAGGAAACCGGAGCACCTGGAAGAAACACATACAGACATGAGGAGAATGTACAAACTCCACACAGGCAGTCACCCGAGGCTGGAATCGAACCCGGGTCCCTGAAGCTGTGAGACGCAAGTGCTAACTGTGCCACCGTGCTGCCCGTTGAGCGATATGGAATGTAGGGAGGGAAAGTGAAGTTGATGTTAAAGTTCAGCCATTATGTTTTTGTATAGTTAAGCAGGGTCAAGTGGCCATATGGATGCTTTGGAGAGGGTACAGGAGAGGGTACAGAAGAGGTTTACCATGATGTTGCCTGGTCTGAAGATATTAGCTATGAGAAGAGATGGGATGAACTTGGTTTGTTCTCCCTGGAATGACAAAGGTTGAGGGTGGCCTGATAGAGGTTTACAGGATTATGAATGGTATGGGCAGAGTGGATAGTTAGATGGTAGAAAAGTAAAGTACTAGGGGACATATGTTTAAGGTGCGTGGGAAACAGTTTAGAGGAGATGTGCAAGACCAGTGTTTTACACAGAGGAAATGTCTGGAATGCGCTGCCCAGGAGGTGATGGGAGCAAATACGATAGAGGCATTTAAGGGGCAACTAGATGAATACATGAATAAGATGGGAATGGAAGGACAGACTCTATAAGTGCATATGGTTTCAGTTTAAGTAGGCATCATGATCGGCACAGGCTTGGAGAGCCAAAGGACCTGTTTCTGTGCTGTATTTTTCTTTGTTCTTTGTTCCTTCTCCTATTTCTTATGTTCTTTATGAGTCATAGTTAGAAGCTCATATCGGTGGAATAAAGGTGAATAGTGGTGTATACCCTTCAGAACAGCGCCTCAGTCATAAGTTTGATATGGCTGTGTGCTGCGGATTATGATATTCTGCGAAGATTTCCCACAGATCTCTGGAGTGAACATGATGCATGAAAATTAAGGGCAACTGTGACCTTCAATGCCATAGCATTGGCCATTGGCCAACCTACACAGGTACCGCGACTCCTATCATGTCACATATTGAAGTTTCTGTCTCCCTTGAGAGCTGAAACTTTCTTTGGTACTGGATCTCACTCATGTCAATCTCACCCCGTGGGCTTTTCTAGTACCTTCTCTTGCCCCTTTTACTTTGCAATGCCTGTTGGCCTTTGAGTCCTTCCAATTGTGTCCTTCTGTCATGTTATCTGCAGCCATCTGGCCTCCTCTCCTATTTTGTTCTCTCCTACTCATCTAAGGAAGTCCCTTCAGCGGATTAAATAATGCCCATCTCAAACCTGAATCACAAACAGGCCATTCTGCAGTCAATCTCTCCAATGGATTGAAGCCTCCTAAAGGAATGTCAATAAATCAGTAATGCAAAGACTCACACTTCAATTTGAAACTCCTACTTCTCATCTATTTATTTTAGTCCTTACGAAAGTCACCAGAGTCCAAGAGAACTATTGTTTTTTTGAGAGAGAGAGAGCTAGCAGTGATTCAACTAATGGTGGTACAGTAGTACAGTGGTTAGCACTGTTGCTTCACAATGCCAGGGACCCTGGTTCAATTCCCAGCTTGGGTGACTGTCTGTACGGAGTTTGCACACTTTCCCTCTGTCATTGTACGTTTTTCTCCAGGTGCTCTGGTCTTCTCCCACAGTCCAAAGACATGTTGGTTAGGTGCATTGCCCATGCTAAATTCTCCCTCAGTGTTTCTGAATAGGCATCGGAGTGTGATGACCAAGGGATAACTTCATTAATATCAGCCTATTTGTGACACTAATAAGTAAACTCAACCTGAAAGTCACCGCACCGCAGGTGAAGGGCAAAGTTAAGAAGATAGGCCTTTGTGAATAACTTCAACCAGTATGGGAATTGAACCCACACTTTTGGCATTGTCCCACATCATGAACCAACCAACTGAGCTAAACTGAAGACTGAAGATCGGCTGGTGTAAAGAGCCAATAGATTGCGCCTGTATTTCATACCAGTGTACCTGCAGGAAATTTTCATGTAGTGCTGTTTAGCCCCAGGTCAGAACAGTCACTATGAACTGAGGCGTATTTGGGAGAAGGGGTCAGTACATGGGCATAAAGGAACAAGAAATTCAAGCTTAACATAATCATTGTGCAACACACATCTCGGTCCTTTTATTTGACCCCATCTATGTGTGTCTCTGGATGGGCGGCACGGTAGCACAGTGTTAGCACTGCTGCTTCACAGCTCCAGGGACCTGAGTTCGATTCCCGGCTCAGGTCACTGTCTGTGTGGAGTTTGCGCATTCTCCTCGTGACTGCGTGGGTTTCCTCTGGGTGCTCTGGTTTCCTCCCACAGTCCAAAGATGACCGGGTTAAGTTGATTTGCCATGCTAAAATTGCCAGTTAGTGTCCTGGGATATGTAGGTAAAGGGATTAACAGGTAAATGTATGGGGATAGGGCCTGGGTGCGATTGTGGTCGGTGCAGACTCGATGGGCCGAAGGGCCTGTTTCTGCACTATAGGATTCTATGTTCTATGTCTGTGTTAGGTACAGAGGGAATTTCTATCCCTGAAACCCGTGTTTACTTGAAACAAAACTGTCTGAGCCCTGTTAATGTAAGTGAATTACTATTGTTGCTATTAATGCAATAAATGCACACAGGACAATTGGTTGACACTCCTAGAATATCATTGTTACATTTGGAAGTGTAAAAATGTGAACCTTATGACTCAGAAACCAAGACAAAATCATCACTGGCCAGCCAAGGGCACAGATGAATGTTTATATACTTAATAGACCTCACTCATGTTTTATTTATTATTGTTACAAGTAGGCGCACATTAACACTACATGGAAGTTACATTAAAAATTCCCTAGTCGCCACAGTGTTCGGGTACACGGAAGGAGAATTTAGTACAGCAAATGCACCTAACCAGCACAACTTTTGGATTGCAGGAGGAAACCGGAGCACCCGGAGGAAACCCATGCAGACACAGGGAGAACATACAAACTCTGCACAGTGAGTGACTCAAAGCTGGGAATGGAACCTGGGTCCCTAGTGCTGTGAGGCAGCAGTGCTAACCACTGTGCCAGATGTACGGAGATTGTATGCATACACAATCAAATCATTTTAGAATATCCATTTCTCGCTTCTTTGTTCTCGTACTCATGCAGCAACCTGCACTCATACAGAAAGAAAACCCTCTTGAATCTGGCACATCTCCCATCCCCTTGCTTCAAGTGTTTCTTTGTCATTGTACTCCCATGGAGTGCAGATAAGATAGACTACCAGAATTGATCACTCCTTCAATAAATTGGATAAATGTGTCGAATAAGCGTTTTTTAATTGACACTGAAAAACCATCTTACTTTCTGCAGTGGTTGTAGACAACAAGGCATTGAGATTTGCAGCTTACATGCAAAGATAGGCATTTTAGAACTGCAAAAGTGAAAAGCTTAATCTAAATAAACCTAAGGTAGCTCAGGACAAACAGAGGCAATATTAACAATTCAAGTTCCCTGACAGCCTTTAAGGGAGGTTTGAAAATGCTTTTGTCAGTCCGTCAACAGATTTTTCAGAAGGCCTAAAATATTTTTTAAAGATGATTTGTGGAAGCAAGTACAAAAGGCTCCTAAATTTCAGCAACAACTTTCTAAGTGTCCTGTTTAATGAAACTTGGCTGAATTAAAGTTCAAAGACATTGGTAAAAGAAAGGCACAATACTCATTTCATCATTTGTATCCAATATGTTAATGTCTATGATAAGCTCAAAGGCTTTTGTAATAAAGCAACAGCAATTGGAACTGAAATTATGCTACGGAAAGCATAAAAGGCTTTGTTGTCTAACAGAATCTCATTAATATTGTTAAGGTTTCAAATGTATTATTAAAGATAGAAATGCCCCACTTGTGCCCGACCTAGGAAGCTGTCATTATTGTTATGCATATTAACTGATCGTGCTTTTGATACATACATATTTTTGTTTGATATTCATATTTTGATACATACTTTTGTTTCTACAGGTGTTTCTATATGTTAGCTTAGGTGTGCTTTTTGGTTGGCAAGGACCAAAGGGTTTGGGCCAAAGGGTCTGCCTCCATGCTGTAAATTCTATAATTCTATTACAGTAGCTGAACTTCCCACCAAAAACATTGATGCGAAACTGAACTGGACTAGCCAAATGAATACTTCGGTCACTAGATCATGTCAAGGATTAGGAATCCTCTGGGGAGTAACTCACCTCCTGACCTCCCAAATCCTGTCAACAAGGCACAGGTAAGGAGTGTAATGGAAGACTTTCCATTTGCCCAATGAGGGTTGTTCCAACAACACTCTAGAAGCTTGACACTTCCTACACAAAGCAACCCACTTGATTACTACCCCTTCCACAAACATTCAATCCCTCCACCACCGACAAACAGTGGCAGCCTTGTTTACCATCTACAAGATGCACTGCAGGAACTTACCAAAGTTCCTGAGGCAGCACCTTCTGCATTCACGACAACTACCATCTAATAGGACAAAAGCAGCTAATATTTAGGAACACTTAAATATTGTTCCTAAACCACTTGGAGGTTCTCCATCAAGTAGCTCACCATCCTGACTCAGAAATATATCGCTGTTCCTTCAGCTGTTGATGGACTCAAATCCTCAAATTCCCTCCCTAACAGAATTGTGGGTGTGTCTACGTCTCAGGAATAGCAGTTCAAAAAGGCAAATCACTACCATCTTCTAAAGGACAACAAGGGATAGGCAATAAATGCTGGCCTAGCCGATGATGCCCACATCCCGTAAAGGAATAGAAACTATATATATTTACCTTTCTCTTGCAGTCCTGAGCACTGTTTGCTTGTTGAGATATTGGCCATGTCAATGCTAATTCTGCTTTATAAGAATCAATTGGAAAGTGCTCAACCTTTCACTGGTGAGTGTTCTTACCTCTGCTTGGTGCCTTTTCCAATTCTGCAGCCAAGATGAGCAGAAATCTGCATCGTCTTTCTCCTCAACACATCCCAATACTCCAATGCCTTGTACAGGTTGGTATGGGAGGTAATTAAAGATAGTTACTTTGAATTTCACCTCCAATTTTCTAGGCCGAATTGAATGTCTAAGATAAATATAAGGTTAATGCCTCTTCTGAAATATGGAAAATGGAATTTGTGTTAAGCTTCTAAAGTGCTCAAACACAATGATCGCACTTCAACCCTGGGTGGGTTCTTGAATGGAACATTAACAGCCTGTTGTTTAGCCCTTTTGAAAATCATTCCACTATTTCTGTAATTTGGCCAAATGTAAGTTATACCTGAGACTTGGCAATTGACAAGAAGTTTCTAATTAATCATGCTCATTTTAAGGGAGCAAAGTGGCACAGTGGTTAGCACTGCTGCCTGGGGGCCTGAGTTCAATTCCTGCCTTGGGCTACTGTGTGGAATTTGCCCTTTCTCCCCATGTCTGCGTGGGTATCCTCCGGGTACTCCGGTTTTCTAACACATCCAAAGATGTGCGGGTCAGGTTAATTAGTCATGGTAAATTACTTCTTAGTGTCCCAGGATGTGTAGGTTATAGGGTTCGTGGAGTAAATATGTGGGGTTATGGACATAGCTTCTGGGTGAGATTGTTGTCGGTGCAGACTTGATGCACAGTAGGATTTATATGATTAGATGATCCCCAGAAATAAATTCAGTGGAAACTTGCGGCAATATACAATCCTAGGTTTCAGTGCCTTTGCTGGCTTAGAGTCTTGGCATGCAATTTCCACTCATGAATGACAAAAACATGGATAAATGGAAAACAATTTGATCTCTTTAGAGTTGCTAGGACGCTAATAGAAATTATGTGAGCAATGTCAATTAAGTTCTGGTGACACAAGTCGACACAACAAAGGTTCATTTAGAAATCAGGCATGGTAGGGGTGAAACTGGTCGTGGACAAAAATGCAAAATGGGTAACAGCAAATTTTCTACCAGTTTTTAAAAGTAGCCCAGTTTTCTATTCCACCGACTTCCACAAATGTTCCTCTGTAGTGTAAATTTACTGGCTGACAGTCAACTGATGGCATGATGGAACTGCAGAGGCTATGGAAGTGTTAATGGAACTGGTTGCATTGATGCATGGGATGTGGTGCATTTGGAACCAATGTTGGTTTATTTTGCGTGGCCATTGAAGTTGCTTCCTCTTCTCTGACAGCATTGAGGAGATTCCTGTTGAGTTTCTTCATAGCATCAGGAGCTGTGTTTCCATATCAGGATCCTCAGGAATAAAGGAATTATGAGGATTATACTTGATCCATCAGTTTCCAGTTTGGAGAACAGCTCAGAAATGTGACAGAGATTGATACCCAAGACAATGGATCAAAGAAGGAGAATGGACTTGGTATGCACCCAACATCATGAAAGGTAACTTATGCAACACGAGCAGCCCACCCTCACTCAAACTGTAGTGCAGCAAACTCCAGGCATAAAGGATTAAAAATACAATCTTTTATGTATCTTATTCTGGCCAAACCTCGGATAGTCTGCCATTTATTGTCCTTTATAACTGATGTGGAACATTTTTGTAGTCAAGTTTACTTCTGACAAAGATGTTTACAGCATGGAAACAGGCCCTAACTTGTCCATACCGCCAAGTATTTACTACTAAGCTAATCCCAATTGTCCACATTTGGCCCATATCCCTCCATACCCATCTTAACTATGTAACTGTCCAAATGCTTTTTAAAAGAATAAATTGTGTCTGCCTTTATGACTGCCTCTGGCAGCTCATTCCAGACAAACACCACCCTCTGAGTGAAAAAATTGCCCCTCTAGACCCTTTTGCTTCTCTCCCCGCTTACCTTAAAATTATGCCGTCTGGTTTTAGACTCCCCTACCTTTGGGAAAAGATGTTCACTATCTACCTTATCTATGCCCCTCATTATTTTATAGACCTACCTAAGATCACCCCTAAGCCTCCTATGCTCCAGAGAGAAAAGTCCCAGTCTATCCAGCCTCTTCTTATAACTCAAAGCATCAACTCCCGGTAGCATCCTCGTAAATCTCTTCTGCACTCTTTCTAGTTTAATAATATCCTTTCTATAATAGGGTGACCAGAACTGTACACTGTATTCCAAGTAATCCTGAGGCACTTTGGACAAGCACAGCAAGGAATAAATTTGATTCTTGTTCTGTTGTGGCTCTGTTGACATCAATTCACTAAGGTACAAAGAAAGGCAGGAGAAGAAAATCAAATGTGATGTTCCTTTTTGTCACTTTTAAGGTGTAAACTTTATACTTCTAGACTCTGGAAGACCATATGCACAAACTTAATGCCCTCCCCAGAGTTTTTGCCATATGTACATAACCATTATTCTGCATTGAAAAGGAGGAGACGTTAGAAAAGTTATATTAAGTGGATACGATATGATATCAGGATCAGATGAGAGACAACCAAGAGTACTGAGGTACATGAGAGTGGAAGTTGAGGGGCATCGGTGTTAATCTTCCAGTCTTCGCAGACATAATTGCCAGAGGACTGAAGAATTATGTATGTTTTATCTTAGTTTATATCAGGTAAGGGAATATTCACTACCAAAGAAGGGAGTCTGATTTGGTAAGAGGGCAGATCTAGTCTGAGGTAGGGATGTTCAAACATCTCATGGGATAGGTCACGACAGGGGTGAGATGGGGGTCGGAGCATTAAACAATGGCCTAACAACAGTGAAGTACTCTAGACAGAGATGTGTTAAGATGAGTCAAGAGTGGTGGGGGGGCTTGGGGGGCAGGGGGGGAGGTGTAAGGATTACAGAAAGAAGGTGCACAACTAAGGTAGGCAAAAACACCTCAATGCAAGGGAGTGCACAAGAATGAGTGGCTCAGTATTGTTGAGGTAACTGATGCGCTTTTAGTAAAGACATTATGGAAAGTTTATTGACAATTGCTTTTGCTGTAGAGTCTTTGTCAAGGAATCACTGTTGCAGTGCATCTCATTTTGATGGTAAGGTGAGGAATAGTGATTCTGTGGTATCAAAAAGATCTCTTCCTGAGGGAAATTGAGTTTGAGGAGGCATTCTCCAAAAGCCCAGTAGAAAGATGGTCATAGCTACATCCTCCCTGCCTTCTCTTCTTTCTATTTCTCCTCTGCCTCATGAGGTAGCCACCAAATGTTGGTGACTGCACCTTCTTGAGGGTGATGTTGTGCCGAGTAAAGGAGACCTTCACAGACAGGGAGAGATGCTCATTTGTGCACAGTAGGGTTCCTCTTGAATGAAATATTGATTTTCTACATTGATGGTCTGTTCCAGGAGGCATCTCGTGGCTAAAAGCAAAATACGGTGTATGCTAGAAATCTGAAACAAAAGCAGAGAATGCTGGAAAATCTCAGCAGGTCTGACAGCACCTGTGGAGAAAGAATAGAGCCAACATTTTGTGCCTGGGTGACTCTTTGTCAGAGCTCAGTGTTCAGACTCGAAATGTTGGCTCTCTTCTCTCTCCACAGATGCTGTCAGGCCTGTTGAGATTTTCTCCGTTGTTAGCTTTCGTTGGCTACTTGGCTTTCATTGTAAGTGATCCTCCTGTGATCAGGTGGTGAAAGAGGAAGTGGGGTGGCTGTCATCAACCACATGTGTGTCAAATCAGTCAGAACAGTTGGCTGAGATCACTATCAGACCCCTCTTTTACTGCAGGTATCTACTGCATCCCCTAAACGAGTGGCTTTCCCAGCATGGGGCTCCATGCAGGCTGTGCTGGAAGCGGCCTAGGGTCCCTCATGTAATATTGAGAGGTTGCGATTTCAATCGTGTCAGCACCAGCTGTGATAAAGGGCAGAACTTCACCGGCACGTCCACCCAAGGTTTGTGCAATCCCATCCAAGGCCAATGGAGAATGCTGTTCTCCGAGCCTCACACAGCCCCAGAATCGGGGCGGAGGTGCCAGTAAAATTCTGGTCACAGAGTCCAATTTCATGACTTTTTCTGCTTACTGCATGTCACAAGCTGGTAATTCCAATCAGAATGTAATAACATATCAGACATCTGACACATAAAAAAATACTTGGACAAAGATGTACGTTTAGAAGAGCATCATAAATAAGGACAGGGAGATGCGGAGGTTTCAGGAGGGAACTCCACAGGCTCTAGGAAGCTGAATGCACAATCACTCATCATGGACCAATCAAAATCAGCAGTGCGCATGACTATAATGTGTACCCTCTCCTTTCATTCTCCCCAGTGTACTCTATGAATGGTATGCCTTGTTTGTACAGTTCACAAGAAACAACATTTTCACTGTCTATCAATACATGTGGCAATAATAAATCAAAACAACTCAAATCTCATAAGTTTGTGGGGCTTAAGCTGTTTTCGGGGATAAGTGGCAAAATTTCACTGACTCTGCCAGCAGCTTTGCAGGTGGAGTGGGGTGGGGATTGCTAAAACATTCTGTACATGGTCGCAAATGTGTTATTTTAAAGTGGGTCTCCAGTCTCAGTAGAAATATTCAGGAACACATTTGGTTGTTGCTACACATGGTGACCAAAGGATTATTGGCATGACACTGTTTGACCTTCATGCTTTGAACAATTAGAGAGGAAACATTGCTACTTGGAACTAAATGAGCCACAGATATTTCCTGCAAGTTGTGGTCATTAAGAGTTTACAAAACGTTCCTTTGCCCATAGCAAATTCTGCCTTTGCATGAGCAAATCCAACTGGCTTGTAAACAATCAGTTCTGAAGGAATGGGTGGATAAAGCTTTTACATTTGGAGGCATAAACACTGTTTTTTCTCTCCCCCAAACCAAACCCCTGTTAATTGAAACAAGGACAGAGAAGGATACTCGAAAAATCCTGCCTGCATCCATAACAAGAGAAAGCAGGGCTAACATTTTGGATCCTTTTGACTTTGTCAGAACCGCTTTGGTAAGTGGATGGGAGGAATTTTCCCATTCCGCCCTCCACGGTAACCATAGTGGGTGAGGGGCGGACCATGGAAAGGTCCATTGACCTCAGGTGGGAATTTCCGGTTTCGGGCCTGGAGAGTTCCACCAGACAGATCTAATCTAAGGTAGGGATGTTCTGACGAAGAGCCAAAAGGACATAGAATGTCTGCTCTCTCCGCTCACAGATGCTGCCAGAGCTGCTGAGCTTTTCCACCATCCTCTGTTCTTGTTTCGGATCCCAGCATCCGCAGTATCTTGCTTATTTCCATGTTAATTGAACATTGCCACTTCGATATGGCCCAATAATTTAGAAAGCTGAGGATGGTTACTGCAGAGCCAAATGTCACATTGCAAGTCTCCTGTGAAGCAGATTTCAGAAGAACAGAATTGTGCTTTTCTGTGAACTTTTCACATCCTCTCCAAAGGGGTTTTAGAAACATAATTATCCTTGCTTCGGCTTTCATGTCCAAAAAGTTCAATTTTGCCAAACTCACATTTGTTTTCATACTGGTTTTCGCATTGGCATTGATTCAGAGGAAGCAAACAGGAATGATTAATGCAGCAAAGGTTTATTCAGTCTTTGTCTGATCAATCAGATCACCAGGCAAAATTTTTCTCATTGCAATGAATCATCCCAGCTCAAGTGGAAATAGCTGCTTCACTGCTGTGAGTCCTAGCTCCACTGCAACCATGGCTGATGGGTTAGTTTCCTATGCTCTCATTCCCTACCTCCTGCACCTAGTGGCCTCTTAGGTATACTGTGGGGAATATTAATTGCCACTTTCTCAAGGGCAATCCAGGACAGGCAATAAATGTGGCTGTTTGCCAGTGATGCCCGCATTCCCATATCTGAATAAAAACAAAAAGTTAACAGGCTTTGAAGTTAAGCATTAAGCTTTCATTAGCATCATGTGTTTATGCTCCTGTCTCTCTGAGTCTGTTCAATTCATTTTCTCATGGTGCAACTGATTTCTGCTGCAAGCAGCAATATATCCAGCTCATGTAATGATCCTACTTGACTTCTCCTCTGACCAGAAAACCTTTAGGCTATATGATTATCAGCACTGTCCTTAATGCATCTGCATCAATTTAGGATATAATGAATGACCGAGTAAGCTCTGTGCTGGACCAAGAGGACAGTTGATTAAAGCCCAATTTGATAGTGCGGTGTTTTAATGACCTTGAGGTCTGCTCTATAAGCAAATGACCATTTAGATCAATCACTATGCAGATTTGAAGAGAGGATTCTCATGGCACTCTTGTTGAAATTCAAAGCACATTCGAGGGATGCCAAGCTTCATCAAGAAATGATGTCTGCCCAATTTGATCAATGTATTTTGATTAATCAGCCTACCAACTAAAGAATATGTGGTCATATTTGCCAAGAGTGCCGATGCATATGGTCATAACGATCACACCACTTATCCTCACATATAATATTATAACTAACGTTTGACTCCAGACCTCCCACAATCGCTGACATTTTCTCTTATCATCATCAAAGCTCCATTCAAGTCAAGATAGAGGCAGAAATCGTAATAAGATCTCTTTGACTGGAGTTGCGATGAATACTCCTATTAACAATGAGGGCGAACCCGACCAGGGACACAAGTAAAAATCAAGAGAAGCGACAGAAACCAATAGCAAATCCAACACCAATTCAAAGACTTTTAACAGCAGTTTTCTATAATAAATCATTGCAGGAAACTAAAGGTCAGGAACACTATATATAGATCTTTCTGGTCACACTGGAGGTGAAGGATTGCTGTAAACAGATTGTGATTTTCTCTCTTGGATGCCCATTATTGTTATCTGTCAATCAGTATAAAAATGGTAAAGTTCATCTTCTAAGCCCAAAGTGTAAGGTTGAATGCTTGACTGCAGACAAGTATGAAAATATGCTTTTTCTTGCATGTTGGATAAAATATGCCTCCAATCAGGATAACTGATGCTGCTGAATAATGTGTCATTGCATTAATTGAAGGTAATTAATTCCATTTTGTAATGGAACTATTTATAATCGTCATCCTATAAGTAATCTAACATTAAGACTACTGTTTTTAAAAAAAAATACAGATAGCTTGTGGGTACATTGTCAGGTGTTTCCACTATGGGGTGGCATTGACTGGAAAGACTGCCAGGTAGTTACGGGGTCACAATGCCTGATTTTGTATCCAAGTCGGTGAACAATCAAACACTACAATTTCCCAACTAATGCCCCCTCCAAGTACTGCTCTGTGCTTTGAGTGCACAACTGTGAAATTACATGGCGTTCTCTTCATCCACTCTGCTGCAACTTTGGTCAGAGATCGAATGAAGCTGCAAATGCAGCCAAGGACAGGAATTTTCCCATCCTGCCGACCATGGGAATTGTAGCAGGCGGGCGCAGACCATGCAAAGATCCATTGACCTCGGGCAGGGTTTTCTGTTTTGGGGACAAACTTGATTTCCACCAATCTTTCATCGGTACTCTGGCACGCGATCAAAGAAGCTCTGAGGAAACTTATAGTATTAGCCTACTGAACAAAGAACAAAGAAAATTACAGCACAGGAACAGGCCCTTCGGCCCTCTGTGCCTTGCATCGACCGTGCTTCCCGTCTGAACTAAAACCCCTGCGGTTTTATGCGGGGATCATATCCCTCTATTCCCATCCTATTCATCTATTTGCCAAGATGCCCCTTAAAAGTCAGTATTGTATCTGTTTCCACTACCTCTCCCAGCAGCGAGATCCAAGCATCCACCACCCTCTGTGCAAAAAACTTGCTGTGGAGATGCTGGCGATGGACTGGGATAAACGCGGTAAGAGGTCTCACAACACCAGGTTAAAGTCCAACAGGTTTATTTGGTAGCAAATACCACTAGCTTTCGGGGCTTTGCCTCACTGAACATAAAAAATTTGCCTCATATATTTCTTTTAAACCTTGCTTCTCACACTTTAAATCTATGCCCCCTAGTAATTGACTGTTCCAGCTTAGGAAGAGGACTATCCAGTTGAAATTGAAGCTGAAATGGTTAAAAACATGGGCGCGTACGCGGGTGCGTGTGTGTGTGTGTGTGTTCTCCTGTTAGAGAGTCTGAAAAGGAATATCAATTGGTTAAGTGAGTGAGCAAAAATTTGGCAGATGGAGTATAATGTGGGAAATTGTGAACTTTTCCACCTTGCCAGGGGGAATAGAAAAATAGCATGCTATTTAAATAGAGAGACCTTGCAGAACCAGCCTTTTAGCTAAAATCAAGCATTGCAACAAGCCCATGATGGGGTGCAATACTTTATCTTTTCATCTTGGATCTTGTTTATCTCTCCTGTAAGGTCCATGAATTGAATTAAGTTGTTTTTTGGAGCAAGTAAAGGAGATGGAGTAGGGCTTGCCTAGTCTACTCTGAGCATTGACTTTGTAACTTTAAGAATGGAGTAAAAGTTAAAAAACAAAATTGGTGTTATAGAGGGTCCGGGTACATGAATCGAACTATAATCAGGTACGACTGATGAGGAAGAAAATGAAATGTTGCCCTTTATTGCAATGGAGGTTTTGCTGCAACTATCAGGTCTTTGGTGAGACGACATCTGGAATATAGTGTATAATTTTGGTCTCCTTGTTTGAAAAAAAAATAATTATTTTCAAAGCAATTGAGCGAAAGTTCACTTGGCTCATTCTTGAGATGAAGGGCTGATCTTATGAAGAAAGATCGAACTAGTTAGGCCCTTTACCCACTGAAGTTTAAAAGACGCGGGACCTGATTTTACCATTGCATTGTTTCCGTTTTCAGACACGAAAATGTTGCAAAGTCGGGTGTGAGGCCATTAAAGTGATCCGTCTGCGCAGATTGCCACTTTACCGAAATCCAGAAATGGCAGCGATCTGTTTCACGCCTGAAATGGGTGCAATGGTGGTTTAAACGCATTTACATGCCTTTAAACTGAATTAATGACCTGCCTGCCCAACTTTATCAGCATTTCACCCTTTACCCCCGCATTCGCCAATCTGGAATTGCGCTGTGATAGACCTGCTGAAATAGAGTCTGAATCGGGCACTCCATCTGCTGTAGAGTGAGTTCAGAGTTTCCAATGGCTCTCTGACTCAGAACGGTGGTGGCGGGGAGGAGGGAGGCGGGTCAGATCATTCTCTAACTGGGGTGAGAGGGGAGTGAGACCAGATCGTTGTTTGGTTGGAGAGGAGGGGGGGAGGTGAGTCAGATGTACCACTGGTGGTGGGACGGGAGGGGGAGGGCTGATTGTTGTCTGGGCAGGGGGCGCTGATCGTTGTCTGGTGGTTGGGGGGGAGGAGGCGGGTCAGATGTTCCTCTGAGGGTGGAGTGATGGGAGAGTGAGGCCAGACTACTCTCTAGGGGGGCGGTGGAGTGAGGTGGGTAAGATGCATCTCTGGTGGGGTTGGGGGGAGAGGCCCAATTGCTCACTGGTGAAAGAGGGGCAGATGGATCTCTGGTGGGGAGGGGGACAGGGGGTCTGCTGCCACTCTGCGGGCGATCGGTGCAGGAGGGAGGGAGTCACGATCGGCCTGGGTAGCGGGCAGTTGATAAGGGGGACAATGATGCTTGTGGATAGGGGGCAGGTTGATAAGGGGGACAGTGATGTGTGTGGGTAGTGGGGGTAGGTAGGTAAGGGGGACAGTGATGTCTGTTGGGGCCATCACTCCCTCCTTTCACTCCCGGGCTGCTTCCTCCGCTTTCCAACCCGGGGAGTGATCTGACACGGGCGCACTTTTTCAGATTTTTTTCTAACTGCGCATGCGCAGTTCAGAGCTCCGACTGTTTCGAGCGCGCTAAGCCCCACCCACAGCATGAATAGACCCGTGATTTTTTTCAGACTGAATGTGTATGGGGGCGCCTGAAAGCAGATTTCCAAGTCGGATCTGAATTACGCCCAGATTCAGCACTTAGAATGAATATAGTCAAATCAGGCCCTGAGAGGTGATCTTTTTGAATTGTAAGGTGCTGAGTGACTTGACAGGGTGAATATCTGAAGGACATTTTCTCCAATGGGGGGACTAAAATTCAGAGGCATAGTTTGAGATTAAGAGATCTCTCTTTTAAGATGGAAATGAGGAGAATGTTTTTGACTCAGAGGGTCATTAATATATGAAATTCCCTGCCCCAGAGAGCAGTGAAGGCTTGGTCACTGAACTTATTCAACACTGAATTTGATAGATTTTTTGATAGACAAGGTTGTCAAGGGTGATGTGCAGCAGGCAAGAAACTGGAGTTGAGATCACAACCAGATCAACCATGATCTTATTGAATGGCAGAGCAGGTTCAAAGGACCTAATAGCTGACTGTCAGCGTAATGGAGGAAAAACATGGGATTACAAACAAAAATCTTGGACTTTAAATAAGACTGGTGTGTTTTAAAAAATGGACAGGCAAGCCAAATATGCCTGAGGTTATAAAGGCAGTCACTGGTTGAATTGGTAGTGGGTGACACTAAGAGAGAGACAATCTCAAGTTAAAGTGCAAACCATGCAGAAACTAATAGCCATCTCCTGTGGAGATGATGGGAGATAATTATCACCTCAGCAAGAATGATCCTGTGAGCCATGCCCCAGACCAGGTTGTGGATTTTGCCTGCCAGGAACGTACAAAGACTGGGATAAGAGCCAGCTGTGAAGTTTGGTCAGGTGTGGATGAGTGAGTGCTGTGGGTGTCTGTATGTGTGTGAAACTCAGAAGCAGTAGTTAGCCAGCACCAGATGTCCCTGCAAATGTTTTCCTTGCGGGTACCCCTCTCTCTTTGATTGTCGAATCAAACTAAGTCAGCAAAGCCACAGTTGAAAAAGAAACAGGGCAAACTGCAGAACATTGGAATCTTGAAACTGACTATTCGCCTGCTGAAGTCAGTGCTACTGGAATAACGAATTGGAACGGTCACAACACACCATCATCTATTCCTCATGTAAAAGTCAAGGACTGTTTTGTATACTTCTTTTTACTTACTTACTTTAGACTCAATCCTCATTTCTAATCCATATGAATGTCTTCTCTTGTGTTTAACAGTTAATAAACTCACTCTTTCGAAGAAAGCCTGGTTAAATTGGGTCATTTAAAAACACAGATGGAGTCATAGAGGTTTACAGCATGGAAACAGGCCCTCTGACCCACTTGTTCATGTCACCCTTTTTTTAAGCCACAACACTAGTCCCAATTGCCTGCATTTGGCCCATATCCCTCTATACCCATCGCACCCATGTAACTGCCTAAATGCTTTTTAAAAGACAAAATTATACCTGCCTCTACTACTACCTCTGGCAGCTGGATCCAGAGACTCACCACACTGTGTATGAAAAAATTGCCCCTCTGGATCCTTTTGTATCTCTCCCCTCTCACCTTAAACCTGTGCCCTCCAGTTTTAGACCCCCCTTGTCTTTGGGAAAAAGCATTGACTATCTCGCTGATCTATGCCCCTCATTATTATATAGGCCTCTATAAGATCACCCCTCAGCCTCCTACGCACCAGAGAAAATATCAGTCTGGGAAAAGGTATCCACAAAGAAAGGGATCCTTCATAAATTAATCTTGTTGTGACCAACAGGTGGGATTGTATAACAAAAAGGAGACAGTTCACCCTCTTCACTCAGGGTATCAAAATTTAGGGGTGTCCCAGTTGGAAATTAACAAACAGGTGGGTTTGTGCTGAGATAGATCCCACAAAGGGGATGGAAGGTCCTCACAAATTGAAGGCATCTGTCCCAGTTAACAAATTTGAGGACCCTTGCCTTACAACCAGTTGTAGCACTACTCCTGATGCCAAGTCTTATGTTCCTATTTTCTCCTTCTCCTCTCAAGAGGGTTGTACCTTTGTGATGGTTGATGAGGTTGTGCAACATGTCCTGTACTATATCATCTCTGCTCATTCTTAGGTTAGTTATGTTGGAAGCCAAGGGACATGTAATCTACTGTACCTATACATTGGCTACTGCATGGACCCTTCCTTTCTAAGCTGGAAGAGGTCTGTTGTTTGCTCTGGAGCTTGCACTGTTACCTGGGCTCTGCCTACTGAAATGTTTGAGCCTCTGCATACAAAAAACCTCCGCAGCAGCCCTCAAGCTGGGAGGTTTATACAATCAATAACTTGATGTGAGAAACTTCCCAGAAGTTATTGACAATATTCCACGTTATTAACAAAAAACATAGCAGTCTTCGACTACAATCATTAAGGTGGAGGCAGTGGCATAGTGGTCTTGCCACTGGACTAGTAATCCAGAGACACTGCGTAATGCTCCAAAAACCCAGGTTCAAACCCCACCATGGCAGATGGTGAGGTTTGAATTAATTATAAGTCTAATGTTGATTGTGAAACCATTGTCAATTGGTGGTAAAATCCATCTGGTTGACTAATGCCCTTCAGGGAAGGAAATCTGCCATCCTTGCCTGATCTGGCCAACACATGGATCCAGATCCACAGTAATGTGGTTGATTTTAAGTGCTTCAGGGCAATAAATGCTGGCCCAGCCAGCAATGCTTGCATCCCATGAACAAATTTAAAAAAAATTGAACAGAGTTCTAAAGAGCAAGGCACCACAAGCCAATGAGATTGATAATACCTAATATTCTTACAATCCAACTTGTCTCTTAAACTGAAATAATAGAAAAAAGTGCAAGAATTAGAGGAGGAATAAAGGAAAATTGTTTTGCAAAGGTCAGAGAAAAAAAAACAAAGCGATATGAGGGCTGACCATGAGAAGAGAGGGGTGTGTGCGGGTACAAAGGGGGTTGGTTTTTGTCTCTAATGTTCGGAAAAGTCGAAGTTTAACCGGCTGTTCATGCCCCAATGCCACTGCAGTGTGGATTGGGGATTTGGTGCCCAGCCAAATCTCCATCCACTGCAGCGGAACCAGAAACGCCAGAAAAGGTGGCCTTAGGCAAAGAGAAAGAATGAATGCGGCAAAGAAAGAATGAAAGACTGGGGAGGGTTCCCGTAAAAAAGGAAAGAGAAACAGAAACAACTATTTTTTATTTCCTTTAAAGTTCACTATTGTACAGTTGCAATATATGAGAAATTGTGCATATTTTAAAATCACTTTAATTACAAGTCCACAATCTTTTTTTAGACATTTAAATTAATGCACAATTTATAATTTATATGTGATCTCAAAATTGTACGCATTATTTATTAAAATGAAATTGAACTTCATTGTCAATTGTAATTACGGATTTCTGTGTATATAAGCATGTGCTTAAAAATTAAAAGTGAGCCTGCAGGATGACACAGCGAACTTACTCAGTGACTAGTTAGATTGTACAGACATTGAATATGGTATGTTCTAACGTTTGTCTGTGCTGAGTGAAGGAACTTTTATTTTTGAGCTTGTTCTGGGATCCTTTCACTAGAAAGTGCCCTCTTGGTTTTTACTCTTCTATTTTTAGGGAGGAGTCTTTATAATGCTCCTTAAGAGTAACCACACAGACCCAAATTGCTAATACTTGGATTGACTCTTCAAATTTATGCCACAGTAAATGTTTCACACAGCGGTTTTATACATTGACCTTCTTGGCCTGGCAAACCCTCGTGCTGCTATAAATGTAGCTGGCACAGAGAGATCCCAATATCTGTCTCCAACTGCATCCTTGTTGTTTACAAGTGCCTTCAGCTGATTCTAGCAATTGAAACTGGAGAGGAACTGCAGTGAGTTTCCTGTCTACATCAAAAGGCATGAAGAAGAAATGGTCGAGAACTTTAAATTTTTCGATGTCCAGATCACCAATAACCTGTCCTGGTCCCTCCATGCCAACTCTATAGTTAAGAAAGCCCACCAATGCCTGCACTTTCTCAGAAGGCTAAGGATACTTGGCATGTCTGCTGCAACGCTCACCAACCTTTACAGATGTACCATAGAAAGCATTCTTTCTGCTTGTATCGCAGCTTGGTATGGCTCCTGCTCTGCCCAAGACTGCAAAGAACTACAAAGGGTCGTGAACAAAACCCAAACATTTACTCAAACCAGCCTCCCACCCATTGACACTGTCTACAGTTCCTGCCGCCTTGGAAAAACAGCCAGCAAATTAATGATCCCACACACCCTGGGCATTCTCTCTTCCACTTTCTTCCATCGGGAAAAGGATACAAAAGTCTGAGGTCACGTACCAACCGACTCAAGAACATCTTCTTCCCTGCTGCCATCAGACTTTTGAATGGGTCTGCCTTGCCTGACTGTAACACTACATTCTGCACTCTCTTCTTTCCTTCTCTATGAACAGTATGTTTTATCTGTATAGAACAATGCTTTTCACTATACACTAATACATGTGACAATACTAAATCAAATCAAATCAAGGTAAGGCTCCCACCCCTCACTTTCTACTGTCTGAAAGAATAGATCAGCAAATTTACATTCATATATCAATAGATGAATTTACTACAATTTGTTTATACAGGTACGCTATTTGAGGAAAGCTTTAGAGATGTTGACAAGACTCTAGGCAAATAGCCAAGGGTAGCAAAGGTTGTAAAATGGATTAAGAACGGTGCTGTTTAAAACTAAATGAGATGAACACGATGGCGATACAGGCTGTTTTAATTAGCGAAATTAACAACTGGAAATTGGCATTTTATGTTCATTAACTGCAGGAGCTGGGAAAAGCAACATTATCGGAATTATCTGCCTGTTCATGCTGGCAGGATCTTCCTATCCTGCCAATGGCACAACAATGGGGGGGGGGGGGGGGCGGTGCGCTGGAGGTTGGTCATTGCATTCTGTTGACAATGGCACGATCAGGGGATCCCGCTGCCAGTCAATGCTGGGCCCGTTCTACGGCTGCAAAACACACAGCGGGGGCAGAGAAAATCCCATTCAATGGGTGGAGGCTCGCATTCTTCCTCCATGGTGAGATTGGTGTTGGGGGAGGGGTATTTAATTGGGTGGGATTATGGTGGGTGAGGATCCAGCCATTTTCCTGCCACCCAGTTAAATCTGTAGTCGGAATTCCCACTTAATTGCCCACCCAAGAGCCTCAGTTGCCAGGAGAACAGGAAGTCCTTAGGCCTTTCCCACCATGCACCTCACCCGGGTGGAAGCAGAATGATGACAAGGTCCCCATCTGCAACTGATTAAATTTCCAACCACCAAATTTGCCACAGAAGAGGATACAAAATTCATTTTATTGGAGGTGTCTCAAATACACTAATTGTCTTTTTAAGATAGGCCCGAAAGTGCCCCTCATGTATTTGACTGTGCCAATGGCGAGCCTTCCCTAGGTTCAAGGATCTTGTGGGTGGAAACCCGCCCACTGAGAGCTGCTGACCAATCAAGGGGCTGACGCTCTTCTGCACTCAGCAGTGCCAGCAGAGAGGCAATGAGCAGAATTCTCTGATCAGGTCCGTGCCTGCCCTACTGCAAGTGAGAACGGAGAACTTAGAGTTCCAGCCAAAACTCCATTCACTTCCATCAGCATTGGAGAATCCCAGTTGCAAGCGGGGTTGGAGATTTTTCAATCGATGAATGCTGCACGTACAACACTCATTCAATGCCTCGGATTGCGGAGAGAAACCCAAACACAGATAAGTAACGATGGGAAAGAGGTCACGGGATGGGGTTATGGGAACAGAAGGTGGGGGAGTTAACATACAGGTTTCAGTGGGCCCCCCGTCCTGATGCTGGGTCCTTCAGCCAGGTACTGAGTCCCTTTGAAGAAATGTCATCCCTGTGAAAGCAAACAGGTCAGTGTTTGCGTATCATGGTCCCTGCATCATGACCCTCCCTGCCTGCCACAAGCTTCATACCAGCAGTGGCAGGACAAGGCTCGCAACTGGCATTAACTGCCTGTTTAAGGGTGTCAAATGGCAGTAGAACTGAAAAGCCATCTATGGACCTTCCAGTCCTGGATTTAATTGGTGTTGTTGCTGGGAAATGGTGAAGTCCCCATGCACTACACTCTGACCCAAATAATCATAGAATCCCTTACTCTGGAGAAGGAGGCACCATTTGGCTCATCGAGTGTGCACCGACAACAATCCCACCCAGGCCTTATCCCCATATATTTACTCCACTAATCCCCCAGGCACCAGTGGTCAATTTAGTATGGGCATCCGGACATCTTTGGAGTGTGGGAGGAAAACGGAGCACCTGGTGGAAATCCACACAGATATGGGGAGAACGTGCAAACAGACAGTAACCCGAAGCCGGAACTGAACCCAGGTCCCTGGCGCTGTGAGGCAGCAGTGCTAACCACTTTGCCACTACATGTATTTACCCCGCAAATCCTCCTGACACTAAAGGGCAATTTAGCATGGCCAATCCACCAAAGCTGCACATCTTTGGAGTGTGGGAGGAGATCGGAGCATCCGGAGGAAACACACGCATACACGGGGAGAACGCGCAAACTCACCTGAGGTCGGAATCGAACCCAGGTCCTTTGCACTGTGAGGCAGCAGTGCTAACCACTGTGCCACCTGGCCGCTGCACTATCTTCAGACTTGCCATCTGGGAGCGCATAGATTTTGCCCTGCTTGTCCTGACAGCCATCGTCAGAATTTTGTTCCAGCATTTCAGTAAATGTTACCAGGGCTGTTAAAACATTTGCTCATTTGTTTATAAAATGTCTGCTGGCATCACTTAAACCTTGCATAAGCCATGACATTTAAAGTAAATATCATAACATAACTTACAAGATGTGCAAACATAACATACACAAATAAAATCTGCAACTCCAGAGGATGGCATTCGTTTTATTTTACAAATATTTCAGTAAATTGTATTCCTACACTTCCTTTCAATTTCCAACAAATTATTACGGCTTTCTCCTCTCCGTTTTTAGGACCTGTTTTCAGATGCCAAGCAATGTGTCCTGACTGAAAAAGTTGGCCAGGCCTTCAGTTCATTGAACTCACTGATATGGAGATGTATCATAAGGATGTGTGACCTGCCCCCAGGTTCATTGGCACCTTTGGAGTAAAGATTCCAACCTGGCTTCCTCAGAGAGTTTATCTTAAATGAGGGACTTATCAGAGTGGATTATGTCTTGCACTGCTTGAGCAGTGACCTGGAAGAGCTGATTGCCTGGAATGATTTATTATTATTTATTCAAATCAATCGCACAAACATTGGTTGGGTTCTGGAATGGGTGGACAATCTTGTCAGATAGTTGTCCAGTGCTGTGAAGATGGAAACTCACTCCACCATGAGGGGACGTGTTTGTGAACAAGGGCTGTACTGATGAAGAGATATAACACATTCAGGTATCATGAAAATAACATTTTTTATTTTTAATTTTTTTTTTAAATCTTTTAAATTTTTTAAAATCTCCAAATCTCCAACTCTCTAAATAATTAATGCATTATTGCTTCAGTGGAACCTCTTCACGCCAGGCAGCACGGTGGCATATGCTGCCTCACAGCGCCAGGGACCCGGGTTTGATTCCTGGCTTGGATGGCTGTCTGTGTGGGATTTGCATGTTCTCCCTGTGTCTGTGTGGGTTTCTTCCGGGTGCTCCGATTTCCTCTCACTGTCCAAAGATGGTTAGATGCATTGACCATGTTAAGTTCTGCCTGAGTGTATCCGAATAGGCACCAGAGTGTTTTAAGAGCAGATCATATGAAATGATCATGAAATCGTTGGGATGTTTCTCAGGCTTCTGTCTTAGTTTCATTTTCTGTTTTGTGCAGAGAACATCTCTTTCAATAAATCTGCTGTGTGTTACTTTGAATCTACATGTGCAAACCAAGTGTTTCTTTTTCTTTTTGCTTAAAACCCACAATCCCTAACATAGTTCAGCCATTACAATGACATTGAGAATTAATATATCAATGTCAGACTGACTAGACCTCACAGATAGTGTTGTGACAAAGGGATTTTCACAGTAACTTCATTGCAGGGTGAATGTAAGCCTACTTATGGCTAATAAATAAATTTTACATTACTTTTTAAGACCTGGGGTTTGGTTTCTGCTTTTTACTTAAGTTAACCAGTCATGGACAGGCTGGAATTGAAGAATCACAATTGACTTCAGAAGTGTGTGACTCATGAAGAAAGTCAGCTGAAGTTCCAAGGACTGAACCTTAATGGCTGTAAAGTGTGAGGATACGAACAGATGGATTGTGATGCTTTACATATAACCTAATAACAATTCCAAACTGGTGCTTTGCTGCAATCTGCCATAAGGATCACAATGAAATGAGGTCTAGTCAGTCTGACATTGATATATTAATTCTCAATGTCATTGTAATGGCTGAACTATGTTAGGGATTGTGGGTTTTAAGCAAAAAGAAAAAAAACCACTTGGTTTGCACATGTAGATTCAAAGTAACACACAGCAGATTTATTGAAAGAGATGTTCTCTGCACAAAACAGAAAATGAAACTAAGACAGAAGCCTGAGAAACATCCCAACGATTTCATGATCATTTCATATGATCTGCTCTTAAAGCAATCATGTAACCACTTAAATATATAACAGTAATCTGACATCCACACCAAGTAGTTATTGAGTACAGGTTTCATTACATCTCTTTGTTATAATTTATAAATCTTAACAACATATTCAAGCAAGAAACAGATAGATTTTTACACTCTAAAGGCATCAAGAAGTATGGGGAGATTGCAAGGGCTTGCCATTGCAATGATCTTATTGAATGGCAGAGTAAGCTTGGGGTGGCATGGTAGTACAGTAGTTAGTGCTGCTAGGGACAGTGCCAGGGACCAGGGTTCAATTCTGGTCTCAGGTGACATAAGGACATAAGAACATAAGAAATAGGAGCAGGAGTAGGCCATCCAGCCCTTCGAGCCTGCCCCGCCATTCAATAAGATCATGGCTGATCTGTCGCTGCTCAGTTCCACTTTCCCGCCCTCTCCCCATAACCCTTAATCCCCTCTCCTATCAAAAAACCATCAACCCGCGTCTTAAAAATATTTAGCGAGGCAGCCTCCACCACTTCAACGGGCAGAGAATTCCAGAGATTCACCACCCTTTGAGTGAAGAAGTTCCTCCTCAACTCCGTTCTAAACCGCCCCCCTTTTACCTTGAGGCTGTGCCCCCTAGTCCTATTGTCTTTTTTGAGCGGGAAGAGTCTTTCCACCTCTATCCTATCCATCCCATTCATCATCTTATACGTCTCAATGAGATCTCCTCTCATTCTTCTAAACTCCAACGAGTACAAGCCCAGTTTATTCAGCCTCTCCTCATAGCTCAACCCCCTCAACTCCGGTATCAGCCTAGTAAACCTCCTCTGCACTCCCTCCAAGGCCAAAATATCTTTGCGCAGGTGCAGCGCCCAAAAATGCACACAGTACTCCAGTTGCGGCCTCACCAATGCCCTATACAGCTGCAGCAAGACCTCCCTACTTTTATATTCAATCCCCTTCGCTATGAAGGCCAGCATCCCATTCGCCTTCCTGACCACCTGCTGCACCTGCAAGCTGGGTTTTTGCGACTCATGCACAAGGACCCCGAGGTCCCTCTGCACCGTCGCCTGCTGCAGTTTTTCTCCTCGTAAGTAATAGTCCTTCCTACCATTTTTCCTACCAAAGTGGACCAAAGTGACTGTCCGTCATGTCTCCCCATGTTTGCATGGTTTCCTTCGAATGCTCCGTTTTCCTCCCAGTGTCTAAAGATGTGTTGGTTAGGTTAATTGGCCATGCTCAATTGACCCCAAGGCTCTGATTTTATTGTCACAGCTATCCAAGGCTCTTATGATCACGCCCGAGGCCAATGGCAAATGCTGTTCTGCAAGCTTCGCCCACCTCTGTTTCAGGGTGGCTGCACCGGTAAAATCAGGGCCTCACTGTCAGGGAGGTGAGCAGAGTAAATATGTGAGGTTAGGAGGATAGGGCCTGGGTGGGATTATTATCAGTTCAAACTTGATGGGCTGAATGGCCCCCTTCTGAACTATAAAGATTCTCTGAATGAACTACCTGTGTTCCTGTTTTCTATGTTGCTGGCTGGAATTTACCAAAATCAAATGGCTCGCTGATGCTGCCAGCAAGAGCAGAGAATTTGCCATTCAGTCGAGACTCCATTCATTCCAATGGGAGCAGAGAATCCCAGCTGCAAGTGAGGTTGTAGAATCCCAGCCTCTATGTTTAATAAGATTCTTTAAAAATAGTTGAGCAATCAGGTGAAGATTGTACTTGTTAAACTCAGATTAAAGCCATATTAGGACATGTTACTGAGTGCCCTCCTCAAGAAGAATAAAATGGCCTTCTTATTAATTCTGGTTTCAAATTTATCATTTGCAGCTTGGCACAACTGCAGCTGCTTTGGATTGCGTGACATATTTGCACAGAGACATCTACGAATCTGCAGTCAAAAGGGTTCCAACATAAGTGATTGGGCTGACAGTCTCTCATTGCAAGGGAGGGCTCAATGTTGACAGGAAGACTGATCTGATCTCCAGCAGTGGAAGGAGGACCTGCCACTGAACTTGATAGTGTATAGATTGGCACTGCTTGTGCTGCTGCTCCTCCATTAATTCAAGTTGCATTCGGCGCAGGATAAACAATACTTGTCCACGTAATGAAGATGTTGCCCAGAGTAATGGCAATTTTCTATTACAGACATACAAATGTCGATGATTCTGAACACAGACAATGTTCAAACATGTTGAATCTAGCTAGAGTGGTCCCCAGCCAATTAAGATGATCGGCACAGTCTCATGTCAGCAACAATAAACAAAACCTGATTGTCTTTTGTATCTTTGCTCATTTGTATCAATTTATGCCTAATGTATTATTTTGTAAAAAAATACTGATTAATAGGATTTTTATAAAACTGATGATCACGTACTGAAAGATAATTATTTCTTGGTGCTAGTGAATGCCATTCAACTCGGTCTTTATTTTGCATTAGTCTCCTGGAATGAAGCAGCATTGATAAAATAAATGATTTTGACAGGAAGAGAATTCTTGACTTGAGGGTGCCTGTGACGGAATGAATATCATATAGTTCTTCTGTCACAATTGTTAAATACAGAATGACATCTCACGCGACATGCTGCACTAAACAGGCTTAAGATGCCTCCCTCTGCAACAGTGGCTCGTAGCCATTGATTAGAACCTTACCTGATGAACATGGAAGAGACTTCTTCCTCCTTCTGACTGCAGGGCTTCCATCAGACTATCCATCACACCTGTCTCCTCGCCACCTGGGGACGCACAAAATACTCATTCAGCGATGATTAAAATACAATAATCCTGCATCACCCAATTGCTAAAACACAGTGAGGCGTCAATCTTCCCCATTTCGGTAACTAAGTTTTGGCACCTTCAGGCAGGAGTGTACCAATATAAACCTTTGAACATAGGAGAAATTATTTTCTGTGAATATCCCTTTGGTTAAAATGTGAGTAAAAAGAATTAGGATTAATTAAAATGCATTTTTTTGAAGATTATTATACAATATTTTGTTGCACGTCTTGCAATGATTAATTAAAATTAGATTAATTCTGCCCTGTATATTTTAATAATATAATGATGTCCAATGCATCATGAAATTATTTCACAACTCTATTTGTATTCTTCTGGCATAACTAATAAATATTCAAATTTTAATACAGGATATAAAAATCAGATCGGATCCAAAATCTGCTTTTATGCGATAAACTGGGCTAAGTGTCAGCACATTGTTTGATTCTTCTACACAAAGTTTCTCAATTGTACATTGTATGCCGATGTAAACAGTGATACCACATGGAAAATATGCAACTGGCAACCTTTGGCCTTCCTTTTCCTTTATTTCCTTAATATGTTATGATACCTTGGAGACAACTGCTAGGCCAGTGACATTTTCATCTCAAACTCATGAATACTACAATGGGTTTCTTGTGGGGATTCTTCTGTCTTTATGGTTTGTGGATGAAGAAGACAAGGAACAAAGCAGGGACGCAAAGGCAAGTCCGTCTGCCCCAGAAGCACTCAGTGTATGCAGGCTGATGTCGTCACACCAGCATTTTCAGATTGGGATGCACAGTTCTGCCACTGCCTGAAGATTACCATGTGCACAGGCTGAGATTCGCAAGGGGAGTCATGGCTGAGTTGTCCCTTATGCTACAAAGTTACCAGATCAATTCATCGTCACTACAGTCTCAGTGGTTGTGAAGGTCACATTTGTCTCCAGATCATTTTAAAGTGCCACTGGCAATATTAGCATGTTTGACAATCTGCAGTACATCGGGATAAAAAAAGCAAGTGATGGATGCCTGGTTGGTTTTAGCAATGATTTCATCTCTTCCCATTTCTTCATAACATCAGATTTCCAAATGTGTAACTTATTATAGACAAATGTGGTCTATTGTGGTCCATTGCAGAATGCTGTTATGAAACAGAAAGGACTGCAGTCTATGAATGATCATCTAATTATCAACCATAAGTGATAGACGATGTGAATAAATGTTCACTCCCCGATGGCACCATGAAATCAGTGAAGCCCTATAGTTCTTGCCAGAGAATCCCCAAGCTTGTTGATACTGGAAGTCTTAGCTTAATGCTAAACTTATAATCCACATACCAACTGGACTGGTGGGGGAACTCTCCTGTGAAGTTCATCGAGTTGTTGCATTCTCTATTTGGGCTTCAGTGTTGCAATTGCTCCAGCTCTGACCAATATTGCAAGAAACTACAAAAGGTTATATTAGATTCAGAGTGGCATGGCGATTAGCACTGATACCTCACAGCTCCAGGACTCTGGGTTCGATTCCACCTTGGGTTACTGTCCGTGTGGAGTTTGCACATTCTCCTTGTGTTTGCGTGAGTTTTCCTCCAGGTGCTCCCGTTTTCACCCACATCCCAAGAATGTGCAGGCTAGGTTGATTAGCCATGATAAATTGCCACTTAGTGTCCCGGCTTGCATAGGTTAGAGAGATTAGCAGGGTAAATATGTGGGGTTATGGGGATAGGGCCTGGGCGGAATAGTTGCCAATGCAGACTTGATGGGCTGAATGGCCTCCTTCTGCACTCTAGGGATTCTATGATTCTATGAAACCAGCCTCCCATCCATTGATTCCATCTACATCTTCTTGCTGCCTCAGGAAAGCAACCAGCTTAATCAAGGACACCACACATCCCAGACATACTTTTTTCCACCTTTTTATGTCGGGAAAAATGTACAAAAGTCTGCCATCGTGTACCAACCGACTCAAGAGCAGCTTCTTCCCTGCTGCCATCAGACTTCTGAATGGACATATCATGTACTAAGCTGATCTTTCTCTAAACCCTAGCTATGATTGTAACACTATATTCTACATTCCCTCCTTTCCTTCTTCCTTAGGTACTCTTTGAATGGTATGCTTTGTCTGTACAGCACAGAAGAAGCAATACTTCTCGCTGTATCCCAATACATGTGACAACAATAAATCAAATCAACATCATCCAAGGCTTCCCACATGAATGGCTCTTGCCTGACACTGCTACCAATGACTGCATTAATGTATACCCCCCGATTGATGTAACAGGGAGGAACGTGAGATCCAGGGCAGAGTTTTCCTTGCAATCTTTGAGGCCGCAACTGACGAGATAAAAGAGTAGGCAAAAGTCGTTAGCACAGACTCTGAGCTGGAGCCAATTCCCCTAATTCTCTCTCTCCAATACGTCACTATTGAATGCCAGTACGCGCGTGCAGGTTGCAATTAACTTTGCAGAATGATTTCCCCCTTTGAGCTTTCTGCACGAAGCATAGAATGACCTTGTTCTGTGCCTGTTCAATCTTTTGCTTCTGTAAGCAGAGTAGAAGAGAGACAGTATTAGTCTTGATGATTACAGGGATAGCCAAGCATCAGCATCCAACCCACAGTGTGCATGTAACATGCAGCCAAATTAGCTGAGACGCTTCCATCAACTTCAATGCACACAAAGCGTACACTTGCATTGGAAGGCTGATAATGCAATGTGTTCCTTGTGCTGAATGGATGTTTAAGGCAAACACTGAATGTAATTTTTAAGACACTATGGTGAGGAGGTAATTGCAAATGTCATTGGTACTTAGCACACTGGATTAATGAAAGGTAGTAATGCGTTCCCTTATTTTGGCAGGCTACTGAAGTCATTAAACTTCTTCCTATATCGCCTCCAGGTTAACAGTATGTTGCTCATTGCATTCTCCTGGTTTCCATTTCCTGTCATTTTTGGATTGGCAGCTTGCCTGGAAGTCCCGTGGTGCTCCATTCTCAAAAGAGCCTTTCTCCTGCATCTCATTTCCTCTGCCCAAATTTCCATGTCTTCATCGGAGAAACAAGGCAGACAGTGCCCTGCTGAATTATTTGCCGGCGTGTTTCCAAATTAGAAAGATGCCACCTTGCAAACCCATAATGTGTGTGTGTACCTTTCCATGCGGCTGTTGGTCTCAAATTCTGCAGCAGCATTTCCGCTCAGCAATGGACAATTTCCAAATGGCAGACATTTCCAATACTCAGAGTGACAAAAATTATTCAAATGAGGCTAAACTTCAGAAACATGTGCAGGGTCATGATACTTCAGATTGGACAGTTACATTTTTCTCAATATCTTACTGTAGGTTAATTCACCACACTTTCCACAGCTTCAGTGGGGTCCTTAGCATTAATAAGGACCCCACAGACCCCGGAAATACTCTCTGCCACTTTACAGTGTGAAGATTTGGAGTAGATCATTTAGGACAGAGGTGAGGAGACATTTCTTTACGCAAAGTGTGGTGAACCTGTGGAATTCATTACCACGGGAAGTGGTTGATGTCAAAACATTGAATGTATTCAAAACACGGCTAGACATAGCACTTGAGGTGAATGGGAACAAAGACTATGGGGAGAAAGTTGGACAATCAACCATGATCATAATGAATGGCAGAGCAGGCTTGAAGGGCCAAATGGCCTCCTCCTGCTCCTAGCTTCTATGTTTCTTCTGTTGGGAAAGTGATACAAAATTCTGAGGACACATACCAACTCAAGAACTGCTTCTTCCGTGTGCCATCAGCTGTTTGAATGAACCTACCTTGCATTAAGTTGATCTTTCTCAACTCTAACTATGACTGTAACACTACATTCTGCACCCTCCCCTTTCCTTCTCTATGAACAACATGCTTCATCTCAAAAACGCTCAAGAAACAATACTTTTCACTGTGTACTAATGCATGTGAGAATAATAAATCAAATCAAATTTACCATTCCATTCAAGGGATTACAATAAATGCTGTTTCTACCTAACAGTGGGATGTGCTAAAAAGTTGTGTTATTGACAGTACAATCTATCAGCCGATGTTGGAGGTAAGCAATAGGGAGAGGAAGGGTTGGTGGGGTAGGAAGCATCTTTCTTCTGAATTCTTAATTCGATTTCTTGGTATCTTATATTGATGACCTCTCTCTGTATCCATCTATCCAAATGTTTCATAATTTTAAAGACATATATTAGGGAACCACTAAACCTTCTCTTTTCAACATAAAATAAACCAGATGGTCTTTTGACAATTCTTTTCTGATATGTGTACCCATAAATTATTGGTATCATTCTTATAAACCTTCTCTGCACCCTCTCTCACATTCCTATATTCTTTTTACAACATGGTAATCAGAACACAATGCTCTAATTATTATCCAAGCAAGATTTGATACAGGTGTAGTTTAACTTCTCTATTTTTCAAATCAATCTCCAGAAATAAGGCATAAGTAAAACCTGGTGCTTGTTTTTTTTATAGCCTTGCTAATGTGTGGAGCAAGTTATAGTGGTGATTGCTGTATTTCTACTCAAGAGTTCACTTTGTTCCTCTATTCCATCCCGATGCACACCTTCAATTAATAAGTGAGCTCTTTTTTTTTCTTTACCAGAATATATTACCTTTATTTATCTGTTTGAACTTCATTGGACAGTATTTGCCCATTTTCCAAGTGTATTGGTATCCTGCTATGTGTTTCATGTGGCCCTTCAAGCCTGCTCTGCCATTCATTATGATCATGGTTGATTGTCCAACTTTCTCCCCATAATCTTTGTTCCCATTCACCCCAAGTGCTATGTCTAGCCGTGTCTTGAATACATTCAATGTTTTGACATCAGCCACTTCCCATGGTAATGAATTACATAGGTTCACCACATTTTGCGTGAAGAAATGCCTCCTCACCTCTGTCCTAAATGATCTACCCCGAATCCTCAGTATTGGTTAATCCCCCATCTGATGCCATGCACAAATTAAGGAGCCACGGGTGTCAAATAAGATCCTTCCCTCTTCCATGCCCCTGGTTACAGTGGAAATCGGCTGGCGGGTGGGGAGAGATGTAAAATTGTGCAGTATGGCTGGGCATGTTGTTCCTTTTACCCAACTGCTGCTGTTGGCATTTTACCAGTTGCAGAGTCCATAGGATCCCAACAGTGCAGAAGAAGGCCATTTGGCTGTCTGAAAGAGCATCTTACCCAGGGTCACTCTATCCCTGTAACCCTGCATATTTACCATGGCTAATCCGCCTAGGCTACACAATTTGAGACACTAAAGGTCAATTTCTCACAGCCAACCCACCTAAACTGCACATCTTTGGACAATGGGAGGAAACCGGGTCACCTGGAGGAAACCCATGAAGACAAGGGGAGAATGTGCAAAGACCACACAGTCGCCCAAGGATGGAATTAAACTCAATTGCCAACATTGTGAGGTAAAAGTGTTAACCACTGTGCCATCGTGCTGGCTCTAATGTGTGTCCAGGCCATGAGGCCACTAGGTGAAACCCTTGAGCCCCCTCTCCGGTTAAGCGGAAGGATGGGAAAGGTAGGATTAGAGAGCCGTGGATTACAGGGGGTATTGAAGACTTGGTCAGGAAGAAGAGGGAGGCGTATGTTAGGTCAAAACAACTGGGTACGGAGAGTGCGCTGGAGGAATATACAGAGAGTAGGAGGGAGCTAAAAAGAGGAATTAGAAGGGCGAAGAGAGGGGATGAAATGGCTTTGGCTGGTAGGATTAAGGAAAATCCAAAGGCATTTTATTCCTATATTAGGAGCAAGAGAGTAGTTAGAGGGAAAATTGGTCCTCTTAGGGACAAAAGTGGGGAGTTATGTATTGAGTCGGAGGGAATGGGGGAGCTCCTGAATGAATACTTTGCGTCGGTATTCACGAAGGAGAGGGGTTCGGAATCGTGCGGTCTCTTGGAGGGAGCTGAGGATCAGTTGCAGGAAATATCTATTACGAGGGAGGAAGTGCTAGGGCTTTTAGGTAGCGTAAGGACGGATAAAGCTCCGGGGCCTGATGGTATTTATCCCAGGCTGCTTAGGGAGGTGAAAGATGAAATTGCTGGGCCTCTGGCGCAAATCTTTGTCCCTTCTTTGGACACAGGTGAGGTCCCAGAAGACTGGAGGGTAGCAAATGTGGTACCGCTGTTCAAAAAAGGTAGCAGGGATAACCCTGGAAATTATAGACCGGTGAGTTTGACATCGGTGGTAGGGAAATTAATGGAAAAAATACTTAGGGGTAGGATGTATGAGCATTTGGAGCGTTGCGATCTGATTAGGGATACGCAACATGGCTTTGTTAGAGGGAGGTCTTGCCTTATGAATCTGGTGGAATTCTTTGAGGAGGCGACAAAAACGGTTGACGATGGGAGAACCGTTGATGTCATCTATATGGATTTCAGTAAGGCGTTTGACAAAGTCCCTCATGGTAGGCTGGTAGAAAAGGTTAAGGCGCATGGGATACGAGGTCAGGTAGCTAGGTGGATTGAGAACTGGCTGGGCAATAGGAGACAGAGGGTAGTTGTGGAGGGGACCTTTTCAGGCTGGAGGCCAGTGACCAGTGGTGTGCCGCAGGGCTCAGTACTGGGACCTCTCCTCTTTGTAGTATACATAAATGACTTGGAAGAGAGCGTAGGTGGTGTGATCAGCAAGTTTGCAGATGACACCAAGATGGCAGGGTTGGCGGGTACTGAAGTGGAATGTCAGGTGATACAACAGGATATAGATAGGTTGGTGCAGTGGGCAGATAGGTGGCAGATGGAATTTAATCCTGACAAATGCGAGGTGATGCATTTTGGAAGGAATAATGCAGAGAGGAGCTATGTGATAAAAGGTAGACCGATTAGGAGTATAGACATACAGAGGGACCTGGGAGTGCAGGTTCACAAATCCATGAAGGTTGCGACACAAGTGGAGAAGGTTGTTAGGAAGGCTTATGGAATGCTAGCCTTTATAGGTAGGGGTATAGAGTATAAAAGCTGCCGTCTAATGCTTCAGTTGTATAGAACGTTGGTTAGACCGCATTTGGAGTACTGCGTCCAGTTCTGGTCACCTTACTACCGAAAGGACGTGGAGGCTCTGGAAAGGGTGCAGAGGCGGTTTACCAGGATGTTGCCTGGCATGGAGGGGCTGGGGTACGAGGAAAGGTTGGAGAAACTGGGACTTTTCCCCTTGGAAAGACGGAGGTTGAGGGGGGACATGATAGAGGTATATAAGATACTGAAGGGAATAGATAGAGTCAATAGTGAGAGACTGCTCCCTAGACTGGGTACAAATACGAGAGGTCATGATTTAAGGGTGAGGGGGGAGAGGTATAATTTGGATGTGAGAGGAAAGTTCTTTACGCAGAGAGTTGTGGGGGTATGGAACGCGCTACCGAGGAGGGTGGTGGAGGCAGGAACGTTGGACTCGTTTAAGGTTCAGTTAGACAGACACATGAGTGAAACGAGGATGGAGGGTTATAGTAGGGGCTATTAAATAAGGCCAGAACCTCGGGAGGCACTGGAAATGCAGACTTGTAAGTTAACGTTTTTGTCTTTTTATTCCGCAGGTGGAGGTCCACCTCGTTGTCAAACGAGGGGCATGCACACGGTGGGTCGTGCGTGGGCTGCTCTTGGAGGTTCCGGGAGTGGCCTAGTACTTCGTGTCGGTGTGTGTGCTTGATCGTGGACCGGTAGACGGGCGCCGCAACAGCTCGGTGACTAGCACTGCTAGCTGTGCAGATACATGGATTTGGGCCTGTATCTGTGGGAGTTTGTGCATTCTCCCTGTGGTTGCGTGGGTTTCCTCCGGGCGCTCCGGTTTCCTCCCACACCCCAAAGATGTGCTCTTAGGCTGATTGGTTTACTAAATTGACACTATTCTCCCCTGAACCTGGCTAAGTTCGGGGTTCCATTCGTAGACACGCAGGGTAGAATAGGTGTAGGGTGATGCGGCGGCGCGGGCTCGTTGGGCCGAAGGGCCTGTTTCCCGTGCTGGGTTGTTCTTTGTTCTTTGTTCTTTGTTCTCTCCATTCCCACATGGTACTTCCTGCCCTTATGAGCTCTGCCTTGCCTTCCATAATCCAATACCCCATACCCTTTATTGGGGCCTGCCAAACTGGCCTCAACAATAATCTTTCACTCACTTTTGTCTCCAGGTTCATGTTGGGACTAGGTGCAGTTCCAGTCATGGCCACAATTCTGTGGGACATCGCTGGGACTATAGTGAGCTAGCTGTTTGTCATTTGATTTACAGCAACTCTGGGAAATAGGGTTATTAAATCTGCCTTGGGGTTAAGTGGAGGCAGGCTTGCACCCAACCTTTGAGCTGGGAGGCAGGGGCCACGACCTCTCAAGTAAAATTCAGCCCTGTGTTTTCAATTGTAAAGTCCAAATCAACTACAGGAAATACACTCTGGGAATCATATCCCCAAATAGGTGCAACAAATATCTCCTCAATGTTGGAATCTAGAAGAGTATTGTGATGAAGATGATGGAAGATAATAAATCAGTTATGGTAAATCAACAAAACTGTTAGGCTTGACACGAAGCAAGTGTCAAGAAGATAATGTGTTAATTAGTTCATAGAATCATATAATCATAGAATCCCTACAGTGTAGAATGAGACCATTCGGCCCATTGAGCCTGCACTGACAACAACTCCACCCAGGCCCTATCTCCGTAACCCCAAGTATTTACCCTTCTAGTCCCTCTGACACTAAGGGGCAATTTAGCATTGCCAACCCACTTAGCCCGCACATCATTAGATGATCATCCATCCATTTTGTAAGACAACAAATTATAACAGGATATTTCCTAGATTTGAGCTCCATTTTAACTTCCTACCTTTGGATGAGGGTAGCAACATACCACCTCAGTCTCAACGCCTTCCTACTGGGCTTCACTGTTAAATCACTCTTATCGACAGGGCCAGTGAGAGACCCACGGGAGAATTGTGCGTTTTCTCTTCAAATGTTCAAGTTGAACCAGTGATATGACGGGGACTTGATATGGAATGTAAGTCGGAGAAGGAGCAGTGATAGCCTCCACATCAGGTTAGATGTGCAGGAGGAGAGGAAATAAGAACAGGAGTAGGGGCTAATCGCAAAATGTGGGCCAGAGAAGAGGTCCCAGAAAAGTTAGATTCAACATTTCACTTCAGGTTTCCTTGTGAACTAGGGAGGGATGTGAGATAGGTACACACTGGCACAATGGCTAGAACTGCTGCTTCACAGTGTCAGGAACCCAGATTCAATTCTGGCCTCAGGTGACTGCCTGCTTGGAGCCTTCTGGTCTCTGTGTAAGTTTCCTCCGTTTTCCTCCCACAGTCCAAAGATGTGCGGGTTAGGTTGATTAATAAACTATCACTTAGTGTCAGGGAGATTAGTAGGATCAAGATGTGGGGTTATGGAGATAGGACCTGGGTGGGATTGCTGTCAGTGCAAACTCGATGGGCCAAATGGCCTCTTTCTAAAGCCAAAACGTTGTCTGATTTCAAGAAAAAAATTAGATGGAGCTCTTGGGGATCAAGGGATATGGGGAGAAGGGGGGGAATCAGGATTTTGATGATCAGCTATGATCAAAATGAAGGCGGAGCAGGCTCAAAGGATCAAATGGTCTATTCCTGCTTCTAGTTTCCATGTTTCTATTTATACTATGTTTACGTCTTCCTTTTGTTCCAGGTTTCGCTGTCATATCATTTGTTCACATTTGAAGACAAACCCCTTTCTATGGGTCTCTCACCGGCTCTGTCAATAAGAGTAATTTAACACTGAAGCCCAGTAGGAAGGCATTGAGACTGAGGTGGTATTGCTGCCCTCATCCAAAGAGAGGAAGTTAAAATTGGGCCTAAATCTGGGAAAAGGCCTGTTATAATTTATTGCTTTGCAAGGTAAATGCATGATTATTCAATGATGTGTGGTTTTGGATAATTGGCCATGCTAAATTGTCCCTTAGTTTCAGGGGGCCAGCAGGGTAAATACATGGTGTTACAGGGATAGGACCTGGGTGGGATTGTTGTCAGTGTTTTCTAATCTCAACCAGAAGCTTCCTCACCAATTGCCTGACTGTCTCTATGTTCCTCAGCCGTGACTTCCTGTTAGTGAATACTTACTTCCTTTCCACCGGCTGAATCCAGGCAAGAGAAGAAAAATTGACGGAATTTCTTTCACTCTCTTGGGAGCTCATGGCAACCTCCTCTCATCCCCCACCCCCCACCCCAACCCTCAACTCCCCCACTATTGCCACAATTGAAATTGAGGCTGAGTTAATCTTTGAATAAGAGAAGCTAACCAACAAATGCTTCCACTGAATGGGAATATTTATTACCCCAGTTTGCTTCTAATTATCAAATACTTATTGCTACCTCTTTGCACAGCAAATAATTCCAGAATTCACAATGGCCCTGCCTTTGTGTGGACCTTTGGCACTGTCTCCATCCAGGACTGGAGATGTGTGTTGTATTTACAAAATTCTAACCAGCCTAGACAGGTTGGATGCAGGGAGGATGTTCCTGATGGTGGGGGAGTCTAGAACCAGGGGTCACAGTCTGAGGATTCAGGGTAGACGATTTAGGACAGAGGTGAGGAGATATCTCTTCGCACAAAGAGTGGTGAATCTGTGGAATTCATTACCGCAGGAAGTAGTTGATGCCAAAACATTGAACGCATTCAAGATACAGCTGGGAATAGCACTTGTGGCAAAATGGGATTAAAGGCTGTGGGGAGAAAGCAGGATTAGGCTATTGAGTTGGATGATTTTAATGAATGGTGGAACAGGCTTGAAGGGCCAAATGGCCTCCTCCTGCTCTTATCTTCTATGTTTCTATGTTTACTTTAGAGGTCATTCATGGAGAATTTTTGCCTCTTCCTCTTTTCATGGGTGGACCTCAGAAATTGTTGCCTGTCAAGAGCTTCACAGACGTGAAGCAGGTGGCTTCCCTCAAACTCATTGTTAAAACAATAATGTTCTATTGTAATGTCTGCTGAATAACTGTCCCACTGGCACACATTTAACTTCAATAATATCACACCGAGTCCTATAAGGCAAGTAGCTCCTGAAGGGATTATTTCAAGGAACATTTTTGACAATTGGTTCATGATCTATTTTTTTAGGAATGGAGAGCCTAAGTATAGCTAGATAGAATGCCCCTAAGCAAGCCAACATTTCATAGTATCCTAAACAAGTACTGCTGCCTTCGCAAAAACTAGAACAGCATGACAGATATTAAGACTGGAGCTAAAACAAAACCTTGGTCAAAGAGCTGAGTTTTAAGGAAGAATTGATATCTGAAAAGGGGAGAAGGAGGCTGTGCAGATGGGTTTTCTATTCGCAACAATGGTCATCAGTAGATTTTCAAATCCAGAGTTTTTTAATTGAATTCAAATTCCACCGGTTGCTGTGGCGAGATTCATGGGGAGACAATGACCCAGTGGTACTGTCATGAGACTATTAACCCAGAAACTCAGCTAATGTTCTGGGGACCCGGGTTCGTATCCCACCACAGCAGATGGTGGAATTCCAATTCAATTAAAAACAAAATCTGGAATTAAGAATCCACTGATGATGCTCAAACCATTGTCGTTTGTTGGTAAAGCCTAACTGGTTCACTCACGTCCTTTAGGGAAGGAAATCTGCTGTCCTTACCTGGTCTGGCCTACATGTAATTCCAGAGCCACAACATTGTGGTTGACTCTCAACTGCCCTCCGGCAACTAAGGTTGGGCAATAAATGCTGGTCAGCCTGCGATGCCCACAAATTAATTAAAAAAGAGAACCCAGATCCCCAGAACATTCGCTGAGTTTCTAGATTAATAGTCAAGTGATAATACTACTAGGCCATCGTCTCCCCATATAACACTGCGTGGGCAATCTGGTACCAGCCATTTTATGCCACTCTTCTGAGGCAAATTTTGCCCCATATTGTAGCACTTTTCCTGCCTTACAACATTCTTTTGAGTTACATTTTTGAGGTAATTTTGCCAGGACAGGATTCTACTAATATAGATAAACCACTCAATTACTTATCAAAGCTCTTTCGTTGAATTGCAGCCTTGTAGCTCACTGCTAGCTACCCATTATCTCTCATTTAAACACTGAGTAAGGCCTATTTATATGCAAGTCAAATAATTTCAATGAACTATGACAGTCAGGTCATGAAATATTATTTTAACAGAAACAGTAGCAAATCCTGAGCTGACTTTCAATGTTATATGCTTGGAATAAAAGCAATGTTATGAAATATTTATGATTAAATAATTACTATACTCTGATAATGTGACAACTATATATTGTTTGTGGTGTAAATGGTTTGTTTTTACATACAAGATTGTCACATGGGGTTGCGGCATTCATTTGCTTATACACAAACACTTGTATTCATTTTATAGCCCAAATATAAAATATTTGGAATATACGTTGGCATATAAAGCCTAGTCCTATTGAGGTGAGAAATAAAACTATCCAGCTTCCATAAAAGATAACAGACAACAGATCAGTCTGATATTTCACAGTGAGTGCCATTTATGTAATAGAGGTCAGAACTAAAGCAAATTGTCAACTCAACTTAAATTGCTTCAGCAGAATTCTGCACATGGCTCTATCTAGACTTTAAAACACATCTTTCCTGAGACTAAAATAGCAAGTTGCATTTATATAGCACCTTCAATCGAATAAAACATCCCAATACACTCCATTAGGGGCAGTATGTTGGCATAGTGTCTAGCACTGCTGCCTCACAGCACCAGGGACCCTGATTCAATCCTGGCCTCGGGTCACTGTCTATGTGGAGTTTGCTCATTCTGCTCGTGTCTGTCTGGGTTTCTTCCAGGTGCTCAGGTTTCCTTCCGCAGTTCAAAGGTGTGCAGGTTAGGTTGATTAGCCATGATAAATTAACCTTAGTGTCAGGGGGATTAGCAGGGTAAATGTGAGGGGTTACGGCAACAGGGTCTGGGTGGGAGTGTGTTGGGGCAGATCCGATGGCCTTCTTCTACACTGTGTGTATTCTATTAAGTATTAGCAAACAAAAACCGCACACAGTTAAATGAACAGCCATTCAGACAGGTCAACAAAATCATAGTCAAATAGGTAGGTTTTACGCAGTATCTTAAGATAAAAAGGTTTAGGAAGACAGATTCAGACCTAGCCAGCTGGATGCACAGCTTCCAACGATGGGCAGATGAAAATCCAGGGTGTGCAAGAAACCAGAATTTTAAAGTTTATTTATTAGCGTCACAAGTAGGCTTACGTTAACACGGCAATGAAGTTGCTGTGAAAATCCCCTAGCTGCCACAATCTGGTGCCTGTTCAGGTACACTGAGGGAAGATTTAGCATGGCCAATGCACCTAACCTGTTTTTCTTTCAGATTAAAGGAGTGCAGAGTTTGTGGAGGTTTGAAAAGCCGAAGGAGGTTGCAGAGATATGGAAGAAAATGGCTAAGTGAAGTGCTTGGAGTTGTTGAATTTGACGATCTGACAACTCAACAATTTGAGTTGCTGCCAGACTAATGGTGAAGGAGGATTTGTTTGAGATAGAATGCAGGCAGCAAAAGGTTTGAAAGAACGTATGTGAAAAAAAAGAAACACATTTCTTTAAACATGTGGGTTTGTAATTTTATTCTATGTCTCCTTCCCACTGGTTCCCAACTATTGCAGTATGTGGAATGTATACTGAGTTACAAAGCACTTTTTAATTTATTTGATGCAAAAAAGAAACTTCTTTCTGCTGGTCTAGTGGGATAAGTATTGAATTCCTGACAATCTGAATTTAATTCCTTTTGCTGTCTAATCGTGCTCTGCACCTGATGTTCTTTCTGACTGGCAGGAAGCCAACATCTCAGGCGTTTTGTGATAGTCATAAATCCCAGTTGTGTTTCAGACTGTTAGATGGGCTTACATCCAACTCCTAGTGGGTAGAATGGCGAGTCTTGGGACAAGTCTGCGGCCATCTCGCAGTGTGTTTTGAAGTAATCCTGTGTGAAGTGAGGGGCGCTGGGGAATAGGAGCAAATGTATCCATTCCATAATAAAAACAAGAAAGTGCTGGGAAAAGCTCAGCGGACCTGGCAACATCTGTGGAGTGAGAAACAGTTAATGATTTGAGTCGAATGACTCTTCAAATCCCTCCAGTGCAGAAGGAGGCCATTTGGCCCATCGAGCCTGCACCAACAGCAATCCCACTCCAAGACCAATCCTCGTAACGCTGCCAATTCCCCTGACAATAAGGGTCAATTTATAATGTCCAATCAACCTAACCCACACATCTTTGGACTGTGAGAGGAAACCAGAGCACCAGAAGGAAAACCATGCAGACACAAGAGAAAATGTGCAAACTCTACACAGATAGTCAGTCAAGACCGGATTTGAACCCGGGTCCCTCGCATTGTGAGGCAGCAGTGCGAACCATTGTGCCACCTGATCATCCCAAATTCTTCAAGTCATTTGACTACTTAACACACTTACCCTGTTTCACTTTTCACAGACCGTGCCATACATGCTGGGTTTTTCTAGCACTTTTTATTTCAGGTTTCCAGCATCTGCTGTATTTTACTTTCGTTATGTATCTAATCAATGGTAGTGCAGAAATATGTAAATAACATTTCCTGTTTATATGGTATACCAGTAGCTCTGTAGCGTAGGGAAGGTACTCTATTCTTTGTGTCAAAAAAGATTTTTATGCATTTGGAAGGCAGAACTTGGCTGTTGTTCAATTTCTTGAAATGAATTCTCAAAATGTGAAGAGCTATGAAAGAGGATTTCTCTTTCCTACTATTGTGCCTGTCCAGGGGAAGTTAACTGGCATTCTTTAATGCGGGTGTTAATGAGTTGAGGTAGGTGGTCCTTCTTTTAAACATGGCATTGCTGTGTTTGTCATGCCTCATTCCTGCGCTCATAACTTAAAGGGAGTGTTTGTTAAAAGGAAAATCATATGCTTTAAGGCATTCCCACGAGCTACTTTCCAGCTCAGATGAAGAGACTGCAAAAAAAAGCCCTAAAAGAATGCCAGGAATTGTTATTTTTCTTTCTGTTAAAAGGATAACACTCCCTGTAGGTATGTGAAAACAGTGAAAAAAAAATTGGCAGCAAGTTTCTTTATTGCAAATTAATTTGTTCTTCCCACTGCAATTGCCGGTCTCAAAATATGTCAGATGCTTGCGGGTATCCGTGGGTAATGTTACAATCATCATGCTGTGTGTTAGGTAAAGATATTTAACAAATGGCTAATAGCTGACAAAGCTGGCTCAATAAGCTCAATAAGTTAACTGGTCTCTCATTCCAAAATTTCAAATAAATGTGGCTAGGCATAGAAATGCCAATGGAACAATTAGGTTTTTCTGACCAAAAGTTTGCACTTGCAGGTGGGGAAGGTAATCAAGAAGGCGTATTACCTTCATTAGTCGGGGCATTGAGTTTAAAAATTGGCAAGTCATGTTGCAGCTTTATAGAACCTTAGTTAGGCCGCACTTGGAATATAGTGTTCAATTCTGGTCGCCACACTACCAGAGGGATGTGGAGACTTTGGAGAGGGTGCAGAAAAGATTTACCAGGATGTTGCCTGGTATGGTGGGCATTAGCTGTGAGAAGAGGTTGGAGAAACTTGGTTTGTTCTCACTGGAATGACAGAGGTTGAAGAGCGACCTGATAGAAATCTACAAGATTATGAGGAGCGTGGATAGAGTAGATAGTCAGAAGCTTTTTCCCACGGTGGAAGAGTCAATTACCAGGGGGCATAAAGTTAAGGTGCAAGGGGCAATGTTTAAAGGAGATGTACAAGGCAAGTTTTTTATACAGAGGGTGGTGGGTGTCTGGAACTCACTGCCAGGGTGGGTAATGGAAGCAAATATGATAGGGAGTTTTAAGAGGCATCTAGACAAATACATGGATAGGATGGGAATAGAGGGATATAGTCCCGGAAGGATAGGGGGTTTTGGTTCAGCCGGGCAGCATGGTCGATACAGACTTGGAAGGCTGAAGGGCTGTATCTGAGTTGACTTAACATGGATTTTAATTTCAGAGACCCATGGAATCACACAGCACAGATAGGGACAATTTAACCCATGGATCTGCATCAGCTCTTTGGAAATGCAGTCTACTTCGTCCCACTTCTTCGCTGTCTCATCATATCCAAGAATATTTTTTATCCTTCAAGTATTTATCAATTTCCCATTTGAAGTCTACCATTGAATCTACATCCACCATCTTACCAAGCAGCGCGATCCAAATCCGAACCACGAAAAATGTTTTTCCCTGTGATGTCCCTTTTGTCAAACGCTTTAACTTTCCTCTCGTTAACTGTGGGGCTGATTTTTTTTTGCCAGTAACTAGACCACTTTATTGTTGATAAGAGCCACCTCCACACTGTACCAGAGAGAAGGTGCCATTTTTCAACCTGTGCTATCACAAGTGGCTTCCTTCATGAGAGGAGTGGTCACTCTTCATAGCAGTCGGGAGTAAGAAAGGAAATACACCAATAACTGATGTTTTAAAATATTGGAATAAAGTGTACAGTTCTGGTCACTCTATTATAGAAAGGATATAATTAAACTAGAAAGATTGCAGGAAAGATTTACTCAGATGCAATTGGGACTTGATGGTTTGAGCTATGAAGAACAGTTGGATAAACTGGGACTATTTTTCCCTGGAGCATAGCAGACTTAGGGGTGATCTTATAAAATAATGAAGGGCATAGATCAGCTGGATGGTCAACATCTTTTCCCAAAGGTAGATGAGTCTAAAACCAGAGGTCATAGGTTTAAGGTGAAAGGGGAGAGATACAAAAGGGTCCAGAGGTACAATTTCTTCACGCAGGGGGTGCTGAGTGCCTGGAACAAGCTGCCAGAGGTAGTAGTAGAGGCAGGTACAATTTTGTATTTTAAAGAGCATTTAGATAGTTCATGGGTAAGATTTGGTATAGAGGGACATGGGTCCACTGCGGGCAATTGAGACTAGCTTAGTGGTTAAAAAAAAGGGGCAGCATAGATGAGTTGGGCCAAAGGGCCTGTTTCCACCCTGCAAATCTCTGTGACTCTATGACACTCATTTAACGGAGTTGACATACACAAGTTGCAAAAGCATTTTTCAAATAAAAATTCCAGATGGTGTGAATTATATCTCTTGTATTTCTGATGGGACTTACATACCCACTCTTTATTTCCAATATATCAGTTTTCAGCTAGATCTGCATCTGTGGAGTTTCTAAGTTTTTTTTCAATGCCGTCCACGTTCCCACTCTGTTGCTTGAGGGGACATTTCTCCTTGTTAGATTTTTTTTAAGTAGTCATCCTATTCTCGGAAACAATTTCCTGTGTTACATCAATTTATGATCTTCCTTTCTCTGAGTAATTCTTTTTGTTGTTGTTGTTTGGCCATGCTCCTAATCTCCCTCTTAGATTGTGTTGAAATAGTTCCCTATCTCAAAGCTTTAATGGCTGCTATCAACTAATTTGGAAAATAAACCCCCATAGCTGTATCGCTTAACTTGTCGATTCATCTAACACTGATGAATTGTCTGTAAGGAATCTGTCCATTAATCTGATTAATCCCAGAGTTGCACGGTACCCAGTGTGTAAAAGAAGTCTAGGAGCTTTCAGTTTGACTCCAAACCCAGACAGCGGCTTGGCAAAACAGATGAAATCAATACCTGACAACACAAAACTACAGGAGAATTCCCTGTCAATCTGAACATGTGCACTTGGCTCTTTTGGAAATGTTGTGGTGTCGACAGAGCATATAGCGATTGACCCTGGGTCACATTTGGGGGCTGCTGACTAGTCAGGTAATGTAGTGCAATCATCAATGACAAATCCATTCGGTGACCATTAGACAGCTCCGAGCAGAGCTTGGATCAATCTTTGCTGTCACACGAATGAACTCATATTACAATCTGGAATATGAATGAATTTGCGCAGCAGTGAAATAAAGCGGCAGGTCGGAGATTACACAGGGGGCTCAACCCATCAATCTTAAGGTGTAAGGTTGTCCCTCCTATTCCTTTCAGTTGCTGAAGATGTCAAGGTTTCTGTGCCACTTCAGATAGAGGAAAGTATGGATGGATTCTAAAGGTCCATCATCATTCAATCTGTGTGGGTTTCCTCCGGGTGCTCCAGTTTCCTCCCAAAGCCCAAAGATGTGCAGGTTAGGTTGATTGGCCATGCTAAGAAATTGCCCCTTAGTGTCCAGGGATGCTTAGGTTTAGTGGATACAATATGTAGGGATATGGGGGTAGGGCCTGGGTGGGATTGTGTTTGGTGCAGACTTGATGGGCCGAAAGGCCTCTTTCTGCACTGTAGGGTTCTATGATTCTTGGTTCTATGATTACAGCGAGCACTGGGTCAGACAATGGCACCTTCCAATGAAGGAATAAACATGTAATAAGTCACCAGTCACAGGTGAGTAGGACTAAGAAATAGGTTGTTACAGATGCCAACTGTGCTGCAGAGGACTCAGATGCAAATGTTGAAGACCTAGGATGTATCAAAGGCCATGTGTCAATGTGTCTTCTGAGTAATCAGTCTAAGTCATTCCACCCTGGGTCAGAATAGACATGCCAGACAGGAGTCGTGCAAGACTGCTGCCAGGATATTGGGCACACATCTACCTGAAATGCTGCCTGATGTTGCCAAAACGGGGTGGCACGGTGACACATGGTTAGCACTGCTGCTTCACAGCACTAGTGACCCGGGTTCAATTCCTGGCTTGGGTCACTGTCTGTGCGGAGTCTGCGCCTTTGCCCCGTGTCTGCATGGGTTTCTTCTGGTTGCTCTGGTTTCCTCCCACAGTCTGAAAGACGTGCTGGTTAGGTGCATTGGCCATGCTAAATTCTCCCTGAGTGCACCCGAACTGGCGCTGGAGTGTGGCGACTAAGCGCTGTTCCTAATAACTTTATTGTAGTGTTATTGCAAGTTACTTGTGACACTAATAAATAAAACTTAAAAAAAACTAAAAACAAAATGCTGGGCATTTAGGGAATGGTATCCCTTTTTATTGAGATAGGTGGCAATGGCAAGCTGGTGAAGGGGCGGGAGACTGCTTTGAACCTTGAGAAGCCTGCAATGTGGATGAAGAACAGTTTTCTCTCATCCTGCTAGGTTGTGTCCATTGGGAAAGAGATGTGAGCATTTTCCCTGGAGTAGAAGAGTTTTGATGATCTCTCGGACACAGAACTGTGTAAAATACTTGTGGTAAGTAGCTGATGCTGAGTCCTGCAGCCTGTGGTAGAGAAGATAAGTGCCACATTATTTAAATATTATAATGAGGTTTTTAAATGCTTCTGATGGCTGCTTTGAAAGCCTACTGAGTAGCCTCAAAAGAAAGAAAGACTTTGTGTAGCCCCTTTTACTATGTCCTAGACTGCTTTATAGCCAAGGAATTGCTTCTGAAGTGTTGTCACTGTTGTAACAGCAGGAAAATTGTGCACAACAAAATCCCGCAATATTATAGTGACCAGATCGTCTGCTTTGGGGATGTTGATTGAGGCTAAAGTTGGCCAGGACATGGAGGTAACTCCCCCTGCTCTTCTTCCAGATATAGTCAGTCCTCCTTAAAGGTGCTTTTGCATTCTTGAAAACCATGGCGGAAATTTTCAGTTTTATGATTAAGACCAAGATTTTCCGTCCCCTCCTCAATGTGCTTTCTGTCAACAGAGGTGACTCAGCATTAGCCACCAGCAGGATCTTCTGGTCCCACTGAAGTCAATGGCCATTTGCTTTAATCGCTAGGGAACCCACCGTGAGGGTTCGCCTTTGAATACATATTAGGAAGTTTAAAACAGTTTTTAAAGAAAACTAAGAATGAAACTATGAATGAAAAGGCTTGGAAGAGAAGGTGGGCCCAGACTTGGTCTGCCTTAAGTTACCTCCACTCCTGTGATCCTCCCATCATCCATGCCAATCTGACTTGTGACACAATTTTCATTCAGCATAAATGTCTTATAAAAATTGGTCTGATACAATTAATAATCATGCAAAAACATGTACAGAGGAACAGATGAACCTATACTTCTTTGCTCCAGAATATCGAGTTTTAACAAATGTAACTTTTAGGCGGGATTCTGACTTAGAGGCGTACAGTCATAATCCCTCACACGGTATCTTTGCAAAATTGGTTCCTCAGTGAAGCACGTACCCAAAATATCTGAGCCTGTCTGAAATGTAACGAAAGATCCTGCAGGCGATAAGGGCCTGAAAGTCCAGGCATGAGTGCCATAGTGGATGAGTTTGGCAGCGTGTACCGTGTTGCTCAGAGCTAGAGTCTGATTCCGTGTTTGGAAGCTCATTAACTAGCTGGAGCTGGTTTGTCTGTCCACTGTTTGCCTGCAGGTCCAAGTTCTGGGCACCATATTAAAATGCCAACCAAACACTTACATTTCACTCTCGCCAACCTACTTGTCTCCAGCTTGACCGTTAGATCTGTCTGCTAATGCAAGGAAGAAGGCAGCACCCTACAACATCTGCCAGACCCTCGAAACCTGTGGGGACACAGGGAAGTCCTATATCTCGGGGATGATTCCAAAAAGTATTCCAAACTTCAGGCTGAAATTCAGAAGTCACTCAGCAGACTAGAACAAATGATAAAGGAGTGTGTTTGCATTTGTCTGATGCTGTGGTGCCAACATGCAATCTCCTCAAGATGACCATAGGAAGTTTGGTATACACATGGGCACCTTGCCTATGTGGATGCCAGATTGTGCTCAGCCCTGGACTCCATGACTACACACCCTGGTGGGTACCATCAAGGTGTAGGCAACAGGAGGATGAGGCACTTTGATGTCTCTCCAGGCACACATCACCTCCAGGAGTCAGGATGGAGCCTTCGAGCACCCACAGAAGATGAGTACTAACCAGACACCCAGATTCCTCTTCCCAGGACACTCCAAACCCGCTCAGCCACTCAGAATCCCCTCTGCCTGTGATCCCATCCACTACAGCTGCTCAGACCGCCGAAGGCATTACTACCCCTGAGCACGAGATCTTTGAGGCTGGGGCAAGCAAAACCTTAGGCCGCCAGTGGGCAAATTCCAAGGCCATCATAGACATCAGGATGTAGCAGGGAACAGGCTGCCTCCATCCCTGCTGTGGATATCCAGGCTGTACCCAGGTGTAGTGGTACAGTAAGGAATATTAAGAAAAATAAAGTATTTTCCACTTCACATGTGTCTATCATTGTAAAAACGTTCAAATTTTGTAATTACAGTTGCTAATTCTGTGAATGCCTTGTTCAACTGAAAGGGTTATGATTATTATGTGCATTTGAGTCCTCCTTTGTCATGGTTTATCCATCCTCCTGCTCAGTGATAGTCTTCTGTGAGATTAACATTCATGAAATATCAACCTCAGTCACCCTTTCCTTTCCATTTCCCCAGCGTGTTCACCCTTCCCCACCTCTACCCGACCTCCTCTTGGTCGATATGCCAGTTTCTGGATGCCCAGTACTGTCTGAGAACCTCTGCACAGTGGTTTGCTCCTGGACAAGAATTACATCCATCGGGAGCGGATCACCGCTAAAGCCCCCTGCGGGTTGCAATACTGAACATTGTATGAAACTTCAGCTCAACATTTTCCTGTCCATGTCTCTGGTGCCTGCACAGGATCTCATGGAAAGGCAAAATCATGAATACGGCATTCGCACTTTCAAGCGGAGTTGACTTCAATGGTGCAGGCACATTCTCAGGTTGGAAGATGGATGCATTCCCAAAGATTTTCCGTGGATGTAGCTGGGACCAGAAGGCCAGTAGTCTTCCCAATACTCTGCTTCAATAATGCTTGCAAGCATAACATGAATATCCTAAACATTGGATTTCATACGTGGAAGACACGAGCCAACGATGGATGGAAATAGTCCGATGTGAGCCATTATGATGATCAATAGCAAGGGGAGCTTGTCAACAGATATCAATGCTGAAAATAGCACCTTACGATGACACCTTATAACTATCACGCTTGCAGTGCTTGTGGCAGAACCTGCAACTCACAGATTAGTGACTTTGGCCATCGGCAAAAATACACTATGTGGAACTATCCCATCACCAATGGATTTGCTACATATCCATTATTGCATGTAGAGGATGCTGATGATGACAAGATTTAGATAGCATATATTCTATATCTATTTTACAGCTGTAAAATAGGAACAGCAAAGCCAATTTCCAAGTCCAATTTTTTGATGCTGCCTGACGGTTACCGTGTAGCAGATGGCATACCTTAGTCAACACCTTTCTTGTGGAACAGAAGCAGGGTGCCCTCTGACATGCCCAGGCAGAAGTGCCTTGATCTGTAATGGGCAGAGATAGTACAAACAACTGCGCTGAGACTTCTTTACATCTGAAGATAACAAGTTCTCATGACCTAGGTTACAATTCCCCAACTGTTCATGCCCTGGCACTGCTGCAAGCAAGGACGGAAAATTTGGCACTCAGCCAAGTCTCCGTTCACTGCAGCGGGACCAGAGATACCTGGTCCACAAGTGAGATTACAGAATTCGGCCCCAAGTCTTTGGTACTGTAGAAATAACTGAAGGAGTTTCCATTCTCTCAACTTGTCTGAGTGCAAATTGTGCTGCAGCAGTATTTGGCAAGACTCCAGCAAGATTAAGGTTCAATTAAAAACTTGGACAGTTAAAAATATGCAAGATGATCAAGGCACAAGAAGGAAACTATTCAATGCAAGAAGAAGGCACCAAAACTCAACTTGAAAGCCAACTAAAATTAAAAGGGGCAAAAACTTTTTATCGGACATTAGTCAGAGGAAACCGTTAGGCACTAAACCGTTCGAATGTTGTGGCTTGAATTGCAGCAGTTGTAAAAATAGGGAAAATCCACAATAAAGCAGTTCTAAATAATTTATCTGATCTACTGATTCCTGGGCGGCACACTGGCACAGTTGTTAGCACTGCTGCATCACTGTGCCAAGGACACAAGTTTGATTCCCGATTTGGGTCACTGTCTGTCCGAAGTCTGCATGTTCTGCCGTGTCTAGGTGGGTTTCCTCCGGGTGCACCAGTTTCCTCTTACAGTCTGAAAGACGTGCAGGCTGGGTGCATTGGCCATGTTAAATTCTCCCTCAGTGTACCCGAACAGGCATCGGAGTGCAGCGACTCGGGGATTTTCACAGTAACTTCATTGCAGTGTGAATGTAAGTCTACTTCTGACGGTGATAAATAAAGTTTAAAAAACATAAGTGAATATAAGCAGAGGTTGAACCTCACTTGAAATCATGAAAATCAGTTTGGAACTCAGTTCCTATCACATTCATTCATTCCCCGGGAGTGATACAGATCACAAAATTCAGTGACTCCGTGAATCAGATGAGTGAGAGGAAATGTCTGAATTCCCAATCCACATCCTCTATCAGCAAGGTTCCTGAACTCAGAGAGTCGCGACTATGTTGTTTAATTGACAAAAGTCTTGAGTGTTTTTCATGCTTTGAAAAAAAGTATTGTGTTGCATATGCAAGGAAAGCTAGAAACATAAATCAAACATAATTACATATCAAGATAAGGTTTCGGGTGTCAAAATAGTTTCTCCTTGATCAAAGACATCTAAGGGAATATTTGATACAACATTGTGAAATGAAATAAAGCGACTGACCATTTCTAAAGCTGCAAAAATTATTTTACCATTATCACAACGATTATGCCATGCATATTTCATTTGGTGCTGGAGCAGTAGACTTTTCCTTTTTACGGTCACAGAGCCTGCAAAGGGAATAACTATAAAAGAGGAACTAATTGACCAGCGCTCCAGTGGGATGAAGGTATCAGAAATTGATGAGCAGAATTGTGATTTATGCTAGCCTATATTTCAATTAGTAAGTAATTTTATCCCAGAAGCAAAATGAAAGCAATGCATGGTTTAGAATAGAAATAATTTATTCTGAACTTCTAGAAAATATTTCATAAAGGGTGGCCCTTGCCTGTTGGTTGTTAGACGTTACTAATTTGCTTATTTGCTGGATATTTAAAGAAAGTTGTCTTTATGATAATGTTATGATCACAGTAACTTTATAAAAAAGAGATCAGAATTTCCTAATGAAATATCAAAAGGATTGCATGACAGGATTTTATGTTTTAAGACTTTCATTGCATCAGGCAAACTAAATAATATTTAATGGGCAATTAATGCATTAAGCCACAGAGCACATATCTCCCCTCCCCTTAATGCAATTGAAAACCCACTCTGCATTTATACAATATACTGTAATCTCTGTAGACCATGCCCCACTCCATGTGAAGCAAACCCCCACTATGTGGTTACCTATAGGTTCTGCCCCCTTACGGCCCCAATTCCTTCTGACAGTGGGAGGTTGGCAAGGCCAGGTGCCACAGAGCAGGGCCAGGGCACTGCCGACATTGAATATTTTCAAGAAACAGTTAGATACAGCACTTGAGGCAAAGGGATCAAAGGATTTGTTGGGGAAAGATGGGATCATGAGTTGGATGATCAACTAAGATCATAATGCATTGCTGAGCAGGCTTGAAGCGTTGAATGGCCTCTTCCTGCTCTTATTTTCTATGTTCCTACTAATTTTTCTCTGCTGTGGTGTCCCATTTCCCATGTTCTCAATTGTAGCAGTGTTATTCAGCTTCCATTTAAGAGGGACAGTTTACCATTAAGGAGTTTAAGTTGGCTGTACCACATGCTAGGCCCCATGCTGCTAGGCCCCATGCTGATTATCAAGGCAGCTAGCAGTGAGGCAGACATTCAGGCCTATGCCACAATCAGGGTAATGATGTGTGAGCAGCAAAATGGAACCAGTTCGGGCAGCTTGCCATCACTACAACTGAAACGTGGAACAAGTTCATTTTGAGCCCTCTTGGTTGAGTAATGTGGTGGAAGAAGATTGTATCGTTTGCCTTCGGAACAAGGAGCGGTGGCTCAATTGGCCTTAGCATCTCAGGAAGAAATGGCTCCCAGTAACAACTGCTGGATGTCTGTGGTTGTTTGGTGAGGAAGTAGATCCAACCTGACCCTAATGTATAAACTCGGAAGGTCTTATATTTCAGTCCCTCAGGATGTGAGGGAAAATATCTCCAACTTGCCAGGTACTGTGGTGGAACTGCTGTTGCACTGAACAAAACAATTGGACAATATATATAGCCACAAGTGATGTGGGATCAGATAGTGTTTTAATAATTTGCGACCTTGGCTTATCTGACTGTGCTTTTTACAATTCTTTCTTTGTCACACATCGTCAAACAAGGGTAAAGGATTACCACAAGTTTACTTAAACACAAATCATCTTAAATTTCCTCTGGGGATCTTGTGGTTTCCTGGTGACTTCCAGAGCTTCACTCACCCAAAATGAGAGGCCATGTCTGAAAATAAAAGTTAGGCCCAGAGGACCTCTGCGGAGTTTCAGGGCCCAATAGCCTGGGCTTTCTGTCAGATGTACAAAGCTTTTTGCATCCTAGTTATTTCAGGAAAGGGTTGGGAAGGGTTATGAAGCCAAAGGATTGTGAATTGGAATTTGCCACCCCAAAGTGGGGTGGATGCTGGGACAGTGAGCAAATTTAAGGAGGAGTTAGACAGATTGGTGAAGGGTTATGAGAAAATGGGGATAAGGAGCATATCAGCCATGATTGAATGGTGGAGCGAACCCAAAGGGCCGAATGCCCTAATTCTGTTCATATATTTCATGAACTTATGAGATAAAGCTATGATTTTATAATGTGTGTTTTCCTAATATAGAAGATGAAAACATTACTTGAACACCAACACGTCATTGAGGGAACAATAACTAGGGTGGGTTAATTGAACAGGAGGTCCAGAGGGTGTTGATAACGTCGTTGGATTAAACAAGCTTTCCTGTAAAAGTTACAGCATTTGAATAGCAGCTTTGAGGAGATCTAATCTCTGTGTATAACTTCAGAAGGGTCTATAGTTCAGTTATAGAAATCATAGAAAGCCTACAATACAGAAGGAGGCCATTTGGCCCATCAAGTCTGCACTGACAACAATAATTGCACCCCGGCCCTAACGCTGTAATCCCACATATTTACTCTGCTAATCGCTCCAACCCACCCATCCCATAACACAAAGGGGCAATTTAGCATGGCCAATTTACCTAACCCACACATCTTTGGACTGTAGGAGGAAACCAGAGGAAACCCACGCAGACACAAAGAGAACGCGCAAACTCCACACAGACAGTGACCCAAGCCAGGAATTGAACCCGGGTCACTGGAGCTGTGAGGCAGCAGTGCTAACCACTGTGCCACCGTGCTGCCCCTCAGAATGTGAGGGAAAACGTCTTCAACTTGCCAGTACTGTGTTGGAACTGCTGCTCCACTGAACAATTGGACAATGTATACAGCCACAGGTGTGATCAGGTGGTGTTTTAACAAGGAAGATTTGCTACCTTAATTTATCTGACTGTGCTTTTTCCCACTGTTTTCTTTTTCACACATTGTCAAACAAGGATAAAGGGTTACCGCAAGCTGGTCTATTTAACAAATAACGTGAGAAGCTTTTATTTATTTTGATGCTATTTTTACCTTTAGTCTCTACACAATGCCGACAAAGTACCACACAGACAAACATTATCACCCGTTGGTTTGTTTAAATAATATAACTCCAGGCTTTTTTTAAAAATCGTCTTTCTTTTGCACGCTGCTTTATTTCTGTTTTGTCATCTGCTCCTTTTAATCTCCACCGCGTCAAAATAAAGGGAAAAAAAAATGAGAGCCTTTATTTAAATTGTGATTGGTTATGGGTCAGGTTCAACATTTGAGAAATGACCCATTTAAATGGCCTCAAATCCCACAATGCTGACTCTGTTCGAGTGACACTGGCAGACCTGCCAAGTTGCATTGGCACTGCCCCAGACATGAAGGATTCAACCGTGACCTGCAGCACACACATTTAAGATGGCATCTGTCAGATTGTGCCTGTGACAGAAAATACTCAATCCTCAGGCCATCACACAAGTCCTCTAGGCTTCCGAGCATCTAGATTACAAATGCTTTTGACTAATGTGCTGCCTTGTCAAATACTTCAGAATAACAAAGGATTCTACCCAAAACTTGTCTGAATATTGAATTTTCTCATTTAATATGTCATTTTCACCTTTCCCCATGAAGGCTTTACAGTGATTTTTTTCTGGACAATATTAGACAAGGAAGGCATTCTTCAGGGTTGCAAGGTTATGTACTGCAATCGCTCTTACCAAAACCTTAAGTCACTAAAATTGAATCTCAAAAGTTTTTAAAAATTCGTTTTACAGGATGTTGATGATGCTGGCTAGGCCAGCATCTATTTCTCATCCCTTATTGCCCTTGAGGAGGTAATGGTGAGCTGCCTTCTTGAAGCATTCCAGTCCATGTGCTGTAGGTGTACCCAGAGTGCTGTTAAGGAGAGAGTTCAAGGATATTGTCCCAGCGACTGTGAAGGAACATATTTCCAAGTCAGGGTGGTGAGTGACTTGGAGGGGAACTTCCAGGTGGTGGTGTTTCCGTGTGTCCGCTGCTCTTCTAAATGGTAGCAGGTCTGGAATGTGCTGCCTAAGGAACCTTGGTGAGTTCTTGCACTGCACCTTGTAAATGGATCAGGCTGCTGCTACTGTGCGTCAGTGGTGGATGGAGCGAATGTTAGGTGGGGTGCCAGTCAAGTGGGCTGCTTTGTCCTGGATGGCGTCAAGATTCTTGTGTATTGTAGGAGCTGCACTTATTCAGGCAGGTGGAGAATATTCCATTACCTTAGCACCTTAGCTGCTTAGTTGTGTCTGAGGCTTTGGACAGGCTTTGGGAGGTCAGGAGATGAGTTGGCCACTGTAGACTTCTTAGCCTCTGAGCTACTCTTGCAGCCAAAGCATTTGTATGGTAAGCCCAGTTCAGTTCCTGGTCCATGGTAATCCAGGATGTTGATGCGGCATTCAGCGAAGGTAATGCCATTGAAAGTCTAGAGTGACAGTTGGATTCTCTCTTGTTGGAGATGGTCATTTCTAGCACTTCTGTGGCTCAAAGACTGCTTGCCACTTATCAACCCAAACTTGGATATTGTCCAGGTCTTGCTGCATTTAGGTAAGGACTGCATCAGTATCTGAGAAGTCACGAATATTATTGAACATTGTGCAATCATCAGTGAACTTCTCCTGTCGCAAGTAGGCTTATATTAACACTGCAGTGAAGTTATTGTGAAATTCTGACCTTACGATGGAAGGTGGTCATTGAAGAAGCAACGGAAGATGGTTTGGGCCCGGGATACTAATTGTAGATTGAATTACATATTAGAAGCTAATTTATTTTTGTTTATGAATACGATATATGGAGTCCAAAGAAATTAGAGATTTCAAAGGGTGGCTCACAGATCAATATTTATCCCACAAAGGGATGGACGTTACAGTGCACAGCAAAGCTCACCAGGGAGTGTCAGTCAGAAGATCAGGGCTTCATAGTTCTTGAATTTCCATCTACTCATTTCAATAGATGGAAAATCATAGAATTATAGATTCATATCTGGGAGGAAACCAGAGAATTCGGAAGAAACCCACGCAGACATGGGGAGAATGTGCAAACTCCACACAGACTTGAGGTCAGAATTGAACGCAGGTCCCTAGCGCTGTAAGACAGCTGATCACTATGCTGCCTATGATCTCCCAAACAGTGCTCTCTCTGGACACTGCTACCTGTTGGGAGCACTCAGCTGAGGAATCAACCCCAGAATTTACAGCAGTCCTGAGATGCCTCATTTCCCTCTTTTAACTCATACTTCGGCAGCATTAGTATTAGCACTGGCCTGATAGGTGGGCAATGTGGGTGACCAGACAGACACAAACATCAGTGCCACATTAATGCCACTAACCATAGAATCCTACAGAGCAGAAGGAGGCCAATCGCCCCATTGAGTCTGCATCAGCCACAATCCCACCCAGGCTCTATCCCCATAACCCTATGCATTTATCCTATCTAACCCCCCTCATGCTAAGGGGCAATTCAGCATGGCCAATCCACTTAACCCGCACAACTTTGCACAGTGGGAGGAAATCTGAGCACCCGGAGGAAACCAATGCAGACATAGGGAGAATGTGCAAACTCCACACAGACAGTGTGGAACCCAGGCCCCTGGTGCTGTGAGGCAGTAATGCTAACCACTGCTGTCCTGTCAGCAAAGAATTTGACAAGCTCCAAACTCTGCTTCCACCGGACTATAGTTCCCCTCAAGGACAGCAGACATAAGGAGCATGTTCACAAATCCATTGATAACACTCGGGATCCTGGGGATGGGATTTTCAGGTCACGCTTACCCCAAAGATCAGGAAATTTCACCCAATGTCAATGGACCTTTGTATGTTCCTGTCCTGCCCGTTACAATTCCCCATGGCAGGCTGGATGGGAAAATTTCGCCAGAGGAAACCATGCCCCCCCACCCCCCCATTGGTAATGAGCAGCAAACTTAAAGCTGAAGCTCATAATAACATATATATGATTGAAAAACAGAGATAGCAAGCTAGCTTTGCTGGCCATCCCATCTGACAACATTGATGTGGCACAAAGCAACTTGGTAAACTATAAGCTTTGCTTATAGTTATTAATTATTCGGTATCACTGAGCTATGATATTGTTTCCAAGACTTATTTTGTTTATTTAAGTTTCTTAATACAGCTTTATTTCTAAAACTTTCACAAATAGTGCCACATGCTTTAAACTTAAAAAAAAGAGCTAAAATATAAGTGTGCCAACTTTCCCAAGGCCGTCACAGATGCTATCATAGGAGGGCAATATGGTGGCCTCACAGCACCAAGGACCTGGGTTCAATTCCGGCCTCAGGTCACTGTCTGTGTGGTGTTTGCACGTTCTCCCTATGTCTTCATGGCTTTCCTCCAGGTGCTCCGGTTTCCTCCCACAGTCCAAAGATGTGCAAGTTAGGTTGATTGGCCATGCTAAATTGACCATTGGTGTCAAAGGGATTAGCAGATTAAATACATAGGGTTATGGGGATAGGACCAGGGGTGGGATTGTTGTCAGTGCAGACTTGATGGGTCGAATGGCCTCCTTCTGCAGTGTAGGGATTCTATTCCGTGTTGCTGAATCCTGATTGTCATTTTTTCTCAAATTGCTGTCATCTTTTCTCTCATTGCAACTCAAATATCATCTTTCCTGACACATCTACCAGTCCAAATATATTTTCTACCTTAACTTCTGATCCAAAGGAATGCATGCGCTTTAGTTCATTTTCACATCCTTTATGCTCGTCTCGGCTTGTTTCAATTGCCTGGCTTCGATCTTCTGTGATTGAAAAAGAATCCGTCCTTCTCCTCACTGAATTCATCTGTGGTTTTTCCATCGTTCTTCCAGCATTGATATTTCTCTGGAACTTTTCAATTTCTCGTCAAAGAAAATTGAAGTTATCAACTTTGTCTCTGCTGAAATCATTGTTCTCCTCAGCTGTCACAGTCAAAAATGGCTCCATTTCAGCTACAGATTCACAGGGATTGTCTTTAACCCATGTAGGATTTGGGTGGACGACGGAATGAAGATTAAGCATAAAATGCATTCATAGAATCATAGAATAGAATTATAGTGTCTCTACAGTGCAGAAGATGCCATTCAGCCCATCGAGTCTGTGTGGTTCCCCGACAGTATCCTACCCAGGTCCTCTTTCCCACCCTATCTCTGTAACCCCGCACATTTGCCATGGTTGATCCGTCTAACTGACACATCCTGGGACACTAAGGGGCGATTTAGCATCGCCAATCCACCTAACCTGCACGTCCTTGTCATTCATTGGCCTAAGTCTAAAGTTCATAGCGTTTTAACTCCTGGGTGTCATCCACAGGCTTTTGAGATACCAAGACAAGCAGGAAGCAGCAGCCAGCTGACAAAGGCATAATAAAAGGGAGTTTAGATGGTTGGAGGCCACTGGCCAATGCTAAGGGATACCTTCACCGTCAAATCAGTGAAGTTGAGCATCTTTCCAGGGGAAGAATATGGGTCAGGGGAAGCTGCAAATTTTTTATGGGTCCCAGGAAAGCATGGCTGGTCTTCCCTGTTGCCACAAAGGAGAGCTTTTCACTCACGTTGCATAGCCTCCCTCCTCTGTCTGTCGTCCTGTTTTGGCCTGTTGGGTGAGCTGTATTTTCCCCTGAGGTAAAGTACAGTCAGAGTCACCCGAGTGACACGATAGTTCTCCAGTTTCTGCACCATCTTACTTACCCACACCTACATTTGGGCGCTGCCTCGACTGCTTGCAGAATCCTGCATATTACAATCGGCAATTTCAGTATGGGCTTTCAGAAATGAGGTGCTAAGAAGTGAAAGTAAAAAGTTAGAAGTTTATTTATTAGTATCACAAGAAGGCTTACATTAACACTGCAATGAAGTAACTGTGAAAATCCCCTAGTCACCTGTTTGGGTATGCTGAGAGAGAATTTAGCACAGTCAATGCACCTAACCAGCACATCTTTCGGACTGTGAGAGGCTCTTGTTTTTAACTGCCTGTCTACCCAATTTCTGCTGGGCAATGGGATTACAATTGACTTCTTATAGTTTTAAAGGATGAAAAATAACTTAATTAACCTGTCCCAACTTATTGACATATTCAATTAGAACCATTCTTCCATCCTTTCCCAAGACAGGATAACATTTCCAAATGCTTTTCCTTAGCTGTATTAAAGGGATTTCAGCTCAGTTATATATCGCATAACGCCCTTGCATCAAAAATAAAGTCTTCTAGTCTTCTTTGATGATCTTAAGTCTCTGCCTTCCATCTCCCTATTTACCTGACCAAAACCTTTCATCATTCTGGAACATCCAGCTTTAATTGTGACAAAATAAGCTCTAATTTTTCATCTTCTTACTCATCTTAGGATAGCAATGCTGTTGTTGGTCCTGACAAAGGAGGCACCGATGTGTTTGTCAACTCAAGAGACGTGTAGTAGCCTGAGGGAGAAGTTAACAGCCACTGGCAAAACTTGTCCGCCTGTCCCAGTAGGCAGTAAGTCTCCTTGCCAGAGGCTTGAGAGGCCTGTGACAGCCGGCCTGGAGAAGCACAGCAGCCCTTGTGCATGCTTCTCAAGCAAACATAGAAGGCTCATTCGATGTTTGGATACTCTATGAGGCCTATTCAAGGCCTGTTCAGAGTAGCTTCTCCCTCATGTTGTCTCCAAACAGGCCTAATTATTTACGATGGGACAGTTTACTGCTGCTGCTTCTGCTCCGGTTGGTTCTCTTCCTACAGCTAAATTAAAGTTGCCAAAAAAGATATCAATCATAAGCTTGGTGCTTAATGAGGATAAGGATATAGAATAAGCGTCGAAAAAAAAGGACTTTCCTCAGCAAGCACGCCTGTGGAAATCTGAAAGCCTCAGTAGCAAACAGATATCAGATTTTGCAGGTCTATTCAAATCTTCTTTCCAATGGACTTTTGGGAAATAAATATGCTAGCTTTACGCAACAGTTACAGTGCTCTGTGAAACTTTGGCTTTTGTACAGCAATTTTTGAATGAAATCACAGAACCCTGATTTGTATGTATTCATGAGATTCCTTGGCACTGTAGCACAGTGGTTTGCAGAGGGGGACTAGCTAAGGTAAATGCATGGGGTTACGGGGATAGGACCTGGGTGAATTGCGGTCGGCGTAGACTTGATGGGCCGAATGTTTAAGCCAGTCCAACGCCGGCATACCCACATCATGTCTCCCTCTGCACTGCAGGATTCTATGATTCTATGATGGCCCAGGTTTGGTTCTTGGCTTAGGTCACTGTGTGGAGCCTGCACATTCTCCCTGTGTCTGCATGGGTTTCCTCCAAGTTCTCCAGTTTCCTCCCACATTCCAAAAGACATGCTGGTTTGGTACATGCTAAATTCTCCCTCAGTGTACTCAAACAGGCACCGGAGTGCGGCAACTATGGGATTTTCACAGTAACATCATTGCAGTTTTAATGTAAGCCTACTTGTGACGCTACTAAAAAAAAAGTCTTGAATGGATATTTTAAAGTCCTAAAAAAGCCTGTGTAGTGAAGATGGCAAAAGACTGAAATCCTGCAGGAATATTGTGAGGTTCTCCCATTTTGTAACTCTGCTATTGCCTATTCACATTGGGTAAGGAGGCTCACCCCTTTGATCTCTATTCAACCGTGCCTCATGGTTTGTAACATTTTACGATCCATTGAGAAAATGGTTGCTTGTTATTTCTGATAATTTCTATAAATGCGCTCCTTGGTTTGATGTGTCTATAGCTGCCAATTCTTGGAAAGAAAAGTCCTCTACATTTTTTGTCTCGATATAGAATCTTAGTAAAATTGATATCCCTCCATTCTCCTATTCCAATCTTTAATTACGATTGAAAATGTGCTTCATTCCCACCAGCTCCACTCATTGGAAAATGCATTTTGACCCTCATGGCCTTCCTTGCCTGTGCACTTTGCTACTTTGGGGATTTCCCAACCAAATTCTTTGGTAATCAGATACCTACTGAGCTGCTCTTGACAATTCCATCTTTTTAAGGGATGACATCCTGCCTCCTCTTCACTCTCAGTGGCTTAACTAGGAGCCAGTCAGTGGTGGTCAAAGGTGGTCAAAGCAACAAAGGCGATCAAAGCTGCCAGGAATTCCCTTCAATCTGGAGGGCGAATTCCTCAGGCTCTCAGGGAGACTGCCATGTTTTACTGCATGAATTTCCCATGTGGTAGAACCCCCAGTGTTAAAGTCAAGAAACCTACATTGTGGTTCTTATGGAACCCAATTGTGCAGGAAGAGGCCATTCAGCCCATCGAGTCTGCACTGATCACAATCCCACTCAGGCTGTGTCCCCATAATCCCATGCATTTACCCCAACTAGCCCCTCCCCGACACTAAGGAACAACCTAACCGGCACATCTTTGGACTGTGGGAGGAAACGGGAGCACCCAGAAGAAACCCATGCAGACATGAGGAGAATGTGCCAAAGCCACACAGACAGTGACCCACACTGGGAACTAAGGCAGCAATATTAACCATTGTGTCACATACCACCACAATTCTTCTGCACCTTACCTCAATAAGTAAATACATAATACCACCCACTAACTTCACATACTGTTTTAAGGTACAGTCCCATCTCCTAAACCAGCTCCTGGGGTACCTATTAAACAGTGCCCTATCAGTCCACTTTAATTTGCCCCTATCTTAAGTACGCCACCTTATTAATTTCATTCAGTCTATTTGCTTCACTGACTTTGCATATGCTTACATATGTTATCATTAAGAAATTGCTTTTTTTATTCTAACCAGTGCTTTATAATCTTCACATTGGCACATTTTAAAATTATGGGCGCCACTGTCAGCATGGAAATAATGATGTGGGTAAGCCGGCGTTGGACTGGCGTAAACACAGTAAAAAGTCTGACAACACCAGGTTTTAGTCCAACCTATTTATTTGATAATATACTCACTAGCTTTCGGGGTTACCCCCTTCGTCAGGTGAATGGAGAGTTCTGGCCTCAGACAGAGCATATAAAGCACTGAGGCCAGAACTCTCCATTCACCTGACGAAGGGGGTAACCCCGAAAGCTAGTGAGTATATTATCAAATAAATAGGTTGGACTAAAACCTGGTGTTGTCAGACTTTTTAGCATGGAAATATCCATTACCTTAAAAGTCCTGGTTTAATTTTATCAACAACATGTCCTACAACACAATTTGTGTTGGTAATTTTATTACTCATGCTAAATACTTACAAAACCATGCTTTTGAACACTATACTGAATCATGAATAGTTGCCTTAGCTATCAGTGTTGTAGCCTAGTACTTGGTAAGTAAGTTGTTATCCTCTGACTTCCCAGCAAATTCCCTAACTTCAACCTCCAACTTATTTCTTAATTCTACCTTATCTTTCTACACTACTGTGGTCAGAGTTACTCTTAATTTTCCTCTTGTGCTCCAATAAGCAACAAATAAATTATCCTTGCATCTCGCTGAGTTGAAAGCAAGTCTTATCATAGTGTTCCCAGACCTTAAAATTTGTCTCTCTTCGGCTAGATCAGGAGAGCGATTGTGTACAACGGGTGATAGTAAGGGCTTTGACTGAGATGGAAATAAGATTCGGGGGGATGGGAAATGAGTTGCCAACTTGCTATCACCCTGTACGCAATATTGCACATTGTCAAAATCCACCTCTCTGTTCTACTTTTCCAGTCTCCATCAAGCTTTGAAAAGCAAAGCCACATGTCACATTTTCATTACTCCCTAAGTTACCTCATCTCTCTTATCCATCTTAGTCCTGAATGCGTCTGAAGCTACAAACCCCAATCCTTCAGTTTGGCTTCTCAGAAAGAGATGACTATAGGCAGCATGAAGAACATGACTGTTTGCTTATCTGCGCTGTAATTTCACTGGCTCTGCCTGAGTCAACCTAAATCCCTCTGTACCTAAAGGGACAGTTTCATCAATTTCAAAGCTAATGCTATATGGGAACTGAAAAGAATACAAAATAAGGTTTCCTAGCAACCAATCCAAATCTTTCAAAAGCAAGTCGGTTAACCTGTAAAGTATGTGCACGGTTTGTAAATGGGGAGCTTATGCCACTCACTCACATGCAGATCTCACTTGTTAATTTTTAAATCTTCATTTGCATCCACATCATAAACCCTTGCACCGACATTGCTTCCCTTCTCCACACAACATGGAGATAGCGTCACACAGATAAACGTCAGCAATTACTTGTTTGTTCAAAGTATTGCACTGAATGAAAATTTATATCGAGCTCCACTCAGTAATTCCTTCCCTTTAATACCTATTATTTTAGTGGAGCGCAGTCAAGATAAGCTTACATGATGTTATATATAAGAACATTTTTTTTAAAAATGCACAAATCTGTTACCTGCATTTGATGTGACATACATTTAAAGCCACGAGTGAAGTCTAATATTGACAGGCTGATACAAACTAAATGGCCCAGCCAGTACAGATTCCTATTCATGCACACAGCAATTCTTTTAGGAACTGTTTTTAATAAAATTATGCTGCGGGTGTACTATTAGAACTTGAAGTAAACTGTCACATTTGTGCCACGGAAAATTACTTTCCAACTGTAAAATTAAATTAACGTAATACATTAAATCTTTTTGTGTGGGTAAAGGTGCGTGAAATGGAATATTGTGCAGGTTTGATTCTCAATTATTGCCCTGCGTTGGATAGTCCAAAAAATGATACTCGCAGCTTATATCGACTATTCCCCTTTTGTCAACTTACATCAAGAGGATTTCAAAAACCATTAAAAATGTAACGCTGCCCACACAAAAGTAATCTTACTTATCTCAGGCAGTTCATAAAGTGCAGGGAATTTTAAAATTAATTATAGGTGACTGAACATAAAAGAATGGCAGCATTGATTACTTTTGAAGGCTTTTACAAAATTTGTTTGAAACAAACAAAACTCATTTTTAATCTATTTGTTGCTGATTCCAGTACAAAAAAAACTATATTCATTAAAATATTCTGTAAGCTGCTGTGGTATGAATTCTACTGTATACTGTGAGAGTGGGATATTTGAGGTCTGTTTACATTACAGTAAATGTTGAATTGCGTTTGAAGATATGTCGTGGAATGCAGTTTTTAACAGTGGAAGATGGTTTCAAAGTGGAAACAAGGCTTCAACTCACAACTGAAACAAAACATTAGGAATGAGTGTGACATTAACATGAGCAGTTTTTAAAGTTTACTTGTTAGTGTCACAAGTAGGCTTACATTAACATTGTAATGAAGTTACAGTGGAAAATCCCCTAGTCGCCACATTCTGCCATCTGTTTGGGTACACGGAGGGAGAATTTAGCATGGTTAATGCACCTAACCAGCGCATCTTTCGGACTGTGGCAGGAAACCGGAGCACCCGGAGGAAACTCATGCAAACACGGGGAGAATGCAGATTCTGCACAGACAGTGACCCAAGCCAGCAATCGAACCTGGGTCTCTGGTGCTGTGAGGTAACAGTGCCACTGTGCCACCGTGCCATCAGTTGTGAAACTGGCTTTGTTATCTGATATAGAAACTTGGACTTGATCAAGAGAGGAACAAAGGCTGGGTGCTAATGAGATGCAGATGTTGAGGTGGATGTGTGAAGTCGGAATAAAGGACTAAACCAGGAAGAGGCACATCAGATGGTCAGTGAAGATTGTGCGAGCATCAAAGGAAATAGCTGAGAAAATTCAGCAAAGGACCAAGGGATTGATTAAGAAGGGGAAAATACAGTGCAAAAGTAAACTTGTAGGGAACATAAAGACTGACACTAAGAGTTTCTATAGATATGTGAAGAGAAAGAGGTTTGTAAAGACAATGTATGTCCCCACAGATAAAGAAATGGCTGAGCAACTGAATATATACTGTGGTTCTGTCTTCACAAAGAAGGACACAAATAAATTGAGATGCTGGAGAATTTAAGATTTAGTGAGAGGGAAGAACTGGGGGAGATCAATATTAATAGAAAAATGGTGCTGGGAAAATTGACGGCACTGAAGGTGGATAAATCCCCAGGACCTGATAATCTACATCCCAGAGTACTTAAGGAAGTGGGTCTAGAAATAGTGGAGGCATTGGTGGTCATCTTCCAGGGTTCTATAGACTCTGGAACAGTTCCTGTAGATTGGAGGGTAGCTAGTGTAACTCCAACATTCAAAAAAGGGAGGTAGAGAGAAAACAGAGAATTATAGACCAATACGCTTAAAGTCGGTAGTGGGAAATATTTTCGAATACATTATTAAGGACTTTATAGCAGAGCATTTAGAAAGCAGGGGAAGGATCAGACAGCATGGATTTAGGGAGGAGAAATCATGCTTGACAAATTTCTTGGAATTCTTTAAAGATATAACTAATAGCGTTGACTAGGAGGAACCAATAGATGTGGTATACTTGGACCTTCAGAAAGCGTTTTGACAAAGTCCCGCACAAGATATTATCATGCTAGATTAAAGCGCATGAGATTGGGGGAAGTGTATTAAGATGGATACAAAACTGGTTGGCAGAGAGGAAACAGAGAATAGGAATTAAGGGGTGCTTTTCAAATTGGCGGGCAGTAGTTAGTGGGGTGCCACAAGGATTGGTGCTCCTTTTCTGAGGAAGAATGTTCTTGCTCTCGAGGGAGTGCAGCGGATGTTTACCAGGCTGATTCTGGGAACGGCAGGGCTGATGTATGAGGAGAGATTGACTAGGTTAGGATTGTTTTTGCTGGAGCTCAGACGAATGATGGGGGAATCTCATAGAGACTTATAAAATTCTAACAGGACGAGAAAGGATAGATGCAGGGAGGATATTCCTGATGGTGGGGCAGTCCAGAACCTCGGGTCTCAGTCTGAGGATTTGGGGTAGACCATTTAGGACAGAGGTGAGGAGACATTTCTTCACCCAAAGTGTTGTGAGCCTGTGAAATTCATTACCACAGAAAATAGTTGATGCCAAAACATTGAATGTATTCAAGAGGCAGCTGGATATAGCACTTGGAGCGAATGGGCTCAAAGGTAATGCGGAGAAAGCAGCATAAGGCTATTGAGTTGGACAGTCAGCCATAATCATGGTGAATAGTGGAGCAGGCTCAAAGGGCCAAATGGCCTTCTCCTGCTCCTATCTTCTATGTTTCTATATAAAAGATTGAAATGGCATAATCATCTGTTGCAAAGGCAGAGAGAGAGGACTAGTGGTGAGGGGAATTATGGAGATGAGTCTTCCAGGAAGAACAAGAAGCAAAAGATCTAAGGATAGATGAAAAGATGCAGTGGCAAGAGAGTTAACACAGAAGGGTTGACAGCAGAATTGAATGAAGGATGGTTATCTGTCAGGAAACGATGGAAAAGGATATTTGATCAGCATTGTGGTGACCCCTGAGTAAAATGGGAGAACCCAAAAGAAGAGTAATAAGAAGAGTCTGCAAACTTATTGGATAGCACGGGCTTACAAATAATACACAGCAATGTTTCAGCTGTAGAACACAACTCTACACTGCACTTTACAACTAGAAGCATAAGTTGTCTTATAACATCAACTGATGCAATGGATAAAATTGAATGCCTTCAACCTAAGGTGTGACTTTAGCTGCTTATGATGTGCAGTGTGTATGTAATTACTTAGCCAGTCAGAGGGAAGGCAGACTATTTGTCATTTCAGCTTGAGATAGATTACAGTAAGGGAGAATTCATGGTTCTAAGGTAGCATTGAACATTAGGTAGTAGATCCTAATGTTAGGAAGAATAAAATAATATGAAATGTAAAGTTGGAGTTAAAAAACACTGACAGGGTTTTAGCTGGACTAAGGACTTGTGAGTTGTTGATTAACCTGGTAGTTGGGTGAAACAGATATTTTGTTAAGCAGTTTAGGGAACAAGGTCATAGCCACACCCAGTTGAAAAGCAGAGCTGTGGAAGGAGAATCAAGTCGCTGTGCAGGAAAGAAAGCAGCCGAACTCTGTCTGTGCCAGCCCATGAGTTCTATTCTAAATTGGAAGGATCCCAAAAAGATAGGGACAAGTCCTCAGTGGCAATTATTTGCTGGATTTGGTCATAGCGTTAACATCTAAGAGATGTTGCTTTGAGGAAGGTATATTCTCAGAGTTAAGGAAGTAAATAGATTTGGATGAAGGATGGGGAGTGCAATTTAAGTCCGAGTAAGTATTATTGCAGTTAATTGTAAATGTTGTTCCTTCCTGCTGCTTTTCTTGTTGTATGCTCTAAAGTTTAACAAACGCTTTGTTATTTGAATAATTTACAGCAAGATTGTCCCCTTTTCTCATTGGGGTTTCGATCTTTTTTTCACATTATTTTCAACATTGTAAAAACAGTTAAGAACTGGCATTCAAGGTTTCCCTTCTGGCATTTGGGGTACCCTCACACTGAACATCAGTGGGGTCCATAACACTGGTGAACTGAGCCATGTCTGCATTGTACCACCAGAAACTTTATTTTATGAATTACTCATATATGAGCTTTTCCTTTACACCCAATACACATTAAATTTCGTAACAATGGATATTGAAGCCAAATAATTTCAGGAGGAAAGCTGCTCAGTTTAAAAAATGTTTTTGCAATTTCACTGTACATAGCAATTCTACCCTGTCATGACAATGTGTCACCTGCAATGTGGACTATTAATCATTGGCTCGTGTAATGAATTAGATCATTTTTCACATGGAAAACAAACAACTAGAATTGCAAAGATACCATGCTTTAGCATGGCTAAAGAGGCCACCTGACCCATAAATTAGCCAAGTCTCCATCTGGCTCTCTGAATGTGAGTTACGAGGGCACGGTGCTGAGGTGACAAAAGCTGTTTCTTGATGGCCTTCACAGCTACCATTGTTGAACTTTCTGTCTAACACAGTAGGACCTTAGGCTTCGCGTGTCCAGAAACGACCAGGAATAAAGAATGACGAACAAAATTCATTATGTGAGGAGGGTGCAAAGAACTCCTTATCTGTGTCGATGGCATCTTGCTAGCTTTGATAATAAGGGATCAAAACTCCTTAGCTAATATGGATTGTTCTCCAACCATAATCAGCTATCATGTGGTCAAATCTGCATATGTAAAAGGCATGATTTCAAGCTTGTTTAATTGTTACAGAAGGGAGGGCATCTACTGCAGACAGACACAGAAGAAGCATTACATAATTGGTTAGCACTGCTACCTCACAGCGCCAGGGACACAGGTTTGAATCCCAACTTGGCTCACTGCCTGTGTGGAGTCTGCACATTCTTCTCTTGCCTGTGTGGGTTTCCTCCAGGTGCTCTGTTTCCTCCCACAGTCCAAAAGACGTGATGGTTAGATGCATTGGCCATGCTAAATTCTCCCTCAGTGCACCCGAACATGTGTCGGAGTGTGGCTTCGTTGCAGTGTTAATATAAACTTAATTGTGACAAATATATACACTTTGTAACCTTTAAGACTCTACATCACCTCTCTCTCCCTGCTGTTTCAAAGCCTGGTGCCCCATTTCTGTTACATTTTGGAATACATCACAGAGGTAGAGAATTACAATTGAAAGGAATTTCAAGCGCTGTGACATTCATTTCTGAACAAGACAGATTACAGTTTAAAAGAGACTATTTCTGGAAAAATGATCAACTTCTTTCAGCCATAACACCTGAAATTTCAAGACTATCAAAGGAAAATTGGAACATACATTTCTTTTCTTTCTTATGGACTTTAAGTGTTATTAATTTCACCTTCTTCACCCTGTAATCCATTCTGTTTGCATACTAATGTGGATACGTAATCAGATCCTTGGTGCATTTTTACCGTTTTAATAAGTCCTATATTTTTATCTGACTATATATTTAACAATAAAACAGACTCCCTACTGTTAACTCAAGAGACAAAGTTGTTGCATTTCTTCATACGCAACAGTTAAGAAAGCCCACAAACACCTCAGGAGGCTAAGGAATTTTGGCATGTCTGCTACAAGTCTCTCCAACTTTTACAGATGCACCATAGAAAGCATACTTTCTGGATGTATCACAGCATGGTATGGCCCTGCTCTGTCCAAGACTGCAAGAAACTACAAAAGGTTGTGAACGAAGCCCAGTCCATCACACAAACCAGCCTCCCATCCATCGACTTTAACTATACTTTCTGCTGCCTCAGAAAAACAGCCAGCATAATGAAGGACCCTGCGCACCCCGGACATGCTCTCTTCCATATTCTTCCATCAGGAAAAAGATACAAAAATCTGAGGTTACGTGCCAACCTACTCAGGAACAGCTTTTTTCCTGCTGCCATCTAACTTTTGAATGGACCTACCGTAGGGGAATTTCACAGTAACTTCATTGCAGTGTTAATGTCAGCCTTACTTGCAACTAATAAATAAACTTTAACATTTAACGTTAAGCTGATCTTTCTCTACACCCTAGTTATGACTGTAACACTACATTCTGCACCTTCTCCTTTCCTTCTCTATATATGGTATGCTTTGATTGTGTAGCACACAAAAGCAACAATTTTCAATGTATATTAATACATGTGACAATAAATCAAATCAAATCATCTAGCTTTATGTTGGACCAAAACAGAAAAATGCTAGAAAATCTCAACAGGATTGACAGCATCTGTGGAGAGAGAGTAGAGCCAACATTTTGGGTCTAGATGACCTTCGTCAGCTCTGACAACATTGGCTCTGTTCTCTCTCCACAGATGCTGTCAAACCTGCTGAGACTTTCCAGAATTTTTCTGTTTTTTTTTCAGATTCCAGCATCCACAGTATTTTGTGTTTATCTTAGCTTTATTATGGGTGAGGGACATGGTGGAATGAAAAATTACCACTTAAGAAAACAAATCAAACTCTGTTATCGCCAACTTCAATCCCACCAATTGAGATTTCAGCCAGGAATATTCATTTATGTATCAGGACTATATCTAATTCAGTAGTGCTCCCAGCAGCACCAAAGTTGCTCACTGTGCCTTTGCATCCGGAATTCAGGGTAAGACGTCAGTGGGTGTGGCAGGAATTCCTGCCCATTAAGATGCCAAAAGTTGGAAAATCCTGCAGGGATCATTATCAAAAGTCCCAAAATGCATTCTGTCAGGTGACTTTCCACTGGAAGCATTCATTTACAATATTATCTCCATAATGTTTGGTTGGATTCTAAGACCTTCCACCTCAGTGCATTCAAATGTCTTCCTTATTACTCAGCTGAGGGTTCCCCTACACCACAATTGACAGGGCCCTTGACTCTGTTCCATTTTTTGCACTTCCAGTCTTACTCCTTACCCACAATCCCAGAAGCATGATAAGGTTCACCTTCCACTCCACTGCCTTCAATAGATTTCAACATTTCCACAACTTGCAGTGTGATATTGCCATCAAACCCTTCCCTACACTGATGTACCTCTGAGGGTCTATCTATCTTCCTTTCTTTGACAATATTTTGGTACCGTGGTAACCCCATCCAATTTTTTCAAACATTCTTGCTTCCTGTCCTCTATGCTATTTTATTCTAACCATTTGGGCCTCCTTATATATGTTATCCACAGCACCCTATCTAATATTTATCCCTCAATTAATTCCAAAAGTCCTGGGATTTGTACAGGCTCAGGTGGGGGCAAGGTATTGGCCTTGCTATTCTCCCCCAGTGTGGAGTGCCTTGTGGCTGGGCTACCCCCCTAGCCCTGGCAGACTTCAAGATCATGCCAAGACTGGTGATTTCAGGCAGCCATGTGGTCAATATCTTCATTCCCGACTGTCAGCTTAATCTTCATACCACAGAGTAATCTGGCAGGCTTTTAAATCATTGCATCACTCCATTCTGCAGCAGAGATTTCCCCTTCTCCCTGTCAGAAGCTGCAGGTGTGAGCAGACCCATTTGAAGTCCTCTGACAGAGAGGAGATGTCAATTTCACTTTGGAGTGGGATATATGGTGTTCTCTTCTCCACAGTTGTGCACTCAGCCCCACTGTACTCACACATCTTTTATGTGAAGTCTCAGAACCTTCCTGACTGGCTAAAGCTCTCTTTATTGCATTGATAAACTTCAATCTCTGTTGATTACTGTCAGCTTCAGAGTGTTTTGAACTAAGCTTCCATTGACAGCTTAATGGATTTCTACTCAGTCTCCAGTCAAGTGTGTTGACTTTCGTTTCTTTTCACTCTTGAACGCATCTCAATCACCCCATTGTTCCTAACCACAATGTTCACTGAGATCTCAAGCTCTGGTTTCTTCAAAAGGAATAAATTCCACTTTAAAAAGGGCACCCTAATCTCTGAACAGCGAGCAGGTCTGGTTGGCGGGTTACTCGGGATGCATGAATTTGCATTCAACAAGTGGGTAAATCCCAGATGGCAGATGTTCACAGCACCAACGGAAAATCCTTCAGTTTTCCTGCTGACATGGGTAATAAGTTCCAATTCGGGAGAATTGTGGCCATTATTGTTTGGCCAGCTGAGCGCTTCCGGTATTTTCCATTTTAATTTGAAACAAACATGTTCTTATCTCATATGAACTAATAAGAGGACCCATAAAGCTGAGGCCCTTAAATGAGGCAGTTGGCACTATTTCCACTGCTCACAGCCAAGGGAGTCGAGCAGCTGTAGAAAGTGCCCAGTTCCCGGTTTCTCACCTCAGCTTTCCCCGCTGTTTAAAATGCATTCTGTTCAAGGTCAGTGGCTGATGAGCGTCTGAAATAGTCATGACAGCTGTTAAAATGTCTCTGACATCTGTCTGTGGTGATGCAGATCAGCTCACATTTATGCCTGGACTGACATTTAGATTTCAATCATTCTGTGTTATTTCCAAAAGCTTCTCCGCTTGAGACTAACCAGCCCAATGGACATGTAGGACAGATGTCAGTTAAAAGTCTTTCCTAAGGGCAGCGTTTTTATGTAAAGTTGTTTAAACTGAGGGAGAATAAAAGAACTATCCTTTTGTTTGGTTAGCTGAGGCCTTTAACAATTGAAGCTACAAAAAAACCCTCTCTCTTTAAGAAGCGTAATAATTACTTGACCCCTACTGCCCAAAAAATAGAGTTTTTGCTTTCTCTCTGCCAGAGGACTTTTAAAATTAATGAACCTTATAGCATTGATAAGTGTTGGGACAAAATATTTGAAATAGAGCCATGGCAAAGGACTTGGACCCAGTTTGAAATAAGTACGCATGTGGAAATATGAGTTTCAGTCACGTGCATGACATTGCGTATCTGTTGCTGGTGCTGAAGAGATGTTGTGTTCCAATCCATTTATTTTGTCAATGACAGAGATCTTTAGTTCTTGCATGAGGCTGGTTTTGTTATCTGTGATAGGGCAGGCTTGAAGTGTTTCAAGCTTGTGCATGCTCTGCCCTGTGAAGGGAGACCTATTTTTTCCCAAATCTTTTTTTGATTTGATGAAGTATTGTTACATTTGGATACAGTGAGAAGTATTGTTTCTTGCATGCTATACAGACAACGCATGCCGTACATGGGGAAGGAAAGGAGAAGGTGCAGAACGTAGTGTTGCAATCATAGCTAGGGTCTAGAGAAAGATCAGCTTAATGTATTGTAGGTCTGTTCAAAAGTCTGATGGCAGCAGGGAAGAAGTTATTCTTGAGTTCGTTGGCACATGATCTCAAAGTTTTGATCTTTTCCCTGACAGAAGAAGATGGAAGGATGTATATCCAGGGTGCATGGGGTCCTTGATTGTGCTGGCTGCTTTTCTGAGGCAGTGGGAAGTGCGGACAGAATCAATGAATGGGAGGCTGGTTTGAGTGGTGAACTGGGCTATGTTCAGAACCCTTTGTATTTCTTACGGTCTTAGTCAGAGCACAAGCCGTACCAAGCTGTGATACATCTGGAAAGGATGCTTTCTGTGGTGCATCTGTAAAACTTGATATGAGAACCGTAGTGGATATGTCAAATTTCCTTAGCCTCCTGAGAAAGCAGAGGCATTAGTGGGCTTTCTTAACTATAGTGTCGGCATGGAGGGAGCAGGACTGATCATCTCTGGCAAAGCTTCTACGGGGTAGCGGCGGGAGGCCGGGGGTGGGGGGTGGGGGGGTGGGGGGGGGGGGTGGGGTGGTACAGTGGGTGGCCTTCAATGGGACTAGAAGCTCCAACCAGCAGGAAGGTTGGAAAATCCCACACACAAAGGATCGGACAAAAAAGAAATGCCATGTTTGTACCTTGGGCATTTTCCTTCACAAAAGCCACTTCAAAATTCTGTCAGATCTCAACTTATGAAATGCATTAGTTTATCACCCTTTTCAGGCAGGTGCCATGAATGACAGAAAATGACCCTGGGTTATTCCAGCTCAGACAAATCAAATTGTACAGTGAAATCCAGAGGTTTATGGCTACTTTGTAGATACAAATCTAGTCACCACTAGTTGAATTTTGTTCCCCTACAAACTGCACTGTTACTAAAAGGCTTCATTTAAAGCACCAGCTAAGATCTTACCCCTGCACCATTCATCACATGTTTTTGAATTATTTTACATTTCATGTAACTCTCCCATATGCAGTACCCATTATTACATTGGATGCTTCAGTCCATTAGATAGCATCCATCACATTACTACATCACCTTTCCCTGACAGCACTCAAATTCAAGACATGCCATTAATTTTGGAAGTACAGTTTGTACAATTTGATGGGTTTCAAACTTAAGGAATGGAACATTTATCTACTATTGTCATCATATGGCATTAAGCATACACACAACACCTTGATCATGGTTAAATGTACATGATAGCTCCCTATACTTTATCTCAACAATGATCTTCGGTTCTAGACTCACAAGGACATTACATACCGCACCAGTGCAATTTTTCTTCTCTCATTTTTAACACCAGGCACCCTTAGGGTCTCCGTGGATGAGATTGCTTATGTCGTTCTAATTAATATTGAAATTTGGACAATTTTATGGTACAGACTTACAATTGCAACTCAATTTGTTTCAAATCCTTACAGCCATCAGATAAATGAGACTTTCATTCCATCAATTTGTGCAGGAAATAGACCAGATTTGAGAGGTGAGAGTACAGAGTGCTATCTCGCTGTGCCATGCTGTTCCTATGGCTCTGTAACATTCAACACATTTTTAATTTTTCTGCTATTGTCAATTGGTGACAGATGCATTTACGTTGCTATTAGAATTACTTCTATGTTCCCACTCCACCCCCTCCCCCATTGATTTTGTTGCATATTTTAATTTCTCGTCAGCAAAGGTAATGGCTTATAAGAACACAAAGGTGTAAGAAATCGAAGCAATGCAGCTCGCTCGAGGCTTCTCCACCACTCAATGAGATCATGGCTATACTTTGAGCTTAATTTCACCTTCATATCCAATCCTTCCCTAGATTCTCTGGAGTTTGAAAATTTACCCATCTCAAGCTTGAATATGCTAAGCAACTGAGCATCCATAGCCCTCTGGGTAGACAATTTCAAAGATTTACAACTTTTAAGTGTAGGAATTTCCCCTCATTCCAATCTTAAATGGCTGACCCCGTAGTTCAAGACTATGCCCCCAGTTCTACACTCTCCAACTGGAGAAAACAACATTTCAGTATCTACTATCAAGCATCCTCAAAACTGTACATTTTTCAGTGAGATTATCTCCCATCAATCTGAACTCCAGAAGGTATTGACCCATTCTTATCAACCCCTTATCAGAAGACAACCCATTAATTTGAGGGAACAATCTAATGAACCATTGCTGCACTGCATCCTAGGCATGTTTTCACTTCCTTTGACAAGAAGAAAAGAACTATGCATAGTATTGCAGTGTTCTGAGCAAAGCCTTGCATAATTCAAGCAAGACTTCCTATGTCTCGTACTCCAACTCCATGGCAAAAGAGCCTAATGTGCCATTCCTATTGCTTGCTGTACCTACACACTAACTTTGTGATTCTTGAATGAGGTCATGCAATTGTCTCTCGACCGCCTGATTAAAAAAAAAAATTCTTTCTGCCAAGGTTGATTTCCCCACATTGTACTCTTTCTGATACTATAATGGCCACTCACTTAATTCATTAATATCCCTCGCAGTCTCTTAGCGTCTTCTTCTCTGCTCATTGTTGTGCCTAGGTTTGTATTGTGAACAAACTCAGAAGTATTACTTGTAGTCCTTGCACCACTACTGGGGGGAGTCGGAGTGTCTGTTGTCCATGTGTAACTGGAGCTACAGTGGTCCCAATAATACATAAGGGCTCCCTGGGTACGTTGCTAATCTAACCTTGGTTTCCTACAGGCTTAAAAGCGTGTCACCCAATTAGAGTTGCCTAAATGTTTGTTCGCCAATAATAGATTCAAGTGTTTCTGTGTCTACATTCATGTCCAGGAGGTGTCCATGAACCTGGAGTTTAATCTTGATTGAAGCCACTTTGTGTGCAGTGATGCAATTTAGCCACATTAATTCCTCACTCTCAGCCTGGTTTATTTATAAAGCTCTGTCCTGAAATGGCTTCGCCCTTTGGCCTGCGCAATATGCACTTTGCCTGTTTTGTTTAAAGTTTATTTATTATTGTCACAAGTAGACTTACATTTACACTGCAACATTACTGTGCAGTTACTGTGAAAACCACCTGGTCGCCACACTCGGGAGCCTGTTCGGGTACACTGAGGAAGAAATTAGCATGTCCAATGCGTTTAATCTGCACACTTTTCAGGATTGTGGGAGGAAACTGGATCACCCAAAGGAAACCCATGCAGACACGGGGAGAATGTGCAGACTTCACACAGTTACCTGAGTCAGGGAATCGAACCCGGGTCCCTGCCGCTGTCAGGTAGCAGTGCTAACATCTGTGCCACCGGGTCGCCACTGTGCCACCTTGGTAGACTTGTAGGGGGTGGGCTTTATGATTACAAGTGCAGCATGAATGTGCTCATTACTTACTGTATTGTGGAGGAGAGACTTCACAACATGGTGACAACTTGGCAGTACCAAGCTGTGCCTAGCAGCAGTGTTAGGCCAATGCTTTGGCCATATCCTTCTCTCCAGGGGCTGTACTCACCTTTACTCCCCGGGGGGATCCCAAGACAGGTTGAGGTTTGGGCAAACCCTTTGCAAATTGAACTAACGTGACGTCATATTGCCGAGATTTGAATGTACAGCAGGGGGAGTTAATACAAGGTGATGGGGGAGTGGGGGGCGGGGGGTTAATGACATGTAATTATTTAAAATGTGCAAAAATCAGGTTCATGTCTGTTGTGGGCTTGAGTCTGATTGTGTCACTGGTGAGGGATGATGAAAATTGGAAGTCGCAGTTTCACCTGTGGTATGCGTGACTTCCAGGCTTTCGCCAAATCTGGAGCCTCCCAGTACCATTTCTGGAAATGGCAAGCATGGGCTCAAGATTGCCTTCTCCATCTCTCTCTCTCTCTCTGTCCACAGATGCTGCCGGACCTGCTGAGTTCATCCAGCATTTTCTGTTTTTGTATTAGCGAATCTCTTCTGGATGCCGTCTCCAATTCATGGATGTGGGGGAGGGGGTGGGGGGCAGGGGCAGCTTTGATTGGGGTGGAGGTTTGCGGTGTTCGTGGGATTATAGGGGGAGCCTCTGTGACTTTTGTGGAGGGTTGTGGCGGGGGGGGGGGTGGGGGGGGGGGGCGCAGTGGTAGGTCATTGTTTGACTGGGGGGCCCTTTAAACACGGTGCTTTGATCTCAGTGCAGCTGAATTTTGCTGGCATATTATCGCAACCCCCCCATCGCCCCCCCCCACCCCCCCACCCCCCAACAATGTGACAGCGTCAAACACACACATTTGTTTTTTGTGACAGAGTGTGGTAAGATCTGCAGAGGATATGTATGTGTTTCTCTTGAGAGAAACACACCGTTTTTCTTGCCAGAACCAACACGTCATCATTTTTTTTTGATAAGAGACACAGTAGCTTGCACTGCTACCTCACAGTGCCAGAGCCCAGATTCAATTCCCAGCTTGGGTCACTGTCTATGCAGAGTTTGCACATTCTCACCATGTCTGCATGGATTTCCTTTAGGTGTTCCAGTTGCCTCCTACACTCCAAAGATGCTAAATTGCCTTTTAGCGTCAGCGGGTTAGTGGAGCAAATAAGTAGGCTTATGGTGGTAGGGTATGGGTGGGATTGTGGTCAGTGCAGACTCGATGGGCTGAATGGCCTCCTCCGGCACTGTAAGGATTTTATGATTCTATGATTCACCCTTTCTCTTACCCACTTCGCTTGCTCAAATGACTCTAAAAAATAATCCATCCAGAAATCCATTGGGAGCAAAGTTACCTGCCGTTCACGCCACACTCCGGCTGCAGCGAGGTCGGAAAATTTGGCAGCCAGCCAAATCTTTGTTCACCGCGGCGGGATGGGAAAACCCCTTTGGCGTAAACAGCAGTAAGACTCTGTCTATTGCTTTAATATGCAAAGCTCTGCCCTTGCGAAGTTAATCATTTTATTTTGATCTCGAGCCAACAAAAGTAAAAAATTTTAATTTTGTTTTAAAATTCAGCTTTCTGCTAAAAGTTTTTGGCATACAGTTTATTTCCGTCTAAACTACTTCCTCAATGGAACACCATCATACAATTCATCTGACAATCAGTTGATTGATGTTCTCTTTCAGCTCAGCTCCATTCTTAAGTGCTGCTGCAATTAAACTTACATTTGAAAAACACTCAAACAAATTTGATTATGATTCGGAAAAAGGAGAGACTTGAACTGAACAACTTACTTTATCCTTTGTTCGTAAGCCACAGTCACCTGTAGTTTCATTGGATCAGTTCACCTATAATCACACTGAGTGGCTTATTGTGCCATGAAATTTCAATTATAGCTCGTAATGTTCTGCCAGTCTCTGCATTCTTAACATTAGCTATCAGAAAGACTGAAAATCCTCTTGCCAAAACTAGTAATCTCATTTCAAACTTGCACCAAATTAATTGGCTATAATCTCCCTCCAAATTGTACAAAATGAAATGAGCATTGATTTAAAAATGGGGTACGTCTTCCCAGTCCCATGGAGACAGGCATTAAGTTGGGACCTAGAAGACCTTATATGCTTCATATCCCAGCAGTCTTGCTGGAGGCATGTGAACATTCACAACTATGATTTGCCCAGCAGTGGTGAGTATCCAATAATGCACAATCAAGTATGGTAAGATTTGGAGAGAAACACATCATTTTTCTCGCTGGAACCAACACTCAACAGAGAGAAACAGTGATAATGTTTCGAGGCCCTTCTGTGGAGTGATCGTAAAGGTCAAGAGGCAATTGGGGTGGGGGATCCCTGGAGAGGTGGGGCGATCTCCTTGGGTAAGGGTGTACACAGTATACTGGGAGATCAAGAGACATGCGCAGAGTGCAGCCAGCTTCCAGGCCTGAACAGGCCTGAACAGGCTCCGCCCACTCCCCCTACTGGCAGGAATTATATGATGGTTTCTGTAATGCACAGAGTGCTGTAAAATCACATGACTCATCTCGCTGGAAAAACAGGCAGGAAAATCTCTGGCTTCCTCACCCATTTGATACTTAGAATTTTTCTGAAAAAGTTCCGCTCCTTACATTTGATACAGAAGATGCAGCATATATTTAGAAAAAGTATTAGAGCTGACCATGACTTAGATATTTATACTTTTTGCCTCCTCCCCTATAGGTTAATAAAGGACGAGCATTGAGATAAGGATAGTTACTGAACTGAAAATTTCTATACTTAATTAGTTTATACTGCAATTAAAGCCCCAGGATTCAGATACTTCTTCAGATTACACATTGTCACATTCTATTCTTTGTAATACAAACCGAATTGAGTTTGTCTTTTAGCGGTGGTTCTATTCATAACACCCAACAACATGCACAGATGATAGAATGAATGTCAAATTTTATTATTTTCTATGATGAAGGCAGACTCCACATACCAATGCAACAAAATAATGTGAAGGTTAGACGTGCGTCCAATATTTTGATTGAAATTAAGTTTAATCTTCGGCACTCCTGGAACGTTGGAATGTTTTGCCGGGTGTTCTGACTTCCAAATACAAATTCCAAATATATGTTCCTGTCAGGTAAAGCTCCGTGACGGAGTGCAAATTCACAAAATCAAATCCATTGTTAGCACTGGATACAATCAGAATGTTAAATAACTGCTCACGTTACTTTTCCAGTTCACGAGTCAAGCAGTGGACTAGCAGCGAGATGGATTTAAATAAAAGGTGGAGAAGGTAAAATTGACAAACAGTCTAATCACTAACAGGGTTCGCAAAGACCTGACATTATTATGAATGGAATGGTTTGAGAAGCCGGAGGCATTAAAAGGAGAAGTTAGTGATAGATGTACAGAGAAAAACTATGAGGAAGATGAGGGAATAGAAATTCATCTCCACAGGCAGTACAAGATAAGACACCATGAGATGTTTTATACTGGGCACACATAATATACAATGCTGGATATTTAATTCCACTGCATTGACCACTTGAGACAAATTTCCCACATAAGGTAAAAGAAGGAGAAGGTGGTGTAAGAACTTTTGTTTTTATTTATTAGTGTCACAAGTAGGCTTACATTAATATTGCAATGAAGTTACTGTGAAAATCCTTAGGTGCCACACTTCCGCCCTGTTTGGATGCACTGAGAGAGAATTTAGCATGGCCGGAGCACCTAACCAGCACGTCTTTCAGACTGTGGGAGGAAACCAGAGCACCCGAAGGAAGCCCACACAGACACGGGGAGAACGTGAAGAATTGAACCCGGGTCTTTGGCATTGTGAGGCAGCAGTGCTAACCATTGTGTCACCGTGCAAACTTAATTTATAAAAGAATAATAAAAGAAGGGGCAGATTAATGTCAAATGAAAGATGCCATCTTTTACTTAGAGTGAAGAAACATAATATTGCTTCTTAAATAATTAACCCTAGATTTACAGAGGGAGGTGAAAATAAACTCCAGCAATACTTGAGCAGATAAACGAGCCTTTGATACATTTAAGAGGACCCTATATTTTTTGCGTTAAATCCATTTTCAGATGTAATAATCAAACTTCATAAATTATCATTCAAGGATATAAATGAACAAAGCTTCTCTCTCTGCAGATGCTGTCAGACCTGCTGAGAAGACAGCTCCTCATGTCTCCAAGCATTACAACTACAATGAGTATGTTGTTTCCACGTGCCTAGTCTTACTGAATGAATCCACAATGCGCTTATCCAATCCTTTCATGAGTGATTGGCTTAATAGGATAGATGCTGAGAGGTTATTTCCCCTTGTGGGAGAGCCTACATCACCCATTTAAGGTGAAGATGAGGAGGAATTTCTTCTCTGAGACGGTAGAAAATATGTGAAATTATTTACCGCTGGGAGCTTTAGAAGCTGGGTGGTTAAGTATGTTCAAGGCTAATGTAGGCAGATTTTTAATCAGTACAGGAATTAAGGGTTATGGGGATAAAGATATAAGAACATAAGAAATAGGAGCAGGAGTAGGCCATCTAGCCCCTTGAGCCTGCCCCGCCATTCAATAAGATCATGGCTGATCTGAAGTGGATCAGTTCCACTTATCCACTTGCTTCCCATAACCCTTCATTCCCTTATTGATCAGAAATCTATCTATCTGTGACTTAAACATATTCAATGAGGTAGTCTCCACCACTTCAATGGGCAGAGAATTCCAGAGATTCACTACTCTCTGAGAGAAGAAGTTCCTCCTCAACTCTGTTCTAAACTGACCCCCCCTCCCTAATTTTGCGGCTGTGCCCTCTGGTTCTGGTTTCCTTCCTAAGTGGAAAGAATCTCTCTACCTCTATCCTATTTAGACCCTTCATTATCTTATATGTCTCTATTAGATCACCCCCTCAGCCTTCTAAACTCCAACAAGTACAGGCCCAATCTACTCAATCTCTCCTCATAACCTAACCCCTCATCTCCGGTATCAACTTGGTGAACCTTCCCTGCGCTCCCTCCAAGGCCAATGTATCCTTTCACAAATAAGGGGACCAAATTTGTGCACAGTACTCTAGTTGTGGTCTCACCAGTGCTTTGTACAGTTGCAGCAAGACCTCCCTGCCTTTATATTCTATCCCCCTCACGATATAGGCCAACATTCCATTCGCCTTCTTGATCACCTGCTGCACCTGCAGACTGAGTTTTTGCGATTCATGCACAAGGACCCCCAGATCCCTCTGCACAGTAGTAGCATGCTGTAATTTTTCACCATTTAAATAATATTTCATTTTACTATTATTTCTTCCATAGTGGATAACCTCACATTTGCCAATGTTATACTCCATCTACCAGATCCTCACCCACTCACTCAGCCTATCCAAATCTCTCTGCAGATTTTCCGCGTCCTCCATGCAGTTCACTTTCCCACTCATCTTCGTGTCATCAGCAAACTTTGTTACCCTACACTTAGTCCCATCCTCCAGATCGTCTATATATATGGTAAACAGTTGAGGCCCCAGCACTGATCCCTGCGGCACGCCACTAGTCACCAACTGCCAACCAGAAAAGCACCCATTTATTCCAACTCTCTGCTTTCTGTTAGATAGCCAATCCTCAATCCACATTAACACTTTACCCCCAACTCTGTGTAGCCTAATCTTCTGCAGCAACCTTTTGTGAGGCACCTTATCGAATGCTTTCTGGAAATCTAAAAACACCACATCCACCGGTTCCCCTCTGTCACTAGTCACATCTTCATAAAAATCCAGTAAATTCATCAAACGCGACTTCCCCTTCATGAATCCATGCTGCGTCTGCTTGACCAAACCATTCCTTTCCAGGTGTCCTGCTATTTCTTCTTTAATGATGAACTCCAACATTTTCCCAACTACGGACATTAAGCTAACCGGCCTGTAGTTACCCGCCTTTTGTCGACTTCCTTTTTTAAACAGCGACGTAACATTAGCTGTTTTCCAATCAGCCAGCACTTCCCTAGATTCCAGCGAATTTTGATAAATAACTACTAATGCATCTGCTATTACTTCTGCCATTTCCTTCATTACCCTGGGATGCATTCCATCCGGGCCCAGGGACTTGTCCACCATCAGTCCCCTTAGTCTACCAAGCACTACCTCTTTAGTAACAGTAATTGTATTAAGGACCTCACCTCCTACCAACCCTTGATCGTTAATATTTGGTAAGCTATTTGTGTCCTCCACCGTGAAGACCGGCACAAAAAACTTATTTAAAATCTTAGCCGTTTCCTCGTTTCCCACTATTAAATTCCCCCTCTCATCCTCCAAGGATCCAACATTCACTCTAGCCACTCTCTTCCTTTTTATATGTTTGTAAAAACTTTTACTATCATTTTTTGTATTTTGCGCTAGTTTAGTTTCATAATCTATCTTTCCTTTCTTTATCACTTTCTTAGTCGTTCTTTGTTGTTTTTTAAAGCTTTCCATTTTTCTATTTTAAAGCTCCCATTTCCATAAGGAAAGTGGAGTTGAGGATTATCATTTCAGAGCAGTCATGACCTCGTTGAATGGCGGAGCAGACTCGATGGGCTAAATGACCTACTTCTGCTCCTATATAGAATCATAGAATCCTTACAGTGCAGAAGAAGGCCATTCAGCCCATCAAATCTGCACTGACCACAGTCTCACCAAAGCCCTATTCCCCATGAGCCCACGCATTTACCCTAGCTAGTCCCCCTGATACTCAGGGTCAATTTAACATGGTTAATCCACCTATCCAGCACATCTTTGGAGTGTGGGAGAAAACCTGAACACCCGGAGGAAACCCACGCAGACACAGGGAGAATGTGCAAACTCAGCACAGACAGTGACCCAAGCTGGAAATCGAACTCGGGTCCCTGGTGTGGTGAGGCACTGTGCTACCTAGTACTGGGATCTCTATTATTTTCCGTTGCTATAAATGACTTGAAATATGTCAGAAAAGGAAAAGTCAAGCTTATGAATGATATCAGATTGGGGGAAATGAGGAAGAAGGCAATCAAATGCAGAATGAGAAGTAAATGTATTTAGTCTGAGATCAACGAACCTATGGGTGGCATGGTGGCAAAGTGGTTAGCGCTGCTGCCTCACAGCACCAGGGGCCTAGGTTCAAATCCAGCCTTGGGTCACTGCCTGTGCGGTGCTTGTACATTCTCCCCATGTCTTTGTGGGTTTCCTCCGGGTGCTCCGGTTTCCTCCCATAGTCCAAAGATGTGCAGGTTAGATGGATTGGCCATGCAAAATTACTCCTTAGTGTCCCATTAGCCATGGGAAATGTGTGGGATTATGGAGGTAGGATGTCTGGGAGGGGGGAAGAGGGCCTAAGTAAGATACTCTGTCAGCGAGTTGGTGCAGACTTGATGGGTCGAATGGCCTTCTTTGCATTGTTGGGATTCTATGATCTCCTTGAGCGGTGGAACAGGGTCAAGAGACCAGATGGCCTATTCACATTCCTGTGTTCCTATTTTCCTACAAAGGCTCATTGGTGTGTTGAGATGCAGGTATGATCCATGTGGTTTAACATAGTGACATGTGTACCAGCTGATATTGGAAGAAAAATAACAGGGAAAGGAACAATACAGTATGTAATGCAGAGATAGATGTAAGAATGCAGATACATGAGTGGGAATTTTAGCATTTGAGCCAAACATTCCATAGACTAGACTTTGTTTAAATAACTCTGACAAACTATCCATCCCAAACAGGTACAAGTCCTGTTACAGACTGTTGGATTTAGGCCAATACTACATGCGCTGGCACAGAAGATATTCCCAGCCAAGTAAAATTGTGCTGGAGATGACTGCGTTGCAAGGGGTGTGTGTGTGTGTGTGTGTGTGTGTGTGTGTGTGTGTGTGTGTGTGTGTGTGTGTGTGTGTGTGTGTGTGTGTGTGTGTGTGTGTGTGTAGGAGGGAGGGTAGGGGGAGGAGAAGTGGGGGAGAGTGGCAGGATGGGGGTGGGGGGGGTAGTGCAGTGGTAGAAGTGTGGTCCCATGATCACGGAGGAGCGGGGAGGGGAAGCCAAGTGTGCCCGTCTGGCAAATTGTTTGTGGGACCAGAGGAGCTTTCTGACACACATAATAACTACTGATTAAATAAAGGTAGTAAGGATTCAGTAGAATCATAACAGCAGTGTCAAGGAGGTATAGGTATAAGAATGAGTTGAAAATTTTGAGTGTTTTCCCTGGAAGCAACAAAGGTTAAGAAACGTCTCATGCTGATTTTTCAAAATTATGCAAGTCTTAAGAGGATTATTGCCACAAGAATGCAAAGGCTAAAGAGTGTTTTCATACTGTGTATCGAGAAAATGAAATGTTTTAACACAAGTGCCTACTCAGGCAGAAGCAATCACCTGAAATTTCTGCAGAGGTCTCCAACAAATGAACCACTGGAAAAAATGACATAAATCATAGAATCCCTACAGTGCAGAAAAGAGGCCATTTGGCCCACATAGTCTGCACCGACCACAATCCCACTCAGGTGCTATTCCAATAACCTCATGTATTTATCCTTCTAATCCCCTGACACTAAATGCCAATTTATCATGGCTAATCCAGCTAACCTGCACATCTTTGGAGTATGAGAGGAAACTGAAACACCCAGAGGAAACCCATGCAGACACGGGAAGAATGTACAAACTCCACACAGGCAATCACCCAAGGTCAGAATTGAAATCAGGTCCCTGGCACTGGCTGTGTGTGTGTGTGTGTGTGTGTGTGTGTGTGTGTGTGTGTGAGGAGGGGCGGGGAGAGTGGCAGGATGGGGGAGGGGTAGTAGAGGTGTGGTTCCGTGATCACAGAGGAGTAGGGAGGGGAAGACACAGACCTGGGTTTGATTCCTGCTTGGGTCACCGTCTGTACGGAGTCTGTACATTCTCCCCGTGTCTGCATGGGTTTCCTCCGGGTACTCCAGTTTCCTCCCACAGTCCAAAAGACGTGCTGATTAGGTGCATTGGCCATACTGAATTCTCCCTCAGTGTACCCGAACAGGTGACAGAGTGTAGCAACTAGGGGATTTTCATTGTAACTTAATTGCAGTGTTAATATAAGCCTGCTTGTGACAATAATAAATAAACCTTAAACTGTGCCATCCAAAATCTAAGAACAGTTGAGATCAGGTCTATCAAGTTGCCATTTAAGTTATAGAGGATGATCACTAAAACCTCTCCCCATTAATATATCATTAGGAATTGGTCAGTGCTTGAAATAAAGCGTTCTTATCAATGGAAGTGGGGAAAGAGAGGTGAATTGGGATTATAATGGTTAGCTCCAGTTGAAGAATTAACATTGGCACAGGAATTATGGGTTGAATGGCCTCCTAAGGGCGGCACAGTGGTAAACACTGCTGCCTCACAGCATCAGAGATCCAATTTCAATTCTGGCCTTGGTGACTGTCTGTGTGGAGTTTGCACATTCTCCCGTGTCTGTGTGTGTTTCCTCCGGGTGCTCTGATTTTCTCTCACAGTCCAAAGACGCGCAGGTTAAGCGGATTGACCATGATAAGAATTGGCCCTCAATGTCCCAATATGTGTAGGTTAGGTGGATTAGCCATGGTCAATGTGTGTGGTTACAGGGATACGGTGGGGGAGAGGCCCTGGGTCAGATAATGCAGAACTCCCATTCACCTGGTGAAGGGGCAATGCTCTGAAAGCTTGTGGTTTGTGCTACCAAATAAACCTGTTGGACTTTAACCTGGTGCTGTGAGGCTTCTTACTGTATTTACCCCAGTCCAACGCCGGCATCTCCATATCATCAGATACTCTGTTAGAGAGTCAGTGCAGAATCAATGGGTCACATGGTCTCCTTGGGCACTGTAGCGATTCTATGATGCAAATGTACTGTAATGAGTTTAATCAAACTATCTTGTGACTGTGGCATCTTTCACCACCCCCTTCCACTCCTGACTGAAGAGGGTCTCCTACCATCCCCCCCACCCTGCAGAAATATTACAAACCTCCTCCTGTCTACCTCCAATACGAATTAACCCAGTGTCAAATCTGTTATCTTAAAACTCTCACAGCACTGGTATTCACTTTGCTATCATTTAAATTGCAGCAAGATTCTTCAGTAAAGTTTCCATTTAAGATCACAGGCTGCCCGTAAAGAAGAACAGGCTCAGATGAGTTCTGAACGCTGTTACTCTGTGGAACACAGTGACAACTTGTATCATTAACAGGAAGACAGAAACGTGAAACCACTTCTGTTAAATGCTACGACCATGCGGAAAGGTTGTTGGGTCATTTTTTTTTTTGCTGCCGCGCACCTTGATTTGAACGGGAGCGAACAGGTCATCAATCCTATCCCCCAAAGTGGGGCACGCGACATTCTGGCCCTCTGCCTCAGCCACCCGGGAATCTCATTAACTCTTATAGGATTGTACACAACCTGAACAAACCAGCTTGAACAAGGTTCCACAAATTTCACAAACCAGAAGCTACTGTTTTATTCCTTAGATTGTCGTCCTGAAATCCAGTGATTTCAATCCACAACACATTCGTTAAATCCTGTCAACCTAAGACAGTCACTTAAAAATAGATGTGTCCAGTGAAAAATGCTGCTTCAGTGAGTTTGAACAAAATACACCAATTACATTTATTTGTTAAACTGAAGCACCTGTCCTTGCCTGTGTCGGCAATTCTTTAGCAATATCCTGTGGGCTTCAAACATGCTCAGACACTTGCTACTGACATTAAAGAGACTTCTCCACCACCCCTCTCCCTGACCTGTCCCATATGAATAAATTACTCGAGTGAGGCCACAAGCAATGATCATGCAATGTTTCTGTAGACCCAGAATTGTGCACAGTGCTACCTGTTGTAACTTTGCAAGGTATATATTGATAAACGAACCTCTCTGCAGCTTAGAAAGATTACAAAAAATTCTACTTTTTGTGAAATTTCAAAATACAAAAATTCTCTACAACGCTGACAGGTGCTGATTCTCTGGATCCAGAAGCGGCTGGCGGGAATCGCATTGGGCCGGAGAGTTGAGTGTCGGGCAAAAATTGGGTTTGGCACTGAGCACCGAAGATATCTCAGTGCTCCCAAACTACCATGCAGGTTCCTAGCCGTAGAGGGCAGCAACTGGGTAGTTACGCAAACCCGCTAATTATAACATAATGTGCAGATTTAATAGCACATTTACCAGCCCTCGGCCATTCACCAGGTCCCCCAAGGGTCAAAAGGGGCACCACCAACCCCTCAGCAAAGAGGGGAGTTCTCCCACCCACACCATCAGAGTGACCTGACACAATTACTCCCATCAGCCCCCCGCCCTTTGAGACCCCCCCGCCACTCAGCCTCCATCCACCCTCAGACCATCCACTCATTCCTCCTCCCCTCATAACCCCCACAGAGCCAACCTACACACTCACTCTCCCCCCTCAGCCCCACTACCACTTAGGCCCCCAAGCAAGCCCACTTCCCTCTCAGGCTCTCTGCTCAGTCCCACTCCCCCTCAGAACACCCACTCAACCCCTTCCCGCTCAGCCCCACTTAGACCCTCCACTCACACAACCCACCCACTCAGGCCCCCACTCAGTCCCCTCCTCAGAGAACTCATGTTCAGCCCTTCTCCTCCCACAGGCCCTCCACTCACACACCCTCCCCACACATTCCCCCCACTTAGTCCTGTTCCCCCCTGAGAGCCCCCCTATCAGAACCCCCTTCCCCCTCACTTGCCCATTCAAGCCCACACGCCTTGGCAGTGCACTGCTCCCTGGCACTGATAACCTGGTCTGGCACCTTGGGCCCCAAGGCGGGGGGGTGGGGGGGGGGGGGGGTTGCGGGGAGTGGGGGTGGCAAATGAAGGTATGTCCAGTAGACATTTGTCACTCTGCTGCTGCCTGGCTACAGAGGCCCCCTCAAAGTTCCTGGGCATTGGGTAGGCTTGAGCTGGGGGCAATCAACTTCTCTGAGATGGGGATCTCAAGGCTGTACCGCCTCTTCTGACCCTGGCAGACCTGAAAATCATCCCTGGCATGATGATTTCAGGCAGATGCTTTGATCAACACTTGCATTCCTGCCTATTAGCTGTGAAAATTCTGAAGTGGCTAGGTCACTTTAATCTTCATGCCCTCCTCCACCCCACACCGCCCCCTCCCCCCTCTCCCCCCGACAGGATTTTAAATCATTACAGCACTCCGGGGCTAGGTTTCTCCAGATGCACATATTTGTATCCATCAGATGGGTGAATCCCACCTGACAGACCTTGCCAGTGTAAAGGTCCTTTTACTCTCTACACAGACTAGTCTCGCATGCCACTGATAACCGTGGGTTTCTCTCTCCTACTGGTGTTCAACTCACAACCCGGAAGTGTCACGCTGGGACAGCTTCGCAAGAGAGAGGGAGAAAGACTCACTGTTTATTCCTGACCAGTGAGCTCACCCTTATGCCACACGTGCTAGCCTGGCTGCCACCTACGACAGTGTGTGACTCTTTCTCTCTCTCTTGTAGGTAGTAAAATATAACCCAGAAGAGCCACACTGGGACAGTTTCATGAGAGAGCGAGATAGATATAGACAAAGAGAGGGACCACTGTTTATTCCTGACCAGTAGACCCCCTCGAGTGAGCAGTTTCAAAGTACTTGGCCCCTTTACGGTTGTGTACCTCGGAATTATATTCTGTTTTTTTAGTGACTCACCAAGACGGATGATGAGAGAGAGAGAGAGAGAGAGATTAGTCAAAGTTAATTTAAAAATAATTTATTCAAAAATAACCCCAACCAAATAAAACACAGACACTACAGTACTTTGCTATGGAAAGAATACTCTAATGGCACAATGTAAATTCTTAGCATTACACGATTTACACAAGTTACACAAAAACAAGAAGAACCCTAGACCCCTCTTCAAGCTTTACCTAATTGGGGGATCTCTGAAGGCTGAGAGAACATACTCGCCACTCCTTGGATCATTTTAAAAGTAAAGGTCCTTGCCGCTGGACCTTCCTTTTTCCTTCCTCTAACACAAAGTAGTCTTGCTGGACACCTGAATTCACTCCTTCCCCATTTCACAACTCTCCTGCATTGAACTTCACAGAACTCTTTCCGAATTAACTGCTGAAAGGTCAATCACCTCTCTTCCTTGTGTATCCTCTTGGCTGGTGTTCGATATTATTTTCAAAGGCAATTCCTTTAATCAAATTGGCTGACGCCTCCCAACGGTCAGTTTCAAAACCATGGGATGCAAAGTGCTTACAGGATGAAACTGATTTGACCATTTTCAATGACGGTGAGTCCAAACTGTTTTGGGAGGTCTCTGATGTGCTGCTAAGTGTCCCAAGGTGGTTTCCTGGAACTACTAAATGTGTTCCCATTAATGGAGGCATTATTCTATATAGATGGGATGAAACTCATTATCATTTCTATTGTCTGTCCTGTAGTTGGTCAGGGCTATTGACATCCCTCTGCTTAATTTTGTCAGATAGCTTTGCTATGACTCATAGCTCCCTTTCTTCACTCCTTGGATGGTCTAGTGGTGTTGTATATTCCAATGCCTGGTTTGCAGCTATTTTGCTTGAATGTAACCTTTTAAAATAATACTGTTTTTAAAATGTCTGTTGTTCCATTTGAAATTGGTCATGTTGTAACAGGTTTAACATAATGTCCGTGTATCCTATGGAGTTCATCCAAATGATGAATTTGCTACATCTTACACCGGCACCAATGAGAAACATTCCAGTTTTCTTACCCATGTGGGCACTTAGCCCTAATGGGGAAGAATCGCGGCCAATAGCTATTACCAGTTAAGAGCATTTCAATGAAAACCTACATTCACATAAAAGAATGGCAGGATATACAGGAAAAATAATGCCAAGCACTTTTCAGTGAATTTAAAGCCACTGTTATACTACATCAATTGTTTTTAGGTCTCTATGGATATATGCACAGTTAACAATTTTCAATTTAGTTTCTGTTTCTTTATTTGTGTCACAAGTAGGCTTACATTAACACTGCAATGAAGTTACTGTGAAAATCACCCAGTTGCCACACTCCACCACCTGTTCAGGTACATTGAGGGAGAATTTAGCATGGCCAATGCATTTAACCAGCTTTCGGATTGTGGGAGGAAACAGGAGCACCTGGAGGAAGCCCACGCAGATATGAGGAGAACGTGCAGGCTCCATACAGACAGTGATCCAAGTCGGAAATCGAACCCAGGTCCCTGGCACTTGTAAGACAGCAGTGCTAACCACTCTGCTACTGTACCACAGATCTGAGTTATGCTGCAGACTGAAGATTGCGCTAAGCTCAGCACACAAAGAAACACTGGTTCTGTGAGTGGCAATTCTTTTCATGTCAGGAATACATGAACAGGAATGTCCACTGTTCCCTAAAGTTAAAAAAAACTATGGCCAGAATCTTATCGTTCACACCGATGGGATTTTCCCATCTTGCTGCAGTGAACAGAGACTGGGCTGGGCGCCAAGTTCTCCAACCTTGCTGCAGCTGAGAGAGTGAACGGCAGACAGGACTGTGTCCTAAGAAATTGATCAGGAGGTCCAGTGGTTTGCTGGGTGCATTGGTTTCATGTTAGGCACTGTACCTAATATAAACTAAAAACAGTGTGGCTGTCTTCCAGAGTGCCTGGCTTCTGTTCTCTCTAAAGTCATTGGTACAAAATTGCACCAATAATTTCATGTTGAATTGTACCTGAAACCCCATTTTGCCTCCTTATGAAATGTATTCAGGGCATCCATTGAAACGAGGACTCCTGCAATCCAAGAACTGCTGCAATCTTTGCCCTCACATCATTGACCACCAGGTCAACCCTGTTACAGGGCTGCTGCCTGTAATTTGTTGAAAGATACTGGGTACATTCATTATAATGAAGCCTGTTTGCTCCTTGGGTGAAGAAATGATTTAAGGGGCTCGTTTCCATTTTACTGCAACAGTGGAACAGGATCTGAGGAAATTCTGGCTTTAGTCTATTGTCCCCTGACAACTTTCTTGGCAGCATTTCTTTTACTTACATGATGAAAACATTTATTTGCTTTCAGTCAATTCTCTTCTGAAGAATTGACTCGTTGGAGGATAGTTTCACTACAGTCCATTCATGCTTTCAATAATTGTTTTTAAGAAGATAAGAAAAGGGAACAGGAGTAAGCCTTTTGGCCCCTCAAGGCTCATAGTCATTGGGGCAAATTTTACCATCCCGTCCGCCATGGGAATCGGAGTGGGCAAGGGACGGACAATGGGTAGATCCATTGACCTCAAGCAACATTTTCTGGTTTCAGGACGAGTGCTGCAGGAAATTTTGTCCAAGAGTCACAATGCAGAAAAGGCCCTTTGACCCATCGATTCTGCACTGACAGTAACCACCACTAAAAATATCCCATTTTCCTGCAGTTGTTCCATATCCTTGAACGTTATGATGTTTCAAGTGCTCATCCAAATATTTTTTAAAGGTTGTAAGGTTTCCGACCTCCACTACCTTCCCAAGCAGTGCACTCCAGGTTCCCATCATCCTCCGAGTGATTTTTTCTCTCAAATTCTCTCTGAATCTCCTGCCCCTCACCCTAAAACTATGTCCCCTTGTAATTGCCCCCTCAACCAAGCGGAACAGCTGCTCCCTGCTCACCCTGTCCATACCCCTCATAATCTTAGACACCTCAGTCATGTCCCCTCTCAGCCTTCACTGCTCTAAAGAAAACAAACCAAGTCTATCTAGTCTCTCCTTATAACTCAAATGCTCCATCCCAAACTACTTCCTGGTGAACCTCCTCTCCAGTGCTATCACGTTCTTCCATTTTGCAAAATCATGGCTGATATGATTTTGGTTTTAACTCCACTTTCCTGCCTGCACCCCCCCACCGCCGCCCCCCCCCCCCCCCCCCCCCCACCCCTAACCATTGACCGCAGCATTGCTCAAAAATCTGTCATGAGATTTCCTAAAAATCATAGAAGCTCTACAGTGCAGAAAGAGGCCATTTGGCCCATCAGGCCTATACCGACCACAATCCCACCCAGGCACTACCCCCATATCCCTACAATATTTACCTGTTAATCCCTCTAACCTACGCATCTCAGGACTCTAAGGGGCAATTTTTAGCATGGCCACTCAATCTAACCCACACATTTTTGGACTGTGGGAGGAAACCAGAGCACCCAGAGGAAACCCACACAGACATGGGGAGAATGTGCAAACTCCACACAGACAGTGACCCAAATCAGGAAACGAACCCAGGTCCCTGGAGCTGTGAAGGAGCAGTGCTAACCACTGTAGTACCGTGCCATGGTAGTCAATGCCAGGAAACTATTTACCATATGTTCCATCAATCCTATGCCTGAACTTATCCTCTTTAAGAGTCAACAGACTCTTATTATTATCCTCAACAGGGATAATAATCAGGAGTCTAAACTCTGATTTTGTCTCTCCTGAGCCCATATCTGCTGATGTTGATTGCCCTTCAATGGAGATTGGATGACTCAGCAGGACATAGGGATTGAGCCTGAGGCCTTCTCAAATTGGACAGATTAGCAGAACAGCACACATTGACAGGTCTAATTTCAAATCTTCCTCCAAAGACTATACTTAGCATGTTTGTCCAATTTGTTTCTATTTAGATACTCTCCATGAAATCAAGGATCTGAAATATATTATTTCCATCTAAAACAAACAGATAAATATTGAAGCTTTGAAATTCCACAGGAATTTTCTCAGCAGCCTCCTCTGCAGAAGGAGGCCAGAAGATGGCATACCAATATGCCATAAGAGCATTTGTGCATTATTTCTGTTTCCTGCCAGAGTTGCAGCGAGAGATCAGGAGAATCCCAGCAGAAATCCAAGGCCTGAGTCTTGGTTGAGAGAGTAAGAAGTCTCATAACACCAAGTTAAATTTCAACAGGTTTATTTGGAATCAGTAACTTTCGGAGTGCTGCTCCTTCATCAGGTGAGACATCTCATCTAACCTGGTGTTGTGTTCTTATTGTGCCCACCGTAGTCCAACACCAGCATCTCCACATCTCAGTTGAGAGACAAATGGGAGATAGCTATGGACATGATGGTGGTGTGTCAACAAGGAACAGAGCAAAATCTTGTCTCTTTCGATAAACTTCCAATTCCTACCTCCTTGCTTTTTTTCCTCTGCGGTGTTCTGCTTTTGTGCACACACAAAAGGCATATTTCATCTGAGGGATAAATATTGGCCAGGACACAGAGTGGCGGGGGGGCAGAATTTGCACCTCTTCCTCAAAATTGAGCTGTGCTGCTATGAGAGATCTTTTACAACCATCTTCAGTTTAGATGCGACCTTACTTAACACCACATCTAAAGGACAGGTCTATATGACTGTGGCATATTCCCTCAGTAATGCACTGCAGTGTCAACCTAGTCTTGCGGGACAAGAACCACACTGTTCTGATTCAGAACTGACAGTGACCACTGAATTGGAGCATTCTTGTCTACTGCCTGGCCAAAAAGTGTCACCTCAGCAGGGCAGTATGGAGGAAAGTTAGACAAGGAGACCTGCAATGCTCCCTGATCTTCCTAACACTTCATTGAATGGAGGATATGTCAGGCAGGCCATCTTACATGCCTCTGAGTTTCCCACTTGTTTATCCTCCCCGCTGTCTGCTTGGTCGATGGCCAGATTTGTCCCACCTCATCCACGGCTGGGATTCTCCAGTCCCGCTGCAGTGAATGGAGATTTGGCTGAGTGCCAAATTCTCCGTTCTTGCTGGCAGCAGAAGCGGGGTGCACGAGACAGGAGAATTCTGGCCAGTATGTACAAACAGCATTGAAAAAAAAATGACGGGTGGAATTTTCTGTTCATTCACGCCCTGCTGCTGTTGCAAGAAAGGATGGAAAATTTGGCACTCTGCTCAATCTCTGTTCACTGCAGCGGGACAGGAGAATCCTGCTGGCATGGACGGCTGGAAAATTCCACCCGACATCTTTGTTCATGCCTTTTACAAAAGAAAATGGATCCATTTTTGAAAAAAAATCAATTAGGTGCGTAGAATTACCAAGAGTTAGAGTTGGCAGCATTTCATATTTTTTCCTGTTTCTTTTTGACATTTTTTTTTAAACAGTGAGAAATAGCTTGAGGAATTACTTAGATAGCAGTGCGAGGGAACAGAATTAACACAGAGCTGAGGCTAAATCTGACACCCAAGGGAAGTTGGTGATGGGAGTGGATTATTTGCTGCATACAGTAACAGATGTGATAATAGAGCCTAAAGGCATATTGTCATCAGGGATTTCTATTAATTCTTGCAAAAATAAAATGGGGCCAATTTGAAAGGTAATGTAATAAATTTGGCATAATATCCAAGTTTTCCTTTTGTTTTGTTACAAATATAGGGCAGAATTTTCACCACGGCAAGAAAATGGGGTGGACCCCATCTGTCTCCCCGGCGCACTCCGGACTGCAGTCTGTTATTTATTTGGAGAGTGGTGAGTTTTGCATGCCAGTACTGACGGGGGGAGGGGGTGGGGTCTAGACATGCCGGTGAGCCGGCTTCGGAATGCCCAGGTACCCTTCTGCAAGGATGCCTCAATCTCACAGTGCACTGGGAGACCCCCCTCTCTCTCCCTTGGATGTCTGAACCCTTCCTCCATTGGTGGCATGTCGCATAGTCGCCCCCCACCGCCCCCCGCCCACCCCCCCCTCCGGAAACCCCGACAAGGATTGCCCCATCGGATCTTCAGGCCCTCCCAGTTTTCCCCTGCCCAGCCCCCAATAAGCCCTCCCCCACCCCATCTCCCGACCCCCGACATGTCCTCTATCATGACCATGATGCACCCCAGCATAATACACCTTGTCATTTCCCCCTGCAAATCTCCTCCCCCACTTTCATCTCTACTCAGGATCCAGCCCTGGCACTGCCCCAGCCATGCTGGCAGTGCCCAACTGGTAATGCAGGGGTGATTGGCGGCCTCTGCCAGGGTGCCTAGTAGGCACTGCCAGGTTGTTTAGTGGACACCGTCTAGGTAGGTTCTGCCCAATGGGCGTCACCCGGCCATTCCCCAACCACCTGGGGGAGTAGAGGTGGGGGAAGGCTTCGATGGCCTCTGAGCCCCATGACGTGACCAACTCACCTGTTCTGCCTTTATGGAGATCCGTACAAATTCTCACCATAATGGACTGGAGGACTCCGTCTGCTGGGTTTCAAATGGGCTATGCATATTTAAATGCTGCTTTAGATATGCTTCTTGGCTTTGTGCCCTTTGGAGAAGGGCCGAGAACAGAGGAAATTGTTTGGCACTATGGGAGTCAGTTGGATATTTAGCATTACACGTTAGTTTGCTGGCTTGCCACACTGTTCAGCAGGCATGGTAAAATCACACTTGTGAAGTTTGTAAGATTGTTATGTTCTGGGATTGCCTCTTTATTTATGGGTAAAATGAAAGATGTCATGTGATCCATTCTGACTTCTTGAGGCAACCAGCTTGGGTTGTTAGGTTGTTAACGGGTTAAGGGCTGGGGCGGTAGATTGTCATAATGGAAAGACTATGTAAATTATTCACATCCGTAAACAATGACGGAAAGTAGATGTATTGACATTAGATCGGCTGTTAGGCCAGGATTTCTGTGGTTGAGACAAGTATTGGGAGTTGCAAATTTTCCAACCCCATAATCCCATTTCTGTTCTGGAGGAGCCCGCAGGCTCATTGTCGTGTCAGAAAGGTGGACTTGGGGAAAGTGACATGCCCAATACCTCTGGAACTAGGCAGGAGGCAGAAACAGGCCCAGAGAGAGAAGCAGGCCAATGCTGACACAGCCTGGTTTTAAGGTCTATCTTTGTGAGTGAGAATGATGTGCAGATGCCACCAAGTGTTCTCACTCATAATAAGAAGTCTCACAACACCAGATTAAAGTCCAACAGGTTCACTTGGTAGCAAAATCCACTAGCTTTCAGAGCACTGCTCCTTCGTCAGGTAAATAGGACTTATTTGACGAAGGAGCAGTGCTCTAAAAGCTAGTGGATTTTGCTACCAAATAAACCTGTTGGAATTTAATCTGGTGTTGTGAGAGTTTTTATTATGAGTAAGAACACATGGTGACTCAAAAGAATAAGAAAAGCAATGCTGATAGGTTTTAGAGCTCCTACCTTTTTCAATTCCCAATCCATCTTCACAATGTCATGCACTAGCTCAAGTGTTCACTTTTGGCCTATAATAATGGATGGGATTGTATGCACTTCTTTGGCATGCCTTGTGGGGCAAACTGCCATTGGCCAATGGTCCTGTTGCTGTCAAATGGGTCTCCCATTTTTCTGCACCCTTAACCACTGGGGAACCATATTTGCTTCTGGTCCCACCGGTGAGAATGGCTGAAAGTCCTGCCTGGTATGTTGCAATGCAAACACCCATCTAACAAAAAATCTATGGTCAAATAAGCCATTGGAAAAATAAGCACAGCTCCATCCAAGACCTTGGTGATTCATGATTATATTACACCTCAGATTATAATAGTTCCTAATGAACTGTAAAGCAGGAATTTTGTTTTTTTTCCCAACTCCAGGTCATGGCTCACAACATTACTCATCAGATGTAATGGCCTTTCCAAGTAGCCACTTCTATGAAAATTATGGCTGATCTAACTGGCCATTTTTAAAGTGATGCCAGAAACTTTAATCAATTAGCAGCCAGGAGCCCCTCTTTCCCTGTGCTGGAGAAAATATATAATTCCAGGGATGGAAGGAGACTTTCTGGATCCAGGACCTGGCCATCACTTTCCCCATCCCCACTTTGATTTTCATCTTATCCTCATCTCCATGTTCCAAGGTATGACAGATTTTGTAAATGGTTATACTTTAAATGGTCTATTTAATTCCAAGACAGAATGAAGCTGGGGGTCTAGAAAATAACTAATCATCATTTCTACCTTGATTCATGAGATGCACATTGCCATTGAGATGGTCTTACGGGGGGAAGATTCCATAGGAAGCCATTGTAGGACTGAGTGGCAAGTTTTCCTAAAAAAATGAATCTCGCGGGTAGATTTTATCTGCAAGAATTCAAGATAAAGGAAGAGAATGAGAGAGGAGGCCAAAGAGATAGGGGTAACATATTCCTATAGTTCACCAGACAGGTTGTGGGTGGGACTTCACATTTGGATTGAAGATGTTAAGGCTGGGATTTTGCAGCCACATTGAGGCAGAGCATGCCATGGGAGATTTGATAGACTAGCCAAAATTCCATTGACTTTTGATGGGACCATATGATCGTGACGTTAGGTAGGGCCAGAAAATCCCACTTTAAGTTCATGAGGTTTAAACAAAATTGGAGGATTCACATAGTTTTGGCTTAAAGAGAAAAATCTCCAACTTGTCCCTCAACATGGAAGCCAGTTCAGGGCATACAAAGAACAAAGAACAACACCGTACAGGAAACAGGCCCTTCGGCCCAACAAGCCTGCGCTGCCATTTTAACATTGTGAGTGCCCTCTTCTAGCTATGACCTTTGTCTATGCCTATTGGACTCCACAATAAAGGAATTATAACCAGATTGAGGGATGCCTAATTTAGGGACAATTTGTTAACACCAATCAGCCTAAGAGCATGTTTTTGGGGTGTGGGAGGAAACCGGAGCACCCGGAGAAAACCCATGCAAGCACGGGGAGTAGAAGCTATCTGGCTGAAAAAGGATAAATGCAATGAGCATAACTTTGGATTGGTTGCTGCAGGATGAAATGTCCAGCTAAAGGACAAAATACAGCATAACCAGGGCAGAAGGATCTTTGGTCATTGTAAAAGTTAATGGGGATAATTTCTGTAGTTTAGTGTATGGGTTGCCTGCTAAAAAAAAGCTTAACGACTATGGCTATTAGTTTGCTTGTCACAGAACAAATCTTGAAATCTTGCTGAGTGAGCATTTCAGCTGTTGGCTGGAAATTTAAATCTTTATTTAAAAGTTTTCAGTCCCTTTGGGAACGGTAACACTCCAACTTTGCACATTTGTCCCATCCAAACACTGGTAATTGATCAGTCCGAGGACCTTTCTTCGCCGACCCACCACTCATGTTTTCCTGTGGGAGATGCAGTGATCCATTTAAATTTCCGTTGGCATCGGTGGAACTAGAAGATCTCATCAGCAGAAGGGGTTAGAAAAACCTGCCCTTTGGCCAAACTTTTACCACCTCGCTTGCCCAAGGCTCGCAAGATCTCTCCTGAGGCCAACAGGGAATGCCAATCTGCAAGCCTCGCCAATTCTAGGGTGAGCGAGGCAGTAAAATTCTGGCCCTTGTCTCTGTGGTTCAATGTCAGTCCACATAATGGAATTGTACACTGAAACATGAAAAGACCAATTTCTTTTTTCGTTTTGAAGAACACACTGCTGTTATATTTTTGGTCATTTTTATTCAGTTGCCAAATTTTTAAAGTGCCCAGTGGACACAACTTTCACTCTGGGGGGTGGAGTGAGGGATTGAGTCAGCCCCACCAACTATGGAATGACATAATAATAGTCCTTGAGAACTATTAACAAATAATTCTATTAAAACCATATAGGCAGATGGCAATGTTTATTTTTTAACCTACACCAGATGGCCTATCAATCAAAACAGTCCAGCAGATTTTGTTTTATACATTCACTGACAACTTAAGCCTATCTTTTCTCAAGTGTAAAGAGTAGGAGTTTAAAATGTTTCAGATCATGGCACCTGAACAGAGCTTACCATCCCTCGGAAGTGCTTAAGTCTACACCATCAATTTTTGACTCCCACACTGAGTTAAGGTCATTGGAACTTCCAAAATGGGATCTGTTTGCGCATTGCAGCAAATAAGTATGGGCTTGCTGTTTCCCGGTTTCCTACCTGTGTGAATCGTTTCCCACCTCCTTTCCCGACTGCCAAAAATTGGATCTTGATTCTGTGAAAATCTGACCCATTTTCTGCCTTTAGTATGCATTTTCCAAACAGAAATGACTGTGTTCAAATTCAAGCTTGATCTTAAATTCTACAGTTTTGCCAACAGAATTTTCTTGTCAATTTATTTATTACCTTCTTTGTTCCCCTTTCTTGGTTTCCTTGAACCAGGCATTTTTGCTTGGATATTGCAAAATATATTGAAGAGGTGAGTTAGCTTTCTGATTTAATGCCTCACCTACCTGTCAGAATGAACTCAAGTTTATGCTTGTTGCCTCCTTCAGCCAAATTAACTGACCTGGGGACTAGTGTTTGTTACCAAATAAACCCTGTCTGTTGGAGCTTTGGTGCATTGAAAAACTCTGCCACTCCAAACACGTTCTGAAAGAGGCATATGGGACACTTGCCTTCATATAGGTGGCATGGTGGCACAGTGGTTCGCACTGGTGCCTCACAGGATCAATTCGGGCCCTGGTCAGTGTCTGTGTGAAATTTGCATGGTTCTCCCCAGGTCTGCATGTGTTTCCTCTGGGTGTTCTGGTTTTCTCCCACTGTCCAAAGATGTGTGGGTTAGGTTGATCGGCCATGTTAAATTGACTTTAGTGTCAGAGGGACTAGCAGGGTAAATATTGGGGTTATAGAAATAGGGCCTGGGTGGGATTGTGGTCGGTGCAGACTCGATGAGCCGAATGGCCTCCTCCTGCAGTATAGGACTTCTATGATTCTTCTCTGATTCTCATCATTTGAGACATAGATTGAAAAAACAGGGAAGTCATTTTGGAGTTGTATAGAACTTTGGTGAGGCCACAGATAGAGTACTGTGTGCAGTTCTGGTCACCATATTATAGAAAAGATGTGATTGCACTCGAGGGGGTGCAAAAGAGACTCACCAGGATGCTGCCTGTGATGGAACATTTAAGTTATGGGGAGAGGTTGGGTAGGCTTGTGTTGTTTTCTTTGGAGTAGAGACAACTGCAAGGTGACCTGGTTGAGGTATACAAAATTATGAGGGCATGGGCAGAATGGATAAGGAGCAACTGTTCCCGTCAGTCATGAGAGGACATACGTTCAAAGTGAGGGTCAGGAAGTTTAAGGGGGATGTGAGGAAAAACCTTTTTACCTCAGAGGACTGTGATGGTCTGGAATGTGCTGCCTAGGAGAGTGGTGAAGGCAGGTTGCCTCACATCCTTTTAAAAGTATCTGAATGAGCATTTGACACATCAAAACATTCAAGTCTGTGGGCCAAGCGCTGGCAGAAGGTGGGAGTTCAGGCACTTCTAATGTGTTTGTGCAGACTCGATGGGCTGAAGGGCCTCTTCTGCACTGTATGATTCTGCGAAAGCAAGACAAATTAATGTGAAGCTAATTGGGGGGACAATGAAAAATATTGCAAATACTACTTATCTGGTAATACAGTAAAATACATCATAAAGACAGGTGTATTGCAGAAATCAGTTTGCATTTAAAAAGAAAAGAATGAATAATTCTCTTCCATTTCCATTTTTGCCATTTTTTTGGATCCCTAAGCTTTCCTCCTTCTGCTGCTGTCACTGTCACTCCTGATCCTCTGATGGAAAGTTTACTTCATCAATTAGCACAGCTTTCTCAGAGAATATTTTATCTTCTCTCTTCTCACCAACAAGAGAGTATCTAGTGCCATGACAGTCTCAAGAGAGCCGGTAAAGCTGCAGAGTGCAAGCTGAATTTGAATGAGAAATCAAACCTGAAACTTAAAATGAAACTGCAGCTTCAATCCGGCAGGGGCTGTGCTCTCGAACAGTGACAAAAGTATTTTTACTCAACGAGAAAGGCATTCATTACCTGCACAGAGACAAGACAAATAACGTGGTCCTTTAAATCAAGGTGAAAGAAGCTGCAAAAGCAAGAGAACAGCTGCTTTATATTCCATCAGTGGGACATTTGAATTTGATTTGATTTATTATTGTCACATGTATTGGTATACAGTGACAAATACTGTTTCTTTCGTGCTATACAGACAAAGCATATCGTTCATAGAGAAGGAAGGGAAAGTGTGCAGGATGTAGTGTTACAGTCATAGCTAGGGTGTAGAGAAAAATCAACTGAATATAAGGTAGATCCATTCAAAAGTCTGATGGCAGCAGGAAAGAAACTGTTCTTGGATCGGTTGGTACTTGACCTCAGATTTCTGCATTTTTTCCCGATGGAGGAAGGTGGGAGGGAGTATGTCCACGGTGCGTGGGGTCCTTGATTTTCTGAGACAGTGGGAAATGTAGACAGAATCAATGAACAGGAGGCTGATCTGAGTGATGGACTGGACTTTGTTCACAACCCTTTGTAGTTTCTTGTGATCCTGGACAGTGCAATGACTATACCAAGATGCGATACAACGAGAATGGATGTCTCCTGTGGTGCATCTATAAAAGGTGGTAAGAGTCGTAGCAGACATGCTAAATTTCCTTAGTCTTCTGAGAAAGTAGAGTGTCCAATTCAGAGGCATGATATGATAGACTCCTCAGTAAGCACATTTTTCATTGGCTCTTCCTAGGATTGCCTTAGCAAATTGAGTAAATTTATACTTGTACTTTATGCAGACCAGTAACATGCCTCACACCTATTTAAGCTCCCCATAACCACTCTGTCATTGCCCCAGCTTTTAAATTTGTTTATTTCGAGCCATTTAGGAAAACATGTCTACCAGCAGTCTAACAGTTAGCTCTTAAAATAATCACCAATAAGTGGCCAGACCAGTCCAGTTTTTAACTGGTCTGACCCCCTGGCTGGTACCAGCTGGCTTCATATTCAGCTTTTTCACCCATAGTCCACTTGTTTTAGTGAAGCAGTGATGCAATGCAGAAGTCAGTGAACGTATCTCTGGTCTCGCTGCAGTGAATGGAATTTTGGTTAAGTGCCAAATTCTCTGTTCTCACTGACAACAATGGTGGGATGAATGAGAATCCCAGCCTTCACTTTTGAGCTATTGTTCAGAATTCTCTAGCCATTTACACCCCGCTGTCAGCGAGATTGGAAAATGCAGCACTCAGCCAAATCTCCATTCACTGCAGCAGGACTGGAGAATCCCAGCTGTGGGCGAGGTCAAAGAATCCGATCTATATTCTCAGGATGCTTCTGCGAGATGTCTTTATTGAGTTTCTTACTGAGAAGGTGTGGTGAAGGGCCAAAACCCAACAAGACACCGTTGAGAAAGAGGCAGGGCCAGATGCTGGGCAACACGACAGCTCAGTGACTATCACTGTTTGCCGTGCAGACACATGGATTTGGGCCAGTGTCTGTGGGAGTTTGCGCATTCTCCCCATGCTTGCGTGGGTTTTCTCCGGGTGCTCGGGTTTCCTCCCACACCCCAAAGATGTGCTATTAGGCTGATTGGAAGTAATAAATTGTCCCTAAATTAGTTTCTCTCAATGTGGATTGCCATAAAACAATAGATAAGGGTCATGGGTGGAGGGGGGGGAGCTGGTAATGTTAAAATGGTGGCGCGGGCTCGTTGGGCCAAAGGGCCTGTTTCCCGGGCTGTTTTTGTTCTTTGTTCTTTGTGGGCAGAGAAAAGGTGACCCAAATGAAACGGGAATGCTTTTCACTGCAAACATGAGATTGGAATACGCTCAACTACAGAATGAAGTGAGGACAGAGGGAAGGAACTTTGTTGTCTTGAAGATTGTGGCAATCGACATTTTCTCAACGAAAGCATGAATTGGAAATTCAGGCACATAGGTCAGTTTAAAGTTTAAAATTTTAAAGTCACAAATAGGCTTATATTAATACTACAATTAAGTTACATGAAAGTCCCCTGATCACTACACTCTAGTGCCTGTCCACTACACTGAGGGAGAATTTAGCATGGCCAATGCACCTAACCAGCATGTCTTTGGGACTGTGGGAGGAAACCGGAGCACCAAGAGGAAACCCACGCAGACACGAAGAGAATGTTTGATAAGAGAGGGGATTAAGGGTTATGGGGAGAGGGCGGGAAAGTGGAACTGAGCCATGACAGATCAGCCATGATCTTATTGAATGGCGGGGCAGGCTCGAAGGGCTAGATGGCCTACTCCTGCTCCTATTTCTTATGTTCTTATTATGTTCTTATGTACAAACATCACACTGACAGTGTCCCAAGGCCGGGAATCGAACCGGGGTCCCTGACTCTCAGCAGGATCTTCCTTCAGTTAAATTAGGATTAGAAATGAACTGATAGAAATGCTGAGGCCCAGCATTCTCTCTATCTAACGCCTCATATCAGGGGTATAAACTCATCAAGTATCACAATGCGTCTCAGTTTAAGTGCAGTGTAGCAGCTGGAAGAAAGCAGCTGCATTGAAGGATTAGACAGCATAGCTGAGGGTTAAGAGGAATGTGAAAGATTCAAAGCAATACTGTCAATAATTGTAACCAACTAGCATGATTCCACTTCACACTCATCAGAGAAAATACCAAGGTCACATTCATGTATGATTGTTCAACAGCGATGCAACAAAAATTATTTATTTTGTCCTGATTCCCAGAAACAATCTCAATATAATGAGAATTCCCAGGAAATGAAACAAAACACAGTATATATTGTGCAATGATTGTCAAATATAGATGATTCTAACTGCACTGTTTAAGAATCAAATGCTTATCGTTCATATGAATGCTACTGCTATCAGTAGTGCTAACCAAATAAATGCCGGTTCATTCAAACTCATCCAAATTTGACATAAATCCTGCCACTTTCATTTTAAAAAGTGTCCCTCTGTCAGCAACAATATAGCAGCAAGAGCTTGATGCTGGTGGTGGATGTCAGAAACTAGGTATGACAGCCGTGATGGTGGGTTCATGTTTTCAACATTATTTTTGATTTTACCTTAGTGTTCTACAAATAGCAGACATGTCGCTCCCATATAATACATTTATGATCCAGGTATCACTGTCAACTGTGGTAAAGTATGAGCAGTGCTTTTCTGTTCCGGCAGATATCAATGCATTTTTCATGATGGTTTAGTGCATATACATGCAGCCTACCAGGCGTGTATGTAATTGCAGATGCAGTGATGAATATAGTGATGGATACACAGCTAACTCTGGGCAGCACAGCACGGAAGCCTGAGCTTGAGCCCTAGAAGTGGATGTTGATGAACTGTTCGACCTGCGTTGATTCCGATGGAAGTCCTCAGATGTTTTCATCTGAAATGCCAGTCCATTACTTTGACGGAGGCTTTCACAAAGAATAAATGGGTTAATGCCATCATAAAGATACCAGACAAAGGAATATCAGATTGGGTTATGCTTTCACTTATCAATACTCCACAACATTATTTGAAAGTGCTGGCATTCGGATAGAAGACAGTGTGTTTATGGCTCCCTGAGTACTTTCTTCTCTGTTATCTTCCTCACTTGTACTTCCTGACATTTAAATTTAGATTCAGGAAGATGAAAGTCTACACAAATGTATGCTCTGGATCCCCAACAGTACAAATTAATTGTGAAGGAACAATTAAACTGAACCAAATTAAATGCTTAACAGCTAACCTTCAGAAGACCAAAGTCATCATCTTTAACCTCCACAATAGGCCCTCAGCTGTATCCTGCAGCCTCGTTCACAGCTGGGATACTCCGGTTCCATTGCAGTGAATGAAGATTTAGCTGAATGCCAAATCTTCCATTCTCGCTGGAAAAAGGCAGGGTGGTGTGAAGGGCAAGAGAATTCTGGCCTCTGTACTTTGCCCAAATGCTTCACCATTTAAAGTCTCTCATTGCCCATTGCTTCAGAAGGGGAGAAATTTATTCATGGTAGACTTGCAACACTTCCCTGAGCAGGCAGTGCTGTGGGCTACTACCTGTGAGGCCCACACTACAATCTTCGATCAAATAAAATGGCAGCCCATGGGGCTGTTTGCCTCAGTTAATCGACAAATATCAATGTAGCAGCAGCAGAATATGAATAAATTTCTCCCCCAAAGTGCCTAAAATGTATTTTTCAATGGTAGCTCCTTTGCCAAATGTTTCAGTGGTTGTTGGGTTGAAGTGGATGCAGAGCTGGAACGTGTTGCTGAAGTGGGGATAGGCACTTGTGTAGGCAATCCATGTGATGGAGAATTTTCAGCTTGGCATTGAATCAGATGCCAAGGGTCCTGGTCAGGTTCAATCTGACTGCATTAGGAATTGAGACCATGTTCCAGGTTTGGACCTGAGGTTGGACCCACTTCCATCTGTAGTGGTGAGCATATATGGGATTGACACAGCTGGCCAAACATCTGGACCAAATGGAGGACCATTACCAGGGAACCTTTTAATTCAGAATCTCTGAATTTGCACCTTTTATGATGATGGCCTGATTTGGGGAAAGTGGTGGTTTCTCGCTAAGCAAAAAACTTCAAAGATCTAGGAAAACTTTAGGCCTACTTTATATTTATTCCCGTGGTCTCTTGCTGAACAGGAGTATTCTGGAACTACCATAGGCCACGAGTCTTATTTTTCCAAGACTATAGGAGAACTTTAGCAAAGAACAGCTTTTCTCATTAACTTTATAAAGAGCCTGTTACACCTGGTTTCCTTCTTATAATGGACTAAGGGGTCTTTTCCCTTTATTTTATTAATCATTTGCTTCATCTTCCCATATTATGATAGCATTGCTCCAGGCGGTGAGTGTGACCATCTCATTCCGACAATACAAAATTTCAGCTAATGACCGCGAGGTCAAGGAGAATAGTCTGGGTTGAATATTTCTTACCTTTTAAGAAGCATTGACCTCATCTGGAAACCGCATGGCAGAGGATGGTGTGTGGCAACTTATTTCCATTAGACAGGGTTCATCAAATGCTGACTCCGTTGACTGGGATGATCTCTTAACAAGCTCAACCCATTATTGACTTCTCTCAATTGCAGCAATATGCTACAACTACATGATGGGTGGCACTGTGCACACTGGTTAACACTGCTGTCTCACAGCGCCAGGGACCTGGGTTTGATTCCCAGCTTGGGTCTATGTGGAGTTTGCACATTCGTCCTATGTCTGTGTGAGTTTCCTCCAGGTGCTCCGGTTTCCTCAAACAGTCCAAAGCTGTGTGGGTTAGGTGGATTGGCCATGCTAAATTGACTCTTAATGTCAGGGGAACTAGCTTGGGTAAATGCATGGGGTTACGAGGAAAGGGCCTGGGTGGGACTGTGGTTAGTGCAGGCTCGATGGGCCAAAAGACCTCCTTCTACACTGACGAAATTCTATGATCTATGACTGTAGGGATTCTATGACGATCATTAAGCTTTGACTCATTCAATGAGCTGACGCACTTTTCTGAAAGATTGAAAGTTATATAAAGAGGAAACACTGGAATATTTTGAGCACAAAGTCAAAAAGTTAAACAAGTATTTTCACTGAAGAGACATATTAAAATAGCTCACCCTGAGCCATCTGTTATTAGCGCTGATGTGTGACGGATTCTGCTCCATTTTTAAATGGGGGGTTTCAACTGATTAAAGCTGTCAGCTATCACCTTGTCATTCTATGTCTGACATTCTAATGTATAGAATACTTATTACAACCTGGCTAAAACCTATAGGATAAACTCACCCATCCAGTTTGGCCTCCCTTCAAGCACCACTCCCCATGGGGAGCATGTGATCAGTGAATTCAACTTTATCATGTAAGCCACTTGCTGCAATTTCAATTTAATTCAGGATTAGCATTGAAAGGCTTTTTTTTTGCTCATTAAGAATGTACTCAAGTCTTTTAAAATACCAATCCTTAATCAGCTTTTCATGTTCTTTGCTGCAACTTCTGAAACTGGCAAGAAGACTGTAGGTTTGATAAGTATGAAGGCAAAATGCTGCAGGTGCTGGGATTCTGAAACATTATTTGAACATTTGACAAATACTCTGAAAGTGTGGAGATAGGGACAGGTAAATAATCGCTGCTCACTTTGGGAGAAGATTGCCTGCAAAGATCTGGCAAACTCTCTGGCACAGATTTCTCTTTTCCCAGTGTCCATTTTGAATCTGGCACCAAGTCAAGAGGATCTCCGGATGTGCAGCAACAATGAAGTCATGGAGAGGCTAAGCGGCCAGTTACATTGAAGTATTCTCACAGACATCAAATCAGGCAGCAAAATGCACTGAATTTTTCACTGACAATCAAAATTTAACAGGGCACGATTGGGACACACACATGAGCCGGGAGATTTTGCCCACCTCCCCCCCTTCCCCTTACCACCAGCACCATGGCGAGTTTATCTGTAGTGGAAGTGGCTCATCACTGGTTGCCATCAGGTTTTTCAAGTCCTGCTGATCTTGAATATAGAATCCTGACAGTACAGAAGGAGGCCATTCAGCCCATTGAACCTGCACCAACAACAATCCGACCCATAAGCCCATATATTTATCCCGCTAATCCCCTTGACACTCAAGAGCAATTTAGCGTTGCCAATCAACCTAACCTGCACATCTTGGGACCATGGGAGGAAACTGGAGCACACCGAGGAAACCCACACAGACACAGGGTAAATGTTCAAACTCCACACAGACATTGATCCAAGGTTGGAATCAAACCTGGCTCCTTGGCACTGTGGGGCAGCAATGCCACCACGTTGCCGCTGTGCTGCCCAATCTGCTGATCCCTAAAGCATTTTGTGTGGTTCGCCTGTCCTGCCACGAGGAACCTGTTGAAGGGGATCACCTTCCACAGGATTGGAAGATCCCATTGGTGGGAAGGGCTGGAAAATCCAGCCCACATTTACAGTCATGAGAAGGCTGTCTAGGAGCGATTATCGATGTTGTATGCTGTTGAAAATGCAATTACACTTCATTCATCAAGTTCTAATTGATTCAAGGGCTTTTACATTGCATGTTATTGTCAGTTTTCTGATTTCTATTTGGTTGCAGTCTGGGGGGGGTCTGAAATAGTGCACCCTATGAGGAAACATGGCAGTAATGACAACAACTGCTGGATTTCCACATTTAACTACACGTATGTGGAATCTTGAAGTTGCCGTCAATTTCAAAGGGATAACTGACAGCGAGAGTTGACAGTTTCATGGCCTACAAAATCTGAGCCAACGTTTCAGGTCAGTACTGGAAATATGATACAGTTGTAATGGACTTTTTGAAAGTATACATGCAAGGAGTGAGGTAGCGAAGAAAGAACAAATGAGAAGATCAGTGATATGGTGGAAGGCAGGAGTGATTAAATTACAAAAAAAAGATGGGGCTGAATTTTCACTGAATTGGGATGTATTCTGTTTGCTTGGCTAAGATACCAGGCATCCATTGAACTTACTGAAACAACTTCACCTCAGACAAAATATTGATGATTCACAGTGCAGGATCTCTGATCTCTGCTGCCACCATCACAATATTTATTTACACAAGGTTAAGTGGTCTCAAATGGTTGTGGATTTTTGTTATTGATACTTTAAAGGGTCTGGATGATTGACATTCTTATTGGCTTGTCTTTGACATAATAGAAAGTTATGAGTGAATTACTTTTTAAAAGTTTTTTTTTGCACATCTGACTGCAACTATAGTATTCATTGGTTCTATTTGGTGCATAGAATGTCAATGGAGATGAAAGTGTCTGAGCTTAATATGGAGAGCATGGATAGCCATGGGAGTAGGTGGAAAGGTAGAGGTGCCATATGGGGAATGAAGACCCATAGAACCATAGAATCCCTACAGTGCAGAAAAGCCATTTGGCCTATTGAGTCTGCACTATCTCTCTGACAGAGTATCTCGAGCAGGCCTCTACTTTACCCTATCACCGTAACCCCACACATTTCATATGGCTAATCCATATAACCTATAAATCTTTGGACACTAAGGGGCAATTTAGCATGGTTAATCCACCTAATCTCCTCATTTTTGGACTATGGGAGGAAACAAGAGCACCCGGATGAAACCCATGCAGACATGGGGAGAATGTGTAAACTCCACACAGACAGTCATCGAAGGCTGGAATTGAATTCAGGTCCCTGCTACCCACTAATCCATCCAGAGAGTAGATGTAAGAACAGAACTTGATGTGGGGACACAACATGGGGTCACATAGTGGCACAGTGATTAGCACTGCTGCATCATAGTGCCATGGACCTGGGTTTGATTCCTGGCTTGAATTGCTGTCAGTGTGGAGTCTGCACATTCACCCTGTGTCTGCATGGGTTTCCTCTGGATGCTCCAATTTCCTCCCGCAGTCCAAAAGATGTTGGTTAGGTTTATTGGCCATGCTAAATTCTCCCTCAGTGTATCCGAACAGGCGCTGGAAGGTGATGACTAGGGGATTTTCACAGTAGCTTTGTTGCAGTGTTAATGTAAGCCTAGTTGTGGCATTAATAAATAAGCAAAAAAAAATTTAAACGTGAAGGATCCTGAGGGGGTCTGTGGAGCCATAAGGTGATATGGATTGGGCATGTGAGGATGTGTGAAGGGGGCCTTTGTGTTTTTATTTCAATTGGAATGAAGTCCCACTCTACCGAACAGCCCATCCCCACTCCTAGCAGCTCTGTGCCTGCCTCCAAATGTTCAACTTGCTCCAATGAAGGCCCCAGATTTGTAGGCATTTTCTCCCAATGCGGATGGGTCAAGCTGAGAATTACCCCCACCCCCCAACCTTGATGTTGGGAAACTAAAGGGTTGGTAATGGGATAAGTGAAGAAACAAAAATATAGTGCTAAAGGAACTGGAACTGGAAAGAGCCGAGTCATTGCAGTGCACGCTTTTCGTAAAAAAAAATACATTTTTTGTAATTTTTAATTATAACAATTATGTTGCATGGTACATTTAATTAGATACCAAAGCCCCTGTCATCATTATGTTTTTCCAATTCCTTCAGACTGACTGAGCTTTTGCATTCATCTGTAACCAAAACACATGCCTCAGCGGCTCAACTTTCATTGGATCTAGCATCAGACACCACTCAGCCTGCAGCCAGGATCAATCTGAATCAATATGGCTCAGTTTGCATAGTTTACTCATCAGAGCTGCAAGCATTGTTGTAGCAATACATGTCCTCAAATAACTCGACACTGGCCATCTTAGTTACTTGGGGTCTGGCTGTCCTACTGCAACTAAAATAATGTGGAAGACCTGCTTTTAACCCTCACTAATCATGAATCACGAAGGCAAGTATAGGAATGCATTGTTTTTGAAACATGACGGCCTGGGAGGGTGATTGAGGAGAGTTGTCTCACATCCTTTAAGATGTATCCGGATGAGCACTTGGCACAATCAGGGCTGTGGGCCAAGTGCTGACAGATGGGATTAGGTGGGAGTTCAGGTATTTCTAATGTGTCGGTGCCGACTCAATGGGCCAAAGGGCCTCTTCTGCGCTGTATGATTCTGTGACTTCTGAGAGAGTTATTTTAATTCTGAAGTACTGCCTTCATAATATGCATGTATTAATGATCTTTCAATACTTCTTAAGGAGTACTGAGCTACTAATTTGGGTTAAATGCCACATATCTCGAGCCTTAACTGGGAGCACTCACTACAAATTCTCATGAACACTCTGGGGTACTTGTGAATTCCCCATTATTCACTCCTTCCTGGCCATCACCTCCTCCTCATTGATTTCGAGAAACTTTACAAGGAACACTGCATGCATATTGTGGGGTAGAAAATACTCCTGCGCTTATAATTCCAAAATGTTTTGGGCATTACGCACAATATTAACGAACCTGACCAGGTACTGAAGGCTCACTTTTTAAAGAGACTCCCACGCTGCATGGATAGGCTTGGGTTGTTTTCTTCAGAGCAGAGAAAACCAAGGGGTGACCTGATTGAGGTGTTCACTATTATGAGGGGCATGGACAGGGTGGATAGGGAGCAGCTGTTCCCCTTAGTTGAACAGTCGGTTACGAGGGGACACAAGTTAAAAATGAGGGGTGGGAGGTTTAGGGAAGTTGTGAGGAAAAACCTTTTTATCCAGAGGATGGTGACGGTCTGGAATGTGCTGCCTGGGAGGGTGGTGGAGGCGGGATGCCTCACATCCTTTAAAAAGTATCTGGATGAGCACTTGGCACATCATAACATTCAAGGCTATGGACCAAGTGCTGACAAGTGGGATTAGGTGGGCAGGTCAGGGCCTTTCATGTGTCGGTGCAGACAAGCGAGCAAACTGAATACAGGCTTCCAGAACTCTAATCTTCAACTGATCTTCAAATCTCATCTTTGCACAACAAAAAGTGAGGAGAAGGTTGCAAAAGGAGACATGTTGGGCTATGAACCGGCTGCAACAGCTCAGTCTGTGTCTTACCATTTGTAAGTAGTTATGTACTGTTCAATCTATATGTAAAATAAGGGTTGGTGCCCTGTTACTGTTTGCGCACATTGTTATATCTCAACATCTGGATGGGTACATGAATAAGATGGGAATAGAGGGATGCACTCTGAGTAAAGGCAGAAGGCTTTGTCTTTTCTTTTAGTTTAGTGAGGGCATCAAGAGTGGCATGGGCTTGGAGGACCAAAGGGCCTGTTCCTGTGCTGTACTTTTCTTTGTCCTTTGTACCACAGATTGTCCCAGCTTAAACGGGGAAGATGGAGATTGAGTGGTCACATGATGATGTGATAACATGGCTACAAAAAAAGGATCACGTGACAGGAGCATGGGGGTCCCCCCAGAGCATGGACAGTGCACAAGCCTGGAGTAGCTGCTCAGCTAATGAATAAAGTATTGTTTGTTCCCAATCCTTATTGTGAGCATTTGGAAGCCCAACACTTCGCCACAGCATGAACTTACCTTCTGGCAATCAAGGCAATCAAAGGATCTTCACAGAAGCAGCCTAATGTCCAACTGAAGGAGGTGAGAGCCTCATTAGTTCCAACATGTACATTGAAGCCAGGTTTCCATTTGAAGGTATGAGTGGGTGGTGAGGGAATTTCATAATTGCTCTGCAATTTATAACAAGATCGTGCCATTGGAAACCTTCCATCATAATAAAGGGAGCCTCACAATCCATGCACCTTTCATGGTTTGAGTACCACTATTAGTCCTTTTATGAATAGGGAATCTCATTATCAGTACATATTTTATACAGTGAGTTCATTAGAATTTATTTAATTAAATTAATCAGGGTCTCCTTGCAAGGACACTCCTTATATAAAAAAAAAGCACATTTTTCACATCGGAAACATTATCATAAACGATATATTCTTTAAAATTTTGTCATCAATATTTTACACGTGACCACCAGTACGTTTTGCAAAAAGGGTGATTCACCTTTAATGTTTTGTTCAGTTCAGCGGTTTAGTTTTATCATAAACTTCAGTATCATTTATCTTACTTGATACACGCAACATCATAAAACATACATTTATCTTAATTCAATTGTCATTATTCACAGAAAATTGTAAACTCCTGTGAAGTATTACAAATATCTCAATTCAACTGCAGTATCAACCATTATAAAGTAATTCTAATTGGCCCACTTATGATGTATGATTCCTATTTCACCATTACTCGACAGCCATTCCTCATGATTCACCTTGTATTTCAAAATGGATATTCCTACACATCGCCAACATTATAAATAGTAGGAGAGAAAGTTAGATGAACCATATTATTAAATAGAATCATAGAATTTCTACAGTGCAGAAGAAGGTCATTCAGCCAATTGACCCTGTGCAGACAACAATACCCCCCCAGGCCCTATCCCCATAACCTCACATATTTACCCTTCTAATCCCCTGACAATAAGGTGTAATTTAGCGGGGCCAACACCCTAACCCATACATTTTTTACCTTGAGTGCCTAGAGGGAACCCAAGCAGACATGGGAGGAGGTGAAAACTCCATATAGACAGTGACCTGAATGGAACCCAAGTCCCCGGCGCTGTGAGGCAGCAGTGCTAACCACTGTGCCACCATGCCAATCAGGCTTGGATATGAAAGACTTGTAGAATATAAGGAGGAAAAAGACAAATGGAACATAAGGAATAGAGTGTTGGGGTACTGGCAACAAATAAATCAGGAAATGAGATGAGATGTAGAGAACAACCAGAAAGTTTGAGAGTTTTGGGCTTGAGAGGAGCAAGAATGAAGGTTCAGAAATTGCTCCACAATTTCTTTTTGGATGTTGGATCTTTATTCATGGCTGGCCTGTACTGGTTTCCCGAGAGATAGAGAGCATGAAAATTTAGTGCTGCCTTTTCATTTACATTGGTCCATGCACAGTTCCTTTTGCTGGTAGTCCAAGTACTTAACAGGTCATGACCAGCAATTGCATTATGCAGCTGGCCTGCTTTTCTTAAAGGCAGACTGGAGGGCCTTAGGATCAGAAAATTCATGACATGTCACACGACAGCTCAGAGTCACTGAGCAGAAACTGTTAGCCAAGTTCCGCACACATGAGGTCGGCCTCAACCAGGATCTTGGGTTCATGTCACACTATTTGTAACCCCCATGGCTTGCCTGGGCTTGCAACATCTCACTTACTGTCCTGCCTGGAGACCTATGCTTAATGCTATCTCCACTCACATTGTCTGCACCTTTAAACTTGATTAACTGTAAAGACTCGCATTCTAATCAGTATTCCATAAACTGAGTGTGTGCCTTTATATGCCCTGTTTGTGATCAGAACTCCCACTCACTTGACAAAGGGGCACAGCCCCAAAAGCTAGTGGTGTTTGTTACCAAATAAACCTGTTGGATTTTAACCTGATGTTGTGAGACTTCTTAGTCTGTTTATCCCAGTCCAACGTCGGCATCTCCACATTGGGCCTTAGGATCACCTGCAGAAGGAAATGGGAGCAGGTGGGCAAGAAAGACAATTCTTGCAGTATTTCCCCGAACGCCTGGCAGCAATTTCACATAAAGTCTAATGACCTCATGTGGGTGGTCAAAGATTCATTGAGTGCATCTTCACATGACATTTACCACCCACCAAACCATATACCTTGCTCAAAGCACCACACTACGTGTTCCCTCTATCTTTTCTCCACAATGAATTTTACTACGTGCACCAATACCAAAGCAGTCTGCAGGTGTGTGCCACAAGTGAGAAAAAAAATATGGCGGGGACTTACCAAAAAGTATCAGAGTGTTGATTCCATCGAGAAAAAGGGCTGCTTTTCTCTCCAGGTTTTGCCATTGTGTAGGGAGTGTGGAGAGATCTCAACACAGCGGCAAAGCCTTGTTGCACTGAGATAGGGATACCCTGATGAAAGGGTGCCCAGATGGAAGCAAACATGTGTTAGCCAATTAAAGACCAGAGAGTGGGATTGCAATCCAATCAGGTTTGGTGGAAGGCTCACCACTTTGGAGATCCAATGGGTTGATTGATTAATTTATTTCTGTCACGTGTATCAGTATACAGTGAAAACTCATGTTTCTTGCACACTATTCAAACATGGAGAAGGAAAAGAGAGGGTGCAGAATATAGTGGTACAGTCATAGTTAGGGTGTAGAGAAAGATCAACAAGGCAGCACGGGGGCACAGTGGTTCAATTCTGACCTCGGGTAACTGACTGCGTGGAGATTGCACATTCTCCCTGTGTCTAAGTGGGCTTCCTCCAGGTTCTCCAGTTTCTTCCCACAAAGATGCGGGGGATAGCTTGATTGTATATTCCACATTGACCCCTATGTTAGGGGGATTAGCAGGATAAGTATGTAGGGTTACAGGAATAGGGCCTGGGTGGTATTGTGGTCATTGCAGACTCAATGGGCTGGATGGCCTTCTTCTAAACTGTAGGGATTCTATGATTAACTTAGGATAAGGCAGGTCCATTCAACAGTCTGATGGCAATAGGGAAGAAGATGTTCTTGAAGGAGGTGATAACTTTTTTGTGCATTCCTTCACATTTTAAACAAATGGAGAGAAAAAGAAGATTTGAACCCGAGGCAAGAGTTTTTTTGCATTTCGGTCATTGTGGGATTTCAAAAAATCTGAATCTATTTCTTTTTTAAAGGAACCCTGGGCTGGAAGAACACACTCATGCATCTCACAGACTATGAAGTGCAGCATAGCGGACATAGGATTTAACAGAAGTTGTGGATTCCATGATAACTCACTCCGGAATGTGAACATTCCGTCATCAGAAGAAAAGTGAGCTGGGAACAGGTAAAATTTCTATCACTCCTGCCGGCATTCCACTGATAATAAAAATCAGCCTCCCTGGAACTCAAAAGTTTTAATACCCAAAAATACTCTAATTCCTATCATAGATTCATAGAATCCCTACAATACAGAAAAAGCCAATCGGCCCATTGAGTCTGCATCGACACTCTATACGGAGTATCTTACCCAGGCCCTTCCCACTTCCCACTCTACCCCTTAACCCTGCACATTTATCATGACAAATTCATCCAGCCTACACATCTTGGGGCTTATTTATTAGTGTCAGAAGTGTTTGGTTACATTAACACTGCAATGAAGTTATTGTGAAAATCCCCTAGTCGCCTCACTCCGGCTCCTGTTTGGGTACACTGAACGAGAATTTAGCATGACTAATGCATCTTACCAGCACGCCTTTCTGACTGTGGGAAGACACCAGAGCATCCGCAGGAAAGCCACACAGACATGGGGAGAACATGCGGACTCTGCACAGACAGTGACCCAAACCAGGAATCGAACCTGTGTCCTGGGCACTGTGAGGCAGTGCTAGCCACTGTACCACAGCTTATTTTAATTATTGTCTTGGATTAAAATCAATTGATTCCAGTGAGAGGGAAATAAATGGAAGTAAAATTGGCTGTTTGTTTATATTTTTCCATAGCTGAATATGAGCTTAGCATTTAATGATGCGATCAAACTATTTAAACACAGCGCTTGGTTAAAAAGGAATGAGTTTACAAATCAGATTGAGAACGGGAGTTAAGATCTCACATATCTTTATGAAAGAAAAATAAAAAATCCCGTCACTTTTATTCTCCTGGGTTTTGTTTCAAAAATGCAAAACGAGTCAGTTTAAGGATTATAAATAAACCTGCTTCGTGAGGCAATGACCCAAAAGCCAAATATTTTTGAGTTTTTTTTTAAATAAACAGTCAGAACATCATTTTTGGATAACGGTCCATATTTCAGTTGATTAATTAACGGAGCCCTTTTCTCACTGAGATTAATTTAGTACCTGAAAATAAGGTTGAAATAATGGCTTGAAAAAAGAAGTCACAAATGCCTAATCAGGAAAAAAAAAGACATGGCAAATTGAAGAGAAGACTATAGTGACGCATTTCCAACTAAATGACACAGAAGTTTCAATGGTTGGTATATTACTGAACCATACTGATGAAGGTGAACGCGACATCAAGATTCAATATCTAATTTAGGGTGAGAGTCCAGGCCAAGAAATAGGGAATGAGCCAAAGCCCTCACGTGTACACATTTGTCCAGGAGGATGGATATGAGCAAAGTGAACAGTGATCAACATAATAATGGGGTGGGATCTTATGGCCTCGCTCATCCCGAAATCGTAAAATCTCACCCGAGGTCAATGGACCTTCCTATTGTTTGCTCGTCCCCTCCTCGGATTCCCATGGCGAGCGGGATAGTAAAATTCCGACCATGGTGAAAACTGTTGGAAATATTCACTGACTTACGGGTAAAAAATAATCATAAGGATGAAGTACGGCTATGCTGCAAAGATTGAATGTAATTTTTTAAAAATTCATGCATGGGACGTGGGCATTGCTGGCTGGCCAAAATTTATTGTAGAGATGCCGGCATTGGATTGGGGTAGGCACAATAAGATGTCTCATAATACCAGGTCAAAGTCAAACGGGTTTATTTAGTAGCACAAGCCACAAGCATTTGGAGCACTGCCCCTTCATCAGGTGAGTGGTAGTTGTGTTCACAAACAGGGCATATATGGTTTATGTCAATATAAAAAAGCTTGTGGCTTGTGCTACCAAATAAACCTGTTGGACTTTAACCTGGTATTGCGAGACTTCTTACAACATTTATTGCCCATCCGTAGTTGCATTTGTTCAGGGGACAGTTGAGAGTCAACCACATCGCTATAGCTCTGGACTCACAGGTAAGGATGGCAGATTTCCTTCCCTAAAGGACATTAGTGAATCAGATGGCTTTTTCTGACAATCGACAATGGTTTCGTGGTCATCAGTCTTAATTGTGGATCTTTCAAAATTGAATTCAAATGCCACCTTTTTTTATTCATTCGTGGGACATGGACATCGCTGGCTGGCCAGCATTTGTTGCCCATCCGTAGTTGCCCTTGAGAAGGTGGTGGTGAGCTGCAGTCTTGAACCACAGAAGTCCATGTGCTGTAGCTGGACCTATAATGCCGTTAGGGACAGAATTCCAGGATTTTGACCCAGCAACTGTATTGGTGGAATACGAACCCTGGTGCCCACAACATTAGCTGAGTTTCTGGGTGAATTGTCTAGCGATAATAACATTAGGTCAACACCGCCCCTGAAACAATTGCTCCAGCAGCATCTACAAGAGAGGAGTAAATATCATGGGACGATTTTGAAAGAAAGTATTTGAATGTATTCGATGCTGTGTATCCTGACGGCATCCCAAAACAATTTACAATCAAGTATTTTTTGAGTGATAGTCATTGTGGTAAGGAGTTCTTGAGATATAGTAGCATTCTCCTGGGTTTTGATTAAAAAATGCAAAACAAATCTGCTTAAAGGTTATAAATAAACCTGCTTCGCAAGGCAATGACCCGAAAGCCAAACATTTTTTTTGAATGAACAGTCAGAACATCATTTTTGGGTAACGGTCCACATTTCAGTTGATTAATTAACGGAGCCCTTTTCTCACTGATATTAATTTGGTTCAGAAAATGAGGTTGAAATAATGGCTTGAAAAGAAAGTCACAAATGCCTAATCAGGGAAAATAAGACATGGCAATTGAAGAGAAGACTTTAGTGACGCATTTCCGACTAAATGAGACAGAAAATGAGCTGCAACGGTTGATATATTACTGAACCCCATACTGATGAAGGTGAACTTGACATCAAGACTTGATTTCCAAATTATTGGCGAGGGTCCAGGCCAACAAATAGGAAATGAGACAAAGTCCCCACATGCTAACATTTGTCCGGGGAGGATGTGATCAAATTGAACAGTGATCAATATAATAATGGAACAGGATTTTTATCCTGGCTCGTCCCGAAATCGTGCCTAAAGTTAATGGACCTTCCCATTGTCCACCCCTTACCTGCTCCGATTCCTATGGCGAGCAGGATGCTAAAATTCCGGCCATTGTGAAAACAGTTGGTGATATTTCCTGACTTAAAGGTATAGAATAATCACAGGGATGAAGTACAACTATGCTGCAAAGATTCAATATAATATATTTTAAAATTCATTTGGCTGGCCAGCATTTATTGCCCATTTCTCGCTGCCCTTTTTCAGAGGACAGTTGAGAGTCAACCACATTGCTATGGCTCTGGACTCACATGTAGGCCAGACCAGGTAAGGATGGCAGATTTCCTTTGCTAAAGGACATTAAGTGAAGCTGTTGGTTTTTCCAACAATCGGCAATGATTTTATGATCATCAGTCCTAATTGCAGATTTTTAAACAATTGAATTCAAATGTCACCTTTTTTTTAAATTCATTTGTGGGACATGGGTGCCGCTGGCTAGCCAGCATTTATTGCTCATCCCTATTTGCTCTCGAGAAGGTGGTGGTGAGCTGCCTTCTTGGATCGCTGCAGACCATGTGCTGTGGGTTGACCCACAATTCCGTGAGGGAGGGAATTCCAGGATTTTGACCCAGCGACTGCGAAGGATCAGCCATGGTGGAATACAAACCCTGGTGCCCACAACATTAGCTGAGTTTCTGGATGAAAAGTCCAGCGATAATAACATTAGGCTGTTGCCTCCCCTGAAACAATTGCTCCAGAAGCACCTACAAGAGAGGAGTAAATATTTTGGGACGGTTTTGAAAGGAAATATTTGAATGTATATGATGCTGTGTATCCTGATGAAATCCCAAAACAATTTACAATCAAGTACTTTTTGAGTGATAGCCATTGTGGTAAGGAGTTCTTGGGACATAGTGGCATTGTTCCTACCTCTGTGTCAGAAACTTTGGATTCATGCCCCACTGCAAGACTTGATACTCATGTGATTTGTAACATAACCCAGCAGGTTGACTCTCCACCACTAAATCCTTCCAATATGTGTGATGGGAGGCCATAAGATTGGGAGAGTTTCCCGGTCCACCATGCTGCAAAGGACGAACCATTGCAATACTTTGCCAAGCATAATCATGGACCAATCTGATGCAAATCCATGGTCAACAATGCCCTGTCAGGGCATGGTATCCAAAGGAGGAAAATCTCATTGTTATGACAGAGAAAAAAGTGGCCTTGATAATATAGTTGTACATATAATAAAAATTGCTGTGGGGGAAGCATTTAAGAATTAATGGGAACAAGATAAAAATAGTGCCTTCTAATTAATGTCACAGTGGCGTGGGAAATTTACTAATAAATAATGCAATCAAAAATTTTGCACATAGCATGCACTTACTGAAAGCACAGATCTTTAATTTATAAGTTTAAATAACTGTATCACAATTTAAGTAATACTTTTATGTCAACATAATAAGAAAACACTGTGTCATTATCTATAATGGGAAAACCCAATATCAGCATCTGGCTGACTGTTCTTTTGACCTACAGTTGCAGACTTCAGGCATGTTGGTTGAATTACCTGGTTTTATCATTCACATCCTCCAGCTTTGCAACCGACCAAATCTTGCGTACTCAGAATGTAAACTGACAAAAAGGTAGCTCCCTTACACAGAGGCTTTCATAGCACAGAGCTTAGAATGGGATTAGGATAGAAATCAGTCTCAAGCTTAAGTTCTTATTAGTATTACATCTTGGTTTACATTAACATTGCAATGAAGTTACTTTGAAAATACATTAGCTGCCACATTCCGGTGCCTGTGTGGGTACACTGAGGGAGAATTTAGCATGGCTAATGCATCTGACCAGCATATCTTTCGGACTGTGGGAGGAAACCGAGCACAGTCAGATGAAACCCATGCAGACACAGGGAGAATGTGCAAACTCCACATAGTCATCCGAGGCTGCAATTGAACCTGGCTCCCAGGTGCTGTGAAGCAGCAGTGCTGACCACTGTGCCACCCCAAATGGAAATGGCACAGAGATCATGGCAAAGGAGGGTCCAAAGAAGGGCAGGGGCTGGTATGGGAGTGGTGGCCAAAGAACTGGGCCTGCCATGAAGAAATGACACTGGGGAATGGAACTAAAGTGGGGGCGGGGGGTGGGGCGATCTTACCAAACAAATTCTAAGTGCTGAACGAACATGAATGGGAGAGAATCGCACCCATTTTTGGGTGAGCTCCCAGACGCAATCATAAAGCACTTAGGGGAAAAAAAGCTAAATGTGATTCTCGCCAGTAGAGGGAGTTATCCTATTCATGCCAGGAAGCTGGCTGCTGAGCTGTTGGCACACTATTACACATCACCCTGATCTGCCAGTGCACGGTGTACAAGCGACGAGCCAGTAAGATCGCCTCCAGGTCATTTTTAGGAATAGAAATGTGCTTCTAATTGAAGATACATGGCGAGTGGGCTGGAGATATTTTTGGGGTAACGGGACAGGTATTTTAATGAAAAGGTTAAAATAATGAGGAGTTGGGCTGGGAAACAGTGAAAAGAAATGAGGGACAAAAATTAATTTCTATCAGTACTTTGCTGGCACTGAATGCATCTATTAGTTCTTTTTTTGGTGGGGAATGAGGAAGGGTGGCTTATATTTGTTCAGAAAGTGGGGCAGAAATTGTTACCAGAGAAAAGCAGCAGAGCATTTAGATTGTTTGGTGAATTTATTATGGCACCAGCCAACCGCTGCAGAAAAACTCACCCATGCTTCTGCTAATGCTAGATTAACTATTAGAATGGCTGCTTGGCTAGCCTCCCATTTTCTACCCTGTGAAGATTTGATCTCATCTAAATCCTTATTGCTTATGGGGGGTGGTTACAGATAGTGTGACATGAACCCAAGATCCCGGTTGATGCCGCCCTCATATGTGCGGAACTTGGCTATCAGTCTCTGCTCAGCGACTCTGCGCTGTTGTGTGTCGTGAAGGAGAACACCTACCCGAAGGTCAAAATGCCCATGACCACTGAAGTGTTCCCCAACAGGGAGAGAATGCTCTTGCCTGGTGATTGTCAAGTGGTGTTCATTCATCCATTGTCGCAGCATCTGCATGGTCTCCCCAGTGTACCATGCCTCAGGACATCCTTTCCTGTAGCGTATCAGGTAGACAATGTTGGCTGAGTTGCAATAGTATGTACCATGTACCTGGTAGATGGTGTTCTCACGTGAGATGATGGCATCCGCCAAGTTCCACATACATGCGGACGGCCTCAACCGGGATCTTGGGTTCATGTCAGATTATCTGTAACCCCCCACGACTTGCCTGGGCTTGCAAAATCTCACTAACTGTCCTGGCTGGAGACAATACACATCTCTTTAACCTGTGTTTAATACTTTCTCCACTCACATTGTCTGTACCTTTAAGACTTGATTACCTGCAAAGACCCGCATTCTGACCATTATTTTGTAAATTGAGTTTGTGTCTTTATATGCCTTGTTTGTGAACAGAACTCCCACTTATCTGACGAAGGAGCAGCACTCCGAAAGCTAGTGGCTTTTGCTACCAAATAAACCTGTTGGACTTTAACCTGGTGTTGTGAGACTTCTTACTGCGTTTACCCCAGTCCAACGCTAGCATCTCCACATCAGCAAATTGGCTGCCATGTTTCCCACATTGCTGCAGTGATGACACTTCTTCAGCATGTCATTGGCTGTGAACTGCTTTGGGATGTCCCAAGCTCATGAAATGTTTCACGTAAAAGCAAGACATTCATTTCCCGTGTTGGTAATGTACCACAATTCAGGTTGAAGAAGCAAAACCCACCCTTTTAACAAAGCACAGCACGATGGCACAGTGGTTAGCACTGCAGCCTCACAGTACCAAGAGCTCAGGTTCGATTCCCAACTAGGATCACTGCCTGTGCGGAATCTGCACATTCTCCCCATGTTTGTGTGGGTTTCTTCTGACTGTGCTCTGGTTTCGTCCCACAGTCCAAATGATGTGCGGATTACGTGAATTGGCCCTGCTAGATTCTCCCTCAGTGTACCTGAACAGATGCCAGAGTGTGGCAACTAGAGGATTTTCACAGTAACTTCATTGCAGTGTTAATGTCAACTTACTAATACTAATACTTAAACCAAAGCATTTCTCACAGGTCAAAGGTCGGGTCACTTCGGTCTGTATGCCTTATGCAGAAATGACAAAAGTGGGGTGAATTCTCTGATATCTTCCCCACCTCCCCATGCTGCCAGTGAGAATGGAGAATTTGGTGCTCGGTGGAACTGGAGAATCCCGGACACAAAGTTGGAGAATCTGTGCTACTTGACCAGCCTTGGTTCCCCACTCTAAAGTTTAAAGTTTATTCATTAGTATCACAAGCAGGGTTACATTAACACTGCCGTGAAGTTACTGAGAAAATCCCCTAGTCGCCACACTCCGGCGCCTGTTTGGCAAAAACATGCAGACTCCGCATAGACAGTGACCCAAGCCAGGATTCGAACCGAGGTCCCTAGCACTGTGAGGCAGCAGTGCTAACCACTGTGCCACTATGCTGCCACTAAGCTGCTGCTCCAACACAAAGAAATATGGTGACTCATTCTGAGAGAACGACTCTAACCTTTTTGGAAATAGGATCAGCAGGGAATGAGATTCCCCATGGGCATAAACATTTATTTCTAAATTAGCCAATAGTAGCAAAAACGTAAGAAAAACCAAACTAAAATTAAGAAATAAGCTTTCTATCAGCTCCCTGTAATGCATCTACTGGGCCTTTTAAAATCTGCTTTCACCATTTTCGTATTGCCTAGTAACATTAAACCACCTGCCATTTTTAATGTGGTACTACTGACCTCCTGTGGCATTGCACCTGGCAGGCCAAAGGATTATTTGTTTCATGTGGTGTGACTGGCACAGAGCATAAATCAGCCAGCATTCATGCAAATAGGACTAGTGGCATCTTAACACCACCATAGCTTTTTGTTTAAAAGTACACCTGTGTTTTTTTTAAGAGTGAGCTACTGCCAAGTTCCAAAATGCAGAGATCGGGCTGCTACAGCTGACAACAATTCCTGCGCACGTGGTTGTCCAGCACATGCAAAGCCTCATCGAGTGTCCCATGGATCAGGATGTGTGCACTCCGTGGGACCAAAGTCTCACAATACTAGGTTAAAGTCCCACCAGTTTATTTGATAGTACATCCACAAGCTTTCGGAAACACTGTTCCTTCATCAGGTGCGTGAAAAGTTCTGACCAGAGAAGGGCATATAGAGGGACACACAGTTTACAGAATACTGATTAGAATGTGAGTCTTTACAACTAACTGCTATTCAAGTCTTAAAGATGCAGACAATGTGAGTGGAGATAGCATTAGGCTGACTGCTAGGTCACCGCCTGAGAAACAATGTTAAAAGGAGTAGGGATCTGATGCTTGGCACATTTGTTTCTCTCTGAACAAATGCCATCCAAAAATGAGGCAGGAAAATGTGGCCTCAACGTAGTAATCACTGTAGCGATCAGTATTAACATGATAATAGCCTCAATTCCCTCGGTTTTCATCTCGTGATAGTGAAGGTGCAAAACAGATTGTGAGCCAATACCTATGACCCTTGTTAACCTGTTAATAGCATCTAAAGTGCCTTCAGAATGCAAGGTGTACATTTTATCTGTTAACTGCCCATGCAAAGAAAATAATGGTTCGTTATTTAATAAAAGGACATTAATCCATGCTCTCTATATTGAGCAGAATGACACGTTCTTACAGGCAAGTGAAATCCAATAGATTTAAAACAAAATCAGCAATTTCAATAGATTTAGAAAAGACATCTTGGAAATGTGATTTTTAACAAGCGTATCCTTAATCTTGACACATAATACACCTACTTTGAGCATAAAATGAAAGACAAGAACTCAAACTGAAGCCTATTTGATAATTAATCATGCAAACACAATTAATCAAATCTCAGGATGAAGTTAACATTCAATGGAAAATGATAGCAACGCTAAGAGCTACGTAAAACGTTTAGTTAACACCCTAGAAAATAGCAACATCAGCACTGAATAGTGAGTGGCTGCTCAGATTTCTATTATTTAAGTCTTAATTTTATTTTTGTTAATTCAGTTAAAAAGCTAACAGAGGGGTAGGAGGGCACCTTGGTTTGGAGATGCTGGTGTTGAACTGGGGTAAACACAGTAAAAAGTCTCACAACACCAAGTTAAAGTCCAGCTAGTTTATTTGATAGTAAACTCATAAGCTTTTGGAAACACTATTCCTTCATCAGGTGTGTGGGAGGTTCTGATCAGAGAAGGACATATATAACTGCCTGAAATTGCAACATCTCACTTGCTGTCCTATCTGGAGACAATTCACATCTCTTTAACCTATGCCTAATGCTATCTCCACTCACATTGTCTGCATCTTTAAGACTGGAATAGCAGTTAGTTGTAAAGACTCGCATTCTAATAAGTATTCTGTAAACTGTGTGTCCCTCTATATGCCCTTCTCTGATCAGAACCTTCCACACACCTGATGAAGGAACAGTGTTTCCGAAAGCTTGTGGATATACTATCAAATAAACTGGCTGGACTTTAACCTGGTGTTGTGAGATTTTTTACTGTGGGCACCTTGGTCCCATGAAGTGCGCACATCCTGATCCATGGGGCTCTCGATGAGGTTTTGCGTGTGCTGGACAACCACATGCGCAGGAAGTGTTGTCAGCTGTAGCAGCCTGATTTCTGCATTTTGGAGCTTGGCAGTAGCTGGCATCTTGGGAGCAACCTGGAGATTACTATCTCGGAGAACCTGTTTGCTCCGTTTCTTTCCTACTTTCCTCAAATCTGCTTATAGGACTTCATCCCTCTTTCTATCTATTTCCAATGTACCACAACCACTGGCTCTTCATCCAAACCCGCAGAGTGCTCTGCAGTCGCTCAGTGACATCCTTGACTCTACACGAGGGAGGCAACATACCATCTGGATTCACATCTGCAGAAGCAGGGACGCCTAACTATACCATTCCCTTGACACAAATATTTTCCCAAACTTCCACCTGCCTCCCCTATACAACTGAGCCAGCCATGACGTCCTGGACTTACCCCTGACTGTTCTTCCTGGAGGAATCATCACTCTCATCAGTATTTGGTTGGGGACTGAGACCCACTCAGGGGACTCTGCATTGCCTGGTCTCCCTAGACACCCTGGTGGTCACACATTCTTTCAGCCGCCCGCATATCCTTCAGTTGAGTGGTGTCCACATCTGAAAATGTTTTGTCGATAAACACTCTCAATCTCATGGATGCATCGGCTTGTCATTATAGAAAATGGACGATGAAACAGATAAACATGTGTCTGGAGAGGTGGCGCAGAAGGGACAGCAGCAATTAGATTCCTGGGACATTGAGACAGATACTGAATGAGAGGGAACTGTATACTCTGGATAGGTTGCACATGAACAGGATTGGAATCATTGCAGTTGCTGGGCGATTTCTTAATAAATTTGTGAATGGTTTAAACTAACTCGGTAGGGGGATGAGAATCAAAATGTTGCACTGAAGAGGCAAAATAAGGTACACAAAGAATTGGAAGAAATAGATAGCACCAGATTAAATATTAGTAAGTTATCAAGTTGGCAGTTGAGTAAGAGACTCCTGAAATTATGTTGTTGTGACGTGTTGAGGAAACATACCCTGTCCTGTGCACACTGTGGTCTGAATATGGTGTCCTGTGAACTGAATCTCTCTGTTCATCCTCTCTCTCTCTCTCTCGCTCTCCCCTTCGGGAAGCTGGAGGTTCATCTCAGGCAGCTCCTGCTGGTGTGGGCACACTGTCCCTTTATCTCCTTCTCCTGTTGATGCTGCTGTTTATCTCGATCCTCATGTGAGATCCAAAGTAAAAACATCAAAAGCGCAGACTTTCCTACAAGCAGGAAGGAAAGCAGCTGCAAGGTTTCAATTCTTATTGGCATATTTCCCCTGTGGTGATGTTCCCCATGTGCCTACTGCCTTCATGTCTTCAGCCTCCGTAACTGTTGTTCCATTCTTGCCTTGTTTTCACTGGTGCGCTGCGGGAATGCTGGGAAGTCAGTATATGGTTCAATTGCAAACGTCATGTCGGTATCACTGGAATGGGGTGACTAACTTATTGAAGTGATCAAACCTTCTTTCCCCAGGGAATTGCTCACATGTAATCTAATGCACTAAGTGGTCCCAGCGTCATGGCACATTGTCAGTTTCCCCATTTTTAAACCATCAGATGAATGCAAATGCATCCAATCCCTGTAGGCTAAAATGCAGCGCTTGGCCAGAATTTTACCGTCCCGCTTGCCACGGGAATCGAAGCGAGGGGCAGGATGAACCCGGGGAGGCCCATTGACCTTGGGTGAGAATTACGGCCTCAGGACGAGCAAGGCCGCAAAGTCCCGCCCCATCTCAAAAGATAATGTCGTACCCATGAAGTGGAGATGCAGGCGTTGGACAGGGGTGGGCACACTAAGAAGCCCGATCACACCAGGTTAACGTCCAACAAGTTTATTTGTACCATGAGCTTTCAGAGCGCCGCTCCTTTATCAGGGGAACGTAAGAACATAAGAACATAAGAAATAGGAGCAGGAGTAGGCCATCTAGCCCTTCGAGCCTGCCCCGCCATTCAATAAGATCATGACTGATCTGTCGTGGCTCAGTTCCACATTCCCGCCCTCTCCCCATAACCCTTAATCCCCTCTCTTATCAAAAATCCATCAACCCGCTTCTTAAAAATATTTAGCAAGGTAGCCTCCACCACTTCAACGGGCGGGAAGGAGCAGTGCTCCGAAAGCTCGTGATTCCAAATAAACCTGTTGGGCTTTAACCTGGTGTTGTGATACTTCTTACTGTGCCCACCCTGTTGAAGACATTAATCAATCTAAATCCAGGGAAAATGTGTTTATATTACATTTCAAAAATCAGTGGATAGACAATTATTCAGGAAATTAAGGATAGAACCTGAACACAAAATGGCAAATATCAGGGTCTGACTGCAAACTGTTGTTATTTCTCTCAGGCAGTTTTCTGTCTCGATTTTATGACACTTTGTCAAATAAAACTGAGGGGGCCTGTTTCACATCTTCATGTTCGAGGAGTGGGGTCTAAACATGTCAGTAAAGTCAATACCACTGAGATCAATGCACCCTTTAAAAAGGCCGCACAATCAGAGGACAAAATAACCTCTCCCCCACCCCACCACAGGGATCTCAGGGGATCAAAGTCGCCACCTCCACTCCACCGTGTGATCAAAGCCGGCATCCCCTGCACCTCCTTTCCCACCCAACCCACTATCGAAGCCAGCATCCTCCATGGTCAAAGCTGCCATCTCTCCCCGTCGTGTACAATCATCTCCAGCAGTGGACATTGGCACTGCCTGACCATGTTCCTCTTCCCTAGGAACCATACTCACCTTTGCACCCTCTGAGTTGGGGTGGGGAGGAGGGGCCTCTCTACAAGTTTGGGTGAACCTTTTGTAAACCTCGGCAATGTGACATGACGTCGGAGAGCTTTGAAAAATATGGCTGGTGGGGAAATATGGCAGAATAGTCTTTAATTATATTGAAATGAATACAAATGTATTGTAATTAGGCATCATCATGGGCATGAACCTGAATAAGTCACTGGCGAGAGGGCAAAAATCAGATATCATGATCGTGCTAGTGAGATTCGCAGTTCCTGGGTTTTGCCGGACCTTGAGCCTCTGCCATCAATCCCCCGGTCGGAGAGCGCTGGCTCAAGATCACTCCCAAAAAAACCCCACTGCATTAATACCATGCTCTTTGGTTGGCATGGTGGCACAGTGATTGGCATTGCTGCCTCACAGCGCCAGGGACCCAGGTTCAATTTCCAGCTTTGGTCACTCTCTGTGGGGAGTCTGCACATTCTCCCCATGTCTGTGTGGGTTTCCTTCCACAGTCCAAATGGCGTACTAGTTAGGTGCATTGCCCATGCTAAATTCTCCCTCAGTGTACCTGTACAAGTGCTGGAATGTGGCAACTGGGGGATTTTCAAGTAACTTCATTGCAGTGTTAATGTGAGCCGACTTATGATACCAGTAAATAAACTTAAAAAACTTAAAAACTTATGCTATTTTGGGAAGTACAGTGTGAATACTTGAATGTGGTATGGGCACTCCCACAAGACTGTTTATTAGACACTCAGGTTCCAAAATTTATCTTGATGACAATAATGGAATGGCGATATAGTTCAAAGTCAGAAGAGGAAATTGCACTTGCTGGTGTTCCTATGTGTGCAAGTTATTAATGTTCTTCTCAGTGGACTGAGAGTTTGGTATGTACTGTTGAAGAAGCCTTGGCAAGTTACTGCAGTGCGCTTTGCAGATGGCATACATGCCACTGCAGTTGGCTAAAGTAGAGGAGAGGAATGTTTAAGGCAGCAGATAGGATGCCAATCAAGTAGGCGGCATTTCCAGGTTCACCTTAAAAATCCGGCAGATTTCAAGAACCAGTGGGTTTAGTTGATATGTACCCACCCCTCCACCCACTCTCCCCCGATCCCCAAGCCCCACCCCACACCCAACCCAATTTTCAGTTACTGGCTATCTAGTGTTAAGATAAAAAGCCATGCTGAAAGTGGGATAAGGATCTGACACATAAAGAGTTAACATGGGAATGAGTACAGTACTGCCCAGGCAGGGATGTGAGAGAGCACATAATCTTCACTTAGAGGGTCATTGCGGTGTTGGACTGAGCTGTGTGTAGAAGCAAGCATGGAAACTTCTCCTAGCTCACACCTTTACATTACCTCTGTATATAATAGTTGATGAATGCTTACTGTTGAACTAGTTAAGACTGCAAATACCTTAGCAAAGACACCAGACTACACCCATCACATTACTACTCCTAACAATTCGAAAGGACCTTGACAAAGGACCATCCTGACTCGAAGCGTTGGCTCAATTCCCTCTCCACAGATGCTGTCAGACCTACTGAATTTATTTAGCATTTGTTGGTTTTGTTTCAGATTCCAGCAATGCCTTTATTTTAGTTCAAAACTGCCTCCGGTTTGCAAGCTCGAAGCTAATTTTTAATCAAAATTTGCAAAAAGACTGTGCGTATCCACACTCTAGACACTTTGCAAAATGACAGCTTTGAAGCCTACTTCATAACCCATTTGCAAGGTGCAGATTTATTAGATTTGTTACTCTATTTTATGGAAAAAAACTATTTCACAAAATCATATATTGGATTCTAAAATGAATTAAGCAATAAAATAGCTGACACTAAAGTGCTATCATGTCACAATAGAATGTTATGCATTAGGGCTAAACTGACATGTGGGAGATCATCCAAGTAACAGAGGCTTTTAGAATCAGTGATCTCAAAATTCACTCCCCTCACAAAGGGGTCTGGGTGGTTGGGGACTGGCTTAAACAGGGAAACTATGGAAAATGACTCCAACCTGCCACATATTGCAACTGTTCTTGCAGAGGGCTCAGTGTTTCTGAGTAGCCTGCCTTGGTGTGAGGCTTAATTACTATATTTAAATCAGACTCCCATCATGTAACCTGATTTCAAAAGTTTGCATTGGATATACAGCAGGGAAAGAAGGTCACTAGCCAAACTAATTTGTACCAGTATTACTGCTACCGCAGGTGGTGGAAGTGAAAGGGATACAGGAGCTGCACAGTGGTTAACACTGCTGCCTCACAGCGCCAGGGACCCTGGTTCAATTCCTGGCTTTGGTCACTGCCTGTGTGGAGTTTGCACATTCTCCCCATGTCTGCGTGGGTTTCCTCCGAGTGCTCCAGTTTCTTCCCACAGTCCAAAGATGTGTGGGTTAGATTGATTGGCTAAATTGACCCTAGTATCATGGGGATTAGCAAGGTAAATATGAGGAGGTATGGGAATAGGGCTTGGGAGGGATTGTGGTTAGTGCAGACTTGATGGGCTGAATGGCCTCCTTCTGTACTGTAGGGATTCTAAGATTCCTTGTAAATCTGCCAGCACTGTCTCTTCAGTGGCCTTTTCTGCACTCTATTTGGGATAGGGAGATTGTGAATGTTCTCCCAGTCCTCCCAAGGCCTTTGACTCTCCCTGAAGCCAATTGCCAGATCATCTTCCAGTCCCAGTCCTGATCACAGCGCCCCTCCCCCCTTAGCCTTCCTGATCTCCAGCTCTCCAATCCCTCCCATCCACTCCACCTGTTTGCCCATTTCATCAGTGAACACTTCCCCACCCATGCAATTGCTGAATTCCCATTACTACACCACCCCCCCTCCCCGAGCTCCAATCAGTGTCCTCCATCCCAGTACTGACCATTGACCTTGTCCTCAGCCCTGCTCAGAGACCTCTGTCAACTGTCCCAATTAGTGTTTTCCACCCCCAGTCCTGAACTTCAGCTTCCTTCTTCCAAAACCACCTGAGCGGACTGTGCCCCTTCCTGATTGCTGACCTTCCCGTCCACCCTGAGCACAGTCACTCCATATGTCACTGGTTAATGCTCGTCCCCTTCAAGTCCAAACTACTGACCTCACCCACTCCCTGATGTCAGCCCTCAGATCTTGCCTCCTGCCAGTCAGGTTTCCACCTTGCTACAAATCATTTGACTACTCCACATCCACCCTATAAATACTAAGGCCAATCCATTGATAACTTATGGACTTCACTTGAAACTGCCAACCATGTTGGGTTGATCACATTAGTCATGTGGGTCACTGTGGTGGTGGTAAGCTTTCTTCCCAAAAATGAATTTGTAAACATACAGGTACAGCAGGTAGTTAAGAAAGCAAATGGGATCTTGGCCTTCATGGTGAGAGGATGAGTACAGAGATAGGCATGTTTTGCTACAGTTGTATAGGGCATTGGTGAGGCCACACCTGGAGTATTGTGTGCAGTTTTGATATCCTTACCTGAGGAAGGATATCCTTGCTGTAGCAGGAGTACAGCTGAGCTTTACTAGGCTGATTCTTGGGATGGCAGGTCTGTCATATGAGGAGAGGCTAAGTCAGTTAGGATCATATTCATTAGAGCTTTGATGACCAGTTGTGAGTATTCATATTCAATGGAGCTACCATCGACAGGGTACCAACAATCCTGAGTGGTTAGTTACACATAAAGCTAGCATGCACCTCTTATAGAAGAAGAGGAATGTGGCTGGGCAAGTGCTGAAACTCATGTTTTAAAGGCAATCTGACCTAGGAAAGAGTGAGAAATATCACAATAGAGGAACATAAGGGCTCCAAAGTTTTTGGAAGATGGTGGAAGAGGTCGAAAGATAGAATGTTGTTTGACACTCACAAGGGCTTAGGAGACCCTTGGGATGCATGACTGAAAGATAATAGATGCAGATAGCTGGAGAGATCAACACCCTCATGATCTGGTTACAGTTTTCTTAGAAGTTCAGTGACCCTACAAGAATAGATAAGTCATCTTCAAATGCCATCTCATGCCAATGGCCTCGGACACTGTTCAAATCGCACACACGCGGCACTAATTTACGAGTAACCTCAATAAATCTCGATAAACCAGCCCTCATACCTAACATTGTTATACTTCATCATATCTTCACAAACTTAGCATTGCCATAATCCTCACAGGCCACAAGCCGACGATACAAGTATGGTATCAGATGAATGATTGGATAACATTCATTGAACATCCACCCACTTGCTAGCAGCACATATGGGTGTGGGTGCACAACTAGAGGCAGCAGATTTTGGTGGGGGGAGGAGGGGGGCAGGGGACAGGAGATGACGCTGTCCATTACTATCGGGACATTGAGAGCAGCACAGCTGTATCAAAAGATAAGAACATAATAAGAACATAAGAAATAGGTGCAGGAGTAGGCCATCTAGCCCTTTGAGCCTGCCCTGCCATTCAATAAGATCATGGCTGATCTGAAGTGGATCAGTTCCACTTTCCTGCTTTCTCCCCATAACCCTTAATTCCCTTGACTGTCAAAAACCTATCTACCCGTGACTTAAATATATTTAGCGAGGTAGCCTCCACCACTTCAACGGGCAGAGAATTCCAGAGATTCACCACCCTTTGAGTGAAGAAGTTCCTCCTCAACTCCGTTCTAAACTGCCCCCCTCTTATCTTGAGGCTGTGCCCTCTAATCCTGCTGTCCTTTCTGAGCGGGAAGAATCTCTCTACCTCTACCCTATCCATCCCCTTCATCATCTTATATGTCTCTATAAGATCCCCCCTCATCCTTCTAAACTCCAACGAGTACAGACTCAGTCTATTTAATCTCCCTTCATAGTCTAACCCCCTCATCTCCGGTATCAGCCTAGTGAACCTCCTCTGCACTCCCTCCAAGGCCAAAATATCCTTGCGCAAGTGCGGCGACCAAATCTGCACACAGTACTCCAGCTGCGGCCTCACCAGTGCCCTGTACAGTTGCAGCAAGACCTCCCTGCTTTTATATTCTATCCCCCTTGCTATAAAGGCCAGCATTCCATTCGCCTTCTTGTTTACCTGTTGCACCTGCAGACTGGGTTTTTGCGACTCATGCACAAGGACCCCCAGGTCCCTCTGCACTGTAGCATGCTGCAGCTTTTTGCCTTTTAAATAATAATCCCTCCTACTATTATTTCTGCCAAAGTGGATAACCTCACACTTGCTAACATTGTACTCCATCTGTCAGGTCCTCGCCCATTCGCTCAGCCTATCCAGATCCCTCTGCAGACTTTCCACGTCCTCCGCACAATTTGCGTTTCCACTCATCTTTGTGTCATCAGCAAATTTCGTTACCCTACAGTCAGCCCCCTCCTCCAGATCATCTATATAAATGGTAAATAGCTGAGGCCCCAGCACCGATCCCTGTGGCACTCCACTAGTCACCAACCGCCAATCCGAATAACACCCATTGATACCAAATTGTTCTGTACTCCAGCCTCCTTAACATATTCCACTGACACCGATTCATTCCACCTGTTATGATTTACAAGTTGTTTTTATAAGATGATGTGTGAAATCAGCTTTCACTCCCCACCAGGCCCGCCTCCCCCGCATTCTTAAAAGGGCAATCCACAGCCCAAATCCCAACATACTATATATAGGGTACAGAAAAGGTTTACCAGGATGTTGCCTGGTATGGGAGGCATTGGCTATGAGAAGGGGTTGGAGAAACTTGGTTTGTTCTCGCTGGAACAATGGATGTTGAGGGGTGACCTGATAGAAGTCTACAAGATTATGAGAGGCGTGGACAGAATGGATAGTCAGAAGTTTTTTTCCCAGGCTGGAAGAGTCGATTACTAGGAGGCATAGGTTTAAGGTGCAATGGGCAAGGTTTAAAGGAGATGTACGAGGCAGAATTTTTACACAGGGAGTAATAGGTGCCTGGAGCTTGTTGCTGGGGAAGGTAGTGGAAGCGGATGTGGTAGTGACTTTTAAAGAGTCATCTTGACAAATACATGAATAGGATGGAAATAGAGAGATATGGTCCCTGAAAGGATAGGGGGTTTTACTTAAGTCGGGCAGCATGGTCGGTGCAAGCTTGGCAGGCTGCAGGGCCTGTTCATGTGCTGAAATTTTCTTTGTTCTTTATATGTCCCTAGAGGGAGTTTCAGGGTTTTGATCCAGTGACAATGAAGGAACGGTGATATATCTCCAAGTCAGGATGGTGTGTAGCTGACAGCATACGTAGCTTAGAGGATAAATTTGAGATGGGATCTGCATGTGATAAGAGCATATGGAATAGGAAGAGAAGACAATATAGCCAATTGCATCTATTGCACCATTCAATGTAACCACAGCTAATCTTCAACTTCTACTCCACTTTCCTGCCGACTTCCCATATTCCTTGATTAATTGAGAGACCAAAAATCAATGATCTCAACCTTGAATATATATGTTTAATATAAATATGTATATATAAGTATGTATAAATAAATTAATTTGTATCCAGAGTTTTGTCAAAATATACTTTTGACTCTAGTGAATTAGCTTTTAATATCACATTATTTAAATAATTCAACCCTTACACTGCTTGGTTGGTTCAGGATATTTGAATCTCCTGGGCTGAAGACTCTTGTTTGATTTCCACTCATGTAATGCAGTGCTGATAATAATATTAATACCCCAGTCAGAATATTATTTGAATATCAGGAAAGGACTATTACAGAAGTAATAAACCTAAGCATGAAAATGCCATTTATATCAAATAGAATATCTTAAAAAATCTTCTTGTCTGCTGCTTACATTCTTCCCCTTTTTTTCTGTCCTCTTTTTATTCTCGGTCACTGAATTGTAACAGTGCAGGAGGTGGCCATGCTGTCCAAATGAGCAAATTAATCTGAGCCATTTTCTTGCGTTCTCCCCACAACCTCACCACGTTCTCCCTTTCCCGATAGACTATAACAGTGTAACCTTCTAACTTTGATATTGCTTCTTTCCATCTATTCCAATGAATGCAAAGAAAGTTGTTGTTAAGTCAGGGCCAAATATTAAAGCCAAAATCATAGCAAAGCCAGGGTGTGCTCATTTTCCTATCAACATCCCCAGTGGCTGACAATACCAGGATGAGTAAATTTATCTGTCGGCCTATAAGGTGTGAAACAGAAAATGACAGGCCTTTGCTTTCACACCTATGATTAGATTTCATATGGTAAGCCTCGAATCTCTGGCAGAGAAATAGCCATATGTGAAACGACTGTGGAAAAAATGAACCCAATAGATACAAGTCAGCTGCATCAAATAACCTATCATTCTACGTTCCATTCACAGAGTACCTTCAAAGGTGCCATATCAACTGGTTTTGTGGAATTTTTTTGGAAGTACCAGTGTTGGAGTGAGGTGAAGGAGTCTTCTACTTTTGGGAGCTAAGATGCTTTAGAAACAGAGAACAGGGAGCTCTCAATTGCTTCTGAAATATGTTGCTCTAAATTGGGTGGTGTTTGATGATGCTGACATGAAAAAGTGAGAAATTATTCAATTCCCAAATCTCATATCTGATCAATTAACCTCGTAGCCCACCTTTGCACAATTTCCAAATCCTCATTATAGCCGAATACGAGAAAAAAACAGAACTGGACACAAGATTGCAAACGAAACCGAGCCAGTCTTGCATCACAACAAAAGAGTTTGTTTTGCTATATAGTTAAGTGAACTGTAATGACATCCCAGCACCTCAGTCACTCTAGTTATCACTTCATGATATTAATCATGTATGTTTAAAGATCCATCCATTCAAACTCCCAGATCTTTTTCTTTCCTATCTGCTTTAATGATTTCCCTTGAAGACTGTACTTACGTTCAGCATTGGCCTTCCTCACATGCATAACAATGCACGTTTCCAAGTTAGACAGAGTTTTCCAGACACAAAACTAATCACCCAACACATCAATGTCTGTCAAAAGCAATTGAGTATTGTCCCCAATTCTGACCTCACGCAAACCTGAGTGCCACCCGCAAACTTGCAATTGTGCCTTCAACAGTGTGATCACCTTCAGGATTTACATGGGGAATCACTGATTGACCTTTCTGGTGTAGGAGTCATAGAATACGAGGTTGCTGGTGATTGGTAATTACCTTACTACATGGAGCTCATATACCGAGCTTTTTTATAAAGCGGGCTGCTGAGTGGATCCATTGATGTATTGTTCCGGTTGGGACCTGTTTGTATTCACCACAGCCTTGCGGTTTTTCTCTACTTTATTGTGTGAAATAAAACATTGTTCCTTCACAGCTGACTCCTGGAGTTATTATAAGCATCGATTTGTAGATCATTAATAAAAATAGTGAAGCATAATCGTCCCAAAACCTATGCTTTGGTGGACAACTAGTGACCGGTTTCCAAACAATGCAAAATCTAATGCTACTTTCTTCCAGTCAGTATCTCAACTATGATAGCAAAATACACACATCTTAAATCTGTGGTGTAGTCCTGAACTTGGTGAAGTAGGTATGTTGCAGTTTAAATCGTCAGTCGTTACTGAACCATTAATGTTCCAATTTCACATTGCAAACCAATGTTTCTTACTAAAAAGCATACTTACATTTGAAAACAGGTCAAGTCTTTATCAATATGCACTGCTCAAACATGACAACACTGGCCATTCCGACGAGCGAGAAGCTTATCAACACTGGTTGAATGAATCAATGTGAGTCCTCATTTTGGGGGGGCGGGGGGGGAAGGGATTTGAAAAGAAATTCTGTGACTACCCTACTGATAAGGAAAACTTGACATTGTTACATACATGGGATAGTTAAAAATAACTTAAAAGTGGAAAAGAAATTGGACCTCATTCTGCCTATTTTCCAGATACAGAATATTGCTATCTCCCATGCCACAAGGACACTTGAACTACATCCCACTCCATATTGGTCCCAGTTATATTCAAGCCTCACTGTTAAAAGTAAAACAGCAATTAAGCTCCTTTCCAATATTAATGACAGGTCTAATGTCTGTTTGCAGATACTCAAGGTAGTATATTAGCAATTTTGCTGGGACATAGTTGCATAGTTTTGCAAGTACATAGCTCCTTGAATGTGGCATCACAGATAGACACAGATGGTGAAAAAGGCTTAGCTTCATCGGTCAAAACATTGAGTGCAGGAGATGGGACGTTATCTTACAACTGTACAAAGCAGTAGTAAGGCTACATTTGGTGACCCTACAATAGGAAAAATGTTATTAAACTGAAAAGGGTGCAAAAAAGATTTAAGGATGTTACTGGGACTGGGAGATTTGAATCATAGTGAGATGCTGAATAGGCTGGGGATTTGATCTCTGGGGCATAGGTGGATGTGAGATGACCTTATGGAGGTTTATAGAATCATGAGGGGCATAGATAAGGTGAATAGCCAAGGTCTTTTTCCAAGGGTAGGGCATGCAAAACTAGATGGCATAGGTTTAAGGTGAGAGGGGAAAGATTTAAAAGAGACCTGAGGGGCAACATTTTCACACAGAGGGTGGTGCATATATGGAATGAGTTGTCAGAGGAGGTAGTAGAGGTGGGTACAATTACAGTATTGGAAAGACATTTGGAAAGGCACATGGATAGAAGAGATTTCATAGAATCAAATAACCCTACAGTGCAGAAAGAGACCCTTCGGACCATTGAGTCTGCACTGACCACAATCCCACCCAGGCCCTCTCCCGATATCCCTACATATTTTACCCACTAATCCCTCTAACCTATGCATCCCAGGACACTAAGGAGCAATTTTAGCACGGCCAATCAACCTAATCCGCACATCTTTGGACTGGATTGAGAGGGATATAGTACAAACGCAGGCAAATGAGACTAGCTCAGTTTAGGAAACCTTGTCGGCATGGATGAGTTGGGGCGAAAGGCCTGTCTTCATGCTTATACTTCGATAGAAATATTCAGACTGGGGGCTCAGGACCTATTGTCAAGGAAGAAGATGGAGATGGAGAAAATGAAAGAACAAAGGAAGGGGAATGGATAATGGAAGAATGAATGCAGGAAACACAAAATCAAACCATCTGTCTTAACAGAGCTGCACTCTGATCAGCGCTGAACAAACAAAGCTTTGAGATTTTGAAAGAGCCCTGAAGCATGCTGATACTTCTCTGCACAATTGCTATTTTTGAGCTTATGCCCCCGGTATACAAGGCAAGTCTGGATTCAGCGCACAAATAAACACACTCACGGCAAATCTGTGGCGTTCACCTCTCATCCATTGCACTTTCGGTTCGTCACACAAGACTCAGACTATATTACTCAGTGGGCTGGCTTTGAAAATTACTAATCTAGATATGAGGCCTGCAAGCAACAATCATAAACAACTTTCCAAGTCTAGAGTACCAGAGGGAGTCGAAATAAATAGTAGTTCACTCTGGCAGTATATAACACAAAGTAAAAGCATTCAACGTTAAAAAGCCCAATTAGACATTGAAAGAGAAAATTACTTACGAGCCTGAATAATGCTTTCACAAACGAATTGCAGAAAATGTATTAAGTACAAATAATTACTGCAATCAAAGGGAACGCTCATTGCTGGGACGCACTCTTTACTATTTCTGATATGGAAAAATCTTTCGTGCATTAAAACAGTATTTTGTTCTACTTACAAAACAATTCTTCTTTGTTCATTTAGATAGCTAAAGCTGCGTAAATGGATAATTTTGCTGCTCTGAACCTCCTGACCTTGCTCAAATAGCCCAGGTGATTTTAAAAATACAAAAACCAAACAATAAGGCAAAGGAATAATGAAATGACTGCCTTTCACACCCAGCTACTAGATTATAATTAACTACTTAGATACCGAATTAGTCACCCAACAGGTTGCACTAATGTATCAGTGTGACTTGAAGCCATACCACACAGTGGCAACAACAAAGAGGGGCTACCTACTATATAAGTTCATAGTTCAAACTTGCATTTAGTTTTGAAGCCTCTAAGTTATTGCTCTCCAAATACAGTGCCTGCAGATGACATTGAAACGTACTATCCTGGCAAGATAGGGGCCTAATTATGTTACCACTAGATTATTGGTCCAGAAACTCAGCTAATGCTCTCAGAACCAGGATTCAAATCCCACCACGGCAGATGGTGGAATTTGAATTCAATAAAAAAATTTGGAATTAAAAATTTACTGATGACCAATGCCGATTGTCAGAGAAACCCATCTGCTTCACCAATGCCATTTAGGGAAGGAAATCTTCCATCTTCACCTGGTCTGGTCTACTCCAGAGTCACAGCAATGTGGTTGACTCCCAGTTGCCCTCCAAGAGGGGTAATAAATGCTGGCCAGCCCAGCGATACCCATGTCCTGTGAATGAATTTTAAAAAAGGACAAGACTGACAACTCCATTGCCCAAACAATGCAACAGTGAAAAGGCAGCAAGTTTTTATTTATTCATTTATAAAGATTTGGCTTCTTATTTTCTTAATTACCTAGAATTCTATAATTTACAATCTGGCAACAACCCCTTTGGTTCAACCAGGATGTATTTGTGTTTATCCTCTCCATTAACCATACTCTGAAACCCCACTCACCCACTCTTTCAATACTCCTTCAGCCGCCTCTCTGGTAATTCTTAAATATTGAAGTGGTGACTGCTGCAATTGTTAGTTCTGCTCACAAATTCCAGAGCCTTACAATCCTCTGTGTGAAAAAAAAAATTCTACTGTTGTCTATCCTAAGTCTCAAAGGCTCTATATCCCATTGATATTGGCCAGGCAATCATTGGAAATAGCCTACTTTCTTATTCTGTCCCATCCCTTTGCAATTATAAGCGTCTCCATCAAAACACTCTATTTTCTTTTGTTCTAATGCAAACAGCTCTAGATTTTCCAAATATTTCTTGGTTTTTTTTTCATACCAGGCCGTTAATTCTATTGCCTTAACACCCATCTTATAAATTGGAGGCCAAAATTAAAGGTACTAATTAAAATGTGATCTTTCAAAGGTTTTAAAAAGATTCACCATTACATCTTGATCTTTATATTCTGAATCATTTGCCATAATTCCATTAGATTTTTTTATGTGGCCTTATTCACTGGAAGTGCTGCTGTTAAGGTTTACTGAATCTCCAAAATCCATCTGCTGCTCCACAACATCCATCTGTCGACCATTCAAAACATAATTTTTTGTTAAACATGTCATATTTATTGACATGGAATTCCAGATGCCTCTTTTTAGCCTAACTCCACAAAATTGTCAATGTCTTATTCACAGTTTCGTGTAGGTCTCAGTAATATTTGTCTTGCTTCCTATTCTTGTATCAGCTGCAAAAATGGGCACTACACCCTCTAGCCCCAAATCTAAATCTTTGAACTGAAAATACGTCAGAACAGAAGGTTGTGAGAAAGCAGCACATGCCAAGAAGCAGGAATTTACCCTTACACATTGCTTCTTCCTTTCTAACCAGTATTAATCCAATTTTCAGTCCTCACCCAATTAAAATTTCATTAATCTTCTCCAATAGTATCAATGCTGTATAGTGTCAAAGGCTTTTTGAAAGTCCGTATACACCACATCCACCGCATTTCAATCATCCCTTTCATCAGATCAAGAAATTTTACCTGGTTAGTCAAACACTTTCCTTTTCTGAAATTCATGCTTGCTGTTTTGAATGATTTATTCTTCATATTTAGTAATTTTAGCAAAAATGTTCCCTATCATGGATGTTAAATATTCTTGTCATGGAGTCCAGAGACATGATTATACAATGAAAGCTGGCAATACAATGCAGTAGTGAAGACACACTGCAGATCAGATGGGATGTTAAACCAAGAAATTCAGCCAAATATTGGCATGTCGGCAGAAGTGCAAGATTTTTAAAATAACAAGCAGGATTCGACTCTGGGATTCCTGACCTCATTCCTGTTCTGGAAGTGGGTCAGAAGACTGCATATTGATGCCTCAGTATTTCTAGCTCCAATGCTGAACTGGGTATTTCAGCCACAAACCCAAACAAATTCTCCAAAGTGGTTCTAGGCATTTAAAAAGAAAAATCAAATTTTCACTCTTCTATTGGTTTTCCAGTTATCCGTTCTAATAGATTGCTGTATAAAGTCATAGGGGGCATTTCTCTCACCCCGCCATGCTAGCTTTTGAGTACAGTATGGTGGGAGAATCTTGTGTCCGGGGATGTGCCGAATTCGCGCATATGTTCCTGCCACGCAGGTATCTCCCAGTGCTGGTTTTCTAGCGCCATCAGATCCGCACTGGAAGCCCGCGGGAACACCAGGTAAGTAATTTACATCTATTTTTAATGTCATCCCAATATGATTAGCAGGCCATGGGCTGAATTCTCCAGGCCCACTTGCATGTCCCACTCCACCAGAGTGTTTCACTCCAGCAGGGTTTACACTAGCTCCCCACTTTTGGGGAACTGTCGGAAGGCAATCGGAGCCACTAGGAGGTTGGGCGGGGTGGGGGGGGGGGTACATTGGAACCGTGTTAGTGACAGCCTGTGCCCTGGCACTGTCCAAAGGGGTAAAGTGTCCATACCCGGGGCACATGGCACTGCCCATCAGACATGGGGCAGTGCTAAGGGGTCATGGCTTATAGGTAGTGTGGTCTGGTGGGAGGCAAGACTTATTGATGGCTTAGGGCGCAATCAAAGGTGGAGGTGCATCCCACTCCACTCTGCATAGGGATCAATGGGGGCAGGAGGGAGGTCAACAATTAATAGGCAGGGGGAGGGAGCACCTGGCAGAGGGGGCTTTGCTGAGGAGAAAGGGTCACTGGGGGGGTGGGCAGCTGAAGATCAGGATGGAATGGAACAAGGGGGAGTCGGGGCTGGCCCGGGAATGGTTGGGGGGCCTGCGATCAGGATGTGGCGCCTCAGGGAAGGCAGTACTGTGGGTGTCCCAGGTGACAATTGGGGGGCTGTTAGTTAGGGGCACTGCACATGTACAGAGGCCTGCAGGTTTCCACCTCCTGGGTGGGAATAGACCTCCCCACCCCAGAAATCTGATAATATTCACGTTGGTGGCCTCAGCTAAGCACATAGTGGGTGAGATTCTAGTATGAACTCATACTGAAAAAAACAGCGCGAATTACCCCAGTTTTCTTGCGAATTCGACACTTCAATTTTTTGGGGGAGAATTGCCCCCATACAGTCACAGGGGTTTACAGTATGGAAGCAAGCCCTTCAGTCCAACTTGTCCATGCTACCCAGTTTTTATCATTAAGCTAGTCCCAACTGTCCACATTTTGCCCATATCCCTCTACACCCATCTTAACCATATAACTGTCCAAATGCTTTTTAAAAGACAAAATTGTACCCGCCTCTACTATTACCTTGGGCAGCTCATTCCAAAAACTCACCTCCTTCTGTCTGTGTGAAAAAATTGCCCCTCTGGACTCTTTTGTATCTCTCCCCTCTCACCTTAAACCTATGCCCTCTAGTTTTAGTCTCCCCTATATGTGGGAAAAGATGTTGACTACCTACCTTATCTATGTGCCTCATTATTTTATAGACCTCTATAACATCACTCCTAAGCCTCCTACGCTCCAGGGAAAAGAATCCCAGTCTATCCAGCCTCCCTTTATAATTTAAACCATCAAGACCCAGTAGCATTCTAATAAATCTTTTCTGCACTCTTTCTAATAATACCCTTTCTATAATAGGGTGACCAGAACTGTACATAGTATTCCAAATGTGGCCTTACTAATGTCTTGTACAACTTCAACTCAAAGTCCCAACTCCTGTATTCAATGTTATAACCAATAAAAGCAAGCATGCCAAATGCCTTCTTCTTCACCTGTCCACTTGTGACTCCACTTTCAAGGAGCTATGAACCTGTACCCCTCGATCTTCTTGTTCCATGTCTCTCCCCAGTGCCCCACCATTAGCTGAATACGTTTTGCTCTGTTTTGATCTACTGAAATGCATCACCTCGCATTTATCTAAATTAAATTCCATTTACCATTCATCAGCCCATTGGCACAATTGATCAAGAGCCTATTGCAATCCTAGATAACCTCCTTCACTGTCCGCTATGCCACCAATCTTGGTGTCATCTGCAAACTTACTAACCATGCCTCCTAAATTCTCATCCAAATCATTAATATACATGACAAATAACAGTGGACTCAGCACTGATCTCTGCGGCACACCGCTGCTCACAGTTTGAAAAACAATCCTCGACAACCATCCTGACTTCTGTCATCAAGCCAATTTTGTAGCCTATTTGCTACCTCAATCTGAATCCCATGAGATTTGACCTCATGCAACAACCTACCACGTGGACCTTGTCAAAAGCCTTGCTAAAGTCCATGTAAACAATGTTGACTGCATTTCCCTCATCCATCTTCTTGGCTACCTCTTCAAAAAACTCAATCAAATTTGTGAGACATGATTTTCCACTCACAAAGCCGTGCTGACTGTCCCTAATCAGTCCCTGCCTCTCTAAATTGTAGATACCATCTCTCAGAATACCTTCTAAAAACTTACACTTTACAATCTGTCGTTCTCAGGTTTTTCCCTGCAGCCCTTCTCAAACAAAGGTATAACATTTGCCCCCCTCCAATCTTCAGGCACCTCACCTGTGGCTATTGATGATGCAAATATCTCTGCTAAGGGGACCCGCAGTTTCCTCTCCATCCTCCCACAAAGTCCTGGAATACACTTCAACAGATCTCAGGGATTTATCTACTTTGATGCATGTTAAGACTTCCAGCACCTTCTTCTCTGTAATATATACTCTCCTCAAGACATCACCATTTATTTCCCCAAGTTCTCTAACATCCGTGCCTTTCTCAACAGTAAATACTGATGAGAAATAAGCATTTAGGATCTCATCCATCACTTGTACATCCGCACATAGATGAACTTGTTGATCTTTATGAGGCCTTACTCTGTCCTTTGTGATATGTAGAAGCTCTTTGGATTCTCCTTCGCCTATCTACCGAAGCAAAATTGTGTCCCCTTTTTGCTCTCCTGATTTCTCTCTTAAATGTACTCTGACACCCTCTATACTCTTCAAGGGGTCCACTTAATCCCAACTACCTATGCATGTCATATGTCTCCTTTTTCTTTTCGACCAGGGCCTCAGTATCCCGAGTCATCTAGGGTTCCCTACTTCTACCAGCCTTGCCCTTCACTCTGAAAGGAATATGCATACCCTGAATCCTGGTTAACACACTTTTGAAAGCCTTCCACTTACCAAACGTCCCTTTGCCAGCCAACATACTCCCTCAATCAACTTTTGAAAGTTCCTGTCGAATACCAACAAAATTGGCCTTGCCCCAATTTAGAATTTTAACTTTGGGCCAGACCTACCATTCCCCATAGCTATCTTAAAACTATTAGAATTATGGTCACTGGTCCCAGAATGATCCCTCACTAACACTTCTGTCACCTGCTCTTCATTATTTCCCAAGAGGAGGTAAAGTTTTGCCCCCACTCTAGTTGGACCATTCACACTGAATGAGAAATTCCCTCTGGATACACTCAACAAATTTCACTCCATCCCAGTCCCTAATACTTTGGCTGTCCCAGTCAACGTTGGGAAGTTAAAAATCTCCAACTATTACCACCCTATTTTTCTTGGAGCTATCTATAATCTCCTTATAAATTTGCTCCTCAATTTTCCACCAACTATTTGGGAGCCTATAGTACAATCTTATCAAAGTGATCTCCCCCTTCTTATTTCTCAGTTCTACCGATATAGACTTAGTGGCCAAACATTCGGATATATCCCCTCTCAGTACTGCCCTGATGTTTTCCCTAATCAAAAACACAACTCCTCCTCCTGTTTCCTGTTCTATCTTTCCTATAGCATCTTTACCGTGGAACATTAAGCTGCCAATCCTGTTCCTCTCTCAGCCATGTTTCTAACAACATTAAACAGGGTAGACTCAGAAAGAATGTTCTGATGGTGGGGGAATCCAGTACATGGGGTCATGGTTTGAGGGTAAGGGGTAAATCTTTTAGAACATGAAGTGAGAAGAAATTTCTTTAACCAGATGGTGGTGAATGTGTGGAATTCATTACCACAGAATGTTGTTGAGGCTAAAATGTTGTCTGATTTCAGAAAGAAATTAGATGTAGCTCTTAGGGCTAAAGGGATCAAGCAATATGGGGTGAAGGGGAAATCAGGATATTGAACTTGATGATCAGTCATGGTTAAAATGAATGGCGGAGCAGGCTCGAAGGGCCAAATGGCCTACTCCTTCTGATTTCTATATTTCCATGTTTCGGTAATAGCTATTATATTCCAGTCCCATGTACCCATCCATGCCCTAAGTTCATCTGCCTTCCCCGTTAGGCCTCCCTCTTGCATTGAAACAAATGCAGTTTAATCAAGACTTCTCTTGCTCTCCATCCTGCTTTTGCCTGACCTGTCTAGTACGTGGATTACTGACACTGCCTTTACCACTTACTGTGCTCTTTTTAACTTCTCTGCTATCCTCAGCCTTCAGTTCTGTGTACCTAATGCTTTGGATCCCACCCCCTATCAGACTAGTTTAAACCCTCCCAAGTGGCTTAAGCAAATCTCCCCACCAGAATAATAGTCCCCCCTCCAGTTCAGGTGTAAGCTGTCCCTCTTGAAAAGATCACCCCTGCCCCAGAAGAAATCCCAGTAATCCACAAATCTAAATCCCTGCCCAGTGCACCAGCTATCAAGCCACATATTCTTCCGCTTAATCTTCCTATTCCTACTCTCACCAGCATGTGGCACCAGCAGCAGTCCAGAAATTACTACCTTGGAGGTTCTGCACTTTAGCCTTCTGCCTAACGCTCTATATTCAGACTTAATGGCCTCATTCCTTTTCTTACCTATGTTGTTGGTACCAATGTGAACAATGATCTCTGGCTGCTCACCCTCCCCCTTAAAAAAAATCCTGCAACCGCTCAGAGATGTCCTCGATACTGACAGCACGGAGACAACACACCATCCTGGAGTCTCAATCACAGCCACAGAAACACTTGTCTGTGCCTTTAACTAGCAAGATCCCAATTACTACTGCTCGCTTGTTCATTGCCCAAACCTGTTCTACGGCAGAATCAGGTGTGGGGCCACAGACCTGGCTTCTGCTGGAATCTCCCCCTGACAGACTATCTCCCTCAACAGTATCCAAAATTGTATACGTGTTTGAAAGGAGAATAGCCACAGGAGACTCCTGCAGTACCTGCCTGCCTCTCCTGGTAGTTACCCATCTATTTGACTGAACTTGCGGTGTGGCAGCCTCCCTGTAACTAGTGTTTATCACACTCTCTTCCCTTTGTATGCTCTGCAGTGCATCCTGTTGCCTTTCTAACTGAACAATGCAGTCTGTGAGGAGCTGCAGCTGGATACACTTCTTGCAGGCAAAGCTGTCAGGGAGACTAGATTGCTCCCCGATTTGCCACATCAGGCAGGTGGACCATACCACTGTCCTTTGCAATTGAAAGGATAACAGAATCTCAACTCACCCTTCCTTTACTTGTGGTCCACACAGTGATGCTTTTTTTGGTCAGAGAAGGAGGTAGGGAGGGGAGCATTGAGGTAGTGTTTGGGATTTAATTATCCCTTGACAATAACTCCTCTACAAACCATTATCTGGAAATCTTCCCCGTGAAGCCAGTGTCACCGTTCTGCTTTCCTCTGCTGCACACTTGCCTTCACTTGAATGGATACACTACCAATCTATTCATTTAAATAGAATCATAGAATCCTTCCAGTATAGAAGAAGACATCTGACCCATCGAGTCTGCACCAACAACAACCCTACCCCACAAACCCACATATTTACCCATCCAATCCCCTCTGACATTAAGGGGCAATTTAGCATGGACAATCAGCCTAACCTGCACATCTTTGGACTATGGGAGGAAACTGGAGCATCCAAAGGAAACCCACGCAGACATGGGGAGAATGCGCAAACTCCATATGGACTGTCAGCCAAGTCCAGAATTGAACCCAAGTCCCTAACATTGAGGCAGCAGTGCTGACTGTACCACCCATTTCTGTAATATAAAATATTACTTCTTTTGACACTTCCCCTGAAGGACGTTGCCTCTCCACTGCAAGGACAAAAGCTTAAGAGAATAACAACACTTAGCAACCAAGGAAAAAGTTATTATAAACTAACTATGAATTTGTTACACTTCATGAGTAAACATTAAAGAACTTTGGGACATGAGTTGCCCCTTGCTGCATTGAATTTGAAAGCAGCATCAAGGGCTGATTTCTCTGACCAGCTGGGATTCTCCTGTCTCAATGCAGTGAACAGAGATTTGGCTGAGTGCCGTTTGGTGGTGAACGGAGCAGAGAATTCAGCCAAAGACTCTCTGTTGAACTTAAACTATCAAATATCTGACGCTGGAAGGATTGAGATCTGCCTGTTCCAGACAGTAAGCTTTTAAAATGCAAACCAGACCCCATGTCAGACATATTACCCTGGCAGACATTTTGGGAAATAAGTGGATGAAGCATGCATAGTTCTCTTGTCAAACCAATCCCACTCCCAGGGCTGAGTTTTATATGCCCCTGTTAGATATATTTCCCATAGAGGGGGTAGGTAGCATGGTGTTAAGAACATAGAACATAACAGCGCAGTACAGGCTCTTTGGTCCTCGATGTTGCACCGACCTGTGAAATCAGCCTAAAGCCCATCTAACCTACACTATTCCAATATCATCCATATGTTTATCCAATGACCATTTAAATGCCCTTAATGTTGGTGAATCCACTACTGTTGCAGGCAGGGCATTCCACGCCTTTACTACTCTCTGAGTAAGAACCTACCTTTGACATCTGTCCTATCTCTATCACCCCTCAATTTAAAGCTGTGTCCTTTGTGCTAGCCATCTCCATCCGAGGAAAAAGGCTCACACTGTCCACCCTACCTAATCCTCTGATCGTTTTATGTACCTTCTTTTCTCTAACGAAAATAGTCCCTCAGCCTTTCCTCATAAGATCTTCCCACCATACCAGGCAACATCCTGGTAATTCTCCTCTGCACCCTTTCCAATGCTTCCACATCCTTCCTGTAATGCAGCGACCAGAACTGTACGCAATACTCCAAGTGCGGCTGCACCAGAGTTTTGTACAGCTGCAACATGACCTCATGGCTCCAAAACTCAATCCCTCTACCAATAAAAGCTAACATATATGCGTTGGCGCACATACTACCATTTTCCCACCTACCACCAAACTCACACCCATTGTTTAGGCATTGTTTTTGGTTTTCTTTAGCTGTTCCACTAGGTAATACTGGGGGTTGAGTAACATGGAGAGTGGATGGTATGATCCCTTGAAACCATATCCACATAAAGCCAATGGACTCCTTGCTGAGCAACTCAGCAACAATATTGCAGGACTGATTAATGATGGTTGGGTAGGTCTCTCATCTCTCATTAGGGTGCAGTCCTACCCTCTGGAGCTGCCAACCAATCATCAGATGCAGCAGCGCCAACAGGATGTCAGTGGCAGCTGTTGGTACTGTGGGTAAAGAGAGAAGCTCAAAGCGTAGGATCTTCTCTGGATGACACAGTGGTTAGCACTGCTATCTCACAGTCTCAGGGACCTGGGCTCGATCCCGGCCTTGGGTGACTGTCTGTGTGGAGCTTGCACATTCTGAGTGAGTTTCCTCTGGATGCTCCAGTTTTCTCCTTCCAAAAATGTGCAGGTTAGATGGATTTGCAGTACTAAATTTCCCCACAATGCCCTGAGGTGTGTAGGTTAGGGGAATTAGCAGGGTAAATCAGGTTATGGGGATAGGTTGGGGGTGAAAGTCGGTGCAGACTCAAAGGGCCGAATGGTCTCCTTCTGCAGTATACAGATTCTATGATCTCCCCAGAGCAGATCAGTCTGATATCAAGGAACGGGAGGGTTAGGGAGAAGGATGGTGGGAGTAATTGGTAGTTTTAAGAGAGGGAGTGGGTAAAAAGGAAAGGAGGTTCAGACTAAGGTGGGTGTGACATCCTATGGGGATTGATCTTGGCCAAACAGTGACATCCCCACCCCTTGACCAGGCTTCCCACTTCAGCCTGTGGCCTATGCCAAATGTATCATGACATGACCAACATATTACTTGGATCAGTATCAAGCCTAACTGACCCTTAGGTCACCTTTCCAATATGGCAGATGGCCTGTTGATTTTGCTGCCCTTCTTACCCCTGTATTATGGGGATGAATTCAGGGATGCATGGGGAGGTGGTGGGATGGGTGCTTAAACCATTTTATGACTTAACCACACCCCCACAATCTCCCACAGGAAAGACTCCCACCAGAGTCATGCAAAATCAAGCCTAAAGTGTTTAAAATGTGAGACCGGTCAGAGCTGTGCTGCCTAATATTGTACAAACTTGAATCTTGTGAGCTGCAGCAGGATATCCATATGGCACCCACAGCCTGACAGTGGTGTGATAATGAGGTCCAGCCATCAAAATTGGCCAAGCCTCCAGCCAGCATTAGCAGGTGCCCGTTCAGTTTACTCTGCCAGTCGGTCAACTAAATAAATCTCTCCTCTGGCCACTTGACCTATTAAATTGTAATAAATGCTGCCATGAGTGGCACTGTGGTTAGCACTGCTGCCTCAAAGCGCCAGGGTCCCAGTTTTAAATCCGGCCTCAGATCACTGTCTGTGTGAAGTTTGCACATTCTTCCCGTGTCTGCTTGGGCTCCCTCCCTCAGTCCAAAGTTGTGCAAATTAGGTGGATTGGCTATGCTAAATTGACTATGCTAAATTGTCCCTAGTGTCAGGGGGATCAACAGGGTAAATGTGTAGAGTTACAAGAATAGGACCTGGGTGGGATTGTGGTTGGTACAGACCTGATGGGCCAAATGGCCTTCTCTGTACTGTAGCGATTCTAGTAAACCCAGTATACCGCTAACATTTTATATCCTGAGGGATTAATGCAACCTTGCTACTAAAAAGTTATGAATCTAACACATTGTTCACACATGGGGTGGGATTTTACGGTCTCGCTCAGGTGAGATTGTGAAATCCCACCCAAGGTCAATGGAGATCTCCATTCTGGGAACATCACCCACCCCGATGGTAGAGTTTCAGTTACTGTCTGAAAATAAGTACACACCAGGGTACAGGTTAATTTAAACTGAATACAGTTGGAGTGAATAATTGGGTTGACCAGAGTGAAGGATGCAATACAACATGTTTTCATTCATATAATCTATCTAGCATGAGCATCAGACAATACCTTGGGTCACGTATGCAGTGAATCACCTGTAGATTAAAGCTTTCTGAACAACGATTTGTGTATCCGAGGCACTTCACAAGAACATTATTGAACAAAATTTAACATCAAGCCGCATTAAGAGATTTTAGGGTAGCTATTCAAAAACTTGGTTGAAAGGGTGAGACTTGAAGGGGAAAAGAGGGGCTGAAATGTTGAAACTTTGACAGGGGGAACTGCGGAACTAAGATTCTTGGCTGAAGCTAAGGTCACCAGCGACGGTGAAGCAATTAAAATCAAGAAAGCACAAGAGCCCAAAATCAGAGTACTGCAGATCTCTCGGAGGGTTTGTGGGATTGGAGGAGATCACAGAGATAAGGAGGAGCAGGAGCATCCAAGAATTTGAAAAGAAGGATGATAATTTTTAAATCAATATGTTGTTTAACAGGCAAGTGAACTGAGCAGGAGCTTGGCATGAATAAAGACATGGTCAGCTGAGGTTTCAATCACAAGTTTATAAAGGGTGGAGTAAGAGAAAACAGGCAGGAAGTTGTTGGGCTAGTTAAGTCCAGAGGTAACAAACGTATAATGTGGATTTCAGCAGCTGAACGGCTGAGGCAAGCTCTAGATTGAGCAATGTCACAGAGGTAGAAACAGACGGACATGAAAACCCTAATCTTGGGGTCAAAAATGACACCTGGGGCAGAATTTTCCAGTTACATGCACCCCGAGACCTAAAATTCCCATTTAAGCTCAAGGGATCTTTAAATGGTCCACCGCATTTTCTGTCCCCACCGCCTACGATTTCTGAGGCAGGTGGGAAGGGAGATTTCTGGTCCAGGTTTGCGAACAGTTTGGTTCTGTACCAGTTTCAAGGGAGAGGGATGGAGACTTGGTGAGGGAAGGGAGCTTGTAGCATGCGCTCAGCTAATACCTACCACAATAATGTGCCTTCCAGCTCCAGGCTCTGAGTGTCAATCTATGGGAAGAAGCTTCCTTTGTTCATTTTGTGTCTCCTTCTTTTGAAACAGTTTGAGATTTCGGTGCACAGGTCAATTTTCTCTCAATGGCCAGAAACCCCACTCCACTGGTGTATCAATCCATCTGTAGCTAATACAAGATTAACCAAACATTTGGCAATTCTTTTCTTTTTATAGCAAACATCAGATGCCACACATTTTTACTGAGAACTATCTATCAATTGAGGGATCAAATTATCTTGTTAATAGTTATAATTGAAGGTTAATAGTGTCTAACATAGTTCAGCAATGCTGAGGCCACCATTTGGCAGGGATGGTTGCACTCGAGTCAAGTTGATCTCCAGCAATATTTCACCCCCTTCAAGAAATTCAAAATAGTCCATTTATTTAAGCAAATAACACACTCACCAGAAGTCAGATCAGTAATGTGCTACAATTAATCTTAGTGATGATATTCTCCGCTGCTGGAATACCTGCCAGGTTTGAAGGTCACAACAGCTTTCAGAAGGGAGAAGAAACATTCTCCCTCACTGTGTCTAGTTCTATTCAGCATTAGGATCTCATGACACCTCATCCATGCTGTGGGTCATTCAGAGGGTCATTCAGGACCATCTTTGGTGGACTGCATATTTAGGCACTGTTCAGCAGGTTGGTCAACATCAAAAAAAAGAATAAGGGTCAAAATTCCTGAGGTGGTCCTTCATCAGAACTGGTGTGGTCAGGCTGAAAATGCCCTTATCTAAGATTAATAGTGGCATAGGCTGAAATTTTACCACCACTCTACCCTGAAATAAGAGCAGGTGAGGCTCGCAGAACGGACAAGCGCCATTGGCCTCAGGTGGGATTTTACAAGCCTTGCTCGAGCGAGGTCATAAATACTGGCCATAGTGTCAGATTCATCACTTAAAACATGGACTGTGCTCATGTGGAAGTGTTTGGTACTGTTTATTTGTTTAAAATGGACACTACTGAACTATTAAGGTGGCTGCCATGAGATCAGGTGACCCTTGCTCATTTAACCCAGAAAATTATAAATTGAACAACAAGGGGGTGGGGGGGGTCTTCCCCTGAAATGAACATACCTCAAGTTGAATGTTACCTGTACAATTCATTTCTGCTATTGTTTGAAGCTTACTCAAAGTGCAAAGTCAATTGATTATTCGATTCTGTGTTTCCAAATTTGCAGTTCAGTGCAGGAAAGCTGATGAGACCAGTTATCTACCAGTTAGAGTGTGTGTGTGTGTGTGTGTGTGTGTGTGTGTGTGTGTGTGTGTGTGTGTGTGTGTGTGTGTGTGTGAGAGAGATTATGTAATGTTGTATTAAGTGTGTGAGAATAAATAACTTTCATTCTTTAAACTCATGAAAGCTTGCTGCTGAGCTATTTGATTCATATATACTGCCCAAGGATAAGAAGTAACAAATCTCTTTCCAGGTTACAGGCAATAAGACAGCACATACATTCCTTACTGTCTTGGACAGAATGTAAGAGCTAAATCAGGAGTTCAAATATGCTGAAACCCTCACCCATGCACTTTTTACCAGATTCTACTATTCCAGTGCACTCTTAGCTGGCATCCCTGTAGCTTATCGAAAACTTTCCTGCCCATATACTTTCCAGCATCAAATCCCAATTACTCATCATTCCTATTTTTTTCTGACCTTCCGTTAGTTCCCATTCTTCCAATACCCTCTCAAATGTATTAATCTTTCATTGCCTAGCTTTTCTACATATTTGTAATGTTCTCCAACTCAAACAACCATCAAATAACGCAACACCACATAAATTTTAGCCTCCAGTGTAACCCAATTCTATTAGCACCAATATTTGTGGCTATGCTTTCAACCATCTAAATCCTAAGCTCAGGAATTACCTCTAATTCATTCATCCCCTTCACTTGCTTCTCCAACTTTAACTCCCTTCCCACATCCCACCTCTTTCACTGATCTTTTCTGACTACTAGGATAGATTTGTGTCTGTTAATGGTTATCTAAAGACCGATTATGCAAATAAAAAGCTGAAGAGAAAAGAACGTATTTAACTCTTAATGAGATAGGAGGGATTGTACACCTGAAAGAGAGTCTGTTTATGGTTTGAAGAGTATTAATTGACGGGAGATGGGATTTGCCCTCAACCACCTCAGTCAGACGGAAGTCCTGCCTTAGAGAGCTGCTGGTCTGTCATCACAGCCATGCCAGTGGCAACAGTGGCCACATATTGATGGAGAGACCAAAGGGACCTCTTATGGTGGAGGGTTGTAAAATTCTGCTCCTGGTCTCTCAATCAGGACCCAGATCCCCATTTCCCCACATCCTGGGCCTCACCTTCCCTCCCCACTGTGAGAGCCCCTACAGTTACTTGGGACTTAGAAGCTGGGGACTGCTTATAGCCCTAGTTCTAGCTCCTGCTGTCACTGGTGTTGCTAGGACTATAAAGTTGTCAGTCAAACAGATTTGACAACAGTTCTCGGAGGTAGGATTTCTGTCTGAGTGAGGGGCAGAAGTCCCATCTCCATTCAGTTAATGTCTTGGGAGTGTTAAATGGCTATGACATTGTTTTGATGCATTCCCCACAGACTCTTTGGGTAGTATAGCGTGGGGAAACTTACCATCTGAAAAATCCTGCCCTGGGGCGAGGGAGCACCCATGAGGAAACAGGTATTTGCATCGGCAGGGGCCTGTAAAGCTCTACCCAATATTATTTAAATCTCCAGTCAATTAATGCTCTTTAGCCCATAAACAGACTCCCCTGTGGATGTACAATGCACCTCACTATAAACCTGAAGGATGACCTACAGCCAACTATGGAAGAGCAGAAGAACAGGGCGGCATGGTGGCACAGTGGTTAACACTGCTGCCTCACAATGCCAAGGACCCAGGTTTGAATCTGACTTGGGTCACTGTCTGTGAGAAGTCTGCACATTCTCCATGTGTCTGAGCGGGTTTCCTCTGAATGCTCGGGTTTCCTCCCACAGTTCAAAAGATGTGCTGGCTATGTACATTGGTCATGCTCTATTCTTCCTCAGTGTTGGAGTGTGGCGCCTTGGGAATTTTCACAGTAACTTTATTGTAGTGTTAATATAAGCCTACTTGTGACACTAATAAACAAACATTTAAAAAACGCATTCGCTTCTTATAGCAGATTTAGCTACTGCAATTCAAGATGCAAATTAATTTTGAGTTGCCTTTCTCTGTTCTTCAAATGAGATGTGTAGTAGAAAATTATAAAGCCAATTTTTTTATTATCTTTGCTGTTTAGTGAGCAGAGACTTTGTAGTTCCTCAGCAAATTCCTGTCATTCAGACTTCAATATACTTATAATTTGGGCCCAAGTGATTTAACATAAGAACATAAGAAATAGGAGCAGGAGTAGGCCAACTAGCCCTTCGAGCCTGCCCCGCCATTCAATAAGATCATGGCTGATCTGTCGTGGCTCAGTTCCACATTCCCGCCCTGTCCCCATAACCCTTAATCCCCTCTCTTATCAAAAAACCATCAACCCGCATCTTAAAAATATTTAGCGAGGCAGCCTCCACCACTTCAACGGGCAGAGAATTCCAGAGATTCACCACCCTTTGAGTGAAGAAGTTCCTCCTCAACTCCGTTCTAAACCGCCCCCCCCCTTTATCTTGAGGCTGTGACCCCTAGTCCTACTGTCCTTTCTGAGCGGGAAGAGCCTCTCCACCTCTATCCTATCCATCCCATTCATCATCTTATACGTCTCAATGAGATCTCCCCTCATTCTTCTAAACTCTAACGAGTACAAGCCTAATTTACTCAGCCTCTCCTCATAGCTCAATTTCATTGCAGTGTTAATGTAAGTCCACTTGTAACTAATGAATAAACTTTAAACTTTAATTTCCCAGAAGAAAGTCACCTTTGTTATTAATGGCTGCTATGGTTGGGGCTTTCTACTGGTGTCCAAATGGCCAGCAACTAGGCAGCCTTCATCAAGTTGGTGGTTGGATGTCCCTGTGAAGAGGAAGAACTTTTTTTTTGGGGGGTGGGGGGGAGGTGGGCAGGGATTTAAATTCTGGAAATCAGAAAGGGGCCATGAGAGCTGGTATCACAGGCCACTGCACGATTTGTCTTCCTTGGCTGTTAATGACAGGAAAATCAGTCCTTACTAATTTTTCTTGGACCTATTTACAATTCTGGAACTGTTATGTGTTTATCAGGTCTTTTTTTTTAGTTATTCTGAGAGCTGCACCTGGTCCGCTGTGTTAATATTCAGATAACTGGCCCAGCAATCTATGCACCATTGATCTTGGCACTTTGAGATTTCACTTGGCAGGAAAGTATGTTGCAGATGGCTGGTAACCTTCCAGTGGTCTGGGAAAGGTTTCCTGATTAGACTACTGACTGATAATCACCCCTTCCTGCCCAGTATGCATTGAAGCTACACTCCATGTGTAAGGGATTGCATGTCCGAGGTATTGCTGGAGCATGGAATGCAACCCACTCTCCTGAAATAAGTGACCGCACACCAACCTCACTCACTCCACCTAAATGTAAGACTTTAAAGATGACAAAGAGAAAAATTGGCTGCTTGTTCTTTGGCCATCAGGTCATAATCACAGCCAAATGGACACTACAACTATCAGGTTCCTCTGACATTCTGAGGGCAGAAATTAATAGCGACTGCCCCCAGAACTGTAACTTTCCTTGGTGTTTTAAAGAATAAATGGAACTTCTATTTTCACATATCTGGCCATGATTTTTGACCAAAGGTTGGGACCAACACAGCAGCTGTTTTGGGATACTGTTCCTGAAGTTACAGTAAGCATTTGCCAGAAGGCTTGCAGACTTTCGGTCCCCTAAGTTTATTTAAAGATTTTTGTTTCTCCATGCATCTATAAGCCGGACAACGTAAGCCTGAAAAAGTAAAGCAAAAGGGTAAGTTAAGCCAAGAATACAAAAATGGATTGTGAATGTGGTTACAACAATATAAAAAGGAAGGGAATAGCTAAAGTAAAGGTTGGCCCCACAGAAATGGAGACATGATGAATTATGATGAGGAATAAGGAAGTGCTGGAGACACTGAACAAATATTTTGGGTGGGATTATCCAGCCACGCTTGCTCAAAAATCAGAAAATCTACCCCTCATCCCCAAAATCAACGGACCCTTGTGTAGCCGCCTCCTGCATGCTATGATTTCTATGATGGGGAAATTCCCCCGTTTGTGTCTGCCTATACGATAGAGAATACAATTTACATGCCAGAAATAGAGGGTAACCTAGGGGTTAACAAGAGTAAGGTTTTAATATGAGCAATGAAAACTAGAAAATCTCAAGGGATTAAAATATGACAAGACTCCAGGACCTGATGGTCTATATTTTAGGGTTTAAAAGAGATAGCTGCAGAGATAATGGATGCACTATTTAAAATTTTGAAAATTCATTCGATCCTGGAATGGTCCGAGCAAATTGGAACTTGGCAAATGCAACACCACCCTCCAAAAAAGAGGGAGAGAGAAAACAGGCCAATTAGTCTGATACCAGTTGTTGGAAGAGTGTTGGGATCTATTATTAAGGAAGTCTTAATAATAGTCTGGAAAAGTATTGCATAATTTGAAGAAATCAACATGGTTTTACTAATGGGGTATCAAATTAGACAAATGCATTAATATTTTTAAGGATGTAACTTGTAGGTAAAAAGAGGCCAGTAGAAGTAGTAGATTTGGATTTTTAAAATGCATTGATAATGTCCCACTCAAAAGGTTTGACAAACTAAGGACTCATGGAGTTGGGGGCAATATGTTAGCATGGGGATGGGCAATGAAAATGGACAAGCAGCAGAACCGCGGGATAAATGGAACATTTCCAGTTTTGCAGGCTGTGACTTATGGAGTGTCACAAGAATCAGTGCTGGGGTCTCAGCTATTTACGATCTATATTATTGTTACATATTGCTGTAAGTGTATGGGGCTTGTGAGACCACATCTGGAATACTGTGAACAGTGTTGGTCTCCAGATTTAAGGGAAGTACTTTCACTGAGGCAGAACATTTAAGGATCGTAATATTGGACTCTGGGGGTTGCTTTATGATGAGATGCTGAGTAAGTTGTGTTTATGTTCTCTCGAATTTAGAAGAATGAGAATGAGAGAGCTCATTGAAGGAATCAAGATGATGAAAAGGCTTGACAGCACAAGTACTGAAATATTGCTTCCCCTAGCTGGGGAACCTAGAATTAGGGAGCACAGTTTGAGGTTAAGGGGCTGATCATTTAGGACTGGGATGAGGAAGAATTTCTTCACTCAAAGAATTGTGATTGTTGGGAATTTGCCACCCTCTATTCCCTATACGAAATGGTTCAGCTCTTATTCTGAGAGGCAAAAAGTATTTTTTTGTATAAGGCAAAGCTAAAATGAACCTGGTCATTCATGATAAGTGGCGTTGTGGGTACACTGTGACACAAGAACATAAGAAATAGGAACAAGAGTAGGCCATCTAGCCCCTCAAGCCTGCCCCGCCATTCAATAAGATCATGGCTGATCTGAAGTGGCTCAGTTCCACTTTCCCGCTTTCTCCCCATAACCCTTAATCCCCTTGCCTACCAAAAAAACCTATCCACCCGTGTCTTAAATATATTTAGCGAAATATATAAGGCTGAGATATGAATATATCTGAAATACATAAGACTGAGATAGATAGATTTGTGGTCTCTCTGTGAGTTGAGGGATCAAGGGATATGGGGCTGTAGTGGGGCCTGGGGAGGGGGGGTGTCGAGGAGGGAAATGGGAAGAGTGAAGTTGAAGGCCCAGTCCAAGGTTATCAAGATCTTGTTGAATAGTGCAATGGGCCATTGTCTTCTGCTCCTGTTCCTATGTACAATGTGCTACCCCAGTTGAAAGGATATTAGGGCGGCAAAGTGGCACAGTGGTTATCAGTGTTGCCTCACAGCTTCAGGAACCTGGGATCAATTCCTGGCTTTGGTCACTGTTTGTGCGGACTTCGCACATCCTCCCTGTGTCTGCATGTGATTCCTCCGGGTGCTCCCGTTTCCTCCCACTGCCCAAAAATGTGCGGGTTATGTTGATTGGCCATGCTCAATTGTCCCTTAGTGCCCCAGGACGTGAAGGTTGAAGGGATTAGGGAGGTAAATATATGAAGTTGTGGGATATGGCCTGGGTGGGATTATTGCCAGTGCAGGCTCAATGGGCCAAATGGCCTCCTTTTGCACTGTAGGGATTTCAATATTCTAATATAATCGCTGGAAGGCTGTAGATTCAGCTAGTGATCCACAAGGAGCGCTAAAAGTTGAACTGTCAAAGCACAAATTGGCATTCGCAAGTAGCCCTGATGAGCTGACACCAGTGCAAGCTGATGCTCTGAGCTGGAGATTTGATGAATACTTTGAGGCCAATTTTCCTCTGCTTTGCATCTGAAAGCTCTCCTTTTTCCTGACGCAAAGTAGATGAAACAGTGATGGGGACCCATGACAGTGGGTCACAGTCTGTTACACTGGCAGGATTGCCAGGTGTGGAGGGGTGTGTAGGGACTGGCTGAGCTCTTTAATCTGGATTTGGCTGAAGTACACAATCAGTGAGGAAATAAACTGGCACTTCCCCCAATTTCCTTCAATGGAAGAAAAACCTGATTGATTTTTTAAAAAATTGTACCCATGCCATTCCTGCCTCCACAAAAATAAAAATGTGTAAATTTCCTGGACTATATTTTGAATTGACTTTGAGTGGTCCCTCGACTGGATGAAACTGCTCCGGGGCTGATACAGATCACTGGAACTTTTTAACCTGATAATTGCAACAGTGTCCTACATCAGGTGGAGAACTTCAAGTTGCTTATTTTAGCAGCCCCCTGCCTGCTTCAGTCCGACTAGAAACTGCTTCAAATGGGATTTAGGCATTGTGCAATGGACCAGGCGAGGCACCCCGCAGATTGCCAGCCACAAGCTGCCCATTTTTCAGCTGCAGTAAAACAGTACAACAGACAAGACACGCCCTTATGGTACCTGACACTGTCAAATACAGAGGGGTAAGTTTGAACTTTGTACAATAGGATAAATTGAGTGGCAGATTCAGTAGCCGGAGTTTACAGAAATAATTGAACCCCTACAATGCAGAAGCAAGCCATTCTCTGCACCGACTCTCTGACGGAGAATCCACACCCAGACCCCATTCACATAACCCCGCATAGTTACCGCGCTAATCTCCCTCAACCATACGCACACATCCGGAAGAAACCCACGCAGACATCGGGAGAAGGTGCAAATTCCACACAAGACTGGAATTGAACCCAGGTCCCTGACTCTGTGAGGTAGCAGTGCTGACCACCTATCCCGATTTTTATTCCTTTTGAAAGCACAGGAAAACATGAGAGAAATAAACAACCTACTGACAATGTTTTATAATCACACAAAGATAAAATACTCAGAGTTTGAAGGTCTCAAGATTGTTGGCTATGTTGAACGAACTAGGATTGTTTTCACTGGAAAGGCAGAGGCTGGGGGGAGACTTGATTGAGGTCTAAAAATTATGAGAGGCACAGATAGGGTGAATAATCAGTAGCTTTTTCGCAGGGTGTAAGTGTCAATTACAAGGGAGCACAAGTTCAAGGTGAGAGGGGGAAAGTTTAAGGGAAATGTGTGGGAGAATGGTGGGTACCTGGAGTGCGCTGTCAGAGGAGGTGGTGGAAGCAAGCACAATAGCTGCATTTATGAGACATCTGGATGGGTACATGAATAGGGAGGGAATAGAGCGATACAGACCGAGGAAGGGCTGAAGGATTTTTTTAATGCTTTAGTTAGGGTACCAAGATCGGCACAGGCTTGGTGGGCCGAAGGGCCTGTTCCTGTGCCATACTTTTTTTGTTTTGTCTCTTTTAAAAATAAAGTTTAAGTGAAATTAAACTGAATGACTTTGCTGCAAAAAAAAACATGCAGATTTCCAATGATGTTTCTGCTGAGGATTTTTGGGATTGCAGCACTTAAATAATGGGCAATAACCTATCACTCATGCATCATATCCAGTGTATTAACAAAGCTATCTGGACAGCATGTTCCAGCCTCATTAACATTTCATGCGTAACAAATTAATCTACACATTTGTAGAATAGTTTTCAATGTCTTTTATAAATCATATAGCAACTCTGCCTTCTGCCTCTGTGTTAAATCAATAGAAAGTCAAAAGCAATCCGCTTGGTTCTCCTCAATCAGGTGGTGGCAATCCTTTCAGCATCGTAGCAACCAAGCCCAAGTTGAACAAATGATATCCTCCAGCAGAGGAACAAATATGTCCACAATAAAGACCGCCGTTATTCCGGCTGACCAGAAACCACAGTGAAATCTGACTGAGTTATATCCAGCGTATTCTTTGAGTACAAGTCTATCAATGTACAATATTGCATGACAGTGCATGGGGAATTATATTGCCAACATGAATATCTAAGTAATGTAAGAATGATGGCAAAACAGGGTCCCGAATGGTGCAAGTGAAATCTTGTGTCAAAACGAGAAAGTGCAAGAAATGTTTTGACTTTTTTTTTAATTCTAGAATCTCTATAGTGTAGAAGGAGGCCATTTGGCCCACGGATTTGCACCGACCACAATTCCACCCAGGCCCGATTCCAATCGCCCCTCATATTTACCCTGCTAATCTCTGTGACACAAGGGGCAATTTAGCATGGCCAATCAACCTAACCCACACATCTTTGAACTGTGGGAGGTCCCACAGCACCCAGAAAAAACCCACGTAGACACAGGGAGAATGTGTAAATTCCACACAGACAGTAACACAAGCCGGGAATCGAACCTGGGTCCTTAGTGCTGTGAAGCAGCAGTGCTAACCACTGCATCACTGTGCTGCCCCATTCTAAGTGGCAAAAAACTTTTTTGTATAAGGTGAGACTGAAATGAACCCAGTCATCCATGACAAGTGTGTGATATTGACTCTTCACAAAGTCACACAATGCTATTGACATGTGGGGTAGACCTTTTGACGTTTTGATTCATCTATCCAGAGAGCTCATGTTGCAGCATCCTATTTTTCTCCCAAAGGTTTTATGTCTAATATGCTAGGCAAGATTTTCCCTGAAGCCTGGAAAAGGCTGATAGTGCACAGGAACAACTGTGGCTTCCTCTGATGTACAGTGCTGGGCCGGTAAAAAAAATCAAGGGCAGGTCCCACGATGAATCGCCTGTATTACAAGGGCAGAGGCTGCAATAGTCTTACATCCCTCCGTGAGGTATCGCTCAGTCATCCAGGCTGGAAAATCCAGATTACTCCAGTCATTTTCTCGACTGAGATGCCTGACATCATCGCTGCCTATGTGGAGTTTGTATACTCTCCCTGTGTCTGCATGGGTTTCCTCCCGGTGCTCCAGTTTCCTCCCAAAGTCCAAAGATATGCAGACGAGGTGCACTGGCTATGCTAAATTGTTCACTAGTGTCCAAAGATGTGTAGGAGGATTGGCCGTGGTAAGTGTGTGGAGTTATGGAGATAGGGGCCGAATGAAGTAGCAGTGCTAACCACTGTACCATCATGCTCATGACTAAAGTGTAATTCAGAATTGCATCTTAGTCTGATTTTGTGGCTGCTGTTTGTATCTATTCTTGATATGGATGAAGGAATGACATTCTGAAAGCTTGTGCTACCAAATAAACCTGTTGGATTTTAACCTGTTGTTGTGAGACTTCTTACTGTATTTATTTTTAACAGGGGATCTGCTGTTATGATATGTCATGCTCATCTGTAACCATCTACTGTGGCTCATCTGCAACTTTTCAGTGATGTCCCTCATCCAATTTTACCTAGGTTAATCTCCCTTTCCACAGCCTCCAGTTTTCCCCTCGAGAAAAGATCGCTATTCCTTTTAAGCTCTGATCAAATGGCCAAAATACCAATATTTTCTTTTCTGAATGTCACTTCATGGGGTTTATTTTGCTCTTGCAATTTCAAACACCTCTTGATTTATCTTGTGATTTATATATAGTAAGCATCCGCATTCCAAACACCTCTATTATTTTCATAGATCTTCACTTGTCCAAGAAGTAAATCTAGACAATGAGTAAAGATCTGCATTGATTTCATTTGACAGTGGTTTGCATGGGATAATAAAGATTGCCAGCCTAGTAGTAATTGCAAAGGCCTGACTGTCAGTGGGAAGGGCTACCAAGTACAGTCTGCTTTTTACCTACACTACTGTCCCATTCCCATGCTGCAGAAAGCATAGAAATACTCTTGTCAGTTTGAATAGATACTGTAACATTTTATTATTACCGGCAGTGATTTGTATTCTATTGTTTTGGCTGTGTAGATCAAAATCCTATCTGCTGTATTGATTACTCTTCAGCATTGGTTGGACGTGTTTTATACATCTTGGCAGGAAGAATAAGCAAAGGCAGTATTATCCAGCTGCTACAGTGTTAAAGGAGCTACAAGAACAGAGGGACCTCTGGGGGGCGGGGAGTGGGGAGGCCGTGGTATCTCCACCTGTAATGATTTTAATCAGGACATTAAAGTCGGCCTATTGGAATACGAACTTCCTGATTAAGGGGCCAATTTATGGGCCAATCAGGGAGACTTTTCTTTGTATATAACCGGGAGCGCCAGTTCCTCAGCACTTCCAAAGATAGACTGCTAACTGATAGCACTCTGTAAATCGCACGCTCTTTTTAATGTTTATTTATTAGTCACAGGTAGACTTACATTAACACTACAATGAAGTTACAGTGAAAATCCCCTAGTCGCCACATTCCGGCGCCTGTCCGGGTATCCTGAGGGAGAATTTAGCATAGCCAATGCACCGAACCAGCACATTGTTTGGACTGAAGAAATGGGCTTCAACTGAAATATTGCATTCAAACTGGGGCATGCGTCTCAGAAATGAATGGGTGTGGAAAAGATTCACAGCAACCAGAAAGGAGGAGCTTCAGCTAACTGGAGAAGCTGTGGCTACTCACCCCAAATTCAAAGCGAAGATTTGGGCTGGAATTCTCTGGCCATTGACGCAAGATTCTCTGCTCCCGCTGCAATGAACATGGATTTGGCTGAGCGCCAAATACTCCGTCCTCGCTTGCAGCAGTGGCAAGGCATGAATGGCCAGAGAATTCCAGCCCTGATGTTTAAAATCAAGAAGTCATGATGTGGAGATACCGGCATTGGACTGCGGTAAACGCAGTAAGAAGTCTCACAACACCAGGTTAAAGTCCAACAGGTTTATTTGGTAGCAAACACCACTGGCATTTGCTACTAAATCAAACAATCTTACTAAAATCAAAAATGGCAGAGTTAAAAAAATGTTCCCAAAGCCGGAAGGATTGTTTTTCCCCCAGGGCACTAATTTAAGACAATCGACCAAAAAACCAGAATTGATAAGAGGAAAATACTGTTTACCCGGCATGTTGTTTTGATGTACGACACAGCACATGAAAGGGTGTTGGAAGTGGATTCAAAAGTACCCTTTAAAAGGGAGGGAAAACACAAAGGGGAAAGACATTAGCAGTTGAAAGAGTGTGGGACTAATTTAATTACTCTCTCAAAGACTTGGCACAGGCTTATCGAGCTGAAAAGCCCCAATCTGTGCTGCATCATTCCATGATTCTACACTGAGTCTACCCTGCCCTTAAATCTTGTTCAACTGCATCTTCAGCCATTCCAACAACTTTCTGCCGCACTCCATCCAAGAAATCATGAAACAAGTCCGACACATGTCGGAACAAGATCCTGCCTTGAAGAATCGTGAATGCTATAGTTAGGGACTAAGGCTGGTCTCCAATACGTCATTGTCACGCAAGCTGGTCAGATGAATATTTATACCGCAGGAACAGAGCTGACTTGAAAAATCTGTGAATATTTTCAAATCACTCTGGGAAACCTACCCAAGTAATAGAAGGGTTAATAGGACTGCAATTGTGATGATTGACTCCTTGCTTAGCCAACTGTGAAGCTCAGGGTGAGAACAGTAAATATTGATTACTCAGACGCTTTGGGAATTGTCTGACATTTTCTTGCAAGATTTTACCTCCAAAGTTCTTCAGAAAAGTCATTAATTTTATGATAGTTTTCAGAAAGCTGCTGCACATGCAAAGCAAGAAATAATCTTGCTGCACCAATGTTGCGATAAAAATGATTTGATTTCCTGTAGGCATCTGTGGCTCGTTTCACACACAGGCTTGGGGTTCCCCACTCACTGGCTGGGCAGAACACAGAAAGGCAAATGAGAGGGGAGGGTTTCAAATCCATAACATAGTTAGCCAGGTGTTCTTTTCATTCAAGTTGCTCTCAAGAAAATTGGACTATCCCATGTACAATCTGCACCTTTGAAATGCTGAATGCACAAACAGCGAAGACAAAAATTTACCCAGTATTTGTGTAAAAGACTTGGTTAAAATTAATGAAGAGCCAAATTTATAATTCCAGCCATCGGAATTTAGTGATTCTGTGTTTTGATCTCACCTCTGACAGGCAGTTAAACCTGGGACATGATATCCCCAATGGATTTACCGTTCTGGATATGTCACGAGACAGAATGCTTCATCATAGCCTCATATTTTCATCGCAGCTTCATCACTGTCACGGCGGCACAGCGGTTAGCATTGCTGCCTCACAACACCAGAAACCCGGTTCGATTCCAGCATTGGGTGGCTGTCTGTCTGCCTGCGTGGAGTTTGCATCGTCTTCCCGTGTCTGTGTGGGTTTCATCCAGGTGCTCTGGTTTCCCCCAAAAATGTGCAGGTTAGATGAATGAATGGGCCATGCTGGTGTCCCAAGATGTGTAGGGTTAGGAGGATTAGTGGGGTAAATATTTAGGGTTACGGGGATGGAGCCTAGGTGGGATGCTCTGTCAGAGAGCTGGTATGGTCTAAATGGCCTCCTTCTGCATTGTAGCAATTCTATGACTTGGTCCTCAGCAGCAATCTATAGATTTTCACAATACATTATTGAGGTTTATATATGGTTCCTGCTGAGAGAAATCACCTACAGATCAAGCAATAATCATAGATCATAGAACCTACAGTGCAGAAATAGGCCCTTCGGCCCATCGAGTCTGCACCAAACATAATCCCACCCAGGCCCTACCCCCACATATCATACCCACTAATCCCCTCTAACCTACACATCCCTGGACACTAAGGGGCAATTTCTTAGCATGGCAAATCAATCTAACCCACACATCTTTGGAATATAGCAGGAAACCAGAGTACCCAGAGGAAACCCACGCAGACACGAGGAGAATGCGCAAACTCCACACAGATAGCAACCCAAGCTGGGAATCAAACCCAGGACCCTGGAGTTGTGAAGCTAACCATTGTGCTAATCTACTTTTCCAACTCCTGAACTTCCACAGCCTTCCCCACGTTCATCTCACTCCCTCCTCATACACCAACCCTTTCCCCTGCATGTTCTACCCTCCCTTACGTGGAATTATGGGGATAGGGCCTGGGTAAGATGCTCTGCTGGAGGGTTAGTGCAGATTCAAAGGGCCAAATGGCCTCCTTCTGCACTGTAGGGATTCTATGATAGCACAGCATTCTTTTTCAGTGAAAAGCATTAGCTAATGCTTCTTGCCTTACAAAACATGTTTCCTATCATTTTGCATTCAGTAACATTTACAGCAGCCAGAGAGTGTTGTTTGGTCTATTCACCCAGCCACAAAATGCAGACAAAACAGCAATCTGGATGTGAATATTAATTACAACCAAAGAAAGGCTAAGAAGGCACTTTGTTGAATTTGACTATTAACCCTTATAGAAAAAGAAAGCACAGCTCTCACCATTCTAATCTTTAGGAAGCAGTCTGCATAAGGAGGATAAAGAAGAAATCTGCTTGAAGTACAATGAGGCAAAACTCTGTGTGGTATAATATGCAATGGAGTAGGACACAGTTAGATTCCCAACCACTCCTCCAAGTTGCCAATTCTTCCTGAGCTGAGATACCGTGCATTAGTTTAATTTAATGTCTTGTGGAAAATCAGGCAAATATCTCCCTTCTGGGTGCTCATGGAAGATAGATTTAAAAAGTTTTAAAGTTTATTTATCAGTCATGAGTAGGCTTACATTAACACTGCAATGAAGTTACTGTGAAAATTCCCGAGTTGCCGCACTCCTGCGCCTGTTCGGGTACACTGAAGGAGGATTTAGCACGGCCAATGCACCAGCACATCTTTCAGACCGTGAGAGGAAACCGGAGTACCAGAGTACTTGGAAGAAACCCACACAGATGCATTGAGAACGTGACCCAAGCCGGAAATCAAACCTGGGTCTCTGGTGTTGTGAGACGGCCATGCTAACTATTGTGCCACCAAGGGACAAGGTGTAAGAGGTGATTCCAATCGCACTTGAAGATACGGAGAAATGGTGTGTGAGTGATTAAGAAGGGCTTTCCTGCACAGAGGAATAAACCATTCTTAAACCACCTTAGGTTTCCTGGTAGCTCCTTATGCAAACCTGGGAGCAATGGTTTTTCCCTATTACAGAAAGAAGTTTCAACCAGTTTATTTGATAGACTGTTTGGACTTTAACCTGGTGTTGTGAGACTACTTACTGTGTTTAACCCAGTCCAAAGCCAGCACCTCCGGAGCAAACCCATGCAGTCACAGGGAAAATGTGCAAACTCCACACAGACAGTTACCCAAGCCAGGAATTGAACCCGAGTCCTTGGAGCAGTAAGGCAGCAGTGTTAACCATTATGCCAGCATGCCACCCTACCAGTAGGACCAGAAGATCCCACTGGTGGCCAAAGACAAGCTGCCTGTGCTGCGGAAATCATGAACCTGCTCACTGCGTCACTGGTGAAGGGAGAGAGTTTTAAAGTGGTGGGTGGGGTGACAATCAAGTGAGCTGCTTTGCCCTGGATGGTGTCAAACTTCTTGAGAAGCACAAAGGAAATGGACAAAAGCAAGTTTTTTTATTATTATTGTTAACAAAATCCCAATGAAATTGCAGAAGATTATTAAATCAGCTGCCCACTGTCAGAAACGCGATTTCATTATGAAAACCTGCCAGTCAATCAAAATGTAACTTTATTTTTGATCCCTTCATATTCTGAAGCGCCAAGTATTTCACTTCACTGCTGTGGGTTTTACAAAGTCCAAGATTCAAGCTGTGGAGTGGACATATTGCAATCAACAGTATCAATATTTATGCTATCAGTGAGGCTCTGTGAGTATTTCATAGAGTAATAGAAACATAGAAGTTAGGAGCAGGAGGAGGCCATTTGGCCCTTCGAATCTGCTGTTATTCAGTATGATCATGGCTGACCATCCAATTCAATAGCCTAATCCTGCTTTCTCCCCATAACCTTAGATCCCATTCACCCCAAGTGCCTCTTGAATACATTCAATGTTTTGGCACCAACTACTTCCTGTAGTAATGAATTCCACAGGCTCGCTACTCTTTGGTTGAAGAAATGTCTCCTCACCTCTGTCCTAAATGTGTACCCTGAATCCTCAGACTGTGACCCCAGGTTCTGGACTTACCCACCATCAGGAATATTCTCCCTGTATGTACCCTGTCTAGTCCAGTTAGAATTTTATAAGTCTCTACAATATCCCCCCTCATTCATCTGAACTTCAGAGAAGACAATGCTAACTTAGTCAATCTCTCCTCATACATCAGTCCCACCATCCCCGGAAGCAGCCTGGTAAACCTTTGCTGCATTCCTTTGAGAGCAAGAACATTCTTCCTCAGAAAAGGAGACCAAAATATTCCAGGTGTGGCCTCACCAAGGCCCTGTATAATTGGAACAACACATCCCTGCTCCTGTACTCAAAACCTCTGGCAACGAAAGCCAAGTGCCATTTGTCTTCTTTACCACCTGTTGTACCTGCATGCTTACCTTCAGTGACCGGTGCTCAAGAACACCTAGGTCCCGCTGTACACTCCCCTTTCCCAATTTACAGCCATTCAGGTAGTAATCTGCCTTCTTGTTTTTGCTTCCAAAGTGAATAACCTCACATTTATCCAAATTATTATGCATCTGCCATTAATTTGCCCACTCACCCAACCTGTCCAGATCATTCTGAAGGATCTCCGCATCCTCGTCACAGTTCACCCTCCCAGCCAACTTGCTTTCATCTGCAAACTTTGAGATGTTACATCTTGTTCCCTCATCCAAATCATTAATATACATTGTGAATAGCTGGAGTCCCAGAACCGATCCCTGTGGCACCCCACTAGTTACTGATTACCAAGGTGAAAAGCACCCATTAATTCCTATTCTTTGTTTCTTCTCTGCCAACCAGTAAGTCAATGTACTTGCCCCAATCCCATGCGCTTTAAACTTGCATGGTAGTTTCTTATGCGGGACTTTGTCAAATGCTTTCTGAAAGTCCACATGTACCACGTCAACTGGCAAGAGGAAATGTAGCCTGCTGATCTGCAAAGACGGTCTGAAACTTGTGAGTCTGTTATAGACATACCCTTTTGCAGGGTGGAATCTTGTGCGCTCCCCTATTGTATGTTTGATGTGGGGAGTATTTAATTGAGTATCAAGATGGTGGGTAGGGACCCTGCCATTTTCCCACCTTCAGCCAGATTAGGTCCATGACTGGAAGGCTCAGCTGGTAATAAAACCCGATGAGTCTTATCCCACAACCGTTGGTACTAATCCATCCAATGGTACGCAGGGGTTGGAGGCTCGCCACAGTGGGGAACGCGACAAGCGAACCTGAGCGAGGTTGTTTGCAGACTCTGGGCCAGGAGTTGGGTGCTGTGGTGGGGGTGGGGTCCCTCATGACAATCAGCGCTTCATCAAGGGCATCGGAATGGGTGAACCACTGAGAATCAATCCCCTGCCCTTGCTGCTGACACCCCTCTCTTGTGATCCTCACCCTTTGAAGCCCCTCAGTCAGTGCTCACCTTTGTCTTCAGATCCATCCAAGTATCTATAGGATTATAGGCAGTTTTTTCATGCCTCTTGACTATATTGGGCCTATCTTCTATGTTAAAGACATGTTTCAGTGTTTTTCTTGCTCTTAGTTAACACTCTGTGTTTTTTTTCAACTTGTTATTTTCTACTTCCCTCCCTCATTCATCATAATTTGCAAATCCTCTGGTCTCAACACTTTTTCCGTCATCCCAAAATTTAAACGATCCAGCAAAAAAAATCTAATAGACAGTGTCATGGCAATTCCACATTAGCCTCAGTACGGATCCCTAAAAATAAAACTAATCATGCAACACGCATGAATAATTCATAAGTACCTTAAAGCCTGGCTTCAACAATTGTTCCATCTCCATGAATAACATGATAAACCTTCCCATGGGGATTTAATATCCTGGATAACATCTCTGCCCTTTTGATAACATGATCCCAATTCTGGTCGGGGTGTTCCCATTTTCAGAGGTCTAACAGGCCTCCACAAATAAAAATCATGCCTTCAACAGTTCATGCCTCATACAAAAGGTTACAATTCTCAGAGCCACCATGTGACCAGAATCTCAACACATGGACTTCCTTATACATTTAACAAAAGCCTTGATATGAATGCCCATAGGAGTCCTTTTTCCAATAAATAAACTAAGTTTTATGGGGGAATGGGATTTAAAGATCTGATCCTGTCAAGAAATGTAACATTTGGATTGGATGGGGATAGGATGAGGTGGGCAATGGGGAGGGGTTGGGTGAGGCAGGGTAAGAACAATGAACAAAGAACATTACAGCACAGAATCAGGCCTTTCGGGCCACCATGCCTGTGCCGATCACATTGTCCTATCTAGACCAACCACTTCTTTCTCTCTATTTCCCCGCCTGTTCATGTGTCTATCCAGATAAGCCTTAAATGTCGCAAACGTGTCTGCCTCAACCACCTCACTTGGCAGAGCATTCCGGCCTCCACGACACTCTGTGTAAAAAAAACTTCTCCTGCGCATCTCTACTGAACCTTTCCCTCCTTATCTTGATCATTTATTCCCCTCATAATTTTATAAACTTCTTTCCGTCGCCCCTCAGCCTATACAATCCCAGTCTATTCAATCCTCACAGCACCAGGGACCAGGTTCGATTTCAACCTTGGGTTACTGTCTGTGTGGAGTCTGATGATCTCTCCATGCCTGTGTGGGCTTCCTCTGGGTGCTCTGGTTTCCTCCCACACTCCAAAGATGTGTGGGTTAGATTAATTGGCCATGCTAAATTGCCCCTTAATGTTGGGGGGAATTAGCAGGGTAAATATATGGGGTTACAGGCCTGGGTGGATTGTTGTCATTGCAGGCTGGATGAGCCGAATGGTCTCTTTCTGCACTGTAGGGATTCCATGATTCTATTTACATTGAAGTCAATAAAAATAATATGAAGCAGAATGTAAAACCAATATTGCTCCCAGTACAATCAATTTCCTGAGGACAGGGTTAGGTTAAATTTACCCCTTTAAAATTTACCCCAGTAATGTGACAACACAAATGAGGATGCAAAAGAAAAAATGATGATGTTCCAATTACAGGATGCTAAAGGAAAGGGATGCTTATATGGAGGAATAAGGAACAAGACCCTGATGGCACCAGTTGAGGGAGAAAATTACAGAGCTAGAGAGCGGGGCAAAGATTAAGACTAAAAAAAAATCTGTTGAAGAAGATGTGGAAAAAAACAAAATGAAATAAATTCTGTTGTGGAATGAGGTGGAAACTTCTAATTCTGGGGTTGAAAAATCCACTTTTCTCAGAATAAGTGCGGAGAAAATAATGAAGCAAAATTTGCCAGAGTATTTCAAAGTAACTTCAAAACTGGGCTTACGTCAGTCAAATGTTAAAACTTATTGCCATCCAAAACTAGAGGGCATAGGTTTAAGGTGAGAGGGGAGAGATACAAAAGGGTCCAGAGGGACTTTTTTTTTTAACTCAGATGGTGGCCAGTGTCTGGAACAAGCTGCCAGAGGTAATGATAGAGGCAGGCACAATTTTGTTTTTTTAAAAGCATTTATACATGGGTAAAATGGATACAGAGGGATATTGTCAAAACGTGAGCAATTGGGACTAGCTCAGAGGTTAAAAAAAAGTCACGTGGACAAGTTGGGCTGAAGGGCCTGTTTTCATGCTGTAAACTACTATGACTCTATGGCCTTGATTTTATTGCCATGGCCACCCAAGGCTTGTAAGATCACGCCCGAGGCCAACAGGGAATGCTGTTCTGCGAACCTCGCTTGCTCCAAAATCAGGGCCTATGACTCTAGTCATCCCACTTTTAGATTGTAAAGTGCATCTGTGTCCATGTTTTTTTGTTCCTTAAAAGGACTGTATCACTTATATTATATCTGCAGAATGTGAGGTTACATGAGAATTCTAAGCTATGAATTGGAGTAACCTTATTGAAAAATCGCAAGGTATAATAAACCCGTGGAACCATTTTAGACAGCTCATAGTGTGTGAGCAAGAGTCAATCATTACATCAATCAGAAATGCTAATGTTCCCATTTTTTTCCAGCACTATTCTTATTCTAAAGTGATTCGCAGTCATGCCCATCTTGTACCCTTGTGCCAGAATGTTATTTAAATACATGCAAATATCATGCTAACATGGGTTGCAAGGGCATGGAGAAGCAAGTGTCCAGAGGAAAACCTTGAATGAATCATAGAATCCTACAGTGGAGAAGGGGACCATTTGGCCCATCAGGTTTGCACCCACCACAATCCCACCCAGTCTCTATACCCATAATCCCATACATTTATCCTAGCTAGTCCTGCTGACGCTAAGGGGCAATTTAGCATGGCCAATCCACCAAACCCACCCATGTTTGGACTGCGGGAGGAAACCGGAGCACCCGGAGGACACCCATGTATACACAGGGAGCAAAGTGTTCTGTAAATGACAGTCAGGATGAGGTTCAGCTGCAGAGATCTGATTTGCCAAACACTGCATATTTAGTCATATGAGGAAAGCTAGGCTGCAATAATGATGTCTTCATGCGATGCTCTAGCATATTAACTAACCTATAATTCAATGTGTCAATGCGAGTGGACAGTTAAATACTGTTGTCTGCGTCAAGCACCAATTTTTTTTTAAAACGCTGGAAGGGATTACAAAAAGACTTTTTCTCTGCATGTTGGGGGAAAGATGAGAATGAAATGAAATTGAACACTCTCAACTGAGCTGCCATAGGCTTCCAGAGCAAAATTGCCTACTGAACAATTGCTATACATCAAAAGTAATTAATTGTGTAAAATGTTTTGATGTGTGAAGGCAGTATATAAGAGGAAGTATCATTGTAATTTGGCATTGATACTTAGATGTTTCAGAGGCTTGGTTTGGGAAACAAAATGTCATTTGAGTTCAGGGGAGATAACATTGTAAGATTGGGATTGAGGGTCCCAGTTGCTATGGTCCAGGTTAGACAGCTTTGATCAGAACCTCACCTTGCTGCATCATGGACCGAGGAATGCTTGTGCTGACACTGGGTTTGTAGAGTTCGCAGTAGCACCCATTTCTTCAACACATCAGATGCCATTTTTCCCCAGAACAGCTGCCAAACGCACACACATCTATCTGATATTTGCTGCACCGGATACCATTTAGGTGAGGATATTTGGGGCAGCACGGTGGCACAGTTATTAACCCTGCTGCCTCACTGCTCCAGGGACCCGGGTTCAATTCCCAGGTTGGGTCACTATCTGGATGGAGTTTTGCATGTTCTCCCCATATCTGCATGGGTTTCCTCCAGGTGCCCCGGTTTGTCCCACAGTACAAAGATGTGCGAGTTAGGTTGGTTGGCCATGCTAAATTGCCCTTACTGTCCCAGGATGTGTTGGTTAGTGGATTAGCGGGATAAATATGCAGGGTTACGGAGATAAGGCCTGGTGGGATTGTCGTCAGTGCAGACTTGATAGGCTGAATGGCCTCTTTCTGCACTGTAGGGAATTCTATAATTCTATAATTAATGCTTGTGCAGCCAATGTCTGCCAGAAGCAGACCAAGTTGCAAGTTTTGCAACCTGAATTCAATTAGTATGTAATGCTGAATTGGCCCCGATGCTGCCATTTTGGAGCTTAGGACTCCAGCTAACACCCTCCCTTAACCTCTCACTAAACATGTCCTTTGTAGCAGGAAGGATGCCCCTGACCAATATTGTCTAAAGGGATCATTAATTTCTTTCAGGCTAGTTGCTGACTGATATTCATTGGCTCTTGTTGCAATTGGAGAAGTAGTTTTCAGAATTGTTTAATGTTGCTAAAGTCTAGAGGGAATGTTTCAGTTGAAGAATGTTATCCTGGCTTCCAGGATTCTGCACAAACTATTTGCTCTCACACACGGGTGAAGTACCTTGCATCTCCTTCGGACAATAGCATGACAAGAAGAATAGGCAGCGGCAATGTACAGCAGCACAATCTTCAGGAAGAGGGAGGGAGAGGAGGACAACGAAACCCTTCAGCATAAAGTTGTAACCACCCAGGGTATTCAGGTACAAAGAACCTCTGTAAGGAATGGTGCATTAAGCATCTCCACTTCACTAAGGACGTCCTCACTGAAATATAGCAGTTACTGTACCCACAAATACATTGCTTACTTGCTGCAGAAAGCATATTCAAAATTCAAGTGACTCCAATTCAAGCTCCCGACAAGAGACCAAGCTGACAAGATAAGTCATTCCACTCCATCTTGGGCTTGTTCTGATGTTTGATCTTAGCCAAAAGGCCGAGAATACTCGCCATAATGCACACAGCAACTATCCAACCGTCTGCATTCCCATAATCTTTGTATTCCATGGGCCTTCACCAATATTAGTGCTCCTCATATCTTAACAGCTGTTGCTGATTTTGTTCTTTAGAACAACCCTGGTACTAGTGAGGAGGGCTTTGCCAGGTTACCTGGGCATGGTGTGCCTTTGTCATGTCCTTAATGTTGAGCTCAATAGCCAGGTGGCCTGTCTGGTTTTATTCTTGTTCTACTTACTTGTAGCAGCTTGGTACAACCAAAGAGCTTGCAAGGCCATTTTGAAGGACATTATCCTCACACCTGTGGTTCTGGGGTCACTCGTAGGCCAGGTTGGGCAAGGACGGCAGTTTCCTAAAGGACATGAGTGAACCAGATGGGTTTTTATGACAACTCAATCATTCATGGAGTCACACAGGTTTAATACATGGAAACGGGCCCTTTGGGCCAACTTGTCCATGCTGCCCCTTTTTTTTAACCCCAAAGCTAGTCCCAATTACCTACATTTGGCCCATATCCCATTAAGCCATCTTACCTATGTAACTGTCTAAGCACTTTTCAGAAGACAAAATTGTACCCACCTCTACTACTACCACTGGCAGCTTGATCCAGGCACTCACCACCCTCTGTGTGAAAATACTGTCTCTCTGGACCCTTTGTATCTCTACCCTCTCATCTTAAAACTATGCCCTCTAGTTCCCTACTCCCCTACCTCTGGGAAAAGATATTGATTATCTAGCTGATCTATGCCCCTTATTATTTTATAGACCTTTATAAGATCACCCCTAAGCCTCCTACGCTCCAAAGAAAAAAGTTCCAGTCTATCCAGCCTCTCCTTATAATTCAAGCCATCAAGTCCTGGTAGCATCCTAGTAAATCTTTTCTGCATTCTTTCTAGTTCAATAATATTCTTTCTATAACAGAGTGACCTAGAATCCCTACAGTGCAGAAGGGAGCCACTTGGCTAATTGAGTCTGCACTGACAACAATCCCACCGAGGCCCCATCCCCATAACTTTACATATTTATCCTGCAAGTACCCCTGACATGAAGGGACAATTAAGCATGGCCAATCACTCTAACCTGCACACTTTTGGGAATGTGGAAGGAAACTGGAGCACTCGGAGGAAACATATGCAGACACGGGGAGAACATGCAGACTCCGCACAGACGGTGATCCAAGCCGGGAATCAAACCCAGGTCCCTGGCACTGTGAGGCAGCAATGCTAATCACTGTGCTACCTTCCGCCCCATGTGCCACCGTGCCACCCTTGTGCCATCAGGCTGCTCCAGTCACCATTCCAGATACTAGCTTTTAGTTCCAGCTTTAACTGAACTAAATCTCCCTAGTTGTAGTGGTGGAATTTGAAGTCATGTCTTTAGATCATTAGTTCAAGCTTCTGGGTTACAAGTCCAGTAACATAAACACGATGCTACTATTTCCAATAAAGGCGCACTAACATCCTTCACCCTGAACTAATAAAATGTTGTAAAACCTGTAGTGCAAACTATAAACTGGTTACAGTCTCGTTCTTTAGATCGATGTTCCATCTACAGTTCCCTCTACAGTGCAGGGAGAATTAGTCCATTAGTATTACTTAATTGTAAATTTGGCTTCAAAAAGTAACAGATTAAATTTCTCTACTCTCAGTTTCTAATTTCAGATACAATATTTATGATTACAGTACTGGTTGTAGAAATCAACACTGAAGTTCAAACATTAACAGTTTAGAAGTCTCAACTTTCAAAGCTAGATTTGCACCCCCTCCATGCTCCCACCTCCAGTGTAGATTGACTCCTGCAAAGGGGTCTGTTTATATCCTCCATCCTGCTGTGATTTTTTTTGTGTCTGGGTTTATGAAAAAGAAGTGCAGGGAATTATAATAAATTGACAGATTAATTTTAGCTAGTTTATGTGACACTTTACATATTCAATGAAGTTAGCAGTACAGTTAACACATTTGCTGAACTGAAGATGCATCTGCTTCTTCCCAATATGAAGGGCCCCTTATGAGCCTGGATGGCAGTTTCTACTCAAACAGATAGGACACATTCTAGAATGCAATACATTTTGGATCATAGCATTTGCCATTGGAGACCTGGAATCACTGAATGAAGATTGGGCTGGAAAAAAATCACATTCAGAGCATGGAATCAATAACCTGCATTAATTAATATTATTCACTCCCTGAAGAAAGTTCATGCCTGTCCCTATACATGAGAAATCACGCAAGTATAAACTGCAAACATTAGGACTCTTTCTCCCAGGTTACCACCAACATGGGAGATGACATCCAATTCAGAGAGATGGTAGCCACTTCAGGGAGATGATAGTTAGTTCATGGAAATGATAGTTAATTCTGGAAGATGATTGTGAATTCAGGGTGATGATAATAATTCTGGATGATGATAGCCACTTCAGGGAGATGATAGCCAATTCATGAGAAATCATGAGAAACACTACGTAGCATTAGGTTACCAAATCAGAAATCCCAAGGTATAATCTGAAGCCAGATTCATCCCTAACATTTTCTATTTTAGTATCGATGTGAGGATATTTCACTTAAGGTGTGACTCTACCAGGGAGCTTTTATCAAAACAAATTTTATTTAACAGCACAGTTTGATTACAATAAATAAATTAGCTTAATGTTTAACAATTGAACAACATTTAAAAATGACAAAATACAATTTTTAACTGCTAACCTATCACTACGATTTCCAATCAAGCAAAATTACCCTCATAGACTCCAACCATTCTTTATAATTACTTAGCAAAACACAGACATACTTGCTTGTGACTTACATTAACAGTCCCAGAGCTTTCAGAAAGTCTCTCAAGGCAGAGACAGACAGACACTTCTTTCTTCCAGCAGGCCCAGTCAGCAACTGCTTATAGTTAAAGTTAAAAATGGAACTGGCCTTTCCTGCGAGCTTAGCTCTTCCCATTAGTCACATAATACTGTCCTTATCAATTAATCTAAATAAAAACCTCACATGATTCTCCATACCTCAACCAAAATCCCAGGAGAATTTAAGTAAACAAAAGATCCATTAACTCTAAAAAAAACACATTGCTAGCTAAAGCTAGGATAATCCTGTCCTTAACATTTGAGCTGCATGTTTTTCCGGACAAATCATCTCTTGAAAAAAAAACTATCTCTTAAAGCAATCCACCTTTAAACATAAAATATAGCAAAATAGCACAGTATTATCACAGTAGTTAATTCAGGGTGATGGTTGCTAATTCAGGGAGATGATAGTTAATTCGGGAAAATGATAGTTAATTCAGGGAGACGGTCGTTAATTCAGGGAGATGGTCGTTAATTCAGAGTGACAGTAGTTATTTCAGGGAGATGGTATTTAATTCAGAAAGATGATAGTTAATTCAGGGTGATGATTATTAATTCAGGGAGCTAATAGTTAATTCAGGGAGATGGTAGTTAATTTAGGGAGGTGGTAGTTAATTTAGGATGATAATAGTTAATTCAGGGAGGTAGTAGTTAATTCAGGGAGATGGTAGCTAAGTCAGGGAGATAATAGTTAATTTGAGGAGTTTCCTGAGCAAAATGAAAGGCTTCACAATCTCAAGCAGTCAAAGATCGTGTGATTGAGACTCTTTCTATCGGAAAGAAAGATCTCCAGTGGCAGCTCCAAGATTGGATATGAATTGATAAAACCCAATGTCTATTTTTGTTTTTCCTTAACTGCTGCTTTTTCTTTTACCAGACTCCTGAAGATCTCAAAAACGTAGTTACATTTTCTGACAAAAATTGCTTTTAGGTGGATCAGCATCATAACGTTGTGCACCAAGTTGTCAGCCTCAGCAACCTTTCGGAGTACATTAGAGCCCAACTCAAGATGTCATTTGCAATGGTCTGGAAGTAGGTTGGCTGCCTGTCTTCATGTGATAATGCATGGCCTGAATGACTGGGGACAAAACGTAGAGACCTGGTTCTTCACTCATGTTGGAAGATGATTACAACTTCTTGCTGACAACCACTTGTTAAGCTTTCTGCTGGCAACACTGAATGAAGCATTCGCTCAGATTAGTGGGTCACACTGCTGCAGCTGACAACAACTTAAATTTATACAATGCTTTTAAAGGAATAAAACAGCCCAAGGTGTTTCAAAAGAGCATTATAAAACAAAATATGATACTGAGACCCATAAGGGAAGAAACAGCTCTGTTAAAGAGGTAGGTTTTAAGTATTGTCTTCAAGGAGAAAAAGGAGGTAGAGGCTGGAATCTTACTCCATACTCACTAGCGGGATCTTCCAGTTCTGCCAATGGCAAACCTCCGCCATGTGTTTCCTGGCAGCGGGGAGGGAGAAAGAAGAATTGCATTGGGTATATCACCCGCAAGATCTTCAGGGTATCCCAAACCTCTACAAAGCCACTGAAGTATTTTGGATTGTGATCATTGTTGCATCGCAGGGAAGTGGAGTAATCAATTTGTGCACAGCAATCTCCCAAAAATAGTGATCAGATAAAGAATGAGATCATCTGTTTTGGTGTCATTGGTGAAGGGATAGTACTGACCACGTGGATTTACTTGGAATATTTCCCGCTCAGTAGAATCTCGGTAGAAAGCCCATGTAAGCACAGAATTGAATTCCTGCCAGACCTCTGCCAAAGTCAGCTGGGCACAGTATGAAGCCTCACAAGACCAGGTTAAAGTCCAATATGTTTATGTGGTAGCACAAGCTTTCGGCATGTCACTGCTTCTTCAGGTGAGTGAGTGGAACAGGAAAGTCAGGTGGAACTGGAGTAGCTACTTCCCAGGTCATGATTTCTCCTTTATGTCAATAAGATTATCCTGTTGATTTTGTTAACAGGATACACCAAAACACAGCCTACTTAACACACATTTGTTAAAAGAAAACTGGATTAGGAATTGAGTATTGCCTATTTTTGCCTTCATACTTAACAATTTGTCTGTTCCAAATTGTGCTGATCGTAGTTTTGGTACATGTTGTCTGTCATGCCTCCACAGACATCTTGTGCATTTGAAGATAACAAATGCCGGGCAGTTTGCCTCACCAGCAGCAGCCCCAAGGTTTGTCCCCAGAAAAAAAATGCAATCGAAACTTCGGTGGGTGGGGCAATTTTAAGGACTTTAGAGTTGGGAAATAGAACATAGAACATAGAAAATTATAGCGCAGTACAGGCCCTTTGGCCCTCGATGTTGCGCGATCTGTGAAACCAATCTAAAGCCCATCTAACCTACACTATTCCAATATCATCCATATGTTTATCCAATGACCATTTAAATGCCCTTAATGTTGGTGAATCCACTACAGTTGCAGGCAGGGCATTCCACATTCTCACTACTGTCTGAGTAAAGAACCTACCTCTGACATTTGTCCTATATCTATCACCTCTCAATTTAAAGCTATGTCCCCTCGTGCTAGCCATCTCCATCCGAGGAAAAAGGTCCATATCGTTCACTCTATCTAATCCTCTGATCATCTTATATGCCTCTATTAAGTCACCTCTTAACCTTCTTCTCTCTAACGAAAAACAGCCTCAAGTCCCTCAGCCTTTCCTCATAAGACCTTCCCACCATACCAGGCAACATCCTGGTGAATCTCCTCTGCACCCTTTCCAATGCTTCCACATCCTTCCTATAATGTGGCAATCAGAATTGTACGCAATGCTCCAAGTGCGGCCGCATCAGAGTTCTGTACAGCTGCAACATGACCTCATGGCTCCCAAACTCAATCCTCTACCAATAAAAGCTAACACACCGTACGCCTTCTTAACAACCCTATCAACCTGGGTGCCAACTTTCCAGGATCTATGCACATGGACACCGAGATCTCTCTGCTCAACCACATTACCAAGTAACTCACCATTAGCCCAGTACTCTGTGTTCCTGTTACTCCTTCCAACGTGAATCATTTCACACTTTTCCGTATTAAACTCCATTTGCCACCATCAGCCCAGTCTGCAGCATATCTATGTCCCTCTGTAACCTGCAACATCCTTCCACACTGTCCACAACTCCACTGACTTTAGTGTCATCCGCAAATTTACTGACATCATTCTGCGCCTCATCCAGATCATTTATAAAAATGACAAACAGCAGTGGCCCCAAAACAGATCCTTGCAGTACACTGCTAGTAACTGAACTCCAGGATGAACCTTTCACGTAAACCACCACCCTCTGTCTTCTTACAGCTAGCCAATTTCTGATCCAAACCGCTAAAAATTTCTTCTTGTGCAAAAGCGACGTTGAATTTGCCTTTGGGTGGCCGCCATTGTTTAGGCCCCAGCAGCCAACAAAAAACTCTGAGTGCAACAAATCCAACAACTGCTCCGCACACTGCAAATCATTCTTGGATAAGTCCTAGGTCAGGCATTAAACCCATCATTAATTTACGTAAGATACCTAATGCCTATCTTCAGTAGCTGCCTGGGATGGCTAATACTAAGGGCCAGGTACATTGGAAGTGGTTCAAATATCTGTACAGATTGGGTGTGGGAAATTTGTCATTGTCGTATCAATTCTATGTGGAAAAACACAAGTGCGCTGATATCAATTCCTATCCTGCGATGAGAAATTGTGCTATTTGCTATAATGTACCATGTTAGTGGATTTTTATGAAATTTCACTGGCTCCAACGTTAACAAAGGTGTCAGTCTGATTATTTTACCACCTCCACATGCTAACATGACAATACATCATTTATCCCCAAAATAAAACAAAAGCAACTTTAAGGAAGTCAACGACTAAGAGAGCAAATTGTGAGTTCTGAGACTGGATCTGGATCTCACTTCAAGCATCAGGCATTGCCATACATATAGATTTCTGAATTACACTTTAAATAAAGTCTTCAACATAAAAATCGACACTGTCCTCTTGATTTCAGAGAAACATCTCCATCAACAGAAAATAGATATTCATTGGAACAATTGACCTCAGGATCTGCAATAAAACATTGTGTTCTTAAGGGCAGGTTACATGTAGCAGCATTGTAATATATTGGTGTTCAATATTATTCTGAAAAATAGCACCTTTTTCAAATTATCGTGTGCAATGCACAGGAGACTCATGGTTACTATCAAGCAGATCCTATTTTATCCCTTTGGCTTCATTCTGTCTAGAACAGCAACGTGTCAGTGCACTCTATGACACCCAATCTTTTTTTAAGTTTATTTATTAGTGTCACAAGTAGGCTTACATTAACACTGCAAGACATGGTGACACAGTGGTTAGCACTGCTGCCTCACATCACCAGGGACCCAGGTTCGATTCCCAGCTTGGGTCACTCCATCCAGAGTTTGCATGTTCTCTCTGTGTCTGTGTGGGTTTCCTTTGGGTGCTCGGGTTTCCTCCCACAGTCCAATTAGGTGGATTGATCAAGCTAAATTGCCCCTTCATGTCAGAGGGACTAGCTAGTGTAAATGTGTGGGGTTATAGCGATGGATCCTGGGTGGGATTATGGTCAGTGCAGACTTGATGGGCTGTATGGCCTCCTTCTGCGGAAAAGGGGTGGCACGGTGGCATAGTGGTTAGCATTGCTGCCTCACAGTGGCAGGGACCCGGGTTCGATTCCCTGCTTGGGTCACTGGCTGTGTGGAGTTTGCACATTCTCTCTATGTCTGAATGGGTTTCCTCCGGGTGCTCTGGTTTCCTCCCACAGTCCAAAGATGTGTGGGTTAGGTGGAATGGCCATGCTAAATTGGCCCTAGCATCAGGGGATTAGTGCGGTAAATATGAAGCTTACGGGGAATATGGCCTGGGTGGGAATGTATTCGGTGCAGACTCGATGGGCACTGTAGGGTTCTATGAGCACTGCAATGAAGTAACTGTGTAAGTCCCCTAGTTGCCACAATCTGGTGCCTGTTCGGGTACCCTGAGGAAGAATTTACCATGGCCAATCCACCTTACCCACACATCTTTTGGAATGTGGGAGGAAACTGGAGTAACCGGAGGAAACCGTGCAGACAAGGGGAGAATGTGCAGACCCTGCACAGACAGCGACCCAAACCAGGAATTGAACCTCGGTCCCTAATATCGTGAGGCAGCAGTGCTAACCACTGTACCACCATGTCACCAGAGCAGTCAGTGATATCCAATGTGGACCATGCCATTGATATCTCTTAGTTGACAATTTACTGCATAATTGGAAGGTCTTGTGGTGCAGTGGGGAGCGTCCCTTCCTCCAGTTCATGTTTTGGTGTCCTTCTGAGAAAGGATTGCAGCGAATAGAGGGAGTACAACGAAGATTTATCAGGCTGATTCTGGGATGGTAAGCCTGCCATATGAGGAGAAACTAAATTGGTTAGGGTTATATTCACTGGAGTTTAGAAGAGTGAGAGGGGATCTCATAGGAAGTTACACAATTCTAACAGAGTTAGACTGGGTAGATTCAGAAAGAATGTTCCTGGTGTTGGGGTAGCCCAAAACTAGGAGTCATAGTTTAAACATAAGCGTAAACCATTTAGGACTGAGGTGAAGAGGAATTTATTGACTAAGAAAGTGGTGAATCTGTGGTATTCACTACAAGAGAAAGTAGTTGAGAGCAAAACATGGTGCGATTCCAAGAAGAAATTAGACACAGCTCTTGCGGTGTAAAGGATCAAGGGATTTGGGAGGAAGGCAGGATCAGGATATTGAATTTGATAATTAGCGATGATCAAAATGAGTGGCAAATAGGCTCAAAGGACTAAATGGCCACTCCTGCTTCTGTGCACTATGTTTCTATGCATGAGACCCCAAGGCTTGATGGTGAAGGGTCAAATGGTCTACTTCTACTTCTATGTACTATGTTTCTATTCATCAGACCCCAAGACTTGATGGTTAAGTGTTCATGTCATGGCCAAACAGGCTGGGTATCACTCTGCAAATCCTTCAAACATGCACTAGTGACAGGCAGTAAGATTCCTGGTCAGCCATATGATAGGAAGGAAGTTGGAGCCTTTACCATCACTCGCCACAGCTCCAAACAGTGGGTGTAAAAGTGCATGTTGCTGCAGGAACTTGGACTCCCTGAGTGATCTGTAACACACTATGCTGCATAATTATCAAGAAATCACTTGTAATTCAGTATACACTCAGAGTCAACAATCATTGTAAAAAGAAAGTCATCAATAAATGGTTAAGTACTTGTGCTCCAGCAGCTTTTGTGAGCATTGTTAATTTTCAGGCAAACACCTCAATCAATATTAGGCACAATTACTGTGGAATTAGTCTCTTCTTAAAACTTTCATTCAGAAACTCAGTCTTGCCCCGTCGTAACTGCTGATGAAACATTATTAGTTGGGATTGAAATGTAATCATAATCTGCATTTATTTGTCTATAATTAGTTGCTTCTTCTGTGTTTTCCCTTCTCATTTCTCTGCCTGATTAACTTGGCTTTCAATATCTTCTCTTCAGTTTCCCTCTGTTTCGGCTTCTCTTTAACATCTTGCTGTAATTAAACAAACTAATAAGAACACAGTCTAGAGAAAAGCATTAGCTATAATGGTGCATTGATTAATCAAACATTTAATTACCAATACGGAAGAACACAATTTCTTTGCACAAAGTAGCACCTGAACTGGAAAGAGCTCTTCTCCCAAAGCACGCTAGCTTTGTGTCGCCGTAGTCGATTCAGCACTATTATTTTCAACAATAAACAACAAGCTGTTTTACATAGAAAATAGAAGCAGGCCCTTCGAGCCCTACTCTGCTACACATTATGATCATGCCTGATCATCAAATTCAATATACAGACTTTGCCTTCTCCCCATATGCCTTTTGCCCCAAGAGCTTTGTCTAATTCCTTCTTGAAATCACACAATGTTTTGGTCTCAACTACTATCTGTGGTAGTGAATTCCATGATGTGGAGATGCCGGTGTTGGACTGGGGTAAACACAATAAGAAACACACGAGGTTTAAGTCCAACCGATTTATTTGATAGTAAACTCACAAGCTTTCGGGGTTTGTCCCCTCCTCAGGTAAATGGAGAGTTCTGGCCTCAGACAGACCATATAACAGAGAGTAGTGAATTCCACACATTCACTACTCTCTGGGTGAATATTCTTTCCCTCAATTCAGACCTAAAAGATTTACCCCTTATCCTCAGATTATGACCCCGAGTTTTGGACCATTCACTCTGAATCTACTCTGTCTAATCCTGTTAGAATTTTATAAGTTTTTTTTACAAGTTTCTATTTTCTTTTGTTTGAAGGCGGAAATGCTGGAAATGCAAAGCAAGTCCGTCAGCATCTGTAAAGAGAAATGACAGCTTCTTTTCTGGTGAAGACCATGATGTTAAAGTGACATGACCTGTCTTTTCACACAACACTAGACTTGGAAGATAACTAGGCTGAGAGCATGGCACGGTGGCACAGTGGTTAGCACTGTTGCCTAACATTGCCAGAGGCCTAGGTTCGATTCCAGACTTGGGTCACTGTCTATGCAGAGTCTGCACATTCTCCCCATGTCTATGTGGGTTTCTTCTGGGCGTTCTGCTTCCCTCCCAGTCTGAAAAATGTGCTTTGGCCATGCTAAATTCTCCCTCAGTGTACCTACACAGGTGCCAGAGTGTGATGACTCAGGGATTTTCCCAGTAATTCATTGCAGCGTTAATGTAAGCTTACTTGTGAGACTAATAAATAAACTTAAAACTTAACTTTGACCTTGGATGCAAGCAGCTATCTGAAAATTACAGCCAGTTTAAACTTCATACAATTTCATACTTCAGCCACGTAGAAGGAAGTGATGTTGGTGTGCAACACAGGGCTGATTCATACACAGCAATCTTCCAACCATGCCCAAGATCAAAATGAATGTATCCCGCTGTATACCTGTAGTATTTTCTGGTCTTTTTAACACAGACTGGTATTCTTTTTTCCCTATTTCACAAAGCTGCATTAACTTGTTAGAAATAAAAGTTTCACAAGACAAAATTCAACAGACAATTACAGAGGAGCTGAGGATTTGTGTGCACATAGTAGTTTTCAATAATGAACGACACTAAGAAGTTTTTCCCTGGGTTGAAAAGCAATTCAGACCACTTCTTCACTGTTGTGGACTGTACTCACATGTTTGGACACGTCTGCACAGAAATAGGAGCTAATTTCAACTTTCTGGCAAGGACGGATGCTGGCAAGTTAATTTACTGTCCATTCAATCACTACTGGACAAGGTGTTGGTGGCTTTAATCTCTGACCCACTCGCTTACCTCCTCTCTGTTGTAGGCAAGAAACCTAGCTGACAATTTGAGCCATCCTGGGCAACTGTTGTTAACTCAGCTTTTTATTATTCATTCCTCGGACGTGGGCTGGCTGGCCAGCATTTATTGCCCCATCCCTAGTTGCCCTTGAAAAGGTGGTGGTGGGCTGCCTTCTTGATTCGCTGCAGTCCATGGCTTGACCCAAACATGGAGGTATGAGTACCTGGGCAATGTCACTGTAGGGAAACTGGAGGGGAAGTTCTTTGCATAGAAGACCTGGGCATTACTTGTAAGCAGACCACCCCAGCTCCTTATGGTCACAATAAAGAAAAGTAAAACAAAACCTACACTGCATGGACTCTTCTGATCCACATCTAGCAGGCCTTCACCTAACAGGAAAGCAGCAGTCACTTTCTAGCCTAGGCCAGAGTTAAAATTTCAATCATTGCCCAAATGCATCATCAAAGCCTAATCTATGTATTTAAAGAAGGGTGTGGGAAAATCCTTAAAAACAAGATCATCATAAAGTCCCGACAGTGCAGAAAAGGCCATTTGGTCCATCGTGACTGCACTGACTCTCTGACAGAGTATCTTACCTTGATCCTCTCCCCCCCTACAATCCAATCCCTGTAACCCCACACACTTACCACGTCCAATCCATCTAACCTACACATCTTGGGACACTAAATGAGATCATAGCATGGCTAATCCTGCACATCTTTGGACTGTGGGAGGAAACTGGAGCACTCGGTGGAAACTCATGCAGACATGGGAAGGCATGTACAAACTCCACACACGGCTGGAATTGAACCTGGGTCCCTGGAGCTGTAAGACAGCAGTGCTACACACTCTGTCATTGGGCTGGGAGATTGGTGGTTAAGGAACTGGTGAATTTAACTGCTTAACTTGACCAGCTTATGCCAGCAAGTTGAAGAGAAATGTACCCCCAAATCTTGTACTGTGATGACAGCACAGTACTGGGAGGACGACATGGTAGCACAGTGGTTAGCATTTCTGCTTCACAGCTCCAGGGACCTGGGTTCGATTCCCGGCTCGGGTCACTGTCTGTGTGGAATTGGCACATTCTCCTCGTGTCTGCGTGGGTTTCCTCCGGGTGCTCCAGTTTCCTCCCACAGTCCAAAGATGTGCAGGTTAGGTTGATTGGCCATGCTAAAAAATTGCCCTTAGTGTCCTGAGATGCGTAGGTTAGAGGGATTAGTGGGTGAACATGTAGGGATCTGGGGGTAGGGCTTGTGGTCGGTGCAGACTCGATGGGCTGAATGGTCTCTTTCTGTACTGTCGGGTTTCTATGATTTCTATGATGATATATGAATCTGAGAACAGTAACTGACCAGTGCAAAGCCAGGGTTTTTGCAGCAGGTGGAAAATGGTGTTTTTATCACTCAGAGATGGCCCTCTACATGTTCTCTGTGGACAGTAAATCATTCATGCTTTGAGAGAACAAAAAATGGGAGCATCCACCTTCACAGACCAGCTGCCACAGCATTCAAGGAAGTTTAATGGACTTCCTCTATAAGCCCAGTTTCACACTGTTCCGGATCAATACCCCGTATGCCGCCAAGGCCAATTGGCAAAAGAGGGATCCCTGCAGTGGGACACATTACTTGGCCTTAGTAAAGCCGAGGGTCAGATCAGAACCTGTCTCCAGAGAAAAGCTGTCACTTTTGTGGTGGTGAACATTGAAAACTGGTCTGCATTTACTTGAAGCTGGCACTTCACAATTTTCATTTTTAACCCAATTCATAGAATCCCCACAATGCTGAAGAAGGCCATTCGGCCCATCAAGCCTGCAGTGACAATAATCCCACCCAGGCCCTGTCCCCACTTACTTACCCTGCTTGTCCTCCCTGATGTTAAAGGGCAATTTAGCATGGCCAATCAACCTACCAAGCACATCTTTGGAGTGTGGGAGGAAACTGGAGGAAACCCATGCAGACACAGGGAGAACGTACAAACTCCTCACAGACAGTGACCCAAAGCCGGAATTGAACCCGGGTCCCTGACATTTTGAGGCAGCAGTGCTAACCTCTGTGCCACTGTGCCACCACACATTTACCACGTCCAATCCACCTAACCTACACCATTCATATGGGTATTCAAACAAGTGAAAAAACTTGACCTTCAAAAATTTCAAGAATTTTCCTTCTGCATTCTGTCATCTTTTGCAGTCTGTTAATTTCTGGTTGTGCCAGTCCATTTATTAATAATTCTCTGAGCTGCACTAAACCCATCCCATAACACACAGCTCATTACATTTTATATATAATCGCTGTTGTTTTAATTATTTGCATGTGATTGCTTCAGTTATAGCCTTGCTGCTTTATATTGAAGCCCAGATAGAATCTGCTGGCACATAAATTAATGCACATAAAATTTCAAAACTTCACAATGTGTTTATCCTTCTCAATCGGTCTTCATGCTGACGTCAGCTTTAGCTCAGAAAGTCTCTGAAAATTTAGGTTAGAGTTCAAACTGCCCTCCAGAGATTTGAGCATATAATCTGGGTTGACACTGCAATAACAGTGTTGAGATATTGGAGCACAAATTTGATTGGGCTCGTTCTTTCCCACTGCCAAATTTGTATGCTTTAATGGGCACAAAAATACTCCAATTTCTTGACGCTTGGGATGGAAATTCATTTAGGACTATTTTTGGGCCTTAAACCTATCTGGGCCTGGTCCCCAGACACTGTCGGTATAATTACAGTGATCTAAGGATGTCAATTGTGTCAACAGCCAGCTCTCCGATTTCCAGCAAACCAGTTTGCTTTGGCTACAACGCTTGGTTGCAAGCCCACAGTGACATGGTGGTACAATGGTTAGCACTGCTATCTCACAGTGCCAGGGACCCAGGTTCGATTCTGGCCATGGGTGGCTGTTTGTGTGGACCTTCTCACCATGTCTGTGAGGGTTTCCTTCAGGTGCTCCGGTTTCCTCCCACAGTCCAAAGATGTGCAGATTATGTTGATTGGTCATGTTCAATTGTCACTTAATGCCCAAAGATGTGTAGGTTCGGTGGATTTAGCCATAGTAAATGTGTGGGGAAAGGGTGGAGGGGAGAGCCTGGGTGGGATGCTCCATCAGAGAGTCAGTGCAGACTTGATGGGCCAAAAATCCACTGTCTGCATTGTTTTCGATGGTTCTATGGACCCTGGCAGTAGTGTCAGAGGAAGTCTAATGACATTGCATGGATGGTCAAGGTAACGGAAAAACTCTTCACAGGACATTTCCTACCCAACAAAAGACCAATCTCTCTCACTGCTCATTGCAATATATCCCCGTCACACAGCCATTAGCAGTCCCTGACCCTACTCATCAAACATCCAAACACTATATCTCATACATGTTCCAACCTCACAGTCAGTTTGCTTTACTTCCACATACCACTATTCAGCTGTGGCAGGCACATCATTCAAAGACATTGCATCATAATCTCTGGCCTGCTGCTCTTTCCCTTGCAGAACAAAGTAGCCCAAAATAGATGGGAGCAGAGCAGAACCAATTGGGAATCTTGTATCTTAGGAAGCTCCACAAAGGAGCTAAGTTCCTGCGCCATAGGATTGCTGACACAGAGCTTGCACCATTCATCAACGTTGAGAGTGTTGGGGCTGATTTTATTTTAGTGCCTTATGCCGCTTCTCAATTCCCAATTCACACCTACTTAACGATCTGGCATGATGAATAAGCTGCAGATGATGGTGTTGTCAGACTTTTTACGATGATGGTGTAACCATGGATTTCTTTCTGTCCTCTCTACTCCATTATCACATCCCAGTGTTCCCTTTCAGCTTTGTTGCTTACAGGCACCTGCCCAGCCACAACAATGAAGGAATGTGGAGGGCGGGGCGGTGCAGAGAGAGAGAGAAACAGCACCAATTATGAAGCCCCATCACTCAATCTGATACTCACAGCCATCAGCTCAGATACTAAGGTTGTGATCTGCACAAGGTGACTCACCATATATCTCAGCCCAGGCAAAGGATAATCTGTGTGGAACCTGTCTGCATCCTCGAGAAAGGATACCTTGCTTGAGAAAGGATATATTGGCACTGGAGAGGGTGCAAAGGAGATTCACTAGGTTGATTCTGGAGTTGAGCGGGTTGGTTTATGAGGAGAAACTGAGTAGACTGGGGCTAAACTCATTGGAATTCAGAAGAATGGGGGAGATCTTATCGAAACATATAAGATTATGAAGCAGGGAAGTTGTTTCCACTGGCAGGTGAAACTAGAACTAAGGGGCATAGCCTCAAAATAAGGGGGTGCAGATTTAGGACTGAGTTGAGCAGGAACTTCTTCACACAAAGGGTAGTGAATCTGTGGAATTCCCTGCCCAGTGAAGCAGTTGAGGCTACTCCATTGAATGTTTTTAAGGCAAGAATAGATAGGTTTTTGAACAGCAAAAGGAATTAAGTATTATGGTGAGCGGGCAGGTAAGTGGAGCTGAGTCCACAATAAGATCAGCCATGATCTTATTGAATGGCGGAGCAGGCTCAAGAGGCCAGATGGCCTAGTCCTGTCACAGGAAACCCAGATAAGGGCTTTAAAAGGGTAACAAATGGAGAGTGCTGATGAAGATACATAACTTGACGCCCTATCTGCAGCCTCTGCTCCATCTCATAGCATCATAGTATCCCAACAATGCAGAAGGAGGCACATTGAGTTAGCACCGACTCTCTGACAGAGAGCATCTTCCCCGGGACCAATCCCCATAACCCCACATATTTACCCCACCAATCCCCCATGACCTGCACATCTCTGGACACTAGGGGGCAATTTAGCATGGCCTTTCCATCTAACCTGCATACATTTGGGCAGTGGGAGGAAACAAAAGCACCCAGAGTAAAACCAGGCATACATGAGGAGAATGTGCAAACTCCACACAGTCACCTGAGGCCAGAATTGAACTTGGATCTTGGCATTGTGAGGCAGCCTATGCTCACCACTGTGCCTCTGTGCTGCCCTGTTGTGCTGCCGACTTCAGGTGACTGCCATGCCTCATCTCCCCCATATGTTGCAGTTTATGTGTGGGCAGGTCACCAAATGCCTTCTCTGTGAGGGCCCAACAACGTTGCTAAATCTAGGTACTCAGCACAAACTCCAGCATCTAAAATTACTTCAGAGTACTTCCAGTGACTTAGTGAATGACCTTTCCTATAAGTTTGGTTCCTGATACTGTAAAAATTGCTAGTGCTGGGCCCTTCTCACAGCTGAACGCCTGTTAGTGAATAACAAGCAAGTACATAGAATGGATCTATGTGACCCAATATTGCAAGTTTGGGACGTGCTGACAGTGCCAATGCAGAGGCTTCCAATGTTTGCAGGCAACACCCACACGAGTTCCCTTACCCGTAAGTGCTTTGGGTCCAAATTTCTTGCCCACTAATTCTGCTCTGGTTTACTGCGGCCTTTTGGCAATCTTAGAAAGATGCATAACTGTATGGAGCCAAAATGGATGCCACATGGCCTGATTTAATCACCACCCAGCCCCCAGGTTATGGTCACTAACCTCATTCAATTTTATGGAATTTTGCTCTGTGCATATTGCTCACTGCCCTTCACTGTGTTACAACTGTAACAACTTCAGATGTGACTCATAGCTGCAATGCAGTTGTAGATGTCATGAAAGATGCTACAGAAGTGGACGTTATTTCTCTACATGTTGAAGTTGAGGAATTCTTTTTGTTTTGCCTGTTCTTTGTCAAAGGTATTCCTCCAAAAGTTCAAGACCGAGGTTGCAGAATGTCAATACTTCTTTCCAAAAGAATGTTGACAGGCTACGTTCTGTCACCATTGACATTTGGTACAGCCATGGGAAATATGTCTGTCATTGTTTGTCAAACTCTAGGTTATATTTAAAGAATTTATGTCTACTTCCATTGACCTCTGTTGAAGTCTGTCGAAGTTAATAAGTGTTTGTCGAAGACAGGTAGACTATTTCAGTAATTATAGTGTTGAACCTGATTCCATTGGCACTGGTTTTAATGTAGGGGAGTTTTATGGCAAGTGTTTATGGATGCTTACAATAAGTATAAAGTAGGGCAAAATGATGCGTGGCCTTAAACAGAACCTTTGTCACCGCAGCTGCAAATGTTTTGCTGCTATCGGGAAATGTTAAATACTTCACAAAAGTCCTTCATTGGCTGTAAAGCACTTTAGAGTAGCATGCAAGGTGCAATATGAATGCAGGCTCTTTCTTGGATTACCACTGTGGGGAGATAGATGGCTTAGTGGTATTGTTGCTAGTCTATTAATCCAGAAACTCAGCTAATGTTCTGGGGACCAAAAGAGAAAATGCTGGAAAATCTCAGTAGATTTCAACAGAACTCAAACAACACAGGAGGCGATGGCCTAAGAGACCCGAGTTTGAATCCTGATATGGCAGATGGAATTTGAATTCAATAAAAAATATCTGGAATTGCGAATCTACTGTTCACCATGAAAACATTGTCGATTGTCAGAAAAGCCCATCTGGTTCACTAATGTCCTTTAGGGAAGGGAATCTGCCATCCTTATTTTGTCTGCTCTATATGTAACTCCACACCACAGTAATGTGGTTGATTCTCAACTGCCCTCCAAGGGCAACTCGGAATGGGCAACAAATGCTGGCCCATGCCCCATAAATGAATAAAAAAAAATCCCACTTTTAACACCAAAGATATAAACTGGGATTTTCCAGCCTGGCTTGCCAGCATTCACTGACAGGACCTTCTGCTCCCATCAAAATCATTAATCCTTTGCGTCGCTCACTGGCTATACTGTTGGAGAAGCCAAAGGGAGTTCGCCTCTGGTGGAACTGGAAGATCCCACCAATGGCTTCCACTGCTGGAAAACCTCCCACATTGGGGGTGGGCGTGGAGGGGGTGGTGAATGCAAAGAGTAGGACTGGCTTCCGCATCAGGCGCAAGGGACTATTAACATAAATACATGAGGTTATGGGGATAGGGCCTGGGTGGGATTGTTGTCGCTGCAGGCTCAATGGACCAAATGGCCTTCTCCTATTCTGTAAAGATTCTATAATTTTATGAGTGTTGTACCATATCTCCAGCTGCTCCACTTATTTGCATAACTTTAGACTGCCACAGCAAGAGATGGGTTTTCCAGCCACTCTCCAAAAAGTATAATGTATTTTAATTCAGTGCATATAAATCCCATTCTAATTTCCTTTGCCTCATCTTTGTGACACTCATATTAAACTATGGGAATGTAGACGAGTTGCATGAAATTTTGATCTGAACTCAACTTCCAAATGGCTGGTAGAAAACGTTCACACGTTTCTGCTCGGAACTGCAGTGCCCACTTTATTGTCTAGGGTTGGGTGTCAGACTGGGGCCAGGTTTCACATTGAGAGTAAGAGCCTTGGTGAGAGAAAGCCCAGGAGGTGGTGGAGTACTTGGGACTGGATTAGGGAGAAATGGTTGGAAAGGGTAGCATGAAAAGAGAGTCAGGAGAGGAGGTCAGGGCTGAGGAGAGAATGCCTTGGATTGGGTGAGATGACAATCAGAGAGTGTGAGGTCGGGACCAGCAAACATCCAAAGTGAGTTGGAAGCACCGTGAGCTGTCTCCAAAAATGAAATCAAAAAGAGAATACCTGTCTCAGGTGAGAAAATAATCATGAAGTGGTTCGTTCAAAAATGCATTTACACCTCATATTTGCATAGACAAGGAACCGAATTCTTCCGAAATGTGGGTGAATGTTTCCTTTTGTCAATAAAGAGATATGGTTCAACACTGGAGATAGGGTACAACACTCATAGAATCATAGAATGACAGAATCTTTACAGAATAAGAGAAGGCCATTCGGTCCATTGAGCCTGCACCAACAACAATCCCACCCAGCCCCTATCCCCATAACCTCATGTATTTACGCTGATAGTCCCCCTGACACTCAGGGTCAATTTAGCATGGCCAAACCACGTAACCAGCGCATCTTTGGACTGTGGGAGGAAACTGGAACACACAGACATTGGGAGAACGTGCAAACTCCACACTGGCAGTCACCCAGTCACTCAATAGAATCAAAGAAATTGAGCTGGGCCATCAGTACTCATATAGATTATGACTCTTTTGGTCTGCAAAGAATTGCCGTATTGAAGTCAGGCCTCTGTTCTTCAAGACACATGCAAAGGCTGGCAATTTTTATTTAACTCGCCATTTGGGAAAGTGTTGCGTTTGGGTCCAATGCCAGTTTCACACTTTGTGAACAATATACATAAGGATTAGGTTAAAATTTCCCTAGTGCACGCTGCATATTTAGCAACAATCACACAGCTCATGCAGAACAACAATAGCAAGGCATTGAAATGCAGAGTTAACCATCTGTCGCTTGATAATTTGCTGTGGGAAATCTACAAGTTACCCCTTTATTTGTACCAAACTCCAAATTCACAAAGTGTTTCTGTGCTCGCAGTAACCAGCCTCAACACCTTTATTGATCATCCAACTTTTAAAACAATGTTTTATTCGATTCATAGAACATAGAACAGGACAGCACAGTGCAGACTTTTCGACCCTTGACCTTGTGCCGAGCTATGTCCGAACCCAAGATCAAGCTATCCCACTCCCTATCATTCTGGTGTGCTCCATGTGTCTATCCAACAACCGCTTGGAAGTTCCTAAACTGTCTGACTCCACTATCACAGCAGGCAGTGCATTCCACACCCCAACAAGATTCTTACAAGTGGACCGGGTGGACCCAAATCCATTCCTTGCTTGTTCCGAAAACCAAATTCAAGTTTCAATTGAAACCAATTAATTGTTCCCACAAGAGAGACAAACAAGGTCCAAGTCAATAAGGTAAGGCATTGCGCCCCATCCTGGGTTTGATCTGACACTTGATCTTAATCATCTGTCATTTTAACAGTGTGCATCATGGAAAACCCAGCATTTTATTATCAGTGGCTTCCCTGGCTGATTCCAGGCAAACTGTACGCATTATATTTGTGCCTCTGTCAATCATTTTTGATTGGTGTTTTCTTCTAGGCACGTAGTTAATACTTTCTGGCACTAATTAAGCTTTCCACTTCCATTTTCCCTATCAGTTCTAGCTCGGTGTTTCCCACACCCTCACTGATCATTATTTTCTTCTCACAAGGTCAGCATAATGTTATAATAACTCCAACGGCTTGAGAGCTCTTCCATTTCATCTTCAGCTATTTCAACTTAGTTTATATCTCCCATTTTCCTTTGAATATGTAATGCTTTACTCTTCTCTCAATTAAATTTAATCTGTCATTTAAGTTTATTTAAAGTTTAAAGGTTAAGTTTATTTATTTATTAGTCACAAATAGGCTTACATTCACACTGCAATGAAGTTACTGTGAAAATCGCCTGTTCATAGTTCAGTCCATTCATTTTTTTTTAACAATTGGTTGTGCCTAGGCTGTCCACTTTATTCGGTGTCAATTTACATTAGTTTCAGAAGCTAGGTTACAAAGTAAATTAGGAACAGTTGTGACCTCCATACTCAGCACTTGGAAAAGATTCTGACCAAAAATGGAAACAACATGTCATCTGAAATGATGCTGAAAAATTGACCACTTCTTTGGAAAGTTTCCAGGCACCACAGTGGCATAATGGTTAGCGCTGCTGCCTCACAGCACCAGGGATCCAAGTTCAATTCTGGCCTTCAGTGACTGTCTGTGTAGATTTTGTATGTACTCCCTGTGTCTGCATGGGTTTCCTCCCACAGTCCAAAGAAGTGCAGGTTAGGTGGATTGGCCATGCTAAATTGCCCCTTTGTTTCCCAAAGTGTAGTAGTTAGATGAATTAGCGGGATAAATGTGCAATGTCCCTCAGTTGCCCTCAGGCAATCAGGGATAGGGAAAAAGGTGCTGGCCAGCTAGTGATGTGCATGTCCCATGAATGAATTAAAAAAAAGTAAAATAAAATTATGTGATCAAGGAGATGGGGTGGAGGAAAGGGCCTGTATAAGGCACTCTGTCAGAGAGGGTTGGTGCAGACTACATGGGCTGAAGACTCCCCTTCCATACTGTAGAGATTCTATCGGTGGGATTGATGGCCTTGCTTATCCTGAAACCATAAAATCCTGCCCTAGGTCAACAAACTTTTGCATGGTTTGCCCCTCGCCTGCTCTGATTCCCATGGTGGACGGGGTAAAATTCCAGCCTATGATTCTATGATACAAATTGCATCACAGACCTGTTACATGGATTTTAATAGCTGGAGGTATCAAGGTCCACTTCAAACAGGACCCTCTTGAAAAGAAGACAATTAAAAAAAAAGCTCAGTGCTAGCTTTTGATCAGCTGTCGTTCTCTCAGGCCCATGCAAACTGCTAACCAGCCATATACTCATCAGGCATTTAAAATGTCCTGCGGTGAATGAAATAACTCCAGCTTCTATTGATTTATATTTCAAAATGTGCAAAAGATTTTGAAGTTGAAAAGATTAAAAATTAGATTAATTTGTCTGCAACAATGACTTCCAGACATGCTAATGACATTTTTTTTCTTGGAGTACACAGACAGGAGTTTAAAAGTTTGTTCTGCCAAGCAGAACCATGAGGAAGAAAGTAGGTAGAAAAGAAACATGGTAGACATCAAAAACCACTGATGGAAGAAGGGAGGCAAGCTCTCTCTCCCTCTCCCTTTTCGAAGCTAAGAGAGTGTCTTTCACGAAGTGCTGATTTGAAAGATATAAACTCCTGAATTCTACAGGAAACCAATTAACTTTGAATGGCTGCAACATATAACAATCTCCAGAATGTGTTGTTCTAAGAAACTACCTGAAAAACACTCTATGACCTCTACTGGCTTATAGCAGCTGCTATGTTGCATTTGAAGAAGACACAATCTAATTTTATGGAGACATGTACTCCACAGGACACTTGGAAAGTAGTCACATGATACACCTTTTAGGGAAATTGTACTGAATTTTGTATAATCAATGAGGTCTTATCTTTCTTCTGAAACCTCTCTCTTCAAAGCTGAGCTATTTGTGATTTGAAAAAAACAACACCAAAAGAGCTCATTGCTGCAAAATCAAGAGTTCTAAAAGATTTCCAAGCCAACACCTCTGTCACTGGTGAGAAATCCCAAGAAGCAGCAGTTGTTGTTTTCTGGGACCCTCAGTTGTGAACAAGCACCTGGATATCCATGGATATTATTTTTTTCTAATTTTACTACATGGCAGAGTTTTTTTACTTCTGATACTCTTCAATATTTTCACATTCTTAGGGGAACCGTGGCCAGAATTCCCCAACCTCGCTTGCAGCTGTGATTCTCCAGTCCTGCTAAGTGCCAAATTCTCTATTCTTGCTGGCAGAGGTGGTGGGATGATTGAGATCAGAGAATCTCAGTTATGTGTGCATTGTTTTTGCATTAGAAGAGGTTGGTTATATCTTTACACTTCAAACCTTCTGTTAATAATTACTGCATCGTTACCTGAGTGGGTTTTGGAAATAAAACTAACTTTTTACTTTTTAAGTTAAGGAACCTGGCTGACTTATTTATTGCACCAAATGATATACAGCTAAATATACATTAAAATGTCAATATCACCTTCCCTTTTAAATTCAGGCTTTTACAGCCGGCTCAGGAGTTGGACAAAGAGAGGAGCCAGTTTACCCCTGTTACTTTGGTCATAACCCTTTAGCCAACTTCTTGTCCATACCCAAGTCTTGTCATGTCTCCACACAATGTCATACTAAATCAAGGACATTTCACATGCAACCTTACCAAAGAGCTTTTCCAAAATTAAATTTACTACCTCCAAATAGATTTTTCATTTTCTCTAATGAATTGCGGATGTTGGTTAGATGTGATCAATATTTGTAACATGAAACTGATGCAATAAGTTTTATTTAACTGCCAGATTTTAGGTGTATGCCTTAATTTAGGGCTTTAATTGGTCAGCTCAGTTGGCTGAATGGCTGGTTAGTAATCATCGATGGACAGTTAGTAACTCATCGATCCACAGTTCTGATGCGCCACAACGAAAAACTGCACCGACCTCCTCAGAAGACAAATACGGGATATGATTTTGTCGTCCAGTACTTCCCAGAGCAGAGAAGCTACGACATCTTCTCTGAAGCCTTCAACATGTCATTGATAAAGATGAACATCTTGCCAAGGCCATCCCCACACCCCCACTTCTTGCCTTCAAACAACTGCACAACCTCAAACAGGCTATTGTCCGCAGCAAACTATCCAGCTTTCAGAACAATGACCACGACACCTCACAACCCTGCCACAGCAACCTCTGCAAGATGTGCCGATCATCGACACGGATGCAATCATCACACGTGAGAACACCATCCACCAGGCACACAGTACATACTCTTGCAACTCGGCCAACGTTGTCTACCTATTATGCTGCAGGAAAGAATGTCCTGAGGCTTTGTACATTGGGGACACCATGCAGACGCTACGACAATGGATGAATGAACGCCACTCGATAATCACCAGGCAAGAGTGTTCTCTTCCTGTTGGGGAACACTTCAGTGATCACAGGCATTTAGCCTCTGATCTTTGGGTAAGCGTTCTCCAAGGTGACCTTCACAACACACGACAATGCATAGTCACTGAGCAGAGACTGATAGCCAAGTTCCACACACATGAAGATGGCCTCAACCGGGATCTTGGGTTCATGTCACACTATATGTAATCCCTACCACTTGCCTGAGCTTGCAAAATTTCACTAACTCTCTCATCTGGAGACAGTACACATCTCTTTAACTTGTTCTTAACCCTCTCTCCTCTCACATTGTCTGTACTTTCAGAATTGATTACATGTAAAGACTCGCATTCCAACCATTATTTTGTAAATTGAGTTGTGTCTTTATATGCCCTGTTTGTGAATAGAACTCCCACTCACCTGATGAAGTGGCAGCACTCCGAAAGCTAGTGGCTTTTGCTACCAAATAAACCTGTCTCACCTGGTGTTGTGAGACTTCTTACTGTGTTTACCCCTGTCCAAGCTGGCATCTCCACATCATGGCCGGTTAGTAACGCAGAGCAATGTCAATTGTGCAGATTCAATTTCTGGAAGGTTATTCATAAAAGCCAGCCTTCTCAAAACTTGACCCTTCCCTGACGTGTCATGATTCTCAGGTTAAATCACAACCAGTAGAAGTTTGGTCATCTAGGACTATGGAGTCTTTACTTGCTTACTTATTTTATATACCTTAATCTTGACTCTGAAATAATTTAAAAATTGGAGGATGCTGGCTGTTTATTCATCAGATAGAAACATAGAAAATAGAAGCAGAATAGGCCATTCAGCCCTTCAAGCCTGTTCCATCATTCATTTTGAACATGGCTGATCATCAAATTCAATATCCTGATCCCATATGAGGATAGGTGGATGTATGATTGTTTCAGGAACAGGAATCAAAAACTAGACATAAATGGGGCATTCTCAAAATGGCAGGCTGTGAGTAGTGACTACAATGATTAACGCTGTGACCTGAGCTATTTACAAGTTATATTATTGATTTAGACAAAGAGACAGAAATTGGTGTATCTAAGTTTGCTGGCAATACAAACCTAGGTGAGAATTTTCTGAGGATTTAGAGAGGCTGCAGAGAGATTTAGACAGGTTAAATGAGTGAATAACAAGAAGCCAGATAGAGTTTGAGAAAGTGTGAGGTTGTCCATTTTAGTGGCAATAATAGAAAAGCAGAATAGTTAGTACAAGGAGTGAAGCCTGTCAACATTGACATTCAGAGAAACTTGGGTATGCTTACACATGGAAACCAAAAAGTTTGCATTCATGTAGAGCAAGTAATTAGAAAGATGAATGACACATAGGCCTTCAATACAAGAACAACAAACTAAGATCAAAGAACAGTACTGCACAGGAAAAAGCCCTTCGATCCTCCAAGCCTGCACCGATCATGATACCTGCAAAAACTAAAACTGTATGCACTTATGGGGTCCACATTCTTCCATTCCCATCTTATCCATGTATTTATCTAGAAGCCCCTTAAATGCCGCTAATGTGCCTGCTCTCATCACCTCCCTGGGCAACGTGTTCCAGGCATTCGCCAGTCTCTGTGTAAAAAAGTTGCCTCGCACATCTCCAAAGATGTCTTACTACAATTATACAGAGCTTTGGTGAGACTGCATTTGGAGTACTGCATATGGTCTCTTTTCCTAAGGAAAGCTAATACTTGCCAAAGAGGGAGACAACAATAATTGGTTCACCCATGCCAGAAGAAGGAAGCCTTAGTGCAGCTGTACAGGGGTCTGCTGAGAGCACACCTGGGGTACTATGTGCAGTTTTATTCTCCATATTTAAAAATGAATATACTTTTGTTGGGGGCAGTACAGCAAATGTTCACTAAATTGGTCCTTGTACTGTTAAGGTTGTTCTGTGATGAGTAAACTGGGACTTTATTCACTGAAGTTTAGAAGAATGAAATGTGATTCAGTTGAAAGATATAAGGTTTTGAAGGGGCTTCACATTTTTCACTGATCGGGAATCTAGAACACTGGGGTGCAGTCTCAGGATAAGGGGGTCAATCATTTCAGATTGAATTCAGGAGAAATTTCTTCATTTTCTCACCAGATTTGCATGTCCCTTAATTCCCTGAGAGACCCAAAGTCTGTCTGTCTCAACTTGAGATATATTCAATGATGGAGCATCCACAATTCTCTGGGATAGAGAATCACAAAAAGTTTCCTCTGACTGAAGAGATCATGGGACAATGCTCTCATCCTACAGACCAATCTAGGAAATAAATATAGGTAGGATGGGTGGCACGGTGGCACAGTGGTGAGCACTGCTGTCTCATGGCAACTGGGATCTGGGTTCAATTCCAGCTTCGGGTGACTGTGTGGAATTAGCACGTTCTCCCTATGTCTGCACGGGTTTCCTCTGGGTGCTCCAGTTTCCTCCCACACTCCAAAAATGTTGATTGGCCATTCCCAAGGGGAATTAGCAACGTGAATATGTTTGGTGACAGCAAGAGGCTTGGGTGAGATTGTTGTCAGTGCAGAATCTTGGGCCAAATGGCTTTCTTCTGCACTGTAGGGATTCTATGATTTTAAGATCTGTGTTCATGTTCAAGCAGCAGAACGGTGACAGAACAGAGAAGATCATGGTAATTATGTCTTGTAGTGGCTTTCAAAGGAAGGTCTCTTGAAGTCTGAACAAATTAACCAATTTGCGTATAAAATCCTTTTGCATTTGAGCTGGGAGATTGGGCTGAATTTTTGTTTGGCTGAAGAGGTTGAAATTGGGCCAGTTGCTATGGGTATTAACTGATTAAAGGGGGAAAAAAAAGGCCATGCTGTAATATTTTTGTTTATTTTGTCCTGAAGATTTTACACTGATCCCATGTTGACTCTTAAACATTTCCTTCAACAGAAATGCTTGCTGCGTATCTATATTTTATTGTGTTTTTACATCAGCCCACTGAAAATTCATCCATTCCCCTCCTAGGACTGATATCAGGTAGGGATTGACAAATGTCAGCAAAGAAGTGTCGAAGGGAAATCAAAAGGCATAAAATGTGTTAGCTAGAAAATTGGTTCACACCCCAATCATTGTGTGATTCCAGAGTGGTGCATGTGACAAATGAGGCCTGCGGCAAACCCACAGAAAATTGATAGAATCATGGAATACCTACGGCACAGAAGAGGCCATTCAGCCCATCAAGTCTGCATCAACTCTTTTACAGAGCATCCTACCCAGGCCCTTTCCCTGTACCCCCCTGCATTTATCCCATTAATCCCCCTAATCTTAACATCCTGAGGCACCAAGGGACAATTTACCATGGCCAATCCAATTAACCTGCAGATCTTTGGACTATAGGAGGAAACTGGATCACCCGGAGGAAATCCATGCAGACACGGCTAGCACGGGGTAGCACAAACTCCACAGAGACAGTCACCCAAGGCCAGAATTAAACTCAGAACCCTGGTGCTGGGAAGCAGCATTTTGCGAGAATGAAAAAAAAATACGTTTCTTGTAAAGAATGATAGAGACATAATTCTCCCCCTTCCCCATTATGGTTCTCTGTATCATTACCTTGCTGAGAGAAGACCTGCACTGTTCACAAGCAACCTCTGTAACCAATAATGCACTCTGGACATATTTAACTTAGTGAGTTGAATAGATGAAATGTGAAAATGTGAAAGTCCTATTACTGAAGAAAGATAAAGCTGCCTTTTGGAATGGAGGCCATAACGAGGCAACTGGGAACATATCTAACAGCCTGGAGAGAAAGATAGATTTTTATTTTTCTGGATAACTTTTTGGATTGCTACATAAGCAGTAAGTTTCTACCCACTTCCTGAGGCAGCTTGCTGATGGATTTCTTACTTTTACCCTCTTGGACAGCCTTGTCTGACTGTATGGATGTAAGACCATCTCCTTCTTCATCAATGTCGCCTTCTTAAGCTTCAGTAAATAACAATCCTTTCCACATAGCAATATTATGGAGCACACAGCCTGTTGATATAATTTTGAGCATTCATCCTGAACTGTATAAAAGGGCTCTAAGAATTGCAGACACCCAAAACTAGAATTCTGGATACACCAATATCACATATGCTTACGTTTTGTGGGACCACGTTTTGTGGGATGTGTTTTCTCTGACCGTTATCTTTGGATGTGCGTACTGGGAAGACAGGAAAAGGAATTATTTGGTGTAGATGCTGAAAAACAGTGCTTCTGGCTGGGTTATCTGAGTCATTATTCAGGTCAGAAACTCTACAGTGTTGTCTGAAGCCCATTTGGATCATAAGTTTTGCACTTTGAATTTGGCTAGGGTGAGTATGAGATGTTTCACTTCATGTATGACTCAACTGATCCTCTAGGGAGTTTTTATCAAATAAAGTTTATTTAAGCATACAGTTAATATGTATGGAAAGAAAATTAGCAATCACTTTTACCAGTTAAAAACAAGAAAAAAAATAACCATGATATTGTACAAACCTTAATAGCTAAATGCCATTCCAACTAAACAAATCCCATAGACAAAACGCTTGCCACATGTTTGAAGTCAGAACTGCTTCCCAAAACACCGGATAGAAGAGAGACTCTAGGTACTAGCTAATGAACCATTAACAGCAGAATTTGCACTCCAGGAAGTTAAGAAGCCTTACTTCCAACTAACCAGGGAGAGACGGAGAAACATTTCTTTCTAGCTGACAACCAGGACAGTTTCTAACTAAAACTGAAAATGAATCCTTAGATTTTTTTTCTGGAGAGGAACCACATGACTTTGACTTCTCAATCAGTCTGCCCCCTCACAATGCAGAGTCACAAAAGATCTCAGAAAGTAGCTGAGGACCAGAATAAAAATAAACAAAACCCCATTTAAGCTATTAAAGCAGCAATTAAGCACCTTCTAGCAGACAGCCCAGCAACAATGAAACCAAAAGGCCTGCTTACAATTGCAGAGAACATGATTTTTTTCTTTAAATTCTTAAGAGTGTACCTGTGTCAAATCTGGAACAACTGGTCATACTCTTAGAACATAAGCCTGAGATGAGGAAATGTTTCTCATTCTGAAGGTGTTCAGAATCTTTTGAATCTGCTACTCCAGAGCGTTGAGGATGCTCAGTCATTGAATACAGTCCAGACAGAGGACGATAGATTTTTGGAATGAAGGGAATGAAGGGATAGCGGGATAATGGAGAAAGGTGGAGTAAGGAATCAATGATGATCTTGTTGAAAGGGTGGACCAGGATTGAAGATATAATGGCTCACTTTTGCTCCTACTTGTTTTGTTCTTCCCATGAAATTAGATCATGGCTGATCTGTATTTTAACTATATTTATTCACCTTAGTTTCATTGCCCCAAACATCATGGTCTAAATTTTCAATTGATTTAGCCTTAATGTGGGTTACCTTGTTCGATAGATGGAGCTTCCGGAGTGTGCATTCTCCTGTACCTTGGCCTACGTGTCATTTTCCAAAATGTTGGTTTTGGAACTTTGTTTTTCTTCTACAACTTTGGAAACTGACAGCAGTTGTAATAACTTGCCGGGGGAATTTTGTAGGGGCTGCTGTCTGTTGAGTCCTAATTTGACTTTGTTTAGGAGGGGCTGTGTGGGCAGACTTGAGTTCCCTTGTTTCTGAATCCTTCCTGAGGACTGCTCTCTAGCTTGCTCCACAGTGGTCGTCCCTTAAATTCGTTGCACTGGTTGGGGGTGCCTATCTCCATTGGAATACCCTGTACCTCATGTGCTCTGCTCGCAGCTTTTTCCAAGGACAAAGCCAGCTGTAATGCTTGTTTGCAGTCCAGCTGGGTCTCCGCCAACATACATTTTTGTATGGTCATATTATTGATTCCACATACTAATTAGTCTTGGAGCATCTCATTTAACATCAGTATGAATTTGCAAGCCTCTGCTAATCATCTTAATCTCATGAGGAAGCTAATGACTGACTCCTCCCCCCCTCAGAATGCTGGGTAAAACCAGTACCTTTGCAGGATCAGAGATGATCTGGGTCATACTACTCTTTTGCAAAGCCTGTCAATTCCTGGAAGGTTTGTGTTTCTGGATCCTCCAGAAAGGTTAAATTGTGCATAACAGTGAAAGCTGATGGTCCACAAGCAATCAGCAAAATTAGCGTTGCTTTTCATCTGAGACTATATTGTTAGTTCTGAAGTAATACCTTATATTGGGCCCAATCTTCCTTGGCAGGGTCAAAAGAATCACATTCCTGAATAGAGGCATGCTTGCCAGGCAATGGCTTACCCCCAACATGTAACGGTTGATAGCAAACAAATTCCTTTGCGTTGTTCCTTTTTCCCTCATTGCCACTGTAATAAATCTGCAGAGGGAGAAGTCCCTTCACCAAAATCCCTTTATTTACAAACTCCAACAGTAGTACGGAGTGCAGTCAGTCAGCAGTCTACTGCTGGGGACGTCAGAGGAACTGACATTTCTGGTTAAGTACTGTATAAGGCAAAGACTCCCTGATTGGCCCATCCATTGGATCCTGAATCAGGGTGTTCATACTCCAATAAGCAAACCTCAGTAGCCTGATTGAAGTCTTGGCAAAAAGCCAATGACCAAGTTCTCCCCTTCTGCTGGTGACTCCAGTAACATTGAGCAGATAGCATTTACTCTCTTTTGATGTAGGTATCAAAGAATTTCCAGACTGCTCACCCATTGATGACATCTTGGTAAAGTGTTCCAGAAAGTCTCCCAATGTGTTTCAGAGATTGTCTTCACAACTCCAGCGGCAATAACGATGAAATGGCGAGTATCCCTTTAACTAGTGCTTGAAATCCAAAATAATGCTTTGCTTACTCGTAACTCATTGTTCGAAGAAGGTGTTTAGATGGAGCTAGCTCTCAAAATGATGGTCAGTCTCTTTGATGAGTGCTAATTGACTTTTCAAGTGGCAATCAGCTCCTTCATGAGCCTCCTGACAGCAGTTTCTATCAGGAATTCAACAGGCTTCAACTCCTTTATGACAGTGCTTTCTTGCACTTAACAGCGTTTCAGCTCAAATCTGCAAATTGACCAACCCAGAGGATCTTTAGTGTCTGAAAATGATTCCAAAATTGCCTCCAGCAGCTTTTGGAAGGATAGTGTTCCAACTTTACACAAACATTTGTGTGAAGGAATTATTCTTGATATCAGAATAGCCTCGCCCTAACTTAACGATGATATCCCCTTGCTCTGCATTACTTATATATCATTGTGTTTAATTATGTGCAGGTATTCATTTGGGTTTCATCTCAGTATATATGAAGAGACACTGAAAGAAACTGTGGTGTGATTGCATTAGGAGGTGTATTCTTACATATAATTAAAGAGTGGACCATTGCAGGACTGAATAAAATTGGCTTTCCAGAACAAAACATCCCAACTCCCCTGCACACAAGGAAATAATTTCTACCTACCCTTTCAAATCCTTTAATCATCTTAAACAGCTCAATTAGATCACCCATTAATTTTCCATACTCGATGGAATATGAAATTAATCTATGCAATCTGTACTCATAATGTAACCCCTTCAGCATTGGAATTATTCTTGTCAATCGGAACTAAACCCTCTCCAAGGCCAATAACTCCTTCAGGTGCAGTGCCCAGAACTGACTAAAGTATTCACAGTCTTATAAACTGTAATATAACTTTGCTTCTTTTTATTCAGCCCTCTTGAGATATATGACACAGTAATATGTTTGGGAGTGGGTGGGTGAAAGGCACACCTAGCCCCACACCTCGGAAACCACTTTGGTATCTAGTCGACCAGCTCTGCACCGACTAGCCCCACAGCAATGAAGCACCACAGGGTTCATTAACCAGGGATGATTGGGCTTACCATCAGTCCCAGTAGCACCAGCGAGGTGTCAGAGAGCTGGGATTGCAACAGAAGAGAGGGACCCAAGACCTAGGGATCCCTGGAGCAGATATATATGATTCTTAGGCCTGTGGGGTTTAGGAGTGTTAGAGACAAGTGGCAGTGGGAGGGAAAGGGTGGGTTTAAGAGAGGAATGAAAGATGGTTCAGTCTAAGGGGGGAATCATCCCAGCTCCCCAAAGAGCATCCCTCCCACCTTTCTTGCCCTTTAACCAATAGAGGCTCAAAAGCAGGCCACTTACTCCCATTCTGCTGCTCATGCCAAATGTACACACAATGTATTATTGGGATCAATAATGTTGATCTCATTGGTTTAATCAAATCTAATTTATCCTTAAATCACCATTTTAATATGATAGATTCCAGTGCCCACCTGCCCTTCCATATTATGGGGGCAAACTCAGACTGAACAGAAGGGTGATGGAATGAGTGTCAGCCCGAGTTTACACTCCACATACCACCAACCCTGTCTCCCACCGCCAGTATAAATATGCCCGCCAGCAACAAGTAAAATTCAACCCACGGCCTAACATTCCGTGAGATTTCTAATTTACCCTTAATATATGCTGGCTAGTTACTAGTGATGCCTGCACATGGACCCTCGGTTTCTTCAGCTTCTCTGTAGCTTCTTTTTACAAATAAATAAAAAAGTACGATTCTATCTTTCTTAGGTCCAAAGTGGATGTCGCATTTCCCACATTAAACTCTATCAATCACAATTTTGCCCAGTCACTAAATCTATCAATGTCTCTTTGCAACTCTCCACTCACATCTACGATACTTATTGTGCCATCTTAATTTAGTGTCATCAACATATTTGTGCAGAAGCCTGTCTGTTCCTTTAGACAAGTATGATAATATCTTGAAAAACTATGATCTCCAAATCCCTGAGGGGTACCAGCAGTGATATGCTACCAACTGGAGCATTAAGTCTCTTCTATGTCTGTTTCTAACTAATTCTGTACCCATGTCAAAAAAAGTGTCTCCAATTTCATGCACTTCAGTTTTTTCCAACATTATCTTTAATGGAACCATTTTGAATACTTTCTGATAGTCTACACAAATAGGATCTGTAGTAACATTTGGGATCTTGATCAATTGGGCCAGTGGGCTGATGAATGGCGGATTGAGTTAAATTTAGATAAAAGTGGGGTGACGCATTTTGGTCGATCATACCAGGGTAGGACTTATTCAGTTAATGGGAGAGTTATAGAACAAAGAGATCCCGGGGGAAGGTTCATAGCTTCTTGAAAGTGGATAAAGTGGTGAAGAAGGCATTTGGCATGCTTAGATTCATTGGACAGAACAATGAATACAGGAGCTGAGATGTCTCGTTGAAGTTGTACAAGATATTGGTAAGGCCACATTTGGAATACTGTATATAGTTCTGGTCACCCTGTTACGGAAAGGACATTATTAAACTAGAAAGAATGCAGAAACAATTTACTAGGATGCTATTGGGACTTGCCTGTTTGAGCTAGAAAGAGGGGCATTTTTTTCACACAGGGAATGGTAACTGTCTGGAAGAAGCTGTTAGATGTAATAGTAGAGGCGGGTACAATTTTGTCTTTAAAAAGCAGTTAGACAGTTACGTGGGTAAGGTGGGTTTAGAGGGATGTGGGCCAAATACGGGCAATTGGACTAGCTTGGTGGTTTAAAAAAAAAGGGCAGCATGGACAAGTTGAGCTGAAGAGCCTGCTTCCATGCTGTTGACCTCTATGACTTTATGACACTCCCTTATATCTGATGTTAGTCGCGTCAGCTGGAGATATTCCAGATCATCAATTAACCATTTTCATTATTTGTACAGAGTACATTTGGTGTAAGCATTCAGAATGTTCTACAACAAGCCACAAATACTTTTAATACTTTTGATTCCTATTGTTTTGTTCCTTCGCTATCTGGTCTCATTGCAAATTTGCAATTGTGGCATGGTTAATTCAAACCAGCTCCCTGAGGTGTTAGAAATAACAACAGAAAATGTCAGAACAACTCAGCGGTCAGGCAGCATCTGTGAAGAGAAACAGAGTTAATGATCTTTCAGCTTTTTAATTTCAAATTTCCAGTTCCAGCAGCTGTTCGGGCTTTTGCTCAAAAATGTTACGAACTATGACATGCAATTTTGTCACAAATCAGCTTTCTCTGAAGTACAGTTTAAAGATATGCGGATTAGGTTGATTGGCCATGCTAAATTGCTCATGGTGTCCTGAAGATGTGTAGGTTAGAGAGATTAGTGGGTTAAATGTGTGGGGTTATGGGGAAAGGGCCAGTGGTGGGATTGTTGTCAGTGCAGGCTCGATGGGCCAAATGGCCTCCTTCTGCACTTCTGTGATTTCTATTAAATTTTGGGTACGCTGGCATTTTAATGGCCTTGCAAAAAGGCTGTAGTCAGGAGCAGACCAAAGGAAGAATTCTATTTTCAAAATCCTTTTAGCCCCTTAGCGTTTAGTCTTGCAACAAGTCCCTCATTGTATTTACACCACCATAAAGGATGCTGCAAGATACTTCAAATGTTGACCTTGCTGAATTATTTGACCAAATATATTCAACCTCCCTCTTCAATCCCCAAAGGTTTAGACCTTTGTCATTTTGCAGAACTTTTTTTTTGCTTCTTGTGTACAGTTCCACTGAATTGTGAAGCCCAAACATTCTTGATCAATTCCAATGTTCTCTCCTCAGCACAGCTTTCCTGCTGATAAATGTACAAGTTCCCTGAAACCTTTGCATTATTTGCACACAACTGTGCATTTATAGGTAGAAAATCAGAGCACACGTCATTCGAATTGTTAAGAAAATAGGGCAACTATTTACCTTCCTGGTTCCTAATTCACTTGAATTGTTAATAGTTCTCTGTCCTTTAATCTTGCAACAAGTCCCTCATTGTATTTACTCTTTCATAAAAGATGCTGCAGGATACTTCAAATGTTGACCTTGCAGAATTATTTGACCAAATATTTTCAATCTCTCTCTTCAATCCCCAAAGGCTTAGACCTTTGTCATTTTGCATAACATTTTTTTTATCTTCCTGTGTACAGTTCCACTGAATTGTGAAGCCCGTAAATTCATGATCAGTTCCAATGTTCTCCTCAACACAACTATCAAGTACAGTACCCCTCTCCTGGGGTGGCATGGTGGCACAGTGGTTAGCACTGCTGCCTCACAGCGCCAGGGACCTGGTTTCAATTCCAGCCATAGGTCACTATCTGTGTGGAGTTTGAACATTCTCCCTATGTCTACGTGGGTTTCCTCCGGGTGCTCCAATTTCCTCCCACAGTCCAAAGGTGTGCAGGCTAGGTTGATTGGCCATACTGAATTGACTCTAGTGGCAAGGGATTAGCAGGTAAATATGTGGGGTGACAGGAATAGGGTCTGAGTGGGATACTGGTTAGTGCAGACTCAATGGGCTGAATGGCATCATTCTGTACTGCAAGGATTCTATGATTCAAATCTAACATTGTCACACTGTCTTCAAAACAAAACAGAAATCCCTGATCCCCACTGTCCTTGCAAATGACTGCTAAATCTTCAACCTCCTTTCTCTCTCTAAAGCCTTTGAATATGTTGATCCCTCTCAAACTTGTGCCCAAAATTAGCAGAATTCCACATTTGACTCCTGATCAGCTTTCTACAAGAGTATTGGAAAGGCTATTGTCAAAGTCACACATCATATTTTAAATGAATGTGACAATGGTTCACTATCCCTCTTTGTCCTTGGTTGTCTGAAGGTGAACAAAGCCGTTCCCAATCAAGATCCCATACTTAACCCAGAGATGAGCTTCTGGTTGTGATGACACTGAATGGTATTGGAACAGGCTTGAGGTGTCAAAATGGCCTATTCCTCCTCCTATTTTCTATGGCCAGTGTTTTACAGTCTCTCCAGCCCAGAAGAATATGATGGTTTCACCAAGATCAATGGAGATTTATATGACTCGCCACATCCATTGGGGGGAGGGTGGGGAGTGGGGGAGGGTACAGGGGAGAAATAGGCCAGGATTTTACTGTGACCTATGTTTCAAAGTTCCAACCACCTTCACACACTATCACTCAGATCTCTTGCTTCCATTGTAAGGAAGTGAAGCTTTATGTGCCACCATTTTATTAAGCTGTGCATTCAACACACAGACTTTGAGAAGCTGGGTAAAGCATTGATAGGTAAACATATTGAATAGTGGATTAAAAGCTGATAGCTTTGACTCCCACTAGGCTCACAGATTTATACATACATACACAGAAACACACACATATAGACACACACATGCACACACACACACACACACACACACATTGCTAATCATTGAAAGAAAGGGAGTCCAATTTATTATTGAAATGATGTTTAAGGGAGCCTGTACATCATCAGTGGGATATCTGCAGTCAAAGGGACTCCACACTCTTGGGTGACTATCTACATAAAACATATTTGACTGTCTTATTGCTAGAGTATCTTTATTGGTGAGGGTAGGCTAAGAAAGACATTGGGTAGAGCATTCTCAAAAACAGGTTGAGTGGCACTGCGGGCAGAAAAAATAGCAAGAAAGCTGCTGGTCCCAAAGGCAGTTTTCACCACTGTAATATTCAGCCTGGAGCCATAAGATCATTCAATGGCAAGTCCCACAACAACACTCTGGTGGCACATCGCTGATCACGACAGGGAATCCTGCAGGGAAAAAAAAAAGCATTTTGGGAATCCCACAGGATGTTCCGCTCTCACCCGCCAGAAACAGGAGCAGACATTTCCCCCCCACCCTGCCCCATGTATTCCAGGTAGTGGCATTGCATTGCGACGTTCAGTAAGAAGAGAGTGTGTGTGTGTGTATGTATGCATGTCTGTGTGTGCATGTGTATGTATGTGCGTGTGTGTGTCTATATGTGTGTGTGTCTGTGTATGTATGTGCCTGTGTGCATGTATGTGTGTATGTATGTGTGTGTAGGTATGTGTGTGTGTATACATGAGTGTGTGTGTATGTGTATATGTGTGTATGTGTGTGTATGTATGTGTGTGTATATGTGGGTGGGTGTGTGTGTATATGTATGTGTGTGTGCATGTGTGTGTATATGTGTGTGTGTATATACATGTGCGCACGTGTGTGTGTATATGTATATGTGTGTTTGTGTGTGTATGTATGCATGTGTGTATGTGTGTGTGCATGTATGCCTATGTATGTGTGTGTGTGTATGTGTATATGTGTGTTTGTGTGTGTGTGTGTGTGTGTGTGTGTGTGCATGGTGGGTAAGCTCTGTGGTTTTTCTTTGAATCTTGTTTGAACATCTATTGCAGCTGTTACATGGTCCATAGTGGAATTGAATTTCATGTGGTATTTCTGATATAATAAATGCTAATATTTTATTCACATAGTCAAGTGTGCTTTTGTTATTTTTCATAATTCTCAATTCTGAACTACTGAGCAGCTCAATAAATGTAGTAGGTAATGTCCTTCACCACCTCTGTTTCATCATCTGACTCTGCCCCTATCTCAGGCCATTTATTGGGGGTAATCTGGTCATTTCAGGGGGAGTCAGTGCATGAGATTATGTTGCGGGGGTTGACGGGGAATTGGAAGTTTGTGGGTAATTGCGTGGTAGGCGCTAGTCAGGCCTTATCTGTGGCAGGGAGATGTGGGGGTCAAATCAGGGGTTAGAAGGACAGATATGAGTTAGAGACATTGAGGGAGGAGTCCTGGGAGGTGTTAGTGTGAGTGATTGAAGGGTCAGTTTGTTGTCAGCCAGATGTTAGATTAGGTTTAAATATGCCTAACATCTGCTCAGTAACTTTGCAGGTAAGTCGGATCTGTCCAAACTCTCTTACTCTTACTCCGAATTGGAGGCTCTTTCAGAATTTCCAGCAGAGCTGGGAAACTGCCCATCTCAAACTTCCTGAGCAATTCCTGCTGAGTCATTGTATTGGGACCTCTGACAGTCCATACCATCTCTTGAAGGGTAGACCTGGTGGGTGATTTTGAACCTGTACTCTCTGTGCACAGGCTGGGTGGTATAGGCACAAAATCTGAAGAGACTTGGAAAACATGATTTGCACCGGTGAGTTTCTGAGTTCTGATCTTCCATCCCCCTCAGTGGGGGGAGAAGCACAAAACACGTTGTGGGATCCTAAGGAGATCATTTTATTACCTTACAGTTTACATTGTGTTAATTGGTGTCACAAGTAGGCTTACATTAATGTTGCAATGAAGTTACTGTGAAAATCCCTACACTCCGGCACCTGTTTGGGTACACTGAGGGAGAATTTAGCATCGCCAATGCACGTAATCAGCATGTCTTTCAGACTGTGGGAGGAAACTGGAGCACCCAGAGGAAACCCACGCAGACTGGGGAATGTGCACAGACAGTGACGCAAGCTGGGAATCAAACCTGGGTTCCTGGCGCTATGAGGCAGCAGTGCCAACCACTGTGCCACCAGGCCGCCCCCTTACCGTGTCATTTGCGAATATTATTTCCAGAACATCACCTCCCCCACTCACCGAGTGTAGGGTGTCGAAATTTGCTGATGACACCAAGATTGGGGGAAAGGCAAATTGTGCGGAGGGTGTGGAGAGTCTGCAGAAGGATCTAGATAGGCTGGGCGAATGGGCCAGGAAATGGCAAATGGAATTTAATGTTGGCAAGTGTGAGGTGGTCCACTTTGGTAGGAAGAATGGTAGGAAGGACTATTACTTACGTGGCGAAAAACTGCAGCAGGCGACGGTGCAGAGGGACCTCGGGGTCCTTGTGCATGAGTCGCAAAAACCCAGCCTGCAGGTGCAGCAGGTGGTCAGGAAGGCGAATGGGATGCTGGCCTTCATAGCGAGGGGGATTGAATATAAAAGTAGGGAGGTCTTGCTGCAGCTGTATAGGGCATTGGTGAGGCCGCAGCTGGAGTACTGTGTGCAGTTTTGGGCGCCGCACCTGCGCAAGGATATTTTGGCCTTGGAGGGAGTGCAGAGGAGGTTTACTAGGCTGATACCGGAGTTGAGGGGGTTGAGCTATGAGGAGAGGCTGAATAAACTAGGCTTGTACTCGTTAGAGTTTAGAAGAATGAGGGGAGATCTCATTGAGACGTATAAGATGATGAATGGGATGGATAGGATAGAGGTGGAAAGACTCTTCCCGCTCAAAAAAGACAGTAGGACTAGGGGGCACAGCCTCAAGATAAAGGGGGGGCGGTTCAGAACGGAGTTGAGGAGGAACTTCTTCACTCAAAGGGTGGTGAATCTCTGGAATTCTCTGCCCGTTGAAGTGGTGGAGGCTGCCTCGCTAAATATTTTTAAGAAGCGGGTTGATGGGTTTTTGATAAGAGAAGGGATTAAGGGTTATGGGGAGAGGGCGGGAAAGTGGAACTGAGCCACGACAGATCAGCCATGATCTTATTGAATGGCGGGGCAGGCTCGAAGGGCCAGATGGCCTACTTCTGCTCCTATTTCTTATGTTCTTATGTTCTTATGAATATTCAGCGAATGTGATGTCATGCTGGCACCAAGTCTACATAAGTGCGAACCTAGTGACTTGACCTCTGAGGGAGTTCAGAAGTCAGCGCTTAGGTAGCCAGCACCCTCCAGGGTATACACTACTCAGGGAGTACTGGAGACGATGGGGTGGGCACAGATAAGTGCAACTTGGGGCCAGGGGTGGGGGTTCCAGAATCGCCATATCAGGAAGAGGGGTTAAGAAGAGTCACTTGTAGGCCTTTATCTTCCCTTCATGTTGAGGTTCATGGCCATCTGGGGTCATAATAGGTCATCTTCGAAGTCCCCCTGTCAGAATGCAAACACTGGTCACATGCAGTCACTCAACTTCCCTTTAATTTGATGGCCAGTTTTATTTGCGGGGGCGGGGGGGGGTGCATGGGGGCTTGGGGAATGCAAATATTTTGTGTTAATGAGGGTCCCAGCCCTACATCCTGCTGGAGTTGACAGGGACCAGTGTGGAGATGAAGCTATAGTGTCTGAGTGGAGGGTGTGAGGGATGACATTGAGGCACTGACTGAATGTGCTGCCATTGGGTGTGGTCCGAGCGGATTCAAGGGAAGAGCGTCAGGAGTCTCTCACAAACCCTAATACCTCACTGCGATAGTCTCTTTTTTACACTGCATGGTCTGGAGGATCATGAAGATTGTCGAGTTGGCTATTCTAATTATTACCATAGAGCAGTGGTAGACATATTGACATGCCTTTTCACCAGAGGAGGGAGAGGCTGGGTCTGTCACTGTTCCAGGAATAGTACCAAAGATGCGTGCACCCCGGAGGTGCTGGCCTTGGGTGTTCACCCTACTTACAAATGTCCAAGATTCATTGTCATAGAAGGCTTGTCTGTGTTGGGGGATGTTGGACCACCTCTACCAGAGCCTGCAAGAACTGGCACTACATGGAATGGGAGGATACCCACTGCTTGTGACCCTTAAACTCAGAACCAGTCTGAATTTCTACCCAAGTGGCTCATCCCAGGATTGCAAGGGTGACTTGTGTGGCATCCCGCAGTCAATCACGTACAGATTCATCTGGGAGGTTATAGAAGTCCTTTATGTGAAGGCTCACATGCACATCAACTTTGACCAGGACCAGGCAAGCCAAAATGCCAAGGCCATGGGTTTTGCCCACTTAGTAGGCTTGCCCCTGGCACAAGGTTTGACTGACTGCACCCACGTAGTCCTGCGTACTCCAGGGCACCAAGCAACACGCCGTCATTGTTTGGAAAGATTCGGCTGTTGGTTTCCGACTATTCAGAAACAGGAAGATTTGGGCCATTAATTTAACCTTCTTTCAATCCTGAAACAGCAGAATAAATTAGACAATAACATGCCTATAATGAATGTTTGAAAATTTAGTCAACAATATATAAAACTGTCAGCAAATCTTAGTGCAAATGATATGAAGACAGGCATTTTAATAAATTTTACGGAATTGTAGTTCCTTTCTAATATAATTTTTGACAAACCTTTTCTTCTTTTTTTTAATGCCCGATGAGGCACGACTTCATTCAACTTGACAAGAGAGCACTGAGAAATAAAGTTTGTGCTTGACATTGATTTAATAAAGAACATTTCAAGTGTGTACATTGATAAAGTAAATGGAACTATAGATCTGTGAAAAATTTCAAGATAATCAAGCAAAGCTCTATCCTCTATCCATCTTCATGTCTTCAGACCTAAGCTACTTAATTCCATCCATCGCCACCACTTTCACTTCTGCCCTCATCTGATCCCAGAAGCACTCAAAAAATTGTTTTTTTTTTCTGTTTGAGTTCATCTGAACCAAGTGGAAAATTGGATGGATATCCATTACTCTTGTTGTATATCCCACATTCTTTGAGGATAATTTTTGTTATATATGTGTGCTTCCTGTGTGAAAGAGTCGGGAGTGTGTTTTCATTCATTCGTGGGACGTGGGCATCACTGGCTGGCCAGCCCTAGTTGCCCTTGAGGAGGTGGTGGTGAGCTGCCTTCTTGAATCGCTGCAGTCCATGTGCAGTGGATTGACTCATAATGCTGTTAGGGAGGAAATTCCACGGTTTTGACCCAGCGACTGTGAAGGAACGGTGATATATTTCCAAGTCAGGATGGTGCGTGGCTTGGAGGGGAACTTGCAGGTGGTGGTGTTCCCATGTATCTGCTGCCCTTGTCCTTCTAGTTGGAAGTGGTCGTGGGTTTGGAAGGTGGTGTCTAAGGGTCTTTGGTGAATTGCTGCAGTGCTTCTTGTAGGTAGTGCACGCTGCTGCTACTGAGCGTTGGTGGTGGAGGGATCGAATGTTTGTAAATTGGTGTCAATCAAGTGGGTTGCTTTATCCTGGATTGTGCCAAGCTTCTTGAGTTTCGTTGGAACTGCACCCATTCAAGCAAGTGGGGAGTATTCCATCACACTCCTGACTTGTGCCTTGTAGATGGTGGACAGGCTTTGGGGAGTCAGGAGGTGAGTCACTAGCTGCAGTATTCCTAGCCTCTGACCTGCTCTTATAGCCACTGTGGTGAGTCCAGTTGAGTTACTGCAGTATTCAAGTAATGGGGAGAATGGTCTCATTTCACCTTGCTTGCAGTTACCTGATGGCCGCTTGTGGCTATTGTGTGATCATATAATGGTCTCTATGTCCGATCCTCTGTCTTCCCTCTATTGTGGCTCTGGGGAGGTGGGGCATAGTGGTATTGTGAATGGAGTACTAACCTAGGGAACCATGTTAATGTTCTGGGGACACTGATTCAAATCCCACCATGGCAGATGGTGAATCATAGAATCACAGAATCCCTACAGTGCAGAAGGAGGCCTTTCTCTCCATCGAGTCTGCACCAACAAAATCCCACACAGGCCCTCTCCCCAAAACCACAGGCATTTATTCTGCTAGCCTCCTTAACATTAAGGGGCAATTCAGCATGGCCAATCAACCTGGAGTGTGGGAGGAAACTGGGCAACCCAGAAGAAACCCATGCAGACACAAGGTGAATGTGCAAAATCCACACAGACAGTCATCCGAGGCCGGAACTAAACCCGGGTCCTGGTGCTGTGGGGGAGCAATGCTAGTCACTGTGCTACTGTGCTGCCCATTCCTTTCTCAGCGCCCAATCTCCGCTGCCCCCCCACCTCCCCCCAACTATTGGGGAATCCTAGTTGGCCCACTTTGGCAATGCCCCTTGTCACAGGTTGGCATTCCCAGTATGGTGCCTGGCCATATCCCTTTGAAATTTGAATTCAATAACAACCTGGAATTAAAAGTCTAATGATGAAATCATTGTCGATTGTCGTAAGAACCCATCTTTTTGGAAATCTGCCATCCTTACCTGGCCTGGCCTTCATGTGACTCCAGATTCACAGCTCTGTGACTGATGCTGAGACGCCCTCTGAATCAACCTAACAAGCCATTCAGTTCAAGGACAATTAGGGATGGACAATAAAGCTGACCCAACCAGCAACGCCCACATTAAGTAAAAGAATTTAAAAAAAATGTTCAGGGCTGGTTAGTCTTGGAGAGGGAGCACATTTCAGGCCTTCCACAGCTGATGGGCACCGCAGGGGCTGGGGTGCATCATCACCCCTGGAGAATGACATTTTAATTTAATTAGTTAAGTTTGCTTTGGATGTTTTATAATAGTTCCAGTGCCCTGGGCTGTCAACCCTGTCATTTTTGTTGAATTTATTGGTTGTTGCTTTTCTTAAAATAGTAGAATAGTTCTTAGGGTTTTTAAGGGATCGACTGCATGTGGACATTTATTTTAAAGTCTTTCGTAAGAAAATTCCTTTCATAGATTTCAAGCTATTTCTGCAGTCTTTTTCTTCACTACCATAAGAGTTTCCAGGAGTCTTTGCAGTGGCTGTTTTGCAATCTTGAGCTTCTTTTCAAAACTCCATTAGAGTGGGTTTCCCAATGGGAATTCTCCCGATTCTTTGCCTTTTTGGAGAAAGAAGGCGGGGGGTGTGGAATCAGGTCAGGCTGCACTGGAGATGATCTTTACCCACTTCTAACAACAGAGAACTCCCTCAGTGATGCACTGAAATGTCAGCCAAGATTATGTGCTCAAATCCCAGAGCGCCGCTTGAACCCAGATTGCTACAAACTGAATTGAGCAAGGGACCAAACAAGCAGGCCCTGACATACAGAGCTCCCGAAATCTAGTGGGATATTGTCTTCATAGCTTACAGCTCAACAGGCATCAGATACAGAGTTGCGCCTTTGATAAAAGAGCATCTGTCACATGGAGTCAAGAGGCAGCGTAAGTAAGTAATAGCTTACTCTGGCTTCAATTCGACCTCTGCTTCTTATAAGTCAATGCTGATAGATGTGGTGCCCTGAATTGCAGAAGAGAGCTCTGTTCCTTGCACTACCTCGTCCAACATCACTTCCATTGAAGCAACTGTCAAACATGTGATCAGGTCTCACACTCGGGGCTTTTCATGAATCCAGCGTAGGATCAAGCTCGCAATCAGGTGCAATGCCTGTTCTGGTCAGCTTGGATCTAGTATGTCCTTTTTGTGGGTACCATGAATTGGATTCAGTTTGAATTTGAATTGGTTTTTGGAGCAAGCATGGAGATGGATTAAGGCTTTGCCCCATCCACTTCGGGAGAGAGCTCATGGCTCCCATCCGCCGTGAGTGCAAATTCCATTCTGGCTACTCAATCTCACCAGAGGGCTAAGTCAGGGTTTGTGCTGGTGAGCACTCAGTTTGAGATCTCCCTTGCTCCCTGCCAGAAACATGAATAGGTTCATACCAGTGAGGGAGTGAACCTGATTTCCATAAATTTGGATAAATTTCATAATAATGAAAGGCTTGATGCTGCAGCATCTGCCCATGAAGCATCCCCCCCTCCCCACCCCGGTGGCGTGACATCACGCTGGCGCGAATCACTACTGGTTTCCAAAAGCGAAAACAAGGCATGATGACCGTGTGGGATTTGAAAGTGCCTGGAGGCCTCGGGAGCTGAGGGACACAGTCGGGCATTGACCCAGCATCCCAGCCATGTCCCCCATGTCTGTCAGGGAGTACTGCCTTCTGGCAGTGCCAAATGGGCACTTTCAAGTGGGCAGTGCCAAGTGGGCACATGAAGTGGGCAATGTCAGGGAGTTTCTGGCAGGAGAGGTAACACCCTTCCATGGGGTTGGGGGGTGTTCCCCTTATGTGTGGTGGGGGGGGGGGGGGGCGTGGTTCGGGGAGAATCCCAATAACAGCACGGGGAAAAGAAGAGCGGAGAATCCCAATAACAGTGTGGAGAAGCCATGATGCTTGTGGGGGTTCTCGATCTCTGTTGGGGGAAAATGGCATCCCAATCTCAGAATCCTATCTTTGCCGGTGTATTTAGGCATCCCCCCCCCCCCACCCCCGCCCCACAGCTGGCCGTGTGATCTTCACCAACACTCTGGAATTGTACAGATGTGCTGTTGAATCAGGTGCAAAGAGATGTGTGTGAAGCCAGCAACTTTCACACAACTTTTCTCACCTAATCTGATACTCTGTTCAATTTTTGGAAAGTTCCACTCTTTGCATCTTAGCTTTGTAAAGCTGAGAGCAAAATAAAATAAAAAATCAAATATACGGTTGGATCTCAGCCTATTTTTCATCGCCTGTGACACGTTGCCAGAGTGATTAGCACCGCTGCCTCACAGAGTCAAGTAATCCGGGTTCGATTCCGGCCTCGGGTGACTGTGTGGAATTTGTACGTTCCCTCCTTGTCTGTGTGGGTTTCCTTCGGATGCTTCAGTTTCCTCCCATATTTCAAACAATATATGGGTTAGGTTGATTGCCATGCTAAATTGCCCCTTAATGTCAAGGTTATCAGCAGGGTAAATATGTGGTGTTACGGGGACAGGGCCTGACTGGGATCGATGGCACTGTAGAATTCTATGAATTCTATGAATCCACGTTGGGTTAACTTCCATGTCAGTTTTGACGGTCATCTTGACTGCTCTTCCCCTAGAGTCCCAAAAACTGTGCCGATGGATTGGGACGGATTTTGTGCCTTTCCAAAGCTGCAGAAAAAAATGTTGGTCTCCTTTTCTAACGCTCCCCTCATATCCGCATATTGTTAAAATTCACTCGCGTTCACAATTTCCACCATTATTTAATCTTCCTACAGGCAACCGCACCTAAAACTGAAGCCACGATTAGAATAGAACCACAACAGAAAATTCTGTGCAACCAAAAAGTGTTGTGGCGATGGTGGGAGGAGAGTATTTTCAAATGCTAGTCAGTTGCATGCGATAGCCAGATGGCTTTCTGTTTGGCCAGACTGAGTAACTACTACGCAGCTCACGAACAGAATGCTAGTGAGCCCCATACCACAAAGTGGCTCAGGTATCCTAACTGCTGTGTTTGCTCGATGTTATGGTTATGTGCCTGTTTAGTGCTCCGAAATTAATCTGCTGCATGGTCTACAGGGTTTGCAATTATTTACTGGGGACTGTTGGGTCCATTCACTCATTTGAATGGGACGAGGGGACATGACTGATACGATTTTTAAAATAGTTTCCTTTATGGAATAGAACTTAAAAATATTAATATGAAAGAAGAAAAACAAAAGTTGAAGACTGGCTTTTATTGCCAGCCCCTGCACTGAAGTTAAACATACTGCAACAGATCTGAAAAAAAAAACTGAAAACACACACTAAAATGCAAACTATATTCCAACTGTTATTTTGTTATTGAAAATGTTTTTCGTAATCTGTCTCCATCTGAGAAAAACAATTCTTGCAGATGTGGTTATGAAAAACTTGTTTGCCTGCGTTGTGTACCCTTCAGGAATGCAGTCAATTTTTAACTAACCTTTAGCCTTCTGATTCCACATTAGCAGAGTTAGCTGCATAGGCAGAAATATCTTAAAACAAAGTCTTTGCGTAGACTGAAGCAAACAGCACTAAGCGTACATCGGATCTCTCAAGGACTAAATGCCACTTGTAATTGCAAACCTCCTTTAACTTGTCTTTTCCCTTTACAGATGGACCAGCACTTTCCATTTTGATTAGTTTTAAAACAAAAGCAAAATACCACAGAGGCTAGAAATCTGAAATTAAATCAGAATATTTTGGAAATGCTCAACTGGTTTCACAGCATCTGTAAAATAGAAACCGAGTTAACAACATTTCAGGTCAAAGACCTATCTTCAAAACTGCTTATATTCTCATATTTCATTCCCTGCCACTTCTCTTCCAGGAATTCCTACCTTGAAGAAGTTCTGTTCTCTCCAATGGGACATCCATTTATCCCTTTCACCATGTTCACCTTCAATACTGTCTATTTCAATCCTGTTGTCAGTTTTAAATAGAGGTATTTGTCCTAAAAAAATGGGCAGTATTTTCCCTGATATTGGCAAAGCTTGACGTTTGGTAGGAAAAGCAGCCTTCATAGAATTCTGACAGTGCAGAAGGAGGCCAATTGGCCCATCAAGCCTGCACCAACAGCAATCCCATTTATTCCCTATCAATGAAACCCCATGTATTTTCTCTGCTAGTCTCCCTGACACTAACGGGCAATTTAACATGGCCAATCAACCTAACTTCCTCGTGTTTGTTCTGTGGGAGGAAACCAGAGCACCCGGAGGAAACACACCCTGATGCGGGGAGAACATGAAAACTCCACACAGACAGTCATCTGAAGGCAGAATTGAACCCGGGTCCCTGGCGCAGTGAGGCAACACTTCTAACCACTGTGCCACTATGCCACTCCATCGGCATTGAACCCTGAAAATGGTAGTTTTCCCAGCCATATAGCGTGACACTGTGGAAAGAAAAGTTCAAGTCACATGTTCTGCAACCTATTGCTGGCAAGATAGCCACTGATACGTTCGCACCCCTGCCAATAGTTTAGACATTTGATGATTCAGAGCATCATTTTTATAGGCTGCCCCAGTGCGTTGTGAGAAAACCAGGTTACCCAGGTGCACTGGCTGTCATCTTCCCTGGACCTTGTGCCCGGATAGTGCCAACCTGGAGCATGGACAGTGCCAAGGATATCCGGGTATTTCCCTGACATTACCTGAGCAAGATGTGGAGATGCTGGCGTTACCTGAGCAATACATTGACATTACTACATCCCCCAACCACCCCTCTCCCTCACCACTGCCCAGAAAACTGCACTCACCTCAGCTCCCCAGGTAAATGCCTTCAGAGACCTTTAGAACCATAGAATCACTACAGTGCAGAAGGAAGCCATTCAGCCCATCGGCACCAAACCTCTGGAAGTGCCTCCCACCCAATCCCATACTCAGCTAATCCATTTTATCTACACGACCTGGGACACTCAGAGGCAGTTCAACATGGCCAATCCACCCAAATTGCACATCTTTGGATTGTGGAAGGAAACCGGAGCACCCTGAGGAAACCCATGCAGACATGAGAAGAATGTGCAAACTCCACACAGACAGTGACCGAAGCCAGGAATTGAAACCATGGAGCTGTGAAGCAGCAGCACTAACCACTGTGCTACACAAATCATAGAAACCCTACAGTGCAGAAAGAGGCCATTTTGGCCTATCGAGTCTGTACCAACCACAATTCCACCCGGGCCATATCCCGACATATTTACTCACTAATCCCTCTAGCTTACACATCTCAGGACACTAAAGGGCAATTTTAGTATGGCCAATCAATGTAATCCGCACATCTTTGGACTGTGGGAGGAAACTGGAGCACTGGGAGGAAACCCACGCAGACATGAAGAGAATGAGCAAACTCCACACAGACAGTGACCCAAGCCTGGAATCAAACCCAGTTCCCTGGAGCTGTGAAGCAGCAGTGCTAAACACTGAGCTACCGTGCCGCCCTGTTCACTTGTGGTATTTTCCACTCCCAATGCCAAACCTTCCCAATACGAATGTAAAATCAGCCATTAACTCTGTTCCTCCCTCAAAGGATGCTTCCAGACCTGTCGAGTGTTTCCAGCTGTAGCTCTTCTTATTGTGATGACTTTTTTAAATCATTATCACGTTGACGGGATGATTGAAGTGAATAATGAAGCGTCAAGACTTAAAGTTTCCACATAATCTGACGTACGATCTAGCAGGCACACTCTGAGTACATCTATTTATAAAAATGTATCTGTTTAAATTTATTGACATTAAAATCTACCTGGGTGCTTGAGCCCATCCATTTCATTGGTAATTGGTTGTGCCTTCATGGAGACACAACAGATTTTTTTTGTCAGTAATAAGAACTACATTTATACATTTCATTTAGATGCATGAGCCTTTCAACTATATTGCGCAATAAAATACAATGCTTGATTAGAGCGCCAAATACTGAAGGGAAATAAAAGGCAAGTAAATGTTAATAGGCTTACTGTGACTGTCATAAGCTTAAAATTTTATGGGTGAAATTTATCCACACTAACTATGAAGTGGTTTAAATCAAATCAACATGACCAGCAAGAAATTAATTGAGTGCATTTTATTTTCATTCTTATTCTGGTTGGTAAGATGGTGTCTTTGTGTGTCCTCTTATTCCTGTTTAGCATCTGATGTGGTAGCTATTTTCCGGCAAAGCGTTTTGTCATAATTTTATTTCTTCTGTGAAAAATGTTCTTCGATTGTGCTACGAAATAAAGGGAGGCAGCAGTTTCACTATTACAGAGTGATAAAAATAGCTTGAGAAACAGCAAAATCAATCACGGATATAGAATGTTACATGACTCAATGTTTTCATTGTAGGTATCAGATCACTATTAGTTAATAATGTAGAGATTAAGGCACACGATTCTCAGAAACAAAAAAAACACAAATGCTGCCATTAATGGGGAAAACAGAATGTCAGGTGGGATTCGCCCACCTTTCGTCTTTAAAAATATGCGTAGTGCAAAACATATCATCCAGCCTGTCTTCACAGAGATTGGGACACCATTTTTAAAGGGGGGGCCCCAGTCTCAGTGCTGAGACACAGGAACCCTCCCCTCGACTATGGAAATGGCGGCCCACCCTCAACACCACACCCTCCCCAACAAGGAGGCAAGGGGAGAACACACAACCGCTCAGCACAGAGGGGCATCGTCCCCACCACCAATAAAAAAGTGGGTCAACCCTCCACCCCTCCGCTGCCCCCAATTACCACTCAGCCATGAGGGTAACCGTTACTCCCACACAATGCCCTCAGGCCTCAACCCCTTCCTCCCGCAAGAGATACACCCCAAAGTACGTTCCCCTCAGGTCACATCCCCCTTCAGGCTGCCCTTTATGCCCTGTCCCTTGGCATTGCCAACCTTGCATTGCCCCCTAGCACCCTGACACCCTGGCAGTGACACACTGACATGGCAACTTGGATTCTAAGGGGCAGGAGTTGATCTTGGGACTCTCTCCCAGGATTGGGGTCTCACGGCTGGACTGCCTCTTTGAGCCCTGGGAAAGGTAGAGATCACTCTTAGCATGATGAGCTCAAGCAGCTTTCGGTTCAAAATCTTCATCCTTGACTCTGTAATGTGAAACCTTTAGAGAAGCCTGATCATTTTAATATCCATGTTGCCTGGACGCCTGGATGTGTTCAAAATCAGAGCAGCATTCCATTCTGCAGAAGGGATTGCCCTTGCTTCCTCTCAGAAACCCCAGGTGTGAGCAGACTCCTTTGAGGTCCTCCGACTGATTCGAGATGTCTGTTTCAGTCGGGGGATTCTCTTCTTAGCTTGAACGAGGCCATGTTTTGATTGGAACATTAATATTTGGAAGAGCTGAGGCAGGGGACAATGATGCCATATTGACCTTAAAGCCCAGTAAGAATGGATAAGGGGGTCAGACTTAACCATTAGTGAAGAATTCCTCAAGAGTGTTATTAATAGATAGATAGATAGATAGATGTAAAGAAATAAAGCTGAGTATTTGCAAGTAAAGCATCATTTCTTCCTCACTGTGGAAGAACACCATAACATACTTTATTGTTCAGTGAGTAGGGATATGTGATTTATTTTTACATTTCACTTAAACAATGAGCTGTGAGGACTTCAAATTCTTTGCTACTAGGAATAGCTGAAGCGGAGCTCACTGCATCCTTTAAGGAAAAAGTAGATAAGCATTTGGAGCAAAGGAAGATAAAGAACTATTGAGAGAAAGCAAGGGGTCTTACTTTGCAGAAGTTTAAGTTCAAGTCCCACTGGTGGCCACAGGAATGGAACTCATAATGTGGCCAAACAGACTGAGAATCAGTGAAAAGAAATTCCTTTCAATATTACAGATGTGGAAGAGCAGGAAAGTTTCCTGGTCAGCCTTATCACATGTGGGCAGTATGGTGGCTCAGTGGTTAACAAAGCTGCCTCACAGGGCCAGGAACCCATGTTCGATTTCTAGCTTGGGTAACTGTCTATGCGAAGTCTGCACATTCTCCCTGTGTCTGCATGGGTTTCCTCTGGGTGCTCATGATTCCTCCCATGGTCAGAAAGACGCGCTGGTTAGGTGCATTGGCCAAGCTAAATTCTCCCTTGATGTACCCAAACAGGCGCCAGAATGTGAAAGCTAGAGAATTTTCATAATAACTTCATTGCAGTGTTAATGTAAGCTTATTTGTGACACTGGTAAATGACCTTAAACATTAAAAAAAACTTAAGCTTAGAGGGCAGTTGTAATCCATTGCTGTACGTTGCTAGGCACAGGCCAATGGAAGTCCATGGTTATCAAAGCCCTATTAGGACATAGTATCTTAAGGAGGAGAGAGAACGCAGAGCACTTGGAGTACTTAGAAATTTCTGTTCCCAAGTGAATTACACAATGGACTGACTGATTTCCTACCATCCTTTAAAATTTTACTGTCATATATTGTTGAATGCAATCTGGAAAGAATAAGGTTGGATCATAACTGGATACTTATTCTATATACACACACCAGTAGCACATTCAGCAACTTTCTTAATACAAACGTATGTCTGCTGTGAACCTTGGTGAGTTCATTAGTGCCTGTCGCTCTCTGCTATGTTCTTGATACCTGCACAATGTGAATTAGAATTATGCTAACATTTTGTGCACCATTAAAGAGTTAATGATCCATTGTTAAAGTAATTTACATCAATTCATCTCAGTCAGATGACCTTATGACAGAGTATGGGGAATCTACCTACAGGGAATAACAGTTTTGCTGAGGTAAAACCTCCTGTTCAGTGGATCTTGGGACAAGCGGTCAGAGAGTTAAAAGTAGCCAAGTCATTATATGGGGATACTTAGCTGAGCTGGAAACCCCAAACCGATTTTACTTGGACAATGAGCTGAGTGCAATAGAACTCAATTAAGATCGAGTTGGAAATGTTATAAACATGTTTTAAATTCAATAGCTACTCTAGATATGATCAATGATAGATGTAACACAGTAATATATATAAGAACATAAGAACATAAGAAATAGGAGCAGGAGTAGGCTATCTAGCCCCTCGAGCCTGCCCCGCCATTCAATAAGATCACGGCTGATCTGAAGTGGCTCAGTTCCACTTTCCCGCTTTCTCCCCATAACCCTTAATCCCTTTGCCAACAAAAACCTATCTACCCGCATCTTAAATATATTTAGCGAGGTAGCCTCCACCACTTCAATGGGCAGAGAATTCCAGAGATTCACAACCCTTTGAGTGAAGAAGTTCCTCCTCAACTCTGTTCTAAACTGCCCCCCCCCCCCCCCTTATCTTGAGGCTGTGCCCTCTAGTCCTGCTGTCCTTTCTAAGCGGGAAGAACCTCTCCACCTCTACACTATCCATCCCCTTCATCATCTTATACGTCTCAATAAGACCCCCCCTTATCCTTCTAAACTCCAACGAGTACAAGCCCAGTCTATTCAGCCTCTCTTCATAGTTCAACCCCCTCAACTCCGGTATCAGCCTAGTGAACCTCCTATGCACTCCCTCCAAGGCCAAAATATCCTTGCGCAAGTGCGGCGACCAAAGCTGCACACAGTACTCCATCTGCGGCCTCACCAGTGCCCTGTATATGTATATATTGGGGTGGCACAGTGGTTAGCAATGCTGCCTCACAGCACCAGGGACCTGGGTTCAATTCCAACCTTGGGTGACTGTCCATGTGGAGTTTGTACATTCTCTCTGGACAGGTTTCCTCCGCATGCTCTGGTTTCCTCCCCCAGTCCAAAGGTGTGTGGGTTAGGTTGATTGGCCATGCTAAATTGCACCTTAGTGCCAGGGGAATTAGCATGATAAATATGAATAAGTATAAATATAAATATTTATATAAATAAATATAAATAAGTGGGATTACAGGGATAGGGTTTGGATGGGATTGTTGCCAGTGCAGCCTTGATGGGCTGAATGACCTCCTTCTGCACTGTTGAAAATCTATGATTCTATAAATATGAGGGGTTTTGGGAAGATGGCCTGGGTGGGATTATGGTCAGTCCAGACTCGATGGGCCAAATGGGCTCCTTCTGCACTTAGGGATTCTATTCTATTTATATGTATGTGTATATGTTCTTTGGTCATGCCTTTATACTCATTTTCTACAAGCAGATCTTCAAGCCTCTTTTAAAATGTTGTATGGAACATGGTTTAATAATAGAAGAGAAATCCATATTCTAACCACATACTCTGAAAAGACATTTTTTCCTAACCTCTCCTTCAGTACTTTTGTAATTATCTTATACTTGCGCCCTCTCGTTACTGTCACACTGATGAGGCAAACAATCTATCACCATATCCAACACAATTAGATGTACTGAATGCTTCTACCTAAAGACATATCCACAGATGCTGACAGCCAGTTAGTGCAAATCATTTTGTGTCAGAGAATACATGAAAGGGCGGGCTCACTCTTGTCCATTTCCGAAGATATTTTTCAGTGTTTTCTCCTCGTCTGTGCAAGATTTGCAAACTTTCTCTGTATGTGGGATAGTCTCACCTGGAATCCAACCATAGTTTCTTTTCTCTCTGTGGGGGAAGGGAGTAATTCTTACTATGTTTCTTGCGCATCAACAAAGAACAAAGAACAGTACAGCACAGGAACAGACCCTTCGGCCCACCAAAACTGCGCCGATACTGAACTAAAGACCTTGGGTGGGATTTTCCCTTCCCGCCCACCTTGGGAATCGTAGCAGCTGGGAGGGAGGTGGGGGTTGGGGGATTGGGGGGAGGGGGGGTGCAGGGAGTGGAGGGAAGGTGGGGCGGGCAGACCATGCAAAGGTCCATTGACCTCAGGTGAGATTTTCTGGCCTTGACGCAAGTGCGACTGGAAAATCCTGCCCCTTTTCTATACAGTCTGCATCTCTCTATTCCCTACCTATTCATGTATCTCTCAAGATCCCTCTTAAACATTACTACAATATCTGCTGCTACCACCTCTTCTGGTAGCGCATTCCAGGCATTTGCATCCCCTTTAAGCTCTTCTCCATTTACCTTAAACTTATGTCCCTTAGTAATTAACATTTCTATCCTGGGAAAAAGAGAATTCCATTCTAACATTCTCACTATTTTTGTCCAATGTAATGGGAAAAGGTTCATCTCTATTCAATGTAATTTTTATAAGCTTTAGGATGTACTGAAAGTGAAGATTACAAATAGGAATGCTACTGAATAGCAACAACACCAATTTAATTTACGTGGAATCATTAAAATAGTTGGATTCCAAAATGTGCGTTTAGCATTTAACAACATTTGACATTGAGTCAGCTTAAGAAATAGCAAGAGATTTTAAGGAACATTCAACTGCTGAAGAGAGAGGTGGAAAGGTTTAGGGAGCGTACTCCGAAGTTGAGGGTCTAGCAAGTTAAAAGCACAGCCACCAATGGTGTAGAAATGGGAATCAGGAATGTGTAAAAAAGCCTATTAACTACAAAAGTGATCTGGGCCAATCCAGTGATATAGTACAGACCTGGAGGGGACAGAAGAAACCATAATTTGCTAGCAAAACAATTGCTGGTCATAGATAATGGGGAAACACCTTGGAAAATTGCTATTGCATGAAGGCAACTCATCTACAACCAAAAGGTCACATTGACCGAGCCATGGTTTCAGGATCATACGCTCATAAAAGCTAAGAGAAACCTGAAACATATCAGGATATATTTTGCATATATTTTTTACTTTAACTTTACATGTATTTTAACCTTTGTTTCTTGGTTGAGCAAGGTTATTGAAATAAAAATGAGGATAAGCCTGAACTTATCTGTCAGATATATAAGGAGTCTCCTGTATATGAAATGTAGTCATTTATGCCAAGAAAATTGCTTCAGACCTTTCACTATATGCAAAGTAATCCAGTCATCTGCTACATTTGCACCACAAAGACATGCAATAAGGATAATTGAGAGTCAGTACAGCACTGACGATGATTTAGTTGTGAAAGATTAAATATTGGGAGATATTGGTGAAGGATTTTTTTTGTGATTGACTTTTATTCACATGTGTAGCTCTAAGTATTCTAGAGGTAAGTAAGAACACATAATCGAACCTGGCACTTGGGCCATGATTTCATCAGTCTTTGGGCAGGCTGAAAGGCAGGGGCAAGCGAGTAGAAGCCATGTCAGATTGTGCAACCCTCCTCACCTCCTCCTTCCCCATCCCATGCGGCCCCGCCATCAGGGTAATTTACTGACTGTGAGATTGAGTGTGGAAAGGCTTTCCATTCTAAAGATGGCACATTGACACAGTGGTTAGCACCACTGCCTCGCAACACCAGGGACGTGGGTTCAATTCCGGTAACTGTCTGTGTGGAGTTTGCACATTCTCCCCATGCGTGTGTATTATCCGGGTACTCTGGTTACCTCCTTCAGTCTAAAGACATGCGGGTTAGATGGATTGGCCATGCTAAGTTGACCCTTTGGGCAGAATCACCCTTCCCACCTACCACGGGAATCCTAGTGAGCCGGGCACGGATTATGCAATTGTCTGTTGGCCTCAGGTGGGACTTTCTGGTCTTGGAACAAGTGCAGTCAGAAAATCCTGCCTATAGTATCAGGGGGATTAGCAGGGTAAATATGGGGGATTAGGGGGACAGGGCCTGGGTGGGCTTGTTGTCAGTGTAGGTTCAATGGGCCAAATGACCTCCTGTGTAGGGAATCTATGATTTCAATGAGGCAGGCAGTCAATTTCCAGGAATCAAAGACTCAGTAAGGGGCCATTTTATGATGCATTTTGCTAATAGCAGGGCATCTGCCCCTCCCCCCAACCCCCACCCTATCACTGACCTTGTGAAGAAATTTCCAGTTAATTTGAGGTGGCCTCCAAGTGACAGCCTAAGGTAGATAAGTTTCTTAATAACAAGAGCAGGGAAGACAGAAAAATTCCTCCGGAGGGGTTTCCCCTCTGAAACTGGACTCACTGATCTTTTTGATATAATTAATTGGTTACCTCCTGCTGGTCCCAAAATTTCTGGAGTCCTCGGCAGCCTGTGTGGTGTTCCTGAGGCTCGAGAACTGCAGGTACTCTGACCATGTTGGCAGCCCTGGAAATCTGCCTTCCATCCTGGAAAGCAAGTTGTCAATTGGCAGGTCACCTGTGGTCAAATTGCCAAACAGGTCCTGCTGCTGTCCAGAGCAGGCCCGACACCCCCATTTCACCCTAATGTCTGGGCCTGACTCCCCTCATAAATTCAGCTCTTCATCCTGAGAGGGTGCTGCATTATTAGAGGTACAGCCTTTCAGATGAATGTTAACCTCTGACCCTATTTGATTTGACTTGCTTGGGGGGTGGGGGCGCGTTGCACAGCTGGCTTGTGGGAATTGTGGAGCCGGTCAGCGAACGAGCTGGCCACCAAAGGAGAGGCCAGAAGTGCGGAAACCTCTGTACATGTGCTGATCCCAATGCTGACAGATCGATGCATGTACAGTGGCCTGCTCAATGCTGATTGAGCCATTGATTTTTAATAAGATTCACGCTAGTGGCTTCTGCAGCGCACAGTATGTAGGAGATTCTTCTCTGAGCTCCCACTGAAAAAAAAACAACGTGAATTACTCTAGTTTTCATACAAATTTGACACTTAGAACTTTTTTTGGGAGCTTTCAAACCTTGGGGTGGGATTTTATGGCCTTGCTCATCCCAAAACCGTAAAATCCCGCCCAAGGGTGACAGACCTTTTCATCCTCACCCACTCTAATTCCCATGGTGGGGAATTCCAGTGAGGGTGTAGAGAAAGATCAGCTCAATAAACAGTAGGTCCATTCAAAAGTGTGATAGCAGCAGCGATGAAACTGTTTTTGAGTCGGTTGGTACTTGATCTCAGAGTTTTGTATCATTTGTCCCAATGGAAGAAATTGGAAGAGAGTATGTCCAAGGTGTATTGGGTCCTTGATTACGCTGGCTGCTTTTCAAAGGCAGTGGGAAGTGTAGACGGAGTCAGTGGATGGGAGGCTGGTTTGTATGATGGGCTGGGTTACGTTCACAACTCTTTGTAGTTCCTTACGGTCTTGGACAGAGCAGGAGCCATGCCAAGCTGTGTTACATCCAGAAAGGATGCTTTCTATGGTGCATCTGTCAAAAAATGGTAAGAGTTATGGCGGACATGCCAAATTTCCTTAGCCTCCTGTGAAAGTAGAGCCATTGGCGGTTTTTCTTAACTGTAGCCGGACTATGGTGAATGTAAAACATTATTTGAAAAGAAGGGAAAGTCCCTCATTCCAGCCAGCATTTATCTTTCAAGAAACACCATTAAAAATGGATTAACTGGCCGGTCATCTTCAGTGGTATTTGTGGACCTTTGCCGAGTGCAATTAGCTGCTGTATTCACCTATAAAACCACAGTGAGCAAATTTTAAACATAATTTATTGGTTGGAAAGTCCTCTGGGATATTCTGAAGTTGTGAAACGTACTATGTAAATATAAGAAAATCTATTTGCATAATCACAAGTGTGAAATATTCCATGAACCAGCATAATTGGGTAGCATGATAGGATGTTCATTTATTTTATTTCATTGAGACATGTTCCTTGATGTATTTAAGTGTGATAACCTGGTGAAGTTTATTAATACGTTTCAAAATTGGTTTATTAAAAAAATAAGCATTTTTAGTTAAGTCACTTAAGAGTAATCTCATTCCAAATCACTGGAAAGTAATTTAATAAACTATAATAAACCATGTAATGGTTCCATTGGTGTACAAGTTCTTCACAAACTAAATATTTTTCAATGTATAACAAAGATTAGAATCATGCTCATGTGACTATGCACCTTAAAGTGAACAAAAAAAAATCTTCTCAAGTTAATACAATCAGTAGAATTCTGCAGTCTTGACCTGTGGCCATCGACACTTTGCAATTGGATCCTGATATGAACAACTGAATCTTACAATGAGTGTACAAGGCCATGTCATAGAATTACAGAATCCGTGTAGTACAGAAGGAGCCCATTCAGCCCATTGAGTCCATACTGACCACAATCCCACCCAAGCCCTACTCCCACGATCCCAACACATTTACCCTGCTAATCCCTCTGACACTAAGGGGCAATTTAACATGGCCAATCAATCTAACCTGTACACCTTTGGCGTGTGGGAGGAAACTGGAGCACCCAGAGGAAACCCATGCAGACACGGGGAGAAATGCAAACTCTACACAGAAGTAACCCGAGGCCAGAATTGAACCTGAGTTCCAGCTGCTGTGGAGCAGTAGTACTAACCATTGTGCCACTGAATAAGCTGAATCTTATGATTAGTGTTAAAGATTGTATCCTAGAATCAAAGAATCCCTACAGTGCAGTGGGAGGCCATTCGGCCCATCGGGCCTGCACCGACAACAATCCCACTCAGACCCTATCCCGTTACCCCATGTATGTATTCTGCTGGTTCCCCCTGAAACTAAGAGAAAATTTAGCATGGTCAGTCAACCTAATACAGTAAAAAGTCTGACAACACCAGGTTTTAGTCCAACCGATTTATTTGATAGTAAACTCACAAGCTTTCGGGTTAGCCCCTTCGTCAGGTGAATGGAGAGTTCTGGCCTCAGACAGAGCATATAAAGCACAGACAGTTTACAGATTACTGATTAGAATGCAAATCTTTACACCTAACCTGCTGTTCAAGTCCTAAAGTGGCCGACAATGTGTGTGGAAGGAGCACTGATCACAGGTTAAAGAGATATGTATTGTCTCCAGACAGTACAGTGAGTGAGGTTTTGCAAACCCAGGCAAGTCACGGGGGTTACAGATAGTGCGACATGAACCCAAGATCCCTGTTGAGACCATCCTCATGCGTGCGGAACTTGGCTATCAGTCTCTGTTCAGCGACTCTGCGCTGTCGTGTGTCGTGAAGGCGACCTTGGAGAATGCTTACCCGAAGGTCAGAGGCTGAATGCCCGTGACCACTGAAGTGTTCGCCAACAGGAAGGGAACAGTCTTGCCTGGTGATTGTCGAGCGATGTTCATTCATCCGTTGTCGTAGTGTCTGCATGGTCTCCCCAATGTACCATGCTTCGGGACATCCTTTCTTGCAACGTATCAGGTAGACAATGTTGGCCGAGTTGCAAGAGTATTTACTGTGTACCTGGTGGATGGTACTCTCGCGTGTGATGATGGTATCCATGTCGATGATCCGGCATGTCTTGCAGAGGTTGCTGTGGCAGGCTTGTGTGGTGTTGTTGTCACTGTTCTCCTGAAGGCTGGGTAGTTTGCTGCGAACAATGGTCTGTTTGAGGCTGCATGGTTGTCTGAAGGCAAGAAGTGGGGGTGTGGGGATGGCCCTGGTGAGATGTTCGTCTTCATCAATGATATGTCGAAGACTCCGGAGAAGATGTCATAGCTTCTCTGCTCCGGGGAAGTACTGGACGACGAAGGGTACTCTGTCCACTGTGTCCTGTGTTTGTCTTCTGAGGAGATCGGTGCGGTTTTTCGCTGTGGCGTATCGGAACTGTCGATCTACGAGTCGAGCGCCATATCCTGTTCTTATGAGGGCATCTTTCAGCGTCTGGACGCGTCTGTCACGATCCTCCTCATCTGAGCAAATCCTGTGTATACGGAGGGCTTGTCCATAGGGAATGGCTTCTTTAACATGTTTAGGGTGGAAGCTGGAGAAGTGGAGCATTGTGAGATTGTCTGTGGGCTTGCGGTACAGTGAGGTGCTGAGGTGACCGTCCTTGATGGAGATGCGTGTATCCATGAATGCAACTGATTCTGAGGAATAGTCCATGGTGAGTCTGATGGTGGGGTGGAATTTGTTGATATCGTCATATAGTCAACCTAACCCATACATCTTTGGGCTGTGGGAAAAAACTAGAACACCCAGAGGAAACAGAGATAACATGCAAACTCCACACAGATGGTGACCCAAGGCCAGAGTTGAACCTGGGTCCCCTGGCACTGCAAGGCTAACTACGGTGCCACCGTAAATGAAGATGTAATTATTTTCAGGCCTAAGTCACATATATTTAAATGCCCTCATCATTGGCATGATTTTGGCTGGGAATCTTGATGAAATAACAGTGGGAACAGCAAATTAAACCGTGTACTGCTTGAAGTGCGCAATTCAAATTATTCTAGCTCTGCAAGCAATGTAAAACAGAAGAATTAACAGCAGATGATCAGAGGATCAGCAAACCCCATCCCTCAGACTGTGCATGCTGTGAACAATATACAAGTGGAAAGAGACAAATTATACTTAAATTATCATATTTATTGATTTAAATTGTGCTTCTTATTACCCAAATTGTATGTCAGCAGACATTAACCAATATGGGCTGGATTTTCCCACCTCTGGAACTCCAACTTTGGAACCAAATGGAGCCCTGAGCCTACACTTATTGGTAAAGTGACCAGTGACACAATCTTCTTGAAGATGCAATTGTCCTCCTCCATGTTCTATTAATGAGAGCTGATGAGTTCCTAATGCTGCGAAGCCAACAGTAAGGTTGGCATCTACGAAGTCTCAGTATCTCCATGAGGAGAGTTGGGTCTCGGCATGGAGGGGCCCTTGCAGGCCAACACACAAACAACTGTACTGAAGACTTCTGATGCCTATGGGAATGAGGGGGAGGATGTCCTGATGTCTGTGAGAGGAGAGAGGGGGTGTCCCCATGCACTGTGAGATTTGGCAGCTCTATCAAATGGTGCTCGATTTGAACTCTCTGATGTCTAGGCCCTGCCCCTTCCAGAACTGGTGCGCAGCTCTCCACTTTCCCAAAAAATGATCAAGAGTAGGACGATTGCACCCAACCTGCTCTGCTTCAGTTCTCTCGCCATCATGAATCCTGCTACCATCAAACTTTTGAATGGACCTCCCTTCACTAAGTTAAACTTTCTCTAACTATGACTGTAACACTGCATCCTTCACACTCTCTCTTTATCTACTCTCTGAATGTTATGCCTTATCAGTATAGCATGCAAGAAACAATATTTTTCACTGTATACTAATACATGTGACAAAAATAAATCAAATCAAATCAAAATCAAATATCGCAGCAATAAATTTATAAAATGCCATTTTGTACTTACGAAGCAAAGGAACCCTGAGTCTGTCCTCTCCAGAATGATCCTCGTCATATGCACCACTGAAAACAGGCAGCAATTGAGTGGGTGCAATAGAAAAACCGTCACTGACACAAAATAAAGGAAGAGCGAAAGACAGCGGGAGATAGAAAGAGGGAAGCTTGTGTTGATTGAAGGCTTAGAATTATTCAAACTTCCTGAGACAAGCTATAAAATGGTGGGTACCGTAGGAGTTTGTACAGGTGAGCCAGTCACTTGTATCCTCACAGAACGTGAGCATGATTTGCAGCGGTTGTGACCCAGCGAGGTGATAGCCGACACTGCATTTGCGTCCACACTTCAAAAGTGTTTAATTGGCTGCAGAGTGCTTAAGTTGAGGCACCAAATCAAAAAGTGCTTCCTTTCCCCAGCCGCGGTAATGGAGACAGATGTAGAGAAAGAGGCAGATGGCTCTCAAGAAGCTGCCATTCCCCTGGAGAAATAACAAAACTGGGCCTGAAAATGAGCAGGGTTCGTAGCTGAAATATTTTGGCATGCAGGCAGAACTGTTAGTTCCTGTGACACACAGAGGTAGGCAGCCAGCTGAATCTGTGCATAATGCTCAGCAAAACTACTCGGTGGCTTCTGCAAGCATCCTCCCCCTTCAGTGGCATGGTTTGGCTTGTTGCTACTTCTTGATCCACAATAATGGTCAATAATTTACTGTCAACATAATGGAGAGGCTAATGCATTCACCATTATTTAATTGTGCATGTTTCAACAAATTTCGGGCACAGGGCAGATGCAAAGTTATCTACAGAAATCCAAAAATTACTGTCGGCGTATCTTTATGGAGATGCCCACTTGCTGTATTCGTCCCCTTTGAAAGGCAAATAGATTGATTTATTTTGCTTTACTTGTATGTTAGATATGAACTAAGCTTTGCCTGGATATGGTAAAGGTGATGTGGAGGTGCCGGTGTTGTGGACAGGGGTAGGCACAATAAGAAGTCTCACAACACCAGGTTAAAATCCAACAGGTTTATTTGGCAGCACTAGCTTTCGGAGTCTCAAGTTCCCTCATCAGGTGCGTGAGGACTTGTGTTCACAAACAGGGCATATGAAGACACAAACTCAGTTTACAAGATGTTGGTTGGAATGCGAGTCTTTACAGGTAATCAAGTCTTAGAGGTACAGACAATATGAGGGGAACAGGCCAAGCACAGGTTAAAGAAATGTGTATTGTCTCCAGCCAGGACAGTTGGTGAGATTTTGCAAGCCCAGGCAAGTCGTGAGGGTTACAGATAGTGTGACATGAACCCAAGATCCTGGTTGAGGCCGTCCTCACGTGTGTGGAACTTGGCCATCAGTTTCTGCTCAGTGATTCTGTGTTGTTGTATGTCGTGAAGGCCACCTTGGAGAATGCTTACCTGAAGATCAGAGGCTGAATGCTACATTACATCAGGTAAGCATTCCAAGGCTGTAAATCCAAATTTTATTTGTAAAATGCTTCAATCTTTAAACAAATAGAAGTAATTTGGAAACCACACAGTTATCCCCAGCTAGTCAGTCTACATTGACTGCAGGTTGATTGGATTTGATCTGATGAGGATCGATCTGCTCCCTGTCTGTCTCGTCTTCTCAAAGGTTACTGAACGTGCTGTGCCAGTGCTGGTTTTGAAGCTTCCTTTTACTCTTTGACTGCACAGCAACTGTCTTCATGGCATTCCTTCTGTGCCCCTTGATTTGTTTCTGGGCTATGAGATCAGTCTCCAACCCATCCATACAAAACTGAAGTTAGTCTAAAATATCATCATAGCTGGTTTCCTCCGCATATTCCCTCTTCATGTCGGTGCTTAACCACAGGACGTCTGGTGGACATGCCTTTTATCTGCTTCAAGTTCAACTGTCTCACAGGTAGTTGATCTCAAGTTCTGAGTCATTTTTTGTACTAGAGGTCATTTGAGGACATATAACCATTGCAATTCTTTAGAGACAGTGTTGCAAATCACACATGTTTTGGACAATTGTAACATGTTCAATATATTTTCACCACATCTTTCTAATTAAAATGTAAGCCCATTCTTACAATGCCCTTTTAGCAATGCGCTGAGCGATAAATACTCTCTGGTAAATCATAAAAACCCTACAGTGCAGAAGGAGGCCATTCAGCCCATCAAGTCTGTACCAATAACAGAGCATCCTAGCCAGGCCCTATCCCCGTAACCCCACATATTTATCCCACTAACCCCTTTAATCCACACATCCTAGGACACTAAGAAGCAATTTTGTATGGCCAATCCACTTAACCTACACAGTTTTGGAGTGTGGGATGAAATCGGAGCACCCAAAGGAACTTCATGTAGACATGGAGAGAATGTGCAAACTCCATGTAGACAGTCACTCAAGGCCGGAATTGGATCCAGGTTCCCGGCACTGAGACAAGCAATGCTAACCATTATGCAGCGTGAATTGTTGAATGGTTTCAGGAAGGAGATGGATGTATTTCTAATAAGAAAAGAGATAAGGGGATATGAGGAACAGGTGGGAAGGTGGAATTGAGACCAGTGAGAGATCAGCCATGATCTGCTTGAATGGTGAAGCAGGTTCAGAGGGCAAAATTTGCCTGCTTCTGCTTCTAATTCCTATGTTCCTATGTTCTTATGTGCCTCCATGCCCACCCATAAACATTCTGGCACTGCCCTGAAAATCAATTATTTCAAATCTGGAATCTCATTCTTTCAGGTTTTAATTGAGATTTTAAAGACATAGAATATATTTTTTAAATTCTATTTTGCCACTTTCTCTTTCGCAATCCAATATTTGTTTAAATCCCTTTATTTCTTTCTGCCTCAGATTTGACGTTGAATTCACGCACTCTAATTTAAAACTTGCCTCAGTCCTTGCACGGCTAAGCTCGCAATCTTTCAGCCTGATTATTGAAGGAGATGAACAGTTAAGTGGTCTGATCACTCGTGCCTCAAATGTTCATCTTCCTCCCCTGCACCATGATCAACTTGCACTTTTGACAACTTGCCACACAAAAGAAATGAAACCTAAACCCAACCAACAGCAGATACTCGTGATGAAAGGTCACAATCTAAAACACTGACTTCGGGGGTGATTCTCCCAAAAGTGCTGGTATGGTGGGAAAACTGGTCTAGATCATGACTGTTTTATCAGTGCAGCTTCAGACCTGAGTCTCCCCACTCTGTGTAACGTAGAGTTCACAATTGTGAATCTCATTAAAAACTCGGGGGGGGGGGGGTGGGAGACGAGGCCTATTCGTGCCGGAGTCTGACAGCTCCGGAACTCTACACACACGCAGTCGGTCTCAGTCTCATCACTTGCTGGTCAACTCGATCGCTGCCCAGCCTTGGACCCCTGCAGTGCTGCCCCTCCAATCTACCCCCTGCCCAGTGGCCCAATTGCAGCCCCCACAACAATTCATGGGTCAGCCCTGACCCTCCTCATCCCAGAGCACCCAGATGTCCAGCCCAACCCCCAACAGAGATGATATCCCTCCTCACCCTGCAGACCGCACCCCCCCCCTCCCTCCACTGACGCCCCCACAGTCAGACCCCTCCAGGGAGGCAGACCCCCCTGCGGCAGATTGGCGTCCCTCCAGCCCAGACCGATTCCCTTACAGAGTGGCAGCGGGACCCCCCCCACCCCCACCAATCGCCCCAAAGGCCCCACCCAAATAGACCCCATTGACACTCCCTGATGCCTAGTGAGCAGTGCCAAGGTGCTCCCTGGACATGGGCACCTTGCCCCTTGGGCAGTGACATGTGGGCACAGGCTGGCAATGCAGGGTGCCCATGCCCAGGGGGCATGCCCCACTACCCCACCCCTTGGGGGGGCCTCGATTGCCTCCCCTTCAGTTCAGCAGTGTCTCCCACACGTTCCCCAAATGTGGGGTTCTACTCTAAACCCCGCCGGAATTAAGTACTCCTGCCAGGCTGGGAGATTCAATGGGACCAGCAAGTTCCCAATAATGACATGCAAAACATATTTAAACTACATTAAAAAAAAAGATTCAATGACTTACCTGTCTTCCCGCTGGTTTCCAGCGTGATCTGGGCGGTGAGTGTTCTCCGGCTCTGGAAGACGCGGATGTGCTCCCGGCACATGCATAAATCCTGGAAAAAGGTCGACGATGGTCTGCCATCAAGGAGGAAATAGCGAGGCACCTTGAGGGGAACTGCTTGATAGAGCAGACTCAGCACGGTTTCGTTAAGGGGAAGTCGTGTCTGACAAATTTATTGGAGTTCTATGAGGACGTGTCTAGGGCGGTGGATAGAGGAGAGCCGGTGGATGTGGTCTTTCTTGATTTTCAGAAGGTGTTTGACAAGGTACCTCACAAGAGGTTATTGCAGAAGGTCAGGGGGCATGGAGCTGGGGGTAGGGTGTTAGTGTGGATAGAGGATTGGTTGTCAAATAGGAGGCAGAGAGTGGGGTTTAATGGGTGCTATTCAGATTGGCGGTTGGTGACTAGTGGAGTGCCCCAGGGGTCGGTGCTGGGGCCTCAGCTATTTACCATTTATATAGATGATCTGGAGGAGAGAACCGAGTGTATGGTGTCGAAATTTGCTGATGACACCAAGATTGGTGGAACGGCAAATTGCGCGGAGGGTGTGGAGAGTCTGCAGAAGGATCTAGGTAGGCTGGGCGAATGGGCCAGGAACTGGCAAATGGAATTTAATGTTGGTAAGTGCGAGGTGGTCCACTTTGGTAGGAATAATGGTAGGAAGGACTATTACTTACGTGGCGAAAAACTGCAGCAGGCAACGGTGCAGAGGGACCTCGGGGTCCTTGTGCATGAGTCGCAAAAACCCAGCCTGCAGGTGCAGCAGGTGGTCAGGAAGGCTAATGGGATGCTGGCCTTCATAGCGAGGGGGATTGAATATAAAAGTAGGGAGGTCTTGCTGCAGCTGTATAGGGCATTGGTGAGGCCGCAGCTGGAGTACTGTGTGCAGTTTTGGCCGCCACACTTACGCAAGGATATTTTGGCCTTGGAGGGAGTGTAGAGGAGGTTTACTAGGCTGATGCCGGAGTTGAGGGAGTTGAGCTGTGAGGGGAGGCTGAATAAACTAGGCTTGTACTCGTTAGAGTTTAGAAGAATGAGGGGAGATCTCATTGAGACATATAAGATGATGAATGGGATGGATAGGATAGAGGTGGAGAGACTCTTCCCGCTCAGAAAGGACAGTAGGACTAGGGGGCACAGCCTCAAGATAAAGGGAGGGTGGTTTAGAACGGAGTTGAGGAGGAACTTCTTCACTCAAAGGGTGGTGAATCTCTGGAATTCTCTGCCCGTTGAAGTGGTGGAGGCTGCCTCGCTAAATATTTTTAAGACGCAGGTTGATGGGTTTTTGATAAGCGAGGGGATTAAGGGTTATGGGGAAAGGGCGGGAATGTGGAACTGAGCCACGACAGATCAGCCATGATCTTATTGAATGGCGGGGCAGGCTCGAAGGGCTAGATGGCCTACTTCTGCTCCTATTTCTTATGTTCTTATGAGATTCTCCCAACTGGACCTGACAGAAAATTTGTGGGTCACGATGGGAGAATCGGGCCCTTCATTTCCCTCTCCACAGATGCTGCCAGACCTGCTGAGAATTTCCAGCACATCGTGTTTTTACTATTGCAGATGCTATTTGATATCAATGGGAACCAATTTTTACAAATTTTACAAACATTTATTTATAGATCAACACAGTTGAAAGGAGAGGTGATGGCCCAGTGGCATTATCGCTAGACTATTAATCCAGAAACTCAGATAATGTACGGGGGACCCAGGTTCAAATCCCACCATGGCACTTGGTGGAATTTGAATTTAATAGCAAATCTGGAATGAAGAAACTACTGATGACCGTGAAACCATTGTTGATTGTCAGAAAAAAACATCTAGTTCACTAATTTCTTTTAGAGAAGGAAATCTGTCTTTCTTACCCAGCCTGGCCTACCTGTGACACCAGAGCCACAGTAATGTAGTTGGGTGGCAAGGTAGCACAGTGGTTAGCACTGCTGCTTCACAGCTCCAGGGAGCTGGGTTTGATTCCTGGCTTGGGTCACTGTCTGTGTGGAGTTTGCACGTTCTCCTCGTGTCTGCGTGAATTTCCTCCGCCTGCTCCCGTTTCCAAAGATGTGCAGGTTATGTTGATTGGCTGTGCTAGAATTGCCCCTTAGAATCCTGAGATGCATAAATTAGAGGGATTAGTGGGTAAATATGGGATATGGGGGTTGGGCCTGGGTGGGATTGTGGTTGGTGTGGACCCGATAGGCCAAATGGCCTCCTTCTGCACTGTAAGATTTCTATGATTCTATGACTCTCAACTGCACTTGGGCGACTAGGGATGGGCATTTAATGCTTGCCATCCAGTGATGCCCATGTCCCTTGAATGAATAAATAAAAAGAAAACCTTTGAGAAAATGGCTACAGGAAGCCTGATATGTCTGGACGGCCATCCCCTTTTGGAGATTGTCACATTTTTTTCAAAAATACTGCTTCAGTCAATGCAATTGACTATCAAGTAACTGACCACATTGTTTGAAAGCACCCTTTTGATTTTCAAATGTCCCTTCCTTTTATTACAAGACAGGAATACATTTGCAGGCAGTCCTAACAGAACGAGAGTTGGTAAATCATGTTGCAGCTATAAAAAATCTTGGTTAGGCTGCATTTGCAGTATTGTTCTGGTTGCCACAGTATCAGGAAGATGTGAAAGTTCCAGAGAGAGTACAGAGGGTTCACTAGGATGTTGCCTGCCCTGGAGGGCATTGGCTATGAGGAGAGGTTGAGTAAATTTGGATTATTTTCACTGGAAAGAAGGAGGCTGAGGGGAGACTTGATGGAGGTTTACAAAATTATGAGAGACATAGACAGGATGGATAGTCAGAGACTTTATTCCAGGGTGGAAGTTTCAATTACAAGGAGGCACAGGTTCAAGATCAGCCGGGGAATGTTATTGGGAGATGTGCAGGGGAAGTTTTTCACGCAGAGAATGGTGGGTGCGCTGCCAGATAAGATGGTGGAAGTATCATTTAAGAATTATCAGGATGGGCACATGAATAAGGAGGAAAAAGAGAGATATGGTCCAAGTAAGGGCAGAAGGTTTTTTTTTTCAATTTAGTTAGGGTATCATGATCAGCACGGGCTTGAGGAGCTGAAGGACCTATTCCTGTGCTGTACTTTTCTTTGCTCTTTGGAAATATTTTCAGTGTACCTGCTTGTCTTGAATGGACCTACCATATTTGAAAAGATATGTTCTATATCTCGTCCCATCATTCTGGCAGAAAAATCCTGAAAAATGTCAGAAGCAATGAAAGAACCACACTAAGCGACAGCTGAAGAATTTCCTGCCACGTGTTCCTGAATATGCCAAGAAGCTGGCATGATTTCAGTGATAGATTCATGAATTTGGCATTTCCATGACTGCGTAGAGTAACATTGTGCCAGTTCACTCTGAGCATTGTGTAAGGCATTCCCAGTAGAGTAGAAGTATTGGAATTTTCAGCGTTCCTTCTTTTTTGAGCAGTGTAGGGGCTTGAAATGGAGGAATGGCTTCCACTTCAAGTACCTGAAGTCACATCATTCACATTTACACTGAGCCAATCATTCAGCTCTCCCCAGCACAGAGTAAATGAGAAATCCATGGTTTTCTCAAGATAGGGATACATGGCTACTAATTGGAAACAATGATCTGTTTATGCAGGATTCTTTGGTGGCAATTCTAGAGTCTTACCACCATTCATGCCGGCAGGACTTTCCCATCCTGCTGCAGTGAACAGGGATTTGGTTGGGTGCCAAATCCTCTGACCTCAGTGTAGTGGGAGTATGGCATGAACGGCCAGTGAGATTGCGCCCAAGACCTATCGCTCATCAGTGATCGCTTTCTTCTGTCGAACTCCAGATATTTCACTTGAATGAGTACACAGGTGTCAACAATATCTGAACAATAGGATACTTCTTTGTCTTTACTGCATGATCAGTAACTGACAGACTGAATCTCCTGAATCGTTACAGTCCTCAACCAAACTTCAGTGGGAGGTAAATCAGGCAGGTTCTTTTATGGTCAGTCAATCCAGCCTGCTCCTTTTCTGTCCTTACAAATGACAAATATTTGCCTACGCATCATCCAAAAAGGGCACCATGCTGGCACAGTGGTTAGCACTGCTGTCTCACAGCACTAGGGACCCGGGTTCGATTCCCGGCTTGGGTCATTATCTGTGTGGAATTTGCACGTTCTTTTTGTGTCTGCGTGGGTTTCCTCCAGGTGTTCCAGTTTCCTCCCACAGTCCAAAGGTGTGTGAGTTAAGCCATGATAAGTTGCCCCTTAGTGTCGGGGGGATTAAGAAGGCAAATAAGTGGGGTTATGGGAATGAGACCTGGGTGGGATTGTTGTCAGTGTGGGCTCAATGGGCCAAATGGCCTCCTTCAGCACTGTAGATTCTATGATTCTATAGAAGATGCTTTTAGTTACTCCCGCTGCTTCCTTGTGCTGAGTTTCATACAGCTCATCAAAGCTGTGTGCCTGCATTCTGGATTAATAAAAAGTTATCTCCACTGCCTGGAAAGAGCTTATGGCGAAGAATCACAGAATCTTTCCAATGCAGCAGGAGACCACTTGACCCATTGAGTCTGCACTGTCTTGCTGAAGGAGCATTCTACTGATTCTCAGTACCCTGCCTTAACCCTGCACATTATCTCTTTTCAATTAGCAAACCAATTCCCCTTCCAATACCGCAGCTGAACCTTTCTCCACCACACGCCCAGGAAGATTGTTCAAGAGTCCAACCACCTTCTAGATGAAAGTCTTTCTCCTCACATCACTTTTACTCCTTTTGTCAATTATTTTGAACCTGTGCCCTCTAATTCTTGGTGCTCTAGGCAGAGGGAACAATTTCTCAGTATTCACCCTGTCGATACTCCCGAGGATTTTGAATACCTCTATTATGTCTCCTCTCAGCCCTCTTTTCTCCAAAGAAATCAATCCCATGCTTCACATTCTATCCTCAAAGCTACACTTGTTTATCCATAGAATCATTTTTGTGAATCTCCTCTGTACTCTCTGTAATTCCTTCACATCCTTCCTCAGCTTCGGCATCCAGACATGGAAGCAGTATTCCAGGTGAGGCCTGAACTATTGTCTTATATAAATTCAACATTATTTCCTTACTCTTGTACTCAAGGCCCCTATTAATTAAACCTAAGATACCATATGTTTTATTAACTGCTCTCTCAACATGCCCTGCCACATTCAATGACTACCAAAATCATTCTGTTCCTGTGCCTCTTACAGAGTTTCTCCTTGTATTTTACATTGTCCCTGCATCTTCTTCTTCCCAAAATTAATCACTTCATGCTCTCTTCATTGAACTTCAGCTGGCACTTGTTTGTCTAATTCACCAACATGTCTATGTCCTTCTGTAGTTCAAAACAATCCTCTTCACAGCTGACAATGTTTCCAATCTCGCAAGTTTTGAAATCATACCCTGCACACTACAGTCTAAGTCATTAAAATACATCAGGACGAGCAAGGGTCCCAACACTGAGCCCTGGGGAACTCCACTACAAACCCTCCTCTAATCTGAAAAAGAACATTTATCACTATTCCCAACACTCAGCCAATTTTGTTTTCAAGCCCCTACTTCCCATTTTATTCTATGAGTTAGAACTTTGTTCACAGTCTGTTGTGTGGCGCTATATCAAATGCCTTTTGAAAATCCATATAAACCACATCAACAGCATTGTCCTTGTCAACCTCTGCTATCTCCTCAAAAAACTCCAGCAAGTTAGCTAAACATGGTTTTACCCTAATGAATCCAGGTTGGCTTTTCTAAATTACCCTGCATTTGTCCAGGTGACTGTTGATTTTGTCAAAGATAAAGAAAGTGGTGCCATTATTTTTGCTGCAACTGTCAGCAAGGTGGGTAAGTTGCTTTACATTAACAGGTCTGGTTATAGGAGATGGGTGAAATAAGTCTGTGGAGGCAGAAGTTCCTTCAAAATCCATTTATTTACAACTCTAAGAGCAGTCGATCTCTGGGAGATCAAATAAATAGGTTGGACTTAAACCTGGTGTTGTCAGACTTTTTACTGTGTTTACCCCAGTCCAACACTGGCATATCCACATCATCTCTGGGGGTGTCAGAGGAACTGACACTCTCTAATAAGCACAAGGCAAAAACTCCCCGATTGGCCCATCAATTGGATCCTTAATCAGGGAGCTCATACTCCAATAGGCTAACGTCAATGGCCTGATTGAAGTCATTACAATGGGCATCAATGAACACTTTAGTGAAGTGATTTGTAGTAAAATTGAGACAGTTCTGCTGTCTCTGATAAATGCCTTGAGTAGTCAATCATTGAGGCTAATCATCTTTCACCTTTTGACTTGGATCTCCCCAGTTGTCTTCTGTTCTTCCCCCTCTATTTCCTTGTCCATGTTGCCCAACAGAATGAGACTTGCTGCTGAATATATACTAAATTACCGGACATACAAAGGAGAAGAAGCACAGTTTCTCCTCACATCCTCTACTTTGATCCAGTCTGGATTTCTTCCCATTCTATTTGAACACTACCTTCAGAACAGGTGGCGATAAGTCATTGCAGTCTGGAATGTAAGCATGAGCACATTTCATTTTAACCTATAATTGGTGCTTAGCTGTCTCTTTGCAATTAAAAAGGTAATGCAATATGTTCTAACAGAGCGATTCTCGGATCATGGACAGAAAATTATACTACTGCTCCATTAGAGCCAGAACACAAAATTCCTATAAATTAGTACATGGTTAGCATATGTGTACAGAGGAATTTCACCCCTCTACTTGGGAAAGTACTAGCCACATTGTTGCCCTTGAATAAGTTTTATTTCTAAGTTTATTCATGTATTAGATCCGATTATATTTGCATTTTCTGAAGTACAATTGGATAATGCGTCCTTTTAAAAAGAGTACTGTATGTTGCAATAGCACCGTTCACAACACGGACTGAGAGTAGGATAGATAACTACAAATAATTTCCAATCATTTCTATGGAAATTAATCATTTGGGCTCAGTATTCAGAGTCCTTCTGGATGAACGCATTCCTCCACAACTGTGGAATCCCTCTGTTTCCTTTCCACAAGTGTATTTATTACCGGGAGTGGTACAATGGCACAGTGGTTTGCACTGCTGCCTCATAGCACCAGGGATCTGGGTTCGATTCCTGGCTTGGGTCACTGTTTATGTGGAGTTTGCACATTCTCTGCGTATCTACATGGGTTTCCTCCGAGTGCTCCAGTTTCCTCACAGTCCGAAAGCCATGCCAATCTGCACCGTCAGCATGCGACGGTGCAGAGGGACCTCAGGGTCCTTGTGCATGAGTCGCAAAAACCCAGCCTGCAGGTGCAGCAGGTGGTCAGGAAGGCAAATGGGATGCTGGCCTTCATAGCGAGGGGGATTGAATATAAAAGTAGGGAGGTCTTGCTGCAGCTGTATAGGGCACTGGTGAGGCCGCAGCTGGAGTACTGTGTGCAGTTTTGGTCGCCGTACTTACGCAAGGATATTTTGGCCTTGGAGGGAGTGCAGAGGAGGTTTACTAGGCTGATTCCGGAGTTGAGGGGGTTGAACTATGAGGAGAGGCTGAATAAACTAGGCTTGTACTCGTTAGAGTTTAGAAGAATGAGGGGGGATCTCATTGAGACGTATAAGATGTTGAATAGGATGGATAGGATAGAGGTGGAGAGGCTGTTCCTGCTCAGAAAGGACAGTAGGACTAGAGGGCACAGCCTCAAGATAAAGGGGGGATGGTTTAGAACGGAGTTGAGGAGGAACTTCTTCACTCAAAGGGTGGTGAATCTCTGGAATTCTCTGCCCGTTGATGTGGTGGAGGCTGCCTCGCTCAATATTTTTAAGACGCGGGTTGATGGGTTTTTGATAAGAGAGGGGATTAAGGGTTATGGGGAGAGGGCGGGAATGTGGAACTGAGCCACGACAGATCAGCCATGATCTTATTGAATGGCGGGGCAGGCTCGAAGGGCTAGATGGCCTACTCCTGCTCCTATTTCTTATGTTCTTATGTTCAATTAGGTGTATCGGACATGCTAAGTTCGTCCTCAGTGTACCCAAACAGGCACCGTAGTGTCGTGATTAGGGGATTTTCACTGTATGTAGGGGAGGAGGGAAGGAGAGGGTGCAGAGTATAGTGTCACTGTAGTGTTTACAATCATTGAATAAGGTTGGGATTCTCCGACCCTTCACGCCTCGTCAACACGGCCAGCAAGGACGGGGAGTTTGGTGTTCAGCCAAATCTCCGTTCACTGCGGCGGGACAGGAGAATCCGGGCTGCAAGTGAGGTCATAGAATCCGACCCAGTGGAGGGCATGGTTCTCTTATTGTGTTCACATTGGACAAGAATACTTTTGTGTGGATCCAGGTCAGCAATTTAGGTAAACGCATTGTGAATCAGTGGCTAATGTATTCATCTTCCTGGCTGTAACTGACCCTCTTCATTCATTTCTTTACTTCTCTGATTCTCGGAGTATCAGTGGAATCCCCGAAGAATTCCCATCATCAGCAATCTGCTCACTGCAAAATTGCAGCTGTCGTCAAGAATATTGTGGAGGAAAGAGTGAAGAGGAGAATATTATTACCAGGCAAACAGTAAGATGCAATGCAACAATCCAAACAATTAAAGGACTAAGAAGAGGAAAATGAATGCGTTTAATTCAGCAGGACTTTAAGGGTTTAACTCTCGCAGGCTGGGAAACATCACTTTCCTCCCACACGTATTACGTGTTGGCAAACGGCGCAATGGAAAAACTTAAATCAGGAAAAATGTCCCTTCCTGCTTGTTTTCCAGGATGAAAATGAGGACACTGTGGTTTAATTTAGGAAACCAGCTCCCTGCACTGAAACAGTGGGCAGAATCGTTCATTTGTCATGTTCTAACAAGGCCAAAAGGAAGGACTGCCCACACCCCCCCCCCACCCCACTACCCATATCATTCTCCCTGCCCCGCCCGTTCCCCCCACCCCCTTCCCACCCTGTCTCTGGGAGGGGCTGTCATGATGTGGCGATGCCGGCATTGGGCTAGTGTAACCTGGTGTTGTGAGACTTCTTACTGGGAGGGGCTGGCAGGAATCGGAAAATTCTGACACGTGTGTAAATAGGATCAAAAGCCGGCATTCAACCCATTCCTTGACAATTGGGATGATCTGGCAATAAGGATCTCTCAGCTCATTAGAATCATAGAATCCCTGTAATGGAGTTGTGGCCATTCAGCCCATTGAGTCTGCACCGCCTTTCTGACAGAGTGCTTTACTCAGGCCCTCTCTCCCGCCCTATATCCATAACTCCAGGCATTTACAATGTCTAATCCATTTAACCTACACACTTTGGGACACAAAGGGGGCAACTTAGCATAGCCAATCAACTTACCTTATACATCTGTGGAGTTTGGGAGAAACCTGAGCACTTGGTGGAAACCCATGCAGACACGGGGAGAATGTGCAAACTCCACAGAGATAGTCACCCATGGCTGGGATTGAACCTGGGTCCCTGGAGCTGAGAGGCAGCAGTGCTAACCACTGGGCCACCCATTACCTATTCATATGCAAGCAACATGGCAAATCGTGAAGTGGGAAAGCTGCTACCTCGTTGGTTCAATGGTTTGGCTGCCATTTTGGGACCTAGATAGGCATTCATCATCTGTGACCCTCGAAAAGCCCTCTTTATCACTGAGAACTACCTTAGGAGGCTGCTCACCCGCAGGAACAGATGCTTGACACCAGACAGCTTGTGCCTTCCCATGTTAGCGACACCTCGATGCAGGTTCTCCTCCTGGCCAACTTGGAAAGGAGAGATATCTTCTTTCCCAGTGATGGTAGTGGGAGACCAAGTTAACCTGGACAGAGGTACCAGCATAAGTCATTGGCTGTGGTACCCGTAGGAGAACCTGGATCCAGTGCCACAGGGGTGGGGGAATGTTCTGCTGTGTGCCACCACAGTAAGTGCCACTGTCTACTCACTGCACAGGGGCATGAAGCATTGTACCTTTGTGCCTGCAGAGGCCTGTCACAGGCTGGCATCTCCATCATATGGGATGAACATGTGTGAGATCATTTGTGTTCCAAATCTTGCGCAAATCAATCATGGGTTTCACATCCATGGGGTGGCACAGAGGCACAATGATTAGCACTGCTGCCTCACAGGATCAGGGACCCGGGTTTGATTCCCAGCCTGAGTTACTGCCTTGCGGAGTCTGCGTGTGTTTCCTCCAGATGCTCCGGTTCCTCCCATAGTCCAAAAGACGCGTAGGTTAGGTGCATTGGCCATGCTAAATTCTCCCTCAATGTACCTGAACAGGCACTGGAGTGTAACAATTGGGGGATTTCACAGTAACTTCATTGCAATGTTATTGTAAGCCTACTTGTGACACTAATAAACTTTAAACGTATAAAAAAAACTTGCCGAAGTTGAAAAGGAAAAAGACAGAAATTGCTGGACAAATCTCAGCAGGTTAGGCACCAGCTGTGGAGAGAAAACCTTTCCGTGACCTTAAACTGAAACTAGAGAAAGGGAGAAATATAATAGGTTTTAAACAAAGTGACTTGGGACAGGGGCAGAAACAAAAAAGATCATAGAATCCCTTCAGTGTGGAAGGAGGCCATTCAGCCCACTGAGTCTACATTGACTCTCTCACAGAGTATCTTATCCGGGCCCTCTCCTCCGCCCTATCCACGTAACCCCATACATTTACTATGGCTAATTATTCAAACTTACGGAACCTGGAACACTACAGGCCCGATTTTACTATTGCTTATGCCCATTTTTGGGCACAAAAATTTGGTAAAGTCAGGCGTGAGGTGAGTATTGCAATCCACACCTGCCGACACGCCGCTTTCCCCATTACCAAGGCCCAAAAATGGCCGTGATTGGGACCATGCCTGAAATGGGCGTGACGGCCATTTAAATGCATTTGCATGCATTGAAATTGCCTTACTGGGCTGCGCGCCCAACCTTACTGGCACTTCTCCCTTCACCACAGCGTTTGCCCATCCAGAATCGGCGCAAAACAGACATGCTCCACAAAAGTCCGATTCGGGCGCTCCAGTTAGTCAGGAGGTAGGTGCAGAGTATCTGACAGCTTTCTGCTTGAGATTGACGTGGAGTGGGGTGGGGGAAAAGGGGGGACCGCTGCCATTCTGCCTGAGATCAATGAGAGGATTGGGGGGGCGGTGGTGGGCTGCTGCCACTCTGCCTGAGATCAGTGAGGGTGAAGGGGGTGTGTCTGCTGCTACTGTGCATGAGATCAGTGAGAGGGAAGGGTGGTCCGTTGCCACTCTGCCTGAGATCACTGCGGGGGAAGGGAGGGTCCACTGCCACTCTGCCTAAGATCAGTGGGGGGGAAGGGGTGAGGGCCTGTGATTGGTCTGGGTGGTGGGAGAGGGTGGGGGGATAAGGGGGTCAGGGAGGATGAGACAATTCTATGGGGGCCTGGGAGCAATGTGGCGAGGAGCAGCATTCTATAGTTTTTTTCTGCGCAGGCGCAGTTGCAAGTGCCAATCGGAGCTATGGGATTTTGGGTGTGTTAAGCACCACTCACAGGCTTGTGCAGCACGATTTGGAATTGCTGCTATTTTTTCAGGCAGAGTACATATGGGGGTGCCTAAGAACGGGTCTAAATGTCGGATCTGAAACACTTCCAGTTTCAAATCCGTTTAGCACTAGGAATCAAAATGGTAAAATAGGGCCTTAAGGGGCAACTTAGCATGGCCAATCTACCTAACCTACATATCTTTAAACTGTGGGAGGAAACCAGAGCATCCGGAAGAAACCCCACAAACACGGGGAGAACATGGAAACTCCATACAGACAGCGACCCAAGGTTGGACCTGAACTCGGGTTCCTGACACTGTGAGGCAGCAGTGCTAACCACTGTGCCAATGTGCCACCCATACCACTGTGCCACTGTACTGCCCAAGGTTGGCTAACTTATGAACAGTACAGAGGCATCTCATTTCCACAGATGATATAAATTTGGCCAATTTTCCAAGTAATCTAACTCTTTGCCTATCCAAGAACAGCATATATTCAACAGCTTCAGCTACTCAAATGGCCAATAGCAGATTTCTCTCACCAGTAAACTGGACACAGATATAGGCAGCTGTGGGGAATATGTAACCATGAATGCGGTGAAACTGCTAATGTACCCATGCCCATGTCTCTTGATGTTCTTTTCCATCTGGGGGAGAAGAACACACACAATAAGTGTGAATGTGAACAGAGAAGGAATAACTGACATCAGGATCCAAACCCCTCCGAGGAAGATGCTGTAGAGCTGGCAAGAGAGAAAGGTAACTGCGTCTGTGCCAAAGGGGAAATTGGACATGTCCAACTACTCAATGAGAATATCTCCTTTCTGTTCCTGAAGCAGCAATGTCTTATACATATCTTATGTAAGGTTCATAGCTTCCAACAGTAATAATCCTTTATGTTCTTCAGTGCAGTCTCTGGAGCTAGCTTTTACTCCAGGATTAAGAGAAGAAGACTGATATCCCAGAGACCAGAGGTAATGCTCTGGGGACTAGGATTTGAATCCCACTATGGCAGACGGGGAAATTTGAATCCAATAAAAATCTGGAATTAAATGTCAAATGATGACCACAAAATCATTATCATAGAAATGCCTCTGATTCATTACTGTCCTTACCTGGTCTAGCCCACATGAGGCTCCAGATCCATAATGATGTGGCTAACTCTGAAATGGCTATCACGCCACTCAGTTCAAGGGTCATTAGGGATGAACAATAAACATTGGCCTAACCAGTGCTGTCCACAAACCCATGAATGAATAAAAAAAATACAGCCCAAGCCTCTTTTTTGCACTGAGGGTGCAGTCTGTATAGATTCACAGTTTGATGTTGCTGTCTTCCGGTTGCTGTTTTTCCACCACGCTGACTTGGGAATATACACTCGTTCCTCCATCGTTGCTGGCTAATAATTCTGGAACTATGTTGACAGCAGTGCTGTGGATGTACTTACATCATGAGGCTAATGATGTCACCCCCACGCTCCCCGATCATATTCACCTGTCCCAGATCATACCTGAGGGTCACTGACAGCATTGCAGTTACCTGACATCCATTTCAGCTGAGCCCCCCTTAAGGCCTTCACAGTTCATGTCCACAGCCCGCTGAGCATATTTAGGTGAGGTGCAGGTCACAGTTAATCAGAGCTATGGCTACCTGTTCTGCTGCAAACCGATTTATACTCTGTAAAATCTGGCATAACATCAATTTTCGCAAGAATCAAAGCTTAATCGAAGCGGAACTGAGCGACCTCTGCACAAGATGAAAAGTTCTTGGCCATGAAATGCGATCACCTATTGATTTTACAATCCTTTGTCCCTTCCAAACTTAACACTCGGTGTTGGCTTTACAAAGGATAATTTAAAGGTTCTAACCTGTTGCTTTAGATATCCAGGCATTGTGAAGAATTATTGATCTCTGGGACATCGACTTACTACCTGGCATAAAAATTAGCGCGCGCACCTGAATTTGTAGCCTGCAGAGGAACTTTGATCCATCAAAATAAACAAATTCTTGATACTTGGGAAATGCAAAGCTCCAAGGTAGAGATACAGATCTGTAAATGTACCATTGGATGTAAGTAAGGTAAGGTAGAAGGCAATAGGTGAGGTGGAAATTTATATTGACTTCTTTTCTGGCGTCAGAAGTGGAAGGCCCAAGGGTGAAATTTGGTTTCTTGGCCTCATCGTTGTAATCAGTGAAGCAGTGGATGCCAATCGAGCATGCAGAGAGCCTTACTGGCTACACGGAGCATAGTTGGACAGGCTGCTTCCCTGGTCATACAAGTACATCTGGATTTGGGAGTTTGGAAAAGGTTGAGGGAAGGATGAGAGCAAATAGGAGGAACGTGGGCCGGAATTCTCTGGTCGTTTACGTCAACGGGATTTACAACCCGTTGGCCCTTCCAAACTTAACCCAAAAGCTAATGGTGTTTGCTACCAGATAAACCTGTTGGTCTTCAAGCTGGTGTTGTGAGACTTCTTACTGCACATGAGTCCAAAGCCATTCAACTGCCCTCTGAAATAGCCGAGCAAGCAAGAGCAACTAGGGATGTGCAATAAATGCTGGCCAGCCAGCAACAACCACGTCCCACAAATGAATAAAAGAAAAAATACTACATGGGGAAAATGAGAAAGAAAATGTCCCAATCAATTGTTATATTGACAATTTATCCCTTTGGGATAATGTACACTCCACAAAGAGTGCGAGTGAGAAAAATATTCTCAACTGATAATGTAATGGAGAAAAGGGAAATCTCAAAATTTCAAAAGTTTGATACAAACGATCAGTAATCAGTTAATTTCACCAAAACGAATGCTTGTAGTGAAAAATTATTATGGGTATTCGAAGTGAGAAAATTCATGACATGAGTCTTGAAAATGTGTGACTTATTTCTCCGTCTTCAGGTCTTTATCTTGAATGAGTTCTATTTATTTAACGGTGGAATTGTGCTAAAATAGAATACATGCTTTAAGTTGCTCATCAAGACCAGCTATCTTCAGTTGAGGAAGCATTAGGGTTTCATTACACAAGCATATAAAGGTGTTTACACCGGGTGTTGTAAGGAATTGGAAGAGTCATGTTGTTATCTGCAGACTTGGAAAGAAACCTGTCTTTACCTTTCCTCAGTGTATGATTGTTAGAATTAATAGAGCGGTGAGACAATCAGAAGGGGCACAAGTGGGGAACTGCAATGGTCTCGAGTTGGCTTTGGTCCCCTGAGGAGCACAGGTACTTAAATGTATCATTTTGTTGGAAAGCTAAAGCAACCCCTTTTAAGGACTGCTGGTTGAACTACATATAGGCGCTGTTATTCTCCTCATTGTGTTAATAGTAGCTGAGGATAGGATGTGGGCCTCAAATGGATGGGTGCCAACTTTCATACCGCCCCCCCCCACCACCCCCCCCAACCACTCCACCTCCACTCCCACCTCCCCTCCTCCACCAAGTTTGTGGTGTATACAAGGGCCAGACATTTAGCCTCCCCTCAAGCCTTCCCCTCTGAGGCGGGGAAGTGTAAAATTGAATGGATGGGATTTTCTTCACAATGGAGAGGCAGACCCTTGGATGGGAAATCAGCCTTTTCCCCTTGTTAAGGCCCTGAAGTGGTCACTTGATTGCCACTTAGGGACCTATTACTATTTAATTCCTCTTTTACCATTAATAATGAAATATATGTACGCTACAGGAATGGCTTTTCACTAATAACACAAACACAGAACAGTTTGGACAGCACGGTGACACAATGGTTAGCACTGCTGCCTCACAGTCCAGGGACCTGGGATCGATTCCCAGCTTGGGTCAGTGTCTGTGCGGAGTTTGCACATTCTCCCCATGTCTGTGTGGGTTTCCTCCAGGTGCTCCGGTTTCCTCCCACAATACAAAGATGTGTGGGTTAAGCGCATTGGCTATGCTAAATTGCCCCTTAGTGTCCTGAGATGAGTAGATTTGAGGGATTAGTGGGATAAATATGTGGAGTTACGGGGATTGGCCTGGGTGGGATTCTTGTTGGTACAGACTCGATGGGCTGAATGGCCCATTTCGGCACTGTAGGGCTTCTATGATTCTATGAATTCAATAACTCTCATGTATACAGGACGGCAAAACAGTCCAGTGATTTTTTTTTTAAATATAATGTTTCACTGGTCATATTTGTTAAGAAGCTGATAATTGACAATTATCACACAAATAAAATTTGATCTGTGAACTCATTTACTGCTTGCAGCAGAAAGCAACAGACATGGTTCACAAAGTAAAGACAGAAGAATTTCCTTAACCAGTGCATTGATTCATTGAGGTACTTTAATCAGATCCGTACCACTGATTGCAAAATAGTAGCTGCCTGATGACCATCTGCACTGTAATCAAAGTCAATGGCCATTTTAAAGCATACGCTGACTGCAATTTAGTCTTGGCGACAGATCTTTCCACGTAACACTTTACTAGCATACTCACCGAACTAAATTAATGGATGCCATTCCTAATAATGTATTGTGAATGCAGTTCAAGCATCGAGCCAGGGTATCTTCCGAAAGTTGTGTACGAAACACGATCGCTTATTCCTGCACATCTCCTAACCCAGTGGGGACTATTCCATAAATCACTGTGGCTTACATTTATTCATTCATGGGAAGTGGACGTTGACTAGCCAGCATTTACTGCCCATCCCTAGTTGCCCGAGGGCAGTTGAGAGTCAATCACATTGCTGTAAGGCTTGGAGTTACATGTAGGTCAGACCAGGAAAGGATGGCAGATTTCCTTCCCTAAAGGACGTTAGTAAACCAGGTGGGTTTTTTCAACAATCGACATCATGGTCATCAATAGATGCATAATTCCAGACTTTCTTAACTGAAATTCGAATTCCACCATTTGCTGTGGCAGAATTCAAATTCAGGTGCCCAGAACACTAGCTGAGTTTCTGGATTAATAGTCCAGCGATAATACCACACGGCTATTCGTCTGGACAGTGAGTGATCAAGCAGGGAGGTCCATGGCCAGCTCAATCGGGGCCTCATTTAAATATTTTGGGCCAAGCTGCTGGTGCCTGCTATAACTCCAAAGGCTGCCTTCTGCGTACCTGACATTGGACAAACAGCCTTGCCTGCAATGATCTACAATTATGAGAGCAGGTTTATAGCAGGAATGATGCGGGGTTGAGTAAGTGATGTTCTAAGACTGGGGAGTCGGAGGGAACACATGTTCTCATCTTCCTCCATTAGAAGATTCTATCTTAAATTAATAATAACTGGCCCTTAGTTCAGTGGTTATTGGGGAGGGTGAGGAAGGGGCATGGCTGAAGAATCCTGTTGAAGTCCTTCAGCAGATGTCAGACTCTTTAGCAACCTATCCAAGTGGCTCATTGCCTAGTCTTGGTTTCTGCCTGAGATTCCTGAATGATGAGCGCTGTACATTTAGTTGTGGCCTAACAGTAGGCCATTCTACTAGTAAAAATAGGTGCAAGTCATCCCATTGATAGATTGGCATGCTCTGTGCTAGTTTTAAGATGGAAAAACAGGCACAAGGCATTCCAGTTTTCACTACCACATTTTGAGGAGGTGACAAAAACGGTTGACGATGGGCGAGCCGTTGATGTCATCTATATGGATTTCAGTAAGGCATTTGACAAAGTCCCTCATGGTAGGCTGGTAGAAAAGGTTAAGGTGCGTGGGATACAAGGACAGGTAGCTAGGTGGATTGAAAACTGGCTGGGCAATAGGAGACAGAGAGTAGTTGTCGAGGGGACCTTTTCGGGCTGGAGGCCAGTCACCAGTGGTGTGCCGCAGGGCTCAGTACTGGGACCTCTCCTCTTTGTAGTATATATAAACGACTTGGAAGAGGGCGTACGTGGTGTGATCAGCAAGTTTGCGGATGACATCAAGATGGCAGGATTGGCAGATACCGAGGAGGAATGTCAGGTGACACAGCAGGATATAGATAGGTTGGTATATTGGGCAGATAGATGGCAGATGGAATTTAATCCTGACAAATGCGAGGTGATGCATTTTGGAAGGAATAATGCAGAGAGGAGCTACGTGATAAAAGGTAGACCGATTAGGAGTCTAGAAATACAGAGGGACCTGGGAGTGCAGGTTCACAAGTCTATGAAGGTTGCGACACAAGTGGAGAAGGTTGTGAGGAAAGCTTATGGAATGCTAGCCTTTATAGGAAGGGGTATAGAGTATAGGAGCTGCCGTCTAATGCTTCAGTTGTACAGAATGTTGGTTAGACCGCATTTGGAGTACTGTGTCCAGTTCTGGTCACCTTACTACCGGAAGGACGTGGAGGCTCTGGAGAGAGTGCAAAGGAGGTTTACCAGGATGTTGCCTGGCATGGAAGGACTGAGTTATGAGGAAAGGTTGGAGAAACTGGGACTCTTCTCCTTGGAAAGACGGAGATTAAGGGGGGACATGATAGAGGTATATAAAATACTGAAGGGAATAGATAGAGTCAATAGTGGTAGACTGTTCCCTAGATTGGGGACAATTACAAGAGGTCACGATCTAAGGGTGAGGGGGGAGAAGTATAATTTAGATATGAGCGGAAGGCTCTTCATGCAGAGGGTCGTGGGAGTGTGGAACGCGCTACCGAGTAGGGTGGTGGAGGCTGGCACGTTGGACTTGTTTAAGGTTTACTTAGATAGACACATGAGCGAAACAAGGATGGAGGGTTATAGTAGAGGGTATTAAGTAGGGTCAGAGCCTCGGGACGACACCGGAAATGTAGAATTACATGTTAACGTTTTTGTCTTTTTATTCCACAGGTGTCGATCCACCTTGTTGTCAAACGAGGGGCATGCACACGGTGGGTCGTGCGTGGGCTGCTCTTGGAGGTTCCGGGAGTGGCCTAGTACTTCGTGTCGGTGTGTGTGCTTAATCCTGGACCAGTAGACAGGTGCTGCAACAGCTCAGTGACTAGCACTGCTAGCTGTGCAGATACATGGATTTGGGCCTGTGTCTGTGGGAGTTTGCGCATTCTCCCTGTGGTTGCGTGGGTTTCCTCCGGGCGCTTCGGTTTCCTCCCACACCCCAAAGATGTGCTCTTAGGCTGATTGGTTTTACCAAATGGACACTATTCTCCCCTGAATCTGGCTAAATTAGGGGTTCCACTCACATACACACAGGGCAGGGTAGGTGTAGGAGGATGCGGCGGCGTGGGCTCGTTGGGCCGAAGGGCCTGTTTCCCGTGCTGGGTTGTTCTTTGTTCTTTGTTCTTTGAATCAGAATGAAGAGGGCAATTTGAAAAATATGCATCATCACTGCAGCAGTTGCAGAAAACTTGTGGCACAATGTGGCGATGCATTTGGACATTCCTGACAGTAATTTTGTCCACAGTACAGTTTGGTGACATTTTTGCTCTTCCTGATTTGCACCGGTAATCTTCTTACGTTCTCTTCTTCACTGTTGATTGAAATTACTCTTCCCTGATCTGCCCTTTACCTCCATACCTGGCATTTACCTGACATTGCCTTTCCTAGCTATGTAAGCGATTTGCAGAAACTTGTGATTCATTCGAGTTAGAGGGCAGCCATGTCTCTCAGGGGAAGTTCTGCCAATCTTCCTTCACCTTTAAAGCAGCTTGACATTTACATGGAAGCACAGTGGATGCAAGGGAAGATTTTAATGCAACGGAACTCTTAAAGGGATTATGTTTCTTTATGGATGTACGGTACCATTTGAATACACTGTCGCTTTAATGAAAGAATATTAAAATATTTGTGGAATTGGCATTAATATTAGCGCCTGAGTTTTCGTTCCCAGATCAAGAGTGTAAAGCCAGAATAGTTCTGGATTCTGGAAAACTTGATCTTGAAAAAAAGTGTCCTGGGAACTTTGGATTTTTGGTCTGGAGGTGGGGGACGGGAGTGAAATGGGAATTGTGGCGGGCGACCCCGTAAAGAGCTTGGAGGCTGTTGGCTGCAGAAGCAGTCCAGGCAGAAAACATGTTGCAGTGTTCTGGCAGTTTGTTGAAGATTCTAAACGTTGAATAAAACAAAAAGAAAGCCCTCACACCTCTGAAAACTCTCTATTAGCCAGTCATTCCAACACATGCCAAAGCATTTCTTCCTCCTATCACTCACAGCCTTTCATTCCTCCATGCCAACCTGTGCTCCTCCACCTTCCCCCATGGTCCTCATAACTTCCATGTCAACCAATGCCCCTCCACTCTTCGCCATGGCCTTCTATAGTCCTAAACCAACTTGGGCCCTTTCAGCACCCCATTGTTCTTTGCAGCCTGTATGCCAACAGATGCCCTTCTATCCACCCCATGTCCCTTAATAGTCCTTATGCCAACTTATTACCAAGCCATATCCCCACCCACCATCTTTCCCTCTTAACAGCAACCAAGCCAGCAAACCTAGAATCCACCATGGCAGATCTTAGGATCCTTGCTGAGAATAAAAACCTTTAGCATTTACTGATGAATTTATCATTATGAAAGCATAGTTATTTAGAAACACACATTCATTACATTAAAATTCCTTTACAAAAATAAGCATTTTTATTCATAGTCCCACTTCAGAGTTTATAACCATTTGGAGCTAACAATCAAATTGTGAACTGACAGGCACCCCACTGTGATAATGATGGGTTGTGAAATAAGTCTGCAGCATTAACCCTGTAATGATAATCTTATGTCAACAGGCAGAGTGAAATGGCAAGCACTTTTTTTTTCAATACTGCAAATAGTTTTTTTTTATAACATTTAAAGGACAGGGCATTTAACTGCCTTGGCAGTTCTTTTGACAAATATCTTCTTGACAATTCCAGTGAGCTGCAATAAGCTGATGCAGTTTTATGCATATTCATGTCTGCTTTTAAGAACCCCAAAAAGCACTTAACCTTGCTTAAAGGGCATCTTACCTCTCCCAAAAGTATCCTGAGAAATATTGAAAAGGTTACCCTACTTCTTCAAAGAACACCAATAGCTTAGACCTACGCCTACCAGGTCTAAAATGCAGAAGTTATATTTTAAGCATTCCACTCACTAAAACCAGGTCTGACTGAAGCAACTGCATTTTAACTTTTGCAATTTCTCCATCTGCATAAAAATTCTGCATCTACATATCTTGAGAATTACCTTATAGGTGACATTTTTTATTTGTTCATAATAGCATGTTTTTTTTTCCCGACCAATTTTTCAGAAGGTAACTCAAAATATACTAATCCACTTACGTGAAAAGCAGACAGGAAGTGAAGCATTTAGTAGACTTCAGCACAGAAGTTATTTAAAAAGTGATATGGATCAAAATTCTTCCAATATTAACAAAATCTAGAGAGCCTTGGGAAATACATGGTGTTGAGGTACAGATCAATTCGATCCTGTTCTTACATGCCTCCTGATAATTGAGGATTGCAGTCGAAGCAAAGGAACTGTGATTAATCTGTAATATTGGAAAGCACATCCAGTGGCAGGCAACATTCTCACCAATCAGGTCACTCCAAGTTAGAGGAATCGGAAACACAGAATAACAGAATCCTACAGTGCAGAAGAGGCCCTTCAGCCCATTGAGTCTGCACCGAAGCATGAAATGCCCTGACCTGTCCATCTAATCCCTTTTGCCAGCATTTGGTCCATAGCCTACAGAGCTTCTGCACCAGCTGATAAGCTGGTCACACATGTATGGAAAAAGGTAACCAGAGTTTTGGTTAGCACGCTCATCTTAATTGCTTCAGACAACAATAGTCATCCAACATGACACTTATATCATTTTGGGCCATCCTGATCAGCAGTTTCCTGCTCTTTCTTACCATTATCATTTACTGCTTCTCAAATGTGCTGATGATTCATCCAATGCTATCTCCTCAACTCCTACGTCCTACTGTTGTTTGCAAATACCAATTAGAGAAGCACAGTTCTCTCAAATGTTTTGTTCTACCAGTCACAAAGTAGTCAACACCTGCCAACACTTTCAGAAGCAGCATTTTATTGACTGCTGCACCTGTGACTTCAAAGCTGCCCTGCTAGGTTGGGAACTCATCCTTTGCGCTCGAAACTGCATTTTTTTTTTCTTTGTATTTTATTTAAGCCACAGTTAATTCCATTCTCAAAAGGACATTAATGCCAAAGGGAGTGCACATGATAGATTCACCAAGATTAAGCGAGAGATGGGAAGCTATAGTTATGAGGAGAGACTTAAAATATTAGAATTATTCCCACCGGAGCAGAGAAGGATGAGATTTAATAAAAGTTTATTAAAATTATGAAAGATTTTGATAGCCTGAGTAGGAAAAGATTATTTCGTATGGTTGTGATGTCCATTAGGAGGGGTTATCATTTTAAATTAACACAAGAATGGAGAGAGGATGAATTTCTTTAACACAGAAAGGGGCTTTTAAGTTTTATCTTGAGTAAGTATTTAGGCAGAGAGCTTTACTGCTTTTGGGGAGAATTAGAAACAGAAGAAAGGATCAAAGATTGTGAGGAGAAAGAAGAGGAAAATGAATTAATTATGGGTCTCACTGGCAAGAAGTCAGCAAACTCAATGGGCCAGAAAATAGCTTACCTCATTTTTTGATTATTTTTAAACAATCTTTGTTATCATGTCCATTTTTTAGCAGGACAAGGTGGCACTCCAGTGGAAGGGAGAAGATAGAAATGGTGGTGAGAAGGATAAATCCTGCTAAGGATATGATTTTCTGCATCATAGGACCAGCCACGATGAAGTCCATGGCATCTGATATCCTTACTGCCTGATGTACCTGCGCACTTACTTCCAGCAACTGATGCACAAGGACACCAAGATCTCGCTGAGTATTCACCTCTCTCAATTTACGCCCATTCAAATAATGATCTGACTTCCCTTTTTTTGCTACCAAAGGGGATAAACTCACACTTATTTGCATTATACTGCATTTGCCAAGTATGTTCCCTCACTCAATCTGTCCAAATCACACTGCAGCATTGCTGCATCCCCCTCACAGCTCACCCTCCCCCCCATCTTTGTATTATCTACAAATTTGGAGATAATACATTCAGTTGTCTCTTCCAAATCATTAACATATAATGTAAACAATTGTGGCCATAGCACAGATCCCTGTGGAACCCCACTAGTCACTGACTTACAATCAGAAAAAGATCCATTTATTCCAACTCTTTGCTTCTTACCAGCTAACTAACTTTCCATCCATCCCTACCTACTACCACAATCCCATATGCTTTAACTTTACATAAGCAGTTTGTAATGTGAGACCCTGTTGAAAGCCTTCTGAAAGTCCAAATGAAGCATATCTACCAGTTCTCCTTGGCCAATTCTATTAGTTACATAGAATTATGGAACAGAATCATAGAACAATAGAATCATAGAATCCCCATAGTGCAGTAAGAGGCCATTCAGCCCTTTGAGCCTGCAAGACAACAATCCATGATGCGGAGATGCCGGCGTTGGACTGGGATAAACACAGTAAGAAGTCTCACAACACCAGGTTAAATCCAACAGGTTTATTTGGTAGCAAAAGCCACTAGCTCTCGAAGCACTGCTTCTTCATCAGGTGACTGAGATTTCAGTGGGTTTGTGAACTGATGAAGAAGCGCTGTTTTGAAAGCTAGTGGCTTTTGCTACCAAATAAACCTGTTGGACTTAACCTGCTGTTGTGAGACAAAGTCCAACAGGTTTATTTGGTAGCAAAAGCCACTAGCTTTCAAAACGGTGCTTCTTCATCAAGTGAGTGGGATTTCAGTTCACAAACCCACTGAAATCTCACTCACCTGGTGTTGTGAGACAAAAATCCATCCAGGCCTTTTCCCTGTAACCCCATGTATTTAACCTGCTTGTCCTCTGATACTAAGGGGCAATTGAGCATGGCCAATTCACCTAAGCCACACATCTTTGGTGTATGTGAGGAAACCGGAACACCAGGAGGAAACCCACGCAGACAGTGGCCCGAGACCAGAATCGAATCCGGATCCCTGACGCTGCGAGGCAACAATGCGAACCACTGTGCCACTGTCCTGCCCTCAAAGAATTCCAGCAGATTCATCAAGCATGATTATACCACTGCTTTCCAAATACTGAGTTATGAAATTCTTGATAATGGACTTGAGCAACTTCCCTACTAACGATCTTAGGCTCACTGGTCTATAGTTCTTTGTTCTCTCTCTACCTCCCTTTTTGAATAACGAGTTTACATTAGCTACTCTCTAATGTAAAGGAATCATTCCAGAGTCCTAAGAATTTTGGAATATGATCACCAGTGGCTCTGCTATTTTTAGGGTCATTTCCTTAAGTACTCTGAGATGAAGATTACCAGGCCCTGGAGATTTATCTGCCTTCAATCCCATTAATTTCCACAAAATCATTTCTCTATTAATATTGATTTCTTTCAGCTTCTCACTGAAGCTTGTGTTTCTCAGAACTTGAGGTACATTATTCGTGTTTTCCTTTGTGAAGACAGAAGCAAGGTATGAATTTAATACCTCAGCCATCTCTTTGCTCCCCATTATTAATTTCCCTGCTTCAGATTATAAGGGGCCTACATATGTTTTTGTCAATCTTTTTCTCTTACCTACCCATAGAAACTTTTGCAGTCAGTTTTTATGTTTCCCAGTAGCTTACCTTCATACTCTATTTTCCCCTTCTTAATCAATCCCTTGGTCATCCATGGGATGGGAGTGTCACTGGCAACATTAGCAAATGTGAGGTTATCCACTTTGGTAGAAATAATAGTAGGAGGGAATATTATTTTAAGGGTGAAAAGCCGCAGCATGCTACTGTGCAGAGGGACCTGGGGGTCCTTGTGCACGAATCGCAAAAACTCAGTCTGCAGGTGCAGCAGTTGATCAAGAAGGCAAATGGAATGTTGGCCTTTATAGTGACGGAGATAGAATATAAAAGCAGGAAGGTCTTGCTGCAACTATACAGGGCACTGGTGAGGCCGCAACTGGCATACTGTGTGCAGTTTTGATCCCCTTATTTGCGAAAGGATATATTGGCCTTGGAGGGAGTACAGGGAAGGTTTACCAGGCTGATACCGGAGATGAGGGGGTTAGCTTATGAGGAGAGATTAAATAGACTGGGCCTGTACTCATTAGAGTTTAGAAGGCTGAGGAGGGATCTTATAGAGACTTATTAGATAATGAAGGGGCTAGATAGGGTAGAGGTACAGAGATTCTTTCCACTTAGAAAGGAAAACAGAACTAGAGGGCACAGCCTCAAAATAAGGTGGGGGGGGCAGTTTAGAACGGAGTTGAGGAGGAACTTCTTCACTCAAAGGGTGGTGAATCTCTGGAATTCTCTGCCTATTGAAGTGGTGGAGGCTACCTCGTTGAATATATTTAAGTCATGGGTAGATAGATTTCTGATAGACAAGGGAATTAAGGGTTATGGGGAGAAAGCGGGAATAGGAATGGTGACATATTTCCAAGTCATGATATATTTGAAGGAAACCTTTCAGGTTGTTGTATTCCCATGCATCTGCTACTCTTATGCTTGATAGTAATCATAGGTTTGGAAGATGGAGTTGATGAAGACTTGGTGAGTTGTTGTGGTATATCTTGCAGATGGTACACACTGCAGCTGCAGAGAGTGCCAATGGTGCAAGGAGTGAGTATTTAACATTGTGGATGGGGCACTGATCAAGCAGACTGCTTTATTCTGGATAGTGTTAATGGCCTTAGCCGAATCTGCCATCAGCAATATTAAAGGAGTCACTACTGACCAGAAGCAACTGGAATAGATACATAAGTGTCATGCCTATTGAACAGGGCAATATTGAGATATTCCACATTGAATGGTTTGCATTATGTCTCCCAAAGTCTCTCCACCACCAAGAATAACAACTTCCATTAATACAGCAACATTAACACAGAAAATCATTACAATGCAATTGTTAAGGAATGTGATAACTTACTGTCCACTTATCTGGATGGATACAGTAGCAACAGAACTCAAGAAACACAACATTATTTAAGAAAAAAAAAAGTTGATTGGCACCTCATCGACTCGCCAAAGTGTCTATGCCTTCCATCATTAGCATACTGCAGTGTGTAATTATTTTCATGCATCTTTCCAAAATTCATGGATGCCTCATCAGCTACACATGGTCTCCACCATCTAGAAGAGCAAAGGCAGCAAGTACGTAGGCATGTCATCACCTCTAATCTCCTTTCCAAGTCACACACCCTCATGGCTTGGACAGGTGCCACTGTTCCGCCATTGTCACTAACTTCTTACCTGTCATTCTGTGGGAGTCCCTTCATAAAATATATAATATATATATATAACAGGTTCATGAATATTAGATGGGATTTTCTGGCCACGCTCATCCCAAAACCAGAAAATCCTGCCCAAGGTCAACAGACCTTTCCATGGCCTGCTCTTCACCTGCTACGACTTCCATGGTGGACAGAATGGGAAAACTGGCCTCACGGTCTTTGTAACCTTCTCAAGGGCAATTAGAAATGGATAATAAATGCTGATCCTGCCAGAGATGTCTACACTGCAAAAGAATGATTTATCTTTGGAAACCTGCTAAACTAGAAATTAATGTGTTGAAACTTTGCCTTCTTACTTCACTGGCAGAAGCAAACTGATGGAAAATTGTACCTGCCACCATTCATTGCTGTAGACACTTTTCAATATGGGGCAATGGAGTCAGTTAAATGTTGACGGTGGGCAACATGATGAGAGAATAATGGGTATCATTTCCAGGGTAACAGAAGAGATGAATGAAAGGGGAGGGAGAGGGGCATGGTGGAGGCATTTCTAAACCTCAGATCCAATTGCAGGGTCTCAGCAATGGCTAACACATTAGTGGAGGGAGGGCTATGATGTTATCAGTCCCATTTTTCGATGGGGTAGGGTTCCATAATGAATGCAGAGGCACACAAATTTAACCAAAAAACTTCTAAACAGCATATGTTCCAAGCATGTGCATTGCTTACATTCTGAGTTGGAAAAGAGGATCAAAGACAAGTTTTTTTTTAATTCTTAAAGTTGTGAAAAGCTAATTTCAATTACAGATGTCTGTATTCTTCTTTTCTTCGCACTTGATGATAACTGACACTGACATCGTCCTGTCTGTGCCTCATAGTGTCAGTTGAGGAGAGCCATGTGTCAGTACATGGTTCTAAGAGTAATCCTAGCATCTACTGACTCCAGTGGGACTATCTGATTAATCAACTGAAGATGATCAATTGGCATAGAATATCATAGCACTGTGCAAATTCTTATGGCAATGATTTAACAGGGAAGAAAAGCTATTGCCTTGAGACAATTTGTGCATGCAACTGGGTTAAGAAATTCCCATTTAAATTTTATTTAGGGCTGTGCAGTGAAAGAGAGAGAGTTCAGAGACTAATTCAACTTTTTCTCATTAATGGCTACAATAGTGTTGAAATGAAATTAATATTATATTTCACGGTTACAGATTTCCTTTGTCATTTATTTCATATGACTATGTTATTTAGAGCCACAGATCCGGATAGTCCTAGAGGTATCCAGCACAGCAGAGGCCATTCATTCCAGCGAGGCTCTTTGCTAAGGGCAATCAAAAACTAATCTGCTGCCTTGGTCTCTCTCCAGAGTTCTGTGACCTCTTTGCTTCAGATATTTGTTCATTTTTCCCTGAAAGAGATACAATTGTCTATGCTGCAAGTACTACACCACCAAACCTATGTAAAAAAATCTTTGAAATTTTAAGATTATTTATTTGTGCTACAAGTAGCCTCATATTAACACTACAATGAAGTTACTGTAAAAATCCCCTGGTTGCCACACTCCGGCACCTGCTCGGGTTCAGTGAGGGAGAATTTAGAATGGCCATTGCACCTAACCAGGACATCTTTCAGAATGTGGGAGGAATCCTGAGCACCCAGAGGAAACCCACCGAGACACGTGGAGAATATGCAGACTCCACACAGTGATCCAAACCAGGAACTGAACCCGGGTACCTAGCATTGTATGGCAGCAGTGCTAACCACTGTGCCACTACATCTTCAAGTTTCTCCACATACTCCAATATTCATTTTAATTTAATGGTGCTTTATTTTTCACTCTCCAAACAGGGGGAGCTGATGAAACCTTACATAATGTGGTGATTGGTCATTTAAGGGCAGCACACATCATTTAAACATCCTTATTAAATTTTCTCTTGATTTTTTCTGCCAGCGTCTCCTTGTCCCCAACGTTACTGATCCTTTGCATTATTGAGGACATTCTATGCTAAATACTCTATAATTTCAACATCCTTTGGATAACGTGGTGACCAAAACAGTAAACTGTATTCAAATGCAACTTAGACAGTCCTTTGGGAAAGTTCAATATTTATTCTTTACTTTTGTAATCTGTGCCCTTATTTCTGAAACCCGCATTTCCATTGGCCATTATGTGTTTTTTTCTCTATACATTGAGGGAACAATGTACTTGAACTTCTAGGTCTCTCTTTTCCTTCACATTAATCATTCTCTGTTCTTAAGTATATATTGCCATTCTTGTTGTTTCCTTTTAATTCTTTTGCTCAGCTAAATATGTCTTGGTGACGATGGCATCATGCTGATGTGTTTGACTCCTGAAGCAGGCCCAATCATCTCTCTGTTCAGCATGGATGCCATTCTGCCCTGCACCTCATTCCATCTCTACCTCTTGCTCCTCGTCCATCTCCTCCACCCCTGATGAACTGTATTGATCTATCACCTCACACTCCTCAAGGTCTACACTTGCCTGAAATTTAAATAGTTTGTTTACTTGTGTCACAAGTAGGCTTGCATTAACACCGCAATGAAGTTACTGTGAAAATCCCCTAGTCACCATACTCTGGCGCCTGGTCAGGTACACTGAGGGAGAATTTAGCATGGCCAATGCATCGAACCAACACGTCTTCCAGACTGTGGGAAGAAACTTGAGCACCCAGAGGAAATGCATACAGAAACGAGGAGAAAGTACAGATTCTGCACAGACTGTGACCCAAGACGGGAATTGAACCCAGGTCCCTGGGGCACTGAGGCAGCAGTGCTAACCACTGTGTCACTGTGCTGCCCTATTTCTGAGTGCCTCAATCCTACATCAAGCTATTGCCTTGCTTGTGGTCAGCTGGTTACTAGAGCCCATTGCTTTTGGCCCCATGATCCTGAGAGGGACATGACCTTCTACACTGCCTGAATGTGCACAGCCAACATTCTCTGGTAACTCTGCTCACCCAATTTCATCTGTGTGCCAATGGATGAGTACCTTTTTCAGAAGTGCCCCTTTCATGAATTCACTTAATTGAATGGGACGGACATGACTAAACTTCCTGTTGTGCTGCCGTCTCCTTCAATTGGACTGCTTCTGATTCATTGCGTTACACTTGCCTCTATGAAATTTCAAGAATGGCCCTTGGCAGGCTGACTGCAGCATCATCAACTGACTTGGCAAATTATCTGAATTGGGGGGTCCCCTCTTCCTCCCCACTTAACATGGCCAGAGTGGCAAGGGCAAACTGCATGACAGCTGACGGCATGCATTTTCACAATCATCCCATTCACACTCACACTCATATCAGGCTGAAAATCCTGATTGTTAACTTCATTTCTCTCCTTGCAGATGATTCTAGTCCTGCTGGTTTCCAGGTTTCCAGCATCCCCTATGTTTTCGTTCTCATCTTTAAAGAACAAAAAACAAAGAAAATTACAGCACAGGAGCAGGCCCTTCAGCCCTCCAAGTCTGGACTGACCATGCTGCCCGAATGAACTAAAACCCCCAACACTTCCGGGGACGATATGCTCCTATTCCCTTCCTATTTATGTATTTGTCAAGACGCCCCTTAAAAGTCACTATCGCACCTGTTTCCACTACCTCCCCCGGCAGTGAGTTCCAGGGACCCACCCTCCTCTGTGTAAAAAACTTGCTTCAATCATCTCCTTTAAACTTTGCGCCTCACAACTTAGAACTACGCCCCCTAGTAATTGGCTCTTCCATCCTAGGAAAGAGCTAGTGTTTGTTTCATTTGTAAGTCGTGCTTCGTTCAGCTAAGCTACCTAAGAATTTTTGTGAAGGTTGCTCATTTATGCCCTTTCCCATCAGCTTCCACTGCAGTTATGACTGGAAGACTTGTGCAGAATTTCAAGGCTATCACCCTGTTTTGCCGAGTGCATGAATAATAAGATTATGTCGAAGCCTGAAGTTATATAGTAATGGGGAAGCAGTTTAAAAGAAAATTAAACTGGATAAAGGCTATTACTGTATAAAGACAAAGCAAATGACTCATAGGCCCTGAAGCTCCATGGTGGCTTCACCATCCCATAATAACATTGACACGAGAGAGGCAGCACCTACAGGGAAACAAGACAAATGATCATATTCGACCGTCCACACTATTTCTCTAGGGCTGCAGCCAACCTCCCACCAAGGGTAGAGCAGGTCAAACCCCTGGGATTTCCTAGCCAACTTTGGGCCAGTGCGAGCCCTAGGCTGTGTGCTCGGGTGCCACACAGGAAGCTACACACTCAGAGCACATCCAGAAGGGGACGCTGAGGCAGCTGAACTCCCTCGACACCCCCTACAGGTTGGTTGATGTTTCATACCATCCAGGGTATTACCAGATCCCCAATCCATCTCTTGCAGCTGCGCAGAGACACAGCAGCATCGAAACAGCTGCGGTTCACAGTCAGCAACATCCTAAGTAAAGGGATGCTGAACACATACCTCATTGGTGAGTAAAAGTTATTTTTAGTTTTAATGAATTCTGATTTGTTCAATTCCAAAAACTCATGTTACTGTTCACTGAGTTAGTACTCCGCCATTTCACAATCCCTTGTCCACCCAGAATAAGTTTTCTGTGGGGGGGGTTAGTTGCTGTTCGGTAGGCCTTAATGATGTCTCCATAATCTTGAGTGGGTTAATTCTGTGTATTTATTGTTTAAAGAACTATGTCCAAGGATGTGCGGGTTAGTTTGATTGGCCGTGCTAAATTGTCCCTATTGTGTAGGTTAGGGGGGTTGGCAGGATAAATGCATGGGATTGTCGGGATAAGGGCTGGGTGGGATTGTTGTCAGTGCAGGCTCGATGGGCCAGATGGCCTCTTTCTGCATTGTCAGGTATCTATGATTCTATGATATACAGTAAAAGGTTCAAGTTAGGGGCTGTCTCCAATGCTTATACACACAGCTCTGTCTAACACTCGACTGAACCCCAGGTGCAGGATTTGTATTCTCTCACCACTTGAGTGATACTTTACTCAGTCCCACATTAACCCTATATTTGCCAGATCCTTATACTACACCCTCCCCCACACACCCACCAAGTTTTTATTCAATTCTTTTCAAGTTATTCTAGTTTACCTGATGTATTTACATCATTATTACTCCCTTATCAAGTCTCTACATTCAAAGATTCAGGCAATCTGGACGCCTTATCTCATTTGCACGATGGTCAGAAGAGTGGTAGGCTTTGTTGTTGCAAGTAGGCTCTGTTAATTTATTTTGGCATCTGGATATCTTTTGATCCTCTTTTTCCATTCCTTGGTATTAAATTGCTCTTTAAATTTTAACTTTATAAGTGTCACATGTAGACTTACATTAACACGGCAATGAAGTTACTGTGAAAATCCCCTAGTCGCCACATTCCAGCGCCAGTTCAGGTACACTGAGGGAGAATTTAGTACAGCCAATGCACCAACCTGCAATTCTTTCGTACTGTGGGAGGAAACTGGAGCTCCCAGAGGAAATCCACACAGACACCAAGAGCCTGTGCAGACTCCGCACAGACAGTGATCCAAACTGGGAATCGAACCTGGATCCCTGGCACTATGAGGCACCAGTGCTAACCACTGTGCCACTGGCCTTTGTTGATTCAGTGGTTGTTCTGCTGGGTGGTTGACATTCCATACCATTTGGCAAACTCTGTAATCAGTCACGTTATTGCTTTCCCCTTCTTTACCATGTAGATCATTGTGATTGATGTCCTCCATAATGGAAGATAACTTTCCCATTGTGACTATTTTTTTAGTAAGCTTACCTCTGTGTTTGGCTGTGTGGTGTGTTGTCGGCAACGTACTGCAGTGACTTGTTGTCAGCATCATCTATTGCACTGTCACCTTGGCTGGGAGTTGCAGCTTTTGTTAGCGGTCACTGTGTTAGCTGTTGGAGTTGGTGGTTGAGGTTCTTCCAGTTTTTGGTTGCTGTCTTGTCTGTCACCCAATAGGTTCAACATGGTAGCCATCTGAGTAGTTGGCTGGTGTGTCCAATGAGGACTTTACAACAGAACGAAAATGAACAAACCTGCCTTCAAAGAGAGAAGACAGTTCAGAACTGAGTCTCCTGTCAGAACACTCTTTCCTATTTGAACTCTTGAGAACATGCTGCTCTGTAAAATTTCTGGCAGTAGTTATCTTGACATCTTTCGCCATTTTGAGGAGATTCAGAGTGACAGAGGTGCCACTTCTCAACAGAGAAAAAGGCTGGTTATGAATGACGTATATCAGCCCAAAGACTTCTTTGTCACCATATCATACTGGTTCCAGAATCATGCCTGTGATCAGAAGCCAAATTCCGCTTGGTTCATAGAGTCATGTGATTGTTGTACGAAACCAGAGATCTCTTAGCCATGGCTTATTGTTCAATAGGACCATAACACTGGCTCCCAAGTCCAATTTAATATTTTTGAATTGTCCATTAATCAAAGAGAACACATTCCAACATGAAAAACCTAGATCTTTGACCTCACTCAGTAAACATGGTAATGTGCGGGCTTCGTGTGGAGTCTTGACCTCATGAATCAGCTTTGGGTCTTCCATGAATTTTGATGCTATGGCCTTGTACAGTTTGTCAAACTGTCTAATTCTGTTACAGCGAAAGCATCGGGATGAAATTGCAGGATGTTAATTTCACATGTGGGGCACTTTTCTCTTCTATAGTAGTGGAGGTGCTACAGCATAGACCCTCTACTGCTCTATGCTGTGAGGGCATTGTCCCCGCTGAGCTGCAGAGTCCAAATTTCTGTGTTTTTTCACTAACTGGTCTGTAGGGTTTCCTTTGTAGCACAGTTCAGTTTCTCCTCTTAAACTGGACACCTGCAGCACACAGAGTTCAAAGTGCCTGACGATATGGGTAGCTTTCTCAATGATTAGGCCTGACAATGCATTGTCCACTATTCCTAGACTTCGACTTTGGGCGTGATGGAACACTGTGCTGCCTAGATTTTACTTCGTCTGAGTCTGTAGGTTGGGCAAGAGAGGCACAGGAGAAATTGAATGCAAGTAATTGGGCATGGAATGGTAATCTGACACTGATTTCCATTCTGAGGAAGTTAAATTTCTTACATCCCTTTCATCCAGACCTCTTAACCACTGGGAAACTGGGGAAAAATGTTTTTATCTATTCTCTTCTATCTCTTCAGAATATTTAATACCTCTGTCAAATGACTTCTTAATCTCCTCTGATCAAATAAAACACAGACCCAATTCGCCAAGTTTTTCCTAATATTTGCATCAACTCATCTATCTGATCAATTTCGAGTTCATAACTAGCTCTAGCTACACTATTTTTTTTTCTCCGCGTACTCTTTCCCTGTCTAAATCAATGAGGAGATGATTAAAATCTCCCAAAACAATCATTTTATTTTATACTCATCTTTTTGGTTTACGTGCAGAATTCCTCTTGCAATTTCCTTCGGCAACTGAGCGGTCTGTAGTGAATTCGCACTGTTATAATGATTTCTTGTTTTATATTTGTTTTTAGTCTCTCGCACTTTGAGGCTCTGAGGGATGAATCTTGCCATGCTGCCCACCACAGGAATGATAGCGGGTGAAGGACAAACCATAGAAAGGTTCGTTGACCTTGGAAGGGATTTTCCAGTCTCGGGGTGAGCGGGGCTGGAAAACCCCGCCCAGTGTATATCAATACTTTTATAAAGTATTACGCATTCCTTCAACAACATTGACACCATTCATTTCCTAGCTAGTATCTTCCTCTTTTATTTTGAAATCCACCGACTCAAGAACAGCTTCTTTCCTGCAGCTAGTAGACTTTGGAATGGGCTAACCTTGCATTAAGTTGATCTTTCTCTATACCCTAGCTGTGACTGTAAACACTACACTCTGCACTCTATCGTTTCTCTATGAATGGTATGCTTTGTCTGTAGAGTGTGCAAAAAAAATACTTTTCACTGTATACCAATACATGTGACACTAATAAATCAATTCATATCAAATCAAAATCAGATCTTGTGCAGTAGCACAAAAGAAGTGATAGCAGCCAGGAATGCGTTTTGAACTCAGTCCAATTTTCCGTTTTCTCGATAGAAAAGACTATCGGGTGGCAGCATGCAATGGTCTGCTGATGCTCTGTAGACCACTTTCTGCTTCTTGTTAGGAAACAGGCAGTCTTAAATAACCTATGTTTGTGTCTGAGGATATTAGAATTAGGGTATAAGTTTAAGCTTAATTTGTTTTCTACTGTGTGCTGAGAAAGGATTAAAACTTAAATTAGCTCATCTGGAACAAAATTTTATGTCTGTGGGTTTTTGTTTCATTTCAAACTTTGCCGGCATTGTAATTAAAGAGTTTATGATGTGAAAGTAAATAGGTAAAAGAAAGTCTAGGCTGTTGCTGAGCAACTGGGGTCACCTCAGGTTAGAAAGAACCTTTGAGTTGGTTTTAAGTTGGGCCAAGAAGCAGCTGGCCTGGACCAGGAGCTGGAAAAGGCAGGCTTCCCAAAAAGAATGCAAGAAAGTTGAAGAAGCAGGGAGTTACGACAAAAAAAATGTTTCAGCAGGACATTTAGGTTAAAGGAACAAAGAACAAAAAGTTGAACAAGGTTCTGTTGGGTGAAGTTAAAGTAAAAATGCAAAAATGTGCTCTGAGTTAAAGATACCAGGGCAGTAACCAGATTTAAAGTGAAAAACCAGATATTAGTGGTAAATCAAAAAAAATGGTGGTACCTTAATACAGTCTGTGAAGCAGTGGCATTCTGATGATGTGGGTGGGTACCTGGAGAGATTGCGTGGAAGCTTGATTGCATGTGGCAATCCAGGGCAGAGGAACACTAAGAAGAGAATTTGCAATCCTGGAAGTGGATCCATGGTGAAGAGAAAGCCTTGTGTGGAAGAAGATTTCAAAGTGTGTTCTTTGAGAATGGTGATTGGAAACCTTCATGTGTGTTGTAGTAAGAAGTTTCACAATGATGAAGCCTTGCATAACAACAGTGATTTATTGAAGAAGAGATAAAATTATATACGAACAAGCTCCACACAGGTACAGGTCAGGTTCCACTGACTGCTGGCCTCACACTACAGGTTCCGTCCGACCAGGGACTGTACTGTAACACCTGATTTGTGCACTTCCTTCTGATAGGCCCCAGAAAGACCATGTGACCCACAAACAACGACACCTAAAAGGAGCCAAACTACCACAATGCCAAAGTTAGATTCTGGTGAGTTCAGTTGGCTCACAGTGCGATAAGCATCTGGGGGGGTGGGGGGGGGGGGGGGTGGGGGGGAGTTTGATGAGAACTCCAAGGAAGTTCTATTGGGTGGTAGCTGCCATTTGGTTTCAGAGCGTAGAGTGTGTGAACACATTTGGTCTGCTTGTTCACATGGACTTTATACTTACTACGAACATTACAAGATATATATTGTAACTTGTGTTACCCTTAAAAAAAATCTGAGTACATCTGTGAAGCTGTATGTGGGGTAACAGAGTGTTGTATTACAGTCAATCTTTTCATATTTAATAAATGTTTTATTCTTTTGTTAAAAGTCCTGTGACTCTGCTCATCCACATCTCTAAACAAGAGGATAATTTGAAATCTTGGACGTGGTGAAGGAATCTGAGAGAAAGCCTTGCGTGGAAGAAGATTTCAAAATATGTTCTTTGAGGACAGCACTGCTGCCTCACAGCGCCAGGGATCCGGGTTCAATTCTGGTCTCGGGTGACTGTCTGTGTGGAGTTTGTACATTCTCCTTGTGATTGCGTGGATTTCTTCTGGGTACTCCCACTTCCTCCCACAGTCCAAACATCTGAGGACTGGTTGATTGGTCATGGTAAATTGCCCCATTGCGTCAGGGGGACTAGGAGGGTAAATACAAGGGGTTAAGGTGATAGGACCTGGGTGGGATTGTGGTTGGTGCAGATTCGATGGGCCAAATGGCCTCCTTCTACACTGTAGTGATTCTATGATTCTAAAATTTAAAAAAAAGGTTCGGGTCTATAGACAGTAAGAAGTCTCACAACACCAGGTTAAAGTCCAACAGGTTTATTTGGTAACAAAAGCCACTAGCTTTCGGAGTGCTGCTCCTTCGTCAGGTAAAGTCAGGTAACACGAGGGTTACCTGACAAAGAAGCAGCACTCCAAAAGCCAGTGGCTTTTGCTACCAAATAAACCTGTTGGACTTTAACCTGGTGTTGTGAGACTTCTTACTGTGTTTACCCCAGTCCAACGCCTGCATGTCCACATCATGACTAGGGTCTATAGACATGATGTGGGTATGCCGGCGTTGGACTGGCGTAAACACAGTAAAAAGTCTGACAACACCAGGTTTTAGACTAAAACCTGGTGTTGTCAGACTTTTTACTAGGGTCTATAGAGCCAGGGCTCTACTGTCCACAGTTAGAAGTCTCACAACACTGGGTTAAAGCCCAACAGGTTTATTTGGTAGTAAACACCATTCTCACTCGGCACAACCTGACTGTCCAACCATAACATCACCTGGGATCGTAGCAATCCACTCAAGATGGATTTCACCCTCAATCACCTACTGCGTGCCTTGAGTGATTTGTATGTATTGTTACTGAGTTAGCAACTAACCCACCCTGCTGTTAGAGAAAGCAAAGCTCTCCACATGGGGTCTAAAAGCAAATAAATGAATGCCAGCAAACAATAGAAGAGACAGTTGGTTGTCTGTTCACATAAAATAAGGAAGCTTAAAAGACTTCTAAGTGGCAAAGTTGTTTTTTAATGTTGCCTCTCATCCTGGTTGCTAACAGATTTTGACGATTCCATTCTTGAATTATCTAATGTGTTTTGCATCATTGCGCACATGAAGGCGCAAGAAAGGGACTTTTAAGGTTGAAACTTTGTTCATAGTACCTCTGAATATTGCAGTGTGTTAAGTGGGTTTAGGTAATTTTATGCATATATTATGCATGAATTCACCATAACTAGGCAGAATAAAGGAGGGTTACAAAATGGATCATAGACTTTCAACTTTCTGAACTATAATTTGAAAAGCACTTTCAAACAGAAGGATGTTTCTGGTCCTAAAACTGTCCTGTGATCTATTATTCATTTTTGAAAAATAACTTTGATGAAAGTTTTTTTTGCACCATGCAGGCACAGTTAATGAGCTTATAGTTATCCCTCTGTCATGTCCAATATTTTGCTATAAACATGATATCAAGCAGAGTTTTTTTTATGTGATGCAGGAGTTGACCTAATATTCCCAGCACAAAGCTTGTAAAGAAAGACTGATTTTGACCAAGATGTGTTCATAGCGAAATGGGCTTTAGTCGATAATTGGCTTGAACTGTCATTCATTTTAAATTCACAAAGAATCTATCCTGAGTGCTGTAATCATACAATCAAAAAAGGTTCTTTTTTTAGAAGAGTTGACTGGAAGCACCAAAGATAAAAGGCACACATACATTTATTTCATGAGCTTTCTAGCTTGTTGAATCTGTACCTGGGCTGCCATCTTTTTGCTTCAATTGAACAAAACCAGATCAAGGCAAGGGCAGCATGGTGAAACATTGGTTAGCCCTGCTGCCTCACAGTGCCAGGGACCTGGATTCAATCTGGCCTCAGGTCTTTGCTTGTGTTTCCGTATTAATTAGTCAGAATCAGGCTTACATTAAAATTGCAAAGAAGTTACTGTGAAAATCTCCGAGTTGCCACACTCCAGCACCTGTTCGGGTACGCTGAAGGAGAATTTAGCACGGCCAATACACCTAACCAGCACATCTTTCAGACTGTGGGAGGAACTGGAGCACCCGGAGGAAACCCATGCAGACACGGGAAGAACGTGAAAACTCTGCACAGACAATGATCCAAGCTGGGAATCGAACCCAGGTCCCTGACATTGTGAGGCAGCAGTGCTAACCATTGTGCCACCATGTGGGTCACTGCCTGTGTGGAGTTTGCACATTCTCCCTGCGTCTGCGTAGATTTCCTCCAGGTGCTCCAGTTTCCTCCCATAGCCCAAAGATGTGCAGATTAGGGGGATTGGCCACACTATATTATCCCGGAGTAAGTACATGGGTTTAAAGGGACAGGGTGTGGACATGGGGGTGGGGGTGGGGGTGGGGGGGGGGGGGTGGGTGGGAGGATGGGCCTGGGTAGGCTGCTCCGTTGGAGGGTTGGCGCAGGCTTGGTGAGGCGAATGGTCTTTTTCTGCACTGTAGGGATTCTAGATTCTCTGATTCAATAACTACATCCTTCTTAAATCTAGGGGGTCATTTACCTCATCACTGCGCCAATTTTCTAGCCCAGTGGGGTGGGAGAACTTTGCGGCAGGACTTTATGCATGTGTTCCTGCTGCGAGCGCAACTTCCAGCGTCGGATTTTTGGCACCATCAGATCTGCGCTGGAAACCAGCGGGAAGACAATCAAGTCATTTAAATGTTTATTTAATTGTAATTTAAATTCAATTCACAGGCCTGGGACTGAAATCTCCAGGCCCACTAGCCTCTCCTCCACTGCCAGAGTGTTTCACTCCAGTGGAGTTAAGAGTAGCTCCCCACTTTTGGGGAACTAGTGGCCCGACCCTGTAGGAGTGAAGGGGAGGCAATCGGACCCCCTCATGGGGTCTTGCGGTGGGAGCAAGTGTCCCCTGGGCATGTGAACTCTGGCAGTGCCCAAGAGGCAAAATATCCATGTCCAGGGAACACCTTGGCACTGCCCGTTGGGCATAGGGCAGTGCTAAGGGGTCATGACCGATTGGGGCGTGGCTCGGGATCGTACGGGAATGCAGCCTAAGGGTTGATCAGAGGAGGGTGGGGACAGCAGGGAGGCCAGCGATTGGGGTGGGCTTGGGGTGGGGGCATTCTGCCTGTGGGTGTGTCTGTACTGCAGGAGGGGTGAGGGGGGTATTGGCACTGCGTGTGAGGTTGTGGGGGGGGAGCTGGAGATCGGGACAGTCCGGGGCAGGGCGGGGAGGTCGAGGCTGGCCTGGGAATGGTCAGGGAGGCCGTGATCGGTTCATTGAGAAGTTTGAGGGGGGCAGAAGTGTGGGGGTCCCGGGTTAGCCAGCAATTGAGCTGGCCAGCAAATGGAAAGCTGACAGTTCGGGGTCATTGCATGTGCAGAGAGGTTTCAGCCTCCCGGGTGGGAATCGATTCGCACTGATGGCCTCTGCATTGTACTGCAGTGGCCTTTTTCCAGCTTCATGCTGATGTTTTTGGATTTTCAAACACTACTTAAGTCTCTAGTCATACCTTATGCATAGCTAAGCTATTCTGGATTTCATTCTTGGATGTAAATTTGGTAGTGACCATCAAGCCAAGGTATTTTAATTTGTCCACTGCTTCTACTTCAATGCCTCCATTTGACTTTTTCATTGACAAGAGCTACAGCAATGATTCTAACAACTTAAGTCTCAATGAACATTCTTCTTGTAGTTAGTTGCAAAATAAAGGGAGAAACCTGGGTTGAGATTGTCAAAATGTCAAGGGATAAAGTAAGGCCCCAAATACTTGATGATCTTGCTCCACTACATGCAGCAGCTCCCAGCCACTGTCAACTTGTGACCTCGATGCTCCTGGGGTTTGGATGGGTCAGGGTGAGGCCAAGAAATTTAAATAAAACAGGTCATGACATTATGGGTGCTTTCTGGGAACTAGTTGAGTGGATGATATTGGAAAGGAAACATTGACACAGGGACTGTGACAGTAAGTTAGCTGTAAATAACAAAGGTTTTCTCATTGGGGATGCTATGGCAGAGGGATATTATAGCTAAACTATTAATCCAGAAACTCAGCCCATGTTCAGGGGATCTGGGTTTGAATCCCACCATGGCAGATAGCAGAATTTGAGTTGACTAAAAAATATCTGGAATTAAGAGTTTACTGATGACCATGAAACCATTGTCAATTGTTGGAAAAAACCCCATCTGGTCCACTTTCAGGAAGATAATTTGCTGTTTTTACCCAGTCTGACCTGCATGTGACACCAGGGCCACAACAATGTGGTTGACTCTCAACTGCCCTCTGAAATGGCCTGGCAAATCATTCAGTAGTATTAGAGGAAGGCAGCTCACCATCATCTTCACAAAGGCAACTAGGGATGGGCAATAAATGCTGGCCAGCCAGCGACCCCCATTTCCCACGAATGAATTAAAAAAAAGGCTGCACTTACATTGTCTAGATCTGCTAATTGAGCTGTACAACTTGGATCTTAATGTCCACAGTAATTGGGGAAAAGGATATATGAACAGCTGACAGTCCAGATGATATCACATCATTGCCTCAAATCCCTTCATTATGCAAAGTTTTCAATTAAAACTGTAGTCATCTCTGTTGTGGGAAATTTACCACTTCAGAGTCAGACTTGGAAGTTTCAACTATACAGCTTTATTCCGGACAAAGTTTTGGGAGAAAGCACTGATACTCCACAGTAGCTAGCAGTCTACCTTCTCAACTACACAATGGTAGTTGATCATTTTTATACCTTTTAGACAGTAGACAGTATGGACATTGGCCATTAACACATTGTTATAAATCGAGTAGACAGATATGGACATCAACAGTTAAAACATCGTTACAAGTAGACAGGTACAGACATGAATGGCTAACATATCATTGTTCATAGAATAGATACATTTATGTAGTTATGTCTTCTATCAATGACTCATTTTGATCTATACATTCAGTAGCTGATCTTGTTACATTTATGTATTTATGTCCCCATCTGTGGCTGACCTTATTATCAGGTTCGTTTTTCTAGGTCTGCTTTTACCTCGAGTGCCTCAAGCTCTGACCAGCTTCCTGCAGCAATTCAGGTACTGCAGGTTTTAACCTTTCATATAACTGTCTGTGCCCAAAGCCAGTGCCTCTTAATGTCCCTTCCCAGGTAACCATTTTGCGTCCATCGCTTTTAATTCCACCATAACTTCTCTAACTAAGTGAAAATTCTTAACTAATTTCTTTCGGATGGAGACCTTGTTTTTCCACAGATGATACACACTGAGCTCCCAGGAACTTTACAGGCAGAATGAGGAGAACACAGGACAGAATGAACAATCGGGTGGGGCAGGGTGATTTTCTGGCCTTCCTGCAAGCGGGATCTTCTTTCCCATCTTTGTCAATGAGATTTCCCACTGACTGCACCTTATGCCACTGGGGAACCCACAGTGGGGGCACAACATTGGCAGGACCAGAAGGACTCGCTGGCATGAACAGCCAAAAAGTTCTAGCCAGCATCTGAGAGAAGAAACTACGTCAATATTTTTGGCCTGACCAGGCAGAAGAGATGTCTTTTGTAAAGAGTTTGCATTAGGGAACCCAACCCTCATCTTAATGCACAAACCAGACATACTCAGGGAAGTAACTTCAAGTTGGGGATTGAAATCTACTGCACCCCCCCCCGCCCACCCCCCCCCCGAAGAGTAAATCTGAGTTTGTATTCTGTTTTCCTCTTGCATTTTTTTTTTGAATTCATTCATGGAACATGGGCTTTGCTAGCTGGCCGGCATATATTACCCATCCCCAGTTGCCCTTGGAGGGCAGTTCAGAGTCAGCTTCATTTCTGTGGCTTTGAGTTATGGGCAGCATAGTAGCACATTGGTTAGCACTGCTGCCTCACAGTGCCAGGGACCCGGGTTCGATTCCTGGCTGCACGTCCCCCCCATCTGTGGGTTACCTCCAGGTGCTCCAGTTTCCTCCCATAGTCCAAAAGACATGCTGATTCGGTGCATTGACCATGCTAAATTCTTCCTTAGCGCACCCGAACAGGCGCTGGAGTGTGGCAATTAGGGGATTTTCACAGTAACTTCATTGCAGTGTTAATGTAAGCCTACTGTAGACCAGACCAGGTAAGGATGGCAGATTTCCGCCTCTAAAGGACAATAGTGAACCAGATGGATTTTTCTAACGATGGTTTCATGGTCATTAGTAGACTCTTAATTCTAGATATATTTATTGAATTCAAATTCCATCATCTGCCATGGCAGGATTTGAACCTGGGTCCACAGAACAATAGCTGAGTCTCTGGATTAATATTCCAGCGATAATACAGCTAGGTCATTGTCTCCCCCACGTATTTGTCAGTCCAATTTTGTCAGTCCTATGAAATGAGTACTTCCAATCTTTATCAAGCCAATTCTAACAAAATATTGCATCCAGCAGCAACCTATCATTATAATTATAATGAACTGAGAATTATAGATCCATAGTAATTTACAACACATTGGAAGCCAATCTGCAACTTGTAACAGTGTAACTGCATTGCCAAAGCAATCTAAAATTCAACTCACTGCCTCACTCTACCTTATAATCTTCTTATGCGATTTTTCCTTAAAATGTACAATGGCCTCTGTCTCAACCCATTTTCAGTGACAATGAATTCTGTAGTATAACAAGCATGTAAATACATTTTGTCTACCTTCTCTCCTTACTCTCCTGGTGACATTAAGTGAATGAATGCCTCAACGTTGACACTCCATTACGAATAATGTACTTCCCCTATTAACTCTATTACAACACTTCATAATATAAAAGAAATAGAAGTTCTCTCTTTTGATGTTCTTGGCTGCAGCAGTTTTAGTTTTTTTTTCAAGTTTTTTCATTAACTATATGTTCCTTCCTTTGCATGGCTAAGATAAGTGCTTTCTATGCCTTTACCGTCCATTCTACAATGAGACAGCCAACACTACATGCAATAATCTGACTCTGGTTTAACCAATGTTTTGTAGAAATTTATCATTACTTTATATTTGTCTTTGTTTATGCCTCTAATTATAAAACCTTAAATGCTCTTTGTTATTTTATGTCTTTATTTATCTGCACTTTGGTAAATTATTTATTTGAACTCAGGGTGTAAAAAAGCCCAATCTCTCCTTCCATGTGGCTGCAACTGATCTTGAACAGTATTGAAAAATGCTGGAAGCTGAATGGCAAACAAAATTAAGCAGGGTGTAAAAGAATCTTCACATTCACTTTGTCCACTTAAGGCTATCACCCAAGACAAATTTCCCCACCTAATTTGATTAGAAAAGTCCCTACTAATAGTTATTGCATTTACTAAGAACTTCCTTGGTGCTGTCCCTGCTGTAACCTCAGAGGTCAAAGCTTCCACCGCAATTCCAGTGAAGCGTTGTAATAGGGAGTGTTCACAGCAAATTTGTGGGCATTATCTGCTAGCTACGTTAATTTCTTTATAGTCCTCCTAACCTCAATGTTCATTTCTCCACACAACATTTAATGTTCCACGTGATTACCCTGAAAATTGGTAGGCCTAATTTGATAACAGGTACAAGTTTCTATTCAATGCTAACGGCTGAGAATTTTGCAGTGTTCTCCCAGCATTCTACTGTAACTGCAGAGGAAGGGAGGAGGAGCCCTCAAAGATTAGTCCTATCATTGAAGCACTAATCTATGATAGCCTGAAGTCTGATGGAAGACAGGGAGAACATCTGTCTTGGGTGTAAATGGTAGTCCAGTATTTAATGCAGCTCCACTTCACATTGAGAAATATATTAATGTGGTCATCTATCCAACTCATTTTAGAGATACCTCATTGCGAATCAAACAATTTGAGCCCAAGTCCCTTCTTTATCTCATTAAACATTATTTTTCCTAATCCAACATCCTTATCTTTAGCTTCTCATTAACGTTTCCTATTTGTTCATACATTGAAACCAATTATTTGTGGCCACGATGTTTCGCAATAATTTACCTACATTCTTTTTATTCATTCATGGGATGGGGGGTTCGCTGGCTGGGACCAGCATTTATTGCCCATCCCTAATTGCCCTTGAATTGAGTGGCTTGCTAGGTCATTTCAGAATCAACCACATTGCTGTGGGTCTGGAGTTCACATGGAGGCCAGAGCAGATATGGATGGCAGATTTCCTTCTCTGAAGGACATTTGTGAACCAAATGGATTTTTACAACAAACAACAATGGTTTCATAGTCATCATTAGACCTTTAATTTCAAATTTATATTGAATTAATATTTCACCAATCTTCCATGGTGGGATTTGGACCCAGAACGTTACCTTACATCTCTAGAGCACTACTCCAGGGACAAATGTTTTCCTCATTTCATTTCCTGATTCTTGTTAGAATCATAGAATCCTGCAGTGCAGAAGGAGGCCATTTGGCCCATCAAGTCTGCACTGTCCACAATCCTATCCAGGCCCTATCCCCATAATCCCATGCACTTACACTAGCTAGTCACTCTAACATTAAGGGGTAATTTAGCATGGCCAATCCACCTGTCCGCACATCTTTGGACTATGGGAGGAAACCAGAGCACCCAGAGGAAACCCACGCAGATATGGGGAGAATGTATAGACTCTGCACAGACAGTGCCCCAAGCCAGGAATCGAATCCAGGTCCTTGGCGCCATGAGACAGCAGTACTAACCGCTGTGCCACCGTGCCACCTGTGTAATTGTTGTTTGTTAACACTTTTTTTCTCCAAGGCAATCTGCAATTGCTACATTTGCAGAGAGGGGAATAGTTTTTATTTATTTGTATTCTTTTGAGTTTAACTAACAACGGGGGACAAAACAAATTAAAGGGGCAGTTCTTTAAAGGAAATGGCAACAAAAAGACAAAATCACAAAAGAAACATACAAAAGGTTAAATCAAAATGTTATCTTGGGGGTGGGGGTGGTCAAGGAAACACTCTAGCTCCCCCGCCCCCACCACAGTGCCAACTGATTATGGAAGGCCTCCAACGTGCCAGCGGACAAAGCCAAAAGTGAACCACATTGCTGTGAATCTGGAGTCATGTCTAGGCTAGACCAGCAGATTTCTTCACCTGACTAGTGAATCAAATGTGATTTTACACAAATTTAGTAGTTCCATCATTATTATTAATTTATTTCTGATTAGTTAATTGAATTTAAACTTCTCTACCTGAAATGCTGGGTTTTGAACTCAGTGCTTTCAGCGCATTAACAGGGCCTCCACCAGCCCAGCAACATTAGCGCTCTGCTACCATTCCTGCAACTGCAACTCTATTCTATTAAGCCACATATGATGGGCCATTTGACTGACTTTTATTGAGGAGATGATCAGGTGTGTAGATGAGAGTGGTGCAGTTTATGTAGTCTATATGGATTTCAGCAAAGCCTTTGACAAGTTCCCACATTGGACACTTATAAAGAAGGCAAATGCACATGCGATACAAGGTAATTTGAGGAGGTGAATTCAAAATGTCCTTAGTTATAGGAAACAGAGGCTGCTGACAGAACGCTGCTTTAGTGGCTGGAAGCCAGTGTCCAGTAGTGTATCCAGAGATCTGCACTGACTCCCCTATTAAGCGACACACGTGACTATGTAAGGGTGAGATTAGTGAATTTGCCGATGACAAAAAGATAAGCCAGGTGGTTAACAACGAGTTTGAGTGTCTTGGGCTTCAGGAATGTAGACAGGATGGTCAAATTGGCAGATAAGTGGCAGATGGAATTTAACCCTGAAAAGTGTAAGGTGATACATTTTAGAAGGTATCATTTGACAAGGAAGTATTCAGTGAATAGCATGACACAAGGAAGTTCTGAGGAGCAACGAGACCTTGGCATATTTGTCCATAGATCTCTGAAGGTGGAAGGGTAAGTTAGTGAAGTGGTTAGAAAGACATGTGGGACATTTGACTTTATCAAAGCATAGGTTACAAAAGCAAGTAAGTCATGTTGGAGTTGCATGGAACTTTGGTAAGGTGACAGCTAGAGTACTTTATGCATTTATAGTCACCACATTATAGGAAGGGTGTGATTGCACTGAAGGAGGTGCAGAGGAGATTCACCAGGATGTTGCCTGGGATGGAACATTTGAGTTATAAAGAGAGGTTGGATAGACTTGGGTTGTTTTCACTGGAGCAGGAAAGACTGAAAGGTGACCTGTTCAAGGTGTACAAGATTATGAGGGGCGTGGAGAGAATGGATAGAGAGCAGCTGTTTCCCCTTCGGTGAATGGTCAGTCACGAGGGGACACAAGTTCAAGCTGAGGGGCAGGATGTTTATGGGGAAGTGAGGAAAAACTTTTTTATCCACTTGGAGTTGATGGTCTGGAACACTGTCTGGGAGAGTGGTGGAGGTGGGATGCCTCACATTCTTTAAAAAGTACCTGGATTAGCACTTGGCATGTCATAACATGCAGGGCAAAGGGCCAAGTGCTGGTAAATGGAATTAGGTAGGTAGATTAGATGATTCTCATGGCAGACCTGATGAGCTGAAGGACCTTTTCTGCACTGTATCATTCTCTGATGATGTGGACCCTTGACACAACTGTAGTAGGGCATCAAATCTTTGTTTTCCCCTTGTGCTGAAGAAAAAAAAATGCGTGTTGTTTTAATTTCAAGTGTTGCAATAGTGAGACAGTGATGATCAAGAATCACTCTGATGCCAGCCCAACATGCCACTGCTTTGGGAAGAAAAGGCTTAAACTGCAAACACATACAACTCACACAATGGCAGCGACGCAGATAAACACAAAAACAGTGTGCAATTATGCAGACATCTACCGACGCAAAGAAAGACAGACAAATACAAACACTTGTCAGCATCCTGAATTTAGATTGCTTAATTAGGTGCTACAGTCGAAACATTTTTATGTAACATTCTCTATCACTGGCATCTTGTAAATTCTTTTCACAGTTGTGCACTGTTATATCACTATCACTTCTGGATTCATGTGAACATTTAGATGTAGTTTTCTCATACAGAATTTTTTGTACTTTCCATCTTTTCACAAATATCAGTTGAGGCCTTTATTCTGCAATGCTCTTTGTGTTCCTGTGAAGTTCATCACTGCAGATGGTTTGGAAGCCACACCAAATGAACGATTTGCAGGCATATGACGCAAATTGGGCGTACTTTGTAAACTTTGCAGAACGCTAAACCTCAGTCAATTCGATATTTCTGTCTATCTATCTAGTTTGTTAAGGAGACTTATTTGCGTCTTTCTTCTCTATCTTCTACTACTGAAAGGGTCTGCTCATCAGTTTCACCTTGAGACACTCACTTTTTACAATGTTACAGGCAATGAAATATATTAAAAAAGTGCAGGAGATTCACATGGAGTAGTTGAGACCAACAGTCCAGTGATAAAGCTAAATAGATGCATGAGGGATCAAGGAATAGAAGAATGTGCAGATAGGATGTGATGAAATAGGTTAGTTGACATAAACACCAGCTTGGGCTAGTTGGGCCCAATGTGTTGTCCTATGATATAAATTTTGTGTAGTTTCTGATCCCACAGCACTTCCTTGAAGAAGAACTGGAGTTAACTCTGTTTACCCAACCAACGTCACAGAAAACAGATATTGCTGAGTATGAGTTTGCTATGCACAAATCTTTGTGTTTCCTGCATTGCAACAATGGCTGCTCTTCAAAAATACTGATTGTAAAGAACTTGGCAATCCAGTGATCAGAAAAATGCTATTTTATTCTTGCCTTCCTTTTCTTTTTACTTCCCTTTCTCCATCATAGAGCCAAAATAACCGCCACTGAATTGGAAGAGTTGTGCAATTATAATGATACAATATCTCAGGCATATTTATTGTTCAAGACCCTTGGCACCAATCACATAGAAGGGATTTGGTAAACACGTTGACAGTTCATTTATTCAGACTAGGCACATGAGAACAGCTATACATAAGTACAAAGCATGAAAGTATCAGAGCTGTGTGTGTGCTCTGCTCAAAGCAAACGTGAAACCAACTCTGGATCACATGATTAAATGACACATCTCCCTTTGAGTGATGTCATGTTAGTATGATGAAAGGTGCATTGCAGCAAGAAGAGCTAGGAATGAGATTTAAATGGCACAGAGGTCACATAACTCAAGAGCAGACAGGAACTCAGTTTAATTCCCTTCTCAATAAATAGAACCTCCAACAGTGGGGCACTCCATCAATATTGCACCAAAGCCTCAAATTAGCCCTCAAATCCTCAGAATGGGAACAATCTTTAGACTAAGGTGTACACTCACAGAGCCACAGTTGACCATAACAACAAAAGCCCAAGAGAAGACTGGAGACCTGCAGAAGTGCAGCAGTGGAAGAGATTACAGACAAATTGAGGCAGATTAGGAGACAGAAGATCCAGGCCCAATGAAACAAGAGTGTGATAGGGCTGTAGACTGAGTTGAGAGTGGGGGAGTGGGGATTTGGAAAGGAGATGAAGAAAAGGTGCAGACTAAAAGTTTAAGAATGAACAACCTTGAAAGTTTGAAAAATAAAACACAATTTGCCTGGCAGGCGTGGATAATGTACATCACAGGGTCATGTAATGGAAGTCCTGTAATTACATGACTTTTCTCATTAAAATACATGTAATATAACATTTCTCCATGATAAAATGCTGTCCTGTTATCTGGCATGTATGGCACAGGAACAACCCATTGGAGTCAAACTGGTCCATGTCTGTGTTTATATTCCACACAAGCCTCCCCTCAGCCTTCGCCATTGAACCCTAATTGCATAATCTCATAATAAGATAAAGGCAGAATATTGTGGATGCTGGAATCTGAAACAAAAGCAGAAAATGGTGGAAAATCTCAGCAGCTCTGACAGCATCTGTGGAAGGGTCATCCTGACTCAAAAGCTTGGCTCTATTCTCTCTTCACAGATGCTGTCATATCTGCTGACATTTTCCAGCGTTTTCTGTTTCTGTTAGGTGAGTGTAATCCTTGCTCCCTCCTGGGTTTATCGAGCTTATCCTCAGATGAGTGTTGAGATGGAGCTTTGTTCTTATGAAATGTTAACATGGTAACATCATCAAATTCATGGCGCATTTATCGGGCAGGAAGCCTAAACCACATGCAATACTTTTCAATGTAGGTAGGTATTATTGAGTAGTCTCACATCCATTATTCGGCTGGCTACAGCTTTGTACTCGATACAGTGCACTAGAAATGGGTGATGCAAGATGAAGTGTTCACTGAAGAACGAACAACTATTATAGCAAGTTTACAGAATAATCATGAACAGTTAATTCTCAAGAAATAAATAAGGTCAGTAATGCAGCATTAATAGCAGGTATATTAAGAATAAATTTGTTCCTCTGGAATCACGTCCCAGTCCCTCAACAGCAGCTAATATTTTATGTGCATAATTTGTAAAGGCATATATCCGTCATGCTGGCTAATAGCTACCTGTATTTTTAATGAGGCTTTCATAAAATGAAAGCCAACAGGTTATTTAATTTGGCATGAAATTTACGATATTTATGATTTTAATGAGTTGTACAATAAAAACATAATTAGTTTCTATTAGCCTCTCCCCAGATCCCTTTACATAGCCTCCTGTACAAAATAACCACAGCCCCCAACTACATTAAGACTAATTTTTATTGATGACTGCCATCAAAAAATTAGGAAATGATGTCCTCCAGGCTCTTGTGATGCAAACCGTGGAACGTGAAATGATGAGATTTTTTTTCTCCTTACTGTTTTATTATGCTTGTATTTGTCGACCATTGTAGTGGTTTGTTATCTTCATGGTGCAGACTTGAAAAACAGACTAAGTGAAGAATGTGCTACAAGCTTTTCATTTGTTAATATACTTGTGACCGTTCATCAGTGTTTCAGCCGTGCTGTAAACAGTTCTCCCTTCACAGTGAATTTTGTTTCTAAAATAAATCTGATCAAATTGAGCACCAAACAGCTCTGTAAAGACATGGATTTTATTCATTTGCATTTTTGAAAAGGAAGAAATTGGAAGCTGAAATGTTTGGGGGAAGCCAGTCTTCAAAAACAAACTTGTAAATGGTTTCATGAGATCGATTTGTGAGATTACTCGTCCTGGGCATGCATGTCTTTTTTTTTGTGGAGATAAAAAGAAGGCAAATGGCATGTTGGCCTTCATTGTGAGCAGTTACAAGTACAGGAACCAGGATGAGTTGTTGCAATTATGCAGGGCCTTGGCGAGGCCATGCTCAGAGTATGGTCTCCTTTTCTGAGCAAGGATGTTCTTGCTATTGAGGGAGTGCAGCAAAAGTTTACCAGTCTGATTCCAGGGATGGTGTGACTGATGTCCGAGGAGAGATTGACTAGGTTAAGATTGTTTCCGCTGGCGTTCAGATGAATGAGGGGGATCACATAGAGACTTATAAAATTCTAACAGGACTAGACAGGGAAGATATTCCCAATAGTGGGGGAGTCCAGAACCAGGGGTCACAGTCTGAGGATTTAGGACGGAGGTGAGGAGACATTTCTTCACCCAAAGAGTGGTGAACCTGTGGAATTCGTTACCATAGGAAGTAGTTGATGCCAAAATATTGAATGCATTCAAGAAGCGATTAGATCTAGCCATTGGGGCAAATGTGATCAAAGGTTATGGGGAAAAAGCAAGGATTTGGCTATTGAGTTTGATGATCAGCCATGATTGTAATGAATGATGGAGCAGGTTCAAAGGACCAAATGGTCTCCTTCTGCTTCTATCTCCTTTGTCTCTATGTTAAGTATTAAAGCTGTGAAAGCTAGAAATTCAAAGTAAGATGTTGGAAAGACACAGCACAAGGAAGGCTGGTGGGATGTGTGGTTGTATGGTTGTTGTGTCTTTGAAAATAGACTCATAATCCAAAGAATGTGAATTCCGATCTCACCATTGCAGCGCTGGGATTTGCATTTCATTAATATTAAACTGGTACCATTACAGCTGACTGGGAAGCCGTCAGAATGTTGTCAAAACCAAACTGAAGTCCTTAAGGGGAAAAATCCTATACTCCTTGCCCTCTTAACACAAGAGGGGAATTTTTCTGTTCTGCCTGGCACAGGAATCGTACTGGGTGAGGAGGGGGCTGTGCAAATGTCCGTTGACCACGAGTGGGAATTTCTTGTTTTGGGGCAAAAGCGGCTCGAAAACAGAAGGGCCATATTTTTGTTGCCATGCCAGCCACTTCTCCAAATAAGCTAACTTGATATGAGCGAGAAGCAAAGGCTCCAGATATCAAGAGGAATGGTTGGACAAATCTGAGCCATGTTTCAGGAAGATTTTGCACCGATCCTCATGCACTGCCTTTCTTCTTAATTCATCCATGGGTGTGGGCATCGCTGGCTAGGTCAGCATCAATTGCCCATCCCTAATTGTCCTTGGTAGGAGGCCATTGCTGTGGCTCTGGAGTCACATATAGGCCAGGCTAGATAATGATGACAGATTTCCTTTCTTAAATTACATTAATGAACCAGACATGTTTTTACGACAATCAAGTTTCATGGTCATCATTAGACTTTTAATTTCAGATTTTTTTATTATTGAATTCAAATTTCACCGTCTGCCATGGTGAGACTTGAACCAGGCTCCCCAGGGTATTACCTTGGGTCTTTGGATTACTAATCCAGTAACAATACCACTACACCCACTGCCTCCTGATTAGATTGGGATGTTGGGCCTGGGTAAGATGCTACTTCAGAGAATTGGTGCAGACTTGATGAGCTGAATGACCTCCTTCTGCACTGTAGGAATTCTAGTGAATCTATAGATATATAGATTCCCATGAACCAGCAACATTTCAGGAGCTTCCTCACCCACAACAGGAACTATGTTCAGGGATGTCCTTTATTGGGCCCGAGACATAATCCAACCTCCTCATCATCATCAGGCCCCACCTCAAATCTGCCTTTGGAGTTGATGGATCCCCAACTGCATCCCACCCTGACCATGGCCATGCATGCACCCCCCACTCTACCTCGAGCGAAAACCAGGAATTTCAGGCCACTCTATACCAAGGTGTGAAGGGAAATTTCACCACTCAAGCTACCTTGGTGGCAGTAATCTGACCCATAAACTCATGGATTCTCTCTAGGAATATACAATATAGCAAAGAAAGGAACTATCGTGCCAAAGCTGGCTTTTCAACAGATCCTGCAAATTCATCCGCTCTTTAATTTTTCCTATGGTCCTGAAATTCATTGGTTTCAAGTATTTATCCAATTCGATTATGGAAATTACTATTAAATTAGTGCTCATGACACTTACAGGCAGTGCATCTAGATCAAATCTATTCATTGCCCTGTGGTACACCATCTCTTGGGAGGAACACATACTTCCCTTCAATCTGAAAAGCAATTTGCTCACCAACACTATTTGCTTTCTGCCCCTTTCTCAATTTTGCATCTACTCAAGTGCCAAATTAATCCCATGGATTTTAATTTTGCTTTTTCACAGTGCCAGGTACCTGGGTTCGATTCCTGGCTTGAGTCATTGTCTGTACGGAGTGTACACATACTCCCCGGGTCTATGTGATTTTTTTCTGAGTGCTCTGGTTTCCTCCAAATGCTCCAGTTTCCTCCCACAGTCTGAAAGATGTGCTGGTTAGGTGCATTGGCAGTGTTAAATTCTCCCTCAGAGTACCCGAGCAGGCACCAGAGGGTGGTGACTAGGGGATTTTCACAGTAACTTCATGGCAGTTTAACGTAAGCCGACTTGTGACACTAATAAATAAACTTATGTTAAATAATACCTTATCGAATGTCATTGAAAGCCCATATACACATTGACTGTATAACCTTTCTCAACCCTTCATGTAACCACACCAAAGATCTCATTCAAGTCAGTCCAATAAATTTTGCCTTTAATGAACCTACACTGGCTTTTATTTATTAATGCATATTTTTCCAAATGCCAATTGATTTTACCTTGGGCTTCTTGTCATTGAGTGTTTCCCTACTACTGAGATTCGGCTGACTAGGTTTTAGTTACTAACGAATAAATGGGATTACTATCAAATAAACTGGTTGGACTTAAATCTGGTGTTGTGAGACTTCTTACTGTGTTTACACGAGTCCAACGCTGGCATCTCTACATCATAGCTTTTAGTTACCAGATGTATTGCTCTAGGAACACCCTTTGCCACCTGTATACAGGATGCTGCCACAACAACTTAAAACCAAACTGGATCATTTAGTCTGCCCTTCAAAAGCCTGGCTAGTAACCCTCAGAAGAATTGGTATATTTTGCAAATATAAGTCCTGGCACAATTTTTTGCTGGCTGAGATTTTTGTTTTGCGAATTTGACTGTAGAAGTTGGTAGGCCATGTAGGGTGTTGCATGCATAATGATCCGAGTTGGAATCAATATCAGTAATTGTGTTTTACTGTATAAATAGTCATGCATTAGGGAAAAGTGAGATGCAATTGATTTGATTCACCAGTGAAATCATCACTCTTTGTAATGAGGTCTTCCTCATTCACAGAATTTACACTTTACTACAATGGCTGTGCTCGCTTTGAGCAGAATGATGGGACTTTCTCAGAGCGTTGCATTGATTAGTGCAAGCTAACTGTTGTACTGTGATCAAATTTCATGCCACAACAATCACTCTGCTCTGGAGGCCAATGTAAATAAACTTCATCGAGGGAACTGGTGGATGGGGGAGGGTAGTGTTAGGATCAAACATAGATCCAGTACATTACACAACACGGTGGCACAATGGTTAGCACTGCTGCCTCGCAGCTCCAAGGACTTAGGTTTGATTCCCGGCTTGGGTCACTGTCTGTGTGGAATTTGCACATTCTCCCCGTGTCTGCGTGGGTTTCCTCCGGGTGCTCTGGTTTCCTCCCACAATCCAAAGATACACAGGTTAGGTTGATTGACCATGGTAAATTCTCCCTCAGCATCCTAGGATGTATAGGTTAGAGGGTTAAATGCGTGCGGTTCTGGGGATAGGGCCCGGGTGGGATTGTTGTTGGTGCAGACATGATGGGCTGAATGGCCTCTTTCTGCACCGTAGGGTTTCTATGATTCAATGATAAAACAACATGCAGACATCAGATCTCAACTGACGGTCGATGATGAGTGAAAGCCAATAGTCTTATGTTTTAAGTCACTCCCTGTCAGTTCTTGAAATGCTTCTCAAGATGAGAAAAAATCACTCAAGTCATAGAATCTTACAGCACAGAAGGAGGCCACTCGGCCCATCATTTCTGCACCAGCTCCCAAAAGAGCTACCGGGTAGTCCCCTTCTCCAGCCCCGTGGCACCAAATCTGGACTCAAAATTTAGGCAGCGGTGCTACCCGTCTGGGTGTCATCCCAAATTATGAGTATCATTTGCATGGTGCTTGTGGTGTGTGGCACCTTCCTTGATGAGCCCTTAAAAAGGTAAGGCGGCATCCGTGACCCAAAGCTGGTCATCATCTGTCCCCTGAACCCCTTCCTAAACTGAAGAAACAGAAGGCAGGATCTTCTGGTCCCACAAACCGACCCCTGGTGGCGGAGGTAATGAACAAAGGAAAATTCTGTTGACAGTGGTGAGACCAGAAAATCCCACCACTAGCCAATGGTGGGTTGCCTCTGCCAATGCAATATGGTAGGGAGGGGAGGGGTGAAGAGGAGGAGGGCAGAAGATCCTGCCCAACAGTTTATATAATCCCATATTTCAAAGGGAGAGTTTTCTTCCATATCAGAGCAATAAACAATGTCAACAATCATGCCTCTCATTTGTACTCTCCCCCCACAACCTTACCCCACCTCACCATGCTCTCTCAATTTCTTCAGATGTCTTTGAAGGACCCCCATTGAACTCTTGCCAGATCTTAGCTAACAAATGTTCCATCGAGATCTGGATGGGTAGAATGCCCAAGACCTCCTCCAAACAGCTTTCCATGATGTTTCCAGTACTTAATCAATACTTCAGGCCCTTAGTGTATAAATAAATGCTCAAGCATTTGTTCCATTAAAAATGTCCATCACTCTGTGTGGATCCACAAGAGATGGGTGAGAACCTAAATGAATATTTCTCATCAGTATTTACCATTGAGAAAAACATGGATATTAGGGAACATTTTAGGGATGTTAGGGGAAATAAATAGTGATATCTTGAGGAGAGTCCATATTATAGAGAAAGGGGTGCTGTAAGTCTTAAAAAGCATCAAGGTAGATAAATCCCTGGGATCTGATGAAGTGTATCCCAGGACATTGTGGGAGGCTAAGGAGGAGATTGCGGGTCCCCTAGCAGAGATATGTGAATCATCGATAGTCGTGGGTGAGGTGCCTGAAGATTGGAGGGTGACAAATGTTGTGCCTTTGTTTAAAAAGGGCTGCAGGGGAAAGCCTGGGAACTACAGGCCAGTGAGCCTCACATCTGTGGTGGGTAAGTTGTTGGAAGGTATTTTGAGAGACAGGATCTACAGGCATTTAGAGATGTAAGGACTGATTAGAGACAATCAGCATGACTTTGTGAGTGGAAAAATCATGTCTCACAAATTTGATTGAGTTTTTTGAAGGGGTAACCAAGAAGGTGGATGACAGCAGCGAAGTTGATGTTGTCTACATGGACTTTAGCAATGCCTTTGACAAGGTACTGTAAGGTAGGTTGTTGCATAAGATTAAATCTCATGGGATCCAGGGTGAGGTATCTAAATGGATATAAAATTGACTTCTTGACAGAAGCCAGAGGGTGATTGTAGAGGGTTGTTTTTCAAGCTAAAGGCCTGTGACTAGTGGTGTGCCTCAGGCATCAGTGCTGGGTCTACTATTATTTGTCATTTATATTAATGATTTGGATGAGAATATAGGAGGCATGTTTGTACGTTTGCAGATGACACCAAGATTGGTGGCATAGTGGATAATGAAGAAAGCTATTTCCGGTTACAACGGGATCTTGATCAATTGGGCCAGTGGGCTAACGAATGGCAGATGGAGTTTAATTTAGATAAATGCGAGGTGATGCATTTTGGTAGATTGAACCAGGGCAGGACTTACTCAGTTAATGGTAGGGCACTGGGGAGAGTTACAGAACAAAGAGATCTAGGGGTATATGTTCATATCTCCTTGAAGGTGAAGTCATAGGTGGACAGAGTGGTGAAGAAGGCATTCAGCATGCTTGGTTTCATTGGTCAGAATATTGAATAGTGGGGTTGGGGTGTCTTGATGAAGTTGTACAAGACATTGGTAAAGCCACACTTGGAATACTGGGTGCACTTCTAGTCACCCTATTATAGAAAGGATATTATTAAACTAGAAAGAGTGCAGAAGAGATTTACTAGGATGCTACTGGCACTTGATTGTTTGAGTTATAAGGAGAGGCTGGATAGACTGAGATTTTTTTCTCTGGAGTGTAGAAGGTTGAAAGGTGATCTTATAGAGGTCTATAAAATAATGAGGGGCACAGATCAGCTAGATAGTCAATACCTTTTTCCAAAGGTAGGAGAGTCTAAAACAAGATGAGAGAGGAGAGATGCAATAGTAATCAGAGGGCAATTTTTTCACAGAGTGTGGTGAGTGTCTGGAATAAGCTGCCAGAGGTAGTAGTACAGGCAGGTACAATTTTGTCTTTTAAAAACATTTAGACAGTTACATGGGTAAGGTGGTTCTCTGGAGCTTAGAAGGCTGAGGGATCTTACAGAGCTCTATAAAATAATGAGGGGCGCAGATCAGCTAGGTAGTCAATATCTTTTTCCCAAAGGTAGGAGAGTCTAAAACTAGATGAGAGGGGAGAGATGCAATAGAGTTCAGAGGGCAATTTTTTCACAGAGGGTGGTGAGTGTCTGGAACAAGCTGCCAGAGTTAGTCGTACAGGCAGGTACAATTTTGTCTTGTAAAAAAGTTTAGACAGTTACATGGGTAAGGTGGTTATAGAGGGATCTGGGCCAAATGCAGACAATTGGGATTAGCTTGGGGTTTTAAAAAAAAGGGCAGCACAGGCAAGTTGGGCCGAGGAGCCTATTTCCATGCTGTAAACCTCTATGACTTTGTGACTCTGACTTTCATAGCTTACAACCAATTAACTATCCCCGTGTATTTACTATTGTGTGTCGTCCATCTTGAAAAATGATTTCAGGTATTTGATATAAGGGATTTTATATTCCTTTGTTCATTTAAGTTCAGGGAAATGTCTTCATGGGGCTAACATTTGAAATAAGAGCAGGAGTAAACCATATGGCCCCATGAGCCTGCAGTGCAATATGATACAATCATGGCTGTTCTTTTGCCTGCATTCCACTTTCTTACCATCACTCAATATTCCCTGGTTCCTTGAATTTATCTCAGCCTTAAATATATGCAATGATGAAGCATCCAGAATCTTAAGTTTCAAAATTCTGAATCCTTATTCCACAGTCAAAAGTGTCATGCTCAGGACCTTCAGATGATTAACACTGCCCCACCTTGACCCCTTTGTTTTCATTGTATTTATTTTTTTAACTGTTCTATACTTTTTGTTTCTTTATTGTCTTTATTTTTCTTTCCCCTGCTCTTTCCCCCAAATTTATCCCCTCTTTCCTTACTTTTTTCCCCTTTGTTTCCCCTCTCCTTCTTTTTCTAAGTTTTATCTCTCCCCCACTCATTCACCACCCCCCCCCACCGCGCTCATCTTCATCTGTCATAATTTACCCTCTGATTTCAGCTTCTCTGCTATTTGACTATTCAGACCTTCTATTCTCTCTATGGATTGTCATTAGCAGCCTTTCCCCTTGTTTCTGTGAAAATGACTCATCTTTTATTCCCTCACCCTGCAGTATAAACATCTTCCACTTTCTATGACTTTTAGCTTCGACAAAGGGTCATCCGGACTCGAAACGTCAGTTCTTTTCTCTTTTTACAGATGTTGTCAGACCTGCTGAGATTTTCCAGCATTTTTTCTTTTGGTTTCAGATTCCAGCATCCGCAGTAATTTGCTTTTATTGCAAGTGTCATGATGACAGGAAATTGGGGCTGAGTGAAAGCTACCTACAAATTCACCAGATAACTACAGATAAATTGAACTGCTCAGAGGAGAGCTTTTTTAATACAAGAAAACACACTGATCAAAAAATGGCTGCCATGAATCACATGATGGCCAATACTACAAAAGTTGACAACTGCGCTGGAAAATCTATACGAGCTGCATTGCAGACCTGTTACATGGAATTTCAAGGCCCAATTCAAGCAGGGGCAGTCTTGAAAGGAAGACATTGAAAATGCAAAGTGCTGGACTTTGATCTGATACTCATCAGGCATTCCAAACCCTAGGAAAGAATGAAATAAGGTCATTCCAAATTGCATTCTATTTTGAAATGTGTCAAGATTTTCAGATGGAAAATAGGACTATTTGATCAGCGACAACGAGTGTAAGACATGGAGTGACACAATGGCACAACGGTTAGCACTGCTGCTTCACAGCACCAAGGAACTGAATACAATTCTGGCCTTGGATGACTGTCTGTGTGGAGTTTGTACATTCTCCCTGTGTCTGCATGGTTTCCTCCGGATAAGAACATAAGAAATAGGAGCAGAAGTAGGCCATCTAGCCCTTTGAGCCTGCCCCGCAATTCAATAAGATCATGACAGTGATAATTGAAGTGGATCAGTTCCACTTTCCTGCTTTCTCCCTATAACCCTTAATTCCCTTGTCTATTAGAAACCTATCCACCCGTGACTTAAATATATTCAGCGAAGTAGCCTCCACCACTTCAACGGGCAGAGAATTCCAGAGACTCACCACCCTTGGAGTGAAGAAGTTCCTCCTCAACTCCAATCTAAACTGCTCCCCCCTCCCCTGCCCCCTATTTTGAGGCTGTGCCCTCTAGTTCTGCTATCCTTTCTAAGCGGGAAGAATCTCTCTACCGCTACCCTATCTATCCCCTTCATTATCTTATCTGTCTCTATAAGATCCCCCCTCAGCCTTCTAAACTCCAATGAGTACAGACCCAGTCTATTCAATCTCACCGGTTCTCCGGTTTCTCCGATGCTCCGGTTTCCTCCCAAAAATATGCAGGTTTGGTGGATTGGCTCTGCCAAATTGCCTCTCAATGTCCCAAGAAGTGTAGGTTAGGGGGAGTGGTGGGATAGATATGTGGGGTTACAGGGATAGGTGCTGGGTAAGATGCTCTGTTGGAGAGTCAATGTAGAATGGGCTGAATTGCCTCCTTCTGCATTGTAGGGACTCAGTGATAATTGAATTCCCTTCTAGAAATGTACAGAGCAGGATTTTAAAAATAGGTTCTGCTAAGGAGAGTGTAATAACAAGCAGGAGAAGAAAGAACGTGAGTCATCTAAAACAGTGATGGAGAGCAGGCAAGCTTACGCTCTCTCTGGAATCTCAAAGGGTGATTTCAAAAGAGTGTAAAATCAACTCCAGAATTCTCTAGGAATTTAAATGGCTGCAATGTTTAAGGATATCCACCTCAAAGACAAGGAAGTAACTTAATTGTGAATTATTTTAACTTGTTATTGGATTCGAACTTACTTTTGATATTTGTGCATGCCATCATTCTTTACCTTTTTTTCTTGGGTTTAATAATAAATAAATTTACTCAATCTTGACTTGAGAGAACCTGGTTTGATTGGCTACTTATTAAGTTAACACACTTGGATGGGAAAAGGCATTTAGAGGGAAAACAACTTATTAAAAACATTTGTCGTGACCAACTGAAGGGGCTGAATTAAAGGGAAGCCAGCTCAACCTTCTCATCCAGTTGTAACACAATTATCAGGTGGTTAACTCGCCCTGTACTGACACTGACTATTTTTGGTAACATTGAAAAACAAGAAAATATGTCCCAAGCAGGACTTTACAATAAATCCGTTACATAAGTATCACATGTGGTTCCATAGCAACATTGCATTAAACCCACTCTAAATCAAAAATAAATCACGAGAATGTACAATAGGTGGAATCGAATGCCCTCCCCCAAATGAGTTTGGAGGCAGAGGATGTTTAATTGGGTGGATGGCTGTTGGGGGCGCACCATCTACTCACCTGAACTCCAATTAAGCCAGTAGTGGGAAACTCCTGGAAAAGGTCCCTGCTCCACCACCAATTGAAACCCTTAAGTGGACAATTTTTAATGCCCATTTAAGGGCCTCATCTCACTGATTCTGGTATTTGTCCAATGACAGGCCAAAATTCAGCTAATGTGGAACCTGAAAAGCAAAGAGGAAGGTTTCCTTGTGGGATCGCAGGAAGGGATCCTTTGTTCAAGGACATTTAATGCCTGACCAAGTGACTTGGCATTAGGCAGGAAAAGGGCTGCCATAATGGCCCTTACTGCTGACCCTTCCTCTTCCCAACAACGCCCTGTGGCCTCCTTCTTACCGTCACTCACCTTTGGCCTCGGGCCATCGGCAAAGCTCAGCCTCTAATGGGTACATTACCAGCAACTACCACCACACCCACCAATGTACTGCCTACTTCTGATAGACCAGCAGCTATCATGAGGCTGGACCTATACCCCTGAGATCCTTGGATTTGGGGAAGGCCACTTAGGTCCTTAATTCAATGGGACTTCCCCAAGGAGGCAACAAGAGTCTCACCAGCTCTCGCGCCAGCAAGTGAGATCTCTGCCACCCATATTAAATGCCGGCTGATGTCTCTGATTCCATACTATTATAATTTCACACTGTTTTCCCTTCTTCTTACAGTTGAATTTAAACCAGATTTAATATAGGGGAAAAGACAATAAAACAGGACATAGAAACTTTCTAAAATATTACTTTATTTGGGTCAATTAGCCAGAACTGAATTTTTGACTTCAATTTTTGCTTTGCAGTCTTTACATGCTTCTATCTTGTCTCACTAGATCTTGTTAGTAATGGCTTCTTGCTCTTGATTCCTAGTTCTAACAAGGAAGGCAGTTTTCCGTGGGGTAAAGCTTTTGAAGCAGGATAGTTTTTTTTAAAATAATGGATCTAATCATCTAATCTGATTAAATATTGTTCAAATAGAACAAAATTATACTACCACAGATCTTTCAATCATTGATAGCAAAACATTGCAAGGTTCTTCAAACAAAATTTGACACTGAGCCACGAAAGAAAATATTGGGACAAATGACCAAAAGCTTGGTCAAAGACGCAGGTGTTATGGAGTCCATGTCCCATGCAGCAACACCAGGACAATATCCAGGCTTGTGTCGACTCGTGGCAAGTGACATTCACACCACGTGAGGTCTAGGCAATGACCATCTCCAACAAGAGAGAATTTTCCCATTGCCCCTTGATATTCAAGGGCATTACCATCACTGAATCCCCCACTATCAACATCTTGGGAGCTACCATTGGAAAGAAAATTAACTGGATTGGCTAGATAAATACCAAGGCTACTAGAACAGATCAGAGACTAGGAATTCCACGGTGAGTAATACACCTCCTTACTCCTCTAAGCCTGTCCACAATTTAAAAGGCACAAGTAAGGAATGTGATGAAATGCACTCCACTTGTCTGGATTAGTGTAGCTCCAACAACACTATCCAATAGAAAGCTGTCTGCTTCATTGGCACCCCATCCATAAACATTCACTCCCTCCACACTGCCGCATAACAGCAGCAGTATGTACCACCTACAAGATGCACTGCAGCAACTCACAAAGTCTCAATAGACAGCACCTTCCAAACACATGACCACTACCATCTAGAGGGACAAAGGCAGCAGATACCTGAATACATCACAACACCTGAAGGTTCCCCTCCATGCCATTCACCATCCTGACTAGGAAATACATCTCCATTCCTTCACTGTTACTGAATTAAGCTCCTGGAACTACATCGCGTGATGCAGCGTACCTACACCACATGCACTGCAGTAATTAAAAAAGGCAGCTCACTACCATCCCCTCAAGGTCAGTTAGTGATGGGCAATAAATACTGGTCTAACCAGCAAAGCCTACAAATCTTGAATGAATAATAAAATGTAAGCTCCAAATAAAAATTAAGAGAATATATGTACAAGTTCCTTGTTTGTCCTTGAGGCATAGATTGTTGAATGTTGCAGCCGTTTGAAGTCAGTCGATCGCCTTTAAAAATCATGGAGATAAATCAAAGTCCAAGTAACTGGTCTTTGCTGGAAATAATTTCTTTTCTTTTTATTCCATAATATGTCTCTCAGAAATTGATATGTTTCCGATAGACAGTTACTCTTGGCTTGGATTTTTATACTGTGGAAAGATTGAGTGAGTGAGTGAGTGAGTGAGTGAGTGAGTGAGTGAGTGAGTGAGTGAGTGAGCGAGGGATTGAGTGAGCTGGGTAGTGAGTGATCGAGTGAGTGAGTTAGTGAATCACATTTTAAAACTTTAATCTCAACAACTTTTTGACACATTTAAAGGTGTAAGGAACCAAAAGGAGTGGGCTTATTTCATCTTACGCAGGGAGTTTAATTGTCTGTTGGGCATGCCTGATTGGCTAACCGTTTCCAGTGCCTTTACCATTGATGAAAAGTCAGCATTTTGCATTTTTAATCTCTTCCTTAGTTGGAGTGTTGGATTTTGATGTCTGTTGGTTCCCCTTCAAACGTCTTTCTCTTCATATTTCCTTTCACGGGGGTGTTTGTCTGCTTTTCTCACCTTCAACTTTGGAAGTTGGCCTTGCATTTTAACACAGTTTACTGTCTTGGTTTTTTTAAATGCCTTATTTCAAGTCAGTTGAAAGTCTTTAAAAAATAATTTTTTGAAGCTTTAGAAGCATCTTTGTGACATCTTCCTCATTATTTCTTGTCTGTAAGTTCAAACCTAGACTAAAGGCTCGAGACAGAATGAACACTTAACTGCTGTAAATTTTCATTTATAGATGGTTGACTTCAAGAATGAAAATGTAACGCCTCAATCACAAGATGCATCACAAAGAATGACTCTATACACACCCGTTGATTCTGCCTACACTTCTCACTGCCTTGGAAAAGCAGTTGACATAATCGAGGACCCCACGTACCCCAGACATTGTCTCTTCCACTTTCTTCTGTGGGGAAAAAAGATACAAGATCTGAGGTCATGTATCAGAAAACTCAAGAACAGCTTCTTCCCTGTTGCCATCAGGCTTTTGAATGAACCTATCATATGTTGTTGATCTTTCTCTACACCCCTAGCTATGACCCTCTCCTTTTCTTCTCTCCTATGTACTCAATGAATGGTATACTTTTACTATACACCACACCAGAAACAACACTGTATACCACTATATATGACAATAATAATTTATATCAAATCAAATCAAAACATACAAAGAATTTGGAATGAGGCTGCATGAGAATTTCCCTGCCTTATCAATTGATAATCCTCTCGTGTGCAAAGAAAGGAAAATTATTATTTGCCCCAGGAAACCTGTGCTCACAATGTTCCATAATGCGGGCATTAAGAACTAGTGATTTTCTGACCGCACTCACCCCAAGACCGGAAATTCCCATCCAGGGCCAACGGATTTTTGCACGGTCCACCAAATTTTCTGTTCTGCCCGCTACGATTCCCGTGGCAGGTCGGATGAGAAAATTCCACCCAATGACTATGAGGAGCCCATTTATAATAACAATCCCTGTTGTTGGGTATTATTGCTTTAAATAATGAATGAAACAAAGAATTGAGGTGGTTGAGATGAACAGCTAACTCAGTTGCATAGAGGAGTGTAGGGGCTCGATGACTTTTATGAGAATTAAATGATTTGTTCTCTCATATTTCTGAAGTAAGAGGCTTATTTGTCAACTTGCATTTTTCATTTTGTAGAACAATCCAGCAAAGGTGGAAAGCGTTCTGAAGATTAAAGTTATACACAAAGAGCTTGCCATCAAAAGTGAAATCCCTTTGAACAGCATATCAGAAATTGTGAAGTTTAACGTGTAATCATGCCAAGTTTTAAAGAGTGTCTGATAAAAAATAGATTATATTGAGAGATAAATTGGAAACAAAAACCACAGAACTAATAATCACAAAGGAAATACTATCAAAGACAATTGAAAATACATTTACTTCAGTCATTTTCTCTGTTAAAGGATGACATGTTTCTTTTCTGAAAGCAAGTATTTTATTTGTAGCCAATCTCGAGGAAACATCCACACTTTGACAATGATTTTATGTGATTAGATTTGAAATATGAACTCATAAAGTTTGATTTTACTCGATGGAAGAGTTCTAAATGCAAACCTATTTGATGTTCTGTTTTCAGTTTCTCTATTAGCTCTGATATATTTCACTTCAGTTGTGGTAGTGTTGCTGAACAGGGCATTTATAAAACACTTCAGTTCCAAATGCTCCCATCAAAGGAAGGCACAATATTAAGGGAAGCTCAGACAGCCAAATTCAACTTCAGTCCTTCGAAATATGGTTAGAATTTCAAATCTCTTCTGGCACAGAGGTAACATCTATCCATCACTCAGCAGAGACATGGATGCACGCTCAGAGGACAGCGCCGGATTAGATAATGGCAGCTGGCCTCAACTGACAAGAATGTTACAACAAGGCTTAATCAAACTAAGTGGGGTTGGTTTTTATCCTCAGAGTGAGTTGCATATGTGATGGGTAGAGTAATTGGAACATCTGCCTAATGTGGGAATCCCAGTACTTTTTTATCAAACATCATGAGCATCCAAGGGCCCTCATGTTTACACGTGAGGGCAAAAGGCATCTGAGATCTGGGGGAGCGTCAAGTGTAATTGTTTGCCTCCTTAATCAATAGAATTTCACAACTGAGAAAGAAATGATGAAGAAGGAGGGTGAATAGTGTCAAATTAGCAGAGAACACAAAATAATCCCAAAGAACATCCTTTTCGGTATTGCTCCTATTCTGACCAAGACCACAAGAAACTACAAAACATTGTGAATAAAACCCAGTCTATCATGAAAACCAGCTTCTCATCCAATGACTCTGTCCACGCTTCCCGCTACCTCGCGAAAGCAGCCAACATAATCAAGGACCTTACACACCCTTTCTTCCACCTTCTTCAATTGGGAAAAAGATACAGAAGTCTGAGATCACATATCAACCGACTCAAGAACAGTTTCTTCCCTGCTGCCATCAGACTTTTGAATGGACCTACTGTATGTTAAGCTGATCTTTCTCTCCACCCTAGTTGTGATTGTAATACTACATTCTGCACCCTCTCCTTTCCTTCTCCCCTATGTACTCTCGGAATGGTACGTTTTGTCTCTGTAGCGTGCAAGAAACAATACTTTTCATTGTATCCCAATACATGTGACAATAATAAATCAAGTCAAATCAAATCAAATAAAGAGAGGGAAAATAGTTTAAGGAACAAAAAGGAAATAAAAAGGCAAACATTAAGTTGATTCAGTTAAATTTTGTATCTCAACAAATAATTCACAACGTACAATATTGACACTGAATAGTTAAAAGTGTTCAATTTCTGGGGGAGTAAGATTCATTAGCATTGCACTAACAATTATCACACCATTGTTCTATAAAATGAAAAACTCAAGTTGACAAATTAGTCTTTTTCTCCAGAGATATGAGAGAACAAATCATTTAATTTTCATAAAGGTAATTGAGCTCCTACATTTACCAATGCAACTGAGTTAGCTGTTCATCTCAACAATCTCAATTCTTTGTTTTATCACCCCATTAAAAGGGTGCTTGCACTCTTTGTTACCAACACTAAGCTTCAGTAGCAGGAATAATAGTCAATTTCTATGCAAATCCTGCAATTTCTCCAAAAAAGCTGGTAAACTAAAGGGAAGGTGTCATTTATTCAAAGTAAAGGCACCATGGGGACGATTTTACTAGAGTTTGGCAGAGTGTTGTCTCTGGTGAAAAAAACAGCATGTTTCTCTCAACATGTCATTTTCCTCTTCAGATCTTACTACACTTCTGTCACACAAAAAAATAGCTGGGTGTGTTTCACACCATCATGTAGGTGGGGGGGTCTCAACATGCCAGCAAAATCTGGCAGCACAGAGTTTGGGACGGCATGTTTAAAGGGAATTAAATTTAAATTAACTTTAAAATCAAACTTAAATCAAAGCACGAATGAACGTTCTCCAGCTTGTGACGGAAGTGCTGATCCAGCAATGCCAACCCATGCCAGGGGGCGGTTCCAAGGGGCATTGCCAGGCCACTGCCTGGTCATGTCCATCTCCCCCAGGTGCTATACTCACCTTATGCCCCTGAGGAATCCCCACAACAGGGTCACCTCTGGGTGAATGTGTTGTAAACCTGACGTCATGTTGGCCTGGTATGAATATACGGTGGAGGTCAACATACGGGGAGGGGACGTGTTAATTATGTTTAAATCCATTGAAATGTACAGTCTTCTGTCACTGAATACGCATACCTGGCTGAAATGATGTCATGTGGCAAAGGTTACAACAGGTTTTTAAAAGTTTCTACACTCAAGGAGAACCTGCCAGGGGCACAAATGTAAGTGTAGCTACCTGGGCGGAGAGGGACATGCCCAGGCAGTGCCCTGGAACCATCCCCTAGCTGTGCCAAGCTGGCAGTGCCAGGGTAGCACTGCCAGGGAGATGTTCTCGGGTTGGCCCACTGAGGACTGCCTTTGTGGGGGCGTGGAGGGTCACCTCAATACTTGTGGGAAGGGAATCAGTCTGGTGCTTGTGGGGACAGGAAATGCTCCGATGCATATTTTTTTGGAAGGGGGCTCATCCTAATGCTTATTAGGGAATCACCTTGATTTTGTAGGGAGTTCAGGACGTTCCCTGTGGCTCCTTGAGCCCATTCTGCCATTCAATAGGATCATGGCTGATCTGTGGCCTAACTCTGTGTATCTGATCTCGGCCCATATTCCTTCTATGATTCTGCACCCTCTCTTTTCCTTCTCCCCCATGTATCCTATGAATGGTATGCTTTGCCTGCATGGTGTGCAAGAAACAATACTTTTCACTGTATTCCAATGCATGAGAAAATAATAAATCAAATCAATTCAAAATGGAAAAGTTAATTGGCAAGGTGATTTACCATCGCCTATTTCTTGCCAGACAATTGAAGTTAAAAGAAACCCCCAAAATCTGATTTTCCATGGAGATAATAATACTGAGAAAACAACTTTGATTGAGGGTTTAGACACAAATGACTCGGACATGCTGTGAAATAAGTGATTTATAATACGTTTATATTTCCAAACCAGTTCTACGCTGGAATTAAAGCTTGAGATCAAAATTCCGAAATAAGAATGGATGATCCAAGAGATGGTTAAGCAATGAATGATGCATTCAAAACATTTTTTCCAGAGACTGTTCTTCCTTGAATCAATTTTCCCCTCAGGAAATAGGTCAAATTTAGTGAACGTTTTCTTCCTTCAAGCTTAAAGAAGTCATTGTGGATCAATCCTTTGTGCAGATAGGCACATGTTTAACAACTCAAAACCTTCGCAATTGGAGAACTCACTGATACAGGTTGCCGACTTGCTCTGTCAGAATTTTATGTTTGAGTTGACCACTTTTCCCTCTGACTCATGGTGGCACAGTGGTTAGCACTGCTGCCTCACAGCGCCAGGGACCCAGGTTTAATTCCTGGCTTGGGTCACTGTCTGTGTGGAGTTTGCATGTTCTCCCCGTGTCTGCGTGGGTTTCCTCTGGGCGGTCTGGTTTTCTCCCACAGTCCAAAAGACGTGCTGGTTTAGTGCATTGAACATGTTACATTCTCCCTCAGTGCGCCCGAACAGGCGCCGGAGTGTGGTAATGGGGGGATTTTCACAGTAACTTCATTGCAGTGTTAATGCAAGCCTACTTGTGACAATGACCACTTTAACATGGGGGGGGGATGCATTTGTGATTCATGTGTAGATGCATTATCAGCACGTGAGGGCAAATTTCTAAGAATTCTCCAACTTGTCCTCTATGACTTTGCGAGAGGAGCCATGAGCCATTTACTCCATTTTCCCATGGGCAGCCATGATATCAGTGAATGGTGGAACGTCCTCAAGGGGCCAAATGGCCTACCACTGCTCCTATTACCCTGCAGCCCTTCCACTAAAGTTCCAGTGGATGAACAGAGAAGCTTGGCAGAAGTCCACTCCATTCTTTTTGAATATATTTTCAGTGCTGTTGTATGGAATTACCAGAGCAATTCTTCCTCTATGATTATTAAATCACGGATTTAAGATGAGTCCCTGCAAGAAACCAGAACCAATAACAATGCAGGAAGATTTCTTCTCTTTTCTCTTTGTACTGAAAGCAGAAATTTAAGAACAAAATACTGTTTTTTTTATAATTTCATTAGAAATGATGAACTGACGAAATGTGCCTCTATAAAAAGGCATGATAAGTGAAGTAGTTCTGTGCCTCAAATTGGTCTTAAAATAAAAAAAAAGTTTTGTGAGCTCAAATCCCCAGCAAGTTGAGAAATTAAATTCAATAAATCTGGCATTTCTTCATTAGTGTGGTTTGGTCAATGTGCGAGCTCAGTTGCACACTTAGTTTAGTCAATTTTAGACCTGAGTTTCCTCCGTGGATCCAGCCCTGAATTTTCACCTGAACTTGCATCCAAACATGAAGTTATTCTGCTGGTGACGTTACACACCCAGATACCATCCCAATTTCATTAGCATACACCCAAACCAGGCATAAAAAGAAGCACAGGATTTGACAAGGGCTTGGAACTTCTGGCTGTGTCATGGTGGGAGCTGCATGATGGCACAGTGGTTACCACTGCTGCCTCACAGCGCAAGGGACCTGGGTTCAATTACAGCCTGGGGTCACTGTCTGTGTGGAGCTTGCATGTTCTCCATGTGATGCATGGGTTTCCTTCGGGTGGTTTGGTTTACTCCCACGCTCCAGAGATGATTGATTGGCCATGCTAAATGGTCCCTTAGTGTCAGGGAACTTGCAGGGTAAATACGTGTGATTACAGAGGTGGGGCCTGCGTGGGATTGTGGTCAGTGCAGACCCAATGGGCTGAATGGCCTCCTTCTGCATTGCAGGGATTCTAAGATGCTCTGTGGGACTTGTAATGGGGTATTCAATGGCCCAGCCAATAGCGCATTGGCTTTCAACAGCAGCAGACGATTCCAGTGGCAAGTGGGACCAGAGAATCCCTCCCAAGATAGATGCAGGAAGGATGTTTCCCCTTGGTCTGTGGTTATCTAGAACCAGGGGACACAGTCTCAGAATAAGAGAAAGCTTGTTTAGGACTTAGATGAGGATAAAGTTCTTCAGTCAGCACATGGTAAATCTTTGAAATTTTCTAGTCTCCAGAAGGCTGTGGAACCTCAGCCATGTTCAAGACAGAGATTGATGGACTTCTGGTCAACAAAGGCGCCAAGGGATATGGAGATAGTGCAGTAAAATGGCACTAAAGATGAAGGTTAGCCATTGAATGACAGAGCAGGTTCAAGGTACTGCTCCTATTTCCAATGTTCTTTCAGGTACCAAGAAGGTATTGAACAAATACCTTCAGCATGTTTCTTCTTTGAGTGTCACATAGTTAAATTGCAGTTGATATATTGAACATCTCATTATTTAGGTGTTTCAATTTAATTCTTACAGTGTATTATGCTTTGATTTAAAATGCGTGAAGAGAAGCAGATAGTATAGAACAGATCGCAGTAAGAACTTTTTTTTAAGTTTCAGAACTAACAAATTAAAACCAATTTATTTTCTTGCTGTACCTGAACGTTTGGTTGCAATGTTGAGAGCATTCCACTCCCTCACCCCTTATCTGTCCAAACAAAAGCATTTGGAGAATATAACCTTGTACTTGGAAGTCAGAAGGTCCGATCAATTTGGAAGTTATTTTGGACAGAAGGTTTGATGGATGGACACAACAGTGAGTCTGTGGCACACGTAACTCACTTAACCTCAAAGGTTGTTGATCTTGTAAGCCATGTAGTTTGTCTGTGTGTGCATCTGGGTGAAAATGCAGAGGGGACCCCAAACTTTAATGTCACTCTAAAGCAATTTCTACAAGCAATAGAAGGACAATAAATGAGGGATTCCTAATGTTGCTCACATCGATTGCTTAATCCTTTTCACCACAATTTGACTGTTTCCATAGTTTGGGTTGCCCAATCATGTTTCAGTGTATGACTGTATCTTGATGAGGTGTTGCTAATTCTATGATTGACTTGAGCAAGTGGGTATATAGTTCTTTTTTGAAACTATATACTCAGAACTATTTATGAAGACTTCAGGGTAAGCAGATGGTTTTCAGGACACAGACTGTAGTGCATCTTACTCCTCCGGCGCCTTAAGTCACCTCACTCTTCATATCATGCTTAAATCATCAGTAACATCATGGTCTTATTAATTTAACCATTAACCCATTACTGTCACATTGGGTTCAACAGAAAGGATGTTAGTCTTTCCCTTCCAAACTGTTCTTACAGTTCAAGCCCGGACATTTCTGACACTGTCATTAACTTGATCCAATTTCCCCATTTAATGAGATTTATTTTGTCAATCTATCAATACATCGTGGCTCAATACTGCACATTAGAGATGCTGCCACCCTGATGAGATGCTAAACTGAGACCTTTGCCCTCTCAAGTGGACATAAAAGATTCCATAGCACTGTTGTTGAAGTAAAACAATGATGTTCTTCTTAATATTCTGGTCAACAGATATCCCTCAACTAATATCACTGAAACAAATTATCTGGTCATTAACACTTTGCTGTGTGCAGGTTGGTTGCTGTGTTTCTTATATTACAGCAGTGACTACACCCCACATAGGTGCTAATTGGCTGTAAAGTGCTTTGGGACACCTTGTGGTGGTGTAAGCTTCTATATCAAATGCAAAACTTTTCCTCCCCTTTTGAGATTTCCATGGAAGTTCTATTTTGCATTTCACTTCCCTCGAAATAGTTCAAATGTCCCAGTTTTCATCTTTCCCCTCATTTACAGAGAAAAACAGGACCTGGAGTGGTGGAAAAACTGTGAAATTTTGTCCTTGTTCTTTTCATTGTATGCAGCAGACCGAATCCAGACCCACACCGCATCACTGATGCCTCCAAGGAAGTGCTGACTACCATCTTGGTGCCAATTGTTCTATTACTGATGATGCTTTTTAAACAATGTAAGGAATAGGGTTGCCAACCCTAACTCAACATATTGTGGGAGATGTTATCATCTGACCTCCTGCCTTCAACTGCCCCTCCCCCAGGCTTCTACCATTGGCCACCCAACTTGTCAATCATCACCGACCCTCACCTTCCTGTGGTTTATCAATGTGTCTAGGCTTTGACTTTTGAAAATCTGGTCACCCTGCCCTTTCTATTGTCCTGTACTTTTTTATTCATTCCTGGGACACGGGAGTAACAAGCTGGCCAGCATTTACTGTGCACATCGACACAGACATCAAGTTTCTATAAAGACGAAACCTAGTGGCTTTTGCTACCAAATAAACCTGTTGGACTTTAACCTGGTGTTGCAAGACTTCTTACTGTGTTTACTCCAGTCCAACGCTGTCATCTCCACATCAGCATTTATTGCCCATCCCTAGTCGCTGTTCAGCTGAATGGCTTGCTAGGCCATTTCAGAGGGCAGCTGAGAGTTAATAACATTGCAGTGGCTCTGGGATAACATGTAGGCCACACCAGGTAAGGATGGCAGATTTCCTTCCCTAAAGGGCATTAGTGAACCAGCTAGGTTTTTCCAACAATCGGCTATATATTTTATTGAATTCAAGTTCTAAATTTTATTGAATTCATCTACCATGGCAGGATTTGAACCTGGCTCCCTCGAACATTAGCTGATATTATTAGCTGATAACAAGCCAGAGCACCATCCTTACTATCTGTTCTCCATGGCTCATGGGGCTTCAAGTTTTATTAGCATGTAAGAAAAACAACAAGATGGATTGGGGAGAGTTGAAAAGTAAAGGCAAGAAACTTGTAAGGAAGAGTAGCTCTTTTGAAGTCAATTTTACAGCTCAACCTTCAACCAGAACAGGGCTGATAGGGGAAAGGCCATTTTTAACATTTTTGTAACTTTTTGAGTTGGGCAGTAAAACTACATAGTACTACCAGGAAGCAACACAGAAAACCAGTCTTAAACGAGGCCTTGACAGGATTACACAAAGCACTATGGGCCTCCTCAATAAACAACCAGGAACTTTGTCAGCTAGGCCTTTGAGAGTTGATCTATCCAACCAATCAACTGTCAATATTGTTTTCTGTTGATGGAATTTACTGAAAGGAAGGATGAGTATAGAAGTACGTTTACCTTTAAGTTTGAATCAAAATGGAATCTGGATCTGATGATCCAAGGCGATCATCAATAGAGACTGTGGCAGTGTAACATCCTGTCGCCCTTTGAAAGGAGAAGAAAAGAAAGAAGTTCTGGCAGGTAAATTCACTTCAGCCCCGGGGATCAGTAACAAGAACTACAGGCAAGAGGTTTAAAAGGGAAAACTGCAGTCGCCAAGGAAACAACACGACTGATCGTGAAAGGAAGGTGGCACCCAATAAGCAGAGAGCCACACCAATCATCGGAACTTGCCACTGATCATCATCAGAAGAGAAATGTAAACAAAGGGAGCTGGCTACCTCGGAATAATTGTATAAACACTTACCTAGGACATGTTGAATCGCTAAGAAATCCTTATCGCGAAAGCAGAATAAGAAAGGCATTGTACTTCCAAATAATCTAAGAGGGCCATGATGTTGCCAGGTAGACTAAAGGGGCATTTATATTGTCGTATAGACCAAAGGGAGCATTATTGGGTAAGCTGAGGGGGGGGCATTGTATTTTTGTGTAGACTAACAGGGGTATTTTTTGTTGAGTAGACTAAGGATTATAGAATCCCTAACATGCAGAAGGAGGACATTTGGCCCATCGAGTCTGCACTGTCCCCAATTCCACCCAAGCCCCATTCCCGTAACCCCATGCATTTACCCTAGCTACTAAGGGGAAATTTAGCATGGCCAATTCACCTAACCAACACATCTTTCAACAAGTGGGAGGAAACTGGAGCACCCAGAGGAAGCCCACGCAGATACGAGGAGATTGTGCAAACTTCACACTGACAGTGAACCAAGCTGGGAAATGAACCCAGGTCCCTGGCACTGTGGGGCAACAGTGTTAACCACTGTGCCATTGTGCCACCCAGGGTAGGCTAAAGGAGCGATTGCATTGCCAGATAGACTAAAGGGGGCACTGAACCGCCATTCAATTCCTTTAATGAACAACTTTATCTAACTTCAGAGTGTTTGGGTCGTTCATTAATTATTTTTCATGTAATTTGTGATTCAGAACAAACTGTAAGCCTTGGGAGAGGATATTAAGGTGTATGAATTGTAACATAAATTGAATTATATGAGTTGATCTTTTCAGAATTTGGAGAGGTGCTCATTGCCGGAAGTGTATGCTTGCCTGGAACTGTTGACTGGAGCTGTTAACTGTTAAAGGGGAAATAGAAAATCACAGCGGGAAATGCCCAAAAGTAACGAAATAGTCAGTGTATCCACCTCTGGCATCTTGACAAGGAGATTTGAGAGGAAGCAAGAAATGAATGTGGTATTGTTTTACGGTATGGCTTTACTTCAGAGATGAGATTCGGGAATATATCTTTTTTTGTCTACTACAACGTTATGCAAAAATGAAAAGTCAATTCTGAAATCAAAGTGTTATTATTTATGCAATACTATGTATGGTGCCACTGTATCTGAAACATGAGGATCGTGAAAGTCATGACACTTATTCGGCTTTTTTGCTTCTCAATGGAACTAATAAATTTAAAATTTATTTATTAGTGTCACAAGTAGGCTTACACTAACACTGCAATGAAGTCACTGTGAACATCCTCTAGGGTGGGAGTTTCCAGCTGCACTCACCACAAGAAAGAAAAATCCCACCTGATGTCAACAGACCTTTGCATAGTCTGCCCCCACCCCCGCCCCCCTCACTATGATTCACGTGGCAGGCAGGATGGGAAAATTCTGCTCCCAGTCTCCACACTCGGGCGCCTGTTTGGGTACATTGAAGAAGAATTTAGCATGACCAATGCACCTAACCAACGCAACTTTCTGGCTGTGGGAGGAAACCAGAGGACCCAGAGGAAACCCATGAAGACATGGGGAGAATATGCAGACTCCACATAGTGACCCAAGCCAAGAATTGAACTTTGGTGCTGTGAGGCAGCAGTGCTAACCACTGTATTACCGTGCATTATGTTTGCAGTTGCAGACTTCACCTCGAAGAATCCCAGTTCAAATCTTGGACAGAGATTGTAAATTATATCACACTGACTGGTTCAATATGAAGTGAGTTCACGCAGTCATGTTATTCAATTGACTAGTCTACAAGTCTAAAGCATAAAGGCATACTTCATTTGGTTTTCTTCAAGTCTGAGAAGCCAGAGATTAACTCAAAGCTAATGAACATGTCATCAGGGTACTCCAGTGTGTGGTTGGATGGAGCTGTGTCTGATAATGTTTTCTGCTGCACCACAGAGCTGTCGATCATTGAAACTAATCCATAGTACACCTGACCTGGAGCCCTCAGTATTGTCACCGCGTGCAAAGTGGGAAAACAAAACTTCATTTTCCAGCACTGTCAACCTTCTCCCACACATCACATTTAAAGCTAATTACACGTACCCTGTCTTTGTATGTAACAATTTGTCAACATTTATAATGAAATGGATACCTCAAGATTCAAGGTTTGTCCAGCAATAAGGTAGCCCTGAGAGCAGCCCGTAAGAAAATTTGTAATTCCAGCCTCTGCAAGTGTGATATTCAAACTCACAATACTGAGTGATAAATGCCCATCTCTGCCAGCAACCCTTAAACTGCTACATAATGAGAAAATGCTGGAAAATCTCAGCAGGTCTGACAGCATCTGTGGAGAGAGAATAGAGTCAACATTTTGAGTTGGAATGACCCTTCTGCCTGCATCTGTGGAGAGAGAGCAGAGCTAACGTTTTGAGTCAGGATCCTGATACACAATGTTGGTTCTCTTCTCCACTGATGCTGTCAGACCTGCTGAGATTTTCCAGCATTTTCTATTTTTGTTTCAAGTTCCAGCAGTGTTTTGCATTAACCTTAGACTTTAAACTGTTAAATATTCCTGGGATTTTATTAGAAATTTTTGATCTCGATATTTGAATTTACCACTGGTCCTGGCTGAGCTGCAATGATGTTAAGGTGATAGTCATGCAAACTTTCATCTGAAATGCAGGCTAACAATATAGGTGGAATTTTCCAGTACTTTTTCAGTGTGTCAGGCTCTGACTAACACCTGACAAGTTGCTCTCTAGCTGCACAGCTGAGTTTTTAGTCCGGATTTTGAACTACTCTGAAAGAAAATCATGGCGGGGTTTCTGCCATCATTCTGGCAGGGCCTGACTGAGTTGGCCAGACCAGAGGTCGGGACGCCAGCTTTAATGATACCCCCCCCTGCCCCCAGGGCATCCCCCACAGACAGGAGCAACCCTCCTACAAACATCAAGACTTTTTTCTCCTCCCTCCTTCACCACAAGTATCGGAGCCTCCCGATACCCCCACCCCACAGAATGGGAATCTTATCCCTCAAATGGGGCTCTACAGAGATTCTGTACCTAGTACTGCCCGGGCATGCCCATCTCCCCCCCGACTATATTTACCTTTGCAACCCAGGGGGGAATCCCCTCATTTGAATCCCATTTTTCAAAACATGTTGTGAACCTCATTGATGTGGTGCCACATCGGCGAGGTCTGAATAGAACATAGAAAATAGAACACAGAACAGAGCACCAGAGGAACTGATTCTTCAGCCCACAATGATGTGCCGAACATGACTCCAAATTAAACAAATCCCTTCTGCCTGCCCTTGGTCCATATCCCTCTACTCCTTCCATATTCATGTGCTTATTCAAAAGTTGTTTAAATACCCCTGTTATATCTGCCAGCACCACCACCCCTGGCAGCACGTTCCAGACACCCACCACTTTGCCTTAAAATCTTGCCCCTCATTTGTCCTTTGAATGTTCAGTAAATGAGGAGGGGGGGTTGAAATTAAGTGATCATGTGGTGGGGAGGTGCTGACTAATTCACTGTAACTATATTAGAACACACATAATCCTACAGGGTAGAAGGAGGCCATTCAACCCATCAAGTCTGCATTGACCACAACCTCATGCATTTATGTGAGTGAGCCCCTTGACACAAAGGGACAATTTAGCAAGCCACCTAATCCACACATGTGGGAGGAATCCAAACCACCCCCCCACCCCGCTCCGGAGTAAACCCATGCAGACATGGGGAGAACATGCAAACTTCACACAGACAGTGACCCAAGCCGGGAAGCGAACCCAGGTTCCTGGCACTGTGAGGCAGCAGCGCTAACCATTGTGCCACTGTGGCTGCTCCTCGTGCCACTGTGCTCTAAAATAGTAAAACCATATTGAAATGAGTTTCTCCTCCTTTTTGGGCTGAAACTCATTACATCACAAGCAGCAGGGTCTCACCGGCAGGGATCTCATTTCCTGACTCTCGCAAGGTTTTGCAGCAGCCTGGCCATTCGCACCGACAGTGCCCGCGGGCACAAAGTTGTTCCCTGTGGGCAGGATTTTCTGGGCCAGCTCACAATGGGCTTCATTGCAGGTGGAAGCGGGAAAATCTGGTGAGCAGTCAGTTCACTCCTAGCCATTCTCCAAGCTTCCTATCCCACTCCCGACATCGTTGGGACTCGGAAATGCTGACTTACATTTGATTTTATTTGGTAGTCATGTTAAAAACCTAAACAGTCATTTAAAGAACCAATTAAAATGTTCTCAAATCAATATGTCGAAAGCCAACAGAATGCTAAATGTCTTTTCAGAAATTCGACATTGATTAATGATCTGATATCGGGTTATTCTGCAAAGAAACCATTCAATATGCAAGTTCTGCAGTAGTGAATGTTCAGACAGGATTTTGTCGGTTCAGACTCAGTGGGCCAGAGCCCTTTGCTACAGTGTGACTATGACTTTGTAGGTGGGATTTTACTGCCTTGCTCGGGCAATTCAATGGCAGGCAAGCTGGTAGAGTTCCGGCCTATGAATGGTAACATGGTAAACCACATTTACAACCATATTTATCATCATTAAAAAGTGGAGGTGGGGATAGTGGATCTGAAAGTTGGGTCATCTGATGCTGGAACTCCCCTGCCTAAGGGCATTGTAGGTGCACCTACACCTCAGGGACTGCAGCAGTTCAAGAAGGCAGCTCACCACCACTTCCTCCAGGGAAACATGGGCTGGACAATAAATGTTGGCCTAGCTAGAGAAGCCCACATCCCATAAATGAATTTAAAAAAAGGTTAACCATTGCTTGGAGCTTAATGAGAACAATCATGATAGGTTAATGTCCGTTTTGTTCGGGCTCAATTGAGAAATACACTGAGATTTTCTGAACAGTTCCTTACATCTTTTTGATTCTGTTTTATGTAAGTTGTTCACTGGAGGGAAGCATCACATCAGTGCGCTGCAAGGTGAATTTTGCATCCACTCTGCTCTGATCAGCAAATTTACAATCTCCCAGAAAGGTGCCAAGTAATGCCAGTATCTAAGTCAAAATGTGGTTTTTGAACTTTATTTATTAGTGCCACAAGTAGGCTTACATTAACACTGCAATGAAGTTACTATGAAAATCCCCTAGTCTCCACACTGCGGCACCTGTTCGGGTACACTAAGGGAGAATTTAGCATGGCCAGTGCAGCACGTCTTTTGGATGTAGACGAATTGTAGGAAATATCACCTATGTCGTCACTTATGCAAACTACTCATGTCTCAGTATGGTGTAGTGCTGGCAGAATCCTGGAAAAGTTGGGGCCCTTACACAAGCAAAACAATAACGCCTTTTGTGTTATTCTCTTCCTAAACTAATAAAAATAAAGTCTGCTGCTCTTGAAACATTATATACCTCTGATGGTGGATGACTGTCCAGCAATTAACATATGTGCGCACTTTTTAAGACAAATAACTATTCACAAATCTGCTGTAGGATGGCCATAGGTAGTTAATAGAGGCCCCATACTGTGACATGCAATCCGTAGCCTACAAATTAATTAAAGCACTCAAGACTCAAAGCACAAAGTGTGCAGCAGAGAAGAAAAATGTTGAGCAGATAAGGTAATAGATATAATTGATAGCTGGCGGAGAGTTACAAACTGTAATGTATTCACGGGGCTCAGAAGCAATTTAGGAACATCAATAAAGCTCTCCATTACAGCCGAAACTCCCTTCCAGCTGGCAAGTAGATGTTGAATAGAAATTCTTTGACCCTTTGGGTTATTTTTTGTGTCTTGTGCTGTTATGCAGCAGCGTTGCTGAACATGGTTATGTGGCACCAACAGTGTGACATATGTGAAAGGGTAATAAAGCTGCTCAGGATGTTCGACATGACGTTACATGGGATCATGTGACAGCCGCTGAAATATTACAAGGGTTTTGTGTCAGTAGATTACTGATAAATATTTACAGTATAGACTGCAGAATACATCGATGGCGCTAATCCAATCAAAGGGGCCTGATCATGTCTTTGATTGCCATTCAAACCTTAAAATTGGATTACACTCTTTAAGTTCGCTGACAGTCCTCCAGTATTATTTGTAATTTCTATAGGTGAGTACATTTTCAATATGTTCTATTATTTCCTTACTCTCTCGCTGGCAGCCAGTTCATCTGATGTCACAAGCATTTTCATTAAACTGATGCCACTTAATGCAAAGCCTCTGAGCGTAGCAGGTTCTTTGTGACAGCGAATTACGTTAAAATATCACCACCTTCTCCATATAGTATTAATCATCGGCAAACATTTTTCAATCTATGTTAGGGATAGGGATGGAGCATGAATCCAAATCATACATGTTTTAAGCTTTCTGAAAAAATATATTTTTAAATCTTTACAGATTTCACGGTATTTTGCTTGAAAAGCAAACTCATAAATATATCAAATTCCTAACTGCATTTTCTGTGTAATTCTTTTATAAAATTTTAATTGTATTTATTTATGTTCTGCCTCTCCGTGTCATCTCAAAGCTGCACTGAATGATGCCTCGCTCTTAAAGGGGAAGTGTGCAAGTATGCATACTGGAAACTTCTTTCAAGATATTGCAGTTTCCCACACGTTATCCTAATTTTGATTTGATTTGATTTATTATTGTCACTTGTATTGACATACAGTGAAAAGTATTATTTCTTGCGCACTATACAGTCAAAGCATACTATTCATAGAGAAGGAAATGAGAGAGTGCAAAATGTAGTGTCACAGTCATAGCTAGGGTGTAGAGAATGATCAACTTAATGTCAGGTAAGTCCATTCAAAAGTCTGACAGCAGTAGGAAAGAAGCTGTTCTTGAGTCGGTCGGTACGTAACCTCAGACTTTTTCCTGAAGGAAGAAGGTGGAAGAGAGAATGTCCGGCATCCGTGGGGTCCTTCATTATGCTCGTTGATTTGCTGAAGCAGTGGGAAGTGTAGACAGAGTCAATGGATGGGAGACTGGTTTGTGTGATGGATTGTGTTACATTCACAACCTTTTGCAGTTCCTTCCGATCTTGGGCAGACCAAGAACCATACCAAGTGTGATACAACCAGAAAGAATACTTTCTATGGTGTGTCTGTAAAAGCTGGTGAGAGTTGTAGCTGACATGCCAAATTTCCTTAGTCTACTGAGAAAGTTGGTGGGCTTTCGTAACTGTGGTGTCGGCATGGGGGTATCAGGTTGTTGGTGATCTGCACACCTAAAAACTTGAAGCTCTCGACCCTTTCTACTTCATCCCCATTGATGTGCACAGGGGCATGTTCTCCTTTACGCTTCCTGAAGTTGAAGACAATCTCCTTTGTTTTGTTGACATTGAGGGAGAAATTATTGTTGCCGCACCTGTTCACCAGATTCTCTATCTCATTCTTGTACTCTGTCTCATCATTGTTTGAGATCTGACCCACTATGGTGGTGTCGGCAGCAAACTTGAAAATCGAATTGGAGGGGAATTTGGCCACACAGTCATAGGCGCATAAGGAGTATAATAAGGGACTGAGAACACAGCCTCGTGGGGGACCCGTGTTGAGGATGATTGTGGAGGAGGTGTTGTTGCCTATCCTTACTGATTGTGGTCTATGATTTAGGAAGTTCAGGATGCAGTTGCAGAGGGAAGTGACAAGGCCTAGGCCACAGAGTTTGGAAATGAATTTCGTGTAAATAATAGTGTTGAAAGCTGAGCTGTAGTCAATAAATGGGAGTCTGACATAAGTGTCCTTATTATCGAGGTGTTCCAGGGTTGAGTGCAGGACCAGGGAAACCGGGTCTGCTGTGGACCTGTTGCAGCGGTAGGCAAACTATAGGGGATCCAGACAGTGTGGGAGGCTGGAATTGATTCATGCCATGACTAACCTTTCGAAGCACTTCATAATGATTGGTGTCAGAGCCACCAGCCGATAGTCATTAATTCATGAATAGTAATTCATTAATAGTAAATCTTCCCTTTGCAATGTATTCTTGTTCACCAGTTAAGGGGAAAACCACAACACATTTATTTACAGGTAAAGGCCAAGCAGAGGTTTGCAGCCTCATGGCAGCAGTTAGCTCTTGAGAAGGTCCAATCTTTTTGGCCAACCAAGTAAACTAACTCAGGGACAAATTAAAAGGAGCAGATCCCAAAAGAAGGAGAAACACCCAAAGCAAAAGCCTGAGAAGGGCCAGGAACAGAAGCCTGAGCTCATCAGGGTGGATCCCACCACCCTTTTCCCTTATTGGTTTCCTGGGTCACATGACCCTTACTTTGCTGATTGATCCTTAAAGGGACAATCACCACACACTGTCTATCTACAATCCTTCACGTGCATCACTACCTTCTTCGCTAAGATTGTGCTTAATTAAAGTTAAGTCTCATTGCAGGAATGAGTTCCAACTTATATGTCTTCAGACCTTAAGACTATGAACTTATTTCAATGTCCTGATCTTCCATCTGGCTACAATCTTCTGCATGCTTTTAAAATAAAAAAAACTTGACAAATGTTTAAACCACATTAGATTTTATCTGCAAATAGATACAACAGTGTAATTGCGAGGACAGGTGAGTGTAAATCTCCTGGAGAAAACAGCATTTGCAAGAGTAAGGCACCAGGGAGCCCAAGCAGAATTGAGGCTAGCCTCAGTGGCTGCTTCTCATGAGATCCAATCATTCTAACTCTTGGGTTGGCTTGTCCAACATTTTTGCTTGGGGGCCACATTTCCATTTTCTTTTCTTACTCAAGGGGCCAATGAGCAGATTTCAGTCAATTTCAAAAATAATTAGAGTGTGAAGAAAAAAAAACTTGCTTTGCAAAAATAAATCAATGTTAAAGCAATAAATTGATTTTTTTTCTTTAAAAGTACCCATAAAAATTTGCATTGGAGTGTAAGAGGATGAAAGTGCATGCACCCAGCTCACTCCCAGTCTTTGGGTGTTTAATCGCTCACTCTCAGCTCCTGTGTGGTCTGAATTTTATGCTCCCCACTCCTCGTGGGTTCTGAGACATGGGGAATGTAAAATAGCCTGGGATTCCCTCTTGCCCCAACTCGGATACGATTTTGCTCTGGGGAAGGCAGGACCTTGGACAGGAAACCAGCCCATACCCCAGCCTAGCCCCATTTGTGACCTCCAAGCGCATCCCCTACCCTCCCCACCCCAGGCCACCTGGGCTGTGAATCAATCCTGAGACTGGGAGTGAGTCTGCGTGCCTCTACACACAGGCATACAACCTCTCCTTCTCTCTCACACACATATGTTCACATAGGCACTCATTCTCCCTCTTTCACACACATTCACCCTCTTTCCTTCTCTCACACATCGACATTCACTTTCACACACACACACACACTCTCTCACACACACACTTACTCTCTTTCACACACATTCAAACTCATTCACCCATACCTCTCTCTCACACACACATGCTCACTCGCTCTCCCTCTTACATACACCCACTCACTCTCACCAACTCATACACACACTCACTCTCTCCCTCTCACACAGACTCACCTTCACACTCCCTCTCTCTCACAGACTCACTTTTTCACATACACCCACTCAATCTCTCACACACATACACACACTTACCCTCTCCCTTTCACACATACACAGTCACTCTCTCCCTCTCATGTGCACACACACTCACACTCTCCCTTTCACACACATTCAAACTCACTTACTCAATCATTCACTCGCTCACTCACACATGTACATGACTCTCACTCATGCTCCATCTCTTTCACACATTCTGTCCCTCACTCTTACCCACATCCCCAGAATCGAGCCTCTTCATAAACCCACCCGGGCCCTTTGCTTCTCTCCTCCACCTCCCTCACCCAGTAGCCTTTTTTCTCTGTCTGTGGGCCCTGAAGTGTCTCTCTAACATCAGGCCCCAAGCATCTTCTCTCTTCAACCACACCCCGCCCCAAATCCCATCCCCCCACAAAAAAACTCCCTTGCTCTCTCCCAGACACCAGGGGATCACTACGTGTCCAATCAGAGATTGTTTCTCTGCCACATTTGTTGCAAATACAGAAGAGTAATGACCTGAGATTGGAGGAACAGCCCCTTGTATACCTTCAACTTCACTTATCTATCTTAACGGCGCTTTAGGTCATTCTTAGCAGTATCAAAAAATTGAACCGCATATTTCTGCTTGTCAAAAATGTCCTGTAATTTTAACAGTTTATAGCGCAAGATCAAGGCATCAAGGCCCTCATTATACTTAAAGCTGTCCAGGAAGTTTTAGCTTTATAGTAGTTATTATTAAGCAACAGTGGACATAGTTTTCTCCTTTACGAATAGTAAAATTTGAGTTAACGTAAGTGAGCGGGGACTAACAAATTACAACAGTGCAGCTTTGGCCCATGAATATTGTGCCTATAAAAATAGTTGGCAGTTGTACTACTCACAGATGGGGATAATAGGTGATTGCAAAGACAGATTTATACAGAACGAGGTGCTGTCAATAATGGAGGAGCCACCTTAACACCATGAAAGATTGCTTCAAAGCAAGCATCAGTATGTTGCCACCATAGAAAGCCCAAGAGTTTGGTCCATTGACTGATTTCCTGTCACTAATGGAAAGTTGATTGTTGGTACTTTCATTCTAAAGAAGCAATTAGCAAAAGAAAGGAAGGCCAGAGAAGATGTGAAGTAGATGGGGTGCCTGCAATATGCACCCACAGATGAAGTCCTAATGTTCGTAAGAAATTGGACCTAGTAAAGGAGTGCTGAAAGCTAATAGGAAAGAGGAAAATACAGGCTAGCAGTGATTTGCAGGCCAGGAGGAACTCTCATGCCCCTCCTCACTCCATGTGATGGTAAATAGAGAAGTAATGTAGTATCTGCTTTTCACTGCCTCGGAAGGTCTCTTTAAGAACTACTAATTAGATCACTACAGGCCTGAAGAAACTGATCATAGAATGTATGGTACACATTCCACTCATCTTGTCAAATTGAGTGTTGGAGCACCATTGCAACATTGGATGCATGTTTGGCACGATCATTGGGAATGAAGAGAGATTGCAGAGCTTGATGCGGTGAATTTATTGTCCTGGTACATGAATCACAAAGTGTTAGTATGCTGATGCAGCAAGGGATTAGGACAATCTATGCCAATATGTTGTCCCCTACACCATTAATTGCTTAAGTGGATTGGCCATGCTAAATTGATCCTAGTGTCAGGGGGATTAGTGGGGTAAATGTGTGGAGCTACGGGAATAGGGCCTGGGTGGGATTGTGCTTGGTACAGACTCAATGGGCTGAATGGCCTCCTTCTGTACTGTACAGATTCTATGATTTTATGAAAGATTTAAGTGTTCACTCCCCAATATTCCCAATAAAACTTCTGTTTTAATCTGCAAAGATTCAGGTTAAAAACCTGTCATAGAAATATCTGTCACATAGTTTAAAAATTGGCTTTGATTTTTCACAGTTTTGAAAATTTACAATAAAGCCACAGTTCCATGGAACTCATAACTCTTTCTTTTGACATAGGAACATAAGACCTGAGGGGAGAAGCCCTTCAAGCTTGCTCTACTGTTCTATAAAATCATGGCTTGTGGTTCCAACTCCCTTTTCCTGTCTGCTTTCCATAATTCTTGTCGATCAGAAATCTATCCAATTTAGCTTTGAGTAAATTCAGTGACCCAACATCCATTGCTTTATAGGGAAGGTAATTCTGCATACTAATGGTCCTCTGAGACAAAGGAAGTTCTCCTCATCTCAGTTTTAAAATGAAGACATCTTATTCTTAAACCACGTCCCCTAATTCTAGTTTCCTGCACAAGTGGGAACACCTTCTCAGTATTCACCCTGTCAAGTCCCCTCAGGATCTTATTTGTTTCAGTAAGATCATCTCTTATTCTTCTAAACTTCAATGGGTCTGGGCCCAACCTGTTCAACCTTTCTTCGTAAGATAAGCCTCTCGTCCAAGGGTTGAATTAAGTGAACATTCTCTGAACTGCTTCTAAAGCAATTACAATTTTTTTTAAAATAAGGAGACCAACACTGTACACAATATTCCAGACGTGGCTTTCCATGGATCTTTCCAGCTGTAATAAAGCTGCCCTACTTTTATATTCCTTTCATCTTGCAATAAATGTCAACATTCCATTCGTCTTCCTAATCATTGCTGCATCTGCATACTAACATTTTGTGATTCATGTAAAGGATAAACAAACTCATCCCACTGAGCTCTGCAATCTTTCTTCATTTAAATAGTATTCTACATTGCTATTTTCACTGACAAAGTGGACAAATTCATATTTTCCTACATTACACTCCATCTGCCAATTTTTTGCCCACTCTCTTAACCCAGCTAAATTCTAAGTAGCCTTGTCAGCCAGGAATTTACTGTCTTGCCTGCCATAGGAATCGGAGCGGGTAGGAGGCAGACTGTGGAAACGTCTGTTGAATTTGGGCAGGATTTAAGTTAAATTTAAGTTTTAAGTTTAGTTTTTAGTGTCATGAGTAGGTTTACATTAACACTGCAATGAAGTTATTCTGAAAAATCTCCAAGTCACCACACTCCGGTACCTGTTCTGGTACACTGGGGGAGAATTTAGCATGACGAATGCACCTAACCATTACACCTTTCGGACTTTGAGAGGAAACTGGAGCACCCAGAGGAAATCCATGTAGGCATGGGGAGAATGTGCAGACTCTGCACAGACAGTGACCCAAGCCAAGAATCAAACCCAGGCTCCTGGGTGCTGTGAAGTAGCAATGCTAACTGGATTTTATGGTTTCAAGATGAGGGAGACCATAAAATCCTGCCTTTTCTCCTCACTATGTTGGTATCATTGGAAAATCTAGCTACCTAATGTTTGGTCCCTTCATCCAAGTCAATGATGCAAATTGCAAAGAATTTAATCCCCAGCATTGATTCCTGTGGCATTACACTTACTGAACCAAAAAAAGATCCACTTTTCCCTACTCTCCACCTCATGTAAGCTAGCCAATCCTTTGCCCATGTTAATATATTACCTCATGGACCATGTAGTGTTATCTTGTTTGGGAACATTTGACATGGCACTTTATTAGATGCCCCTGGAAATACAAAACCACCAGGGGCTGGAATCTCCAACCTCGCCTGTAGCCGGGATTCTCCAGTCCCGCTACAGTGAATGGAGATTGGCAAAGCATCAAATTCTCTGTCCTCGCTGGCCGTGGCAATGCGACATGAAGGGCTGGAAAAGCCAACCCACATCGTTGGATACAATTTCAATTGATGTGATATAAAATATATGAATAATATAAAATCAAACTAATAACTGGAAGGTGAAAAGAATTTGGCGTTAAAACACTGGACAAATGATACTTTTACTAGATAATGGGATAAAATGTTTATGTGAATTTAAAGTAGAAAGAAAATGAATATAATGCCCTGGAGGTTCAGATTGTCCAAGGTCTCCTACCCAATAGTAGGAGCAGCATTTGTTATGAAGGTGAATAGCATTTGGAGAAACTTTATAAGATCCAACATGTATTGAATTATTGTTGATGAGGTAATCATTTTACTTGCTCTACTGGGACCTTTGGGTTCCGGATGCAGTAAAATACATTCCCAAACTTAGCAGCAAAAGGCAAGTCCAGAAAGTGAATCCAGTCAGCAGGATAGAATTTTATAAGGAGCATGGGCAGCTATTAGTAATAGTATGAGCAGACAGAATTGATAGAATTATAGAATCCCTACAGAGCAGAAGGAGGCCATTCGGCCCATTGAGTCTGCACCAACCACAATCCCACCCAAGCCTTATTCCCATAACCCCTCACATTTACCCTGCTAATCCCCCTGACACTAGGGTCAATTTAGCATGGCCAATCAATCTAACCTGCACATCTCTGGACTGTGGGATGAAACCGGAGCATCCAGAGGAACCCCACGCAGACACGTGGGTTTGAGAATGTACAAACTTCACAAAGACAGTGACCTGAGGCTGGAATTGAACCCAGGTCCCTAGCGCCGTTAGGCAGCAGTACTAACCACTGTGCCACCATGAAATTGTTGTATATGACGCTTCTCCCTCTTCTGAACAAAATACACTATCCCATCTCTATGGCAAAATAGCAGAGAAAAATATTAGATGAATCCTCTTAAGCAATTGTTTGTGAGATCACCGGTTATACAGTCTAGGGTCGTTGTTAATGAGACAAAATACTACTTCGCCAATTTGAAAAATGGTGAGCAGGCTTTCCATTCCAACCACCTCTTGTCACCTCATGTTGTTTTAAATTGGCTTATAGTCTGTCTAGTTGTTTTAATCGGTCTAACTCCTGATTAGTGTTTTTTGAAATTGATTTTTTCAAAAGTGAAGATACAAAACCGTAGACTTGCCATAATCCTGCTAAAGTACAAGACCTGTAATGTTGTACCTTTAATCAGTTCTTCTCGGTTCCTTTACAAGAACAGCAAAAACAACTGTTTTTTTTGAGGACTTTTAATGTAATGAAGCATCCCAAGACACTTCAAAGGAGCATATTGTCATGATTGTTTCTTTAAGAGCAACATAACAGAGTAAGGGTCACCGGACCTGGGTGACCAACTTTTCTCAGAGTGGGGAATCACCCTAGAGGTAGGAGATCTCCGAGGTAGAGCAATTTGCAATTATATTGTAGCTCTTGAAGAACTAAATAAATCCCGTTATGTTTATTGATGAAGTCTCTGAAAGTATATCATCATAGTAATAAAGCAAGATTTGACATTAAGCCACAGAAAGTGATATTGGGGCAGGTGGTCACAAATATAGATTGGTTTCAATGAGAATTTGAAAAATGGATGGAGAGCCAAAATGGTTTAGGGAAGGAATTTCAAAACTTCAAGGGTCAAAGGAATCGAAGTCACAATCATCAATGGTGGAATGATTAAAATCAGGGAGGTTCAACAGGCCAAAACTAAATGAGGGCAATTTTGTGGGACTTGGAGAAGAATATAGATATAAGAAGTGAGGCTATGGAGGGTCTTGAAAGCTAAGATGAGAAGTTTAAAATCAAGTTATTAAGTGACCTGGGACCTATTTAGGTCAGCAAGTACAGGAATGGTGAGTGAGCAGGACGTGCCACAATTAAGAATGTGGACAGCAGATATTCAATGGTATCACATTTAGTGAAGGGTGACTGACTGGGAGACCAGTCCGAAGTGCATTGGAAGAGTCACATCTAGAGTTAGCAAAGATGTGGACAAACATTTTAGCAGCAAATGAGCTGAGATAAGGGTGGGATCGGATATTGATATGGAGATGAAAGTTGATACGAGCACAGATATGTGGTGAGAAGCTCATCTTAGTGTCAAAGGTGACACCAAGGTTCCAAAGACTATGGCAGCATCTGTGAAGAGAGAAACAAGTTAACATTTTCAGTCTCTCTGACTTTTCCTAAAGAAGCATTGACTCTGTTTCTTTCTCCACAGATGGTGCCAATCCTGCCTAGTGGAATTTTCAACACAGTGCACAGAGTAGCTGGGTGAGGCAAGAAAGTTGACATACAGATATCCAACAGCTCTGCAAGTTTTCCTTCCAGACATTCCAACACTCTATGCACAAAAAATCTGGAGGCGTGATCCATGCCTTCATGGTGGAGCAGTGGGGCCTGATAGAGCCAGCAATGCTGACTCCACAGAGGTCAGGACATGTGCACACACACATACACATGTACACATGTGCACATACACACATGCACACACTCACATGCACACACGTATGCACATGCACACTTGTGCACACAGACACATATGCAGATGCACACTCATGCACATGCACACACATGCTCGCGCACACACACACACACACACACACACGCTCCAGGGCAAACCCCTTCCCCCTTTCCACGTGTGTCCTCAGTTGTTTCCCTTTGTCTGGTCCATGGTTTTCAAAAGCTGTTGTAAGCCTCGCCAACATGACAGCATGCCGGTGAGGGGGGAGTTTCTAATGTGGAGGGAAATATAAAATGGGCAAGTCCTTGTGATTGTGAAACCCTTTTGTTTTTGAGGTAAGGATTTTGTGGCCTGATCTCCCCCATATTTAGGTAAGCTAAGAAATCCTTAATCAATAATTATAGGGACACAAATGGCCTAGTTGTAATATTGCTAGACTATTTATCCAGAAAGTTACGTAGTGTTCTGGGGACCCGGGTTCGAATCCCACCATGTCAGATGGTGGAATTTGAATTCAATGAAAAAAATCTGGATCTAAAAATGTGCTGATAACCATGAAACCATTATTGATCCCAGAGATGAGCGGTTTGTTGTATGAAGAGAGATTAAATAGTTCAGGCCTATACCTTCTGGAATTAGAAGAACGAGGGGAGATCAAATTGAGGTACACAAGATGATAAATGGTATGGATAAAGTAGACATGGAGTGGATGCTTCCACTGGTGGGGCATTCTAGGACGAGAGATCATAGTCTGAGAATAAGGGGTAGCAAATTTAAAACAGAGTTGAGGAGAAACTACTTCTCCCAAAGCGTTGTGAATTGTGGGAATTCGCTACCCCAAAGTGCGATGGATGCTGGGATAGTGAGTAAATTTAAGGAGGAGTTAGACAGGTTCTTAATTGGTAATGGATTGAAGGGTTATGGGGAAAAGGCAGGAAAATGGGGATGAGGAGCATATCAGCCATGATCGAATGGCAGAGCAGACTCAATAGTCCAAATGGCCTAATCCTGCTCCTATATCTTATGAACTTATTAACTTGATTGTCAGAAAAATCCACCTAGCTCATAAATGCCCTTTAAGGAAGAAAATTTGCTGTCCTTACTCGATCTGGCCTACACGTGCCTCCAGAGCCATAGCAACATGGTTGATGCTCAACTGCCCTTCGAGGGCAACTAGGAATGGGCAATAAATGCTGACCGGCCAGCGACGCCCATGTCTCACAAATGAATTTTTAAAAATGCACATTCTGATTTGCAAATTAATGCAGCCAAACCAATGCATTCAAGTTACAATTTTTTTCTTAAATTTTTTTGTTGGCTGATCTAACTAAATGCCAAGTTCTTTACATTTCCAATCCCATGCACACGACCTTTGCGTTACCCACACAGTGGCATTGCTTAAAAAAAAGACTCACCCATTTCAGTGAATACGTCTCACTCAGCTTGGTCAACACTCCGTCATTCACAAATCGCATAGAAGGAAACAGTTAAGTAATTTGTTGCACCACTTTAATTTCATTTCACTGATCAAATAAAATGCAATTTTCCCTTGTGGTATCATTTGATCTGAAATTTATTGCACCTGGGAGCAAGGTCTCTATCACTCACCAGTGATCGCACCACTCATGAAGCATTTGGCTGTTCTCCCCTGTGGAATAAATGGTAGATTAAAGGATTAAAGGACACAGACCTGGCTACCCTCAATATATTACAGTAAACTGCTGACTGCAGCCAGTTTTCTACAGAAAGGAGTATTGAAAAATATCATACACGAGAAAAAAAAATCACCGGGGTCAGTTTTTTTTTAACGACACCGATGAAGAACAAACACTAAATTGCAGGCAGCTCCACTGGCCTGCTGAAAATTGATCCACTCATAATTACTTCAAAACGTTCTGAGCAAGAATTGTTCTTGGCAAAGTGGACATTATACTTCATTGTCCCCAATTATGTGTACGTTTGTAGGAGTTGAAAGTTTGCTGCTGAATCTGTTAGGCACATTTGCTGGAATTTTATCCCCCCCCCCCCGTAAGATCCTGCCAACATAGAATGCCATTCTGTGACCCTCGCCCCGCCCCGAGTCTGGAATGGGCAAGGGGGTAAAATTCCGGCCACTAATGTTGTATATGTAGATGGAAGATCTCACCAGAAATTATGCATTTATTTTAACCAGAGAAAGGTTCTCTTGTCCACTATCTAAGGTATTACAAGCTTGCAGCTGTCCTCAAAAAATCTTCCAGTAGCAGCAAGATTATTGCGGCAGCGCAAGAAGTGAGTGCCTTTTGCATTCAAGGCAGGACAGCTGGCTATCTGTGACCATGTGGCTCCAAGCCAATGGTGTTTACATGGTTGAGAGGTGTGGCGAATCGTTACAGTGGGGGCAGGCTTCCCTGCCATTACCTCACAGGCTCAAAGTCCAGGCGCCATATTTAAAGGGCAATGAGACAGCCATTCTTTCTCTGCAAGTCAGCAGCATCAGTCTGGCTCCCTGGGTGAATACCCCAAGCCCACAGACAAATCTTTGGATCCACCGCACACACTGTCCCCTCCCTTGATACATCTCAGAGAAGCCAAAGAGTGGCCCACTAGGATTGAAAAGAGTTTTTTGTTCTCCAGTCTCTGATTACTCCAATGAACTAAAATACTATGCTGAGTATGAGAGGACAATTTTAACAGTACAGATTTATAAATTGGAGCACAAATATGAAGTTAGGCTCACCAACTTTTCAGGGTTTGTCCTGAAGTCTAAAGAAATTATGTTTTCATCTCTTGCTGCTCTGAGCAACCTGGGAGAAAAAAACCATAAGGGTAATATTAAGAAAAAATATTTCATCTGTACTTTTTGTGAATACTTTTATTCATTACCATACAATATTCAAAATGGGAAGAATGAGGATTGTTTGGCTATTGGAATGGTTATAAATGGGAGGTCATGTGATAAAAGCTCCAGATAAATGTCCTACTAGAGTTGGCAACCTTAATTGTGCAATTAGATTCTTGGATTAAAATAGCAGCATTAAAGAAAGGAAGGGGCAGGGAATAAGATGTTGGGGCACTCTTCCACTAAGAGTGTGCCTGTTAAAAAATACAGAAGAAAATGGCAAAAGTTTAGAAACTGTATAAAAATCTTCCTGCGACATGGAAGAATTATTGAAGGGAATTGGTTGAGTTGAATCTCAGGCTCCAATTTCCATGGAAACTAGTTTCCTTAAAATGAGGGAATTAAAGAGCAGTTCCAACGCTGAGGTCATTTAGCCCATTGTTTCTGCTGGCTTTCTGCAAGAATAATTCACCCTGTGTCACTCCTTCATCTTTTCCCTGTAGCCCTGCAAGTTGTTCTCTCTCAGATAATGATCCAAATACACTTCTGAAACCACAATAGAATCTGTCTCCTCTGTAATTTCAAGCAGGGCTTCCGAGATTCTAACAACTCACTGTGTGAAAAATAACCTTTCTCCCATGTCAACATTGCTTCTTTTACCCAGCATCTTAAACCAATGCCTGATTTTAAATCCTTCCACCATTGGGAATAGTTTCTTCTTATCCACATTGTCCAGACTGCTCATGATTTTGAATATCTCTATCAAACCTTTTATTTCTTTTCTTCTGAACTCCATCTACACACCAGCAGAACCCACTGGAAAATAGCAGGAGCTCGGATATGCATAGCATCTGTTGATACCACATTTTTAAAAACATCCTTGTGTTCCACCAGGACCACATTGGTCCAGACCCCTTCTCAATTTTGTTTTAAACATGGATAATAGAATTGGATTCCAGAAATGAGCTTTACCTTTGACATTGAAGTGACATTTGATTGAGTGAAGCATCAAGGTGACCTTGTAAAGTTGAAGTTAATGGGAATCAGGGGGAAAAGATCTCACTGATTGGAATCATATCTAGCACAATTAAAGGAAAATGGTTGTGGTTGTTGGAAGCCAATTATTTTAGCTCCATAATATTGTTGTGGGCTTTTAACAGGGCAGAGTCCTAACCAACTTCTGTTGCTTCAGTGAGGATCTTCTCTCCTTTCTGAGATCAGAAGTGGAGTTATTCACTGAAATTGCACTGTTTTCAGTTCCATTTTCAACTCCCAGGGTAACAAACCAAGACATACTTGCATGCAGCCTGACCTGGACAACATGCAGCCCTGGGTTGATCAGTGGCAAATAACATATGTGTTGCAAAACTGCCAGGCAATAACTATCCCCGCTGAGAGAGAGAGATTCAAACTGCTGTCATATTCCTTTAAGGGATCACAAGATGGGAAGTGTGTCATGTGATCAAGTCTACATTTCACCTTTGCTTTGAGCAGGGCACAGACACACAGCTCTGATGTCTTCAAGCTTTACCTCATGTTCTCATGCGTCTAATCTTAATAAATAAACTCCCTATGCACTTACCAAATCCCTGCTGAGTGACTGGTGCCTTCGTCTTGTACAGTTAATAAGCTCAAGGCATAGTATCATTATAATAACACAAAAAGGTGGCAATGATGGGATGAAAGGAGGCAGCAAGATTAAGTACAGGTACAAAATAGTAAACAGCCTTTGATCTTGCTAAATGGCATGCGAAAGCCCTCAACATTTTGAACAAACTGCAATGAAATTACAGCTTGGTGACTGTGAAGAAAAACCTTGTAGACACAGCACCAAGCTAGTGCTCAAATGAAGAGCTGGTAAGCAAACAAATCCCTCATGGTGAGATTGCAATGCCTGTCAGTTCCCTGAGTGATATAGCCTCATGAGAGCTTGCTCAGTTGGGAAAGGCAAGTCACCATAGTGTGTGTCAGATTGATGGTGAGCAAGGGAGAATCAAACAAAGTGAAAAGTTATAAAAACTCGGGCCAGAAAAGGTTGCGATTATAACGGGAGGCTTTGGTTTTGCTGAATAATGAATTGAAAAAATAAACTAAGGCGCCATGACTCCACGATGTGTTATCACCACATCCCATCTTTGTGAGTGGAGCTATGTAAAGATATTACAGAAGAAGGAAGATAATAAGGATATTGCCAGAATGCCCACAAAATTCCCCAGTTTGAACTAGGATGTAGTACATAATCCAAATTCAAAATGTTCAAACAGCATGCGGAGCAATGGTCTTTCGATTCAGGTGTGTCTGAACCAGAAAACTAAGCCAATGAAATGTTTGGCTGAATTTTGGGAATGAATGGGAATCGGAGCAGGTGAGGGGCAGACAATGGATAGGTCTGTTGACCTTGGATGGGATTTTACCACTTTGGGATGAGCGAGGTCATAAAATCCTGCCCAATGACAACACAGGCTAAACACGTCAAGATTAAGAGAAGAGATAAAGGGTCACCAAAAAATATGGATATATTGCAAAATCGCACTAAACATCTGCATTGATTGACCTGGGTTCATGTCATTTCAACAACAGCCTACAAAATCCATAGACCACTTCAGCAGCTGACACAGAGAAAAGGGATATTTCAAATATAGAGCTAAAAGACAAAATTGTTGGGGAGTTGGTGATCATATCCACTCCCATGGAAGCATTCCAGACATATCTCCTTGACAGGATTATTACAGGCAGCATCAAAGAAACTACTGAAGGATGAACAAAAGTACAAAGCAATCCTCTCAGGTCAACAAAGCTAAAGTCCTAGGTACAACCTCAATTGTCGATGCATTCACTCAAACCTAGTAAGACATGTGGAAGGGACGAACATCTACATGCTCCAAAGGAACTTTTAGCTTTTCATCAATTTTTCATGGCATATGGCAGAAAGGGCTCTTGGTAATAGAGGCAGTGCACAAGAACAAAGGCTGATGCAGCTGGAAAGAGCTGTGTATTGATCCATGAAACACTGGGAGAGATTTTACCACTTTGATCCTAAGTGCTGAATCTGGGCGTAATTCAAATCTGATTTGTACACCCTGTTCTCAGGCATACGCACTCAGCCTGAAAATAAAATCTGAATCGTACCGTGGGCAGGGCTTATCGTGCCTGAAACACTGCTGCTCCAATTTGGAGCCTGCAACTGCGCATGCGCAGTGAAAGAAGAATTGAAAATCTCTCCCCTGTCTCATTGTTTCCAGGCCTCAAAAAGCATATAAAGCGGCCCGGGAGTGATGGCCCCCAAAGGTATTGCCCCACCCCCACAACCCAACTGTCCCCCTTATTCATCCGCAACCCCCCACCCCCATTCGCCCGCCACTGATCAGCCGTAGAGTGGCAGCAGACACCCCTCAACTCCCCCCACCAGAGAACGATCAGGCCTCCCTCCTCCTGCCCCCTTCACCAGAAATGCATCTGGCGCTCCTCCACCCCCCACAACCAGGGAATGATCTGGCCCGCCTCTCTCCGTATCCCCACCAGAAAATAATCTGGCCTCTCTCCTCCTCCTCCTCCTGCCCCCCTCACCCCCCCCCACTGACTGACAAGAGAACAATCTGGCCTCCTTCTACCCACCCCCCCCACCACCACTCCCCCACCAGATAACAATCAGGCCTCCCTTGTCCTCCCCCAACCCTCTCACTAGAGATACATCTGGCCTTCCTCCTCCCCCCACACCACCATAGAATGATCTGGCCTGCCTCGCTACTCCCTCTCATCAGAGAATGATCTGGCCTCCCTCTTCCCCTGCCCCCAATACAAAATGATTTGGCCCACCTCCCTCTGCCCCCCCTCCCCCTCACCAGAGAATGATCTGTCCCGCTTCCCTCCGCACCCCCACCAAAGAATGATCTGGCCTCCCTCCTTCCTCCCCTCCCGCCAACCCCGACCAGAGAATGATCTGGCCCACCTCCCCCACCCACTCTCCCCTCCATCCCTTCCCCCACCACCGATCTGAGTTAGAGAGCCACGGAAGCTCTGAACTTACCTCTTCAGAAGCTGGAGCGCCCAAAACAGACCTTTGCTGACCACATCTGTTACGGATCTGGACGGGCGAACGCGATGGTACAGGGGGAAATGCAGGTAAGTTTGGGTGTCCAGGTGAGTATTTCGCCTTCATTTCGGGCGCAGTCCCGATCGCGACCATTTTCGGGCCTTGGTGAAGGGGGAACTGATGCGGAAATGGGTACGGATCATGCTTTTCGCCTCATGCCCAACTTTGCCAAGTTTTCGCACCCAAAAACGGGCGCAATGCAATAGTAAAATCAGGTATATTATGTATCATAAGAATGTCGATCCATTATCCCACCAGATAATAAATGAGGTGACCAACAAACCAGAAAATGACAATGATGTGCACAATCGGAGGAAGAGCAGTTCACATATGTTTCACATCATTAATCATGGGTAACATCACATCATCCAAAGCATTTGCCAAGATTTGAATGATCTGCCCTAAGAAAGTGAGTAACTGCTCGCTGTTTACCAAGACTGACGTAGGACACAAGTGTTATCATACTACTTCTGCAAATTCTAAAAGACTAGTATCTACATACATAGAAGGCCATGGAGAAACCTCTTTCTATGAAACTTGCAGGGTACAATGGTTTACTAACTCACTGTGAAGGATCTGTCATCCTGGATTGAGAGTAAAATCAGTCCTCTTGGTTGTCATAACTGTGCTATGTCATGGTAACTACTGATCCAGTGATTGTAAGTCTACTGGCAGGTTATGGCCTCATACTAGTTCCAATCTACAGAATCAATCAGATATCATAAGGCAGATAAGCTCAGAAACTGCATCTATCACCTCAACTCATGACCTAACATCAAAATATCCAAAATGTTTGAACAAAATTGACTGTTTAAAGGGAGCTGCAAAATTGTATATGCAGGAGAATGCAAGTGATCAGCCATGTAAATGCAGCTTCAAATGACAAAACAAGTTGAAGGTTGAACTAAACAAAATGCACAAAGATGGAATCTTTGGGAGGGTAGGAGAGCGCACAGATTTGTGCAGCTCAATCATACGTCACAACGATGGAATGATCATTGAGAATATGTCTCCATCTGAGACATTTAAGCACAGCCTTGAAACATTGTCCCTTTAAAATGCTCACATTGGAAGAGGTAAATTTGAGATTTCGGGGTGCAAAATTCTTCTTGAAGCTTGGTGACAAGCATGGTTACTGGTCAGTATATCACAGTACAAGTTCCTAAGAGCTGACTAACTTTTCATATCCCATTTGGGTGATTTTCAATTTTTCCCTTTCAGGCTTTCTATTAGTCAGGATCTCTTTTAAGCTCACATAGGCCACATTGCACGCAGTCTACCAGGATGCATCTGTATCACAGATGACATTGCTGCTTTGGAAAGAACAAAGCAAGAACATGAACACAATCTGTACTTACTGATGCAAGCAACATTAAAAGAATTGATGTTTAACAGTCTGAAATGCATCATCAACATTCAGCAGATCAATTTCTTTGGCTCTATTTATTCCATTGCTGGCATATATCCCAATCCAAGTGAAACAGAGGATTTTAAGGTCATGTCAATTTCTCAAGCTAAGGGCGATCTTTGAAGATGTCTAGTGGGAGAGATTTCCTGTCCTGTCCCTTGACCTCAGGTGGGTTTTTCCGGGTATAGGGCGAGCGCGGTTGGAAAATCCTGCCCTCTTTAATTTCTTGCCTCCATACATTATTTACTGAAACATGGCTAAGGGAGGGGCAGGACTGTCAGCTCAATGTGCCAGGGTACAAATGCTATAGGAAAGAGAGACCAGGAGGTAAGAGAGGAGGGGGAGTTGCACTTTTGATTAAGGAAAACATCATGGGAGTACTGAGAGGGGATATATACAAGGGTTCAGCCACTGCATCTATATGGCTAGAACTGAGAAATAGGAAGGGGGATATCATTTTGATAGGGTTGTACTATTGGTCCCCAAATAGTCAGCAGGAAATTAAGGAGCAAATATGTAAGGAGATTACAGATAGCACAAAGAAAAATAGGTTGGATATAATAGGGGATTTTAACTTTCCCAAAATTGATTGGGACAGCCATAGTATTAGAGATTGGATGGAGAGAAATTTGAGTGTATTCAGGAGGAATTTTCATTCAATATGTGGACGGCCTGACTGTAGAGGGGGCAAAACTTGACCTCCTCTTGGAAAGTAAGGAAGGCCAGGTGACAGAAGTATTAGTGAGGGATCACTTTGGGACCAGTGACCATAATTCTATTAGGTTTAAGGTAGCTATGGAGAATGATAGGTCTGGCCTAAAAATTATAATTCTAAATTGGGGCAAGGCCAATTTTGATAGTATCAGACAGGAACTTTTAAAAGTTAATTGGGGGAGTCTGTAGGAAGACAAAGGGATGTCTGGTAAGTGGAAGGCTTTCAAAAGTATGTTTACCAGGGTTCAGGGTAAGCACATTCCTCTCAGAGTGAAGGGCAAGGCTGGTAGAAATAGGAAACCCTGAATGACTCGGGATTTTGAGGCCCTAGTCAAGAGGAAGAAGGAGACACATGACATGCATAGGCAACTGGGATCAAATGAATCTCTTGAAGAGTATAGGGGGTGTAGGAGGGCAAAATGGGAACACAAAATTGTTTTGGCAGATAAAGCAAAGGAGAATCCAAAGAGCTTCTACAAATTTATAAAGGACAAAAGAGCAAATGGGGAGAGAGTAGGGCCTCTTAAGGATCAACAAGGTCATCCATGTGCAGATCCACAAGGTATGGGTGAGATCTTAAATGAATATTTCTCAACAGTATTTACTTTTGAGAAAAACATGGATATTAGGGAACTTGGGGAAATAAATAGTCATGTCTTGAGGAGGGTACATATTACAGAAAAGGAGGTGCTAGAAGTCTTAAAGAGCATCAAAGTAGATAAATCCCAAGGGTCTGATGAAGTGTATTCCAGGATATTGTGGGAGGATAGGAAGGAATTTGCAGGTCCTTTAGCAGAGATATTTGGAGGTGAGGTGCCTGAACATTAGAGGGTGGCAAATGTTGTGCCTTTGTTTAAAAAGGGCTGCAGAAAAATGCCTGGGAATTACAGGCCTGTGGTGAGTAAGTTGTTGGAAGGTATTCTGAGAGATGGGATCTATAGGCATGAAGAGAGGCAGAGACTGATTAGGGACAGTCAGCATGGCTTTGTGAGGGGAAAATCATGTCTCACAAATTTGATTGAGTTTTTTGAAGAGTAACCAAGAAAGTGATTGAGTACAGTGCAATTGATGTTGTCTACAAGGACTTTAGCAAGGCATTTGACAAGGTACCACATGGTAAGTGTTGCATAAGGTTAAATCTCATGGGATCCAAGGAGAGGTAGCTAAATGGATACAACATTGGCTTGATGACAGAAGCCAGAGGGTAGTCGTAGAGGGTTGTTTTTCAAACTGGAGGCCTGTGACCAGCAGTGTGCCTCAGGGGTTGGTACTGGGTCCACTGTTATTTGTCTTTTATATTAATGATTTGGATGAGAATATAGGAGACATGGCTAGTAAGTTTGCAGATGACACCAAAATTGGTGGCATTGTGGACAGTGAAGAACGCTATCTCAGATTGCAATGGGATCTTGATCAATTGGGCCAGTGGGCTGATGAATGGCAGACGAAGTTTAATGTAGATAAATGCGAGGTTATGCATTTTGGTAGATTGAACCAGGGCAAGACCTATTCAGTTAATGGTAGGACACTGGGGAGAGTTACAGAACCAAGAGATCTGGGGTTCGTAGCTCCTTGAAAGTGGAGTCACAGGTGGATAGAGTGGTGAAGAAGGCATTCGGCATGTTTGGTTTCATTGGCCAGAACATTGAATACAGAAGTTGGGACATCTTGTTGAGGTTGTACAAGGCATAGATAAGGCCACACTTGGAATACTGTGTTTATTCTGGTCACCCTATTACAGAAAGGATTTTATTAAACTAGAAAGAGTGCTGAAAAGTTTTACTAGGATGCTACTGGGACTTGATGGTTTGAGTTATAAGGAGAGGCTAGATAGACAGGGACCTTTTTCTCTGGAGCATCAGAGGCTGAGGGGCGATCTTATAGAGATCTATAAAATAATGAAGGGCATTGATCAGCTAGGTAGTTAATATCTTTTTCCAAAGGTAAGGGAGTCTAAAACTAGAGGGCATGGGTTTAAGGTGAGAGGGGAGAGATACAAAGGTGTCTAGAGGGGCAATTTTTTCACACAGAGGGTGATGAGTGTCTGGAACAAGCTGCCACAGGTAGCAGTAGAGCGGGTACAATTTTGTCTTTTAAAAAGCATTTAGATGGTTACATGGGTAAGGTGGGTATAGAGGGATCTGGGCCAAATGCAGGCAATTGAGACTAGCTTAGGGATTTAAAAAAAGAGTGGCATGGAGAAGTTGGGCTAAAGGGCCTGTTTCCATGCTGTAAATCTCTATGACTCTATCCCCAGTTTTGCTCAATATTCTTCATCATTAAAGGAATTCGCAGAAGCATTAATATTGCAACTTTATAGTCCATGAGGAGACATTTACCACATGGACAGGTGGCTCATAGAAAGGTCTGGAATATGTACTTTACAAAAAAACAAACTAATTGCAGTTACTTCAAAATCTCTGCAATCTGACTATTCCAACATCAAGCCTCAAACAATAGCTTTAGTGTTTGGAATCATGTGTTTTCATACCTATTTATTTAGCAAAGGATTCGTAATAGAGACCAATCACAACCCACTGGAGATGAGTTGGCGAAAAGCATTGACCCTGTGCCACCAGATTTGCAACGTTGTTCAATAAAGATTCAAGTTTACAATTGTGAGATCAGGTACAAGCCAAGTAACTTGCTGGTCACACCAGATGCACTTCAAAGATTGACAAACTCAGCAAAAAGAGAAGGTATATCTTTCATTCTGCAGGTTGACTAAATGAATATTGAATGTGAAGATCTCCTCCAAATTGATCCGGTACATTTGTGCAATGCAAATGCTAAAAGCTGCAAGATGAAATGGCAAACCCCTCCACACGGCTGAATTAGTAGAAAACATTATTGAAGCTTAGCCTGATTCAATTCAGCACGTCTACAAACATACGAATCTATTTTGGCCTTATCAGGATAAGTTAGGCATCTCCCCGGAAGGAATTTTTAAAGGCAGACAGGTTATCATGCCAAATTCTTTATGAACTGATGGTCTTCAACAACTTCGCCCCTCATGCATGGCCATAGTTTGTACAAGAAAACTCACAAAAAAGAAAGTCTATTTAGTTGATATGAAGAAAGGCATTGAACTCGTCATCAAGAAGAGTGAGGCATGTCAAGACTATATGCCAAGTCAGCACAAAGCATCATTGATTCCATTTGAAGTTCCTTCCCATTCTTGGCCAAAAATTGCATTTGACCTCTTTCATGTCCATAACACTGATTTCACCACCACCATTGACTCCTTTATCAAATATCCCATTACTCAGCAATTGCACAATTTGTTAAGCACTACTTTTGTTCACAATCTAAGTGCTGTTATCTTTCATTGAGTGTGTCCAGAGAGTCATCATAAGAACATAAGAAATAGGAGCAGGAGTAGGCCATCCAGCCCTTCGAGCCTGCCCTGCCATTCAATAAGATCGTGGCTGATCTGTCATGGCTCAGTTCCACATTCCCGCCCTCTCCCCATAACCCTTAATCCCCTCTCTTATCAAAAACCCATCAACCCGCGTCTTAAAAATATTTAGCGAGGCAGCCTCCGCCACTTCAACGGGCAGAGAATTCCAGAGATTCACCACCCTTTGAGTGAAGAAGTTCCTCCTCAACTCCGTTCTAAACCACCTCCCCTTTACCTTGAGGCTGTGCCCCCTAGTCCTCCTGTCTTTTTTGATCGGGAAGAGTCTCTCCACCTCTATCCTATCCATCCCATTCATCATCTTATACGTCTCAATGAGATCTCCCCTCATTCTTCTAAACTCTAACGAGTACAAGCCTAGTTTACTCAGCCTCTCCTCATAGCTCAACCCCCTCAACTCCGGTATCAGCCTAGTAAACCTCCTCTGCACTCCCTCCAAGGCCAAAATATCTTTGCGCAGGTGCGGCGCCCAAAACTGCACACAGTACTCCAGCTGCGGCCTCACCAATGCCCTATACAGCTGCAGCAAGACCTCCCTACTTTTATATTCAATCCCCCTCGCTATGAAGGCCAGCATCCCATTCGCCTTCCTGACCACATGCTGCACCTGCAAGCTGGGTTTCTGCGACTCATGCACAAGGACCCCGAGGTCCCTCTGCACTGTCGCCTGCTGCAGTTTTTCGCCACGTAAGTAATAGTCCTTCCTACCATTATTCCTACCAAAGTGGACCACCTCACACTTGCCAACATTAAATTCCATTTGCCATTTCCTGGCCCATTCGCCCAGTCTATCTAGATCCTTCTGCAGACTCTCCACACCCTCCGCACAATTTGCCGTTCCCCCAATCTTGGTGTCATCAGCAAATTTCGACACCCTACACTCGGTTCCCTCCTCCAGATCATCTATATAAATGGTAAAAAGCTGAGGCCCCAGCACCGACCCCTGGGGCACTCCACTAGTCACCATCCGCCAATCCGAATAGCACCCGTTGACCCCCACTCTCTGCCTCCTATTTGACAACCAATCCTCTATCCACGCTAACACCCTACCCCCAACTCCATGTCCCTCGACCTTCTGCAATAACCTCTTGTGAGGTACTTTGTCAAACGCCTTCTGAAAATCCAGAAAGACCACATCCACCGGCTCTCCTCTATCCACCGCCCTAGACACATCCTCATAGAACTCCAGTAAATTTGTCAGACACGACTTCCCTTTAATGAAACCGTGCTGCATCTGCTCTATCAAGCAATTCCCTTCAAGATGCCTCGCAATTTCCTCCTTAATGACGGATTCTAACATTTTACCTACCACAGACGTTAAACTAACCGGCCTATAATTCCCCACCTTTTGCCTGGCACCCTTCTTAAACAACGTTACAGTTATCATTACAGATAATAGCCCACAATTTATTGGTAAGCCATTTCAGAATACGTGTGAGAATTGGGATATAGATCACATAACTTCTTCTCTTCATTTCCCTAGATTGAATGGACAAAGTAAACAAAATATTTTCGTGGTGAAATTGCTAAACCTCAAATGTGGACAGACCAAGCAAGATCTATAAAATTGCAAAGTTATACCTGAGTGCAATATTCTTAAGTGCAACTCTTCCATCATTGACACAGCTCATGTTTTGTAGACTAGTATGTACTAATTTACCTACTCTTATTGATTCTATGCTCTCAAGAACCAGACGGCAACTTTTAAACTATGAGCGACGTTATCCAATGTGCATGATAAATTGCAAGTTTAGAATTACAAATTTGCAGTTGGGACAAAAGCTCACATCTAGAATCTCACAGAAGGTACGTGGCAACCAGTTGAGGTGTCAAGGATTTGTTCAGGCCCAAGGTCCTATGAAGTCACTCCACAGAGTGAAGCATAACCAAGGGTACATCAACTCCATTCCAACTCCTCAACCACCAAACAGTGCTATTGCATTGAGGACAAGATCCCAAATGCAACTAGGAAAAACATCCAGGAATGACAATCCCATTAATCACTGTGAGAATTAAAGAAATTTTCAAACAAGTTACCATCACAAGATCTGGACATACCAGCAAATTACCTTTATGCTTTAGGGATTCATAGGTTCACCTATTCCATGCACTTACGTAGTGGCAACTAAACATGAATACATATTGTAAATAGTTATACCTGTTTGAAAGGAAAGAATGTTTATTTAAAAAGAAAGGGGATTTGTAATGTAGCTTCAAGGGATATTAGCATGACATCATTGGAAGGGATGTGTGTTGTGTGATCCATTCTTAGTTTCACTTTTGTTTTAAACAGAGCACGGATACAAAGCTCAGATGCCTTCAGTTTTTACACCAATATAGAATTGTTCTCATGTGCCATAAAGGAATAAAGGAATCCACAATATGTTTACCAAAACACTCAAGAGCAATTGCTGTCTCATGACTTGCAAAGTAAATAAGCTGTAAGTAATTTAATGATTTTGCTTTAAAATGTTGTCTCTGGTAGAAAACGTGGAGGGCAGCTTGTCAGCTGTCTTGCTGGCTTTTCCTGTCAAACTTTCAAGCATTTTGAAGAAAAATGGATGGGATGGAACCCACAACATCACGGAGGCCTCTGAATGACCTTTCACCAGGTACCCATTTGCCGGGGCCTGTTGTAAACCCCATCAACGTCATGGGTGGGGTTTCCTGGGCATTATTATAATAACACAACACTGACCATTTATCTGCCTTTGACATCAGTGGCATTGCTATCAATGAAATCTTCCTTATCAACATCCTGGAGAGAACCAGAAACTTAACTGGTAAGCCATTTCAGGGTATGTGTGAGAAGCCTTCTAAAAGCTGACAATAACAAGTCTGAGGCTTGGAAACCTTGCTCTTGACTTTCCAAATTCTGTCCACCATCTAAACAGTGCATGTCAGGAGTGGGAAGAAGTACTCACCACCGAATGTCTATCTCTCTTTAACCCTATCCACCTTTTTCCCACCAATAAGTTACGTGGATTTTACATCTAGTTTCATTGTATTTCTATCAACTGAAGGACAAAGGCTTATTTAATCCTATATGTATCTGCTAGTGATACATCACGTTTTCTTTTAAATAGGACAAGAGAAGCATTGAAGATTAATTCATCATTCACTGATCCAGTCAAAACCAATTAATCTATCAGCCAAACTACATTTTGGCAAATGTAGATGATGGAAACATAGCAGGGGAGAGATGCACTTATCAGCAATAAAATTCCATTAAACAATGAAAAGAGAGACAGCTGAATTGTGACAAATGTGTTATATGCTTGGATTGAGACTGTGTCTAGGTTAGGAGTTTGGCTAACTTTATGAATAAAAATGACCAGTTTGGAACATTTGTACTTTGATTTGTTTAAGCACTTAAAATTACAATTCTCGCTTCTTTCCGCTACTCAGATCAGAGTAATCCTGGAGGCATCAACGAAACCAACTCAAAAAAATTGGGGAATTTTAAACCTAAGTAAGTTACATGCAAACCCACTTACATTTGCTTTCAGTTTCCATGCCTCTTTACGTTGATTTAAGAATCAATTTGCCTGTATCAAGCCCCATGCACAAAACTAGCCAGGTCAAAATTACTGGGCAGAATTTAATGATTTTGCTTTCAAGTGTTGCCTCTGGTAGGAAATGTGAAAGGCAGCCCGTCAGTTGCCTTGCTAGCTTTTTCTGTCAAAGTTTCAAGCATCTTGAAGAAAAATGGATGGGACGGAACCCGCAGCATTACACAGACCTCTGAATGACCTTTTACCAGGTGCCCATTTGCCTGGACTTATTGTAAACCTCATCAACATTATGGGCAGGATTTTCCAGCCTTGCTTGCCTTGAAACTGGAAAATCCCGCCCAAAGTCAACAGACCTTTACATGGCCCACTCCTTGCCTGCTCCAATTCCCGTGGCAGCGGCCGGGATGGTATAAATTGCCTCCATGTCATGCCAGTGGGAATGGGGGATATCCTTAAGTGGGGGGATAATACATTGGGAGAGCCCACTAATGATATTTAAATGTATTGTAACATGGTTCCTGATCTTTCATGGCTGGAACTCCATTATGTCATTGGCGGGGGATAGTGAGGACAATTGATTGGGAAAATCCCACAGGGATGGAAACAATTTTTGGACCCCCTTTCAATCCTCTGTTCCTGCCGCCACTCTTGCCTGCAGAAAATGAGGGTGGAAAATTTCCACTCCCCCTTCCACACACACACACACACACACACACACACACACACACACACACACACACACACACACACACACACACACACACACACACACACAGCAATGTTTTTGTCAATTGTCCCACTTGGGAGGGTATTTCCATGTGGCTAGATGGTGGTGTAGTGGTAATATTGTTGGATTGGTAAATCAGAGACCTAGGCTAATTAGCATGGGTTCAAATCCCATCACAGCAGTTAGTGGAATTTGAATTTGGTTAATAAATCTGGAATGTAAAACTAGGGGTCATCATGAAACTCTCATCAATTCTAAAAACACATCTGATTGACTAATGCCCTTTAGAAAAGGAAATCCATTGTTCTTACCTGATCTGGCCAACATGTGACTGCAGATCCCACTACAATGTGGTTGACTCTGAACTGACCTAGCAGCACAGTGGCAGAGTGGTTAACTTTCCAAATTCTGTCCACCATCTAAACAGTGCGTGTCAGGAGTGGGATAGCGCCAGGGATCCCAGGTTCAATTCCCAGCTTGGGTCACTGTCTGTATGGAGTTTGCATGTTCTCCCCATGTCTGCATGAGTTTCCTTCGGGTGCTCCAGTTTCCTCCCACAATCCGAAGCTGTGCAGGTTAAGTTGATTGGCCATGGTCAATTGCCCCTCAGTGTCAGAGGGATTAGCAGGACAAACACACGGAGTTGTGGCAATAGGGCCTGGGTGAGATTGTTAGTCAGTGCAGGCTCGATGGGCTGAATGGCCTCCCCCTGCACTGTAGGGATTCAATGAATTGAGAATAGCAAGATCAGTTCAAGGATGGACAATAAATGCTGGCCTTGCCAGTGACACCCATCTCCCATGAAAGAATAATGAATTTGACACTTTTTCAGGCCTTAATAGGTACGTTTTAAACATTTTTCTTTCATATCAAAAATACTTAATTTGCTAAGAAATTGCTGAATGACCACCAATGAGATTGTTATATGGTTCAGTTTTTTTTAAGGAATGTACAGTGTCTTTCAATCACAGATTTTCCCCCATAATAAGTGCATGTTTAGCTGTATTAATAAAACTGCACCTGTTACAGCTGCTAAATACATCAAGGAATGGCTTTTTAATAGATATGAGGGAGAACAAAATGAGAATTGCAATCTATTACATTGCCCTAATGCGCTGGTTTCATGGAAGATTTTGCGTTTGTGATTATGCAAATGACACGTATAAGAAACCTGAAGTGTAACCTGATTTCAAGAGCAATTTCAAAGGCATTGTGAGTGAAATTTCCAAAGCTTAAAGACCACCTCTTGCACTGCAATCGATTGTTTCAGATCAAAGACGCTTCATTATCCAAACAAGTTCTCTTTGAGGCAGTTCTTATCGTTGGAAAGATTAGTTGAATTGTCTGGCCTGACATTACAAGCTGCTGTGAGCTGCAAAAGAAGCAAAAATTGAAAACGTTTCGCATTTGCTTCGAGCCAAGCCTTATGCCTCAACTAGAAATTTCAAGGATTGATGGTGAGTGAGCAGGGAGTGAAAAATTGCTTAAATGTGACTCTCTGTTTGGATACTTCATTTGGAATGACACCATTAGGCTAACTCTGCCGTGAGGACTTTATTTTAAGTCAATAAAAGGTCAAGCATGTTAGTGTTGTTTTCAGTAGGACTAACTGGATGACAACCAGTTCATATGAATTTTAAACTACATTTAACCTGTATAGACATTAAAGAATAGCAGTGCATAAAACGATAAATTTAGAGCCCTCCTCACCACACCTTCCCCCTCAACATGCATGTACACACACAAATTAATTAATTAGATTAAAAATAGATTCTGTACATTGAAGTTTTTAATTGGCTTGGACAGATTTTCCATTATATTCTATGCCAGAAGAAAATCCATGTTAATTTTTGTGTCATGTAAGCATAATTAAACGGATCTGTATAGTGTCATTGATAGTCATGCTGGATTCCAACGACTGGTGATCAAGAACTTTAACAATGGTTCATAAAGCACTCTGAACAGCTCTTACATGCTTCAACTCTACCCATGCCCTGGGGAGAAATCCCACACCTCCAACACCCGATCCTGTAATTAGCTGCATCATCACATGACCACTTGGTCAACATCTTCCCCGTTTAAGTTAGGAAAACCAGCGATCCTGAGATGTAACCTTGTCCGTCAACATTAACTGTGTGCAAACCATTTTGTAACATAGGGATTGAACAAGCTAACAACATACAACTATTTATTTAATGTGAAACGGCGATAAAACTGCTGAGGCTGGTGCATAACTCATCTCATCTCCTTTCCTGCCCCTGCTGATTTGTTGTCTAAAAGATGAAGGCCAGTTGTGGACTCATTCCTTAGATAGTTCTGGAATCTTTTGTTTGGTCATACAGATAAGCGTGTAACTATATTAGCTGGGAAGTGCTGGAATGCTCTTGGACTGGTGTCCATAGTGTGGAAGACCTGGGGCGTTTCTTCAGTGTAACCAGGTGACGCTGCTTAGGCCTCTGGAATAGCCTCTATTTCCACTAATGGAGGGGCCTGTATCTGTAGGCTGGGTTGGCTGGGATACTGTGGCATCTGCTAGTACTGGGTCTGATACCTGTGGTGGGTGATGCCAGTTTTTTCGTAATGGGCACAGTCTGAGACAACACGTAGCTGTTTGAATGTTGAGCACGACTGTGTACTACCACCAATTTGTCGTGGCCATGTGTGGTCTGGAACCTGACCGTTTGAGCAGGTTTTAGCTGGCTGAGTCCATGGGTATTACGATAGGGGTATTCCATGGTGGCACCACTCACATTGGTTTCAACTGGACTGCAAGAGGCCCTTGGCAGTAGGGATTGTAGTCCTTATGTACCTGGAGAGCAGTCATTTTACTGACGAGGGCAGAGTCTGTTGTGGCACATTTCGCAGGCTGAGGAGTGCAGCACAGTAATCTAGGTGTACATTTCTCTAGCAGATATTTGGCTGAGCGAACTACCAGTTCTGTCAGTCAGTTGGACTGTGGGTATGGGGGCTGCTCATGATTTGTTAAAAACCTCATGCGTGTGCAAAATTCCTTAACTTACTGGAAATAATGGTGAGCAGTGTCTGTTGAAGAATCCCTATAGTGCAGAAGAAGGCTATTCGGCCCATCGAGTCTGCACCAACCACAATCCCACCCAGGCCCTATTCCCATGATCCCACATATTTAACCTACTAATCCCCTGATGCAAGGGCCAATTTCACATGGCCAATCAACCTAACCTAATCTTTGGATGGTGGGAGGAAACTAGAGCACTCGGAGGAAGCCCATGCAGACATGGAGATAATGTGCAAACTCCACACAGACAGTGACCTGAGGCTGGAATTGAACCCAGGTCCCCGGCGTTGTGAGGCAGTAGTGCTAGCCACTGTGCCATTGTGCTGTCCATCATTATCCTTGGAGAATGCTGTGTGTAGAGAAGTGTCTCTTGAGATTGATTATGACAGTGGTAAGACTTCATTTCTGGCAAGTAGTCGATTTCAAACCACTCAGAATATGAGTCAATAAGGACCAAATGTTGTCTAGTGTTTCATTCAAAAATGTCAGTAGATGTGGATGACCATGGAAGGTCGAGGTACTCATGAAGTGCAACAGTTCTTTGTCTTGATGGGGTTTGAGTATGCTGCATGGTGCACATCTGGATCCTTCCCTCTCCATGTCAGAGTACATGGAGCATCCATGCAGTGATTCCTTTGCCTTGCACCTGGGTGCTGTCGGTGGAGTTTCTGGATGCAGTAGCTCCAGAGAGAGAGGTAGGGATCACAACTCGCTGGCCACACAGTATCAGTCCATCGTGTACATTTAGTTCATCTCTGATGGGGGAAAATGTGCGGAGCTCATGCGGAAGCTCCCTTGAGGACTCAGGCCAGCATGTTATGATGATATTGTGCAGTTGTCTGTGTGTGATGTCCATCTGTAGGACATCTTTGAGTCCTTGGGTTCTGCAAGAGGAAAATACCTCTATTGTTGCGATGTCTATGTCTTGACCATAATCTGCTTGGTCTGTAGTGAGTAGGAAGGCTTTGCAAAAGACATCAGCCAAGAGCAGCTCCTTATTGCTTTAGTTGATGACACTGAAGTTGTGGTGTTGTGGCTTTGTCATCATGCGCTACAGCTGTGCTGATACACTCTGAAGAGGCCTTTTTCAGAACAGTTATGAATGGCTGATGATCAATTTTAACAGGGTGACCACATTTGAAGTCATGAAATTTGTAACAGACAAAGGCTAGCGTGAGGAATTCCTTGATGATCTGGGAATAAGGGGTGGGATTTTACGGCCTCGTTTGACCCGAGACCAGAAAATCTCACCCGAGATCAATGGACAGTTCCATTGTCTCCCCCTTGCCTACTCCGATTCCATGGTTGTCAGACCGGGATGACAGTGTGCAATAATGTTCTTGTTTTGTATGATTCCAAACCAGGGTATCATTGATGATGATTTTGCATGGTTGATCTACAAAGAGTTGTTCCATGCTTCACTGGAAAACCTCACTGCCAGTGGAGATCCCACTGGACATATGATGAAAATGGTGGCTGCCTACTGGAGACCTGAAGTAAGTTTTGAGAATTCTTCATCAAGCAGAATTTGCTCAAACCCACATTTCACATCCAGGATGCTGAACACTTAGCATTGGGCATGTTTGCTATCAGTTGTTCAACTGTCTTCACAGGGTGATAAGGTTTGAGCTGCACCTTATGGACTGGGTTGATGCAAATCCAAACTATGTTACCTTTCTTTACTGCAGCCATCATTGCTGAAACCCATTCTGTGGCCTTGTCCATGATATCTATGACATCCCAGTGTCCTCATCCGACGCAGTTCATTGACTACTTTCTGCTTTATGGCCAATGGTATTCTTCTCGGACTGTTGGCGGCACTGAGTCTCATGTAACATATCACAGATAGTTTATCAATGACGGGGCAGTTGAAGAGGTCCTTGTATTCTATCATTTCCAGAGCACCAGGAGGAAACCCATGTAGACGGAGGGACAATGTGCAAACTCCACACAGCCAGTGATTCAAACCAGGGATCGAACCCAGGTCTCTGACTCTGTGAGGCAGCAGTGCTAACCACTTTGCCACCACACCAATTCCAAAATAGTAGTAATAATTCAATAAATATGAAATTTTAATCCAGATCAGTTCCTTTAATCTGTGCTGGATTGTGAATGAATAGTAGTTTGTGAATTTCTCTTTCTATTCAAGTATAGCATTCCCTTTTGCTTAACAATGAATATCACAGTATGTCTGAATCACTTCTCTTTTAACTAATATGCTCCTACATGTCTAACATGCGTGCTTCACTTTCATTCTAACTCGGTCCCTGAGAGGCAAATATTTTACATACTATAACGAGAAGTGAATTTACTGTAACATAGCACAAAATGTGAAATGAATATATAGCCGGTGTTGCTAGGAATACTATAACTGAAAGCCTTGTAATGGAGTTGGCATATATTTGAATAAAAAAAAACTTCATCATAAAAACTTAAAGATATCATTGGGCGCTGATTTATAGAGGACAGGTACTGTATTATAAATCTGCCCATTGCTACAGCATACAGAGAGACAATCATTGTTGTCCTTATCCAGTCCCACAGCATCCATATACTTCCTTCTAAATTTATATGATCTAACAAAAAACATACCTGGTTATTTAACAAGAGGATTGCAATTACAGCTCAGTAGTGATTCTATGATTCTATTCAATGATTCTTTGGTTCTTGTGGTGGAGAACATAGTTGATGCTGCACAGAATCAATTACATTGCAGAAATTGTGCATTGGACAGACTAGCCAATGCTGCACATGAACCTCCTCCTGTTCTCTCATCCCCCACAAACTCATCCTTTCTCCCTCATGTCCTTATCTAGCTTCTCTTTAAATGAATTGATGCAACTTGCCTCCTTGTAGCAGTGAACTTCACATACCCCTTGGGTGATTCACCTACATTTCCAATTGGATTTATCAATGGCTGCTTTATGTTTACGGATCACAGTTTTGGTCACCCCAATAAGTGGGATCATTCTCTCTACATTATTAAACTTATTCATAACTTTATAGACTTTTATTAGGTCATGCTTAATTAAGCATTGTTTCTTCTGGAGGAAAGAATCCCAGTTTTTTCAACCTTTCCTGATCAGTACATCCTCTCAAGTTCTAGTTTCATCCTTATGAATCCTATTTGCTCCGCTAAATCCCAGAGCTGGATTTTTTTTGGGCGGGGTGTGTGTTCTTCATTAGAAATCTCAGTCACAAGCTTGTACCAACTTCAAGTAGGGTCACCTGCAATGAAAGCACATTGTGGAAGGCCTAAGTAAGCGAAGAGTGGGACCTGTGCCCCTCAGTGGTCAGAAGTCTCACCTTTAAGAGCTGTCAACCAATCTATTTGGCTGACAGTTCCAGCAATCCCAAGGGTAGTGAGTGTTGCTGGGAGCACAAGCAGGCCCATGATGGACAGAAGATGGACAGCAAACCGGGATAAATCTGAGGTTTTTGTGGACAGAGATATCAGACAGGCTAAAGATGGGCTGTTATTTTGGAGGCCAGACAGAGAGACACAAAGAGAAGTGTATGTTCACCTTGGGGTTGGTTACCCCTGAAGGGCACAAAATAAAGTTTATTTATTAGTCACAAGTAGGCTTACATTAACACTGCAATGAAGTCACTGTGAAAATCCCCTAGTCGCCACATCCTGGCACCTGTTCAGGTACACTGAGGGAGAATTTAGCATGGCCAATGTACCTAACCAACACTTCTTTCAGACTGTGGGAGGAAACTGGAGCACCCGGAAACCCAAGCAGACATGGGGAGAGCGTGCAGTCTCTGCATAGACAGTCGCCCAAGGAAGTGAACCTGGGTCCTTGGTGTTGTGAGGCAGCAGTGTTAAACACTGCGCCACTGTGCCACCCAACATTGAGGGTATTCACTCTCACAATATTCTTCTCGAGGATTCAGTTTGTGTGTCACTGCTTTGAATCAAGCTTGAGATGAGTGTGACACTGAGTACTTCAGTACCACATGACTTATATGTTGAAGGGTAAATTGATATTGAATTGGTTTTACTTCATGGCACTTCTGATGACTCTACCTGTTGCCTTGTTGATGATTGAAGGAGGCTGGATCATGGCCGGATTATATATGTCCCAATTTTTAAAAGGAATGCTTGGGCAATTTTCCACATTGCTCGAATCCCCAGGCTGGAATTTTACCACCTCACCCTTCCCAGGATGGCAGAATGGAATTCTCCATTGGCCTCAGGCGGGACTTCACAAGCCTCGCCCGAGTGAGGTCATAAAATCTCAGAGTTGGAATGTTGTTTAGCCCTTCCCCGTGACTGTTTCTAGTACTGTTAGTTACCTCTTAATATCACATTGGATGAACTAAACTGAGACGTTACTTGCTTTGTTGCAGCTATTTGCTACTTTAAATGCAAATACAGCAAAGCTATTCATTTTTTTTCAAACAGGAAGGTAGGGTCAGGGAGAAACATGAAAAACAAGATGATCAATGCACAACTTTGAAAATGATTCAAGGTAAAATATTGAAAGCGTAATCAAAGCAAAGCAAGCTGTCTTTGAGGCTCGGCTGTGTGAATTACAAGGAAAACCTGATCAACCAAATTTAAATATTTCTTGAGCATTCAAGTCAGCTAGAAATGCAGCCTCATAAAATGGTCCAAAATATGATAAAATATGGCAGTCCCAATTTTTCACCCTTTGTCCTCTGCTTGTAAGGTAATATACGGCTGGCCAGTGGTAAGAAACTTAGAGTTCTATACCAAGGACCTTAGCTAACAGCCATCCTGGAGCTGTGCAACGGAGTTCAACATTCTCCAAAGATTGTTAATATGTTTACCTCACAAATCACAGAAGGAGTAATTATCCAAAGTTGAGAAAACACAAACAAAAACAACCAGGTGATGTGTGATGATACTGTGCCTTTAAGAAATGTGTTTTTATGTTGTGTTCCATTTGCAGGTTTTTTTAAAGGAGTCAAATCTATTTACTGGTGCCGCATTGTCTCTAAACGGCAGCCTACATGCTAATGCTGCAGAAGCATAATTGATCCTAATTGCAAGAATGTCTTGTAAATCCTTCAGACACGATTACTTGGCTGAGGTCTGTGGGGTTAACCAAAGATCTTCATATTTGCATGGGCCCAGCAGGAGTCACCACCATGTTGACTGCACTTCCATTACACACCTGTCCCACTCAGTTGGGAAATTCAATGTCTGAAGGTGGGCTTGCCAGGTTTATTTCCCTCAGACTCTACATGCATTACCATCAGCCTCCAACAAGGGATGGGGAGGTGGAAAGGGCAATTAACAAAGGTCCTGGCTGCATTCTTGGCCTAGGACTTTATTACATGGGTTCACTGTGACCCATCTGGAGGCAGTTATGCTTTACCTTATTTCTATTTCTATGCAAATAAAGTTAAAGTTAAAGTTTATTTATTAGTCACAAGTAGGCTTACATTAACACTGCAATGAAGTTACTATGAAAATCCTCTAATCGCCACATTCCAATGCCTGTTCGGGTACATTGAGGGAGAATTTAGTGTGGCCAATGTACCTAACCAGCACATCTTTGGACTGTGGGAGGAAGCAGGAGCATCCAGAGGAAACCCATGCAGACGTAGGGAGAATGTGAAGACTTCACACAGGCAGTGATCCAAGCAGGGAACTGAACCAGGGTCCCTTGTGCTGTGAGGCAGCAGTGCCAACCATTGTGCCACCGTGCTGCACAAAGGGGTCAAAAGAGAAGTTTTGTTAAAAATGTTCACATGAATGAAAGGCCGGAGGAACACTTCTGACCCTTCCAAATTGTGTCCCCATTTGCACCAGGATTTACTAAGGGCAGCTATTAAAGTAGCAAAGGCACAAACTTAATGTCCACTTTTCAATGAAACAAAGGTCCACAATTCACCAAACTAATTCATGTGAGATTCAGGGCTGTCGATTGCAGGATAGGGATTACAAACCCACAAACAAATGAAAAAGGACTGAAGTAAGCAATTCAACTCCTCAAACTTTTTCCATAATTCAACAAGATCATGGAATGCTATCTTGGATTTGATTTGATTTAATTTGTATTGTCACATGTATTAACATACTGTGAAAAGTATTGTTTCTTGTGCACGATACAGAAAAACCATACCATTCATACAGAAGGAAATGAGAGAGTGCAGAATGTAGAGTTACAGTCATAGCTGGGGTGTCGAGAAATCTCAACTTAATGCAAGATAAGTCCATTCAAAAGTCTGACAGCAGCAGGGAAGAAACTGTTCTTGGGTTGGTTGGTACATAACCTCAAACCTTTTCCCAAAGGAAGAGGGTGAAAGAGAGAATGTCCAGAATGCATGGGGTCCCTAATTATGCTGCCTACTTTGCCAAGGCAGCGGGAAGTGTAGTCAGAGTCAATGGATGGGAGGCTGGTTTGCGTGATGGATTGGGCTACACTCACAACCTTTTGTAGTTCCTTGCGGTCTTGAGCAGAGCAGGAGCCATACCAAGCTGTGATACAACCAGAAAGAATGCTTTCTATGATGCATCTGTAAAAGTTGGTGAGAGTCATAGCAGACATGCCAAATTTCCTTAGTCTTCTGAGAAAATAAAGGCGTTGGTGGGCTTTCTTAACTATAGTGTCGGCATGGAGGGACCAGGACAGGCTATTGGTAATCTGGACAACTAAAAACTTGAAGCTCTCACCCTTCCTACTTCGTCCCCGTTGATGTAGTCAGGGGTGTGTTCTCCTTTATGCTTCCTGAAGTTGATGACAATCTCCTTGTGGCAAAAGGAAATGAACATAACCCACCTACCCCCAAAATCTTTCATTCCCTTGTTTAACAAGAACCTATTTACCTCTGCCTTAAAAATATTCAACGACCCACTTCCATTGCCTTCCAAGACAGAGTTCTGAAGTCATACAACCCTCTGTGAGAAAATAATTCTCCTTATCTCTGTCTTATAGGAATAACTGCTAATCTTAAAACATTGGCCCCTCATTCTAGACTCACCCACAAGAGGGAACATCCTTTCCAGTTTGTCAAGACCATTCAGGACCCTATATATTCCAATCAAGTCACCCCTCACTCTCCTAAACTTCAGTGGAAAGCCCAACCTGTCCAACCTATGTTCGAAGATGTAGAGATGCCGACATTGGACTGGGCTGAGCAGAGTAAGAAGTCTCACAACACTAGGTTAAAGTCCAATAGGTTTATGTGGAATCACAAGCTTTTGGAGCATTACTCCTTCATCAGGAGAGTCACCTAATGAAGCACTCCAAAAATTTCATGATTCCAAATAAACCTGTTGGACTTTAAGCTGGTGTTTGAGACTTCTTACTGAACCTATCTTTATAAGACAACCTGCTCATTTCAGGTATCAATCTAGTAGATCTCCTCTCAACCACCCCCAATTCATATACATCCTTCCTTAAATAAGGAGACCAAAACTGCACACAGTATTTGAGATGCCGTCTCACCAGTGCTCTGTATAACTGAAACATAACACCATTACTTTTATGTTCAATTCCTCTTGCCAGTAAGGCTAGCATTCCATTCGCCTTCATTATTAGATGCTGTACTTGCATGCTAACTTTTGTTCCATTGTTCCCAGTTTATGTTGGGATATTGACACCATGAAATCTCTACCCAAGAGACTTTACACTAATTGGAAGCATTTTGCACCATAATGTATCATATTTTCTCAGAACGCTACAAATCAACAATCAACAGATTGACTATAGGTAAATCAAAGAGATGTTGAAAATTAAACACATCAATGTGTTAGTCATGGTATAAATTACTTGGAACTAAAATTAATCTGAGAATCCCCATCCTGCTAGAAGTTTTAGGGCTTAAGTTCAAAATGATTGCTTCAACTTCAAGCGAAGCAATTACATAAATGCATATTCATAAGATAGCTTTATGTTTCACTAGAATACGTATCCAGATTTCCAATGTCATGTACTTAAATGCTTTTTTTTCCTTTTTAATCATTAGTTAATTCAGCTTTTAACTAATTTGACAGAATAAACAACATCTGTTGGCATGTGTGAAGTAGTACTCATTACCCATAACTTCTGGCTTTCAAGAAATGTTCTAAAGGCAGCCTGAAGTGGCATTTAATTTATAATGAATTAATGAAGTTTCATCTTCTGAAAGAATATCTGAAAAATAATATGATGCATTGAAAGTAATAATGCATTGGCTGAATATCATTGAAGTAGGGCTTCTCACAACATGATATGTTATATAGGCTATTGGCCGTACAGCTGGACTGCGTGCATTCACCACATAGGCTACTACATGATTCAAAAAGGCAAATCATTGTCACCTTCTCAAGGACAAGTAGGGGTGGACAATAAATGATGGGCCTTGCCAGCAACACTCACATCCCATGAAAAAAGGGAAAAAAAAATCTCAACAGGAAAATGTAACTTGCTGGAAATAGTAATGGTGTGACAAAAGCCAAGGAGGAATTTGGGGCCTGGGTGAATGGTACAGTCAAAGATGTATCTCCTTAAACAATGGGATTTAAAGACTGAGGAACGAAAAAAAGGAACACTGGAGGAAGAGGGCGAATTTGAATCAAATCTGGCACAACAGAAATAAGCAGAAGGAAAGAAAGGTTGAATTAATAGAGAAAAGAGAGAAAAAGAAAAGGTAAGAAAAAATAAAATGAAAAATTTGCCCATTTTAAAATCCCAAAGTACGATTTTTGAAGGAATGGGACCCTATAATTTTCCTTGTTTAATTTCTGGGTCAGACAGCATTGCATTAACAATTAACACACCATTAGAAAAGTACCTGCACTCTTAATTACTAGACTTAACTTTGTGTGGCAAGTTTAATGGGCAATTAATGTGCATCAAAAATAACAAGGGCATGATGCAAGTTGTATGAGGTGGCATAACCCGACGAGCACATTCTGGATAATCACACTACCTATTCCCCCAAATTTGCTATTCAATTTGCACATCAACATTGGTGTGTACAACCAGAGTGGCACATTGGCGCAGTGATTAACACTACTGCCTCACAGCCTCAGGGACCTAGATTTGATTCTAGCCTCAGGTGACTGTCTGTGTGGAGTTTGTGTCTTTTCCCCGTGTTTGCATGGGTTTCCCCTGAGTACTCCAGTTCTCATAGAATATTACAGTGCAGAAGGAGACCACTCGGCCCATCGAGTCTGCACCAACCACAATCCCACTCAGGCCTTATGCCCATATCCCCATATATTTACCTTCACTAGCCCCCCCGACACTAAGAGGCAATTTAGAATGTCCAGTCCACCTAACCTGCACATTTTTGGACTGTGGGATGACACCAGATCAGGACTGTGTTTCCTCCCACAGTCCAAAGATATGTAGGTTTGGTGGGTTGGTCATGGTAACTTGCCTCTTAATGTACAAAGATGTGTAGGTTAGGGGGATTAGTAGGGTATATGCATGGGGTTATGGGGATAGAGATTGGGTAAGATGCTATGTTGAAGAGTTTGTGCAGACTTGATGGGCCAAATGGCCTTCTTCTGCAGTGTAGGGATTCTAAGATTAACACACTATTAATTTTCCAGTATGATCTAGCCTATGGTGCTAACGCATTTTTATGAGCAATCATCAAGCTATAAATCCCAATCTGACCATTCTCTAATCGCTGGCCCTTGATGTTTTCTGCTATCCTTTGTAATCATGTCACTGTGCATTGACCTTTCGCCTTGCTAATTTGTTCTTAATTTAAAAAAATGATTGTAATTATATTTTATATAAAAATAAATCATTTCAAAACCATTGAAAATGAATACAGATATTAGCATTACAATCCCTTTTGACAACTGTTTAAAATATTTGCAATTATTAGGGTGACCCTAATTCACTTGTGGAAGTATAAGATGATAATCTTGGGTCAAGGTAGCTGAATGCACTTAATCATTATAATGAGGTCACTCTCGTTTTCTTTAATGAGTGAAGTTTTAAAAAATGCTCTGGTGAGCTATTGTAATACATTTTTGTTTTAGCAGTCAGCCATTGCCAGGTGACAATTTTAAGATGTGGGTATGCCGGCGTTGGACTGGCGTAAACACAGTAAAAAGTCTGACAACACCAGGTTTTAGTCCAACCTATTTATTTGATAATATTATTGAGTATATTATCAAATAAATAGGTTGGACTAAAACCTGGTGTTGTCAGACTTTTTACTGACAATTTTAAGGGCAGAGGTTACGTACTTGTGAACACATGTTGGTTGGGGAAGTGATGGCCTATTGGTATTAATGCTGGACTATTAATTCAGAAACTCAGCTAATGTCCTGGGGAACCTGGGTTTGAATCCTGCCATGATAGATGGTGGAATTTGAATTCAATAAAAAAAATCTATTAAAAAAATCTACTGATGATCATGAAACCATTGTCGGAAGGGCCCATCTGGTTCACTAATGTCCTTTTGGGAAAGAAATCTGCCACCCTCACCTGGTCTGGCCTACATGTGACTCGAAAGCCACGGCAATGTGGTTGACTCTCAACTATCCTCAGGCAAATAGGGATGGGCAATAGATGCCAGCCAGCCAGCGAAACCCATGTCCCATGAATGAATGATAATAAAAAAAATCACCATTTGTGCTTGAGTGAAGTTCAAATACCTTCTTAATGGATTTCTCATCCAGATTATCGAAATGCCTTAGAGATGCAAGATAACATCAACAGATATTAAATCCCTACACGCATTATTTATACTTAATAGTTGATCCCACATAAATACAAATTGCTTGCAGTTTATTATTGTGACAACTGGGTAAATCCTATTTATTTCAATCTATTTCTATTCGGTAAAATTAATTAAAAACTGACGTTTAAAAATTAGAAAAATGTCAAAGGTCTAACCAACTTTCAATGAAAAATAAAACTATTTTATGAGCGTATGCTTATGATTTTCTTTTATGTCAATCATCCAAAAGAACTCCACAAATAACTTATTGAATGTAAAATAATTTTAAGTTTATTTATTAATGTCATAAGTTGGCCTATATTACTATGAAAATCCCATAGTCACTACACTCTAGCGCCTGTTCAGGTACACTGAGGGAGAATTTAGCATGGCCAATGTACCTAATCAGCACATCTTTCAGACTGTGGGAGCAAACTGCAGCACCTGGAGGAAACCCACACAGATGACATGTACAATAAAGTAAATACTTCAAATCAAAAGATCACTGTTTCATTCTTAGCTTAGTACTGATGAGATTAATGTGGCAAAATCATATATACCGTTGATCCTTTGCTTTCACTGGGTCAAAATTCTGGAACTCTCTCCCTAGCGGCACTGTGGGTTTACCCATGTTATATGGACTGCAGTGACTCATAAAGGTATCTCACCATCACCTTTTTAGGGGCAGTTAAGGATGTGCAATAAATGCTGACTTAGCCAGTAGTGGCCAGCTTCCCATGAACAAATAAAAAGATGAAAGTTTGATATCACAGCTGAGTGGATCTGTAGGATTTTCAAATGGTTAATTCTATGTTATAGTATTCTTATAAAAGTTGCTGCATACAGCTACATCTATAAATAGATGCTTCTATACGTTAAACTGGAAGATGCCACTTATATTGTGCGTGGATACTATATTGACTTTGTACTCCATTTGTAAAGTGTTCGCAAAACAGAAGTTATAATCACAGTGTGATGTAAAAGTTGAGTCCTACATTTTTGCAATAAGTTTATCACCAGTTGTTTAAAGCTAGCTGTTATACTTGTAGTGTAGAAAAACTACAGATCTTCATCAAATCATGGGATCCCTACAAAGCAGAAGGAGGTCATTTGGCCCACAGTGTCCGCACCAACAACAATCCCAAACAGAACCTATCCCCACAACTCCACGTATATACTCCACTAATCCACCCAACCTACAAATTTTGGGACATTAAGGGGCAATTTAGCATGGCCAATCAACCTAACCCACACATCTTTGACTGTGGGAGGAAATCAGAATATTGGGAGGAAACCCATGCAGACATGGGGAGAATATGCAAACTCCACACAGCCAGTCTCCCAGGCTGGAGTTGAACCCCGGTCCCTGGCACTGTGAGGCAGCAGTGCTAACCATTGTGCCACCATGCCATCCCTTCTCTTGGTGGAGAAGGTCCAGACATGGCGTTCTACATTATCCCCAAGTGGCCCCCAGAACCGACCAACTGTAACCAAGAGATGGCAGAAAGAAGTTGCCTCCAATGTGAGTAGAGCCATGGTCTTATTGAATGGCAGAGTAGGCTCAATGGACCAGATTGCCTACTCCTGCTCCTAATTCTAATGTTCTCATGAGACGGCCACAGAGGACACAAAGATGTCTGCCTGGTTGGATGATTGAGATCTAAGTCACCTATAGCAAATGCTAAAGGTGGTGGTAACAGCATTTGGTTTCATTTTTATTTGATTTATTGTTGTCACATGTATTAGTATACATTAAAAAGTAATCTTTCGTGCTTGCTAAACAGACAAAGCAGATCATCCAGAGTGAAAGAAAGGAAAGAGTGCAGAATGTAATGTCACAGTCATAGATAGGGTTTAGAGAAAGATCAGTTTGATATAAGGTAAGTCCATTCAAAAGTCTGATGGCAGCAGAGAAGAAGCTGTTCTTGAGTCATTTGGTATATGACCTCAGGCCTTTGTATCTTTTTTTCGATGGAAGAAGCTGGAAGAGAGTATGTCCAAGATGCGTGAGGTCCTTGATTATGCTGGCTGTTTTTCTGAAGCAGTAGGAAGTGTAGACAGTGTCAGTGGTTGGAACGCTGGTTTGCATGATGGACTGGGCTTTGTTCATAACCCTTTGTAGTTTCTTGCAGTCTTGGACAGAGCAAGAGCCATGCCAAGCTATGATGCAACCAGAAATAATGCTCCCTATGGTGCATTTGTAAAAGTTGTTGAGAAACGTAGCAGGCATGCCAAATTTTCTTAACCTGCTGAAAAAGTAGTTAGTGGGCTTTCTTAATTATAGCACTGACATGGAGGGACCAGGTCAGGTTGTTGCTTATCAACATCAGGAAACTTGAAGCTTTCGGCCATTTCCAATTCTTCCCCATTGGTCTGTTTTTGTAGCCATGGCACTTATGTGGCTAGCCCAGTTCCATTTCTGGTCAATGGTAACACACACACTGTTAATAATAGGGGATTCAGTGACAGTAAAGCCATTGAATGTGAGGGTCAATGGTTAGGTTTTCTCTTGCTGGAGATGGTCATTGCCTGGCATTTGTGTGGTGTTAATGTTACTTGCCACTTGTCAGCACATGACTACTATTCAGGGGACCTTCACAGGGGAATACTGTAGAGTTCCTCACAAAGAGTCATGGCACTTAAAGCACATCTTCAAGATGCTAGCAAACTGCTTTGTTATATTGTGGGTTCACACTTGACTGTTCATGCCTTTTGGGCTTTGTGTGTGGCCGCCTAAAAAGGGTTATCAGCTATCTCATTAAGGGGCACTCCTAGTCCCTCAGAAGCCAATTACAGACCTCTGCTGGTGTCTGAGAAAGAATTATGGCAGCATCCGGGATACTATGTACTTCCCGGTGTAGGAATACCTTGGTATAGTCACACACCACCTGCGCACTGAATAAGTGGAATGGTTTTGTGTTGGCAAAGCTGTCAGGTTGATGACTTGGTGTCGTTCTGGTGGCTTGGATACAGTCAATTGGCCCCGTGCCTGAGGGAAAGCTACTAATTCAGCAAACTTTGGTGCTCTGGATTTGTGACGCCACATACCCTGGGAAGCTGCCTTTCCTGAACAAATATTTGTGACTGCCTCGATGTAATTTCAGGCTCAAAGGGCCAAATGGCCTTCTCCTGCTCCTATCTTCTTCTATGTGTATGGCTGACAGTAAGATTCCACAGAAATCTCCTGCTGACCCCTAGAAATAGCTGAAAGAATAAACATTCAGCGCTACTGTGAACTTAAGCGGCAGGGCATCAGGAGCAGCAGACTATGGTACCAGACCTTGTTGCATATAATACATCCACCTAGGTAACCAATTGGGTTAATCTGACCTTATGTTTTCTGTCATATCCAGATAAGGATAAGATAAGATCCTACACAGTCGGTATACCAATACCTCAGGGTAAAGCCTGATTCTCCTCCTCTCCCTGTCTGGGTGTGCTGCGCTGTTTCCAACCCCTGACTTTGTCCTCTCCCTCTGCCTGTTACTCCCACTCAAGTGCTTCTGTGGTGTAAATATGTGAAGGATGCCATTCCTAATTTTGTATCTTATTTGACGTGATGCTCACTCGCTTCTTTATCTGGTACATTCCCCTCCCTCCTGCCCCAGTGCAAGGATATATGCTCTTCCAAAGCTTCAGACCCCATCCTTCCTTGGCTGTCAGCCACACACCTATGTTTGAAACGGCTGAACTTCAATGGCACCCGGATGGCACGGTGGCACCCATGGTTAGCACTGCTGCCTCACGGATTCCCAGATTGGGTCACTGTCTGTGCGGAGTTCTGCACGTTCTTCCTGTGTCTGTGTGGGTTTCCTCCGGGAGCTCCAGTTTCCTCCTACAGCCTGAAAGACATGCTGGTTAGGTGCATTGGCCATGCTAAGATCTACCTCAGTGTATCCCAACAGGCGCTGGACTGTGGTGACTGGGGGATTTTCACAGTAACTTCATTGCAATGTTGATGTAAGCCGACTTGTGACTAATAAATAAACTTTAAACTTTCTAAACTCTCCAAAAGGGTACGTGACCACCTCCGAAGAACTTCTGCTAGCTTTATATCTTTTGTTTAAAGTTGTGAGTCCCACAAGTTGTGTTCTGGAAACTTCCATGTTGAAAATCACTTCAGATTTCACCTTGAAATGTGCTGCCAATCCTGTGAACCATGCATGTGCGACGTCCTTCCTCTGCCCAACCACTACCTCAGTTAATGGTAGGGTGTTGGAGGGAGTTATAGAACAAAGAGATCTAGGAGTACATGTTCATAGCTCCTTAAAAGTGGAGTCACAGGTGGACAGTGGTGAAGAAAGCATTTGGCATGCTGGGTTTCATTTGTCAGAACGTTGTATACAGGAGTTGGGAAATCATGCAGAAGTTGTTCAAGACATTGGTAAGGCCACACTTGGAATACTGTGTGCAATTCTGGTCACCCTATTACAGAAAGGATATTATTAAACTAGAAAGAGTGCAGAAAAGATTTACTAGGATGCTACCAGGACTTGATGGTTTAAGTTATAAGGAGAGACTGGAATTGACTGGGACTTTCTTTCCTTGAGTGTAGGAGGCTTCCGGTGATCTTTTAGAGATCTATAAAATAATGAGGGGCATAGATCAGTCAACATCTTTTCCCAAAGGTAGGGAAGTCTAAATCTAGAGGGCATAGGTTTAAGATGAGATGGGAGAGATGCCCCAGAGGGGCAATTTTTTTTCACACAGAGGGTGGTGAGTGCCTGGAACGAGCTGCCAGAGGTAGTAGTAGCAGCGAGTATAATTTTGTCTTTTAAAAAGCATTTAGAAAGTGATATGTGCATAGACGAATATGGACCAAACGTGGGCAATTGGGACTAGCTTAATAGTTTTAAAAAAGGGCTGCATGGACAAGTTGGGCCAAAGGCCCTGTTTCCATGCTGTAAACCTCTATGACTCTATGACCACTCCACCTTGCCAGCAAAAATAATTGCTGCCAGGAATGGGGGCAGAACTTCAGGTGCCCAGCACCATTCTAAACAAGGCACGGAATCGGAAGGACGCTGCAGAAATATAGGCTGCAGTTTTTTGAACACAGCCATTGGAATGATTTGACATGTCAAGGCTCTCAGTAAATTCCGTCCAGCTAGTGCTATCAGTTGTATGTATAAATCCTGTCAGGCCTCAGTGCTAAAGACACTGATGTTAAGGAGGAGCTAACTTGCATCATAAACCTGTCAGTTCTATCAATTCTTGCAAACGCCAGCCATTGTTGGCTGGCCTGCTCATTTTTATTTTCACTGGAGCAGGTCTAGAGCTCCAACAGTTTCCAGCTGAAAAAATCAAAGGAGAGCAAGTGGAAACAGTTCAAAAATATTTGCATTTATATAGTGCGTTGTGACATTGAAATATTTGCATTTATATAGTGTCTTGTGACGTTGGACTGGGATAAACACAGTAAGAAGTCTCACAACACCAGGTTAAAGTCCAACAGGTTTACTTGGTCGCAAAATACACTAGCTTTTGGAGCGCTGCTAAGTCTTACCTGATGAAGGAGCAGCGCTCCGAAAGCTAGTGGATTTTGCTACCAAATAAGCCTGTTGGACTTTAACCTGGTGTTGTGAGACTTCTTAATAAGTTGCATTAGCAGAGAACATAAAACAGTAATGCATAGGACTAGGTCTTCCTGGCCACAATATTGTGCTGAATATAATGCCAAGCTAAATGACTCCTTTCTGCTTGCTTTTGGTCCATCTCCTCTATTCCTAGCATATGTGTTTATCTAAAAGCCCCTATCGTCTCTGCCTCTAGCACCTTTGTGTGTGAATTGTATCTGCCTCCACTACACTGGGCGGGATTTTTGGAACTGGAAAGTTCTGCCTGAGGTCCGGGAAAAAAGATTCTGACTGTCGACCCTATCTATGCCTCAAAATTTTATAGACTTCTATTAGGTCTCCCCTAAAACTCCGCCACTCCAAAGAAAACAAGCCTAATTTGTCCACTCACTAATCCAGGTGAGATGCTCGTAAACCTCTTCTAAGACTCCAAATCCTTCTTGTTATGTGGTGACCAGAATTGAACACAATATTTTAAGTTTGGCCTAACTAAAGTTTTATAAAGCTGCAACATGACATCCTGGCTCTTGTAACCAACCAATATAGGCAAGCATGTCATATGCATATGGCAGAGTTTTCACTGTGTTACGACAGGTCATGGTAGAGCTCCAGGGATTATGTCTGCATGCATGTATTCTTCCTGTAACTCCCATCAGCAGCTGAACAATTTATGTTGCTAGCTGATGTGGCCGAATGGCCTCTTTTTCTGTGCCAGCTGTTTCCTATGGTTCCATACTTCCGTAGCAGGCTGACGGCAGGTTTGGTGATATGCACCCTCACTTCACTCTTGCTCAATGTCAATGCCTGTTCCTTCAATAATTTTCTCATTCTGTTCAAAATTGAATCAGCTGTGCCCTTCACCTAAAGTCAGAAACTTTGCAGAAAGGCCAATGAATTCCACACATCGTGTATCGCCTCCTATTTAGCCATCATTTTCCAGCAGCGGCAACTCTTTATGTATTGATTATTCAGTTGAGTCTGAATGGTTCACAAAAAGCGCCTTGAGTAGAACTGCTTCTGAATATATGCCTGACATCCTTAATCTCGTGAATCGCCAGAACTCACTTGCCTAACCTGCCATGGAATTGGAGTGGGCAAACAACGGAAATGTTCATTGACCTCGGGCGGGAATTTCTTGTCTCGGTCAATTTTTTTATGAATGAGACCAGGGAATACAGTTTAATGATTGACACAAAGCACTTTTAGGGACACAAATGCAACAAGAAAACTGAAAATGGAAAATGTTTTATACTTATCCAACATGATTACTACAGAAAAATCAGCTTTGTGATATTATCTGCATTAAATATGAATCTTGCCATTTTGATTGTCTGATAAATTGAAATTTCCACAAAGATACGATTTGGAAAACAAGGAATTTTCTTTGTGAATACAAGATATGAGGTGCAGATTACGGTACGATAACTGATGGTTTGTAATCAGTTCTTGTTGCACTGTTTAATGCTTTTGAACTGATGGCTGGAGGCTGCCCTGGAATAAAGATTTTGGCCCTGATTTTAACACCCTCACTCACCCACCTTCCCTTCCCCCCACTTAATAGCCAGGAGGGGATCAGATGAAGGGTAAAAAAAATCAGAAGAATTTCAATCCTATCTCTTCTCCACAGTACGCAATATTATCAGAATTTAGGCCATTGCTGAGGTTCCTGCTGCAAGTAGGTGGGAAATATTATATATTTAAAAGGATTGCAGATTGCTTTAAGAGCTGATCCCACGATTTGATTGTAATGTCATTCGGGTGTGTACTCAGGTTGCAGTTTTACTAACTGGGGGGTGCGGAGGTTGAAATATGATAGGGAAAAAGGGAAGCGCCTGGTCCAGGACTTCTCCCAGATGTTTGTCATCTGCAGCCCTCTGAGTGCCAGTGATCTTGGCTCTCCTTGTCTGCTCCTGCAGCAGACATGTATCAGTGAGGTGACCACCAGAGTGTGAGATCCAACCTGAATTAATTCTCCTACCCATCAAAGCGTGCATCTCTGGGTGGATGGATGAAGGTGACTGCGGTACTGGCTCCACGGGTGCAATGTCTTTTTTTATCCTCCTCATCCTCACACCTCTACGGGTAGATGCTAGTGCTGGATGTGGGTTTGGGATCTCACACTTTTTGTGCAGGCACTTATAATTGATAGAGGAGAGAGTGAATGACTGCAAAGGCTGCCTCTCGCATGGTGCTCAGCATAACCCTTAGGTTTCAACGCCAAGACATTAAGCAAGGTTCCTAACTGGATGGAGGCTGGTCGCTGTCTGCACACAAACTCCTGTGCCACATCTGCCAACTCGGCAGCCCGCTCTTCGAACCACAGTGTGAGGTGCTGAAGCGTAGCCATGGCCCCCTCCCATTCTCTCTCTCCCTCACACTTGTTTTGTTTTAACTTGTCCTGCACAAGGAGAGAAGATGGCTTGACAGCAATTAGGATGGAAGTGGTGTTCCCATGCTACCAGTCGCCACCAAGAACCCAATGGAAACTGTGTGCTGTGTGAAGGATACAAGAGCTCACTGGCAGCACCCTCCAGAGCAGTGAACTCATGCAGAAAGAAGGGTGAGGCTGGCAGAGGCATTTCACCAGCACCAAATGCAGCTGCCCTCTACACCAGCCCCACCCTCACACACAATATGAGCTCTCTGTGCGACATGGTGAAAGACCAGCGGTCACCTCAGTACCTGCAGACTGCATTGACAGCATGTTGGATCGGGCTTTTAGATAAGGACAGCACTGATGGTAGCCTTGCCGCTGAGGCCCGTGTCTCCATTCCCATTCTGTCAGGTGGGTGTGAGGAGCAAGGGTTCATTTACCATAGTGGAATGGATGAGGTCATTCCTCCTCTGCCTGCACTGCAGTAATCCTCTGGTGAATGTATTTGGTCCTCACCACCCTGGCAACCGCATCCTATGCAGCATTGCTGAGTCTGATGGATCTTCTCCTTCCATCACTTGGGTAGAGGACATCCACCTGTAGTACTTCCAGCAAAGCATCTCTGAATCTGGGTGCCATTGCTCCTTGGATTCTGAGTTGCATGTCCTGGTCGGTGGAGTGCAATAAAGCTGTATCTGTTCCTGCACCTTTCATAGAATCCCAACAGTACAGAAGGAGACCACTCAACCCATCGAGTCTGCACCGACTCTCTGACAGGATTTCTTACCCAGCCCCGCCCTATCCTCATAACCCCACACATTTACCATGGCTAATCCATCTAACCTACACTTCTTGGGACACTAACGGGCAATTTAGCATGGCCAGTTGACTTAACCCGCACATCTTTGGAGCATGTGAGGAAACCAGAGCACCCAAAGGAAACCCATGCAGACACGGGGAGAATGTACAAAGTCCACATAGACAGTCATCCGATGCTAACCTTTGTGCCAACCTGCTGTCTCAATAGTGGTGCATCCTACCGACTCTACCACAAACAGCCTCAGGATACCTTCAGCTGCTTAATTATTGAGTCCAGTGATGATGCAATTTCCCACTTAGCAGTGTGTCTGGCAGCAGTCTTGCTTCTTACACCTGCCTCAGGACTTTGGCCCAGGAGTGGTAAATCCCAAGCTTTGTGCGAAACTTCCTCTCCTATTATACCTCTGTTAAAGCAGATATTAGCGACAAAGAATCTAACCATGCTCCCCGGGCCAATTTTAACTGTAACGGAGCACAAAAAACAGTCAGAATCTGGAATTCTCCTGACTGTTGGCTTGGGATTTGGAGGAATTCTGTCTCATTGCATAGAAGAGGTACCCTGTGCGCAAATGGTAATGTCTAAGGAGCCCCTCATTTTGGGCTGAGGCCCCGTTACCATCCCAACAACAATGTGAGAAAATGGACAAGCCGGTGTGTGGCAGCGAGGATCATGGATGTCGTTGGGCCTTTTGAGGGGATTGTGGGCTTCAATGAGGATTGTGAAACACAAGAGGCAGTGCCAGGTACAGGAACAGGTGGGCTAGCATCAGCCCGTGCTTGGCTGCTGAACTGGATGTGGAGATGAGGGATGAAGGTAGGGATGAGGAGTGAGAGGGAGATTGGAAATTGGACCCAAGGCTGAAGGGTTAGGGATTGGAACCCTTGAATGCCTCGTTGCCTGATTGCAATCGCCACTGTATCAGGATGAAGCAATGATGTCATAGGGATCTTAATGTAGCTTTGATCCTTATTTGCATGTGCAATGGAACAATTGAAAGCTTCTGGTGTGAATAAATAGCATTGCTTGCTTGTCCTTACACAATTTGATGAATGATATGCCCCGTGCTTCCCGTCTGACCCTGTACAGATCTCGATTGCTGCCTACATTGCCTGAAGAACAGTATAAATGATCAACTGGGGCAGCACAGTAGTAAAAAGTCTGACAACACCAGGTTTTAGTCCAACCTATTTATTTGATAATATTATCAAATATTATCAAATATTATCAAATAAATAGGTTGGACTAAAACCTGGTGTTGTCAGACTTTTTACTGTGTTTACGCCAGTCCAATGCCGGCATACCCACATCATGGCAGCGCAGTAGCACAGTGATTAGCACTACTGCCTTACAACATCAGGGACCCATGTTCAATTACAACCTCAGATGATTGACTGACTGTGGTGTGTTCACATGCTCTCCCCATGTCTGCATGGGTTTCCTCTGGGTGCTTTGGTTTCCTCCCACACTCCAATGATGTGCCAGTTAGGTGGATTTGCCATGTTCAATTGTCCCTCAGTATCAGGGAGATTGGCAGGGTAAGTATGTGGGGTTACGGGGATAGGATTGTTGTTAGTGCAGGCTCGATGGACTCTGCACTGTAAGTATTCTATGAAATTTAATTTCCAAGATTGAAATTGAAAGGTAAATGTCCCAAAGATAAAAGATAGATCAATTGAAATAAAGTACAGATCAGCAATGACCTAATGAGTTCAGGCTCGAGGGGTTGAATGGCCTATTCCCTTTCCTATATTCCCAGGTTCCCATGTTTTTCATGTCACAATAGGAAAATCAATCTGACGTGACAGAGATGCTGATGTGCGTATATCTTTCCCTGTTATTACATTCATGGTTAGGGACAATTCAAAGGTGATGCCCTCCTGTAACTAGTTCCCATCAGCACCCATTTAGCTCTGCAATGGTTAAGTTGACATCCTTGACAACAATTGATTTCTTTTTGGAAATGAGCTAGAAATAGAGGAGTATGATTTCAATTTGCATTCACTTCATTAAAGGTTATGGCCGTAATTAAGTAGATGTGACCCTTTGTTTACAGAAACTGAATTTTTCTGGGTTTCTAAATACTCAGTTATATCGCTGGCACCCTGTTATTTATTTCATCCCTGTGTTATAATTGTCTATTTAAAATGGAATTTCCCGACAACCTTTAATCAGTTTTTACGCTCTTCTGCTTCTAACTGTTACAAAAAAAAAACTGGGACATAGCTTTTACTCATTGATTCCTCTTAATAATGCTGACTGTGCCAAAAAGAAAAATGATTCCCATAGTGCTTGAGGTGCGTTAGACAGTTTAATCTGATTCTGTGGAAATTAAATTTTGGATCGCCCTCTCGCTGTTCTGAATTGCCAGCTGCAGTAATACGAACGGACTCTCATTGTTACAGCAGGGAACCCCAAGCTTACTCGGCAGAAATACACTTTTCTGGCAGCTTAAATGCGCAAGTTAATAGTCTTTCAAGGGCAAAGAGTTCTTCAGGAAATGATGCACTTAGATCTGGAGCATGACTTTGTCTTATGCCATCGGTTTATCAGAGATAGTGTGCAAAGTGCTCACAGCGCATATATTAAGCTGCTGTCAACTTTTTTGTCAAATTTGTTATGATGCAGTGGGGACATCGAAACAGGAATAAGCCATTTAATCCCTCGAGAATGGTCCATCAATCAATAAGAACTTGGCTGCTGTGTGACCAAACTACTTTGCCCCTCATTCTTTATGACCTATATGGCTAATAGAAATCTCGGATTTGAGCCTAAGAAATGATCTAGCATCAACTGCCATTTATGGGAGGAGAGTTCCAACTTGAGATCCCACATCATAGAATCATAGAATCCCTGCAGTGCAGAAGGAGGCCATTTAGCCCATCAAGTCTGCATCAATGCTCCGACAAGTGTTCTTACCCAGGCCCTATCCTTGTATTTACCCCGCTAATCCCCCTAGCCCACACATCTAAGGATTCAAAGGGGCAATTTAGCATGATGAATAAATCTTTGGCGTATAGGAGGAAACTAGAGCACCCAGAGGAAACCCATGCAGACATGGGGAGAACGTACAAACTCCACCCAAGGGTGGAATTGAATCCGGGACCCTGGGTCTGTGAGATAGCAGCGGCAACCACTATGCCACTGTGTCCCCCTAAATTGCTTGTAAAATTGTGGAAATGCTGGGTTCCCAAGAACTCACAACAAGGACTTGTAACAAAAAAATACTTTATTGACTGGCTGATCAGCTAATCCATGCTTGTACTCCACCTCCGCTCCTGGGGCGAAGGCACGCACTCCTGATATGTGACTTTCTGTAGCTGGTTCATCATGTGGCCACTCCATCTGCAGAAGTGTTTCTAAGTTTCAGTTCTGAAAGGTTTGTCTCTTCTTCTTATGGCAATGTCCCTGAGTCATAGATTAACCAACCAGCGCAGAAAATTTCTCTCCAGCTAGTCTATATCTGATATGTTGATTAAATGTTTCTAAATTCCAGGCAAAGTAACATCATCCAGGTTAGTTTAAGAAAAGCTACATGGTGTGGGTACAAGAAATCTGAAATAAAAACTAAAAATTATAGAAATACTCAGTAGGACAGGTAGCATCTGTGGAGAGAGAAATAGATTGAAAGGAACTTGGGAGTCTGGATAACAGGACCATGATGTGGATATGCCGGCATTGGACTGGGGTAAACACAGGAAGAAGTCTGACAGCACCAGGTTTAAGTCCAACAGATCTATTTGATAGTAAACTCACTAGCTTTCGAGGTTTCCCTCTTCATCAGGTGAACGGAGAGTTACTAGCTTTCAAGGTTTCCCTCTTCATCAGGTGAATGGAGAGTTACTCTCAAAAGCTAGTGAGTTTACTATCAAATAAATCGGTTGGACTTAAACCTGGTGTTGTCAGACTTTTAACAGGACCGTGTGCAGGGCCTGAACCTGTACTTGTCATTAAGGTGACCATTGGTGCAATTTTACATGAAGAAGATGTCTAATTAATTTGATTTATTCTTGTCACAAGTATTAATACACAGTGAAAAGTATTGTTCCTTGTGTGCTACACAAAGCATACCATTCATAGAGAAGGAAAAGAGAAAGTGCAGAATGTAGTGTTAAAGTAAAACCAGGGTATAGAGAAAGATCAACTTAATATGAAGTAGGCCCATTCAAAAGCCTGATTATAGCAGGGAAGAAGCTGTTCTTGAGTCGGTTGGTATACGACTTCAGACTTTTCTATCTTTTTCCCGATGGATGAAAGTATACCAGGGGTGCGTGGGGTCCATATTTTAAGTTTAAGTTTATTTATTAGTGTCACAAGTAGGCTTACATTAACACTGCAATGAAGTTACTGTGAAAATCCCCGCGTCGCCACACTCCAGCGCCTGTTCAGGTGCACTGAGGAATAATTTAACATGCTCAATGCACCTAACCAGCATGTCTTTTGGACTGTGTGAGGAAACTGGAGCACCCAAAGGAAACCCACGCAGACATGGGGAGAAAGTGCAAACTCCACACAGACAGTGACCCAAGCTGGGAATCTAACCCGGGTCCCTGGCATTGTGTGGCAGCAGTGCTAGCCACTGTGCCAACCACTGTGCCACCGTGCCAACCACTGTGCCACCGTGCCACCCACTGCTGCCATGCTGCCCATTCATTATGCTGGCTGCTTTTCCAAAGCAAGCGGGAAGTGTAGACAGCATCAGTGGGTGGGAGGCTGGTTTGTGTGATGGACTGGGCTACATTCACAACCCTTTGTAGTTTCTTGCTGTCTTGATCAGAGCAGGAGTCATACCAAGCTGTGACACATCCGGAAAGGATACTTTCCATGGTGCATTGTAAAAGTTGGTGAGAGAAATGCTGAATTCCTGTTCTCTGTTCAATTAAGGATGGCGGGCAGGTTACTGAATGAGATGGTTCATTCGGAGACAGCCCACAGGGAGAGGTGGCACAACCGATGCAGAAAGGCAAATGCAGTGGTCCCTCCAAAAGAAAGCATTTGGCTGCAGTTGCACCTTTCTATACACCTGCCTCATTCCTTGACCAGTGTGACAGAAGACGCATATAGCCCTCTAGCCTACCGCTGGGACGATGTCTCCATTACATTGCCAGTTTCAAGACACAACCGGGGGCAGGGGGGAGACGGGGTGAGGAGAGAGGGGATGGGTGGGGTTGAGGGAAGGGTGTTGGTTGCAGTCTGATACCATGAAATTGATGGCGGGTTCCGAAATGGCCCCTATGCGGGATCTTAACTGGCTGGCTAGCTGCATGGATTGGCTTGCCAATTCTGAGAAGCCTGTTCCTAGTCAATTTGTCGAGAGATAGGACATTCTTGGGGAAGGGTCCTTCTGTCCTGATTCACTGATATCTGAATTGAACTGCACCCCTCAGGACTCAGTTTGAATGACAGGGCATTAATCTAGAATATTAACTCTATTCCTCTCTCCACGGGTGCTGCCTGGCTTGTTGAGTACTTTCAGCATTTTCTGTTTTCATTACTCTGGTTTGTTTTTGATAAATATTTGTAACTTAACATTTTGGAATCCAGGTATTACTCTGGTAAACCTGCTTTGCGCTTAGGCTAGGATCAATACATTCTTCCTAAGATGTGATGCCCACAACTGCTCGCAGTTCTATAGATCTGATGTAACCTGTGCTTTGGATAGCTGATTCATCTCTTCTAACAACTTGTATTCGAATCCCTTAGATAAGTAGGCCAGCATCTCATTAGCCTTTCTGATTATTTTCTGTACCAGTTCTTGATATTTTAATGATTTATACACCTGGACCCCCAAATCCCTTTGAGCTTTCACTGTTTCTGTTATAATTTTAAAAGTATTCCATTCTATCTATTTAGAGTCAGTTAGCTTATTTGGCTGAATGACTGGTTCACGACATGGACCTAATCATTTTTTATTTATTTGTGGGACATGGGCATTGCTGGATGGCCAGCATTTATTGCCCATCCCTCATTGCCCTTCAGAAGGTGATGGTGAACTGCCTTCTTGAATCTCTGCAGTCCATGTGCTGTGGGTTGACCCACAATGAAATTAGGAAGGGAATTCCAGGATTTTGATCCAGCGACCAGCAATATATTTCCAAGTCAGGATGGTGAGTGCTTGGTGGGAAGGTGATGTTCTCATGAATCTGCTGTCCTTGTCCTTTGTACTTTTTAATGGAAGGGATCGTAGGTTTGGAAGTTGCTATCTAAGGATCTTTGGTGAATTGCTGCAGTGCATCTTTGTTGAGAGTACACACTGCAGCTACTGAGCGTTGGTGGTGGAGGGACAGAATTTTTGTGCATGTGGTGCCAATCAAGCGGGCTGCTGTTTCCTGGATGGTATTAAGCTTCTTGAGTGTTGTTGGAGCTGCACTCATCCAGGCAATTCCCATACTGGCAGACGTTAATCATGAAGATTGGTCTACTCAAACTTGCCTCTCACCTGAGGTATGGTGATCCTCAAGTTAAATCACTAACAGTCAGCTCTCCCCCTCAAAGAGGAGAGCAGCCTAAGGTCATCTTGGACGATGACAACTTTGCCTTTCTTTCTCTTTTATGTCCAAAGGGGACAACATCTTATTTGCTTACATTTGAAATCAATTTGCCACTACTTTCCCCATTTATTTAACCTAACAATATCTTGTATAATTTCATGCATCCATCTACTTTGCTTACAATGCCACCTATCTTTGTGACAAACTTGAATATGTGTTTTTCAATCTCATCATCTAAATTGTTAATAAATAGGGTGACTAATGAGACCCCAGCTCGATTCTTTGAAGCACACATAATGCCATTACCCTTATTGCCTGACTCTTGTCGCTCAGTCAATTTTCTAGCCAGTAATTTGCATTCCATATTTCCATGAGCTTCAACTTTACCTAACAGTCTTTTCTGAGGGACTTTATCAAATGTCTTTTCTCTTTATTTTCATGATGTAAGGTGACCAACACCATTGCTGTGAATAAACTTGATTACAAACACACTTTCATAACTTGAACACACAACTGCAAGGCTTCTGTAGCCTTGCTATGACCTAGGGTAGACCTGAACAAAGGATCATAGTTTGAGGATAAGGGGTAAATCTTTTAGAACTGAAATGAGGTGAAATTTCTTCACCCAGAGGGTAGTGAATATGTGGAATTCCCTACCTCACAATGTGATTGGGGCCAAAGCATTGTTGATTTCAAGAAGAAATTAGATATAGCTCTTGGGACTAAAGAGATCAAGGGATATGGGAAGAAGGGGGAATCAGAATATTGAATTTTACAATCAAAATGAATGATGGAGCAGGCTGGAAGGGCCAAATGGTCTACTCCTGCTTCTAGTTTCTATAACATATGCTATCTGATCTTCAACCCTCAGGTCAGGTGACCTCCATCCTGTAAAGAGTGTACTTCATTGCACCTAACATTGGAGTCCACAACCACAATCATCCTATTATCATGAAGTCCATATAATTCACCTCCATAGACACCCCCTTGTTGACTACTTTGGTTAATTCTTCAAATTTAAATAAATTAGCTTTGAAAAATACATGAGAGGAAGAAAATGTTGGAAATGTGCATTTTTTTTCACTGTTCCAGGGAGACAACATAATTTCAACGAAAGAATATTTTCAAGATTGCACAAGGATTATAATTAGCTAAAAAGAAGACATGAAAAATAGCAACCGGAACAACAGAGTAGCAATTGTACATGAGCATGGGAAGCTCAAGCTTATGATGCAAAACGTACTTTTCCCCCTTTGTTTTCCTTCTGAAGTGGGATTTTACAGCCTCGTCCATTCCAAAACTGTAAAATCCCACCTGAGGTCAACGAACCTTTCTATGGTCCGCGCCTCGCCCGCTCCAATTCCCGTGATGGATGAGGTGGTAAAATTCCAGCCTTGGTGTTAGTTACATGTATTTATTTGAAATGTGAGAAAATACAAGCATAATTTGTTAATTAAGTGAAAAAAATACATTTTAACGCTTATCCATTCACTCATCTCCCATCCCCTCTCAAAATGTCTTCCCTTTTGGGGCCATCACATTTTGCTGGGATATGGTATTAAATTCTATTTAATTTCTCTTGCACAACTGTCTCTGTTTGAATCCAAATACTGAAGGTCAACAAGTGATTCGAACAGAGAAGAGGGTTGTTCTGATTCACCATCTGTACCAAAGCACATTCTGGCAAAAAAAAAATTCCTTATAGCAATCAGGACCACAAACGTGGCTAACTTTTCCTCCAGGTTGCCCCTCTGGCAGGAAAGATGAAGATCTCCCACCCATCTGTTCTACCAATTATTTCCAAGAAGCTCAATTGCCAACTTTTGCCTCTGTTGATTAATGTTACATAGATTTTCTGGAGTTGTTCTCAGAGATCTGTGATGTTTTTCAGTGAAGTGAGAAGTTTAATTAACCGCACTTTTCCTGTTCCCCCTTCAAATCACAGTCAATTGCACCAAACATGCTCTTAATGTCCACTGTGTAGAAATATCCCAGATTCCAAGTGCTAATAGTAATATCATCTGCCGCTAATCTGAAGCCCGCCTTCTTCATAAGGAATAGAATATGAAGCAGATTCTCTGAGGGCTGATATCGTAATGACTGCTGAGCCCAATTGGTAAGTTCGGATTTTCGACAGTCTTTTTATTACTTTTTCTATCCTTGGTTTAAGAAGCACGATCTGCAGTGATCAGAATGAGGGAAATGTCTGTAAATAATTGACACGTTAAAAATGAAAGACTGTGCAAAGCTGTGTTCTGAATTTGGATACTTCTGAGCTAAAGAAAGGCAAAGGGGTGAAATGGGGTCATTTCTGCCGAATAAGTTTCAAAGACAAGGGGGAACAAAATGAGAAATTTCATTCGATAACCTTGTTCAATGTTTGCAGAAATGTTCATGTGAAGCAGGCTTTAATTACTAGCACAGTACCAGCTAATGGAACAGAGTAAAAAAAATATCATTGCATCATGGTAACTCAGAGTATTGCCACCATCATTGCCTCTCCAAAATAAGCAGTTAATGGAATTCTGATTAATGTCTCCATTTGTGGTTTGGCAACGTTTATCTGAAAAGCAAGAGCAGCTCATTCAGGAACATTCTGGAAGGAGTCACTGAACCTCAGTGTGTTGAGTGAGCAGAAATGACACACGGCATTAATTCAGGATGTGTCAGCAACCCTATCTTTTCAATGGTGCGTCTTTTAATCCAAACGTCGAACAATGTTGAGCTCCAGAGCTTCTTTGAGCCGGCTACCCTGAGAGATCATCAACGATGATTGTACAAATGAAGATATTCCATACCAAAAAATAAGCAGTCATGAAAGTTATTAATGTTAAATGTAATGATTTTCTTTTGTTGAGATTCTGCAGCAAGGATCGTTGCAATGTTTAGTGTTAATAATCGCAGCCTGAAATGCCTTAATTGCTTTCTTCTGACTAATCTGAAAAGATGAATGGAGTGGGCTGAAATTGTTAAGAAAATTCATTAATTAACAAAATATCCATCAAACCCAACTCTAATTGATTAAATTTAGATGGCAAATTACAGTGGCTGATAATTGAGTGTTTGGAATACTTGCTTGCTCACAATCTTCAGATTGAAAATTGCAGTTTGAGGGCTCCCTGAAACTAGAACCTGACTATGATGTTTCCATAGACTCCCCACAGTGCAGAAGGAAGCCATTCAGTCTATCAAACCTGCAACAATCCCATCCAGGCCCTATCCTCTTAATTCCACATATTTACCCTGCTAATTCCCCTGACACTAAGTGACAATTAAGCATGGCCAAACAACCTAACCCACAAATCTTTGGAGTATGTGAGGAAACCGGAGCACACCGGAGGAAACCCATGCAGACACTGGGAGAATGAACAAACTCCACACAGACAGTGACTCAAGGCTCGAATTTAACACACGTCCCTGGCGCTGTGTTAACCACTGTGCCGTTGTGCTGTCCGTGATGGATTATGCTGGCTGGAATTCTCCAACTTCACCTGCAGTTAGGATTCTCCAGTCCCACTGTGGTGAATGGAGCGAGATTTGGCTGATGGTGGTGGTGGGGTGTGAATGGGTGGAAAATTTTGGCCTTTGTCTCTTGGCTGTGATGCTCGATGTAAGGACTCTGGTTACAGTTCATTTCATTGGGAAATGAGGAAAATGGTTTATGTCCTAAAATTGTAACATCCTATTCTCATAGTGTCATAAAGTCACAGTACAGGCAAGGTCTTTTGGCCCTTCAAGTCTGCACCAGCACTAATCTCATTTTCCAGCAGTATAGTCATTGCGGAGGGGATAGGCATCCACTCAAATCGGCCTCTTAGTCCTGTCTGCCTGGTTTCCTGACACAAAGCTGGCACACTCTGAGTTTAAATAGTCACGGAGGGAGCCAGAAGAGGCAACTGGTAATCTCTGTGCATTGGTTTAACTTAATCCCTTTGACAAATGTATTGCCCTTCATTAAAGAGCCAGTTCTGAATTTTCTTTCTAGATTACAGGTTTGATTCACTATCAAAGTCATGACATGGAAGGGAAGGCAATGATACAATGAGCTGGAACAGTGGCTCTGATGCAATGGGCAGCATTCAAAAGGGAAAACTCGGAGAAGGCAACCCATGAAGAATCATCTTCCATCTCTTGGTACTCTTGACAACGCCATTTTGCAGAGGCTGAGGTTGGAGACAGGGAGGTGGTGGTTACTGTGTCACCTGCTAAGCTGTCTCACAGATTCATGCTAGGCCCAAGAAGGCTCCACAATCCATTGCCAAGAACAATAGTGTAAACGGGATCAAGAGTTTCAGTGCCTGCATCAGCCAGGGATAAGGAGCAGCATCTGCTTCAGAATGGACAATGGGGATGAAGGGCTAAGAACAGAGGGGCAGGGAGGCTCTCCACCATCATGAGACTTCACCAGCATGCTCCATTACTTTGCCAAACCTCACTTCCTATTCTGCTGCGTAGTGCCAACATGAAATGGAAACACACAAATCAGCATTCGTGCAGCAACTTTCTCAGTGCTACATTGCTTAATATTTCACTATTGCTTACATCAGAAATATCCATGTGACCCACATGGTGAGAATACCAATGCAATGGCCTGCACTCATGGAAACATTTATGAGGTATCTCCTCTGTGACTGAGGATGAGATGAAGGCAGTCTGCTTGTTAGTGCCTATCTGGGCCTGAGATGCTGTGGTAGTTTGGTCATCACCTTTCCAAAGACTGCTGCACCAGCAGCACTGAGGGAACACAACATGACTCCATAGATACTTCATACGTCATAGGAGCCATGGGGACAGATGATGAGAAAGCCTAATAAATGGTCACCCCCCTCATCAAATCCATTATCAAGTAAAAGGTTAACAATAATGATAGCTACTGAACATGTTCACTCACTAAGTGTCAGTGAGTGGCTCTAGCTACGTCTTGGTCTTATCTTGTCTTTGTAAATACTTAGCATGTGAATAAATCATAGGATCATAGAATCCCTACAATGCAGAAGGAGATCATTTAACCCATCGAGCCTGCACCGATAATAACTCCACATATCCGTATCCCCATAGCCCCATGTATTTACCCTACTAATACCCCTGCCTCGAAGGGGGAATTTACTATGGCCAATCAATCTAACCCGCACATCCTCAGACTTTGGGAGGAAACCAGAGCACCGGGAGGAAACCCACACAGGTACAAGGAGAATGTGCAAACTCCACACAGATAGTCACTCAAGGCCTGAATTGAACCTGGGTTAACCACTGTGCCACCTATATATTTGAACAAGATATTTCTGAATAAAAGACCATTGTCTTCAACAAGATATCTTCTGGAGTAATGCAGCCCAATCCATCATGCAAACCAGCCTCCCATCCATTGACTGTCTTCACTTCCCACTGCCTCAGCAAAGCAGCCAACATAATTAAGGATCCCACACACCCCAGGCATTCTTTCTTCCACTTTCTTCCGTCAGGATAAAGATGCAAAAGTCTGAGGTCACGTACCAACTGACTCAAAAACAGCTTCTTCCCTGCTGCTATCAGGCTTTGAATGGACTTACCTTGCATTACGTTGATCCTTCTCTACATTCTCACAATGACTGTGACACTATATTCTGCACTGTCTCGTTTCCTTCTCTACGAATGGTCTGTAAAGCGCGCAAGAAACAATACTTCTTACTGTATATAATACATATGACAATAATAAATCAAATCAAATCAAAGACAAGGAATTGAACCCGGGTCGCTGGCACTGTGACGCAGCAGTGCTAACCACTGTGCCAACATATTACCCACCCCTTTCCTTCCGAGATCATGATTGATTTTGACCATCTCCTAAGCACAGTGAATCAGCCTGAAATAATTATTGGCGAAGGTTCAGCGTTATTTATATCGGTTTAAGCCTTTAGTCCAGCATTTTCCAGAACCATGGACATATTTATTGCCATGTGGTCAGCTATAAAAGTAAAGAAAATGCAGTAACAAAGTGTCCAACTGCAACGTTTGATCAATAATTCGATGCTCTTTGTCTATTAATCTTTACCTGGTGCTATCTAATGGTGAGGTGGCCTGGCATGAGTTCAACTGAAAGCCCCACTTTGTCTTACTTTTGTGAAGAGATGAGATGCACAATTGTTGTTATAAGTTCAACATGGAGTGTATTCCTTCTCTTGTTTTCAACAGAAATAAAGCAGTGCACTGTGTGATTTATTCTCAGGATGGAATCTATTATTTGGGGAAAATCTGTACTGCTGCAGTCACTTCAAATATCACTTCACCATTTTTATTCCCCACAAAATGCAGTCTGGCCTGCAGCAGCGAATCTAGTATATCTCATTTACCGCTGCAATCAATTGAAGCATACTTTCAGCACATAGAAGAATGATCATCTATTCTAAATATAGTACAAGTTCAAGAACACATTGCTACACAAAAAAACACCGGTGCTATCCAGACAAGATGCCTTGTTGACAACTAGCTGGGGCAGGCTATCTATTGCGGACAATCGCTTAATTCTATCCGCGCTCTGTTGGGACCACAGCTCCTGAGAACTGAATGATGTGCCTGCACCTGAATGAGCTCACCTATCCACATAATGCAAGGTCAGCTCACTTAAAGATATTTTAAGTAGTGCTTCTGATGAGTAGCATATAATGTGCTCAGAGTGCTATGGAGTCAGAGCATTGGGAAGAGCAGCCAGTGAAGTGCTGCTTTTAAATAATAGCCTTTTCTTCTTCATGGACTTATTTATTGGGGATTTTTTAAGTCAATTTTCATCATGTACCCCCTTACCCATCCTGAGTCAATTTTAGAGTCAATGAGCGGAATTTTCCCATCCCGCCCACCATGGGAGTTGCAGCAGGCAGGACACGGATCATGCAAAGGTCTGTTGACCTCGGGTGGGATTTTGCAGCCTTGGGGCAAGCGCGCCTGGAAAATCCTGCCCATAGAGTCATACAGTGCAGAAAAGGCCCTTCAGCCCATTGAGTCTGCACTACAATATCCATCATTAAATGCATACTAATCCCACTTCCCTGCACTTGTCCCATATCCTTCAATGTTATGATATTTCAAGTGCTCATTCAAATATTTTTTAAAGGTTGTAAGGTTACTCACCTCCACTACCTTCCCAGATTCCCACCACCCTCTGAATGTCTTTTTTCCCTCAAATCCCCTCTGAATTTCATGCCCCTCACTCTAAAACTGTGCTCCCACCTGATTGACCCCTCAACCAAGGGAAACAACTGTTCCCTACTCACTCTGTCCATACCCCTTGTAATCTTGTACACCTTAATCATACCTCCCCTCAGCAGCATTAGCCTTCTTTGCTCTAAAGAAAACAATCCAAGCCTATCTATTGCGGGTGGCATGGTAGCACAGTGGTTAGTACTGCTGTTTCGCAGCATCGGGGACCCGGGTTCGAATCTTGGCTTTTGTCACTGTCTGTGTGGAGTTTGCCCATTCTCCCCCTGTCTATGTGCGTTTCCTCTGGGTGCTCCGGTTTCCTCCCACATTCTGAAAGAAATGCTGGTTAGGTGCGTTGACCCGGAAAGTGACAACGAGGGGAGTTTCACAGTGAACTTCATTGCAGTGTTAATGTAAGCCTTACTTGTCACTAATGAATTAACTTTAACTTCTGGCCTCTCCGTATTGCTCAAATGTTTCATCCCAGATAATATCCTGCTGAACCTCCTCTGTACCCGCTCTAGTGCTAACACATCCTTCCGATAATGAGCTTACCAGAACTGCACAGAGGGCTCCAGTACTTATGGCTACAGAAGGCTGAAGAAAATAGTTCTGGCAACCAAGGGCAAGCAACCCTTTAGTGCAGAGGACCTGCCCAATTTGAAACAAAAATGTCAAGTGGTTACTGAAGCCGGTTTACTGTTTCCAGTTCACACATTTCCTCCTTCCCCACCCCCACCCTTTCCTGGCAGACCACCTATCCTAGCATGCTGACAATGGTATGGTCTCCTAATATGCCACTAATGGGACATGACTGTCATTGCCATGGAGATAGGAAAATGTTCCCCAGACCCCAGAACCTGCCGCACCATCTATAATGGAGTCTTCTATTGACACAGAGATACGTTAGTGAGATTGAAAAGGAAGCACAAGCTGTTACTGGATACACAAGGATGAGCAAGTGGCAACAGAAATGGAGAAATATTTGGGTCGGGCTGTCACCAAGGTGCTTACCTATGCAGCTCAACTTTCTTTTGAACTCTGCTACTCAATAGTATTATGATGGCCTGTTGAGTTGGCGCCTAATTTTCCCTGGAGAAGTGATGAACATGTTTCCCCTTGCAAACAAATTTTCCCTCGCTTGTCTGATATACCTGTGAATAGCTAATTAATTTGACATATGTCATTGTGGCTTGGAAGAGTCAAATAGCAGAGATGTGTAACGCACTGCTGCCTCGTACGAAACAGGTTGACTGCAGGCCAGTCTCCCTGAATTGGCACAGTGAACTGGAATCTTTCTTGAGTGAAGGCATGAAAGACAGGTTGCCTTTGACAGGTCCAAAGCAAGACCATCTGGGTCCGTAAACGCAGCCCCTGGCCTAAGCCTGTAAGTGACTTCTGAATGATTGGTGATTGCTGCTTCTTGGGAGAGCTCCCACAATCTTTTCAAATAAACTCCAAGCATCAAGGTGCACAGATGCCAAAGAATGACAAATTGGCATAAAAGCACAGGAGGGAGCCAGACACCATTAGCAGCTGTCAATATTTAGAGGATGTAAATAAGAGGCTGGCAAGCTGATACGAAAATAATGATGCTATTTTCATAACTAGGAATATTTTAAGAAAAAAGCAATACTGGCACAGGAGAGGTGAATTATTCTTAACCCAAGCAGGAATCATAAAACGTGATTCTATGAATCATGGAATCATAGAATCCTGACAGTGCAGAAGGAGGCCATTTGGCCCATCCAGCCTGCACCGACAACAGTCCCACCCAGGCCCTATCCCCGTAACCCCCTGTAATTACCCAGCTAATCCCCTTAACTCACACATCTTGGGACACTAAGGAGCAATTTAGCAGGGCCAATCAACCTAACCTGCACATCCTAGGACAGCTATAAAGAATTGCATAAGTTAGCTAGATAAATGGAGGATAGAAAGAAATGTTTTCAGTGTAGACTATTTGCAAAGTGTAAGATAGTCGACAATTGAGATAGGTACGGAGTTACGGTTTCAATTTTAACCCGAATGAGAGTCAAGGTGTTCACGCATTTTTAACTATTGGGTCTCTTCCAGCTGAACCTAGAGTCAAGTTCCTGCTTGAAACCAATGGAAAGCGGGTGCTGGCTGGTAGGGTGAGCTGTATTGTTGAAAAGCTGGAAGCCGTAGCCAAAAGAGGCTATTGAGAGAACCCCATGGAAGAGGAACAGAGCCCTCGCCTCCTGACCCACATGCAAAGTTAAAAAAAGTAGTTAGCTTACCGAGGCATTGGACACAAGAGTTGGCAAATCATGTTGCAGCTATATAACATCTTGGTTAGGCCACATTTGGAGTATTGCGTGCATATCTGATCGCCACACCACTAGAAGAAAATGGCAGATTTGGAGAGGGTGCAAAAAAGATTCACCAGGACATTGCTTGGTCTCGAGGACATTGACTATGAGGAGAGGTTGAATAAACTAGGATTGTTTTCACTGGAAAGGTGATCGCTGAGGAGCGAACTGGTAGAGGTCTACAAAATTATGAGAGGCACAGACAGGGTGGATAGTCAAAGGCTTTTTCCCAGGGTGGAAGCATCAATTAAAATGGTTCAAAGTGTAAGTTTAAGGGAGACGTGCAGGGAAAGATTTTCATGCAGAGAGTGGTGGGTGCTTGGATCGCATTGCCAGAGGAGGTGGTAGAAGCAGACACATCAGCAACATTTAAGAAGAACTTGGATGGGTACTTGAATAAGGAGGGAATAAAGGGATATGGTCCGAATAAATGCAGAAGGGTTTTTTAGTTTAGTTATGTTTTGAGTGACATGACTATCACGGGCTTGGAGAGCCAAAGGGCCTATTCCTGTGCTGTGTTTTTCTTTGTTCTTTGCTTCTTTTGACTTACAATAGCTCCCCTGTTTGACCTTTGATATAAGCAGCTGCTGGGTGCTGAAAGTAGTAAGAAGTCTCACAATACCAGGTTAAAGTCTAACAGGTTTATTTGGTAACAAATGCCGGTAGCTTTTGGAGTTCTGCTCCTTCATCACCTATATCTATGCATATATTTGGAAGATGCACACAGTCATAATTGCCAAATGTAATGCACCCTTACATTAACCTGCGGCCAAGCCATCCTCCCATGGTCCGTTAACAATAACCCTTGGAAGAAGTACCCACTTTAAAGTTTTTTTGTTTATTTGTATTACAACTGGGCTTACATTAACACTGCAATGCAGTTACTGTGAAAATCCCCTAGTTGCCATACTCCAACGCTTATTCGGGAATCCTGATGTGGGCAGGAAGGAGTCATAGGACATGAACTTCTAGCTAGTGGAACAAGTAATATTGCCTTGCTGTACTCCAGACTCTGTATGCCATTTGGTCCATCTGATTAGCAGCAGCACAGTAAAGGGGCTCAGCCCTGACTGATTACCCAGCCCTATCTAATTTGTTTCTATTGGAACATTTCCTACAAGACTGATTCATCATCGTGTGTCTACCTCATTGTGCAAATCAACTCTACAGGAAAAGTTAATTATACAGCAAAGATTTTCACACTCCTGGCCTCCACAAAGGAATACCTCACTGGGCTTTAATTCTGAACTTTGGATTGATGTGAAACAATATTTATTTTCTCTGTGATCTTTGCCCAGTAAATATTTCTTTCTCCAATCCTTTTTCCTGTACAAATGTACAAAAGGCTGTGGCCAACTTCCTCCTGCAGTTTGAGAGCATGCAAATAAACTAACCCTTTGAGTTCATCTTATGCAAAGTTTGCTGTGGGGTTACAAATGGAGAATTGGATCTCAGTAAAACTTAGGGGTTGGGAGATATGCAACCACTTATAAAGGGGGAAGCAAACGAAGACACCTTTCTGCTTATGGATGGATTAGATGGGGGGATTTCAGGTCTGTTTAAATTACCCGTTCACTCCTGTGTGCAACACTGTGATTTTCTTTCTTACAGCAGCAGAGAAAAAGGTTTCCCAATTTTCTTGAAATCATGGCAGATGTAGCTCTTCTACTTAACCTAGGGTCCAATTAATATTTTGTTTCCAATTCAGTAATTCAAGCATAAATTGTAATTTCTTTTAAAACCACCATAAGTAGCATCATATGAATATAACCGAGATAACTCCAGCTGAGATTGTGAGCAAAGTAATGGCTGGATAATTACAGGGTTAAGTCTGGCTTTCTGTTTTTCACTTTCACTATAATGTACAAGGAATGGAACACAAAGCTTGCATTGTGCCTAAAGACTATTATCTGCACATATTTATAAACAAAACAGCGTATTATTGGAGCATTAGCAATTTTTGATATTCTTGTCAACAATATGGCTTGCAAAAGCAGGTAAAAGTCAACTTCCATCAATGGTTAAAGAGGACAGTCAGTTTCTGGTACCACTACATTATTTTTAGTAACATTGCAGAACAGAAAAAGTCAGAGCAGAGAAATATTTCACGAAATGGGTTGTTGCAGCTAGATAAAAAACATCTTGGAAATGAAAACCAGCTGAAAGGTTAGTTCAGAAATACATCAGTTGTTTGGAAGTTAGTTAATCCTTCTGAACAATGGTTAGAACCAAAGAACTCAATACATTTTTCCCCATTCAGCATGTACAAATACAGCTACTATCAGTTTCATATTCTGCTTACATTTTCTAACAACGTAAGTCCCATCAATTCCAAACCACATCGAAGCCCCTGCGCTGCTCTATGTTAAAACTCTATCCTTACACTTTATTATAATCAACATATTGGTCAGAATTTTACCTGGGAGTGGTAACCTTGTTCCCTTCTCCCCCCGCCCCCATCTCCTAGCAACACCTCGCCAGTTCATCACACAAATCAGCCTCCTATCTATTGGCTCTGTCTACACTTGCCTCTGCCTTGGAAAGCATTCAGCATAATCAAGGATCCTATGCATCCCAAACATACTCTTCTCCACCTTCCATCAGGAAAATGATATAAAAGTCTAAGGCCACATATCAAGTATCAACTCACTCAAGAACAACTTCTTTCCCGCTGCCTTCAGACTTCTGAATGGACCTACCTTAAGAACATAAGAACATAAGAAATAGGAGCAGGAGTAGGCCAACTAGCCCTTCGAGCCTGCCCCGCCATTCAATAAGATCATGGCTGATCTGTCTTGGCTCAGCTCCACATTCCCGCCCTCTCCCCATAACCCTTAATCCCCTCGCTTATCAAAAACCCATCAACCCGCGTCTTAAAAATATTTAGCGAGGTAGCCTCCACCACTTCAACGGGCAGAGAATTCCAGAGATTCACCACCCTTTGAGTGAAGAAGTTCCTCCTCAACTCTGTTCTAAACCGCCCCCCCTTTATCTTGAGGCTGTGCCCCCTAGTCCTACTATCCTTTCTGAGCGGGAAGAGTCTCTCCACCTCTATCCTATCCATCCCATTCATCATCTTATACGTCTCAATGAGATCTCCCCTCATTCTTCTAAACTCTAACGAGTACAAGCCTAGTTTATTCAGCCTCTCCTCATAGCTCAACCCCCTCAACTCCGGCATCAGCCTAGTAAACCTCCTCTGCACTCCCTCCAAGGCCAAAATATCCTTGCGTAAGTATGGCGCCCAAAACTGCACACAGTACTCCAGCTGCGGCCTCACCAATGTCCTATACAGCCGCAGCAAGACCTCCCTACTTTTATATTCAATCCCCCTCAATTTAAACTAAATTGATCTTTCTCTACACCTTAGTTATGCCTGTGACACTAAGTTCTAACTCTCTCCTTTCCTTCTCTATGTATAGTATGCTTTGTCTGTATAGCGCTCAAAAAACAATACTTTTCACTCTTTACACATGACAATAATAAATCAAATCGAATCAGAAATCTAATTGGAAAGTTAGGAGCAAACTGGCTCATGCTTGGCTGGGTTATTCTGTAGCCATTTTACAGCTGTTATGCTATTACTTTACTTGGGGATTGGGGGGCGGGGTCTCTACCTCCACCATCTGGGAAGACATCTCATCTAAATGATCAAATTGCCAGCAACTATCCAGTACCAGCAGCACCACCGGATGTTCTGCGACTGCATGCAGGTTTAATAGTAAATTCAGGGGTTTTGCCTGAGCAGAGTGGGAGGATGATTTTGCAAGGGAGGAAGGGGGAGGGAGATCTACTTTTTGAGGACTTCTGTTGAGAGTAAGCTGCCTGAATGGGAGGGAATCAACCCCACCACCACCCCCCCCACCTCAGTCCATAAAAATACCACCAGATTTTATCTAGCATCCTCGCCTCACGGCTCAGATACCTTCTATCATTGGTAAAATCTCAGCAGAAGACAGGAAGAAGTCCTTAAGTGGTCATTAATAAGCCATGTAAAGGCATCAATTGTCACATGGGTGAGTAGGCTGACTGATGCCTCCACCACAGAAGGTAAAACCCCCATGTAGGTGGATAAGACAATGAGCATAGCAATGGCATTATGGTGCCCAATTTTAACACCCTGTCTGCAACCTGACCCTCAAACAGCCAACATGCTGGTCACTAAAAAAAGAAGGATTTGTTTATAAAGTGTCTTGCATAAAATCAGATTGTTCTAAAGTGTTAAATGAAGTACTGTTCAGGTATAGTAACCGTTGCATTTTTGTGTTTTATTGTCATTGTTGTATTGTCCCTGTAGAGAACAATAGCTTTCAATAGGAGAGATACATTCCCAGATAGAGAATTGTTGGACAAGGTTTCTCTGTTTAACACTTCTACTGTAACAACCAAACTAGATTCAACATTGAGGGCAGGCTTTCTGTGCCTGTGGCGGTTGTCTTTTTCATTTTGGGGTATATATTTAGATAGGTATATAGATACAGCTGGAAAAGACTTATTTGCATATCATTTGTGTTCACACCTATTTTGCAGCAACAAAAAGGGTGTTGCTCTCAGAATGCTTAGGATTTACTGATTCAATTGAGATATGATGAGGAGTTATGTGGCTCAAAAAGCTTGGGATGCTCTGGCCTGGAGCTTCCAGACTTTGCGTTGTCAACCTCAAGATGCGCGTCAGGACTCACTGGAAGTCCCAATGCATGGATGGTGGCACAATGGCATAGTGGTTAGCACTGCTGCCTCTCAGTGCCAGGGACCTTGGTTCAATTTTGGCCTTTGGTGACCGTCTGTCTGGAGTTTACTTGTCCTCCCCGTGTCTATGTGTTTTTTTACAGGTGCTCTGGTTTCCTCTCACAGTCCAATGATGTGCAGGTTAGGTGGATTGGCCATGCTAAATTGCCCCTTGGTGTCCCATGACGTGTAGGTTAGAGGGATTAGTGGGTTAAATACTTGGAGTTACGAGGATAGGACCTGGGTGGGATGCTCTGTTGGAGAGACAGTGTAGACTCGATGGGCTGGAAAACTTGGTTCTGCAGAGTAGGAATTGTGTGATTCTATGACTTATGAGAATTGCCCAGGAGGTTTCAACTTCCAATGGCCAATTCCTCTGCTTCCTGGGACTACCAAAAGAAACCCTCTGATTCTGAGTTAGAGTCAAAGACTTTAGACAATTTTGATGTACCTGCGTGAAGAAATGTTAGTAGGAAACTTTAGACAGAAAAATCTTTGTCTAACTTGCATAACTATACAACTGACTTCCCCAGTCAGTCACTCTGACCCCTCCAACTCCCCAAATCACCTCGCCAACTACCACCTCACACAACTGCCACTCTACCGACTGCCATCCTACTCACCTACCAACCTATGACATACCACCCTATGCACCTGCCATGCTATCCACCTACAAACTTATCAAAAAAACAGCCTACCCAGCTGCCATCTTACCCACTTACCTCTCCCATCCACTCACCCAGGTTCGATTCCCGGCTTGGGTCATTGTCGGTGTGTAGTCTGCACGTTCTCCACGTGCCTGCGTGGATTTCCTCCCACAGTCGAAAGATGTTAGGTGGAAGTGGATTGGCAATGCTGAATTTCTCCTTAGTGTCAAGCAGACTACCTAGGGTAAATACATGGGGATAGGGCCTGGGTGGGATTGTGGTCAGTGCAAACTTGATGGGCCGAATGGCCTCCTCCTACAGTCTATGAATTTTGCTGATTTTGTTAAACATGTTTTCCAGTTACCAATCCTTCTGCCAATGGAAAAAGTTTTACCCCTATGCATTCAATCAAAACATCCCATAGAATGTACTGGCCTAGAATTTCCTGTATCATTTAAAGCACTTTCCTGTATCATTTAAAGCAACTTGGCTGATATTGTTGCCATCCTTCACTATCCCACTGGAGAAGATACTTTAAAATTTGAGAGTCAATGATACCTTTGTTTACATTTAAATAACAAGTAGGCTTACATTAAGGTGGCAATGAGGTTACTGTGAAAATTTTGGCACCTGTTCAGGTACACAAAGGGAGAATTTAGCATGGCCAATGCACATAACCAGGATGTCTTTAGAACTGTGGGAAGAAATTGAAGCAACCCACGCAGACAAACTCTGCACAGACAGTGACCCAAGCCAGGAATTGAACCCAGCCCCCTGGTGCTGTGAGGCAGCAGTGCTAACCTCTGCACCACCAAATACTTTGGTAGTTTGCTCACAGTGCTACTGTTAAAGTCAAGTTTGCCTGCATGTCTTCTTTGGCACTTTCCATTAAGCCATGATAAATCATTAATTCTGGCCTGAACTACTCTGTAGCCAAGCACATCTTGAGAAGTAAGCTCAGTCTACTTGGTTGCAACTAGAACGCAGCAGCACCCACAGACTAAACAGTTGACCTCACCGGTTGTGGGATTGTGGGAGTGCAGGTGGATGTGGTTTATTTTATCCAACAAAAGAAAATCAAGTCCTATTTTTAACACTACTAGTTGACGGATTTTATGAGTTTATTTAACTTATGCTTTTATATACTCAGCAACATTGTGGATTTATTCTGCAGGGACATGCTATCACACTGAGTTGCTGCATGCATTGTGAAGGAAGATTGCTGTCCTGTAATACATCATGTGGGCACAACTGTCAACAGTGAAACAACACTCCTCAAGGAATGGACTTTACCTGAAATATTAAGTCACTGCAATTAATTTATAAGTAGTTGAAGTGGAAGGAGTTTAAAAGGCTTGTTATTACAAGATATGAACATCCATATTGTGGACACTGAATGTCACATGTTTGGTGTCCATTCTGAATGGGTGTTTTTCATTATATTCATTTGCAGGATGTAGGTGCATAGGCCAACATTCATTGCCAATCCCTAATTACGCTTGAGAGGGTGGTGATGAGCCGCCTTCTTGAACCGCTGCAGACTATGTAGCATAGGTGCACTCACAGTGCTGCTAGTTCGAGGATTTTGACCCCACACATTTCAGGAGTGTCCTCTCCCACTCGTTCAATCACTAACCCCTGACTCTCTTAAGGAAAAGGCCACAGAGATCAAAAGCAAATCAGAAGCTTGGGGCAGTTCATGTCTGGCAATAAAATACATCAATGGTATAAAGCCTAGGAAATAGAGTAAATGTCCAAGTTCTGTCAATTTCACTGCATTAACAAAATGGGCAATATCTTGTTCGAAAATTAAGGATCTGTTAATGGTGCACAAATCAGGCAGTAAATTTGGAGGATTAAAAGAGAAACTGTGATTGCAAATCTCCAGAAATTGCTGGTTGATTTACATCACTCCAGCATTTGCTTCATGGTACCTTAAGTTTAACCTCCTGTTAAGTTTTTTAGAATTCGTTGGATTTGCATCGTAAATGTCCATTAAACTCATTGCAGGAAGTTAAATCTTGTAATTAAACAACGTGATAATTGTTGATACAATACTGATTAGCTTCTTTAAAATGTGCATTATTTTCCTCACGGAATATGGGTGCAATTTTTCTCTTTTTGCAGAGAGTGCGGCCGAGGTGAGCAAAACGGTGTCCAGCTGCAGAGAGGGCTTTTCTGACCACATTGTGCGGCACTCTGTGCAGAGCAAGGTCTGCAGGTGTCATGCTGGCAGGATAGGGCTGGTAAAAGCTGGTAATGTCAGGAACCCCAAGATCAAGGTGCCCATTTTAAAGGGTCTCCTGATCTCCAGTAAAGGAACAAAGAACTCCCCCCTCCCATCCCACCAGTGCCGACCTCCCTCCCCACTATCACCCTACAGGAGCTCCCTACAGGGGCCTCCTTAACACTGCTCTCTGGCACTATCCCTTGACAGTGCCTGGAGTAATGTCGGGCGCCAGGTTGCTAGAGAGCAATGCCGGCGTACTACCTGGGTAGTCCCTCTCCCCTGCCTGGAGACTACACTTGCCTGTGCATCTCCGGCGGGTTCCCATCACCTGATTGACATTTTACAAAATATATTATAAACCTCACCAACATGATGCCAGGCAGTGAGGCGGGAGTTCCTAATGTCGGGGAGATGATATGGCAAGGAAGCCCTTTAATGAGATATTAATTTATTGAAATGAGATTGCTGAGCCTTCTGAGCAAGAGTCTTGTTTAATAACTGGCAAGGGGTGAGGAAAATCAGGAAACGAGGTCTCACTGATGAGACTCTAGTTCTCTTTCTCTCTCGATATGACACACTTAATATTGGCCACGTCACCAATTGCCCTTGGGGCAAAAGCAGGTGCAAATCTGTGGTCAGTAAGTTGTTAAGGATTTAAAATTACAGAAGTTTTGTTTCTCTCCCATCTCTTTATCTCTCTTAATCTAATTTATTTTCCTGTCATTATTTCCCTTTCTGAAGTTGATTTTGATCTAATTCACCCAATTTCCTTCTCTGTCATTGCAGTTTTCTTTCAATACTTTAATCTATGAGGTTATAAAGTTACATTGTTTGTCTCATTGTTCGCTGTGTCCCATTGCCCTCCACATTACGATTATCAGCTCACACTTCCAGCAAGTTAACGTATAGAATGTTGTTGCGTTGAATTGTCCAACAGCGAATGGCACAGGATGCCCACTACAGGGAAATCTGGCCCAACAAATAAGTTAAAATATTATTAATGGAAGAAGTATCAGCAGTGATTAAGTCATAGCGTTTTCATCTTTGGCACAGAAGGTTGTGGGGTTGAACTGCACTGTAGAGGCTTGAAGATGTAATCTGGTGAGTACCATTCAAAATGAGAGTAGTTGGCACAGAGATGGAGAGGAATTTCTTCAGCCAGAGGGTGGCAAACCTCTGGAGTTCTCCAAGTCTGAGGGCTGTGGAGGCTCTGTCATTGAGTTTGTTCAAACAGCCACCTATCCTTCCTGTCCTTATGGGTGCACAATAGTAAGCATCTTTTCTGGCTGAATCATAGCTTGGCATGGCTCCTTCTCTGATCAAGACCACAAGAAGCTACAAAGGATTGAGAATGAAGCCCAGTCCATCATGCCAACCAGCCGCCCACCAATTGACTCTATTTACACTTCCTGCTGCCTCGGAAAAGCAGCCAGCCTAAGTAAGGACTCCACACACCTAAAGCATACTCTCTTCCACCTTTTTTCATCTGGAAAAAGATACAAAAGTCTGAGGTTACGTACCAACTGACTCAAGAACAACTTCTTTCCGACTTTTGATTGGATCTATCTTACATTAAGTTGACCTTTCTCTACACCCCAGCTATGACTGTATCACTACATTTTGCACTCTCTCTTTGCTTCTCTATGAATGGTATGCTTTCTATAGAAACAATACTTTTCACTGCACACTCATACACGTGACAATAATGAATCAAATCAAATCATTTCTAGGTACTAATGATATTATGGGATACAGAGATAGTGTGGAAAGATAGTGTTGAGGTAGATGATCCGTACTGTCAGAATTACACATCTTCATTCTTCCAACAAGACCTTTCCCAACATATTAATGCAGTGGAAGTGATATAAGTTGGACAATAACTCTACCTCCTAGTCCTGGTACCATGAGTATACTTTATTTAAGCCAAAATATCAAATGAAGGCCCTGTTTGCCCTTTCAGGCTGACATAAAAGATGACATGGCTCTATTTTCAAAAAGAGCAGGAGAATTTTCCCAAGTGTCATCATCAATATTTATCCCTCAACCACTACCTGAATAAAATATTATCTTCCTGTCACATTGTTGTCTGTGGCACCTCAATGAGTGTAAAATGTTTGTTGTTTCTGACATTACAAGAGTGACTATTGCAAAACAAAAGGTATTTCATTGGTCACAAAAGGCTTTAATTTGATGAGGTCATGAAAGGTGCTAAATATTGCAAATTATTCTTGCCCCTTTGTTCTAAATTGAAGCCAAAGTCTGGCAAGAGCTTCAATCCTGGAGCTTCTTTGAAACGCAAATTAATAATTTCAAACTTTATATGCAAAGGCTAATATCCTGGTTACTCCCATTTATAGAACAAAGCCATCCTGAAAATAAAATTCTGATGAATAAACTATGAACGTTTGGCTCGAAAGATTTTTGGTGAAATTGCATATGTGCCATCTTAAGAAGAGCAAAAGCTCTCCTAACCTTGGCAAAGACAATTCTGTTCTAAACCAAGAGGTGAATTCACCTTGTGTGATGTCTGAAATTTGCATGACATTGAATGTTTAGGCGACTATCTCAGTAAACACCAGCATTGAATCACAGATCCCTACAGAGCAGAAGGAGGCCATTTGGCCCATTGGGTCTACACTGACCACAATCCCACCCAGGTTCCATTCTCACATATATAATCCCACATATTTACCCTACTAATCTGCCTGACACTAGGGTCAACTTAGTGTGGCCAATCAACCTAACCCGCACACCTTTGGAGTGTGGGAGGAAACTGCAGCACCAAAAGGAAACTCATGCAGACACAAGGAGAACGTGCAAACTCCACAAAGACAGTGACCTGAGGCCGGAATTGAACCTGGATCCCTGGAGTTCTGAGGCAAACCCATTTTGCAAACCCATCAGGGCACAGATTTTTGATTTTATTTTCTTCCTGCATATGGTCAATAGCTTTTAGAAATTGATGTCATGAATTTTGAAACATATGCTGTCCATTACCTTGGCACATTTAATTTGTTGGCCTTCAGGATATTTGGGTAGAGTTTCCACACTAGGTGCAAGCAGAAAAGTTGCATCCAAAATGAGTCTGAAATTGACCTGGGCAGGCTTTGTTTCCAGTGACTGTGAAAATTACATAACCGCAAATATAAAATCTTCCATGAATCATTGCAAACGGACAACATAACAGAAGGGAATGGTTTGATTTTGTGCTTTTTCGTTATCATGCCATATCTCCTTGCCCTGCTTCTATGTCTCTATGTAAACTGATACAGTTTTATTTATTCAAATTCATTAGAAAGTGGGTTTATCACCAAAATTAGCATTTTTAATAAGGTTGACCAGTCTTCCACCTGTAAGGAATGTGATTTGAAATTACTCAAGATGTCATACTGAGCTACAGTGAACCACTTTGTAGTTTCATTGGTGTAGACTAGTCAGTTTCTCAGCAAATTAAACATTTTTTGAGATGAAACATTTTTTAACATACGGTTGTGTGTCTCAGAAAATGAACAAATTTAGAACAGCATTCCTGATCTGGCACACCAGCAAAATATTGTAATTTCAAGATTGGGCTTGGCTAGTTGTGTAGATGAGTCCTAATCCGATCTCAAACCAGTAGAATAAAGTTACAAATGTCAGTGTTTCTTCTGCATCGGGTTGTCTAATTCCACCTGGTTTGTGCAGGTATGTTCCCGAGGGTGTGGGCGTCCAGAGCTAGGAGTCATTATTTGAGGATAAAGGGTAAAACAGTTAGGACTGAGGTGAGGAGAAATTTATTCACCCAGAATAATCTGTGGGGTTCATTACCACTGAAAATAGATGAGATAAAAATAATGCGTGAGGATGTGACTGATAGCTCAGTAGACACTGAGGTTGGGAGGGAGTTGGGTGATAGGGTAGGTTTGGGTGAAAGGAAAATTATCAGGGAGAAGGAGGTTCTGAGAGGCACTGGTGGGTTGGACTGCATCTGTTTCAATGCGAGGAGTGTGACGGGTAAGACAGATGAGCTTACGGCCTTGATGTTTGTGAGGAAGTTAGATGTGGTGGCAGTAATGTGGTTACGTGAAGGGCAGGATTGGCAGCTGAATGTTCCTGGGTATAAGTGTTTTAGGTGTGACAGAGGAGGGTTGAAGAGAGGTGGTGGGGTGGGGTTGTTAGTAAAGGAGCACATCACAGCAGTGCAGAGGGAGGACAATATGGAGGAGTTAGGGATTGAGTCGCAGTGGGTGGAGTTGAGGAATAAAAAGGGAGAGATTACGATGCTAGGGGTATACTATAGGCCACCCAACAGCCCGAGGTCAGTGGAGGAAGGTATTTGCAGAGGCATTTTAGATAGGTGCAGAAAGAATAAGGTGGTTGTAGTGGGTGACTTTAACCTTCCTGGAGTGGATTGGAAGGTGCCTAGAGCTGGGGGTACAGAGGGAGAGGAGTTTGTAAAGTGTGTGTTGGAAGGGTCCCTAGAGCAGTATGTAACTAGCCCGACTAGGGAGGGAGCTATACCGGATTTAGTGCTGGGAAATGAGCCGGGGCAGGTGGTTAAGGTTGAGGTAGGCGAACATGTGGCTAACAGGGACCACAAGTCCGTCTACTTTAGGATAAAAATGGAAAGGGATGAGTGTCGGCTGAAGGGGAGGGTTCTGAACTTGGGGAAGGTGAGCTATAGTCGGATTAGGAGGGAGCTGAAGGACACTGATTGGGAGAGGTTGTTAGCTGGCAAGTCCACGGTTGGTAAGTGGGAGGTTTTTAAGGGCAAACTGAAAATGTTGCAGGAAAGGCATGTGCTGGTAAAGAGGAAGGATGGGAAAGGCAGGATTAGGGAGCCGTGGATTACAGGGGGTATCGAAGACTTGGTCAGGAAGAAGAGGGAGGCATATGTTAGGTCGAAACAACTGGGAACAGAGAGTGCGCTGGAGGAATATAGAGAGAGTAGGAGGGAGCTAAAAAGGAGAGTTAGAAGGGCGAAAAGGGGGCATGAAATGGCCTTGGCCGATAGGATTAAGGAAAATCCAAAAGCATTTTACTCTTATATTAGGAGCAAGAGAGTGGTTAGAGGGAAAATTGATCCTCTTAGGGACAAGGGAGGGGAGCTATGTATCGAGAGTGAGGGAATGGGTGAGATCCTGAATGAATACTTTGCGTCGGTATTCACAAAGGAGAGGGGATTGGTGTCGTGTAGTGTCTTGGAGGGAGCTGTAGATCAGTGGAAGGAAATATCTATTACGAGGGAGGAAGTGCTAAGGTTTTTAGGTAGCATAAAAACAGATAAAGCTCCGGGACCTGATGGTATTTATCCCAGGCTGCTTAGGGAGGTGAAAGATGAAATTGCTGGGCCTCTGACGCAAATCTTTGTCTCTTCTTTGGACACAGGTGAGGCCCCAGAAGACTGGAGGGTAGCTAATATGGTCCCGCTGTTTAAAAAGGGTAGTAGGGATAACCCTGGTAATTATGGACCAGTGAGTTTGACATCGGTGGTAGGAAAACTATTGGAAAAAATTCTTAGGGATAGGATGTATGAGCATTTGGAGCGTTGCGATCTGATTAGGGATACGCAACATGGCTTTGTTAGAGGGAGGTCTTGCCTTACGAATCTGGTGGAATTCTTCGAGGAGGTGACAAAAATGGTTGACGATGGGCGAGCCGTTGATGTCATCTATATGGATTTCAGTAAGGTGTTTGACAAAGTCCCTCACGGTAGGCTGGTAGAAAAGGTTAAGGCACATAGGATACAAGGACAGGTAGCTAGGTGGATCGAAAACTGGCTGGGAAATAGGAGAGGGGAGTTGTCGAGGGGACTTTTTCTGGCTGGAAGCCAATCACCAGTGGTGTGCCGCAGGGCTCAGTACTGGGACCTCTCCTCTTTGAAGTATATATAAACGACTTGGAAGAGGGTGTACATGGTGTGATCAGCAAATTTGCGGATGACACCAAGATGGTAGGATTGGCAGATACTGAGGAGGACTGTCAGGTGACACAGCAGGATTATAGATAGGTTGGTATATTGGGCAGATAGATGGCAGATGGAATTTAGTCCTGACAAATGTGAGGTGATGCATTTTGGAAGGAATAATGCAGGGAGGAGTTATGTGATAAAAGGTAGACCGATTAAGAGTATAGAGATACAGAGGGACCTGGGAGTGCAGGTGCACAACTCTCTGAAGGTGTCGACACAGGTAGAGAAGGTTGTGAAGAAAGCTTATGGAATGCTAGCCTTTATAGGAAGGGGTATAGAGTATAAGAGCTGCCGTCTAATGCTTCAGTTGTACAGAACGTTGGTTAGACCGCATTTGGAGTACTGCGTCCAGTTCTGGTCACCTTACTACCGGAAGGACGTGGAGACCCTGGAGAGGGTGCAAAGGAGGTTTACCAGGATGTTGCCTGGCATGGAAGGACTGAGTTACGAGGAAAGGTTGGAGAAACTGGGGCCCTTCTCCTTAGAAAGACGGAGATTAAGAGGTGATATGATAGAGGTATATAAAATACTGAAGGGAATAGATAGAGTAAACAGTGGTAGGCTTTTCCCTAGATTGGGGACAATTACGAGAGGTCACGATCTAAGGGTGAGGGGGGAGAAGTATAATTTGGATATGAGAGGAAGGTTTTTCACGCAGAGGGTCGTGGGGGTATAGAACGCGCTACCGAGTAGGGTGGTGGAGGCAGGCACGTTGGACTTGTTTAAGGTTTACTTAGATAGACACATGAGCGAAGCCAGGATGGAGGGTTATAGTAGAGGGTATTAAGTAGGGTCAGAGCCTCAGGACAACACCAGAAATGTAGGTTTATATGTTAACATATTGTCTTTTTATTCCATAGGGTCGGTCCACCTTGTTGTCAAACAAGGGGCATGCACACGATGGGTCGTGCGTGGGTTGCTCTTAGAGGTTCCGGGAGTGGCCTAGTACTTTGTGTCGGTGTGTGTGCTTAATCCTGGACCAGCAGATGGGCACCGCAACAGCTCAGTGACTAGCACTGCTAGCTGTGCAGATACATGGATTTGGGCCTGTGTCTGTAGGAGTTTGCGCATTCTCCCTGTGGTTGCGTGGGTTTCCTCCGGGCGCTCCGGTTTCCTCCCACACTCCAAAGATGTGCTCTTAGGCTGATTGGTATACCAAATTGACACTATTCTCCCCTGAATCTGGCTACATTAGGGGTTCCACTCACATACACACAGGGCGGGGTAAGTGTGGGAAGATGCAGCGGCGCGGGCTCGTTGGGCCGAAGGGCCTGTTTCCCGTGCTGGGATGTTCTTTGTTCTTTGTTAAGAAGAAATTAGATATAGCTCTTGGGGCTAAAGAGATCAAGGGATATGGGGCAAAGGCAGGATTAGGATACTGATTTTGATGATTAGCCATGGTCAAAATGAATGATACAGCAGGCTTGAAGGCCAAATGGCCTCCTCCTGCTTCTATTTTCTATGTTTTCATATAAATAACAGAAACAAGAGCAAACTCAAGCCCATCTTGTTTCTTCTGCGTGTTGTGAATGTCTGTCCCTCCCTCCAGTTCAGTCACATGAATCCTAAGAAAATTTAAAACATAGTTTTCCTAAGTCATGTTTCTCATCAAGGGCATCCTGGTGGATACTTTCTGTCTCATTTCTTCTTACCTGTGGAGAAGCGTTTGGTTTCTTTCTTGCCAACATCTGCTGCAAGATGTCTGAGATCAAAAACTCAGCAGAGTGGGTGGAATGAGTTCTGTTTTGCCATATGCTGGCGCTCCAACAACCTATAGCTATACTGCGCCATCCACTTCTGCACACCTTGAATTAATCATAATCTCCAGCCCTGAACCAATATGGATGGATAGCTCATTATTCAAGTTAATCTATTCATCACCTTAATGAAATCAAGTGATTATTCCTTGTAAAATATGACGGTAATGACGGAGATTGAGTGAATACATTGAATTGAATTGGATAACAATGGTGAGGTCCCCGGTGAGGCAATGTAAGAAATGATCTGGAAAGGACAAGCATTGCTTTTCGCAGAATACTTGCTCCGGGAAGAAAACATGTAAGGTCCATTTTTCAAACATAGACAACTTATAAATAAATGTTTGGAGCAGGTAGGAGGAAGAAAATTCCGGAACCCCTCCACCCAATTGTTAAGTGTTTCGCCCAAAAAAGAATTGTCAAGGATTTTAAAGCTTTAGGTTAGGTATTCTTCCAATTTTGCACCATTTCAATAAAAGTGACAGAGCAGTAAGGGAAAGTAAACTAGATGGTGCTTAGTACTGCTGGATACTCATCTATCCTAGCGCCAGCTGAGTTTATCTAAGGAATTGATGCCAGTCTAATGAAACCCCAGCCAGTTGTTTAGTTATATTTAAATTAAATGTTAATTGGGGCCTGGACTGTTCCTTTTTTTCATTCATTTATGGGATGGGAGTGTCGCTGGCTGGGCCACCATTTATTATCTATCCCTAACTATCCCCCATTTCAGAGGGCATTTGAGAGTCAACCACATTGCTGAGGCTTTGGAGTCCAATTGGGTATGGATAGGGTGAACAGTGGGAAGCTTTTTCCCAGGTCGGAGGTGACAAACACGAGCGGTCACAGGTTCAAGGTGGGGTTTGTGGGGTGGGGGGGGGGGGGCATGGGGAGAAGAGGAAGGGGGGGAGGTTTAACTCAGATATCAGAGGGACGTATTTTACGCAGAGGGTGGTGGGGGCCTGGAATGCACGGCCAAGCAGGGTGGTGGAGGCGGACACGCTGACATCGTTTAAGATTTATCTGGAAAGTCACATGAGCAGACTGGGAATGGAGGGATACAGAAGAATGGTCTAGTTGGACCAATCAGCGGCACAGGCTTGGAGGGCTGAAGGGCTTGTTTCCTGTGCTGTATTGTTCTTTGATCTTTGTACGCCAGACCAGATAAGGACTGCAGATTTCCTCCCCAAAAGGATATTAATGAGCCAGTTTTTTTTAATATGAAAATCAGTAATGGTTTCATGGTCATCAGTAAACTTTTAATTTCAGATTTTTGTTGAATTCATCATCTGCCGCTGTGTACTTTGAACTCAAGTCCCCAGATTATGCTCTGGCTCTCTGAGCTACAAGTCCAATGACAATACCAGAACACTACTACCAGTGTGATTTTTGTAGGATGATGTATATAGTTGGGATAAAGACTTGGGGAGAATCTGATACTGGTGTACCTGCGATGTGAATTGACATGGCTAGAAGACTAAGATCTGGGTCAGGATATTAAGGCCTTGGTACAGCATAGGAAGCAAAGGTATAGCCTTGTGTAGGGTATTAAGATACAATCTGTAAATAAACAAGACTTTTAAATGAATAATGGCCAATGAGAGCATCCTAGAGTGACACACAAACTACGGGCAGACGGTGACACAGTTGGTTAACACTGTTGCCTCATAGTGCCAGGGACACAGGTTCGATTCCCAGCTTGGGTCACTATCTGTGTGGAGACGTGTCCTTCTCATGTGTGCGTGCATTTCCTCAGGGTGCTCCGGTTTCATCCCAGAGTCCAAAAGGCATGGGGTGCATTGATCATGCTAAATTCTTCCCCCAGTGTACCCAACAGATGCCGGAGTACAGTGACTAGGGGATTTTCACAGTAACTGCATTGCTGCATTAATGTAAGCCTACTTGTGACTCTAATAAATAAACTTAATCTTAAAATTAAACTTGAAAGAAACCCAGTTAGCTCCCAAATTGGAGATGAAACAATCTTCCCGTCAGTTTTTCTGGATTCTCGGAGATGGTTAATGTCAAACACAAAATGTTTAACTTTAACACAAGATATTTCACTTGAGGGAATGCAGGAATCAGCTGATTAGAATTTTATTCATATTAATCAAGGAGATGGGATGGCTTTTGAGGCTTGGGCAGAGTTTCTCCTACACCCTTCAACCCAAGAACAGCTATCCCCTACTCTCTCCTCTTCACTGCCACAAATTGTCTTCTTGCCTTTTCTTTTCTTCTCCTCTGCCCCTTCCTCTATGAATCACTTTCATCTCCATTTCCTTCCTCTGACCCTTAGAACATAGAACATTTACAGCACAGTATAGGCCCTTCAGCCCTCAACGTTGTGCCGAGCTATGTCCAATCCCAAGATCAAGCTATCCCTATAATTCTGATGTGCCTCATGTGCCTATCAATAACCGCTTGCAAGTTCCTTCTCTCCCCTTCTTCCCTTGCCCTTTTCTCCTCCCCTCTCCATCCATCTCCTGATGCGGAAACCCAAAGGGTATGTCCTTGCTTCTTAAATAATTAAAATATTGATTGCATACAAATGACATAATTCAGAATTCAAATGATCTTAAACTGTAATATTGTTTCTGAACAGGACCTAACACGATGCTATCATATTTACTATTCCATTAGTTATGTCAGATGAGTGAATGTGAGGTTCAGTTCTTTCAACACACATGGGTAAGATTGATATTGAGGGATATGGGCCAAACATAGGCAATTGGGAATAGCTTAATGGTAAAAACTGAGTGGCATGGACAAGTTGGGCTGAAGGGCCTGTTCCCATGCTGTAAACTTCTATCACCCTATAAACAATAAGTCCCAGAAGACCATGATGGCCAGTTGGATGGTGATTGTGTGTGTATTTTTTAAAAATCAAACAGTATCCTAAATCTGTCATATAAATTACAAGCATTATCGGTACGGTAGTTATGGTGATTATGTTTCTGGACTAGCAATCCAGAAACTGGAGAAATGATCTGGAGTCAGGAGTTCAAATCCCCCCAAAACAGTTGAGGTATTTAAATTCAGTTGATTAAGTAAAAAAATCTGGAACAAAAGTCTGCCCCAGGCACTGCCCCTGGCATCCTGGCATGAGATCAATCCTGGTTCAATGAAGAGTATGGGAAATCATAACAGGAGCAACATTCCATATACCTAAAAATGAAATGCCAAGATGGTGATGCTGCAACCAAGGACTACGTGCGTGTTAAAGTGCAGAGGCAGCATATTATAGACAAAGCTCAGCAATCCCATCTCAACAGTTCAGATCAAAGCCTCACAGTCCCTTTGGATCCAATCATGAATGGTGATTGTCAATTAAAATTAACGTGGGAAACGAGAGGATTGGGAAATCTTTAAAGGTCAACAGAAAACCATGAAAAGAGCTATAAAAAAAAGTAAGATAGATTATGAGAGTAAGCTAGCTCAGAACATAAAAAGATAGCAAAGGTTTCTACAAATATATAAAATGAACAAGAGTGGCTAAGGAAAACATTCGTCCTTTGGAGGATGAGAAAGGGGATTCAATAACAGGAAATGAGGAAACGGCATTGAACAGGTATTTTGCGTCGGTCTTCACAGTGGAAGACACGAACAACATCCCAAAAATGGATGACACTAAGGTTATGGCAGGTGATGACCTAGCAACGATCATTATCACTAAAGTAATGTTGGGCAAACAAATGGGGCTGAAAGTAGACGAGTCTCCTGATGGATTGCATCCCAGGGTACTTAAAAGAGATGACAGGGGAAATGGCAAATGCACTCGTGATAATTTACCAAAATTCGCTGGACTCTGGGGCAGTTGGAAAATAGTAAATGTGATGCCACAGTTTAAAAAAGGAAGTAGACAAAAGGCGGGCAACTATAGGCTGGTTAGCTTAACTTCCGTAGTGGGGAAAATGCTTGAATCTATCATCGAGGAGAAAATAGCGAAACATCTGGTGAGAAACTGGGAAGATGCGGCATGTGTTCATGAAAAGTAAGTTATGTTTAGCTAATTTACTGGAATTCTTTGAGGACATTCGGAGCACAGTGGACAACAGGGAACCGGTGGATATGCTGTATCTGGATTTCCAGAAGGCATTCGACAAGGTGCCATAGTAAAGGCTGCTTCATAAAGTAAAGGTGCATGGCATTATTGGTAATGTATTAGTATGGATAGCGGATTGGTTAACTAACAGAAAGCAAAGAGTGAGGTAAATAGGTGTTTTTCTGGTTGGTAATCAGAGTCAGTGTTGGCACTGCAATTGTTTACAATTTACGTAGGTGATTTGAAGTGAAGTGCGTCAAAATTTGCAGATGACACGAAGGGCCTGATTTTACCTTTGCGTCGCGAAAACATGGTAAAGTCAGGTGTGAGGCCATTAATGTGATCTACAAAACGAGCGCAAAAGCAACTTAAATGCATTTGCATGCATTTCAATTGAATTAATTAACTCCCCGCCCAACTTTATCAGCATTTCCCCCTTTACTACCACATTCGCCGATTTGCAACCACGCTGAAATGGACCTGGGAAATAAAAGTCTGAATCGGGCTCTTCATCAGTGAGGGTTGGCGAGGAGGTAAGTGCATGGTGTCCGACGGCTCTCCGCTACTCACTGGTATCCTGTTGGCCATTTCCTGTCTCAGGCCAGTGGCAGTTCTGTGAGTGTGTGGGGGTGGGGGGGGGTGGTTGCTGTCGCTATGCACAATCTCCAATGTTTGTTTTGCAGCATGGACCCAGGTCTCAGCACTGACCTCGGGTCTTGCAGTGCTGCTGGGTCCTAGCACCTCAGCTCAGTTCAGGCTGAAGGATACACATGTGGGGGCTGTGATTGTGTGGAGCATGTGGCTGGGGGTATTGGGGGGCATGGGGGGGGGCTATGATTGTGGGGGGCATGGGGGGGCTGTGATTGTGTGGAGCATGTGGCTGGGGGGAATTGGGGGCATGGGGGGATGATGGTGATTGTCGATGTATTAGGGGCAAGCAGCGTTGCTGCAGCAGGAGGTAGCCACCATTCACCCAGAGCGGGGGCATAGGAGAAGGAGGGAGCAGTGACCCCCGCAGTTCTGTGCACGAGTGCCCTTCGAGGAGATATCGGACACCGTATGCCGATGATGTCTCCAACTCCGAAAGGATACTGTGCGACACCTGTGCAACCTGTTGCAGGACCTGGCACCTAGGAGCAGGGGGGACACCCACTCTCAGTGGTTGTCAGATTGACGGTCACTTTGAACCTCTGTGTGACTGAGGCCTTCCAGTGGAGATATCTGTGGCATCTCCCAGCCTTCAGTCCACACCTGTGTCAAGCTGGTCACCGAAGCCCTGTGTGCCCGGGCTGGGCAGTACATCAAATTCAACCTGGGCCAGGCCTATCAGGAAGCCTGGGCTGCAGAGTTCACAGCCATTGCGGGGATGCCAAATGTGCAGGGGGTGGTTGACTGTACCCATGTTGCCTTCAAGCACCCCCCCCCCCCCACCCCCACTTCAGAATCCACAACAATTTGTTAATAGGAAGGGGTTCCACTCCCTGAATGTACAAATCGTGTGCGATCGCAATAAACCATCATACACGTCTGCGCCAGGCAGCGTACATGATGGCTTCATTGTAAGGAGCATGGACATCTCGCAAGCATTTGAGGAGGAGTCCAGGCTATGGGGGCGACTCCTGGGTGATATGGGTTACCCGCTTCGGGCATGGCTGATGCCACCTGTGAGGAGGCCTGTGACTGAGGCGGAGACCCGCTATAATGAGGCCCCTGTAGCCAACGGAGCGATAGTAGAGAGGTGCATTGGGGTCCTCAAGATGTGATTCCGGTGCCTGGACTGATCTGGAAGAGCCTTCCAGTATCACCTCCTGATCCCCTCCCGCATAATGGTGGTGTGCTGTGCCTTGCACAACCTGGCTCTGCAGCGAGGTGAGCTCTTGGAGGAGGGAGAGGACATGGAGGGTGACCAGTTGGTCGTCACTGGAGAGGATGACCAGCAGGAGGAGGAGGAAGAGAAGGAGGAGGAAGAGAAGGATGAAAATGCCTTGGAACACCAGCCAGGTGGTGGATGGCTGACATCTCAGCTGAGGCATGTGAGGGTGGTGTGAGAGGCTCTGATAACCAGGCGGTTCAGTCACTAGGGGATGGTGATTGTGGGTTCCATTCCTGCCCGCCCTCCCCAAAAAGAAATGCTTTCCCACACACTGTCATACCAAGGTGGTGGGCCTGGGTACTCTGTGATTTTTTTTCCAGGCAGGAGGCTGATGAAGAGTCACTAAGCTCCATTCTGATATGCCCTGGTGCAAACCAGTCTGACTCCTGCCTGAGATCCACATGCACGCTGGCAGCTGGGCCCATGTCTGACTAGTGGGTAAGGCATCCGAAACCCCCATACAGGGTCCTGGGGCAGGTGGGTCGGGGGACAGGAGATCATCACTCTTGAGGCCAATGGCTTCCTTTTCTCAGTGACACCACATTGAGGAGCCACCCCAACTGATATCACCATGAGGCATCCACCGCGTGATCATCAATGGGGCAGGAATCCTATTCAAGACAACCTATTCGCAGATAGTTGTTGAGAAAAAACATTTACAATAAAGACGTTCAGATAAGCTGGTGAAACATAAAAACTTGTGAAAAGAAAACACTAAGGTGCTTACATTTCTTTCTAACTAGTGTAGACCTTCACCCCCCCATACCATCTTAGTGCACCTACAACTTTCTAATCTTGCGCGGCCTAGCACTACGCCTCAGAATATACATCGGAGGTGGAGGGGGCCAGCTGCCGACCTCACCCCATGGTCTGTAATGCACGTGGTGGGTGGCCTCTGGAGGCCCTGGACCTTGAGGGCCCTGGCCTTCTTCCAGGTGTCTGGGATATTTCCATGACACCCTCTTCATCCCGCAGCCCCTGAGATGTCCCAGTGTCAGGAAGGGAAGAGTCAGAAGGTGTTGCCATAGGTACAGTCTCCTGGCTGCAAAGTCCCTTCTGCAATGAGTTCCAGAAGCTTTGGTGTCACCTGGCACTGCCAGTCCTGGAGGGCCACCTGCGTCCTACCCATGGTGATCGACCCCTCTGCGATGGCCACTTGAGTCGTGGACCATCTCTCAATAGCTGCAGAAAGTACCTTCTGGGACTGGCCCACACTCTGCAGGCCCCCAGCTCTGGCTCTCTGAGACTGGGCCACCTTCTCAAGGGTTGCTGGCATTGCCCACTGTGTCGCAATTCTGTCCGTCTGGGTCTCCTGCAAGCTCTCGAGTTTCTCAGCCATGGGCTGCAGAATCTCAAGAAGCCTGATCAGCCCCTTCACTGTGGCCTGCTGTGACTCGGCCATTGCTTGGAGTTTGCCACCCATGGTGAGGATCCCCTGCCCCAGGCTTTCCACTGCAGACGCTACCCTTGCAGTGTTGGCATTGGAAGAACGCATGACAGGCAGTATCTGGTCCGCCCGAAAGCATTGGGACTCCTCCCAGCAGCCTCACAGTTGGACCAGTGTGTCTGTCAGCCCCTCCTGCTTTCCTTGGCTCTGTTGCTGCATCTCCAGCAGTTGAGGGAGAAGTGATCTCAGAGGCCCAGCAGGTAACCTGGGACCAGCTGAGTCCTTGCCTCCAGCAGGCCCCTGCATGCCAGAGGCCTCAGACTTTCCGTCCTCCACCCAATGTACATCAGCAGGTGTGTCGTGCTCACCAGCTTGTGACCCAGAAGCCTCGACACTAACTGGACCCACCAACATGTCATTGGGGGGAAAGGAAGGAGGTGATTGGGGGTCAGGAGCTGGAAGTATGCAGGATGCTGGGAATAGGAGGATCTGGGGGATATAGGGGGGACCATGCTAAATGAAGTTTCAGCACTCACTCTTGTGGCATGGATGAGATCATTGATATATTTTGCAACTTATGTTATTCTTATTCTTAAAATCTGTGTACATTTGCAAAGGTAAATGGGAGCGACGGAGTATTTTACTGGAGTTGAAGCTTTCATGCTTAATATTGTTTTATTAAAAAGTTAATTGATAGTGCTGTGACTCTGTTCATCCATGTTTTCTAAACAAAAATGTAAAGGTTATGGTCTTTTCAGCCAGGGTTCCATTTTTGGACATTCTTGTCCAGTATTAACACCAACTGGAATTGTAACACTGTGCCTTCCATTCAGCAAGACTGAGATTAAATTCAGTCTTGAGTTGATAAATGGTATCACACAAGTGCCAGGCAATGCCTGCCTCCAACAAGGGAGAATTTAACCATTTTTGCTTGACATTCAATGGCATTACCAACACCACATTTCCTATCATCAACAACCTGGGAATCACCGATGACCAGTAACTTAATGGGATCAGCCGCATTAATACTGTGGCTATGAAAACAGGTCAAATGTTAGGTATTCTACTATGTGTAACTCACCTCCTATAACCCTAAAACCTTTCCACTCTCCATGAGGTGCAAGACATGAGTGTGATGGAGTACACCCACCTGTGCTACCATATCACGGGATGCACCTCCAACAGAACTCAAGAATCTCAATATGCTCAAGGACAAAGTTGCCCAATTTATCTGCAAGCCACCCACCAGCTTAAAAGCTCACCCCCACCACCATGAGTGTACCATAGCTGCAATGTATACTGTCTACAAGATGCATTGCAACAGCTCACCAAGGCTGCTTACACAGCACCTCGGCAAACCCTCTAAAGCCTAGAAGGGCAGGGCTGCAAGTGCATGGAGACACTATCACCTGCAGGTTCCCCTCCATGTTCCTCATCATGTTCACTTAGAAATATATCAACTATCGTCATTGTTGTTTGTTCAAAGTCTTCAAACGCCCTATCTAACAGCCTTGTGGGAATACCTTCACTGCATTGGCTGCCATAGTTCAAGAGGTTCACCACCCCTGTTTCAAGGGTAGTTAAGAATGAGCAATGAAGGTTGGCCTTGCCAGGCCCGTTGATGAATTAAAAAAATAGAATATATGCCCTTACAGTAACAACATGCACAGTTATATAAAATTATGTTCCTGTGTATTGCACTTTACTAACCTTGAAAATTAATTTACGAGATTTTATACTGTTAAGGGCCATTTATTAAGGATCCCCTTAAGAAACTCTATCATCTCTTGACTTAGCCTCTGACTCCCCATAAGTGATAAATGAGCTCCTCAAAATGTGCAATTATTAGCATCTCATTTCACCTTACCCGGTATAAACTGTATTCTTCAAGGTACAAAGGAAGTATTTCTAATTGCCCCAGGAGGAGGCTATTTGTGGCCCCGTATGGCAAAGGACAGTAGATTTCCACTGGAACTACAATTGCACTTTGAACTCCATCTTAATTTCTTGACAATTGACTGATGACCAGTGATCCTAAAATAAATGTTCGGCGCTAGTAATATAACCAACGGTCTCATTAATTTGTACTGCAAATTCTTAGCTAAAATGTTGTCTTCTCAGTTAGAAAATAATTAACCAGTGTTAGACCAGTTTGCCAAGCATCAGGCATGCAATAAGAGATTGACACAACAATTTATTTCAAAAACCACACTTGTCATCCTCTCAGCAACTAAGATAAAATCCTAAGACTGAGCAACAAACATGAGGGAACCATTTATTTATATCTACCTCCAGATGAAGACCATAATGTGGGAGGCAGCTTGAAACAGAAGAATGAAAACCATTCGCTCAAAAATTAGAATCTAGCAACTGTGGCATAAATATATATATATATCTCCCCGTGCATGTGTGGGTTTCCTCTGGTTTCCTCCCACAATCCAAAGATGTACTGGTTGGGTGGATTGTCCATGCTAAGTTGCCCCTTAGTGTCAGGGGGACTAGCTAAGGTAAATGCATGGGGTTGTAGGCATAGGGCCTGGGTGGGATTACAGTCAATGTAGACCCGATGGGCTGAATGGCTTCTTTCTACACTATAGGATTCTGTGATTCTATGATTCCATATATATAAGCCCAGTCACTACATATTTGATCACTGATGATGCTAAATACGCTGTCAGACATACACGTAGCAAAGTTTTGGGATTAAAATTTAATTCATGCAACTAGACATGCTGCATAAGATCCTAAGCAGAGTATCACGTAACAACCTTTTGCAGTTTATATAATTTGTTCAATTTCTGTACCTCAGACGGCTTAAAAATAGATGGTGAACATTACAGTGCATCACAGTTATATTGCCACAGTGAAGAACTGAAGAATATGTTCTTATATTTATGCTGGAAGTATTTCAAAGCATAAGAGCTTGGCAGAGGGAATGAGATTCCTTGCGGGGTCATTGTTGATTTGGGTCACTGTGCAGCCTATGTTGTGCATGTGATGAGATCCAATTTTTTCTGCATGCAGCATTAGTCATGGAAAGTTGATGAATAAAAAGGCAGTTATACACGCTCTGTGATTTTCCTTTGCAATTGAAGTCACATGGGGTGTAAAGCAGGTCAACGATACACTGCAGCCCATTTTGCGCTACTGTGTAAAAGTCAGATCACCTCTTTAATTATTTACTCATAGAAGATTGGAAAACAGGCTTCAGAAACCCACTGCAATGGTCCAGCTAACGGTTAGGGCTAATAACTGAATTGTGACAGTTTTCACTCACTATGAGTGGGAGCAGACTTGTGTGCCAGCATAGGGTTAAATCTCTGAAAGGTGGCACAGCTCAGAAACTCAACATGATCCTCACCTGACCACCTTTGATCTGGGCTTGTGCGCAGGGGAAACCCCAGGGCAGCCGTTGGGAAAGTCATTAAGATAAGCCAGCAGATAATTATCATTGAATTTAATCTTGCTTTCCGGACTTAGCAGTAAGCATACAGGTTTCCTGAACTCTCTGCATTTCGCCAGGATCAATGAGGTGAAGGTACAACGGGGAATAATTGTTTAATGTCAGCAGTGAAACTGAAGAGCAGAAATCATTCCTCATTATAGAATCATATCATCATAGAATCCCTAGAGTGCAGAAGGAAGCCATTCGGCCCATTGATCCTGAACTGACTCTCTGGCAGAGTATCTTACCCAAGCTGTCTCATCGGTCCTATCCTGTAAACCCCACGCATTTACCATGGCCAATCAATCATAAAATCCCGACAGTGCAGATGGAGGCCATTCATCCCATCGAGTCTGCACCGATGAGTTGAACCCAGATCCCTGCCCCTGTGAAGCAGCAGTGCTATCCACTGTGCCACCGTGCTGCCCATGCCAATCCATCTAACCTATACATCTTGGGACACTAAGAAGCAATGTAACATAGTCAATCCACAGAGAGTGTGTTCTTACTAATTTGACAGGTGATTCCCAACCTCTTGAAAGTCAAGGTAGCCTGTCTTGCAGTTTACTCATCTGAAGCTGCAATTTATTGTCAGCCTTTACTGCGGCATCAGAGCAACCAGTACAGCTCTGTCAGAAAGCTGGCACCATCAACAGCAACAGGATAAAGGGTAACAGGAGCTCTACTTTTCTCAGCCACATATCGCTCTATAAGGCAGAGAAGATCCCACCGCTGGCATTGGCAGGCCACCTCCGCAAAACATGCCACTGGGTAGCACAAATCCCACCCATTGAGCCCTGTTACTTACACATTCAGAACATGCCTAGGAAATGGTGGCACAATGATTAACAGTGCTGCCTCACAGTGCCAGAGACTTGCGTTCAATTCCTGCCTCGGGTGATTGTGTGGAGTTTGTATGTTCTCCGTTTGTCTGCATGGGTTTCCTCTGGCTGCTCCGGTTTCCTCCTACGATCCAAAGATGTGCGGTTTAGGTTGATTGGCCATGCTAAATCGTTTCTTAGTGTCAGAGGGAGTAGCAGGGTAAATATGTGAGGTGACAGGGATAGGGCCTGGGCGGTATTGTGGTCAGTGAAAACTCGATGGGCCAAATGGCTTCTTTCTGCGTTGTAGGGATTCTATTCTATAAAAATGTAGACCCCTAAGCTTATTATTTATTGGAAGGACAGCCGACAATAAATGTTGATACAGTTAATGCACAGACACTTGGGAAGGCATCATCTTGTATACTAGATTACTTCAGTTTCCTGGATTATTACTGAGATGGAGGATAGGAGAAATGCAACTCATATAACAACATAGACATGTAATTTCAGAAAAGTGGGAGAATGTTCCACAACAGCAATTATTGTCTATGGCAGACAATAATAGAATAGCACTGTACCTGAAGAGGATGCTTCAATGTAAATTAAATGCAGATGGGTGTCAGATGGCAAAGCACTCTTATTTTTCTAATAGCACTATGTTCAGTTCTGGGACAGAGTGCTATCATAAAAACATGATAATATTTCGCTAACCACTCAGGCGTTATCTATTCTAAGGAATGATGTTAAAAAAGGATATCAAAGTTTGAGACAGGCAACAGACAACGCTGAATTCTTGCTGTCTTGGAAAGGTCAGTTCTAATGACTTACCTGTTTCCAAAATGGGACTAAATGTTGGATTTCAGCTTTCTGGCTTGGGGCTCCTCCACCACAGCCCCCTTTAACACAACTGTATAAAACACCTCTATTTCACTGCCACAGCTCATAATTTTAACTCCAGTAATTAAGTCTTGCACAAAACTAGCCCTTAAATTTCCACATGTTTTTAAAAATTGCAATATATTTATGAATTGTCCATTGCTATATTAATTGCAAGTTGCCCAAGCACAAGATTTCCTTTTGTGAAATTTGTAAATGTTGATGTGCGAAGAGACTTGGTGAGCTCTTTTAAGGAACATAGAAAGTTGAAAAGCAGGTACAACAAGCAGCTAGAAAGGCAAATAACACATTGGTGTTTATTACAAGAGGGTTGGAGTACCAGAATAAAGAAGTCTTGCTCCAATTGTGCAGGGCTTTGATGAGATCTGGAGTATTGTGCGCAATTTCGGCCTCCATAATTAAAGGAGCATATACTTATATTGGAGCTGGTACTGTGAAGGTCACTAAATTGGTCTCTGAGATGAGGGGCTTGTCCTAAGATGAGATGCTGAGTGAACTGGGCCTACGTTGACCTAAGTTCAGATGAAAAAGAGACAGTGGCATTGAAACATACAAGAGTCTGAAGGAGCTTGCCTGACTACATGTTGCGAGATTGACCCATCAGGAGAAACAATCTTAAACAAAAGGGCGCAATCTCATAATAAGGGACCAACCATTTGTGGAACATGGGCATCTCTGGCTGGGCCAGCATTAATTGCCCATCCCTAGTTGCCCTTGAACTGAGTGGCTTGCCAGGCCATTTCAGAGGGCAGTTCAGAGTCAACTACATTGCTGTGGCTCTGGAGTCACATGTACGCCAGACTAAGTGAGGACGGCAGATTTCCTTCCCTAAAGGACATTAGTGAACGACACGGATTTTTCCGACAATTGACAATGGTTTCATGGCTAGCATTAGATTTATAATTCCAGATAACTGCGATGAGGAGAGATTGCTTCATGCAAAGGGTTGTGAATCTTTGGAAATCTCGACTGCAGAGTACTGTGGATGCTCTTTTGTTGAATACATTTAAGGCTGGGATTGACAATTTTTTGGTCTCTTGGGGGAATAGGGATATGGGAAGTGGGTTGAAAGTGGAGTTGAAGATCAGGATCAGGCATTATCACATTGAATGGTGTAATAAGCTCAATGGGCTCTCTGACCTGTTGCTGCTCCTATTTCTTGTCTCTCCAGTGGCCCTGCACCCAACACTGCATCGCCCATACGGCCAGTGCGTGTTTACAATAGGCCCAAGTAATGGTTTGCTTGTCAAGGTTCCCACAAAAGTGGCTGCAGAGGGGAAATGGGGCACAAATATTATAGGTAATCAGATAACATCCAGTGTGCGTAATTATCAATAATCAGAGGACATATGGAATGACCCTGTCATATGGAACAGAGGTACATTATAGTGACCAGTTGGAACATTGATTTGTTAGCGTGGTTAAATCATAGATCATAGAACCCTACAGTGCAGAAAGAGGCCCTTCGGCCCATTAAGTCTGCACCGAACGCAATCCCACTCAGGCCCTACCCCCATATCCCCACATACTATACCCACTAATCCCTCTAACCTATGCATCCCTGGACACTAAGGGGCAATTTCTTAGCATGGCCAATCAACCTAACCCGCACATCTTTGGACTGTGGGAGGAAACCGGAGTACCCGGAGGAAACCCACGCAGATGCAAGGAGAATGTGCAAGCTCCACACAGACAATGACCAGAGCTGGGAATTGAACCCAGGACCCTGGAGCTGTGAAGCAGCAGTGCTAATCACTGTGCTACCGTGCTGCCCTACTGTGCTAAGGTAATATACAGAATGGCTCTTAGCTTCAATTAAAAGAAAATAAAATTCTGATCTGATTTGTTAACTTGTCCTTTCTATCTGAACAGATGTGATCTGATCTATATTTCCCGTTAATACTTCTGATTTTCAGCATCTCAGTGTGTTAGCAGTCGCTTTGTAGGCAAATTAATTAGTAACTGTGCTGACAAATGCACATCATATGAATCAGAAGAGGTTGGTTCTGTGCTTCTGATCATTCATTGATAGGATGGGTATCAATGCCCTGCCATGGGCTAGGTGGCAAAACATAGAAGTTTCACCCTTAATAAGATTAAAGTGGAAAACCTAATGGAGTCGTATTTCTGAAACAAAAATACTGAGAAGCATCCTCCTTAAAGTATCAAAATTATTGACGATTTCAACAAATTAATCCAAATTTCTTATAACATTTTCGGAGTTATAAACACATGGGTTACACAAGTTAAAAGTGGGCTGGTTAGATAACATGAGGAAAGACAGATGTTAATGTTCATTCAAAGAGTAACATATTCATGGATTAAGGCACAAGGAATGTTATTGAAATACATATTATAAATGAGTTCAAGAGATACAGGAACATGAGAAGCATAGGAAATATGAACAGTAGAAGGCCATTCAGCCCCTTAATCTTGTTTCACAATTCAATCAGGTCATAACTGATAAGCCATCTCAATGTTATTGTCCCATTCTATCCCCATAGCCCCTTGATAGCTTTAAGACCTGTATTGATTTGATTTGATTTATTGTTGTCACATGTATTGTGATACAGTGAAAAGTGTTATCTTGTGCGCGCTGTACAGATAAAGCATACAGTTCATAGAGTACATAGGGAGAGGGAAAGAAGAGGGTACAGAAAATAATGTTACAGTCATACCTAGGCTGTAGAGAAAGATAAACATAATATATGGTAAGTCCATTCAAAAATCTGATGGCACCAGAGGGGCAGCACGGTGGCAGTGTTAGCACTGCTGCCTCACAGCATTAGGGACTCAAGTTTGATTCCCGGCTTGGGTCACTATCTGTGTGGAGTTTGCACGTTCTCCCCCTGTCTGTGTGGGCTTCCTTTGGGTACTCCAGTTTCTTCCCACGGTCTGAAAGACATGCTGGTTAGATACATTAACCTGAACAGACACCGGAGTATGGCGACTAGGGGAATTTCACAGTAACTTCATTGCAGTGTTAATATAAGCCTTACTTGTGACTAATAAATAAACTTTACTTTAACTTCAAGGAAGAAGCTGTTCTTGAGTTGTTTGGTACATGATCTCAGACTTTTGTATCTTATTCTGTCGGGATGCATGGAGTCCTTGATTTTGCTAGCTGCTTTTTTGAGGCAGAAGAAGTGTGGACAAATGAATGGAAGGCTAGTTTGCATGATGGACTGGGCTATGTTCGCAACTCTTTGTAGTTTCTTGTGGTCTTGGTCAGAACATGATGCTATGATGCATCCAGAAAGGATGCTTTCTATATTGATCTGTCTTGAATATACCAACCCCTGAATAAAGAAATTAGAATAATAGAATAGAATCCCTACACTGCAGAAGGAGGCTATTCAGCCCATTGGGTCTGTGCTGGCTCTCCAACAGAGCATCTCACCCAGGCCCTATCCTCGTAACCCCATGTATTTGTCCCAATAGTTCCCCCTAACCTACACATCTTGGGACGCTTATGGGGTAACTTAACATGGTCAATCAACCTAACCTGCACATCTTTAGCCTGTTCATCTCAATCTTAACTGGCCTATTCTGAAATGGTGTTGCCATAGACTATCCCTCCCCTTTCTCACCAGCCAGGGGAAACTTCTTTCTTGCATCTATCCTGTCTAGTGCTGTAAGGATTTTTTTATCCTTCAATGAAGATACCAGCTATTCACAAACCATCTCAATACTTTGGATGTGGGGACCAAAATGGAATATTTTCAAGTTTGTTGATGATATGTTACTGGTTGAGAATGTGAGTTATGAGGAGAGTGCAAAGGGGTTTCAAGGAGATTGAGACAGGTTTCGTGAATGGGTAAGAATATGTTAGAGGGGATATCAAGTGGATAAAATGGAAGCTCATCGTTATAAACGCCACCTAATATAAGCCCACAGTCTCCTCAATCTGTCCTCATAGGACAATCCCACAATCCCAGTAATCAGTCTGGTAAACCTTTGTTGCACTACTTCTGTAGCAAGTATATCCTTCCTTAGATGCTTCAGGTCCAATTTCACCAAGAATTGAATTGCATAGAATTACAACAAGACTTCTTTACTCCTGTACTCCAAGCCTCTTGCAATAAAGGCTAACATATGATTTGACTTCCTAATTTCTGGACTTGCATGTTAGCTTATGATCAAAGACTTCCCTGTGTCTCTGGAGGTCAACACTTCCCAATCTTTCACTGGTTAAGTGTTCTGTATTTCTGTTTTTCATTCTACCAAAGTGGATAGCTTCTATTTTATCCACATGACATCCCCTCTACTATGTTCTTGCCCATTCACTTAATCTCCTTGAAACCCCTTTGCGTCTTCCTCATAACTCAGATTCTCAATCAGTAATATACCATCAACAAACTTGAAAACATTCCATTTTGGTCCCCACATCCAAAGCATTGATATGGATTGTGAATAGCTGGTACCCTAGTCTTGATTGTTATACCACACTGGTCACAGACTGCCAACCTGAGAATGACCTATTTCTTCCTACTGTCTGCTCAATGCATCATTGGTGCCAAAGAATATGATGAAAAGATGACTAGTTTGAACCAAGAAACTGAATTACTTTTTGGGTCCAATAATTTATACAATTTGTATAAAGTTTTTAAATTCATGTCACTCAGAATTTTTGAACCAAGACACACTATATATTTAATATTTCAAACATAACATTAAATCTATGCAATCAGCCATTCTTGTCATTTTTCCAGCAATCTCCCACCAAGACTATGCCTCCCCTATTTTCCCTGTAATGGACGTTCACGCTTGTTAGTGGAATGGGCTGAAGTTGGAGTGACTTGTCAAATAAAAAGGGATCCTGTCATGGCAGTGGGATTTCCTGGCCAACATTCAAACCTAGTCACTGATATTCAGAAGAGCAACAAAACAATAACATAGATGCACTTTCCAGCTGAATGAGATTCAGGAGTTGGGACCAGTTTTCGCCTTCCTCCCCAACACAGGAATATCAAAGAGAAATGTAATAAGCCCACTGCCAGGACAGCCAGGATTAAACCTGGGATCTATAAGGGCTGTGAAGTGGGGTATTTGAAATAATTCAACATTAAATATTAATAGCTTTGAAGTAGGTAAATATATTTAAGAGCATTAATAGTTTTAACAGAGTTGTTATTAGAGCCCTTTCTCAGCATGTGGTGTGGGAAGTAACAATCACAAACTTAATGACCTTCATAGGATGAGTGTACAAAAAGTGATAAGAAGCATAGACTTAAACCATCAGTTGGATAAAGGGACTACTGCAGCCTATATAATTCTGCTTTTTATTATTTTATAGTGTATTCATGATAACCAGAATGTTATACAGCATTTGTGTCAGACATACACCCTGTGGGAGCAGGTTGTGTCTCCCAAGCACGCTTGCGAATATAAGCCTCCCGTTATTGCAAATTGCAGACTTGAGTAGTTCCAAACTTTGACCAAAACAAATTGTGAGCCTTGGTATTCACTTATAGAACTGTCACGAAAGGTGTGTTCATGGAGCAAATTCTATATGAATTTTCATAACACATGCAAACTTATTTCACCACAATGCTGAAGGATTGTGCATGTCATATGATAGTCAAGAAAGTTTGGTAGATTTAATACAGCATTAAAATAATGGTATACTTGAAACAATGCACAATTCATTGAGTACCATCAGTAGTAAATGTGATAATCAGTGTGGCTCACACCTTCATGATTGTTTAGTAACCTTAACAGCTTATATCTTGAGTGCAGATGTGTATCCTTCAAAACAACATAGAACAATGCTTTATTTAATTGATAATCCTTTAACTTGAGTTTGACAGGAGATTCTTGCAACACATAGATCAAATTAAACCATAAATTAATCTTAATGATACTTGGTTCCCCCTAGACAAGGGATAGGAATAGAACCTCACCCTAAAAGTACTTCATATATTGCTTGCAATTTATGTAGGTAATTAGTTTAGTTAAAGTCTTCATGCTTTGTAATAATAGCAATACCTCAACATGTCAAGCATTCATTGGCCAATTTTAAAAGTATCAATGAGCAATTATTGTGTAAAGATCGTAACAACATTGTGTTGAAATAGCACCTTTATCGTAATAAAGCATACCAAGATGTTTTGAATGGCATTATCAAACAAAATTTGACACTGACATACATATTTTCCCATCCCACCCACCAAGGGAATCGTAGTGAGCAGGACAAGACCATGCAAAGATCCATTGTTTTTGGCCAAGGTTTTCTGGTCTTGAGGCAAGCACAGTTGGAAAATGCAGAAGGAAATATTGGGGTGACAGTCAAAGTTTCGGTCAAGGTGGCAGACTTTCAGGACCATCTCCAAGGAGAAACAAAGAGTGGAATGGCGGAGAGATTAAGGAAGGGAATTCTTGAGCTGAGGATCTTGGCAGCTGAAGGCACAGCTGCCGAAAACAAATCAATTAACTTCAAGGATACTCAAATGACCAGAATAAAATGAGTGTAGATATCTCAGGGAGAACACAGAGATAGGGAGGGGGTGAGACATTGGGGGAATTTGAAAAGAAGGGTGAGAATTTGAAAATAAGCTGTTGATAATATAAATGTTTTTGTCTCTACTTTTAAGATTTCTCTGAAAGCCTAAATTCCCAGAAATGATAGTTCCATTAGTATAATTTACTCAAAGGTCAGGTTCATTGTGGTCAGGAATGTTCTGTATTGACATATATACATAAAGGGAAAGGTCTGATTTGTCATACACATTATCTGTGACTAACTAGTTCAATACCATTATCACACTTATGGTATTTATTCCACCGGATTCAGTGATTGAGACATATATTATGCATTTGGGTTGACAAATGCAACTTTTCCAAAAGCTACCATTAACAATATCCATTTTGAAGCCACCTCCATGTACAGCAAGACAGTTCAAAAATAAATTGCAGTAAAGCAGAAACGGTAGGAGATGTTAAACAGGAAAGAAAAGTGTGTAGGAGGAAATGGGTAAGATGGGTGACCAAAGAGAAGGGCTTTGAAAAGGCTCATGAAAATAAAGAAAGAGCTGGCAAGGTGGAGAGAGGATTAGTGCTTGTCTCACAATAAAAGCATGGTGGTTATTCAAGTCTCAACCGGCAGCGGAGCAGAAGGACTTGTACTCAGAATTATTATAACCCATTGTAAGAGGAGCAGAAAGTACATATCAGCTTACAAGGCTAAAGAAATGAACCATGTTATGGACAACTCATCAGAACCCAATTAGGTTAACCCTGTCCTTCTCCATATGGCAGCTGGGTTTTAAGATCCATTCATTTCTACAAGCATTTGCTTAACTAAGGCATACTTTTAAGCGCTCTGGGATTATGCAGAAATCCAGTTCTGCAAAAATACACTCCAAATTTGAATAGATATATATGAATTTGTCAAGCTATCCGTTTTAGTCACTGTTGATGGATCGCAGTCAATCCAAGATATAAATACAAAAGCACCCAAATTATATTGCCTCCCATTTGCTGACTTTTCAATTCTTGGGCTTCGTCCCTCTCTTTCGCATCAGACAGATTAACATGGGATGGGGTCAGCCATTCAGCCCCTTGAATCTGTTCCACCATCTAATAAAATTATGGTTGATCTGTTAGTAACCTCAAATCTGCACCACTCCTACCTCCGATATCACGTCACCTCATTACTCACCCAGGATCTAATGCATTTTGGAAGTCATCTCATTTTCAAACAAATATCCACACTTCTTTAAACATACATACAATACTCATTGTTTGGCTTATTTGTGAATTTTGCACCAAATGAAGCAACCAGATCTTCGTGCCAAACCATATCTTATAAATTAAAGCAGACTGCAGGGTTATTGGGCTGCTCCATTAACAGATGGCTAATCTGCCCTGCCAGATTATTGCCCAATAACTGAATATCAACATTACCTTTACTGGCTTGATGATCGGAAGCAGTAGGTAATGGTGGAAGAACATAAGAACATAAGAACATAAGAAATAGGAGCAGGAGTAGGCCATCTGGCCCTTCGAGCCTGCCCCGCCATTCAATAAGATCATGGCTGATCTGTCGTGGCTCAGTTCCACATTCCCGCCCTCTCCCCGTAACCCTTAATCCCCTCTCTTATCAAAAACCCATCAACCCGCTTCTTAAAAATATTTAGCGAGGCAGCCTCCACCACTTCAACGGGCAGAGAATTCCAGAGATTCACCACCCTTTGAGTGAAGAAGTTCCTCCTCAACTCCGTTCTAAACCGCCTCCCCTTTATCTTGAGGCTGTGCCCCCTAGTCCTACTGTCTTTTTTGAGCGAGAAGAGTCTCTCCACCTCTATCCTATCCATCCCATTCATCATCTTATACGTCTCAATGAGATCTCCCCTCATTCTTCTAAACTCTAACGAGTGCAAGCCTAGTTTATTCAGCCTCTCCTCGTAGCTCAATCCCCTCAACTCCGGTATCAGCCTAGTAAACCTCCTCTGCACTCCCTCCAGGGCCAAAATATCTTTGCGCAGGTGCGGCGCCCAAAACTGCACACAGTACTCCAGCTGCGGCCTCACCAATGCCCTATACAGCTGCAGCAAGACCTCCCTACTTTTATATTCAATCCCCTTCGCTATGAAGGCCAACATCCCATTCGCCTTCCTGACCACCTGCTGCACCTGCAAGCTGGGTTTTTGCGACTCATGCACAAGGACCCCGAGGTCCCTCTGCACCGTCGCCTGCTGCAGTTTTTCGCCACGTAAGTAATAGTCCTTCCTACCATTCTTCCTACCAAAGTGGACCACCTCGCACTTGCCAACATTAAATTCCATTTGCCATTTCCTGGCCCATTCGCCCAGCCTATCTAGATCCTTCTGCAGACTCTCCACACCCTCCGCACAATTTGCCTTTCCCCCAATCTTGGTGTCATCAGCAAATTTCGACACCCTGCACTCGGTTCCCTCCTCCAGATCATCTATATAAATGGTAAATAGAAGGATGCTTGCTGGACTGGAGGCCTGTCACTAGTGGTGTGCCTCAGGGGTCAGCGCTAGGTCTATTGCTGTTTGTTATCTATATCAACGATTTAAATGAGAATATACAGAGCATGATCATTAAGTTTGCAAATGACACTAAAATAAGTGGTATTTTAGTCAGTGAGGAAGGTTATCAAAAATTGCAGCAGGATTCTGATCAGCTAGGGAAGTGGGCCGAGAAATGGCAAATGGAGTTCAATACAGATGAGTGTGAGTTGTTGCATTTTGGAAAGTCATATCAAGATAGGACATTCATGGTGAATGGTACGGCCTTAGGGAGTATCGTGGAATAGAGGGACCTTGGAATTCAGGTGCATGGTTCTCTAAAAGTGGAGTCATAAATAGATAGGGCACTGAAGAAGGCTTTTGGCATGCTGACCTTCATCAGTCAGCGCATTGAGTACAGAAGTTGGGAAATTATGTTGCAGTTGTACAGGATGTTGATGAGGCCACACCTGGAGTATTGTGTTCAGTGTTGGTCGCCTTGCCATAGGAAAGGTATTATTAAACTGGAAAGCATGATGAACAGATTTACAAGGATGTTGCCAGGAATTCAAGGAATGGGGTTATAGGGGCAGATTGGACAGGCTAAGACATTTTTCTTTGGAGCGTAGGAGACTGAGGGGTGATCTTATAGAGGCATAAAAGATCATGAGAAGCATGAATAGGATGAATGCACTCAGTCTTTTTCCCAAGGTTGGGGAACTGACAACTAGAGGGGGTAGATTTAAGTTAAGAGAGGAAAGAATTAATAGGATCCTGAGGAGCAACTTCTTACACAGAGGGTGGTACATATGTGGAATGAGCTGCCCGAGAAAGTGGTTGAGGCAGAGACATTGACAACATTTAAAAAGCATTTGGACAGATAAATGGACAGGAAAGGTTGAGAGGGACATGGGCCAAATTCAGGCAAATGAGGTTAGTTTATATGGGCATTTTGGTTGGCATGGACCAGTTTGGGCCGAATGGCCTGTCTCCAGGCCATAGATTCTATGTTTCTATAATTCTATGAATCCCCAACAAATTTGTCTACACAATAAACCTTCAGCAATTGGCTGAATCTTCATCGTAATAGTATATTCCTCAGGCTGGATGGTCTTTACTCTTGTTCTCAGTAACAAGGTAGTAACTGTTAGCAGATGTAATTGGAGGAAAGAAATGATGTGCTATAATTTATAATATATTGCTTAGCCTAAAGAGGATGCTTAATGTTCTGAATGGCAACACTTCTTTTTTTATTCATTCATGGGACATGGGCAACACTGACTGGCCAGCATTTATTGCCCATCCCTAGTTGCCCAAGGGCAGTTGGGTCTGGAAACATATGTATGCCAGACCAGGTAAGGACAGCAGGTTTCTTTCCATAAAGGACACTAGTGAACCGGATGGTTTATTTCCTGACAATCGAGAATGGGTTTCACGGTCAACAATAGATTTCTATTGATTTTTTTATTGAATTCAAATTTCACTGTCTGCCATGACCGGATTTGAACCTGGGTCCCCAGAACATTAATTGAGTTTCTGGCTTAATGGCCTTAATACCACTAGGCAATCGCCTCCCCCTCATGGAAATCTTTTTTTAGGCAGGTCTACCACATTAAGCGCCAATCAGGGACTTAACCGGGCTGAGATGGACCTTCTCAGGGATTAATGACTTCCAGGTTTATTATGTTTAAATTTATTCATCAGGATCACAAGTAGGCTTATATTGACACTGCAATGAAGAGACTGTGAAAATCCCCTAGTCTCCACATTCCGGCACCTATTCGGATAGACTGAGGAAGAATTCAGCCTGGCCAATTCACTTAACTAACCTGTCTTTCGGACTTTGGGAGGAAACCAGAGCACCCAGAGGAAACCCACGCAGATAAGGATAGAACATGCAGACTCCACACAGGCAGTGACCCAAGCCGGGAGTCGAACTTGGGTCCGTGGCGCTGTGAGGCAGCAGTACTAACCACTGTGGGGACTTTGGAGGTGAAGTTTTGCCTGCGAAGAGCTGCCAATCAGTCAGAGGCTGGCAGATATTCATTGTACTGTAGCGCCATGGGGGAAGTGTTGTCTGTTGCCGATATTAAACCCACCCAAGGCTTTGGCAGTTAATCAGAAATTGAGGGCCTTTGAATGAGAGCCCCTCTATCCCCAGCCCACAACCCACCATGGAAGCCTGCAAGGAACCCCAACAGATTTTACCTTTTGGGCTTCTTGCATGGCAAGTCTCATAAGCACCATTGGGTGAATACTTGCAACGACAGGATGAGATTTTTATGTGGACATTAATAGCTGACTGAAGGTCCTCATTCAGTAGTGTGGTGGGAAGGCCATCCATGGGTTTTCTCACAACAGACTTAGTTGGAGCAGTGGCAGGAAGGCAGCCACCTACCCTGCTGATTAAATGCCCCAACACCACCAACATCCCCATGCGGAAGGGCATTACATTCCATTTATTGAATCTACTGATTTCAATTCTTTAAACATATCTGGATACAAATGAGGAATGGACATTGGTTACTGGAAATTATTTACTTTGCTGAATAAATGTTGAACTTGCTGGGTGCTTTGCTAGCCTACTTTTGGTTCGAAGAGATACTGCAAAAAGATGGAAATTGCAAAGGGCAGAATACCAACATGAACACAAAAAAAGGCATATACACATATCAGATCTGCTAGTTTCTTAAAAAAAATCACTACTTCAGATGGAATACCTTCATTTGAAATTGGTAATGAGAAGGGATTCAGGCTGTGTAGTGACAATATGATGTGGGTATGCCGACGTTGGACTGGCGTAAACACAGTAAAAAGTCTGACAACACCAGGTTTTAGTCCAACCTATTTATTTGATAATATACTCACAAGCTTTCGAGGGGACTGCCTCTTCGTCAGGTGAATGGAGAGTTCTGGGTTCTGAGCAGAACTCTCCATTCACCTGACGAAGAGGCAGTCCCCTCGAAAGCTTGTGAGTATATTATCAAATAAATAGGTTGGACTAAAACCTGGTGTTGTCAGACTTTTTACAGTGACAATATGACACAGAGCTTGTTGAATCGTCCTGCAGAGTATCAGCTTTTGTCATTTATTGTATTAACAATGATCTATAATAAAAATCTGGAACCATCTTCTAAAATATAGCATCCTACAGTGCAGAAAGAGGCTATTTGGCCCATCGAATCTGCACTGATCACAATCCCACCCAGGCCTATAACCATAACCCCATGCATTTACCCTAGCTAGTCCCCCTGACACTATGGGCAATTTAGCATGGCTAATTCACCTAACTCACACATGGGATGCTCCCCTTGTCCCAGGGAACCCACATGCAAACCAAACAACATTAATTGCCCACATCTTTCCACCCAATTCTTAATGAATAATTTGGTGAGAAAATTGTGATGCCTTTAATGAGCCGCATTTAATAAGGATGGCAGGGGTCTCATCTTTAGATGAAGAATCAGCTACAGCTCTGTGTTTGAGTTTTGAAAATTCAGTCTTACAAAGTGTGCTACCTGGCTTGCTGTAGTCATGCAACTGCCATGAGGCAAGCAGTGTAGGCTGCAATTTCTATTCAATTCCATAAAGCCTCTCACTGAGACGAATCATTGAAGAAGTAAAGGTGTCCTGAGGCATGAAACATTCCTCATCACTTCCTTTGGGGAAGGCCCACAAAGTTAAATGCCAGTTAGTTAATCAGGAGCCAAAAATTGTGCAGTGCAGGCATCCTCATCAGGAGAATAATGGTAGTTGCTGATAATGCACTCACCATTGGCACAGGATTGTTGAAAGACCCAGGGTACAGATTAGTGAGGGTGGGATGGAGGTCACAAGGTGACGGTCAGAAGGGAGGGTTTTGAGGGCAAAGGCATGGGTGGTGGGATGAGGGTGGGGGGTCTGTCAGTCGTCCCTCTTTCCCCCTATGTATGATACTAGGTCTCTTGAGTGCCTTTGAACAATGGACATTCCTCTTGTCTTGTCTCAGGGGGCATCAAACAATCAGGTGAACTGGCAAGTTGGATACAGAACTGGCTCATAGAGGACAGAGGGGAGCAGTGGGTGTGTTTCTGAATGGAGGACAGTGACAAGTGGCATTCTTCAGAGATCAGTGCTGGGACCTTTGCTTTTCATAATACTTAGAAATGATTTGGAAGAAAATGTAACTGGTTTGATTAGTAAGTTTGTGGATGACACAAAGGTTGGTGGATTTGTGAATAGCAATGAGAAACATCAGAGGATACAGCAGGATATAAATCGGTTGGAGGCTTGGGCAGAGAGATGGTAGATGGAGTGTAACCCGGACAAATGTGAGGTAAAGCATTTTGGAAGGTCTAATAAAGGTAGGAAATAAAGTAAATGGCAGAACCCTTAAGAGTATTGATAGACAGAGGGATCTGGGTGTACAGGTACACAGGTTACTGAAAGTGGCAATGCAGGTGGAGAAGATAGTCAAGAAGGCATATGGCATGCTTGCCTTCATTGGCCAGAACACTGAGTTTAAAAATTGGCAAGTCATGTTACAGCTTTAAGAGCCTTAGTTAGGCCGCACTTGGAATATAGTGTTCAATTCTGGTCGCCACACTACCAGAAGGATGTGGAGGCTTTGGAGAAGGTACAGAAAAGATTTACTAGAATGTTGCTTGGCATGCAGGGCATTAGCTATGAGGAGAGGTTGGAAAAACTTTGTTTGTTCTCACTGGAATGATGGACATTGAGGGGAGACCTGACAGAATCTACAAAATTATGAGAGGCATGGACAGAGTGGATAATCAGAAGCTTTTTCCAGGGTGGAAGAGTCAATTACTAAGGGGCATAGGTTTAAGGTGTGAGGAGCAAGGTTTAAAGGAGATATACGAGGCAAGTTTTTTTACACAGAGGGTAGTAAGTGCCTGGAACTCACTGCTGGGGGAGGTAATGGAAGCAGATACGACAGTGAGTTTTAAGGGGTGTCTTGACAAATACATGAATAGGATGGGAATAGAGGGATATGGTCCCCAGAAGGGTAGGGGGTTTTAGTTCAGTTGGGCAGCATAGTCAGTGCAGGCTTGGAGGGCCAAAGGAACCTGTACCTGTGCTGTAATTTTCTTTGTCCTTTGTTCAAATGGTATTAATTGTCCATATTCAGGCATCAACACCTGATGGGTTTGGAAGACCACAAACATCCCTACCCCAGACTTAATGGGGAAAAGGCAAGAAGGTGGCATAATCCCCACTCTTCCACTCAGTTAAACACCACTCATATCGGCATGGTAGCACAGTGGTTAGCACTGCTGCTTCACAGCTCCAGGGTCCTGGGTTCAGTTCCCGGCTCGGGTCACTGTCTGTGTGGAGTTTGCACATTCTCCTTGTGTTTGCGTGGGTTTCCTCCAGGTGCTCCGGTTTCCTCCCACAGTCCAAAGATGTGCAGGTTAGGTTAATTGGCCATGATAAAATTGCCCCTTAGTGTCCTGAGGTGCGTAGGTTAGCAGGCAAAATATGTAGGGATATGGGGGTAGGGTTGTGTTTGGTGCAGACTTGATGGGTCGAAGGGCCTGTTTCTGCACTATAGGGTTCTATATCTTTAAATTCACCTCAGTGGAGGGCATTAAATTCGATCCTATATGTCAGAATCATCTAACTAATATTGTAGGATCATGTGTAACCTTCAAGCTTGAAATTAAAGTCCAAACAATGAAGTACTATTTGTGCTTATATATCTTATTAGTTGGTTTATCTTGTTTGAAATTAATGCACTTGGAGATTTGAGCAGGCTGATCGATGAATTGATGCCTCATTAACAGAGACGAGGAGGAATTTCTTCAGTCAGAGAATGGAGAATCTGTGGAACTCTTTGCCACAGGGCTGTGGAGAACAGGTCATTGAGTGTCTTTAAGACAGAGATAGATAGATTCTTGATTAATAATAGGGCCAGGGGTTATGGGAAAAAGGCAGGAGAATGGGGATGAGAAAAATATCAGCCATGATTGAACGGTGGAGCAGGCTCGATGGGCCGAGTGGCCCAATTCTGCTCTGGTGTCTTATGTTCTTATGGAATCTAACCCCGAACTCTAAGGTCTATTCCGATCAATAGCTTGACGTACCTGCGAACGCAGATATTGCAAACATGGACTTGAATATTATTAGCGACTCCAAAGATTCTCTGGTAACGTGATCTGTCGACATAAAGGTTTGGGCACTCCTATACTATTCTTTTAAATAATGGATCTAATTAACATTCTACTCTTTTTTAGGATGTGAATTAGTCTGGAGCTTGTCAATATTTTTCATTTAAAAATTGAACACAGAGTCTGTACTCAAATTCTGAATCAGGGACAGCAAAACCAATTCCGTTGGATTGAATGGCATCTTCCTTTATGATTCAATGGTAAAATGTAATATCTGCCACTAGAAAATAACAGTTAAATTGGATGCCTATTTGAAAATGTTTTTGAGAAATAATGTTCTTCCTTGTCAAGTTACACCCTAGATTAAAGGATAACTGATCTGCTCACAGTTTATGTGCTGCACCATTTCTGACTTTGAAATGTCATTATAATAACATGTTGGTGCTATAGTGTGATTGTTCATAACCTTTAACTGTTATGTCACTTTCCAAATTACTGCTAAAAAAAAAGCAGAACTTCAGTGGGATACATTAAGTGTTCGTATGCTCATCCACCACAGTATGATTTCAAGTTGTCGTTCAGATGTGCCTTAACAGATAACAACAAGTACAAGCAAGATATCAACAACAAAGGAATGGGTAAGTAATGTTCTTCTCCCCTTCCTCCCAAAACAATGGGGGCGATATTATCTAGAGAACATAACATGTCAGCGGTAGTTGGACCAATTGCACCACCCTATGATAGTCTAAGCTCATAATATTATTGTGACCCAGCCAAAATTTTAAGGAGTGGGAGAAAGGGTTGAAGGGCTTGGCAGGGTGAGAGGGCAAGAGCTGCTGACATGTAAGTTCATTTCACTCCAAAATGTCAGCACAACAGGTCTTCATCTGAGTGTGGACTTTGACAATACCTTCAAGGAATGACAGTCAGGTGGTTCTGCATACATCCACTCACACTGGAAGTAGCATAAACGATGCAGACTTCGGCCACTAGTATGTGAATTTTGCATCAAAATCCCACAAGTAGCATAGGACCCTTTAATTAAATATTTAAACAAGGGTCCTCACCCAAAGGCTCACCCAAAAATTGTACAGTGCATGCAATACCAATGAATACATTTTTGAAAAATTTATTTTTCATTGATTGACAGTCTCAATTTTCAACATTCACTGATGGCGGCTCGATTAAAATTGCCCAAATTGACTCTTGCATTGGTGCAAGGGATCGATAAGATTTGAATGATTGGCCCAAATATCGATTGGTCGAGGGTGTATAAGGAATGATATCTCTCACTTTGTGAACCGAGGACGGAGACCAATTTCGGAATTCAGGCACTATTTTCCTGCTACTAAATAAAAAAAACCATGCACAGTTCACCTCAGCTAATCCAATAAGCATTTCCAGTGTGCAAGGCTCTCTTCTGAGAATGCTATGCCAAATAATTTCCTTTATTGTCCAAGCCTGTTATCATTCAATGTTCACACATTCTGCTGAGCAGGAACCATTAGGCAGCAATCAGGAATAAGAACTCGGGTGTCTTTTTCAAGCCATTTAACAAGTGACCTGATCTCCTTTCTCGTTGAAGTCAATGAAGAAGGATATTATTGAGTGTGAAACAGGCATTTGTTTTGCTACTGGCCATTTTGCGTTGCTGCCCATGACCAATCTCTCCCTGATTTACTATTTCCTTTTCCTAACACAGGAGTACTGAAGCCATAGAAACAGGACGAGGCTGTTTAGCTTCTTGAACATGTTCTATCATGCGCTGAAATCATGGATGTTATTGAACTCCAAATACGTGCTTGTGTCCCATATCCTTTAATATCTTTGAATAAACAAAAATCAGTCCCAGACTCAAAATTTACAATGGATTGAACAACACTTGCATTTTTGGAAGAGAGGGCTAAACATCTCCCATCCCTTGTGTGTAAAAAACATTTCCCAATTTCATTCCTGAAAGGTTTTGCTCTCGTGTTTAGATCAGTGATGGACAACTTGTGACCTGGAGGTCACATGCAGCCCATCAACGCTCTGAGTGTAGCCCATGAGAAATTTTGTTGACTGTTATTATAATATAATTATAATTAATATGCCCATGCATAGGGTTACCACATTTCATTGATTTCCAGCTGTGAAATTTTCTCCTATTGTTATGACTGAAGTGATACACAAGTAAAGAAAGGGCAAGTGAAGTGCGGTGCATGCTGATTGCTCACAACATGAACTGCGAGAGCCATGTGCTCCCTCTGTGTCCAAAGTGGAACTATTTATTTTGCTTTCACCAGTTGAAGTTGATAGTTTTATTAACATATAAATGTTTAAGCATTTTCAATAAATTGCTGTGAAATATTCACCATGTATTAAATGTACTAGCGAGGAGAGGAATAGGGAGAGAGAGCAGTTAAACACATTACAGGGGTGGTGCAGGGAGGGAGGGATTCAGATACCTGGATAATTGGGGGTCATTATGGAGTAGGTGGTTACTCTACAAATGGAATGGCCTGTACCTGAATCAGAGGGGTACCAGTATCCTGGGGAGGAAATTTGATAATGCTCTTTGGAAGGGTTTAAATTAATTCAGCAGGAGGATGGGAACCTGGATTGTAGCTTTAGTGTACAGGAGATTGAGAGTAGTGAGGTCATGAATAAGGTTCAAGATCACAGGAGTGTACCAGCAGGCAGGAAGGTGGTTTGAAGTGTGTCCATTTCAACGCCAGAAGCATCCGGAATAAAGTGGGTGAACTTGCAGCATGGATTGGTACCTGGGACTTTGATTTCGGAGACATGGATAGAGCAGGGACAGGAATGGTTGTTGCAGGTTCTGGGGTTTAGATATTTCAGTAAGATCAGGGAAAGGTGGTGAAAAAGGGGGAGGTGTGGCATTGTTAGTCAGGAACAGTATTACGGTGGCAGAAAGGATGTTCGATGAGGACTCGTCTATTGAGTTGGCATGGGCTGAGGTTAGAAACAGGAAAGGAGAGGCCACACTGTTGGGAGTTTTCTTATTGGCCTCCAACAAGTTCCAGAGATGTAGAGGAAAGGATTGCAAAGATGATTGTGGATAAGAACGAAAGTAATAGGGTAGTTGTTATGGGGGCTTTAGCTTTACAAATATTGACCGGAAAAGCTATAGTTCGAGTACTTAAGATAGGTCAGTTTTTGTCCAATGTGTGCAGGAAGGTTTCCTGACTCAGTATGTAGATAGGCCAACAAGAGGTGAGGCCACATTGGATTTGGTACTGGGTAAGGAACCAGGCCAGATTTGGAGGTAGGTGAACACTTTGGTGATATTGACCACAATTCGGTTACCTTCACATTAGCGATGGGAAAGGAATAGGTATATACCGCAGGGCAAGAGTTATAGCTGGGGGAAAGGAAATTATGATGCGATTAGGCGAGATTTAGGATACGTAGGATGTGGAAGGAAACTGCAGGGGATGGGTACAATTGAAATGTGGAACTTGTTCAAGGAGCAGCTACTGTGTGTCCTTGATAAGTATGTACCTGTCAGCTAGGGAGGAAGTGGTTGAGCGAGGGAACCATGGTTTACTAAAGAAATTGAATCTCTTGTGAAGAGGAAGAAGGAGACTTATGTCAAGATGAGACGTGAAGGCTCAGTTAGAGCGCTTGAGAGTTACAAGTTAGCCAGGAAGGATGTAAAAAGAGAGCTAAGAAGAGTCAGGAGGGGACATGAGAAGTCTTTGGCAGGAGGATCAAGGAAAACTCTAAAATTTTCTATAGGTATATCGGGAATAAAACTAGGGTAAGTTTAGGGCCAGTCAAGGACAGTAGTGGGAAGTTGTGTGTGGAGTCCGGAGAGATAGGAGAGGTGCTAAATGAATATTTTTCATCAATATTCACACAGGAAAAAGATAATATAGTTGAGGAGAATACTGAGATACAGGTTGTTAGACTAGATGGGATTGAGGTTCATAAGGAGGAGGTGTTCGCAATTCTGGAAAGTATGAAAATAAGTAAGCCCCCTGGGCCAGCTGGAATTTATCCTAGGATTCTCTGGGAGGCTGGGGAGGAGATTGCAGAGCCTATAGGTCATTATAGCCTTTGTCTTTAGGTCCTCATTGTCTACAGAAATAGTGCCAGAAGACTGTTGTCCCCCTGTTCAAGAAGGGAAGTAGAGACAACCCTGGTAATTATAGACCAGTGAGCCTTACTTCTGTTGTTGGTAAAGTTTTGGGAAGAATTATAAGAGATAGGATTTATAAACATCTAGAAAGGAATAATTTGATTAGGGATAGTCAATACGGTTTAGTGAAGGTTAGGTTGCGACTCACAAACCTTATTGATTTCTTTGAGAAGGTGACGAAAGAGGTGGATGAGGGTAAAACTGTTGATGTGGTATATATGGATTTTGGTAAAGCATTTGATAAGGTTCCCCATGGTAAGCTATTGCAGAAGATACGGAGGCATGTGATTGAGGCTGATTTAGTGGTTTGTATCAGAAATTGGCAAGCTATAAGAAGACAGAGGGTGGTGGTTGACGGGAAATGTTCATACTGGAGTTCAGTTACTAGTGGTGTACCGCAAGGATCTGTTTTGGGGCCACTGCTGTTTGTCATTTTTATAAATGACCTGGTGTAGAAGGAAGAGTTAGTAAATTTGTTGATGACACTAAAGTCGGTGGAGTTGTGGACTGCGTGGAAGGATGTTGCAGGTTACAGAGGGACAGAGATAAGCTGTAGAGCTGGGCTAAGAGGTGGCAAATGGAGTTTAATTTGGAAAAGTGTGAAGTGATTCACTTTGGATGGAGTAACAGGAATACAAAGTACTGGGCTAATGGTAAACTACTTGGTAGTGTGGATGAACAGAGAGATCTCAGTGTTTATGAGCATAGGTCCCTGAAAGTTGGCACACAAGTTGACAGGGTTGTTAAGAAGGCATACAGTGCATTAGCTTTTATTGATAGAGGGTTTGAGTTTCAGAACCATGAGGTCACATTGCAGCTGTACAAAATTCTGGTGTGGCCGCAACTGGAGTATTGCTTACAGTTCTGGTCGCCACATTTTAGGAAGGATGTGGAAGCAATGGAAAGGGTGCAGAGGAGTTTTATCAGAGTGTTGCCTGGTATGGTGAGGAAGTCTTATGAGGAAAGGCTGAGGGACTTGAGGCCGTTTTCATTAGAGAGAAGGTTAAGAGGCGACTTAATAGAGGCATATAAGATGGTCAGAGGATTAGATAGGGTGGACAGTGAGAGCCTTTTTCCTTGGATGGATATAGCTAGCATGAGGGGACATAGCTTTAAATTGAGGAGTGATAGATATAGGACAGATGTCAGAACTAGGTTCTTTACTCAGGGAGTATTAAGGGCATGAAATGCTCTGCCTACAACAGTAGTGGACTCGCCAACATTATGGGCATTTAAATGGTCATTGGATAAACATATGGATAATATTGGAATAGGTTAGGTTAGATGGGCTTTAGATTGGTTTCACAGGTCGGCACAACATTGAGGGCCAAAGGATCTGTACTGCGCTGTAATGTTCTATGTTCTATGTATTTACTCTTACTCATGGGGTCATGGTTAATGAACAAGCCTGATTTCAGTTTTGTGGCTCACTGAGGAGAAGGAGGGTCACTCATAAAGCTCACACTAGCCTAAGTCACCCATCATAAGGTTAGATTATACTTCCTAATCCTAGCCTCCTTATCTAACAGAAATAGTCTCTCTCTACCAAACTTATTTATTCCCTTAATATCTTGTAGCCATCAGTCAAATCACATCTTAATCTTCTAACTTCCAGGTTACACAACCCTAGTTGTGTTATCTCTCCCTGGAACTTAATGTTTGGAAAGCTGGTGTCATTCTGGTAAATCTACACTGCACTGCCTCCAAAGCAAATATATCTTTCCTAAGATGTGATGCCCAGAACTACTCACAATACTCCAGGTATGGGCTAATCAGAGTCTGCATAACTGAAGCATGTTATCTACCTCTTTTTATGCCGGTCCTCTAAATACAAAAAAAAAAGACCATTGGCCTTTTTGATTTGTTTTCTCTACCTGTTCATGTCATTTTAATGATCAATGTACCTAGATCCCCAAGTTTTTTTGGACCTCCATTGTTTCTAACATTCTACCACTTGGGCTGTACCCTGCTATGTCCCTTTAATGTCCAAAATGGATGGTCTCACACTGAACTCAATATGCCAGAGTTTTGCTCATTCCCTTAATCAAATAATCTGTCTTTATAATGATATGTTTATATCTACAATGCTACTGAGCTTTGAGTCATTGGCAAATTTGGATACGTGGCTATCTATATCATCATCTGAACCATTGATAAATACGGTGAGTAGCTGAGGCCCCAATATAGATCTTTGCGTAACGTCTCTCGTCACACAATGTCAATTAAAGTGCCTGCCTATTATCGCTATTCTCTGCCTCCTGCTGTTGAGTTAATTTCTCAGCCATTAATTTGCCTTCCATTCCATGAGATTCAACTTCAGTTAGCAATCTCTTATTTTGTCAAGTGCCCTTCTCGAAATAATACCTGTTGACATTCTCCTGTCCACCACTTCAGTCACCTCTTCAAAAAGCTCATTCGGTTGATCAGACATGACGAACTCTTGACGAACTCATGCTGGCTTCCTCCTATGATAGGCTGAAAAATTGCAAGGTTTTCTGTCAGCCTTTCCATGATGATAGATGCTAGCAATTTCCCAATGACTATTCCATCAGTCCCTTATACTTTTTTTTTGCCTTTCTTAAACAGTGGAATGACTTGTATTATTTTCCAATCTAAAGGTATAGTTCTCAAATTGAGGCATCTTTGGAATATTGTAGTTAGATGTTATGTTTACACAAAACAAGCTCATTGATTTATTTGAAATGAACATTTGTCCCTTAAAAGAAATGGAGAATAGACATCCTGGGTGGGTTTTACACCTCGTGGCAGAGGCAGCTCGTGATTGGTTGCAGGCAGGACCTTCTGGACCTGCCAATGTCCGTGGCAATTTGTGTGGCTCGCCCGCCCAGTGAAAACTGCCATGGGGGTCATCCTTGGTGGGACCAGAAGATCCCATCCACAAGAAGGAATTTTATCGTTCTTTTCTGTCAACATACAATGAACTACACAAGATCCTGAAAGCTAGCTTACGTGGACAAGACTGTAAAAATGCACAGGCCTTTCAGGATGATGTAATTGAGAAGGCATAGGGGTGGATGGGGGCATAAGTTAGCATGGATGGGGCATGAAAAGTGGTGGGGAGGCTGAAAAGTTGTGAGATATAAGGTTTAGAGAGTCTAACAACTTATATTACAACTGAGGCAAAGTCCTAGAATAATGACTTTTCAAAAATAGCACACCACAGCACCTTGCAGGTCTTGTGGCAATTTCCTCACTGTTTCCAGGGGTTGTGGGGGTGGGGGTGGGGGTCTGACCCCAGTAAATATCAGCCCTGCTCCCACCATCTGGCCATTCAGGTTTGTTTCTCTCCAGGCAAATGAGCTGAGCTGGGAAATCCTCACGAGTGGAAATCCAGGCCTTATTCTATTACACATATCTGAAACGTAAAGTTTTTGAAGTTAATTTAGTAGTCACAAGTAAGGCTTACATTAACACTGCAATGAAGTTACTGTGAAATTCCCCTAGACATCACACTCCGGTGCTTGTTCAGGTCAATGCACCTAACCAGCACATCTTTTGGACTGTGGGAGGAAACCGGAGCACCTGGATGAAACCCACACACTCATGTGGAAAATGTGCAAAATCCACACAAACTGTGACCTAGCCAAGAATCAAACCCAGGTCCCTGGTGCTGTGAGGCAACGGTGCTAACCACAGTGCCATCGATCTTCTATCAGTCAATTGGCGAAAGAGGGAACTACCTCACTCTTGTGTGTTGTTCTCACATACTCCCTGGTTTTGAGAATTTGTCAGTCATTAGAGAAATTATTTTCTTCTCGACTGTCACTTTGTTTAGTCCTGGCCTCTTATTCAATATTAGCTTCCTAGGGATTGCCAACATGATGCCAGGCAATTGCAACAGTCATGATTTTCATTGTCTTATTAGCTTTCAAGGAAACTGCATTATCATGCCTGGTTACCAAATATAATTGTAAAAAATATTAATGTTGATTTGCAAGTTTCTTTGCATACCCTCTTTCCATTGTGCTTATTATTTGTTGTTTTTAACCTTTGCTATTGTCTATGTAATACCCAGTGCTGACATGTCACACAGTGAACTCAGGGAGAAGAAGTGGCATAGTGGTATAGTTACTGGACTCGTAATCCAGCGACCCAAGGTAATGTTCTAGGGACCCGGATTCGAATCCCACCATGGCAGATGGTGAAATTTGAATTCAATTTAAAAAAAAAACAAAATTATCTGGAATTAGAAGTCTAATGATGATCATAAAACCATTGTCAATTGTTGTAAACAGCCATCTAATTCACCAATGTCCTTTCAGGAAGAAAATCTGCCATCCTTACCCAGTCTGGCCTACACGTGACTCCAGATCCACAGAAATGCGGCTGACTCTTAACTGCCCCCTGAAATGTGAAATTAGGGATGGGCAACAAATGCTGGCCCAGCCAGCGATGCCCCCACATCACATGACTTCCTTGTGGGTCAGAACAACACTCCTGCCTCAAGAGCAAATCAAGGAACATTCCAGACCAATGTGAGTTGATGTTCTTCCTTGAAACCAATCGAAGAAGTGTTATCTGATTTAAACAGGTCATTCTAAATTTTCGAATGAATGCAATACTCAGAAGACTAAGGAAATTTGGCATGTCAGCTACAACTCTGACCAATTTTTTACAGATGCACCATAGAAAGCATGCTTTCTGGTTGTATCACAATTTGGTATGGCTCCTGCTCTGTCCAAGACCGCAAGAAACTATAAAGGATCGTGAAGGAAGCCCAGTCCATTACACAAACCAGCCTGCCATCCACTGACTCTGTCTATACCTTCCGCTGCCTCAGAAAAGCAGCCAGCATAATTAAGGATCTCACACAGCCCAGACATACTCACTTCTTCCGTTGGGAAGAAAGATACAAAATTCTAAGGTCACGTACCAACTGACACAAGAGCAGCTTCTTCCCTGCTGCCATCAGGCTTTTGAATGGACCTACCTTGCATTTAGTTAATCTTTCTCTACAACCTAACTGTGACTGTAACACTATATTCTGCACTGTCTCCTTTCCTTCTCTATGATCAGTATGGTTTGTCAGTATAGCGCCCAAGAAACAATACTTTTCACTGTATACTAATACGTATGACAATAATAAATCTTTTCTTTTAAAAAAAATCAGACACAGAGTTCAGCTGAATTCTTTGTGCTGCCTTCACTTTTCTGAAAACGGAAAATCCCACCTCACACAAGGTCGGTCATCGAGAAGGGCAATAGCAACAAAATGCTTGTTTTACTCAGCGCTGGATACTCCAGGAAGATGCTCATCCAAAATGATGACAACCACATGTTTTTTTAATGTGCTGTCACAGGTCAGGTGTAGCAGCTCAGCCTTCTCATTTGGAGTCACCTATAAGTTAATAACTGACTCTAGCATCTCAAACTCAAAGGGATTTTTCGCCTGACACTTTTCTTTCAAAATCTGAAACTTCTCCTCTGGAAAGCGGCGACAAAAACTGTCGATCAGTGCAACCAGATGTAACTGAATGCAGATCATCAGTATACAGCTGCCTTACCAACACCATTTCCTTCTGTGTGCCCTTGTAGTGTGGGTGGCACAGTGGCACAGCGGTTAGACTCTAGTTTGATTCCCGGCTTGGGTCACTGTCTGTGTGGAGTGTGCACATTCACCCCATGTCTGTGTGGGTTCCCTCTGGGTGCTCCAGTTTCCTCCGACACTCTGAAAAACGTGCTGGTTAGGTGCATTGGCCATGCTAAATTCTCCCTCAGTGTACCCGAACAGGTTCCGGAGTGTGGTGACTAGGGAATTTTCACAGTAACTTCATTGCAGCGTCAATGTAAGCCTACTTGTGACACCAGTAAATGGACTAAAAGACTTAAATTAAGTGCTTGGCTCCTATTTCAGAACACTAACCTCAAAAACTTTGGTATTGAGTGTGCTACATTCAATGAAGTTCATGACTTCACAACTCCTTTCGACACAATTTCAAGATCGGATGGAATTCCTTTCGATGCCAGTGCCTCACTGTGATTAAAGCAATGATTCCAAACAATGTCCCGACCAGCTGTCTCCTTAATCCTCATTACGACTCTGCTGTTTTTCCCAGTCATGTTGGCTGCCTCAAATAATCCATGTCTGCAATTAGCTTATTAGAAAGGGAAAGAAAATAGGCATTAAGTGCCAAGTGTACGTACGTACAGGACACTTGGTGCCAAGTTCATGTACAGGGCACACTGACCAGTTCATTTTGCCTCTTGTGGTCATACAGTGTATTGCACCGAGAATTTACACAAAGAGAAAATGGGAAAAAAGGTCAGGCAATTTTTGGGGATCATATTTGGCTACACATCTTTTAACATCTCACAACCCATCTGTGGGCGGCGACCCCCAATTTGAAAAACACCATTCTGAAACAAAGATACTGACTGTTTCAAACCCTCACAGGTGTTCACACACAACACAGGATGTGAAATCAATGTGAACACCACCCCTTATTTGGAAACGACCCTGAATTTGTTAAGAACCACATGGAGGCAGCCATGTTTGTTTTGTGTGTCAAAGAAAGATCATGTAGAGCTATGTACAGACAGTTATAACAAGCTATCAGAATTATCAGGTCAACTAGTCTGTCAGCCAGTCTCAGAAATAATCTGCAGGACATCAGGCGGCCATAATACGTAACCTGTTACAGTCTAAAGTTTGCCTGAAATTCAACCTCCTAGCTAATCCACTGCAAGAAACTGCACAACATACTGTGAACCCTTTGCAATATCCTCACTTCAATTATAAATCATTGCTTCAATTCAAAAGACCACAGGCATACCCTCTAGGAGCCTGTCAGAAACTGAGATAACAGTAATCTGTGCATGACACTGAGCTATATCCAATCTTTGTCTGTACCTGAAAGAGGCCAATCTTTGTCTGTGTGGGTGTATGAGTGAGATGGAGTGTGCATTTGTAACTCATTCAGATATATGTGTGAGAATTAATAACGTTTTCTTATTTTTAAACTCACAAAAGTTTGTTGCTGAATCACGTAATTAGAATATACACTCCCAAGCATGAAGAAACATGCTGCAGTCAGGTGACCCATGAGCTGGAACAGATAACATAAGAACATAAGAACATAAGAAATAGGAGCAGGAGTAGGCCATCTAGCCCTTCGAGCCTGCCCCGCCATTCAATAAGATCATGGCTGATCTGTCGTGGCTCAGTTCCACTTTCCCGCCCTCTCCCCATAACCCTTAATCCCCTCTCTTATCAAGAACCCATCAACCCGCGTCTTAAAAATATTTAACGAGGCAGCCTCCACCACTTCAACGGGCAGAGAATTCCAGAGATTCACCACCCTTTGAGTGAAGAAGTTCCTCCTCAACTCCATTCTAAACCGCCTCCCCTTTATCTTGAGGCTGTGCCCCCGAGTCCTACTGTCTTTTTTGAGCGGGAAGAGTCTCTCCACCTCTATCCTATCCATCCCATTCATCATCTTATACATCTCAATGAGATCTCCCCTCATTCTTCTAAACTCTAACGAGTACAAGCCTAGTTTATTCAGCCTCTCCTCATAGCTCAACCCCCTCAACTCCGGTATCAGCCTAGTAAACCTCCTCTGCACTCCCTCCAAGGCCAAAATATCTTTGCGCAGGTGCGGCGCCCAAAACTGCACACAGTACTCCAGCTGCGGCCTCACCTATGCCCTATACAGCTGCAGCAAGACCTCCCTACTTTTATATTCAATCCCCCTCGCTATGAAGGCCAGCATCCCATTCGCCTTCCTGACCACCTGCTGCACCTGCAAGCTGGGTTTTTGCGACTCATGCACAAGGACCCCGAGGTCCCTCTGCACCGTCGCCTGCTGCAGTTTTTCGCCACGTAAGTAATAGTCCTTCCTACCATTCTTCCTACCAAAGTGGACCACCTCACACTTGCCAACATTAAATTCCATTTGCCATTTCCTGGCCCATTCGCCCAGCCTATCTAGATCCTTCTGCAGACTCTCCACACCCTCCGCACAATTTGCCGTTCCCCCAATCTTGGTGTCATCAGCAAATTTCGACACCCTACACTTGGTTCCCTCCTCCAGATCATCTATATAAATGGTAAAAAGCTGAGGCCCCAGCACCGACCCCTGGGGCACTCCACTAGTCACCATCCGCCAATCCGAATAGCACCCATTGACCCCCACTCTCTGCCTCCTATTTGACAACCAATCCTCTATCCACGCTAACACCCTACCCCCAACTCCATGTCCCTCGACCTTCTGCAATAACCTCTTGTGAGGTACTTTGTCAAACGCCTTCTGAAAATCCAGAAAGACCACATCCACCAGCTCTCCTCTATCCACCTCCCTAGACACATCCTCATAGAACTGCAGTAAATTCGTCAGACACGACTTCCCTTTAATGAAACCGTGCTGCGTCTGCTCTATCAAGCAGTTCCCTTCAAGATGCCTCGCAATTTCCTCCTTAATGACGGATTCTAACATTTTACCTACCACAGACGTTAAACTAACCGGCCTATAATTCCCCGCCTTTTGCCTGGCACCCTTCTTAAACAACGGCGTAACATTAGCCGTTTTCCAATCCTCCGGCACTTCCCTGGAATCCAGCGACGTCTGGAAAATAACCACCAAGGCATCCACTATCACCTCCGCCATTTCTTTCAGAACCCTCGGACGCATTCCATCTGGTCCTGGGGACTTGTCCACAATCAACCCCTCCAGTCTGTCGAGCACCGCCTCTCTAGTAACAGTAATGTCATTAAGACCCTCCAGTCCTACCACCTTTCCATCACTAACACCCGGCAAATTATTCACGTCCTCCTCCGTGAAGACAGAAACAAAAAAGTTATTCAATACCTTAGCCATATCCCCATCCCCTACCACTAGGTTCCCTTTCTCATCCTCTAAAGGACCAATGTTCACCCTAGCCAGCCTCTTCCTTTTTATATATTTATAAAAACTCTTGCTATCCTTTTTCATATTAAGCGCTAGCCCAGCTTCATAGTTTCTCCTACCCTTCTTTATCAACTTCTTTGTCAATCTTTGTTGACATTTAAACCTCTCCCAATCCTCTTCTCGCCCACTACTCTTAGCTACTCTAAATTCCTCCGCTTTTAACTTAACACTTTCCTTCACCTCCTTCGTTATCCACGGCTTATTACCTCTCCTCCTACTGTCCTTTTTGACCATCAGAATAAATTTCCGCTGAGCACCAAGAAAGATCTCCTTAAAGATCCTCCACTGCTCCTCAGCAGACCCTCCCTCCAACGCGCTCCCCCAGTCCACATTCGCCAATTCTTCTCTCATCCTACCGTACTCCCCTCTATTCAAACGAAGTACGCTTGTCTGGGAACCCACTTTCTCCTCCTCCATCTGCACCAGAAACTCCACCATACAATGATCACTCTCCCCAAGAGGATCCTTCACCGCAAGGTCCCTAATTCTACCCACCTCATTACATAGCACGAGATCCAAGATAGCTCTCTCCCTCGTCGGCTCCAACACGCACTGTTCCAGGAAACTATCCCGGCAGCATTCCAAGAACTCCTCCTTGAGCCCACCGCGTCCAACATGGGTCGACCAATCAATATGCAGATTGAAATCCCCCATAGCTACGGCCGTCCCATTCCTGCACGCCGCACTTATTTGCACGTTAACAGCCCGCCCCACCTCCAGATCATTATTTGGGGGCCTATAGACGACACCCACCAGCGTCTTCCTCCCTCTGCTGTTCCTAATCTCCACCCACAACGATTCCACGTTCTGCTCCTTGGCTCCAATATCATCCCTTGCTACCACCTTGATGCTATCCTTAATCAGCAGAGCTACGCACCCCCCTTTTCCCTCCTGCCTATCCTTCCTAAACACTTGATAGCCCTGTACATTCAGCTCCCAGCCCCTGTCACCTTGCAGCCACGTCTCTGTAATGGCCACCAGATCGTATCCATTTGTGTCGATCTGCGCCACCAGCTCATCCACTTTATTCCGAATGCTTCGTGCATTCAGATAAAGCGCTTTCATCCCAGTCTTCACCTGGACCCTATTTGACGTAACGCCACCAACTATACTCACGCCCCCTACTCCCTCTATTATTGGGACATCCTCGGCCTCTTCCCTTACCTGTACCCTATCCTTAACTTTAGACCTTGTAACGTCACCTACCCTCGCACCCTACCCCCCCCCCCCCAATTAGTTTAAAGCCCTGTCTACAGTCCTCTTTACTCGATTCGCCAGCACTCATGTCCCAGCACGGTTCAGACCAACCCCATCCCGCCCGAACAGGTCCCACCTACCCCAATACTGGTGCAATGCCCCATAAATTCAAACCCATTCCTCCCACACCAATCCCTGAGCCACCCATTCACTTCCTTAATCCTGTCAACCTTACGCCCGTCTGCACTCGGTTCAGGCAGTAGCCCAGAGATGACCACCTTGTCGGTTCTACTTTTTAATTCCATTCCCAGCTTTTCATACTCCCTCCCCAGATCCTCAGTCCGCATTTTGCTTACGTCGCCGGCACCCACATGTACCACAACAACGGGATTCTCACCCTCCCACTGCGGGTTCCTCTGCAGCCCAGCTGCGACATCCCGTACCCGAGCACCAGGCAGACAACACACCCTTCTGTGCACTTTGTCATTGTGACAAAGGACAGTGTCAATACCCTTCACCCCACTATCCCCAATCACTACTACGTTCCTTTTCCCCTTCTCTTTGCCTATGTCCTGCTGCATCACTGTACCATGTGCAGTTTGCTCACCAACCTCACCTGCCTCGTCCTCTTCCAGACTGGAAGCAAGAACCTCAAACCTGTTATGCAGATTTAGAGGCTGAGGCCTCTGCTCCCCACCCTCCTTCCTCCTCTCCCCACTCTCCTTCCTCCGGTCCTCACCCCCCTTCCTCCTCCCAGCAACCCCCTCTTGTCCCTGACCCTTAGAGTTAGCCAGTCTAGGGGGGGTGGATGTCACTTGCACCCCATTGACAATGGCACCCTCTCTCCCCCTGATGAGCCTCAGTGTCTGTAGTTCAGAGGCCAGCTCATCTACCTTGAGCTGGAGCTCCTCCAGCAACCTGCACTTACTGCAGACATGGTCACTGGGAAGGACCCTGGGGTCCACCAGTTCCCACATCATACAGAAACCACACATCACATGCCCCTCCATTATTCCCTGTAGTAGTTTTGAAAAAATTTTTTTTTGTTTTTTTTTTCCTTGTTTTTCAAACGAACTCACCTGGCCTTTTTTCCCTCCAGCCCTTTTTCATATTAAGCCCTAATAGCTCACTCTGCTTCCCACTCACTCCGCTGCCCACTCAGACGCTGCCCGCTGTCTACACCAGGCCTCCTTTTAAACCTGGCGCTGATTTAAAGCTGTTGGCCCACAACTGCCTTCTAACCACTCCCTCAGAATTCTTAAAGCAGTAAATACAATAAATAAATGCTTTAAACAGTTCTACAAAGAACAAAGTGCTTTAAACTTATTTTAAACAGGTTTTTAACAGGTAAAATCTTAGCCAGGCCTTCGACAATCAATCTCCAGTGGAAACCAGACAGGCCTGGAACAGACTGGCCAGTTGCTAATGGCCACATTGTTGTCGACCGAACCATCGGTTACACCTCCAGTGAACCTACTTTGATAGAAGATGGCTATGCAGACGTGGTGGCACCCAGCTCAGTAGGAAGCCAGAGCCATAGCATGACAAGGACAGCACTTGACCATTGAAGGTTCAAAATCATGTTCTACGACCTTCAAATTTGGAAAGTAGTCACCTCATAGAATCTTCCTGCCCCCGGCCAATGCTAGTGTTAGACACAGATTACAGAATCTTTGAGAAAAGCATGAAAAGAGGAATAAAAGCGGCTATTTGGAGGGCCTTGTTCTCTCTCTGCTTTTGCACTTTCTTCAATGGCAGCTCTGGAGTGTACCTTCGACTGGCAGTCAAGCAGCATAGCATCGCCAGCTCCTTGTACCTTGTGACCAGGCCCATAAGACCACCCCAGTGAGATGATCCAAAGACCAGAAACAACCCTGGATTAGAGAGGAAGCCCAAATTGATGACTGCAAATCCTGAAACATCAACCAACCCTCAAAGACCAAGAAACAACCTGTTCCAGCCTTAATGAAAGGGTATTACAAGTGTTTTCAGAGCAGACAGTTTAACTACAGTTGTAGGGACCTGTGGATAGAGTGTAGCAAATCCCTGGAAGCACATGTTAGAAATAGGTCATGAGCGTAGATTTGAGACTGTTTAGTTTTAAGACTGATTCCTGAAGACTCCTGTGAAGAGATTGGGAGTGTTTGATCAAGTTTAATTGAAGTACATAGTAGAGTCTGATAACATTTTGTTTTTCCTTGATAAAGTATTCAATAAAGTTGTGTTGAACCTTCACCTAATTGTTGTTCTTTTTGTCTACCGCACCATGTAATCCCCTTGAGCAAACTGGTTAAGGTTGATCAGAATACATATATCTACCAAAAGAGAAAATGCCGAAAAATCTCAGCAGGTCTGGCAGCACCTGTAAGGAGAGAAAAGAGTTGACGTGTCGAGTCCAGATGATCATTTGTCAAAACATCCACCTTTCACCTTGCAACAACACATCTCTTTCTGTATCAAACATACTGATTGTGGGCAGTAAGAAAATAGATAAATGGTGTCTGTTACACTTGTACATTACTCACTCACCAGGATCAATGATAGTTTTTTGCAATTCCTTTAGTTTTATCTTATCTTTTAGCTTTTTCATTGTCCATCGTTGCCTTCCTTCTGGCAAGTAAGGTCTTCTCTTTCCTTGGGGAAACTGATTCTGTATCACATTCAGTTCTTTTTTGAGCAACTCCCACTGACCATCTGTCATCTTACCCATTAACAGATTTGTCCAGCAACAAAACATGCAGATGCTGGAGGTCTGAAATAAAAACAAATAAATGCCGGAAAAACTCAGAAGGTCGGACAGGATATGCGGTGAGAAACTGAATGGTTGAGGTGACCTTAAATCAGAATCAAAATAGATTTGTCCAGTTTACTTTGGGCAGTTTATATTTCATTCCATTGAAGCCAGTCTTATCTAAATCTAGAATCTTAGCAGCTGCCTCATTTTTCCCCCCTCAAACATTATGTGAAGTTATCATATTATGATAGCCCAGGGATAAATGTTCATGCATCATTAAGCTGCTATCTAAATCTGATTCATTACTCATTACTGAATCTAAAATGGCCTACCCATTTGTTGGCAATGGAGCATATTACTGCAGAAATTATGCTGGACACACTCAAGAGATTCATTGACTGTCATGAGCTAGTCCGCTTATCTCAAAGGCGAGCAAGTCTTTCTCTTGTTTTGTTTGCCATTTTGCAGCTTTACGATTCTATGTCCAGGCTGAACAGCCAAGTCACAGCACCACATATTACCATGGGCATTATGGGAGGCATGGTATCACAGTGGTTAGTACGGCTGCTTCACAGTTCCAGGGACCTGCGTTTGATTCCCGGCTTGGGTAACTGTCTGTGTGGAGTTTGCACATTCTCCCCGTGTCTCCGTGGGTTTCCTCCCACAGTCTAAAGATGTGTGGGTCAGGTTGATTGGCCATGCTGAAATTCCCTCTTAGTGTCCTGAGATGCATAAGTTAGAGAGATTAGCGGGTAAATATGTAGGGATATGGGGCTAGGGCCTGGGTGGGATTGTGGTTGATGCAGACTCAATGGGCCAAATGGCCTCTTTCTGCACTGTGTGGTTTCTATGTTGTCAGGTGGATTGCCTTGGATCCTGCAAACTGTCATTGGATGTGTTCATTCACAATACGTTGAACCGTCTGATGCAGGTAACTACAGAGAGTGTGATGTCCTTGCAAGTGGGAGGGTAGATCATGTTGAATGTAGACCACTGCTTTTAAGGAAGGTCAAACCGTGGAGGCCCTACTGACCAATCATTTACCAGATGCTAGTTGGCGACATTGGTGTCAAAGCCCAGAGGTTGAGGCAATTGTTCTTTTGGTCAAAACTAGTATTGTTCAAAGCAACCGCAAAGCACCGGAAACATTTGTGTGATTTGAATTGCCTATTCGGTAGGTCCTGAAGATCATCATGGATTGGCCCTGGTGAATTATATGCAGTGCAGTCAAACTCTTTTAATGTTGCTGCCTTCTGTCTGGTGGGATATTAGACAGGACTGGGAGCCAATGTACAAGTGTTGATTTAAGTGTCTCACTGATTATCCAAATCGGTGTGTTGAGGACTGGTGTACAAGTGTCTTGTGTACACTGCATAGTAGTACTCTGCATTTTTAACATACATATAGTATGAAGCTCAACTTTGTGAAAATTTCCCATTTAAACCACTTTGCCTTTGTTGCATTCTTGTCTAATATCTGCATGTATAAAATTTACTCCCCCACGGCTGGAATTCTCCGGCCGTTCACACTGGCAGGATTCTCTGGTCCCGCCAGCAGTGTATCCTGCCTGCGGGTTTCCCACTGGCGTGGAGTGGACATCAATGGGAATTCCCATTGACAGTGGTGGGACCATAGAGTCCTGTCGCTAGCAAACAACGTGCCACCTCCTGTTGGTGGGAAACACACAGCTGTGTGGCCAGAGAATCTGTCCCCACATCTGCTAACAGAGAGCCAAGACACAACTTCTGTCAGTCTTAAATCCCTTTCCATTTCTTAATTCTACTGTCCCCACTGCCTGCCTACCACTTATCGTATCCTATCTTACCAATAAAGTGATGCCATCATTAATCATTAATCCAACCTGTTTCCCATCGTTCCTGAAGAATTTATAATCTGGCGTGCATATTTGGCACTTCTGAACATTTTACTAGTGTGTCAGTCATGGCTACCATGTCATACCCTCCAACCTGAATTTGCAAATAATTTAATTACTATACTCCATGCATTTGTATAAAGAACGTTTATTTGGTCTGCACACCCTAACCTTTCTTCCTGCTTTCGTGCTTTACTTATTTTTCATTTCACTTTCTGAGTTTAATTTCTTAACATCTTTTCGTTTTCCTTCTATCTTTGATATTGAAAACACAATTTCTGATTGATACTTTGTTCTCATTTCTTTGCTTTCAACAGCTATCGACTCTTACCTTTTCCACCCGAGCGATCTTCCACCACCCCCCTCTCCTCTTTTCCATAGCCCCACCTTACTATTTTAAAATCCTTGCACCACCTATTCTTTCCACTGGAACTCTGGTTCAAGCAGGGTGTAGGGAGAGCTGTCCCAGTGATAGAGTTCCTTTCTGTCCCAATATTGTTGCCAGTATCCCATGAAATGAAGTACTTCTTTCCCTTGCCACCTCTTCAGCTACCTCCCTGACCTATTTTCCCATGAGGCTGATTTGCACACAACTCAGGTAACAATTTGGGGATTATAACACTTGAAGTCCTGTTCTTTAATTTAGCTCCTCGTTCCTGGTACTCTCCAAAAAAGGATCTTTTGCCTGGACTTCTAAATATTGTTGGCTCCTATATGCACCATAACACTAAGTCTTCCTCCAGCTCTAGGAGTTGCCCTGAATCCTGGCACCAGGCAAGCAACATAACCTTTGGAACACCCAGTTCTGCTTGCAAAGTACAGTATTCACCCCCCTGGATATCATGTCAGCTTTGATTGAATGATGGAGCAGACTCGATGGGCCAAATGGCATAATTCTGTTTCTCTATCTTATGGTTTCATGGTCTATATTGGCTGGAATTCTCTAGCTATTAATGCCTGCTGGATCTTCTGGTCCCACCAATGGCACACGGCTGCCATGGGCTTTTCTGGCAATGTGGGGTGCAGTCAATGGGAAATCCCACTTTTCTGTCACTTGAATGACCTCCTGTTCCAGTAGAGCTGCAAAACTGACATCTACCTCGTAATGTGGAAAATGGCCCAGGTACATCCTGAATGAAAAAAAGGGTCAAATCCAATGCAGCCAATTACCACCCCGTCAGTCTATTCTTGTTGATCTGCAATACCCTAATTGCATATTTGTGAACATATCCGAATATCAGGTATGTCAGTAATGGCTATCATGTTATACCTTCCAAACAGAATTTCAAGTTTGCTGACAACACCATCGTAGTGGGTCAGATTTCAAATAATGACAAGACAGAGTATAGGAACGAGATAGAGAATCTGGTGAACTGGTGTGGCAAAAATAATCTCACCCTCAATGTCAAAAAAAGGAGATTGTCATTGACTTCAGGAAGCATAGAGGAGTACATGCCCCTGTCTATATCAATGGGGGTGAAGTGGAAAGGGTCAAGAGCTTCACGTTTTTAGGTATCCAGATTACCAACATGTCCTGGTCCCCCCATGCTGACACTATAGTTAAGAAAGCCCACCAAAGCCTTTACCTTCTCAGAAGACTAAAGAAATTTGGCACGTCAGCTATGACTCTCACCAACATTTACAGAAAGTATTCTTTCTGGTTGTATCACAGCTTGGGATGGCTACTGCTGTGCCCAAGACTGCAAGAAACTACAAAAGGTTGTGAATGTAGCCCAATCCATCATGCAAACCAGCCTCCCATCAATTGACTGTCTACACTTCCCATTGTTTCGGCATAACTAAGGACCCCATGCACCTCAGACATTCTCTTTTTCACCTTCTTCCATTGGGAAAAACATACAAAAGTCTGAGACCACGTATCAACCGACTCAAGAACAGCTTCTTCCTTGCTGCCGTCAGAATTTAAAATGGACCTACCTTGCATTAAGTTGATTTTTCTCCATACCTTAGCTATGACTGTAACTAAATTCTGCACTCTCTCATTTTCTTTCTATGAACGCTATGCTTTTGTCTGTATAGCGTGCAAGGAACAATACTTTTCATTGTATGCTAATACATGTGACAATAATAAACTAAATCAAATCAAATTAGATCAAAACGATGAAAGGAGTCATTGGTAGTACTTGCTTAACAGTAACCTGCTCACTGACGCTCAGTTTGGGTTCCACAAAAGCCACTCAGCTCCTGACTTCATTACAGCCTTGACTCAAACATGGACAAAATAACTGACCTCCAGAGATGAGGTGAGGAGTGACTGCCCTTGACATCAATGCAGCAGTTAACTGAGTATGGCATCAATGAACCCTAGAAAAACTGGAGTCAATGGGAATCAGGGAGGGAAACCCTCCACTGGCTGGAATAATATATAGCACAAAGGAAGATGGTTCTGGATATTGAATGTTGGTCATCTCAGCTCTGGGACAACACTGCAGGAGTTCCTCAAGCTTGTGTCTCACTCATTACAATAATAAGTCATCTTCAACTGCTTTATCAATGACCTTCCTTCCATCATAAGGTCAGAAATAGGGATGTTCACTGATGATTGCACAATATTCAAAAATACATGACTTCTCAGATATTCAAGCAGTCCAGTCCAACTGTAGAAAGTACTTGACAATATCCAGGCTTAGGCTTACATGTGACAAATAACATTTGCGCTCCACAAGTGCCAAACAATGATCATCTCCAATAAGAAAAAATCTAACCATCATCCCTTGACATTCAATGGAATCACCATTGCTGAATTCCCCCACTATCAACATCCTGTGGATTAACATTGATTTGAAACTTAACTGGACCAGCCATATAAAAAAAGTGATTACAAGAGCAGGTCAAAGGCGAGTAATCCTGCGGTGAGTAACTCACCTCCTGACTCTCAAAACCATGTTCACAATCCACATGGCACAAGTCTGGAGCGTGATGGGGCAATTTAGCATGGCCAATCAACCTAACCTGCACAGCTTTGGACAGTGGGAGGAAACCGGAGCACCTGGAGGAAACCCACACAGCCATGGGGTGGGAGAACGTGCAAGCTCCACACAGGCTGTTATCCAAGGCCAGAATCGAACCCGGGTCCCTGATGCTGTGATGCAGCAGGATTAACCACTGTGCCACCATGCTGCCCAAGAGGAATTCGAATGTCGTGACTTTGATGTCATGGCTGGAATGTATCCATTTCGGTGAAACCAATTGTCTAGTCATTCTTAGAATGCCGTTTGTGGGAGATTGCTGCGTGTAAATTGACCGCCTTGAGTTTCCTCACATTACCATCACGACTGCACTTCAACAATAGCAACTTTCATAATTGTCTGCAAATTGTGGGGGTTAGCTTGATTGACCATGCTAAATTGACCCTTCGATTCAGGGTATTAACAGGATAAATACATGGGATTACAGGAATGGGACTTAGTGGGATTGTGGTTCCTACAGACTTTGAGATATCTAGATGTCGTGAAAATCAGTATATAAATGCAACATCTTTTTTTCCTTTTTAGAAGTCTCAACCGGTCATTTTGTGAAGCAAGTTACGTGGGGAGAATAATGATTAAAAACTTGCCTCATGCTGGTCTAGGAAGTAAATTGCATTCTGAATTAGCACTTTGGAGCAAAAATTACGATCATCATTCACTCTGACTGATATGCTCACTGACAATACTTGTAAATGATATTAGCTTAGCCATTCTATCCATTTTCATAAAGTGACTCACTACTGACTGCTCAACAGCAACCGTCTACTCAAAACTGTTCTTCACAGGGAGAAGTAACCTGCAATCTGTCTCCATGGTTCAGTTTGTAAATGTGGCAAGGAACTGAGACAGAAAGATAAGAAAGGTCATGAGCTTGACGTCTGATCTCTGCTGATTGGGTTGCCACTGGGGAGGCATTTGGAGGATGACAATGAACCCCATTAGGAAGGGGATTGTTTTGCATCAATACAAAATCAGCACCATCTGTACAACCCACTCCCTCTCTTTTTAGGGGAACCATGGATTTAAGCCAATACCTGCCGCAGAGTGAGGAAAACAGCCAAAGGGGGAGAAAAAAGAGGAAATATATAATTGAAAGAGAAACAAAAAATAAAAACAGCAGCTGAACTAATTTAAATAATTAATTATCTGCTTAATTAAATGGCTACATCTGTATGACATTTCCAGTCTTACCTTCTGTCTAATAGCATGTTTAAATCTTTAAGAATTACAGCACGCTGTGGAGAATCCTATGGTTGGACAGAAATAAAACAAAAAAAGCCACATATTGTCTGTAATCGCTACGAGGAATTGTAACTCATCCCACTTGTGAGAATGGGGTAGGTATGTGGATAAAGTAGCCCCGGTGGTACAGCAGTTAGCACTGCTGCCTCACAGCGCCAGGGACCCGGGATCAATTCCGGCCTTGGAAACTCTGTGTGGAGTTTGTACATTCTCCCTGTGCCCGTGTGGGTTTCTTCTGAGTGGTCTGGTTTCCTCCCACAGTCCAAAGATGTACAGATCCGCTTGATTGGCCAGACTAAATTGACCCTTCTAGTCAGGGAGATTAGCAGGGTAAATCTGTGATGTTATAGGAATTTAATCTTGGGTTGGTGCAGACTCAATGGGCCGAATGGCCTTCTGTACTGTAGGGATTCTACGAAAGAATTAACAACCTGTTTACACTTGTTTCCCACCTGGCACCATCTAAGCTAGGCTCTTTTCTTAGGTGGCAGAAGCCTCATCAATCCATGCAAATTGGAGTCCTACGATTTAATTGGGACACTAATGGCATTCAAATGGCCTGCTTAGTGCCATGCCCACCATAGGCCTCTTCTCAGCAAACCTGATGTGGAGGAAGAAGAAGACCTCTAAAGTAAGGCAAAAACATTCATCAGGGCAGCAGTGCAAGAGGACTAAATATTCTCCTTTAGGCCTCAGTTTGGAAATCTAGGCCTCTGCGGTGCAAGCTCAAATGAAATGGCCCCATTTCTTGCCCATGACGTACCTGGCTGCTGAAACATATACTGACCTCTTCATGATTTTAGATTTGCCAGAAGACTGCCAGCAAAGATTTATCCACCTGTTGGCTGAGCAACAGGATGCAAAATGATAATTAAAGTAGCACGAGCCTCAATCTGGCAGAAGTGGGTGGCTTGGACATGTGCCCTGTCTCCTGAACTTCACAGAATTTGTTTGTATTCAAATCTCCCTTTCTACTCATGTTTAAAGTTACATCTAAGTGACACTTCAAAGCATACCATGTCTCACAAAGTATCTGATTGTAAAAAAGTAAATGCAGACCAAATCAACAGCTTGGGGGCCATTCTATACTGTCCAGAATCTATGGTTTAATACCATTGAAATGTCCAAGAGCTAAAAAGCTTTCTTCATTATCATACATTGCCCTGGGCTTGACAAGCATGTTTAAACACATGGCAAGCTAACACTTTCATCGCCTGCATCTAACAGTCAAGCATTGGATGCAGAGTGATATGCTTTAACAGGACAATGCATTTGAATATGATTTAATGATATCACCCTGATTTGAACACTGTATCTGAGAGGAACAATTGCTGCTCGCCATATCCGTGTCACAGCTTCAACACAATTCCCACACTCCTAAAGCGCATGCTCACTATTATGAAGTCCATTATTTGCACTTTAGCAATCAAGAGTCCTGTCAAACAAGATACATGTGGACCTCGGGGTCCTTGTGCATGAGTCGCAAAAACCCAGCTTGCAGGTGCAGCAGGTGGTCAGGAAGGCGAATGGGATGCTGGCCTTCATAGCGAGGGGGATTGAATATAAAAGTAGGGAGGTCTTGCTGCAGCTGTATAGGGCATAGGTGAGGCCGCAGCTGGAGTACTGTGTGCAGTTTTGGGCGCCGCACCTGCGCAAGGATATTTTGGCCCTGGAGGGAGTGCAGAGGAGGTTTACTAGGCTGATACCAGAGTTGAGGGGATTGAGCTATGAGGAGAGGCTGAATAAACTAGGCTTGTACTCATTAGAGTTTAGAAGAATGAGGGGAGATCTCATTGAGACGTATAAGATGATGAATGGGATGGATAGGATAGAGGTGGAGAGACTCTTCCCGCTCAAAAAAGACAGCAGGACTAGGGGGCACAGCCTCAAGATAAAGGGGAGGCGGTTTAGAACGGAGTTGAGGAGGAACTTCTTCACTCAAAGGGTGGTGAATCTCTGGAATTCTCTGCCCGTTGAAGTGGTGGAGGCTGCCTCGCTAAATATTTTTAAGAAGCGGGTTGATGGGTTCTTGATAAGAGAGGGGATTAAGGGTTATGGGGAGAGGGCGGGAAAGTGGAACTGAGCCACAACAGATCAGCCATGATCTTATTGAATGGCGGGGCAGGCTCAAGGGGCTAGATGGCCTACTCCTGCTCCTATTTCTTATGTTCTTATGTTCTTATGTATTCGATTAGAACGAAGATATAAAATACTGAAGCTGAGATTATACACAGGTGAAGGCAGAATTCCCTTCGTTTAAGATTGTCTGCTATTAGGAGCGATTCTCCCGTCCTGCTGTGCAGTGGACTGGGAGATTCTAGCAGCAGCTGACTTGTGCGATCCGCGCAGGGCATCCTGGCACCGTCAGCTCTGTGCTGGAAAATCAGCCGCCAAACTGACTAATGTATGCAGACTCTATTTACCATGTATTTTGAATATCATTGGCGGGCCCAGGACTGAAGTATCCGGGCCAGCTCCCCTTTTCCCCCCACCAGGAGTGGTTCACTCCAGCGGGGTTTACAATAGCTCCCCACTTGCAGGGAGCTGGTGGCCCGACCCTGCTGGAGTGAAGATGGGGGGACAACTGAGGCCATCTAGAGGTTTGGACACCAGGGGTTGGGGGTGCTCCCTTGGCATTGGCACCTTGACAGTGCCAGCCTGCATCCCCTAATGCTGCCCAAGGGGCATCTTGGCACTGCCCATTGGGCATCTGGCATTGCTAAGAGGGAAGGGCCTAATGGGGGTGGCCTGGTTGCAGGGCGGGGCCTCTGGGAGGATGGTTGTTGGGGATGGGGGGAGGGTTCCCCCTGCCACTCTGCATTTTGGGCTGTGTGACAGGGGGAGGGAGGCCAGCAATTGGAACTGGCCATCCGGGGGGGGCCTGGTCTAGGAGTGGGGGCCTTGGTGGTGGGTGCTGGCAATCAGGGTAGGGGAAGCGGCGGGAGATCGAGGCAGGCTGGGGGGGGTTAAGGCTGGCCCAGACGGTCCAGTGATCGGGCAGTAGTGGGGAAGAATTGAAGAACTAGTGTTGCTGGATCACGGGGCTGGCCAGCTATTGAGCTGGCCAGTAACCAGGAGGTTGGCAGACAGGGGCCACTGCGCATGTACCGATCTCAGCACTGCCAAATCAGCCCACGCGCAGTGGCCCACTCAGCACTATGCTGCCAGCATCTCCAGTGGGAATAGGCCCTGAATTTTAACATGATTCACACTAGAGCACTCTGCAGTGCACAGAGTGCAGGAGATACACTTCTAAACACCCGCTGAAAGAAAAAAATCAATCTGATTTACTCCAATCTTTACACAAATAGTTAAAAATGTTTGAGGAGAATCCCGGCCGTAATTCTTTCTGGTGCAAACTTCACAGTGAAGGTTATATTTTAATTCATGAAAGTGCTTTACAATTGGTAGTTAAATTCCTTTTCCAGATCCTTTTGGTCTACTTACAGAAACATGAACGCTTCCTTCTTTATAGTCGCGTTCAGCGTGTTTCAAATTTCTTCCTTTTTGGAAATGAATCTTCTCCCCAGTCTTTATAATGACTGATTGCAAGCTTACAGACTCTGATAGCTCCCCTGTGTTCGATGAGTATATAGAGTTGGAAAGGCGAGAAATTTTCAAGTTTCTAAAGAGCTGATGTTGACAACACTCATCACTATTATTGGATGTGCTAAAGTGTGCTCTTTCATGACATTTTTAATGTCAAACAGACCTATTTTCTCTGGAAGAAACAAATTAGCATTAATGCACTATCTCTGTAGAAGCTCCAAGTCCCTGAGGCAAGCAAGCATATGCTTGAGGAAAGATTTTATACTGTGCATATTGCTGTGGCATAATAGTGAATTTTAAACAAGTCTGATGTTTTACCTCTTTTTAGCTTCTTTTCTTTAAACCCGTGCATCTTGATCTGTTAAATTAAACATTGGCACTGTAAGTATAAATAATGGATCAGGACATATGTATAAACTGATCAGTTATGCTCCCGATGGAGCCTCAGTGACTTTGTACTGGCGGAAAACAGTATCTTTCACAGACAAGGGAAGAAAGCATTCATTTGAAGTCTGTGGTAAACTATTTTGCAGTACATGGTGCTGGAACACATTTGCTCAAGGTTGGAACAATAGGATTTTGCTTCTTTGCCTCCTGGGTGCACTCACCAAGAACATATTTTTTGAAGCTGCGGAGATCTCCAAAGAATTCCTCAAATGGCCAACTTTCTTCCAGATCAAAGAGAAAGTACTCTCCGAGCTCCTCAAAATGCTTTGCCACGCTTTCATGCATGATAGCTGGGTTTTCATTCTGCTCTCCAGCACACGGGATAGAGCTGTAATGTTGTACATTAAGAGGCAAGGGGGGTGGGGAGGGGGGGTTGCAGTAGAGGAAGCATCTGCTGTTATCTACGAACTGCAAAGACTTATAATAGGATCAGTGAAGAGCTGGTTGTCAGTGTGCATAACCTCACACCATTTTCTAATATCATCCTCCAACACATGCTTTCGTAGAATTGATAGTAAGTAATTAGGCATTTTACAAGTCATAGAATCCTACAGCACAGAAGGAGGCCATTCAGCCCATCGGGTCTCCACTGACTACAATCCCTCCCAGAGCCTATCCCCACAACCCGAGTTAGTCCCTCTGACAGTAAGGGGCAATTTAGCGTGGTCAATCCACCTAAACAGCACATCACTGGAATGTGGGAGGAAACCAGAGCGCCCGAAGGAAACTCACGCAGACCCAGGGAGACTTCGCAAACTCCACACAGCCAGTCACCCAATCCAGGAATCGAACCCTGGCGCTGTGAGGCAGCAGTGCTAACCACTGTGCCACTGTGACAATGGAAATGTCCGTTGACCTGGGGTGGGAATTTCTGGTCTCGCTCGAGCTGAGCTGTTTAGATCGATGAGCAAATGTACAAAAGAAATAGAAGTTTGAACCATATCTGAAACCACAAATCCCCCACAACCCAACTCCAGTTTTAATTCATTCTTGGGACTTTGGCACTGCTGACTGACCAGCATTTATTGCCCATCCTTTAGTGGCTTTTGAGAAGGTGGTGGCGAGCTGCTTTTTGAACCACAGCTGAGTGGTTTGTTAGGACATTTCAGAGGGCAACTGACAATCAACCACATCACTGTGGCCCTGGAATCACATGTAGGTCAGGTCAAGTAAGGACAGCAGATTTCCTTCCCTAAAGGACATTAGTGAATCCCAGATGGTTTTTGTGAGAATCGACAATGGTTTCATGGTCATCAGTAGATTCTTAATTCCAGATTTTATGTTTTAAGTTCAAATTCCACCTCCTGCTGTGGCAGGATGCGAAACCAGGTCCACAGTTTTGGCTGGGTTTCTGGATTAATAGTCGAGCTATAATACCACCAGGCATCATCTCCCCTACATCCCCACATTTGTTTCCTGGTTTCACCACAATGTATGTCCCGTCCTGAACTGTTGGTATGGAAATTGATTTAAGTTCAAATTTAAAATTTATTTAATATTGTCACAAGTAGGCTTACATTAATGCTGCAATGAAGTCACTGTGAAAATCCCTGAGGCACCACACTCTGGTGCCTGTCCAGGTACTCCAAGGGAGAATTTAGCATGGACCATCCACCGAACCGACACATCCCTTGGACTGTGGGAGGAAACCGGAGCACCCAGAGGGAAACCTGACTGCAAGCTGATTTGGATATTTTCATCCAAAGAAGAAAAACACTTGAAATTCTCAGCAGGTCTGGCTGCATCTGTTAAGGAGAGAGAAGAGCTGAAGTCCAGATGACCCATCCTTTATTGAATATTTTCATTGCTTTGTTTTTGTACGGCTTCTCACTTATTTGAGAATTCCGACATCCTGCCCACCACGGAATTGGAGCGGGCGAGGGACAGACAATGGAAATGCCCGTTGACCTGGGGTGGGAATTTCTGGTCTTGCTCGAGCGAAGCTGTAAAATCCCGACGTCCGACATGTGTAACACAGGATGGATTACAAGTGACATTCACTTCCACGTTCCAAAGGAGGAAATAACTTTTCAAGACTTATTTGAATTCTGGATTTAGGTTTTCAATATCTTTCTCCACATGGCTTCTAAATGTTCCTCTGCTTTGTGCTATCAGAGGTAATGTCCCTGCTGTTCTTTCTCACTGAATAGTCAGCATGAGCTAAATTGCAAACTCTACACGATACGAACAGACTGATGCTGGAATTGGGGATTGGGGAAGAGCACTGTGTGGTGCTATGGGATACATAGGCTGTAAGCTGTGGCACCTCCTGGAGCGGACATGATGTGGAGATGCCGGCATTGGATTGGGGTAAACATAGTAAGAAGTCTCACAACAGGTAAGTACTCTCATCTGACGAAGGGACAGTGCTCCAAAAGCCAGAGGATTTTGCTACCAAGTGAACCTGTTGGACTTTAACCTGGTGTTGTGAGACTTCTTAATGTGTGCACCTCCTGGAGCCATGAAGAGATTCTGCCATATCTGCTTCCCATTGACAGAACAAATCAAATTTGATTGGGGGTGGGAATTTTGGCTGATGTCAGGGCCAGCTCCTTAGAAATGGTTCCCAGCAAGGTAAGTGGGGTCTGAAGAGTGAGAAGTGAGGACAGAAGTATGGGTAGGGCATGGAAGCTCAACTGGAGGAAGGTAGATGACTGGGGCATAGGAGAACCAATCCTTGTGAGGCAGGAGGAGTTAGGGTGCTCCTCGCCACACACAAGGAACCCTTAAACAATTTTAAGAAAATAATTTACTTGGACTTGGATCCGTCCTGCTGCTAATTGTTGCTGGGGGGGATATGAAGTCTCTGGGCCACAGTCAACCCACAGTTAAAATGGCAGCACTGCCACTTAATTTATAACTCACACCTCAGGGGGTGGATGACCTTCCTTCCTCTGCCTAAAGACTGGTAAATAAAGTGGTGATGGGACCAGGAATGTGATACAAATGTCACCCACCATCTGATTCCCTTCATCTTATTCCCTTAAATTTAGCACGCTGGAAGGGAGCAATGGCTAAAGACAGAAAGTGGTGGCGATCACTATACATCATGAAGAACTGGATGCCGACAATGAAATGTGTTTTTTAAAATTCTTCCATGTGATAAGTGCATCACTGGCAATGCCAGCACTTGGTGCCCATCTCTAATCTTGAACTCAATAGCTTGCTTAGCCATTGCAGAGGGCAGTTAAAAGTTAGCCACGTTACTGTGGCTCGAGTCAAATGTAGGCCAGGCCAGGTAAGGACAACAGATTTCCTTTCCTAAAGGGCATTAATGGACCAGGCTTTTTTTTACAATCAATGACAGTTGCCATTAAAGCTAGGGTTACATTTGAGATTTATGCCATGAGTTTAAATTCCACTACCTGCTGGTAGTATGTGGACCCATGTTGCCAGAGCATTACAGGGGCCTCTTTATATCATCATTACATCAGCGTCTCCACACAAGTCATAGGACCTAAGCAAATTCATCAAGATCAATGTTTCAAATGTTAATAAAGACTTAGGACGCGATCTTATCTGCCGTCAGGCCATGCTCCCACTGCTGCAAAGTCGGAGAATTTGGCAGCCAGCCAAATCTCTGTTCACTGTGGTGGGATGGGAAAACCCATGAATGGCCGTAAGATTTCAGCCTCAATCATAATGGCAACTGGAACAGTCCCCTTATATTCACCATTATGGAAAGACCCAATGGAAATTTCCAATGTTAGTGCCAATCACTCCCAGTAGTACCTAAACTAGAAAGATTCTAATGCAGATCCAGTCAAAACACTCAATGCCTTTGGGTGTGAGATGTACTTGGCTAACATTTTGCAGATCAGGATCACTGGTTACTTGCTTTGCCTGAGTAACGACAGTAAATGTGTATAAACCTACATCTGATTCTACAGACCATACGCATTCATCACTGCTCTATGGAGGATATAATCCAAGCATAGCATTTCATGACAAATCTGTAACATGTTTCACCCATAGCAGAATCTCGTCTTCCAGTTGCTGCAAGGTATGGCAGAGCAGATGCTGGCACTGATTAGGCACAAGAGAATAAAAATAACAACCCTCATTCTGGCTACTTACATGACAAAGCCAAATACAAATTCCAAAATAGCTGTTTCCCCTCAAGAAGATGTGCCTTAATTTCTTTTTAAACTTTTTTGTGCCCCAAGAGTTTTGAGCTCATCGAAGAGCGATATGTTAAGTGTTCGGAAAGGAACATTTCCTCCATTTTGGATGCCGGGTATTTGCACCAAACATTCCCGGTTTCTAAGTGTCCAAATCATCAACAACCTACCCTGGTCCCTCCACACAGCAGTATAGTTAAGAAAGCCCATCAATGCATCTAATTTCTCAGGAGGCTAAGGAAATTCAGCATGTCCACTACAACTCTCAACAATTTTTACAGATGCACCATAGAAAGCATCCTTTCCAGATGCATCACAGCATGATATGGTTCCTGCAAGAAAATACAAGGGGTTGTGAATGTCGCCCAGTCCATCACTCAAACCAGTCTCCCACCCATTGACACTTCCCACGGCCTTACAAAGCAGCCAACATAATCAAGGACACCATGCACCCCGGACATACTCCCTTTCACCTTCTTCCATTGGGAAAAGGATACAAAAGTCTGAGATCCTGTACCCAACCAACTCAAGAACAGCTTCTTCCCTGCTGCCATCGACCATATATCAAGTTTATCTTTTTCTACACCCCAGTGATGACTGCAACACTATATTTTGCACCCTGTCCTTTCTCATTCCCCTATGTACTCTATGAACGGTATGTTTTGTCTGTATAGTGTGCAAGAAACAACACTTTTCACTGTATCCCTTTACATGTGACAATAGTAAACCAAATCAAATTAAATCAGGTGCAGCACAGTTCAATGCAGAACACAACTTCCTTCATTCAGCTTCGGCAAGAGGAAAACACCAACTGTACCAGAGCACCATCTTTTTATTTCTCATAACCACCATCGTCTGACATTTTTGAGTTCAATGGCTTATTTGGTGCTGGATTTGGAATCACTGGGCATACATGCATTTGGTATTGGATTGAGTATTGATCATGTGCCATTTAAAAATAAATAAATGTGACAATGTCAGATTATTTACAAATTCTGTTCCACGTCACTTCTGCAAGTGATTCAATGAGACCAGCTGGAAACATGTGATCCTTCTAGAACATAGAACATAGAAAAGCTACAGCACAAACAGGCCCTTTGGCCCACAAGTTGCGCCGAATATATCCCTACTTACCTATAACCCTCTACCTTACTAAGGCCCATATACTTATCCAAAAGTCTCTTAAAAGACCCTATCAAATCTGCCTCCATCACCACTGCGGCAGCCGATTCCAAGCACCCACCACCCTCTGAGTGAAAAACTTACCCCTGACATCTCCTCTGTACCTACTCCCCAGCACTCTAAACCTGTGTGCTCTTGTGGCAGCCATTCCAACCTTGGGAAAAAGCCTCTGAGAATCCACTCGATCAATACCTCTCAATATCTTATACATCTCTATCAGGTGACCTCTCATCTTTTGTCCCTCGAAGGAGAAAAAACCGAGCTCTCTCAACCTATCCTCATAAGGCATACCACCCAATCCAGACAACATCCTTGTAAATCTCCTCTGCACCCTTTCTATGGCTTCCATATCCTTCCTGTAATGAGGCAACCAGAACTGAGCACAGCTATTCTTCTGAAGAATAGCAAATGATTATATTTACATCAATGCATGCATTGATAAAACTAAGATGGCATCCACTTTAATGTATATTGATAATCAGCAATGTGGAGAATCAACTGAAAGTGAAATATATAACACATTCCCTCATAGCAAACTAAAACAGTAGCCATTACCAAAACAACACTCAATTTTTGGCATATACCATAATGTATTCCTTAGTGTCCACTCAGCATGCAAAATTATGGCATGGTTCAGATAAGGACAATTATTTGGATCAGAAATACAGTAATGACTTTCTTAACTTAAATATACCCAGAAAAACCACAAATGCGGAACCAGCGTTGTCCCAGTTTTTCAGAGAACTTCTTTCATTTGTTGCAGGAACAGCCTACCAGCAGCCAAGAGAAATGTAACCAAACACACAGGGCATCCTATGTTAATAGAACCCCTTGTAACATTAGTGTCATGAAAACACTGAACACAACCAGCTGGAATTTCCCCTCCGAGTCATTCGCCTCCTGACTTAGAAATATATCGCCGTTCCATCACAGTTACTGGGTCACAATCCTGGAACTCCCTCCCTAACAGCACTGTGTGCGCACCTACACCTCATTGACTGCAGCAGTTTGAGAAGGCAGCTCACCATCACCTTCTCAAGGGCGACGAGGGATGGGCAATAAACGCTGGCCTAGCTAGCGATGCTCACATCCCATAAATGAATAAAAAATCAATCACTTTGTGTCGATTCTACAGATTAGAGCTCTTTGGAGATTTAAATCAAACAAAGAAGGTTCATATACTCAACATGTGTCTGAAAGCCCACACCGCTTAGTTTTAAGGAGTACCTCCAACATTTAGTGATGTAGTATCGCTGTGATTAGACCTTATCCAAATGTGCTTCTTATCTTATTTTTAATAATGTCTACTTCTTTTTTATCTTTGGTATGGTTCTCTTTTAGTGATCAATGTAGGGTAATTTTGCTTGCACGATTCTGTTACTTTTATCAACACATTGTTATTTGAATCGATAATGGGAAGATAAATCTACTGCTGGCCATGTACTCTTTTGAGTTGGAGAATAAATCCACTTTGAAGCAGTTCTCCCAACTCATCGGATAACTAGTGTGGTTGTCCTCTCAGTTGAGGATGACACATATTCAAAACCTATGAGTAGAAATCCATTGCTTTGCCACTGACATCACCTCTGCTTCTCAATGATATACTGAAATTAACTCCTTTCAAATGTTCGTTGTTCTACCAAAGCGTGTCACACAGGGAATCAATACCCAGTGGCTTTCAGATTATGGATTCTACAGTGGTTCTATAGTGTAGTGGTTATCATGACTGTTCCACATGCAGAAACTCCTGAGTTTCAGCACCAGTAGAATCAGTGTTGTTTAGGGCATCGTAGCACATTGGTTAGCACTGCTGCCTCACAGCGGGTTCAATTCTGGCCTTGGGTAACTGCCTGTGCGGGATTTTCTCTGGGTGCTCCAGTTTCTTTTCACACTCCAAAGGTGTGCAGTTAGGTGGATTGGCCATGCAAAATTGTCCCTTTGTTTTGGGGAGATTAGTGGGTTACAGGAATAGGGCCTGGGTGGAATTGTTGACAGTGCAGGCTCGTAAGTGGGAGAATCTTAATAGTTAGTAAGATTTTCAAACCAATAGACGTTAAGCATTGACAGAACTACCAGCATTAGGTTAAACTACTTATAAAACAAACTTCTGAGCTAACAGGAAAGCAGTTTACACATATGAGATGCAGTAAGAGATTTAACAAGGGATTATAATTTTAAAACACATATGCTGATACTTTGAATGAATTAATATTATTTAAAGATATATTGTTCCTTTTAGCCAACAGCAATTTGTTGCAATGGTCAAAAGCATTAGGGTGAAGCCATATTCGAAGAGAATGTTTAAACTTTGAAAATATGCAAGATTTACCAGCAAAGTTTCAGACGGGAAAGAACATCGAGGATGTTTAATCATATTTCATGAATAGGATTTATTCCCTGTCCAGACAAGATGGATGCATACCCAGACATGGAGTCATGTGTTAATCTGGTTTGGCAGTGATCTTTAAAGGAATCCTTTGAACTTTGGGGCGAGCCTCTGAGATTACATGGCAACATGGGAAGATGGGATCAGCCAAGATAGGAATTAGATTCTAGATTTTCCAGACTAATAAAATGTCAGTAGGCCAGGGGGTAGGATGCAGTTGGCTAAGATTATGATATGTATTATCATTGGTTTGTTCATATTGAAGGTGATTGATTTTAAGCTAATGAAAGGTGGGAGTAATTGATAAGAAAACCTGTAGTTGATCTGTTTTGAACTGTAAGCAACAGATTTCATTAGGAGGTCTACCTATTCTATCTTAGAGCTGCCCTGACCCATTTAATGGTCTACTAGTAGCTGCTGGTTTAAATAAAATTACATCTTTAAACTGAGACACTGGCTTTGTGAGTCTTGCATTGTCTGAAGTTAAGGCAATACCAGTCACCTTGGGTACGCCACCAACAAGGCTCAATGAGCTAAATGGCCTCTCTCTAAATGGTCTCTTTCTCTATTCTATGAAGGGACTGTCTCATGCATCAGAATGTCCATATTAACTTTCCTCTCTCTAATGCAAATGTCTACACTCCAGGCTCCAGCTCAACAATGTTGGGCTACGTTTTGAGTTACAGACACTTGCTGCAGATGTGGCAATTTGCACTTCACAAAATCCCAAATGATAGAGTTGGAATATAGCCTCTGCATTACAATTTCACTGTAAGCTTCTTTTATATATTTAAATTATTGACACTTATGAATTTACTTAGTTTAGTTTAGTTTTATTTTAAAACTCATTAATTTAGCAAACATTAATTATTAATTTATTCAAATGTTAGTTGTTAGCTCCCAGTTGTAAATATTTACTGCCTAAATTTATGTAAATCTCTACAAGAGTTAAAGGCATCTTCTTCCCTTTCTGCACCATATTCCACTCCCAGCAAATTCCCACGTTGCACAATTTTTTAATGATGTGCTGCATTCACCATGTGAGGTCAGTCCTCATTTTCACCTGATTACTGAGTTGCCCATCAGTACTCAATTAACCATAATGGGACAAAATGTCCAAATGGTTCCTGTGCAGAGCCTACTGCCATACTCACAATTCATCCTTCCCTACCCCAAAGACAGGCCTTAAAAGATGACTGCGATCCACCAGTGGTAGCAAAGATGTGGGACAAAGAGAGGCATTCACGCCATTTCTGGCCCCACAAAAATCAGTGGCACGTCAGTTCAAATCCAGTGGGTTCAAGGGTCACCCCTAACACCTGCATACCTGGGAACCAGAAGGGAGCCATCTTTCATGTCCGTTTTCTGTCCCCTTACCTGCAGAGGCTCAGTATATCCATTCATTACAGCTAAAAGCTAAATCTTTCTTATTCATTTCAAAAACCATGATAACTTGTAGCTGCCTGGCCTGCCCCCGACAATAGGGTATATGTTCTACACTTCATTGTTCCAAAGAAGTGCGGGAAGTCTAATTAAGTTTATTTCCTATTATGCCAAGAGGTAAATTGCTTTTGGCCAAAGCTTACAAGAAAATACAAAAATACAGTTTAAATCACTAATACTTGTTCAAAAATTATTATTATAAATAATTATTCTTATTTATATGGAACAATGGTTCACACTTCTGCCTCACAGCACCAGGGACCTAAGTTCAATTCCAGCCTTTGGTGACTGTCTGTGCAGAGTTTTATGTTCTCCCTTCATGGGTTTTCTTCGGGTGCTCAGGTTTCCTCCCACAGTCCAAAGATGTGCAGGTTAGGTGGATTGGCCATGCTAAATGAAAATTGTTCCATGGTGTCCCAAGACGTGTAAGCTAGATGGGTTAGCCACGGTAAATATGTGGGGTTATAGGAGTAGGATGGGGAGAGGGCTTGAGTAAGATACTCTGTCAGAGAGTCGATGCAGTCATAGTGGGCTGAATGGCCCCCTTCTGCACCATAGGGATTCTAACATTCAGAATTTGCTGTGAGCAGCAAAGGAAGATTAGTCACCATTGATATCAGATTAAGCTTCGTTGAGAGATCTATGTTAAGAGCTTCAAATTTATCACCCTGCCCGTTGAAGTGGTGGAGGCTACCTCGCTAAATATATTTAAGTCGCGGGTAGATAGGATTTTGACAGACAAGGGAATTAAGGGTTATGGGGAGAAAGCGGCAAAGTGGAACTGATCCACTTCAGATCAGCCATGATCTTATTGAATGGGGGGGCAGGCTCGAAGGGCTAGATGGCCTACTCCTGCTCCTATTTCTTATGTTCTTATGCAGTGGTATCACAATGATCTTTACATGGGATTCTCAGTATGGAGTTGCAATAATGTCACCAAATATCTGAGCAACCAAACAATATAAAGGATTTTCACAGACATCCAATCAAGAAAGGAAAAACAATGAAATAAAATCACTTAATAGTATAAAGTTTAAGACATTCACATGGGGTAAATATTCTGAAAATCTCTTAATTATTAACAATAAAAAGACTGCTAATCAATAATAATATAGACAATTAATAATATATCTTGCATCTAAAATTACAGTTTTCAGAACCAATTCAATGGCTCATATTATAGTTAAAATCCCAGTTACACCTCATAGAATTCCTACAGGGCAGAAGGAGGCCATTCAGCCCACACTGACAACAATTCCACCCAGGCCCCATTCCTGTAACCCCACATACTTACCCTGTTAATCCAGCTAACACTAACGTGCAATTTAGCATGGCCAAGCCTCCTAACCTGTACACCTTTGGAGAGTGGGAGGAAACGGGAGCACCCGGAGGAAATCCGCACAGACACGAGATGAACATGCAAACTTCACACAGTCACCCAAGGTCGGAATTGAACCCCGGTCCTTGGCACTGTGAGGCAGCAGTGCTAACCATTGTGCCACTGTGCCACCCCAATTGAACATGCTGTATTTTTTTAAATGGTGTTACTTAGTGATCTCAGACTGGAATAGAACAAGTTGTCCTCACACGAACTGATTTCAATGCTTACTGGCTCTGAGGAGTTGGGTGGTGGTGGAGGAAAGGGCTCAACAGCACTGCCTGCGATGGAGCAATAGGTGACATATCACAGCATTTCCACAGTAATCTATCCATGCACTACATCCTGACATTGTGGTCAAGTTTCAGAGAAATAATGACTGCAAACACCATCCCGGCAAATTGTGTGCCAATGTTTCTGTGTGGTACAGTATGTTCATTAGCATTTTCCTCGATTTTACAGTTCCCACAGAGGGAGTTCCTGATCTTTGAAATGAAAGTGTTTCTCTCAAAGGAGGGAAATAAAATTATGAAATCGAAAAAAAAAACAGCAGGACTTGAATTTATAACAGGAGCAACTTTCAACTTCAGAGAGAAAGGAAATAGGGCAGAATTGGGTCAGTTGTCTGTTATACACACCATCTGATGTTTCTTTCCATCTGCGTCTGTGATCATTTCAGGCTGGTAGTTTAGAAGCTCACAGAATTTAATTGAATATGCACTCATGTACATGAGTGCATGAGTCACTTTTCTGTGTTGTTTGCATTATGTATCAGCCAGTGCTGACTGGTGGTTGTTGACGTAATCGCTGAAGGGCTCCTGATATTTGCGACTAGGCCTCCACAAACTACACCTCCGTCACACTCCTGATTTGGAGCAGGAGAAGGAAACACATGAATCTTTGAATATTTTTAAGGCAGATTTTTGATAAGCAAGGGGGTGGAAGGTTATTGGGAGTAAGCCAGAATGTGAAGTTGAAGTTGCAATCTGATCAACCGTGATCCTATTGAATGGCAGAATGGGAATGAGAGGCCGAGAGGCCTACTCCTCATTCGTATATCCTATGTCCTGTATGATTATTAGTCCCTTCCTCTACTATAGTGATGACCTACTGGTATTAGCACTAGACTATTAACCTAGAAGCTCCACTAATGTTCTGGGAACCTGGGTTCAAATTCCATCCCGGCAGACGGTGGAATTTCAATTCACTAAAAAATACCTGGAGCTAAGAATCTAAAGATGGCCGTGAAGCCATTGTCGGAAAAACCCACCTGGTTCACTAATGTCCTTTGAAGGAAGAAATCTGTCCTTGCCTGTTCTGGCCTTCACGTGACTCCAGACCCATAACTATGTGGTTGACTTTCAACTGCCATCCAAGGGCAACTAGGGACGGGCAATAAAAGCTGGCAACCAGTGATGCCCATGCCCCATGAATGAATAACAAAAGAGCTACACCAGTATGTAGTTCCAAATTTCTTTAATGGAAATGTTGAGCAGTTTGGGTCCATATTCTTTAGAGTTTAGAAGAAAGAGAAGTGGTTTTATTGAAAGTTATTAGAATTTCGGGGAGCTTGCAAGGGCATAAGATGAGAGAATGTTTCCTCTTGTGAGATAATCTAGAACCACTGACACAACTTAAAAATACGGTGTTTCCCATTTAAGATGGAGATAAGAAGGAATTTCTTCTCTCAGAAGGTCAATAGTCTTTGGAATCTTCTTCCAGAGAGAGCATTGGAAATTGAGTCATTGAATATAGTCAAGTCTGAGTTGGACAAATTTTGGATCACCAAGGGAGTTAGGTGTTATGAGAACAGGCAGGAAAGCAGAGTTTAAGTAATAGTTAAATCGGCCATCAATTTATTGAATAGCACAGAAGGATTGATGGGCCACATGGCCGGCTCCTTCCCTTATTTCTGATGGTCTTATGATTGGCCAGTATCTAAAGTCATCAGCCAGCCAACGGTGAGGCAGAGGAATCAATTAGTTTCCCTAGACCTACTTCCCTCTCAAATGGTTCTGTTAAAATTCCTTGGACAATCAAGGATTAACCATTTGGTTCCTGACTTGGGGCCTGTGGGGATGGTTATGTGCTGCACCAGTTTCAGAGACAGTATTCCGGTCTTCCTACCTTCTCATTTCTCTCTGTTCCATTACTGTCTCACTGCATAATGTCACGGAGGGCAACACAGACTGATAGTTCTGGAGAATGTCTTCTAGTAAAGAGAATGAATTGTGATGAAGAGGAGGAATTGTGTATCTAAGCCATTGCTTCAGCTTGATATCAGTCAGGAACATTAATAGTTAATAAGATAAAATAAATCAACTCCACAGAAACCTGAAGTCAGATTTTGAAAATGTGGTGCTCAAAGCCCTCATACATGCATACAAACTTTGTATTTTTGCAGGTTGTAGTCACTAGGTGACTCCGTTTAAATATATATTAAATATTATGCATTTTAATGACATTAACTTGTAGTGTACATTTCAATTACAGAAAAGCAATTGTACAGAACATATTAAGAGAAGATTCCTGTTTAGGTTAAAACCAATGTACTCAGACAACATGCCCAAAATGATACCTAAGTTGATTTTTCTTTGGAGGTTTTGGTTAATTCAGGAAGAGAAGTTCCCATTACTAAACTTGTGTGTGGCACGGTGGTCCTGTGACTCACAGCTCCAGGGACCTGGGTTCAACTCCCGGCTTGGGCCACTGTCTGTGTGAAATCTGCACGTTCTCCCTATGCCTGCTTGAGTTTCCTCCGGGTGCTCCAATTTCTTCCTACAGTCTGAAAGACGTACTGGTTAGGAACATTGGCCATGCTAAATTCTCCCTCAGTGTACTCGAACAGATGGATGAGTGTGGCGACTAGGGAATTTTCACAGTAGCTTCATTGCAATGTAAGTCGACTTGTGACACTAATAAACTTTTAAAAAATTTTATATGTAAAAAATAGCACAGAGGATCATACCTCTCTCGCTAATACTAAAATCATACGGATGACCCATCAGACTGCTTGGGATCTTGTAACAATTTATAACGTAACTTTGAAAGGATATTTTTATGACTGCTGTAGCTATGCTGCTGCTGCTGCTGATGGTCAAACAGAGGAACATGACACGCTGTCAGAATTACTCTGAGACTGGCAACTTTAAACTGCAACTACAATGTGATTTGTGCACAGCCGTAAAGCAGAGTGAAACCATTTGGCATGATCACAAAGACAATCAAATGCTAATGGTCCCATTTGATCAGTCAAAAATTCCAAATGCAGGAAAGCCTGGGCCAGATGGCTTGGCGGGGAATACATCTGCACCAACCCCAAGAGCCCCGCTGTCATTTTACTATCTAACGAGCATCGATTGGCAACAGGCAGGACTTCTGCCCCTCACTCAGGAGGAAGTCCCGCATTGAAGAGCTAGTGGCAAAGCAGAATGGCCAGCAGGTCTCCAGTTTCTCCAGGAACAGTGCTACAATGGCCGGAAGAGGAACTGCAAGAAGCTTCCTGAGCCAAAGGCCAGGGAACCAGAGGAAAAAGCTAAATTGTTGGAGGTCAAAACCACAAAATGCTGGAGAAACTCAGCAGGTCTGACAACATCTGTGGATCTCTGTTAGACCTGATGAGTTTCTCCAGCATTTTCTGTTTTTTGTTTCAGATTCCAGCATTCGCAGTATTTTCCCTTTATCTAAGTGTCAGAGGTCTGCAGGCGGAATGGGTAGGGAAGATCTAGTGGGCCACAGAGTAGGGAGTGGGGGGCAGAATTGAGATCTTCGGGGATAGACCTGTATAAAAGGGGGAGTTCAGAGTGAGGAGGGATCACTGGGCCATAACGGGATAGTGCCCCCAATCAGAAGGGGATTTCTGATGGAGATGCCCCCTCCTCTTCACTACCCTGAATCTAACTCCCTTTATTTCCAGCCTTTCTCCCCAACACCTGCCCACCAGTCTAAAAATTGTTGTTGGGCAAGTAAAGGCCCTGAAGTGGCCATTAAGTGGCCACGTAAGGGCTTTATTGGGACATGGTGGGCCTTCTGTCTGAGGCTCTGCCCACCCCAGCACAACATTGTTACCAGGTCAAAACAGACAGGAACCCCCTCCATGCAATTTCACCCTCCCACCCTTACCCGCAGCCAATCTGAGGACCTGCTGAGGAAGGGGTACGAGAGGGGTTGGGGGTATTATGAAACTCTGGCCCTGGTAATTCTTTGCTAAAATATGGAAAAAAAACACTTCTGATCAATCAGAGACAGATAGCAAATTCCCTTAGTGGAGACAGGTTGTAATCATAGAGAAGATACAGTCAATATGGTATTCCTGAAGGAAGGAGAAACATCTGGCAAGAATTTTCACTCATTTTTCATAGAATCATGGAATCTCTACAGTGCAAAAGGAGGCCATTTGGGCCATCGAATCTGCATCAACAACAATCCCACCCAGGCCCTATCCCTGTAACCTCATATATTTATCCTGCTAATCCTCCTGACACAAAGGGGCAAGTAAGCATTGTCAATCAACCTAACCCGCACATCTTTAGAGTGTGGGAGGAAACTGCAGCACCCGGAGGAAACCCACACTGACACGGAAAGAACATGCAAACACCTCACTGAACAACGGTGGGTTTCCTTGGAATGAAGTCGCGGGGGAGCTTGATGTTTGGATTCATAACAACGTTCATCAGAACTGTGAGCGTGTTCTATCCACTTTTTGTCATGTCCAATGAATTCAAAATAGAAAGAGGAAGTTCTTAAGAACATAAGAAATAGGAGCAGGAGTAGGCCATCTAGCCCTTCGAGCCTGCCCCGCCATTCAATAAGATCATGGCTGATCTGTCGTGGCTCAGTTCCACATTCCCGCCCTCTCCCCATAACCCTTAATCCCCTCTCTTATCAAAAACCCATCAACCCGCGTCTTAAGAATATTTAGCGAGGTAGCCTCCACCACTTCAATGGGCAGAGAATTCCAGAGATTCACCACCCTTTGAGTGAAGAAGTTCCTCCTCAACTCCGTTCTAAACCGTCCCCCCCTTTATCTTGAGACTGTGCCCCCTAGTCCTATTATCCTTTCTGAGCGGGAAGAGTCTCTCCACCTCTATCCTATCCATCCCATTATTCATCTTATATGTCTCAATGAGATCTCCCCTCATTCTTCTAAACTCTAACGAGTACAAGCCTAGTTTATTCAGCCTCTCCTCATAGCTCAACCCCCTCAACTCCGGCATCAGCCTAGTGAACCTCCTCTGCACTCCCTCCAAGGCCAAAATATCCTTGCGTAAGTACGGCGCCCAAAACTGCACACAGTACTCCAGCTGCGGCCTCACCAATGCCCTATACAGCTGCAGCAAGACCTCCCTACTTTTATATTCAATCCCCCTCGCTATGAAGGCCAGCATCCCATTCGCCTTCCTGACCACCTGCTGCACCTGCAAGCAGGTGCACAAAATGGACATTGCATTAAAATGGACATGAGATGGAAATGGTAGGTGGGATGGTACAAATCCTATTATATATAACATGACTCACACTTGTGAACTGCCTGCAGCATAATATCCTGCACGAGGAATGTCTCGATTTTGTATGTCCAAAGGGCAGGTGTGTTAAGACTGCACCAAAGGAAAAGCAAACCACTTCGGATAGCATTTCCCTGAAGTTTACGGATTACTTGATGGGAATGTCTATCAAAAAAGGTATGATTAAAGAAGTTGTATTTTAGTACAGACATCTCACTGGAACCCTTGTTGCAATCTTACTGCAACCAGTCATCTAAACCTCCGCTCAAAATATCAATTCCATTTTCAGGTAAATCCACCACAACCTCAATTGGTATAGGACAGGATTCTTTTAGTCAGAAACTTCTGACTTCTACAAAATTACTCATTTCCAGCCTAGTGTCAAATTACTAATATTTATCTGTAGGACTGCACCTTCTATAAGCTTTATAATGTCACCCCTCAGAAGAAGGCTTTATCATCCCAAGATTAATTACAATGAGAAAGGTTATTTGGCCCATATCCATCCTTCAGCTGGAGAAAACCTGATATCAATCTCCCCAGGAGCACTTAGTTTTTCCTTAAATAATTCCAGGCTTCTATATGAGGTGCTAACCTGGTGAAGCGATAGCAGAGGAATACATGGCAGACAGAGCTAGGTGATCCCACAATCAACAGATCAAATCTATGCTCTGTCGTCCTGCTGCATCCAATCAATGGTGGTGGACAATTAAACAACTAATGGGAGGAGGAGACTTCACAAATATTTCCATCCAAAATTCCACAGGGCCCAACTTACCAATGCAAAAGAAGGTTAAAGTATTTGCAACCATTTCAGCCAGTAGTACCAAGTGGATGATCTATTTCAACCTGTTCCTCATGTTCCCCATCATTACAGATGCTAACCTTCAGCTGATTCCATATGTATCAAGAAATGGGTGGCACGGTAGCGCAGTGGTTAGCACTGCTGCTCCACAGCTCCAGGGACCTGGGTTCGATTCCCGGCTTGGGCCACTGTCTGCGTGGAGTTTGCACGTTCTCCTCGTGTCTGCGTGGGTTTCCTCCAGGTGCTCCAGTTTCCTCCCACAGTCCAAAGATGTGCAGGTTAGGTTGATTGGCCATGCTAAATTGCCTGTAGATGCATAGGTCAGAGAGGATTAGTGGGTAAAATATGTACGGATTGGGAGTAGGGCCTGGGTGGGATTGTAGTCGGTGCAGACTCGATGGGCTGAAGGGCCTCTTTCTGTACTGTAGGGTTTCTATGATTCTAAATGTCTGAAGGTGCGGTATACTGCAAAGATGAAGTGTGCTTGCAACATCCGAACAATAGTACCAATGCTCCAAAACTAGCCGTGCCCTGAACCAAGCTTCCAGAACAGTTGCAATACTGACTTCTACCCAGCAATGTGGGAAAACATTCAGTTACATTCTGTCCACAAAAAGCAGATCAAATCCAACCCAGCCAATTACTGCTTCCATCAGTCTACTTTTAATCATCAGCAAAGCGGTGGAAGTTCATCAATAAATCTATCACGTGGTACTTCCTCAGCAATAACCTACTAGCCGAGACTCAGATTGGGTTCTGCAATAGAGCCACTCGGCTCTTGACATCATTACAGTCTTGGCACAGACATGGATAAAAGAGCTGAATTCCAGAGGTATGTTGAGAGTGACTGCCCTTGACATCCAGGCCGCATTCGACCGAGCATTGCATCAAGGAACCCAAGCAAAACTTGGATGAAGGGATTCGGGTGGCAGGGTGGGGAGGTGAGAGGAAGAGTGTGTGGGGAACTTCCCATTGTTTGGAATCACCTGGCACAAAGGAAGATGGTTATGGCTATTAGTTGGAAGTCAATCATTTCAGCTCCAGGGCATCACTGCAGGAGTTCCTCAGGATGGTGCCCTAGGACCAATCATCTTCAGTTGCTTCATCAATGACCTTCCATCCATCGTAAGGTCAGAAATGCAGATGTTTGCTGATGCTTGAACAACATTAAGCAGCATTCATTACTTCGCAGATACTGAAACAGTTCATTTTCAAATGCAGCAAGACCTGGACAATATTCAGGGTTCGGCCGACAAATAGCAAGTAACATAAGTGCCAGGCAATGGCCATCTCCAGCAAAAGAGAATCTAACCATCGCCATTGACATTCAATGAATGACATGACTATCACTGAATCCTCTGCTATCAACACTGTGGGCATTGACTTGGAAGCTGAACTGGACTAGCCATATAAATACTATGGCTACAAGAGCAGGTCAGAGGTTAGGTGTTCTCCTTCCACCCCAAAGGCTGCCACAACCTACAGGTCAGGGGTGTGAGGAAATATTCCTCACTTGCCTTGATGATTGCAGTTCCAGCTACATTTAAGAAGCTCGAGATTATCCAGGACAAAGCAGCCCACTTGATTGACACTCCACTTCAAACAATCACTCCCTTCACTACTCACGGATAGTGGCAGGGGAGTGTACCATTTACAAGATGAACTGCAGCAACTCACCAAGTCGTTTCAACCCATGACCTCTATCACTTAGAAGGACAAAGGCAGTAAATGTATAGGAACACCTCCATCTTCTAGTTCCCCGCCAAGTAACACACTATTCTGACTTGGAACTATATCTTTCACTATCATAGAAGAAACTTACAGTGCAGAAAGAGGCCCTTCAGCTCATCGAGTCTGCACCGACCACAATCCCACCCAGGCCCTACCCCCATATCCCTACGTATTTTACCCGCTAATCCCTCTAACCTAAGCATCGTAGTACACTAGGGGGCAATTTTAGCATGGCCAATCAATCTAACTCGCACATCTTTGGACTGTGGAAGGAAACTGGAGCACCCGGAGGAAACCCATGGAGACTCGAGAAGAATGTGCAAACTCCACACAGACAGTGACCCGAGCCGGGAATTGAACCCAGTTCCCAGTGCTAACCATTGTGCTACCGTGCCGCCCTTAATCTATAAGTCTATTTGTTGGGTTAAATCCTGGAATTCCATTCCTCACCGTGCCGTTGGTATGCTGACATCACATGGACGACAGCGTTTCAAGAAAGCTGTTCAACACCACTTTATCAAAGGCACTCAGGGATGGATAATAAATGTTGGCCAAGCCAGCGACACCCATATCCCTTGAAAAAAAGTAATCATTTGGCTCCTTTATCCCTTCTGGAAGTTGATTCCCATGTTAATCAGGCTTCTGCCGAGGTAGAAGTTCCTGATCTCACACTCATACAGGAACATAGGAGCATGAGTAGGCTATTCATCACCTAGAGTCTATCCTGCCATTCATTTAGACCATGGCTGATCTGCATTTCAACTCTATTCAATTGCTTTTGTTTCATTGTTCTTGACAACTTGCTGACAAAAATCTGTCGATCTCAATTATGAAAATTCTCAGTTAACTCAGTTTGAAGCTGTGCCCTCTAATTCTTCCCCAGCCGTTTAATTTAAAGTAATGTGACAGATCTTGACAGAAAAATAATGGGGTGTTAATGACACACACTATTAAAAATGTGTAAATCCACCAGCAAGAGATACACGGTGAGTTGCAACAGTCTAGATTTTGCTGGTCAAGGTTACTGTGTTTCACCACTGGCTTTGAGTGAATGGTTTTACTCCCTTACCCTTCACGTTGTGCCAGGATTTTCTGGTTCCCACACGGTGGTCTTTTAGGCAGCGGACGTGGCTCAGCATTGGCCGCCGGCAGGATCATTCAATCCCACCAGAATCAGAGGCCATCGATGTTTGTCACTGGTTATACCACTGAGGAACAGCAGAGCTGTTGGGGTATGGAGGGAAGAGGGGGAGGTGGTGGGGGGGTGGAGGGTGAAGGAATTGCTTTCAGTCGTTCCAGAAGATCCACCAGTGGGAAGGGCTAGAAAATTCTGCCCTACGTTTTACATTTCATTGCATTTGCACATGAATTCCCCATTAACCTCACAACGGAAAGTAAAGCCTAGCAACTAAGAGTGCGAGTATGCTTTTAGCAAATCGATAATTAAATACAATGTCAATTATTCACTGTGGCATGAAAAGGAAACTGCTGAAAATCTGGATTCTCATTCTTTGAGGTGATAGCTTCCTTAAAATTTAAAATTTAAATTCCTTGAAGTGATACCCTGGTTCAAATGTAAATTTTGATTTTAAACTTTATGTTTTTCTCTTATTTCACTTGTTATCTCTTTCCCTCTTCATCTTAACCCAATCTTTCTATCCCACTGAAATGACTCCTCAGAGGCCAGTACCAGATTCCCACAAACTGAAGTCCACTCCTAAGAGAGCTTCAAGGACAAAGTCAGAATCCAGAGTATCAGTTGCCCTGACACGCCTCAATATATATACAGGCGAGGTTTCCTGATTGGGCAGGCAATCATCACCTTAATCAGGGATCTTATTTTTGAGATCCCTGACTGAGGTAATGATTGCCTGCCCAATCAGGGAGCTCATATTCCAAGGGACGCATCTCATGGGTTTTGTTGAGGTCATTATACCCACCCTTGATTTCACTTTTTGTATCTGATTTGACTCCAAATCACTCAGGCAAATTTGCCCTCCTTCTCAATCTATAGATCTTGTTGTTTCTGCTGCTCACTCAAGCTCCAGATATACAATTACCCTTCACTGTGCTGTTATCAACTCTCAAGTTATGTTCCAAATGCTTTTTTTTTGCACTCATGGGTGGAGGAATAACTCCGTGAGTCATGAGATGTTCTGCTCCAACAAGATCCTGCCCAATCTCATTTTCTTTTCTACACCATTCACAATATTACACAGAGGACCACCCCTTCTCTGGTGCTGCTTCAGGTAGTCAAAGAACAACATCCAGGTGTTGATTATTAACTTATATTTGGCTGTTTTGATTGTGTAGTTTAATATCCTGGTTTTGAAGGCCATGCTTTGCATCAGCTGTTACTCATTACATTAAAGTAATTGTCTCCCTGGAGAACCTCAATTTTCTTAGACGTTGCTGCTTTCTCAGTCCCAATTATAACCCTCAGGTCCGAAAGATCCTCTCTTTATCCTTTGAATAAACACCCTTAAGTGTGCTGCAACTGCAATCATGTACTTGCCATTCATTGTCATAGAAGGGATGGCTACTGCAGTACCTGAAACCACATTACTGCCCTCTTGCTATGCACCTGCCCATCAGTGCCAGCGTTGAGTTGGATTTACAAGCAACGTGCGCAGGCAAATTACTGATTGGAAACAGGATTCACTTTGAGTGAATCCATGCCCAGTCAGCTGCTTATGCATTATAACTGCAGCTGAGAAATTATAGTTTGTGTCACAAGTTTAAGTTCAAACCATATCTGGAGCAAGGTGGAGTTGACTCCCTTCTGGAGTCTGGTTGAGCCCTGAAATTGAATTTACAGGTGGGATTTCAAAGGTTCTCCCCATTTCCCACCATCACTTCAGTGGGAATCATAAAATTCCTGCAGTGTAGAAGGAGGCCATTGGAAACTATAGTTCACATCACGAGTTCAAGCTCAAACCATATCTGAAGTAAAGTGGAGTTGATTCAAGCCTGTACTGAATACAATCCCACACAGATCCTATCCCTGTAACCCACGTATTTACCCTGCTAATCCCCCTCACACTAAGGGTCAATTTAGCATGGCCAATCCGCCTAACCTGCACATCTTTGGAGTGTGGGAGGAAACCCACGCAGACACGGGGAGAACACCACCCAAGGTCAGAATCAAACCTGGATCCCTGGTGCTGTGAGGCAGCAATGCTAATCACTATGCCACCATGCTATCCTGGAGGAATGGCTTAAGTGATGTTTATGACGACCATGGGGTATTTATTTTTTCCTCCACCAGAGGCACATAATTAGCAGCGCCCTCGTTATTGGAAAATGGAAATGTTTCATGCTGTCAGTGAAATTATGTTTTTTTATTCATTCATGGGGCATGGGCATCGCTGGCTAGTCAGCATTTATTGACAATCCAGAGTGCCCTTGTTCAGATGGCAGTTGAGAATCAACCACATTGCTGTGTAGGCTAGGCCAGATAAGGACGGCAGATTTGCTTCCCTCAAGGACATTAGAGAACCAGATAGGTTTTACCAATAATTGACAATGGTTTCATAGTCATCAGTAGATTCCAGATTTTTGTTTATTGAGTTCAACTTCCATCATCTGCTGTGGCAGGATTTGAACCCAAGTCCTCAGATCATAAGCTGGGTTCCTGGATTAATAGCCAAGCAATAATACCACTGGATCATCACCTCTCGGCAGAAAGTGTTGGCGTACTGAACCTAAAAATTACATTGATGTCAAGTTGGCAAATTCATCCCTGACATTATAAACCTGTGTTGGAAATTGCCAATCTCTCTGATGAATGTACCACTATTATAGGATATCATTAAATATTTCTAACCCGTGCAAAAAACAAAACATGTTTGAGCACATATAAACACAAAAATATATAAAATTCAGATCAACATTTCTAACCAGATTGGCTAAGTTTAAGCCTCTTGAATGAATATTATAAATTATTTTTAGCACCAATTTTTCCTTTGGCATGTTTGTGATCACCAAACTAACAATATCCATGCAAACAGTGCAACATTTATTTGAATAATTGAACCCAATATCAAGACTAAATATTCCCAAGACATCAGGCATAAGACAAACAGACACAGCGTAAAGTTACCCATATTCCCATCGTTATGTAATCTTTGAGTTGAGTCTTCGGGGTGAAAGAACAATGATCCGAATCTTCCAATCAAGATTGGAACTGCTGTATCTGACGCTGATCAGACAAAGAACCAACCTTTCATCTAGATATACGTAAAGAGGTCAGACTTCCAATCTACAATGCAGAGAAACTTCCTCAGTATAGAAATCCATATAGAGAGCAGCAAAAAGAATCAGTGCAGAAGTCACTTTTTAATGGCACTAGCTGCCATTAGGCAAGCAACTATTACTGAATGGATGATAAATGAATGTTAGTGAATCGACTGGGGGGTGGGGGCGTGCTGTTAGGGGGTGGGGTGGAGTGGAAAGGTAGATAAGTGAGTGAGGTCATTGGGTAAGTGGAAGAGAGTGGTAGATAGGTGAGGTGACAGGTGCTAGGATTGTAGGTGGGTTAGATGGTGGGATGGCAGGTAAGTGAGGTTGGGAGCAGGTAGGATGGCAGATGGGCAATGTTGTAGCTGGATAAGGTGGCAGATAGAATGATGATAGGTGGGTAAGATGGTAAGATGGAAGGTGACTGAGATTGTAAATGGATAGCATGGCAGGTGAGGAAGGTGGCAGATGAATAGGGTGGCAGGTGGGTAGAGTGTCTATTTTGGGGCTGCAGCAGACAGAACAAGCAAAGAATTAACAAGCTCAAAGGATGAAAAACATTTAAAATAGAAACAGGCTTGTGTGAGTTACAAAAAGTAGGCACACAAACAAAAGCTTAAAAGAAGGCTGTTCTGTTTCTATCCTTGCTAACAAAATATGAAAATTGCAATTTTCAAGTTACAGTTCCAGCTCAGTAAGTCTTCAAGACACTGAAGTGGTCAAACTCCACCAGCACTGCACTGAAACCGCATTCTATGGTCAGGTTGACTTTAAATAAACCTGAAGACCTCTAGTCTTTACAGATAATGGAAAAAAAAGAGATGCAGTCAAATCTGTAGTGCACAGCATAAACAATTAAAAAATAAATCAATGGCCAATGTAGTGTGCAATGGAATGCCTGCTGGAATTCAGAACACTAACAGAAAAAAAATAATAGCCTGTCCAACACAATGAATGAGGTTTAATGTCCTGAATCCATGACAAGGACAGTGTAAAATTAAAAAGTAATGCAATACAACTTCAGCACACTTCAGTCCATTAGCATGCAGTAATATGCATCAACATAGCATGTGCAATGAATACAGCAAAATTCAGCTTAACGCTTTCAACAAAAATGCTACAATGAAGTTGAAAACCACAGGGATCTTTATAACCTCAACGGTTCTCCCTATTATTTTGTAAGAGACTTATATTTTGCAGTACAGGGCCTCAGTCAATGAAATGGATTGCATGTCAGTTAATCCAACCGACATGTTAATCTGCCTGAAGCCGATGTCCTCTGTAATCCCTATAGGACGCCAGTTAGTTTAGATACAGGAGTCGTTCTCATGGGTAGCTATGATTGCAGCTTTTTAATGTAAATTTTTGAACCGTTATCTTATCAGTTGACATCAGGAATTGATTCAGTGTGGCAAAACCCTCCAATCCATCCAGTCACCATTTCCGCCCTACTCCCAGCCTCACCCGCCCATCTCCTACCCCTGTCCCTGTCAAATCTTCAATATTCCACACTTTTATAGTGCTAACCAGTTCATTTTATTTGCAATGGATTCAGATTCAAAGATATCTGCTCTGTTCGCAATCGGATTAAATGTGATACTAAATGCAGTTCTTCAACTAAATCCATCATGCTTCTTGTTAACATCATCAAATTGTTAAACAATCAAAGAGTTATAGAGTCATAGAGCCCTACAGCATGCAGACAGGCCCTTCAGCCCAAATTGGTCCATGCTGACTAAAATGTCTATCCATGCTAACCCCGTTTCCCTGCACTTAGCCCATAACCTTCTAAACCTTTCCTAGCCATGGATCTGCCCAAATGCCTTTTGAATGTTGTTAATGTACCCCTCTCAATCGCTCCCACTGGCAGCTCATTCCATATGCGTACCACCTTCTGTGTCTAAAAGTTGCCCCACAGGTTCCCATTTATTCTTTCCTCTCTTACCTTAAACTCTAATCCGCGATTCCCCAACCCTGGGAAAAAAGACACTTCATTTATCTTATCCACGCCTCTCATGATCTTGTGCACTGCTCTAAGATCCTCCCTCAGTCACCTACGCTCTAAAAAAAAGTTCTCCATTAGGAATCTTGCATTACTTTCTCGAGTTTTTCAGGCAAATCCACTTAACTCAATTTCAAAAATTAAGCTGTCATATTAAAAATGGTTTCAGAAAGAAAACTAAACTCCTTGGTGCAATTGTTATCCAAGTGGAAAGTTCTTGCAATAAAGCTGGTTGTCAGTTTGAAGCTACGTGTGAATTCTAGGACAGGTACTCAGATGAAGGCAGATCCACAACTGAGTTGGCAGCGAAAGTGGAACAATACATTTACAGAAATAGCCGTAGCTTTGTAAAATAGAACAGTTCTTATTTTCTTTAGTCTTCAGTGAAGCCATCTAAACATCAACAGAGAGCAGCCTGCTGTCAAACAGCTTCATAAATCCCTGACACTGAGTCAATGCATCTTAATGGGAAACTTTACTCGAATGGAATTCAACCTCATTTGGCCTATTTTCATGTTAAATGCACTGTGTCATTGCCATTTGGGTGGCACAGTGATGCAGTGCTTAGCACTACTGCCTCACTGCCCCAGGGATCAGGTTCGATTCCAGCCTCGGGCGATTGTCTGTATGGAGTTTTCACACTCTGCCTGTGTTAGCTTAAGTTTCCTCCAGGTGCACCAGTTTTCTCCCACAGTCCAAAGCTGTTGGGGTTAGGTGGACTGGTCGTGCTAAATTGTCCCTTAGTGTCCCAAGATGTCAAGGTTAGATGGATTAGCCTGGGTGTGTGAGGTTACGGGAACAGGGTGGCGGAAAGGGCCTGCGTGAGTTACTTTGTCAGTCGGTGCAGACTCTTACTGCACTGCAGGGATCCTATGAGTCTATGATTTCATGATATTGCTTTACCACCCCTGAGTCCTCTCAGATGCCTGCTAATGTAAATGTTTAGGGTATTAAAGTACACAAATAAGGGTCAGTCCACTGATTTAAGCCATTTTGTCCGAGTGGGCTGTATCAGACCTTGGTTTGCTAATTCCGGAGCCCTCTCAGTTTGGGAAAACAACCAGGAAACAAGGAGCAGCAGCAGCTCCATTTACAAGGATTCTCAACTCTATGAATATAATTCATATTAGGTTGTCCATGGGCCTTATTTTTACTTGTTTTGGTTGACCTGTTTGCTAAAACTAGACTGGAATTGGCTGCATACTGAATTTATTTGTGTGCTGGCTGCTTCAATTCAAACAGCTAGAAAATTCATAGGGAGATTTTATTTTCCCCTAAAATTTCCTATCTTCTTATTGTGGCTTGCCTTCAATATTTTATGATGGGAGCTAATTAAAAAATACAAATAAATTTGAAGATAAAGATCCATTTTCATGCTAAATTCTCACTAGCACAAGGTAGTGTCAGGTCATTTTGTAGAGGCTGGTTGGTTAGGCTGGGGTCATTTTCCTTAGAGCAGAGAAGGCTTAGCGGCTACATGATTGAGGGGTAAAAGATTATGAAGTGCATAGGTAGGATAGATGGGAAGGAGATTTTCCCCTTCGTAGAGGGGTCAATAATCAGGGGGCATATACTTAAGGGAAGGGGCAGGAGGTTTAGAGGGGAGGTGAGGAAAGACTTTTTTGCCCAGAGGGTGGTGGGAATCTGGAACTTATGGTCGGGAAGGGTGGTAGAGGCAGGAACTCTCGGAACAATTAAGAAGCATTTCGCTAAGTACTTGAAACACCATAGCATACAAGGCTATGGACGAAGTACCAGCAAATGTGATTAGAATAGATAGGTGCTTGATGACCACGTAGATATCTTTTTGTGCTGTAAAACTCTATGATCTTACCAGCTATTCACATCCCACTCTCATTGCAGCGAGGGTGGAGAATTTGGTGCCCGCCAAATTTCAGGTCACTGCAGAGGGACCAGAAAATCCTGTTGGTGTGAACGGAGGTAAGATTCTGGCTTACGGCTCTGGACTGAATGGTCATGTGAGAATGTGATGATGCACCCACAAAAAAGACCAGGCGCGGGAGTGCGAGAGTTGTCCCTGGGAGTGCGAGCAGAGGACAAGTCTTGAATTAGCCGCTAAGCTCATGAATAAACGTTCCTTTGTTGAAAATCCCAACACTTTTCATGGAATTCGTAGAATCCCTACAGTACAGAAGGAGGCCATTCGGCCCATTGAGTTTGTACCCACCACAATCTCAGCCAGGGTCTATTCCTATTACCCTGCTGATCCCCTTGACACAAGGTCAATTTAGCGTGGCCAATCAACTTAACCCGCATATTTTTGGGCTGTGGGAGGAAACCGAAGCACCCGGAGGAAACCCACGCAGACACGGGGAGAACATGCAAACTCCACACAGACAGTGACTCAAGGTTGGAATTGAACCCGGTTCCCTTGTTTTATGAGGCAGCAGTGCTAACCACTGCACCACCGTGCCGCCCAGATAGTGCGCACCAACTGGATTATTTTGAAAAGAAAATCTTTCGACCCACCTCTTGAGCGATGTTTATACAAGCATTGACCGGTGCTATAAACACTGTGCTGAAATGGTCATTGGTAATGACTTTCTCTTACTTCTGCTGCTTGTCATTTTGTGGTACTAAGCTGTTCAGCTGAGAGAACAAAAAAAAAGATTTTTGTTCTGTACATAAAAAGAATGATTTAGTAACGATTTCAATTTTGCAGGGGGTGGGGAGAGAGAAAATATGTGCATTGTATCGTTAAATAAACATGTGGTGTGCCCTGATGTTATTCTGCAGTGATGTGTTTCTTTTACATGCCAAAAAGTGCAGTCAGTATTTGTTTTATTACACCCTTGGGATATGAGCACTTTCATCTGCATTAATGACTGTACAAAGATCTCAGCAGGGAGTAGTGTTAGCAATGTAATCTTTGAGAGTAACATTCATTTCGCTTTCTGACACCAAGGCTTGACCCAGATTGTTGCCCAGTATATTAGAGGAAATATGAAAAACTAGCTGAAATAGACTATAGCTTTCCACGTTTCAGGTTGAAAACTAAATGTGTAACAGATTTGTGAAAGAAAAAGAGAAAAATCGCATTATGTCAAACGCCATTTAAAACATTACAATCCATTTACATTTTGGAATCCCAGTTGAACATTCCACAGGCTAAGTAATACACTGTTTAGCAGAATTTTATTTTAATGGGGGAACATTATTGCTTTTATAATTATTGGATGCCAAAACGTGTCAATCCATTTTATTACCATCTGCGCAAGTAAAGGAGACAGCTTGCATTAATACGCATACATCCTGTTGATTTATATTAACATAAAGCAGGCTAAGCAACTTGCAGTAAAGATCTAAGCACCACAGAATTTAGACAATTACTAGTTCGCCATGCCACCCACTAAATTAAACATTACGCCAATTTTCTTTTTAATAAACTGTTGACCTGAATATGCTGCCTTGAAAGTTTTGGAATCCAATCTTAAAACAAAAGCACTTAAAAAAAGGGAAAATTCAAAAACAGGACATGAATTACTAAAAGTTCTGAACTTGGAAAGAGCCAAATGATTTCAGTATTTAAGAGCTCTCCCAGTAATCTCGGACATTTTACACCCGTTGCTGCTTTTCAAATAAGAATGACCATTTAGGGAGTTTGCCTGATCCTAACAGCTACAAGGATTCATCAGCAGAAAACCAGGATAAACAGTCTCGGGCACGCTGCAAATTCCTGAGGGCTGCTAACCTTTTATGGATAGAGAGACAATTGTGTACAATCCAAGCAAAATATAAATTGACACTCTGACTCCAAAGCGAAAATTCAGCAGACATAACCACGACCATTAGCATCTGCTCAGATTGGTTCAAGAGATAGGAATTGGTTGGAATTAAGAATACAGAAAAATTAAAATGCAGCAGTTCAGGAAAATCCGAGAAGAATACAGAATTTCAACAGTTGCCTAGGTTGTGACAGAATGCTCTATGAAACAAAACATATTTAGATTCATTCATTTTAATGAACGATCTTTGATTTTAGTGTCACTTGTGATAGAAATTCTGGGCAGAATCATTACAGGACAGAGCCACTCACAGTGGAGAAGTTGATAGCGGACAACTTAGTCTATCAGGTGGCATAGTAGCACCTGATCTCACAGCGCCAGGGATCTGGGTTCAATTCTGGCCTTGGGTCACTGTCTATGTGGAGTTTGCACATTCTTGCCATGTCTGCGTGGGTTTCCTCCAGGTGCTCTAAAATCCTTCCACAGTCCAAAGATGTGCAGGTTAGATTGATTGGTTATGGTCATTAGTATCCCAAGGTGTATCTGTTTAGGGGTATTATTGGGGTAAATATGTGGGGTTATGGGGATAGGGCCTGGGTAAGATATTCTGTTGGAGAGTCGGTGCAAACTCAAACAGCTGACTGGCCTCCTTCTGTGCTGTAGAGATTCTGTGATTCATTGTCGAGGGGTTTTTTACCTAGCCACGTCATCGTCATCACACTTTGAAATTTCCTGACCAGTTGGAAGAAGCAGGTCGCACAATTCAGCAAAGAAAGAGACCTTGACAGGGGCCAGAATGACTAAACTGTACATTGATTCTTGAGGCTTTGGCAAATACAAAAACTGAAAGGAGATAGGGAAAGGGGATAGGTCTCCAACACTTTCTCAGATGCTGTGCGATTTGAGGCACTGAAGTGACAGGATGTTTCCCAATAGCAGGGGAAAGAGGCCAGCCTCACAAACCAAGCAGGCATGAGCGGAAGTGGCTGAGAAAGTGAGGAGCAGGAGTAGAGCTGTTTGAACTTCGAGGCAGTGCCCCAAGAATTTCAAGCACTTCAGGAAGGCAGGATGGTTGAGTGTCATCGCTCATGTGGGTGTTGCACCCCATTCTCAGACTTTCCCAACATTCCCTGACACAGCACTCCTCAGATCTACGCATCTTTCAGTCCAATACATTCCTTCCTCTCTCCTGCCACCTCCTCACAGCCAATTCTCCCAGTCAAACTCATCCTAATGTTGTCTCATTGTTATACCTCCTTTCCATATAGTTGATTCCTCACAGGTGCAACTCTCTTGCTTTCTCTCCTTACAAGAGGACACAAAATTTCAGGGAGCATCAAGAGAATCTGGGCGGGGAAGTTCTTGAGTTAAAACCGCCTGCACAATCACAGGAAATATATACTCCACTGAGAAGGAGGTCGCATTTATTCCAGGAGGCTTTTCTTTTGTTCTTTAATGGAATGTGAGCCACTCTGTCTAGGTCTGGATTGTGTTGCTCATCCTTAATTACCCTTGAGAAAGCAGTAGTGAACTGCCCACTTGAAAAACTGCAGTCCACCTGGTGCACGTACACCTCCAGTGTTCATAAGAAGTGAGGTCAGAGATTTTGACCCAGCAACAGTATAGGAAGAGTGGCAAGATGGCATAACGGTTAGCACTTCCGCCTCACAGCACTAGGTTTTATTCCTGCCTCAGGTGACTGTCTGTATGGAGTTTGCACGTTCTCCCTGTGTCTTCGCGGGTTTCCACCAGGTGCCCTAGCTTCCTCCCACAGTCCAAAGATGTATAGGTTAGATAGATTAAAAATGGTAAATGCATGAATGTCATGGGGAGTAAGAATTGCGAGGGGAGGGGGGATGTACCTAGCTAAGATGATCTTGCAGCGAGCTGGTGCAGACTTGGTGGGCTGAAGGGTCTCCTCCTGCACTGTTAGGATGCTATAGCTTGATGATATCGGACTTGGTGGGGAACTTGCAGCATTCCCATGTGTCTGCAGCCATTTTCCTGCTGGCTGACAGAGGTCACAGTTTGGTAAGTGTTGGCATAGGAAATTTGACACATTGCTGCAGTACATCTTATACATGGCACAGACTGCTGCCACTCTGCATCAGTATTGGAGGGAATGGATGTGCAGATTCTCACTTTCATAAGAACATTAGCAATAGGATCATGCATTGGTCATTCTGCCCCTCAAGCCTGCTTTGCCATCCAATAAGTGGATGGCATGGATAAACTGAATGTGGCTCTCGTTCCACTTCCCTGCCTGGCTCCATAATTCTCGACTCTCTTTTAGATCAAGAAACTGCCCAACATCTCTTGCTGGAGGTGGTCATTGCCTGGTACTTGTGTGGCATGAATGTTATATTTGTCAGCCCTGTCCTGAATCTGGTCTTGCCTTCTGTGGGCATAGAGGACATAGGGGCTGTGGATACTAGTAGCACCTCACTGTGAAAGTCTGAGGCTCCCAGAGCACAGGTACTGTCAGTCCTGACTGCTTGGAGACCCTCTGTTGGTTGTAGGGGTAGTGGGGAGGAGGAGGAGGGCAGGAGGGAGGGGGCATTTAGAAAAGTGAGATGTGACCTCATAAAACTTATAAAATTCTAACAGGATTAGACAAAATAGATTTAGGAAGAACATTCCCAATGGTATGGGAGTCCAGAACTAGGGATCATAGTTTGAGGATAAGGGGTAAATCTTTTAGGACTGAGGTGAGGAGAACATTTCTTCACCCAGAGAGTGGTTAATGTGTGGCATTCTCTACCACAGAAAGTAGCTGAAACCAAAACATTGTCTAATTTCAAGGAGAAATTAGATATAGCTCTTTGGGGTAAAGGGATCAAGGGATACGGGAGGGAAGGCAGGATCAGGATATTGAATTTGATGATCAGCCATGATCAAAATGAGTGGCTCGAAGGGCCAAATAGCCTCCTCCTGCTTCTAGATTCTATATGATCAAGCTGAATATTTCATTGGAAGCAATGCCAGTAATCTGAGCTGTTTATTTTGCTGGCTGATGGTTAGGTACTGTATAGATAATTGAGAATCAAGAAACTAGCTCCAATTATTTTGGACAAATTAACTTCACCCTCTGCGCACAAAGAGTAACCTTATCGTGACAGTTTGCAGAATTGGAGAAATTCGCACCGGCCTCAGGCTGGGAAGAGGGACGGTGTTAATGAAAATCATTCCATTCCTGAAAGAAGCTGAGAGCAAGGAGAATGTGCAAGTGGCAGAGCAAGTAAACCTGACAAAGGTCTGGACAATGTATTCGTCCATCAGTCTTCCGTGATGAAAGGCTCTCGTCATCTTTTTCAAGGCTTTCTTCTGCTCACTTTCTGATGGAAGGGGAATGTCTTAAATGTCATCTTCCAGCTTCAAATTTTTCTGTTGTGCTCTGGCAGCCACTGAACTTGCGGTGGGGGAGTGATGAGATAGAGTTCAATTTTAACTTTTATTTATTAGTGTCACCAGTAGGCCTCCTATGAAGTTACTGTGAAAATTTGCCACACTCCAGCGCTTGTTCGGGTACACTGAGGGAGAATTTAGCATGGCCAATGCACCTAACCTGAAAACCTTTGGAGTGTGAGTAAACCGGTGCATCTGGACGAAATCACACAGGTATGGGGAGAATATACAAACTCTGCACAAAACCTGGGTCACTGGCAGCTATGAGGCAGCAACCACTGTGCCACCGGGCACTGTACAGAGCTGTTGTAGCTCCTAAATGTATGAGAATTATTCTTTGTCACTTTGTCACACTGACTGCCCCAGTGTGAAAGACCCCCTCGTGATAGATCTTGGAAAGTGCTAATCCTGAGCTCCGAATCCTGGCCCCACAGTCTTTAACGATGATGGATGAAACTACCTACTTGACCAGATTGCATTCTCTGACGTGATCAGATTATAATGGGCCAGCTTCCATTAACATACAGCATTTAAATTTTAAAAAATGTATTTATTTATGTACGTAAATGGGAAGAGGAAAAATTAATTTTTGGGATAGGGAGCTGGGCACAATGTGGGAGATGGAGGCAGTCTGGGGTTCAATGACCTGGGGTGGGAGGAGATAGCCATTATTTGTAAATACAGACCATCTGCATCATAAACTTCACTGACAGTCGGGCAATGTGTGGCTGTCAGCTGTACAAAACGAAATGATATCAGGAAAGGACTTTTTCTTTCCAATATGTCATTGCTGTTTTAAATTGGGAGAGAAGCCCTGAGGTTAACAACAGGAGATGTCCCCTTTCAAGGCAAGAGTGGCCCTTAAACAATAGCATTTTGCAAAAGTGAAGTGGGAAAAAGCTGATGAAAGTGACCTTTGTATAGTCAGTCACAGTCAAGCTGCCTCCAGGGAGGTCTGAGTTGAGTTGCACACAATAAATATTGTTCAAAAAAAATGATGGCTGTATGAGCAAGATTCTCACTGGAGACTGGGCAAGCACGGTGACATTTTAACTCAGAGTCTCTACAGTTTACCCATCCCTGCATAATCCTAATTCAGAAACTCTGCTACCTTGTCCCCACCACTTGTCAATAGAACAAAGTGGTGGCATCCCTCTAGACTTTAATGGTCTGCCAACAGATTGCCACTCATTGCTCCAGCAGTTTTCAGACGTTGGAAAAATCTTCACATCTCTATTCGCAGAGTGGCTACATCCTGTCACCCTGCCTACAAGCCTGATGGTTAGAATAAGGGAAAAGTTAGCCCATCTGTGCTACCCTGTCATCTCCTATATACTGTGATAGAATAATTGATGACATTTGCATACCGATGGTTCATTCCGTCATGTGATTTCCTTTAAGGTGCTGACTTGGTACATTTGTTGTTTTCTGATCACCTTGACAGGTAGACACGCATATTTCCAAAAATACCTCGCAGTTGAGTGCTGAGCCAAGCCAAGCTGTTTCCCTCAGTTTCTTAATTTAGTCCTTAAGCTTTTTTTTAAACTGATGAGAAAACTGTTGATTATCTTACAGTGCAACTGATACATAAACTGTCTAGAAAGCAAGAAGTCAGGAAATAAAACACCCGAGGAACAACTAAGGAAAGGGTGCTATGGCTTGGCAGAATATATATCAATGTGACCAAACTGAAATGTTAGCCTTGTAGGATTACATTACCTGTTCTTAATTGGTGAAATGTTCAGTTGTGTTGAATTTTCCAAACTTGAACTACCAACATCACATCAAAACTGGGTAAATAAATCTGAGGTGATTTTCCATCTTTTAATGATTCGTCACTTGTCTGCGTACTTGTAAATGATTCACGTACATAACACGGAGGTCATTATCAGAGAGTCTGTGAATCAACCATCCTGTGGAATCAGTTTTAAAGAAAATTGACCAGGCGTTTTCTAATCATAGGCCAAAAACAAAATTGCTACGGACATTTTTGAGTAACTTAACTAGACAGATGTTTGACTCTTTGGCACAGCGCCAGAGAAAAAAAAACTTTGAATACCTTTTCTAAATTCTTTTGAAACTATTCATTATCAGTAGTACATATTGTGGGTTAGGGTGGCATGGTGGTTAACATTGCTGCCTCGCAGCACCAGATTCGAGTCCCGACTTGAGTCACTGTGCAGAATCTGCACATTTTCCCCGTGTCTGTGTAATCTTCCGCCAGATGCTCTGGTTTCCTCCCACAATCTGAAAGATGTACTGCATTGGCCATGATAAATTCTACCCCAGTGTATCCAAACAGGCACCAGAGCGTGGCGACAAGGGGATTTTCACAGTATTTTCATTGCTGTGTTAATATAAGCCTACTTGTGACACCAATAAATAAACTTAAGTCTTTAAACATGCACAGAATTAAAATTATCAGAGTTGTCTTGGTTTGTATCTAATAGTAAAGTAAATTGATCCATATTTCCTGATAAAAATAAAGATCTCTTTTCAAGGTATTTCATGTCTATTAAACATTGGTAATCGCAACTCTGCTGACTTATCCTCAATGAATGTGTGACTTGTGAATTGTCTGTTTTTCTCTGGTAAAATGCAAGCAATTGAAAAAACTGAATTGATGTCTTTTGTCGTGCCTATTGAATAGCACTATATAACTGTCAGTGCGATAGAACCAGACCATGTTGCCTGATTTACAAATGAACACAACAAAATAGAAAGGCCATTTTGTCTATCAAATATACCTTGAAATTAACATAGACAGAAATGGAGTGTACAAATAGGCATGAAGGAACGAGAGACATATGGTGATGGGAGAACACTTAAGTAATAATGCTGTAATTCAAATGAACTTCCAAACTGTAATGCAGGCTAAAACTAACTAAAAAGCTGTCAGCTGTGGTTCAATGAGTGGTACTTCTGCCTTTGATGCAGAGGTCTGGGCGCATAAGGCTCATTCCAGGGAGTTGAACCCAAAAATCTAGGCTAATATTTCAGCATAATACTGAAGGATGTTAGAATGTAACCAATGATAACATTGGATTTGTTATAATGTAACCAATGGTAACATGCTGTGAGGGTCAGCTGACCAGCTGACCCAGTAGACAATATAACCAATGGCAAAATTATGTGGTTGTCAGCTGACCCAGTATAAATAAGAAGCAAATGGGAATTGTGGGGAGCTTGTATGGCCCAGGGTCTGGCCTCAAGTGGTCGGAGTAATGAAAAGTCCATTTTTTATCTTTATTAAACCTTTTTCTTTGATTTATTTTCTAAAGTAAGTTATTTTTCTTGCTTGCAACCAAAAAATTCATTCTGCTGGATGAACATCGGTGGCAGAGGAAGACCCATTGTAACTTGGTATTTGTTTTTGAAGAAGTGCTCTAGACTCAGGATACAGCCATGGCAGAAGGAAGAATTAATTTGATTTGATTATCCCCTTGTCTTTTCACTTGCCAAACCATATCAGCAATGGAAGGCCAGAAGTGGAAATGTGAACCCTTGGCATATAAATGCTGAGGAAAAAGCAATGAATGGCCTTAGCTTTCTCACTTCTGATTAGAAGTAAGATAAGTAGCAAAGTATTTTCCAATAGACTACAGGTGCCCGAAATAAAGAAGAAGGGTTACATCTCCTGCTGCGATACCTCGATAATTTTTACAAAAAGCTGAGTTTTTGGGCAATTACGGAGAATGGGTGATGTTTGACTGGATAAGAAGACCAGTCCAGGGAGGAATATATCATGGATTTTGATAGGCGCCGTACTAGGCTAATGAAATTTAGTTTGGATACTCCAGATGCAGACTGACCTTTAAGTTGTTGGGCTATGCATGTCTGTTGCAGATGGACAGTCTTCCTGTAATGAGTGAAATAAAATTAAGGGGAATAGAGCATCTCTTTGATCAAATGACAGCATCATTGAAAAAAGTTTTTCAGGAAGCAATCGTTAACCACCACTCTTTTCAATCTGGATTAGAATGCCATGGTGCCCAGAATACAGGATTCAGCATCAGCTCAGCTGTGTGCCAGACCAAATGGTACACAAAGGCCCTTGAACAAAGTCTGTACGCTAATACCAGACCTGATGTTGAACTGGATATAACTGATTTGATAATGGGAAAATGATAAAAGACAGTTAAATCAAAGAAATGCTCAAGGGATTGAGAATCGTTGTTTCCAATGCAATTTATCCATTGTAGTAAACTGCTCAAAGAATAAATTGTCTTTGAAACTATTCATGACACAGAATACATAGCAACTGATAATAATGAAGATAAGGACAATGAAGGTATTGCATTGGTCACAGAAAAGTTGAACCCAATAATGAGTGTCCTGATGATAGATTTTTTCAACTGTGTTGTTTTGGATAATGGATGCACATCCATTGTCTGTGGCCAAGGTTAGTTAAATTGTTATTTAGGGTCTCTTGGTCATAAACAGTGAAAGATCATGATAGTTCCACCTGCTTTCAATTTGGAGATGACAAAAATTTAATGTCTTCTAAAAGGGTGGTCCTTTCTTGTAGGATTGCAGGAATCAGCTTGTTCTTAAGTACAGATGTAGTTTTCAGTGATTTACCTCTGTTATTAAGCAGCTTTGTGATGAAAAAGAACAGTACAGCACAGGAACAGGCCCTTCGACCCTCCAAGCCTGCGCCAATCGTGGGGCCTGCCTAAACTAAAACTGTATACACTTACAGAGTCCATATCTTTTCATTTCCATCCGATTCATATTCTTGTCTGGATGCCCCTTAAATGCTGCTATCATATGTGATCCAACCACCATTCCAGGCAACACGTTCTAGACATTCACTGCCCTCCATGTAAAAAAAAACTTGCTTCGCACATCTCCTTTAAGCTTTTCCCATGCACCTTAAACCTCTGTTGCCTAGTACTTGATTTTTCTACCCTAGGAGAAAACATCTGACTATCCAAAAAAGTCCAGATGACCATAGATTTGAAACAGGATAAAGCGATGGTATTTGAAAAAAAAATGTCGACCTGCATTTTACAAGTTCAGGCCATTATTGTCTTCCTTTAAGCGAACCCAAATGATCAGACCATAGGATTCATGATACATTACTGTTGCTTACAGGCAACAGCATCATGGACAAGATTATTTTGAAATTTCATAAGCATTTTACTCACCCAGCACCACAGAGACTGAGAGCACTGATGCAGGGGTGCAGGTGTGCTGGACAAAGGCTAAAATGATCACATCAAGCAAATATCAGCCCAGTGTGAAATTTGCATGGTAACCAGGCCAACACTGCAAGGGTAGCATCCATAGTGGAAAGTCTAGCATAGGGATTTGTCTGTGGGAGTTCTTCCACAAACCCCAAGAGGCCAACAGCGAACACAATGAGACAGCCAAAGACACGGCATCTCCACATCATGGCGTAGGGATTTGACTTCATGGGTGACATGGTGCAGGCCATCCTGGAGACACAGTGGGCCTTGGCCAAGGATGTCGCTGGCATCCTGGAGGCACATTGGGCCATGGCTAGGGGTGTTGGGAACGAGTTAGAGACACAGCTGGCCATGGTTGGGGCTCTGGCTGGGGTTCTGGAGACACAGCAGGCCGTGGCTATGGGCCGTGATAATTTAGCTGAGTCTCACAGGGCTAATGCTGAGTGGCTCCAGAGCTTGGTTTGCTCACAGAATGCTGTAGTGGAGGGTAAGCGCTGAGGGATTACAGGCCATAGGGCAGATGCATCTGGGCCTCTAGGACTGGCAGAGCCAGGTGAGGATGAAGTTTCTGAAGCTCAGTCCAGCTGCCCTGGCATCATATGGAGGTCCCTGGGACCTATGGGCACCTTGAGTGCCACCTATGGGGGTGGAGGGGTGGGGGTTGCAGGAAGGGGCTAAAGCCCATGCCAGGCCTTCCACCCAGGAGACTCTGGACAGCCCAACGTTGAGCTTTTTTTGGCCCTCTTCCTCACAGCAGGCCATCTCAGGGCCAGTTGGATAAACAGGGTGGCACAGAAACATCAGTAACATCTGCAAGTCAACCAGGGCTCTCCAGGTCTCAGCCTGCCAAGGGCATCACAGGCAATGGGGTGCGGATCATAGTTGGGCACCACCACCTCCATTGTGAATTCTGGGAAGCACCTAGGTAAAGCAGTAGGCCACACAAGATTTGGAAGTTATATGGTTGTTAAGAGGACACGGTTGAAGGTCACCAGTAGTCAGGGTTATGGTTTCTGTAAATGTTAACAGCATAGTTAGATGTTATTTGAACCTCGCAGGTGTGATAATCTATCTCTGATTTCCCTTCCAGCAAGAGATGAATGCTCCCCAATCCCACACATTGAGGCACAGACCGCTGTGCTGCTCAATGCCAGCACCTTGGCCAAAAGTTATAGGTTGCCTGCGCTACTTTCCTCAGCATCCACTGGACCCTTAGCCAAACAACATCCCTGCCACTGCGTCCACCCTCCCCGCCCCCATCGAATCCCCCTTACCCATTGCCCCACATGCTTGTGTTCATAACCCTTACTGCTCCGGGGGTACCCAGGTGCCAGTGTGCAGTTGGAAAATAGGTACGAGTCAGATCTGAGTGGCTCCAGGGGCGAAATCCCAGTGAGTCATCATTATCCTCCAGCTTTCATCAAAGACCACTATCCTGACCCACCAAGGCCCATTATCTTGTTGTTATTTGGAGTTGGGGGGGTGGAAGGTGGGTGGGGAAGGTGGGGGGGGTGAGAGGATGGGGAAAGAGGAGGGTCATGTGGGTTGAGGGGGCAGCTCTGGGTTGGAAGGGTGACTGCAGTGGCTACTTAGGTATGGTGGAATGGCGTTGGGAACAGCCTCCACACTGCACGGCATCAACTATGTGAAACAGGCCTACATGAAGGACTCCCCTGCCCTGCTAGACCCCTGCCATTGCCGCCTTCTTCTGTCTCCTCATATGGTAAATCTGGGCTGGTGCCGATCCTCCTCCTCTCCCAGCTGCTGTGCAATGTTGCGCAGGATGCAGCAGACTATAATGATACGTGAGGCCCACATAGGATGTAGGGCACCCCCCCAGAGCGGTCCAAACAGCAGGACCGTATCTTCAGCAGGCCTATGCACCTCCCCACGCCAGACCAAGTAGCAGTGCGGGCCTCATTATAATGAGTCTCTGTCTCGGTCTTGGATCTCTGCACTGGCATCATCAGCCTGGCCTCAGTAGGTAGAACTTCTCCCCATGAGCCACCCCGGCAGCCAGGGCTGGTCTTTGAAGAGGCCAGGGATGTCTGATTACCTCAGTACATCGCTGTCATGGACACTTCCTGGGTGGCATATACAAACCTGCATGATGTTCATCTGATGGTCACAGACAATTTGAACATTGAGTGAGTAGTACCCCTTCTTGTTAATGAAAGGTTGCCCCTCAGCTTGCAGGGACAGCAGGGCAATATGTGTACCATCCACTGCCCCCTGAACTTTGGGCATCCCAGCAATGGCGGTGAAAACTGCAGCCCAGGCCTCCCACGGTGCCTGCCAACATCAAAAGGGATAAGTTGGCTTGCTCGGGCGTCCTAGGCATTCGTGATCTGGTGCACACACACCTGTGGACAGAGCCCTGCAGGGTTCCATAGATGCCCCCATTGGATGCTGAAACAAGCTTGTGGTGTAAAGGTTGAGAGTCACCATCACCTTGACTTCTACTGGGAGTGGGTGGCTTTCTCTCCCCTCAAGTGCCAGATCTGCTAGGACCTCAAACAAGTGCCAGACTGTATCCTTAGACAGGCGGAGCCGGTGACAGCACATGGCCTCCAATAGGCCCTCAAAGGATGTCCTGGTCTAGTACTGGCTTGGCCTCCGCACCCTCCTTCTCCTGGCCGCCCCCCCCCACTTTTGACTGACTGCCCTCCCACTTCATGGGCATCATTAGCAGCCCCCTGCCCTGCTTTCTTAGGCATCCAGAGGCTGCCACTGGCTGCTTCTGGAATGGCCTACGGAGGAAGTAACTGAAACTGGAGCATCCAGGAAAAAACCTATGCAGACACAAGGAATGTGCAAGCTCCACGCAAACAGTCACCTAAGGCTGCAATTGAACCTGGGTCCCTGGTGCTGTGATTGCAGCAGTGCTAACCACTGGGCCACCCTGGTGTGATCCCATCATGGATGTAATCTTGAATCAGGGCTGCTCCGAGTAGGAAGACTTGTCACAACATGCATCTAATTTTCACAGTGTAGGAGTTGAAAACTGTGTAGCTCAATAAAAGCACTTCAGAGCTGAATTTCCAAAACTATTCACAGAACTAGGGAAGCTGAAAGCAGGATAATGTATAACTCTATGCCCAAAAATGAAGCTAATGTGTCTTATTGCACCCATAAAAGTTGCCCCTTCACCCTTGCCAGAAGTAAAGAAGGAAATGTTGAAGCAGGCGTTATTCTACTCATGACCGAACCAACAAGCTCCTGCTAGGAGGTAGTCCCAGTGCCAAAAGCCAATGGATTCATTAGCATTTGCACAGATCTTACCCAGCAGCTGAATGTGAAATCCATGTTGTGTCATCTGTGGACGGGAGCTTAGTAAAATTGAGAAAGAGTTAAATCTTTATGAAGCTAGATGCAAAGAGTGGGTAGAATCACTCACCCCACCATCCCAATGGCTTGATTTCCAGCAGCTGACAAAGTTTGCCATTGGCCACCAGCGGGATCTTCCAGTTCCACTGAGGCTAATGGCGTTTCGTATGGCTCACCCACCGCCCTCCCATCCATTGACTCTGTCTACACTTCCTGTTGCCTCGGAAAAGCAGCCAACACAAGAAAGGACCCCATGCACCCTGGACATTCTCCTTTCCACCAGGCAAAAGATACAAGGTCAGATACCAGCCAACTCAAGAAGAGCTTCTTTCCTGCTGTCATCAGACTTTTAATGGGCCTACCTTGCACTAAGTTGATCGCTCTCTAGAGCCTAACGATGACTGTAACACTACATTTTGCACCCTCTTGTTTCCTTCTCTATGAACGGTATGCTCAGTCTGTATAGTGCGCAAGAAACAATACTTTTCACATTATGCTAATATATGTGACAATAATAAATCCAATCATATCACTTGACTTTAGGAAACCCATCCCGGCGGTGTGCCTTTTGAGGGAGTGGAAGCTCACACCAATGGAAACGCCTGTTTTTTTTTTAATTAAACCCCCCCCTCACCCTCCCCCCCCCTCCCCCACCTCTCCCCAGCCCCACGGATGAAGATCTCTGTTGCCCATGAACTGCATTTCTCTGTTTGGGAGTGTTTGCTTCAACAGGCTCCCCTTTGGAATCACAAACCACTTGAAATCATCCACAGGACTATGTCAAGCAACTGGGTGGAGTTATATGTAAAGTGGAAGATATCCTAATACATTCAGAAAGAACATGATACCTAACCACAAGCTGTCCTGCAAAGCAGGACTTACACGCAACAACAAATGCAAATTCTCACAGTTCAATGTCAAATTCCTTGGGCGTACTGTTGATGCGTTCGATGTTCGGGTGCATCCACAAAGAATGAGAGCGTCCAAAGATTTTTCGACACCTTGGAACATGATTGAGCTCCAGCGATTCATAGATATGGTAAACCAGATTGGAAATGCAAGTTTAAAATTCAACACTAACACTGCAACAAAGTTACTGTGAAAATCCCCTTGTCGGCCACACTCTGGCATCTGTTCATGTACACTGAGGGGGAATTTAGTGTGGCCAATGCACTTAACCAGCACATTTTTTGGACTGTGGGAGGAAACCGGAGCACCTGGAGGAAACCCACGCAGACATGGGAAAAGCGCGCAGACTCTACGCAGAGAAAGACCCAAGCTGGGAATCAAACATAGGTTTCTGGTGTTGTGAGGCAGCAGTGCTAACCACTGTGCCATTGAGCCACCCCAAATTTCTTTCCCAATCCAGCTGTTAATGAGTCACCATGTCAGCTATTGAAAGAGGACAATACAGAGTACTCGGTGGAAGCACAATCGAGATATTTTAAGAAAATCAAAGTGAATCCGATATCACTCGACATTTTAGCTCACTATGGCTCAGAAATACCCACAATCACTGCTACAGTTGCGACTTCCGTAGGATGGGAGCTGCCGATACAGATGATTGGAAAGTACAGACCAGTTTAATATGCATCACATTTACTGGCAGAGACACAGCAGAGATTTACAGTGATAGAGAAAGAAGTATTAACTGCTACATGGGATTGCAAGAATTTTGTGGATTATGTTCATGGCTCCACTTCAAGATAGAGACAGACCACAAACCCTTAGTGACACTCTTAAACTCAAACCAGTTAGCTAAAATGCCTGCATGAATATGATACAAGCTGAGGATTATGAGGAGTAGTATGTTCCGGGAAAGCAGTAGAATACAGCAGATGCTTTGTTGCATATCCCAGTGGCAAAGCCAAGAGGTAGACATTTTTGTGCTGGCAACAGGCACAACTCTACCAGCTAAAAACTAGTGACTGAGTGGAATCAGAGACACTCAGATATCTGATGAAGGATGTACTCCAGTCAGAGAGTGATGCATCAAAAAATGGCCAGCATACATGCCACTCAATCCCATTCCCATTGGGGCAATACGGTGGCACAATGGTTAACACTGCTGCCTCACAGTGCTAGGGACCCAGGTTCAATTCCAGCCTTGGGTTACTGTCTGTGTGGAGTTTGCACATTCTCCCAATATCTGCGTGGGTTTCCTCCGCGTGCTTGGGTTTCATCCTAAAGTCCAAAGATGTGTGGGTTAGATTGATTGGCCATGCTAAATTGCCTCCTAGTGCCAGGGGGATTACAGAGTAAATGTGTCGGGTTGCAGGAATAGGGCCTGGTTGGGATTATGGTCAATACTGACTCAATGGGCCAAATGGCCTCCTTCTGCACTGTAGGGGTCTTATGATTCTCAGACAGCATTATGAACAGAGAAGATACCAGAGTGTAGATAATGATTTACCCATCTCCAACAGTAGAGATATGAGATTTGACATACTACTAGGATTATATCAAGGCAATTTGGACTTCGCAAAATGTACAGCCAGACCATACTATTCTATTTGGTGGCCAGGTCACTTAAAGTCATTGGAAGAGATTATATTAATGCCTATTTGGACATGAGACCAAGTTCTCTATGGACAAGAGGTTGAACAGTTCTTCCTCACCCAAACTGAACATGGTATGGTGAGATGGAACAGATGTGCACTAGGAGCGGCATGGTAGCACAGTGGTTAGCACTACTGCTTCACAGCTCCAGGGACTCGGGTTCGATTCCTGGCTGGGGTCACTGTCTGTGTGGATTTGGCACGTTCTCTCTGTGTCTGCATGGGTTTCCTCCAGGTGCTCCGGTTTCCTCCCACAGTCCAAAGATGTGCAGATTCAGTTGCTTGGTCGTACTAAATTGCCACTTAGTGTCCTGAGATGCAAAGCTTAGAGGGATTAGTGGGTAAATATGTAGGGATACAGGGATAGGGCCTGGGTGGTATTGTAAACAGTGCAGACTTGACTGGCTGAATGGCCTCTTTCTGCACTGTAGGGTTTCTATGATTCTATAATTCTAGTTGCCACACAGAAACAACCTCCAACCTCATGGAAATAGTCATCTACCCGATCTAACCAGCCGAAGATTCTGCATTCATCTACCAATTGAGTTGGCAAACACACTCATGAACCTGAGTTACCTATCAATTCCCTTCCTGCTCAACAACATCTGTGATACCACCATTAGGACTCAAACTCCGAAGTAAAAGAGGGCCTATTCTGGTAGGCTCATGAAACCATCCCAATGGTCGACCTTATTTTAAAAAAAGGGACTGGAAGAAAGATGACCAAAATGAAAAGAAGCAAGATTAAGGAGTTTAAAGTCGTGGGGTGGGTTTTTCAGCAATCCCCCAAGACGTGTTTCATGGCGGCTTAGATGGCCTGCCATTGGCCAGCAGTGGGACATTCCGGTCCACCCGCTGTCAACGGGGTTTCTTGTTGCATGCACTGTACCCACCCCCCCTCCCCACTTTGCCGGTTTCCCGACAGCAAGGTATACTATCAGTAGGACCAGAATATCCCACTGGCAAGGAAGGCCAGAACCATTGATCAGAGACTTTTTGGGGAAATGTGGATTGGGATTTTCTGGCCACATTCGCCCCAAAACTGAAAAATTCCACTCCTCCTTGCCCCGCTTCGATTCCCATGGTGGGCTGAATGGGACAATTCGCCCCGTGGCGTAAGGAATCAATTCTAACTGTGTAACATGTTAATTAGATACTGTGTGCATCATCACGGGAGGTTAATACATGGTCTGCTCCCTTGCTCATGCAGACTTACGGAAGATATAACCAGCTCAGCGAGATATCTCTCAATACAGCTCCTGGTTTGCATAACTCTGCAAACTCAGTGAATTCTCTGAATGAGCCAAACAATGCCAGAAATGTTATAATCACCACATTCTTGTTAGTGGGATCTTGCTCTGCACGTACCGTTTGTTGTGTTCACTTCACTATGAGAGTGACAACATTTCTACAGTGTCTTGAGAGCTGCTGTGCACCTTGTCTCTGGCTGGCCTGTTGCCATAGCACTCCCTTACGCACTGGAAGAAACGCAAGTGGAGTGTGTTGAAGTTATACAAATTGAGTGATCCTGCTGAATCCTGCAAAGTCCGCAGGTCACTCTGTTACCATGGAAGCATCCACTAGCACCATGGTCACGGCCATCCTCCCCCTTCCACCCCATCCCCACTTGCCATCGGAAAATCCGTCTTCAATCTTACCTTCCTTTGAAATGGAGCAGATAGACTTATTGTACAACAAAAGCCTCATTTCTCCATCAATTAGAATTGTCATAGGAATTAAATTTCAGACAACTGTCTTGCCTTGTAATGTCCGCCTCAGAAAATGTGCATACATTAAAACATGAGTTAAATTCTGAATGTGGGCAAAATCATTGTGGGAATTAGCCAAGCCAGATCTTCTGCATAGATAATGGATATCTCTTGATAGTTTTGTACCGTTGTTTTTAATTCCAGGCCAGGTAAAGACCATTTTATTTTTAAGATTCACAGTTACCTCAAACCCGATTTACAAATGATGTTAGTTTGATTATCATTTTTCTTTATTCCTGTTTGACTGTGGGAACATTTTTTGATCGTAACTGCACCTTAACCCAGTTCAACGCCGCATCAAATTAAACACAGAAAATGCCGGAAACACTCAGCAGTTCTCACAGCATTGGCAAAGGAAGGAGCAGAATTTGTTTCGGGCCTCTGATCTATCATCAGAACTGCTCAGGCTGTTTAACGCGGCTCCTTAATGCGCAGTCATGGCCCTGCAGTTTGCCAGCATGTTTCAGACTTCTGTTAGTTAAATGACTTGATAAGCTGGACTCTTCAGATGCCGCTATTCAAACCTTAAGTGAACATCAAACAGAGGCGTACACCGATGCTTTTAATAGTCCAGCATTGCATTAAATGCAGTACATGGGACATGGTTGGCAGGTGCGCACAACTCTGAAACACCAATATTCAGTCATGTTCTGTGAATTGAAATCTAATGGGGGTGGGGAGGGGGAGGGAGGTGCTGCGTATTCCTTCCAATCAGCTAATAGCATGTTGAAGAAGGACAAAGTGATAAAAATTACAGCGCTGGCAGAGAGACCATTTCCCCCACTGTGCCTGCTTTGGTGTCATTCTTCAGCTGGAGCTCTCTCATTTAACTTCACCTGCTTGGCACTTTTTGTCAGCAGCCGTTATGGTCTTCATGCACAAATATCCAATTTCCTTCTAAATTATATTAAATTACTTAAAATGGGCCCTGAAAATGACCAGCAAGGTAACACACCTATGGTTATCCTACTAGGTGAGTGTCAAGAATATGTCTGCCCCAACTCTCCTTTAGTCTAGTCCAGCCCAATTGTTCACCTCAATAGGGAAGGGGGGAGTCGCAAATTTGCATCCATTTGACAGACTGGGAATACATCTGAGACACTAAAAGGGATTGAAAGTCCATCTTAAAAGTCTCAAGGGAGGAGTTGTTGAATTCCCTGGGAGAAAAGTTAAAATATTTCACCGACATTTTTTCACATTTTTTGTCTCAATCCCAGCTGAAATGACACCCCCTCCTTTCCACCCTGTTTGGGCCCCTTCCTTTGCACCAATGGGTCAGCTGGGAAGCTTTTATTGACCAAGCCAATTGGTGCTGATCATGTGAAAATCCCCTAGTTGCCACACTCCTGTGCCTCTTCGGGTACACCGAGGGAGAATTTAGTATGACCAATGCACCCAACCAGCATGTCTTTTGGACTGCGGGAGGAAACCGGAGCACCCAGAGGAAACCCACACAGGTACAGGGAGAATGTGTAGATGCCACGCGGACAGTAACCCCAGCTGGGAATCGAACCCCAGTCCGTGGCGCTGTGAAACAGCAGTACTAACCTCTGTGCCACCATACAACAAGCCAAATTTCTCAAACTCTCTTCCTATCCATGATAGTCTTGCCCTCCCAGTATACGGCAGGATAAATGGACCATCGAGCCTTTTGCTGTCTGTCAATTTAATATGTTGGTACGTTCATAACTTCTACATCTGAAAATCTTTGGTTCTGAGAACAAAGAAAATTATAGCACCGGAATAGGCCCTTCGGCCTTCCAAGCCTGCACTGACCATTCTACCTGACTGAACTAAAACCCCCTACCCTTCCCATCCTATTCATGTATTTGTCAAGATGCCCCTTAAAAGTCACTATCGTATCTGCCTCTACTAACTCCATCTGGCAGCGAGTTCCAGGCACCCACCACCCATTATGTAATAAACATGCCTCGTACATCTCCTTTAAACCTTGCCCCTCGCACCTTAAACCTATGCTCCCTAGTAATTGACTCTTCCACCCTGGGGAAAAAGCTTCTAACTATCCACTCTGTCCATGGCCCTCATTATCTTGTAGGCTTCTATCATGTCACCCCTCAACCTGCGTTGTTCCAGTGAGAACAAATCAAGTTTCTCCAACCTCTTCTCATAGTGAATGCCCTTCATACCGGGCAACATCCTGGCAAACCTTTTCTGTACTCTCTCTAAAGCCCCCACATCCTTCCGGTAGTGTGGCAGCCAGAATTGAACACTAACCAAGATTCTATAAAGCAGCAATACGACATGCCAATTTTTAAACTTAATGCTCTGGTGATGAAGGCAAGCATGCCATATGCCTTCTGACTACCTTCTCCACCTGCCTTGCCACTTTCAGTGACCAGTGTACCTGTACACCCTGATCCTTCTGCCTATCAATACACCTAAGGGTTCTGCCATTTACTGCCATTTTCCATCCATATTAGACCTTCCAAAATGCATTGCCTCACATTTGTCTGGATTAAACTCCATCTACCATTTTTCCGCCCAAGCCTCCAACTAATCTGTATCCTGCTGTATCTTCAGACGACCTTCATCACTATCTGCAATTCTACCAACCTTTGTATCGTCCACAAACTTACTAATCAAACCAGTTACATTTTCCTCCAAATCATTTGTATATATTGCAAAAAGCAAAGGTTCCAGCACTGATCCCTGAGGAACACCACTTGTCACAGCTCTCCATTCAGAAATGCACCCTTTCACTGTTACCTTCTATCTTCTATAATTGAGCCAGTTCTGTATCCACCTTGTCAGCTCATCTCTGATCCCATGCAACTTCATCTACTGTACCAGTGTGCCACAAGGGACATTGTCAAAGGCCTTACTGAAGTTCATGTCAACAACATCCACTGACATATTCTCATCAATCATCTGTGTCATTTCTTTGAATAACTTGATCAGGTTAGTGAGACACGACCTCCCCTTCACAAAACCATGTTGCTGCTCACTAATACATCCATTTATTTCAAGTGGGAGTTAATCTTGTCTCGAAGAATCCTCTCCAATAATTTCCCTACCACTGACATAAGACTCACTCAGAGATGAGCTGACAAGGTGGATACAGAACTGGCTCAATTATAGAAGATAGAAGGTAGCAGTGAAAGGGTGCATTTCTGAATGGAGAGCTGTGACAAGTGGTGTTCCTCAGGGATCAGTGCTGGGACCTTTGCTATTTGTAATATATACAAATGATTTGGAGGAAAATGTAACTGGTTTGATTAATAAGTTTGTGGACGATACAAAGGTTGGTGAAATTGTGGTTAGCGATGAGGATTATCCTTGCTACCCTTCTGAAACAAAGGAACAACGTTGGCTATTCTCCAATCTTCTGGGAGGGTTCTGCTTCAAGGAAGTGTGACAGAGTGGACAATGGTGATGCCACCAGAGTTGGACAAAGTTATTTCACTTGAACAGGAGTTACAGGTGCTGAAATAAAAGAAGAAATGTTGTGATATTGCATTCAGAAAGATTATGCTGTAAATAGTCATGATATAAACTATGCCACCCAAAGACATGAGCTTTAGTTTAGCTCAATGCATGTGGTGTGAAGATGTTGAGAGCTCTACTTACCTGTTTCAGTTGTTAAATATTTATAGTAAATCTGTCTGCTGAACTGTATTACATCTTCAGATAAATTGAACCTACATTTAGTTCACCCGTCCAGAGTGAGATTGGTAAGTTAAGCAAATATAGAAGTACAAGAGGAAGGAAGCAATAGTACACACCACTTACTGATGTGCCAATGCCATCAGTGCGGACATTCCTTTTATAACTGATGCTTTATTGAACCTCCTTTATAAGGGGATCATTTCTGAGACAGTCACTATTTTCCCAATGGAGAGTCAGACCCTGGCCTTCAGGTCCCACTCCTGCCAGTCTGTTGTTGGGTTGGTTGCCTGGGTCACTGAGTGTGGGAGAGCTGGGCAGTGCACATTCCCTCGAATGGGACTGCCCTCCCCTCAGTCTTATCTCCTGTAATGTTCAGGTCCATGCCCAGCATTTTGTGTGGGTTGAGCGGGCACATGATCGACGTGACAATATGTTACATCGCCTGAGAAGGTGTCAGGCATACACCCTGGCATCGGCGCACACTCGCTCGGTTTTACCTCTGAGATTGTGCTTGGGAGTTGAAACCAGTGACAGTTAAACAAACAAATAAGACCAGTGAGGAGTCAAACAAAATCGATTTTACCTGGCCTGTCCACTTTTATGATTGGCGGGCATGTCAATTGGCCAAGCGGTCTCCACACTTTTGCTTCAACCCCGATCCAGGGTAGGATGAGATGTTCGGGATGAAATTAATTTAAAAAGATATCCAAGGATTGAATACTGCCGTCACGTGTTTAACTGTGGTACGTGGACACAGTTTGCTGCATTTTCCCTCATTTTTAATTTGGTTTGCAGCTCCCTGACATAGCTCCACAACAGCTATCTGCCTTGAGGGAGCCCAGTAGAAGTGGGAACTCTCTTCCCTCATGTCTGCCTGCTTCCCACCCTCCTCGACAGTGCTGAGCCTTCCTCACTGCATGTTTTACATTGTCTGGCCAATTAGCAGGCAACCGATGTGAAATCGCGATCTGGGGCTCACTGCTGTCAGAAATTCATCTCAGGCCCGTGCTTCAGGCAAATAAAAGTAGGATGCAAGATTAGACAGAACAGATTAATAGAATGATAATAAATAGAAACTCACTCAGGGTGGGGTTCCCGGTCTGGCCTGATCTTCCTCTGCCATCTATTGTGTCCCAACATAAGCTGGAGTGCAGGCGTGAATGATTTGTGCCATAATCATCCCCACTGCCCATCTGCTCCTTAAACCATTCCCCCATCCCACCCCTGGGCACCGCTGTGGCACAGTGGTTAGCAGATGCGCCAAGGATCTGGGTTCAACTCCAACCTTGGATGACTATGTGGAGTTTGTACATCTCCTTGCGACTGCGTGGGTTTCCTCCAGGTGCTCCAGTTTCCCCCCACAGTCCAAAGATGCGTGGGTTAGATGGATTGATCATGCTAAATTGCCCCTTATTGTCCAAAGATGTGTAGGTTGGGGGGATTGGTGGGAAAAATTATGCAGGGTTACGGGGATAGGGAAGAGGGTGGGTCTGCATAAGAAGAGTCAGTGTGGACCTGATGGGCCAAATGGCCTCCTTCTGCACTGTAGGGATTCTATAATAAGTCAATGTTTTTTCAGTGACCGGTAGATCTTCCCACAAAATGCCATTCATGAAATATCGCTGGACGGTTGGTGTGCCTGCTTCCCAGTCAAACATGCTGCCCTTCCAGCTGTATATGGCTATGTCACAAAGAGTATAGTGACAGCCTACTGGAGGAGCCTAGATTTCCAAACTGTGTGTAGTTATTGGAAGTTTTATTGAAAAATGAGATGTGATATTTATGTATCTTCAGGCAATTGGTGTAGGGGGAAAAAATGATATTCTAAACTCAAAAGCATCTGACAATCCCTGACTAACTGTTTGGTTCTTGTTAACTTTTAACCTTCCCACATCAAAACAGCTATACATGTCACTTAACAATGAGAAATAACTTCACGTTGATGCAATATAGTATTTTTATTGCTGCTATCGGACTCAGAGCAATACCTGTGGAATCATAGATCATAGAATTATAGATTCCCTACAGTGTAGAAGGAGGCCATTCGTCCCATCGAGCCTGCACTGACAACGATCCCATCCAAACCTTCTTCCTGTCACTTCATATATTTAACCTGTTAATCCCCCTGACAGTAATGGGCAATTTAACATGGCCAATCCACCTAGCTCACGCATCTTTGGATTGTGGGCGGAAACTGAGGCATCCAGAGGAAAACCACACAGACACAGAGAGAACGTACTAACTCCACAGGGACAGTGACTAAAAACGAGAATCAAACCCAGGTCTCTGGAGCTGTGAGGCAGCTGTACTAACCACAGTGTCACCGCGTCACCCGTACAGTTAGAAAATTGATGTTAAACAGAACATGCATATCATTGAAATTTTCCCTGAGGTCTATCTTAATAGACGGCTGCTGGGAAGCATGTTGAGAGGATCTGTGCCTGGGCTGAGTGACAGCATTCTCATTTCTGACTCTGAAGTTAGTTGGTTCAAGTTTGAATCCAAGGGACTGAGCGCAAAATCAAGGCCATCACTCTGGTACGCTTGTGAAAGGGTCCTGGACTGTCGGAGGTGCTGGCTTTTGATCGATAAACAACATCCTGAATACCCTTGCTTGCTGATTATAACAGATCCAACAGTACAAAGACTGAAAATGTTTGCAATGGAGTCCTGGAGATTATTTATTCATTGAAATGTAGAAACATAGAAAATAGAAACTAGAAGCAGGAGCCTGCTCTGCCATTCATTTTGATCATGGCTGATCATCAAGTTCAATATCTTGATCCCCCCCCCCACCCTTCCCCTTCCTCAAACAAAAACAGGTTATCTCCTAGATTAGTATTTGTAGGAGATTTGGTGCACAAATTGACTACTATATTTCCTTTATTGCAGCAATGATTATATGTACATAATTGGTTGTAAAGCATTTTAAAGTTCTGAGGCTTTATAAATGATAATCTTTTTTCAGCCCTGGGCGGTCAATATTCACTTTTACAAGAAAGTTGGCACACGTGTCAATTCGTTCAAAAGCAATAACAAGAGTCTCTACAATTCTACAATGGCTTTGGCGGGTAGGATTAAAGAAAATCCTAAGGCATTTTACTCCTATGTTAGAAATAAAAGGATGGTTAGAGGGAAGATTGGTCCTCTCAGGGACAGAGGAGGGGAACTATGCTTGGAGCCTGGGGGAATGGGGGAGATCCTGAATGAATACTTTGCGTCGGTATTCACGCAGGAGAGGGGCCTGATGTCTGGTGCTGTGCTTGAGGAGTTTGAGGATCCGTTGAGGGATATAGTCATCACGAGGGAAGAGGTGTTGGGACTTTTAGACAGTATAAAGACGGATAAATCTCCGGGGCCTGATGGCATCTATCCCAGGCTGTTAAGGGAGGTGAGGGATGAAATTGCTGGGCCTCTGACGCAAATCTTTGTCTCTTCTTTGGACTCAAGTGAGGTCCCAGAGGATTGGCGCATTGCAAATGTAGTACCGTTGTTTAAGAAGGGTCAGAGGGATAACCCAGGGAATTATAGGCCGGTGAGCTTGACTTCGGTTATAGGCAAGCTAATGGAGAGGATCCTCAAGGATAGGATGTATGAACATCTGGAGCGCTGCAATCTGATCAGGGATACGCAGCATGGCTTCGTTACAGGGAGGTCGTGCCTTACGAATCTAGTGGAATTTTTTGAAGAGGTGACAAAAACGGTTGACGAAGGACAAGCCGTTGATGTTGTCTATATGGATTTCAGTAAGGCGTTTGACAAGGTCCCTCATGGTAGGCTGATAGAAAAGGTGAAGGCTCATGGGATACAAGGCCAGGTATGTAGATGGGTGGAGAACTGGCTTGGGAGGAGGAGACAGCGAGTAGTAGTGGAAGGCTCCTTTTCCAATTGGAGGCCTGTCACCAGTGGTGTGCCGCAGGGCTCGGTACTTGGACCTCTTCTATTTGTGGTATATATTAATGACTTGGAAGAGGGGGTAGGTGGTGTGATCAGCAAATTTGCTGATGACACCAAGATGGTTGGATTGGCGGGTACTGAGGAGCAGTGCCTGGCAATGCAACAGGACATAGACAGGCTGGTAGATTGGGCAGATAGATGGCAAATGGAATTTAATCCGGAGAAATGCGAGGTGATGCACTTTGGCCGGAATAATGTGGAGGGGAGTTATACGATAAAAGGTAGAACTATCCGGAGTATAGATACGCAGAGAGACCTGGGGGTGCAAGTGCACAAGTCCCTGAAGGTGTCGGTACAGGTGCAGAATGTGATGAGGAAAGCGTATGGTATGTTAGCCTTCATAGGAAGAGGTATAGAATATAAGAGTAGGAGTCTGATGTTGCAGTTGTATAGAACATTGGTTAGGCCTCACTTGGAGTACTGCGTCCAGTTCTGGTCGCCGTACTACCGGAAGGATGTAGAGATCCTGGAGAGAGTGCAGAGGAGATTTACCAGGATGTTGCCTGGTATGAAAGGGCTGTCTTACGAGGAAAGATTGAATGAACTTGGGCTGTTTTCCCTTGAGAGACGTCGGCTGAGGGGGGATCTAATAGAGGTTTATAAGATTATGAAGGGGATAGATAGAGTAAATGGTGGTAAGCTTTTTCCGCTACAAGAAATGGATAGAACGAGGGGTCACGGGCTTAGGGTGAGGGGGGCTAGGTATAAGACAAATATTAGAGGGCAGTTTTTCACGCAAAGGGTAGTGGGGGTGTGGAATGCACTGCCGAGTAAGGTGGTGGAAGCAGGCACGCTAGGGTTGTTTAAGAGTCACTTAGACAGCCATATGAGCGGGCTACATATAGGGGGATACAGTAGGCCTTACTGAACATTGTAGGCTTGGGAATACGTTTTGCCTCAGGAATGTTAGTCTTTGCCTGTTTAATAATGAATTTTTTTGTCTCCACAGGCATTTAAGTCCAGCAAGGGGCATGCAGGCGGCAGGTTGTAGTGGGCTGCTCTTGGATGTTGCTTCGGGAGTTGCCTATTGCTTCATGTCGTTAGTGTGCTTAAACTGGACCATCTCGAGGGCAACATGACAGCTCAGAGACTATCTCTGTTGCTGTGCGGACACATGGATTTGGGCCTGTGTCTGTGGGAGTTTGCATGTTCTCCCCGTGGTTGCGTGGGTTTCCTCCGGGTGCTCCGGTTTCCTCCCACATCCCCCAAAGATGTGCTTTTAGGCTGATTGATTGGGTACTAAATTGTCCCTAAATTGGACCTCCCTGATCCTCGCACGTTAGGTGTAGACTAAAATCATGAATAGGTCACTGAGACAGGGGGACGGCGGCGCGGGCTCGTTGGGCCGAAGGGCCTGTTTCCCGTGCTGTGTTGTTCTTTGTTCTTTTCTTTGTTCTTAGCTGGCATGGGTGCACAGTGCTTAGCACTGCTGCCCCACAGCGCCAGAGACCCGAGTTCAATTCCAGGCTCGGGTGACTGTCTGCATGCACCTTCTCCTCATGTCTGCATGGAATTCCTCCGCATGCTCTGGTTTCCTTCTACAGTCCAAAGATTGTGGGTTAGGTTGATTGGTCACGCCAAGTCACCCCTTAGTGGCAGGGGGATTGGCAGGGTAAATACATGGGGTTACGGGGATAGGGCCGTGGCAGCTTGTGGGATAGTGGGATTGTTGTCAGCGCAGGCTCGATGGACTGAATGGCCTCCTTCTGCACTGTAGTGATTCTATGATTTTCTGATTCTGTGAATATTTCAAAGGTTTCCATACTTAAAAGTGTGGTAGGAAAAGCCGATGGTTTGAAAACACATTGCAAGACATTGATGGTAATATTGTTTCCTTTTGCAAGATGGAAGACTGATTTGAACAAAGAGAACACTCTTTCTTCCCCCCTATGCTAGATCCTACGCCTGTGCAGATTTCTGAGGGGAATGTGATTCCATTTGCTGTTGCCCATGGAATTGATTATTGTACATTAATATATTTTGGTTACCAAGTGCTTTTGCTCATCCCAGTGACTTGAGTATCTGGGGGATATGTTGCTGCGAATTGTTTGACAGTTCCCTGAGATAATTAAAACAAGGTGAATGTTGGTGTTAAATAAGTCGGAAATACATTTCAGATTTTATTGGCACTCTCTTAATTAATGTCTAAATCATAGACACTGACACGTAGCCGTTGGCGTGAGATCCCGTGCGAAAATCTTTTTTTTTGGCTGTTAACTGAGTGTCAATAACAACAAAACATTGTTTTTTTGGAAAATGCACTATGTTTTCAATTCCAAATCATCATAAAAACAGCTGTCATCTATCTAAAAGGCTCAGCACCACCACAGAAATCAAAAGGCTAAAAACATGGAACTGAAGAACAAAAGACAAAGAATAGTATGGCACAGGAACAGGCCCTTTGGTCCCCAAGCCTGTGCTGATCATAATGCCCTAACTAAACTAAAAAAAAACTTCTATCCTTACTCTGTCCATATCCCTCTGACCCCTCCCTATTCATGTACCTATCCAGATGCATCTTAAATGTTGCTAATGTGCCTGTTTCTACCTCTTCCTCTGGCAGAGCTTTCCAGGCACCCACACTTCTCTGCATGAAAAATTTCCCCTGCAAATCTCCCTTAAACCTTCCCCCTCTCACCTTGAACCTCTGTGTCTCCTTGTAATTGACACTTATGCCCTGGGAAAAAAGCCTTTGACTATCCAACCTGCCTGTGCCTCTTGTAATTTTGTAGACCTCTATCAGGTCTCCCCTCAGCCTCTGTCTTTCCAGTGAAAGCAATCCTAGTTAATTCAACCTCCCCTCATAGCCAAAACCTTGAGACTAGGTAACATCCTGGTGAACTTGAAGGGAATAATCTTCACAGTATTGTACAACTGACAGCACAGAGTTATACACAGGCAAAATAAACTCACATGGCCTGAAGTTCCTGCCTTCTTCTGCTGTAGGTATGGATCATTTAATCTGAATGGTTTAACCTAAGCCAACTTTTTATTTTGAACCGAGTTTATTTCAATTAATTAAATTCAGATTATTTTTTGGCATACAAAATCCTCCCAGAATTCATTCCTCTCGCCCATTATTTGATAGGATTATCTTAGTTTGATAAGACTGCTGGGTTAATTACATTTTAATAATTTTATAATTAAGCCTATAGCCCATTAATGCTGACAAAAAGGATGATGATGTTTCTTTAATTGTGCCGCACATTATGTCACAGCTGGGTAATAATTTTCAAGGAACCGAGTAAATGTTTACTACCTAATGTTTCAGAATAGACAAAAATCAACGTAAAGATGTCATCAGCTAACTTTATACTGTACTTAATTAATAACGATGATAATAGTTTCATTTCACATAAAAGACATTTTGGAGCAATGCCAAAGTACATTAAATATTCAGAAGGATAATGTAGTGGCGAACGCACAGAGATTCTTTGTCAATATATAAAAAGAATGAAGGGATACCCAGGACATAGAATTTCACTGTAGGTTTGAAAAATTAGATTCAGGGCTTTTAGAGTCTTATCTTAAGAAATTTGAAATATTGAATAAGATAAATGAATCTACTATGTTTTAATCATTTTAGTTTTGCTTCTGATGTCTTCCTGAGGCCATATTACTGCTTATTGCCAAGACGCTAAGTCACGATGCCTTGGTCTAGTATTTTCAATAAAATAAAACACTGTGGTGAGCACTGCTGCCTCATAGTGGCAGGGAGCCATGTTCAATTCTGGTCTCAGGTCACTGTCTGAGTGTAGTTTGCAAGTTCTCCCCATGTCTGTGTGGGTTTCCTCCGGGTGCTTGGGTTTCCTCCCACAGTTTAAAGGTGTGTGGGTCAGGTTATTTGGCCATGCTAAGTTGCCCCTTAGTGTCACGGGGACAAGCAGGATAAATACGTGGAGGTACAAGGCTAGATTGTTGTCGGTGCAGACTTGATGGGCTGAATGGTCTCCTTCTGCACTGTAGGGATTCCATGATTCAACGGGCCATCTATGATTCTGAACTTTAGAATCAAAACAGCTCATGTAAACTTCATAATGGAAACTGTTCTATTGTTTCTGTAGAAGTCTACTTTACAGCACTGTCGTTAACCTGGGTTTTATGCATGATGTGTGCCTATTAAGTTCATTTTTTGCAATTCTAATATTGTTCCACATCATTTACTTAGACTGCTGTATATAAAGAGTAATTTTCAGCAATTTTCCGATATGGTTTAGCAGTGAGAAAGTTCCCTACCGATAATACGTTCTTGGAAACGCACAGAGTCCTATCCTGCCCTTTGGTTGCATTTTAAAATCAATTTGTAGATTCTCAAATCCATTAGGTGCCTCTTTGTAAAGGTCATCAGCATATATCTGTACTCTTAGCCACATCTTTTATTTCACCACCTCTCTTTGTTTTGGTCAGCCCTATAAAGATTCTTCCCGCTGACAATGGACCTGCTGTGTACTTATAGCAATTTTGTCTTCTTATTTCGAAAAAAGATGGTCTCCTGCCTGACCTTGTCAGCTCTGATAATGATTTCCACCTGAAATGTTAACCTATCTCTCTCTTTCGACTGCCAATGACTCTTTCTATTTCCCTTTCTATGCTTATTTTCCATTGCTCTTGTTTGCAATTTATAGATTCATAGAATTCTGCAGTGCAGAAGGAGGCTGTTTGGCTCGTTGAATCTGCACCGACCACAATCCCATCCAGGCCCTATCCCTTAACTCCAAACATTTACCCCAGCTAGTCCCCTGAAACCAAGGGGCAATTTAACATGGCCAATCCACCCAACCCGCACATCTTTGGTCTGTGGAAGGAAACTGGAGCACGTGGAGGAAACCCATGCAGACACAGGGAGCATGTGCAAACTCCACACAGACGGTGACCCAAGCCAGGAATTGGACACGGATCCCAGGCACTGTGAGGCAGCAGTGCTAACCACTGTGCCACAGTGCCGCCCCAATGTCGCTCTTCTTTGCGAGCAGACTTTTCACATTTTTGAAGTGCATCATTGCAAATGGGCATTGGACAATTCTGGACAAAATCAAGGGCAGCACGGTGACACAATGGTTAGCGTTGCTGCCTCACAATGCCGGGAACCCCGGTTCAATTCTGGCTTCGGGTCACTGTCTGTGTGGAGTTTGCATATTCTCCCTGTGTCTGCACGGGTTTCCTCCAGATGCTCCGGTTTCCTCCCAAAGTCCAAAGATGTGTGGGTTAGGTGGATTGGCCATGCTAAATTGTCCTTTAGTGTCAAGGGGGTTAGCAGGGTAAATACACGGGGTTATGAGGATAGGGTGGAATTGTTGTTGGTGCAGAGTTGATGGGTCGGATGTCTCCTTCTGCACTGTAGGAATCCTATGATTCCTATCAATAGCAATGAGAAAAACAACAACTAGTTTGATCTGGTGGCATTGATTTGTATTATGACTGGCGCATTAAGAGAACTCACGGCTCCTCTTTGAATAATGCCTAAACAAGCACATATGGGTTCTTGACTTCACATCTCAGTGCCATGAATGAGTTTGATGGGCAAATAAGGGGAAACTCTCTCCAATGGCAGAAGAATTGGTCACCAGAGGATATATATTTAAGGTGATTGGCAGAGGAACCAGAGTGACATAAGGAAACGTGATTCTATACATGAGTTATGATATGGAATATTTGAAATGGGGAGGTGGGTGTAGGAGGTGGTGATGGAGTCGTGGTGGAAACAGATTCAATATTAGTAATCAAAAAAAAATTGGAACAACACATGAAAGGAAATTTCTTTTTGCAGGCTATGGAATCAATTGGCTAGCTCTACCAAAGAGCCAGTACAGGAAAGATGACCTGAATGGCTTCCAGTTGTACTGCCCAGTTCTCTGATTTTCTCTGACATCTCAGCATTCTCTCAGAAAGTGCATGAAGTGTTGTGTGTGTTCAAATCTATCGTGGGATTCAGCTTTCTGACTCAGAGGCAAGCATGCTACCAACTGAGTCAAGCCAACACTTACCCTTTTATCTTGCCACTCTGAATAATTTTCTGAAAGAACGAAGGGATTTTGAATTCATCTAACAGGGCAGCATTCTGGAGAACAAGCTGCAATGTGAGGACAATCACAGTCGGATAAAAAAAATCTACATTTATGTCACCATCGGAAGCACAATTGATTCCTCAGAGTCTACCGCTGAAGAATCCATTCCTTTTATAGTTGCACATTAACAATTTTTAAAGTCACCATCTGTGGCTTTGCTAAGCCCAAGGAAGCTTCAGGCAATTTCAATAGCTGTAAAATTGTTAGCCTGTACCAAGTGTACTGAGCTGTTTAGTCCACCACCGTGTATCCCTCTGCCTTTAATGTCAGTATCAGAGGTGCCTCTGAGACCAAAGTTGGTCCTCCATCTCCAGGCTTTTATGTTTGATCTAGGCACCTGTAGGAAAATCAGTATTAAATTGTAAGGAGGATTGTGCACATTGGCAGTGCTGCAGCTAATGCAGCATAGCTGTACCTAAACCTATAATGATTGCAGAAGAAATAGTAAAGGAAACTTCTCATCTTCCAGCTAACAACATCGCTTGAATTGATCAGCGCAAAAAAAAGACAAAGCCAGAAAACTCAATCCTTGATAATGATGATGTGGAGATGCCGGAGTTGGACAGGGGTGGGCACAGTAAGAAGTCTCACAATACCAGGTTTATTTGGAATCACGAGCTTTCGGAGCACTACTCCTTCATCAGGTGAGTCACCTATTGAAGGAGCAGCGCTCTGAAAGATGGTGATTCAAAATAAACCTGTTGGACTTTAACCTGGCATTATGAGACTTCTCACTTGACAATGACACTCACTAACACAATTTAGACACTGCATAAACAATATGTCGACAATAAATGGAGAAAAAAATGGTTACACTGCTGATCAATTGCTTTTATATAAACCTCTGTTGGAATACGATGTGAGCATTTGCTGTTGAGGCATGGCCACAACATAAATAGAATATAATCAAATGAAAACCAGGCAACACTCTACTACTCTTTCTAAATTCCAAAGCCCGTCTTGAATCTGAATTGTTACAATGACAATAATCTCTCCTCCATGTCACCAAACGAAGTTGACTTTAGGAAGCTTAGTGAAGGACATGCCCTTGTTTACATCAACGGGGATGAAGTGGAAATCATAGAATCATAAAAACTCTTCAGTGCAGAAGGAGGCCATTTGATCCATCAAGTCCGCACCAACAACAATCCCACCCAAGCACGATCCCTGCTTAGCTATCCTGCTAATCCCTCACATCCTGGGACAGTAAGGGTTAATTTAGCATGTCTAATCAACCTAACATGCACATCTTTGAACTGTAGGAAGAAACCGGAGCACTTGGAGGAAACCCATGCAGACACAGGGAGAAAATGCAGATTCCGCGCAGTGACCCAAGTCAGGAACCGAACCTAGGACCCTGGAGTTGTAAGGCAGTAGTGCTCACCACTGTGCCATCATGCCACTCCTTGTCAAGGTCTTTGAATTTCTAGTTGTCCAGATCACCAACAAGCTGTCCTGCTCCCTCCACGTGACACTATAGTTAAGAAAGTCCACCAACACCTCTACTTTCTTAGAAGACTAAGGATAATCAGCATGTCAGCTATGACCCTCACCAATGTTTACAGATGCACCATAGAAAGCATTCTTTCTGGTTGTACCACAGCTTGGTATGGCTCCTATTCTGCCTCAGAATGCCATAAACTACAAGGTCATGAACAAATTCCAGACCATCGCGCAAATCAGCCTTCCATCCTTTGACACTGTCTACATTTCCTGCTGCCTCAGAAAAGCAGCCAGCAGAATCAAGGACCACATGCACTCCAGACATACTCTTTTCCACCTTCTTCCATTGGGGAAAAGATACAATAGTTGGAGATCATGTGCCAAACAACTCAAGAACAGCTTCTTTCCTGCTGCCATCAGACTTTTGAATGGACCTACCTTACATTAAGTTGATCTTTCTCTACACTCTTGCTATGGCTGTAACATTACATTCTGCACCCTCCCCTTTCCTTCTCTATCTATGTTATGCTTTGTCTGCATAAAGGGCAAGAAACAATACTTTTCACTGTATACTAATACATGTGACAATAATAAATTAAAAATAACTGTATAAATAATATCTGAACAATAAATGGAGAAAAAAATGGCAAAAATGACTGAACAATTGCTTTTGTATAAACCCCTGCTGGAATAAGCTGTTATGGTGTAGAGTTGCCGGTATTGGACTGGGGTAAACATAGCAAGAAGTCTCACAACACCAGGTTAAAGTCCAACAGGTTTATTTGGTAGCAAAAGCCACTAGCTTTCGGCTAGCCACTAGTTGCTTTGCTACCAAATAAATCTGTTGGACTTTAACCTGGAGTTGTGAGACTTCTTAGTGGGAATAAGATGTTAGCATCTGCAGTTGCGGCTTGGCCACAACATAAATAGAATATAATCAAATGAAAACCACGCACCACTCTACTATTCCTTCTTAATTCCAATGATCATCTTGAGTCTACATTCTGTTTTTACTTACAATTTTCACTTTTAAAAGCAAAATGTCTTGGAAGAGATTGGAGCATGCCCATTTTTCGAAGTTTGGGGTAATGGGGTTGGAGTGGTAAGTGAGGAAGATGTGAGGTTCGCTCCTGTGTTTAAAGCTAAAGATCTGTCCCCCTTGGATATAAGTTCATAAGCTGCATTTCAACTGAGTTATTGTGGTGTGAACTACTAGCCGGTGAGAAATAAGCCAAGATAAGGAATTTATGTTTTTGTCACTCCCCACTTTCTGCTTGTATCCTTTTTAATTATGATCTCCCTCAAAACCAGCAATTCAGAATTAGGGTAATACAAAAATTCAAATTCCCAATAATTAGTTGAAAGCACAGCAAGATTTCACATCTTAAAAGATGATTTACTTTATCAACGGATAAAGGAGTTTGCACATTCTCCTCGTGTTTGCGTAGCTTTACTTCTTGTCCTCTGGTTTCCTCCCACAGTCCAAAGATGTGCGGGTTAAGTTGATTGGCCATGCTAAGATTGTCCCTACGTCCTGAGATGTGTAGGTTAGAAGTATTAGCAGGTGGATATGGGGGAAGGGCCTGGGTGGGATTATGGTCGGTGCAGACTCAATGGACCAAATGGCCTCTTTCTGCATTGTAGGGTTTCTATGATTATATAAAAGCCAAAAAACTATTAATTAAATATGATTTTCTTCTCACAGGCAACTTATACTTTAAACAAACAAAAGGAATTTGCCTGCCTCTTTACTTGTACTGACAACCAACATCCCAATTTTGCTACTATCCCCAGGAAATATTCAAATCTACTGGAATAAATCCAAATGGGGCGATCTAGCCAAAAAAAAACCAAAGTGCCAAATGGACATAAAAATGGGAGAGAATTGTGCCCATTTTTTGAGTGAGCTCTGAGACGCCATCGTATGGCACTAAGAAAAAATGTCAGGCAAAATGTGACTGTTGCCAGTAGGGGGAATGGGATCAGCCTATTCATGCCAGGAAACCATCTGCTGATCTCTAAGGGAGCCATTGCGCAGGCATCCCAACTTCCCAGTGCACTGTGTACAGTGTCTATACAATATACTAGGAGATCTATCACTCTCCCCCCCAACTCCCTGCAAACATTGCATCGCCACCAATGCCCACTCATGACATTTTAATTTCCAAATGAATATTTGAATCCACCTCGCGAGGCTGACTTTGCCAGCAGAATGAAGCCGATAAAATTGTGAAAGGCAAGAAACCAGGTGCGAGCCAGATTTTTTTGCCCCTCATCTGATCTTTATTGCTCATGTGTGGCAAGCTGATAGGATCGCCCCCAAAATGTTTCACAGCATTTTACTCTTGTCCTTTTGCAAAATTATTTTCCACAGTGAGTTTTTTTCACCGGGGTTTCTCCCTTTAGCTTTAGCTAAGCAAATTTTCCAGCCTTGTCTGAATCCCACACAGCCTTGGTTTTCAAATTTAAGTACGAGCTTTCGCCCAGATTTAACATGGTGAACAAAAGAGTTAGCATTGTCTCTGCTTCGGGTGCTGGACTGGTCAAACTCTAGCTTTTTGTTCTCGTCCTGTGGGCTGCAGATGACCCAGGACCAAAATTGCAACTGCCCCTCTGTCTCTGATATCTCTAAATTTCTTGAGATGCCTGCAATCTAATCTCAAAATGTTTTCCTTTACAGGAGGGTCGGGGAAATGAGATAGTGGAGAGGAGACTCCAAGGCAATGGAAAACATATTGCCCTGTACCGAAGCAGGAATGTGTCTGGAACATCTCAAAAATTCCCCAGGCTTACGATTCTGCACATTTATTTGAGAACCTTCCTTTCATGAAAAAACCCAGAGCCTTTCAGAGAACTTTGTTACAGCAGAGTAGAGTCAGAGGAGGAAAGGAAAAGCCTCCCCACTACCCTCCCTTCTTAAAGCATTAGTTACCATAGAGTGGGCAAAACTTCTGAAATTTACTTTGCTGAGAAAAACGGTTCCTCAGCCCCACGGCCAACTTTCCTCGTCAGATATTTTGACACTTAGAGCAAAAACTCTGACTTTAGAACTGTTGATGTGTTGACTGTGGCTTGGGGGGGAGGGGTCGTGGGGGAGGCACTTTGCTGTGGTGGCAGTGCAAAGATCAATTCCATTCAGGATGACCATGCCAGTTTTAATCAAAAAAAAAGCAGGCAGCTTTATTTTAGGTGTGCACTGTACAGGCTTTGACTCCCTTGATAGTCAAAAATTTATCTACCTTTGCCTTAAAAGTAGTCAATGACCCTGCATCTGTCGCTGTCTGGATAAGATGGCTTCACAGACTAACAACCCTCTGAATGACCACATTTCTCCTCATTTTAAACGGGAGATCCTTTATTTTTAATAAATGTCCCCAAGCCCTGGATCTCTCACAAGGAGGAACATTCACTCTATCAAGTCCCTGCATGTTTGCACAGGGGTTATTTTTCCAATCAGAAACTAAGGGGCAATGGGCAGGAAACCAGGATTTTTTTCTTTATTTACTGTGTCAATGAGAGGCGGCAGAGATCACTATCATAGAACCCCTACAGTACCAAAGGAAGCCATTCGGCCCATCACAATCCCACCCCTGCCCTGTTCCCGTACCTCCACTCATTTATGCTTGCTAATCCCCCTGACACTAAGGCACAATTTAGCATGGCCTATCGAACTAATCAGTGCGTCCTAAAACTGGTAATGGGTTTTAGTTCAGTCATGATCAGTGCAGGCTCAGCGGGCCAAAGGGCATGTTCCTGTGCTGTCAGACAAACAGTGACCCGAGGTCGGTATTGGTCACGGTCTCTGGCGATGTGAGACAGCCGTGCTAACCACTGTGCCACCACAATGGTTTGGATCAAGTTTCTTTCTCCCATTGCTGGGACGAAAATGAATGTCTCCCCTGCGTCTATGTGCACACAGCAGTAATTCCTACAAGGCTTCATTAAAGCTGGGTGCTGCCCTTTCTCTAAGCACATTGATTGTAAAACATGTCCTGGCTCTTCCAACTTCCATTCTTACAATGATCTTCTAAAGCAAGCTGAGATTGTATTATGCGGGCACGCATCCCACCCTCTGCTCAGTTTGGAGAGGTGGGGCCCAGAAGTGAAAATTCATTGCTTCAATTAAGTTGTGACTGCTGGCTCCAGCCTACTAATTTAACCTCCGGGTTTCCTCCACCCAATTATACCCTCCCTCGCCCCTTGCTCAGCCACACAAAGTACATGATTGGAAGTCAAAATTTCCCCTGCTGTGGACAAGAGGCAAATAACTTGATAGTTTCCAGAGCATGATCTCCCTTCATGAAGATAGTTACAATTGTTGCATTCCTCATGTTGGAGGAGGGAGTCATTTTTCCTCCTAAATCTGCAGGGTGAGTGAGTACATGTGAAGAACTTATTCCCCCAGGGACCTCGGCTGGAATACCACTCAGGCTGCTGACTCTGTGAGCTTTTCCTCTGCTCGATTGCTTTCTGATCTCCCTCCAGGTCTCAAGTGAAAACACTCCAGCTTGCTGCTATTCCCTACGTGACCCTCTGCCTCTCCCTTCCTAGGATCACCTAGGCTCTGATTATATGCCAGCCAGCACAACTGATTAAATTCTCTTATGAGGTAATGTATCTTGGGAGGACTAACAAGGCAAGGGAATGTGCAATGTAGAAAGTACAAAGGATCAGAGTGACCTTGGGGTTCATGACCAAAGATCCCTGAAGGCAGCAGGACAAGTAGATAAGGTGGTGAAGAAGGCATATGGGATACTTGTCTTTATTAAAAGAGCAGAGAGGTTATGATAGAGTTGTATAAAGTGCTTGTTAGGCCACAGCTGGGGTACTGTGTGCAATTCTGATTGCTACATTATAAGAAGGAAATTGTTGCACTCGAGAAGGTGCAGAGGAGACCCACCAGGACATTGCCTGAAGTGCAGCATTTCAGCTATGAAGACAGGCTGGATAGGCTGAGGTTGTTTTCCTTGGAACAAAGGGAGGGGGGACCTTGCTGAGATGTTAAAATCATGATTGGCACAGATAGAGTGCATAGGAAGGAATTTTTCCCCTTAGCAGAGGGGTCAATAACCAGGGGGCGTAGATTTAAGTTAAGGGGCAGGAGGCTTATAGGAGATGGGCGGCACAGTGGCACAGTGATAAGCACTGCTGCCTCACAGCGCCAAGGGCCCAGGTTCGATTTCCAGCTTGGGTCACTGTCTGTGTGGAATTTGCACATTCTTTCTGTGTCTACGCAGGTTTCCTCCAGGTGTTCCAGTTTCCTCCCGCAGTCCAAAGATGTGCGGGTTAGGTGGATTGGCCATGCTAAATTTCCACTTTGTGTTGGGGGGACTAGCTAGGGTAAATACATGGGATTATGTGGATAGGACCTGGGTGGGGTTGTGGTCGCTGCAGACTTGATGGATCGAATAGCCTCTCCTCTGTACTGTAGGATTCTATGGGAAGAAAAGGTCTTTCACCCGGAGGGTGGTGGGAATCTGAAACTCACTGCTTGAGAGAGTGATAGAGGCAGGAACCCTCACAACATTTAAGAAGTATTTAGATGAGCACTTGAAATGCCATAGCCGTAAGGTTATGAACCAAGTGCTGGAAAATGGGATTAGAATAGATACATGCATGATGGGCAGCACAGGTACGAGGGACTGAAGGCCTTCTTTTCTTGCTGCAAAGCTCTATGACTCTTCCCTTGCCCACCATTCCAGTCCTGCATGTACTTGGGTCCAATCAGCACTCATCAACGCACTAATGAGGGCTCTTGTGAACATAATTAAGCAAGCAATACTCATGAACACCTACCCATAAGAGCATAAGACATAGGAGCAGAATTACGCCACTTGGCCCATTGAGCTTGCTCTGCCATTCAATCATGGTTGATAATTTTCTCATCCCCATTTTCCTGCCTTTTCCCTATAACCTCTGATCCCCTTATTAGTCAAGAACCTATCTATCTCTGTCTTAAAGACACTCAATGACCTGGCCTCCACAGCCTTTTGTGACAAACGATTGCACAGATTCACCACTCTCTGGTTGAAGGAATTCCTCCTCATCTCTATTTTAAAGGATCATCCCTTTAGCCTGAGATTGTGTCCTCTGGTTTTAGTTTCTTTTTCTATTAGTGGAAACATCCTCCCAACATCCATTCTATCCAGGCCTTGCAGTATCCTATAAGTTTCAATAAGATCCCCCTCATCCTTCTAGACCTAGAGTCTTTAACCATTCCTCAAATGACAAGCCCTTCATTCCAGGGGTCATTCTTGTGAACCTCTTCTGGACCCTTTCCAAGGCCAGCACATCCTTCTCTAGGTATCCATTATCTACCCACCTCGTCCCAATGAGAGCCAGTCAAAATCAGTCTTGACTTTAATATTGTTTTTCAGTCTTCAAACATCACAAAATTAAGTTTCATCTTGGAAGATGATATTTTGACTGGCATGTTTATAGCAGTAAATAGGGAAATTATTTTCACCAAACGATCTCTTCTTTGCTGCTCTATATAAGATTGAGTTCCAAATGGAAAGATTTCAATCGTCTTATTCCAGTTCCCAGGAGAAGCAAGTCCACAGGCACAAAATTGCCTACTAATTGGCTAATGACATCAACTGAGGAATAGATAGTGCAGCCAGTGAAATTGGAGATAGAGACAGCATTGAGACCCAATTTCTCACCCTGTTGCTGTGACATACCACCGCTGAAATATTGCAGAGTGATCTTTAGCCCTGCTCAGCCGAATACACCCACCAGATCCAAGAAGCGACCTCCAAGAAAATGTTCCATTCTCTGGCATTGTGGTGCATCAGAAAAGTTCTCAAACAAATAAATAAAAATGCATCTACGGACGATGAAAATCCCAAATTCTAGCAGATGTTCAATTTCTAAAACAATGTTGCTGCTATTCTTACAGTTATTGCACAAGAAAGTTGCTGCAGCGCAAGAAATCTAAATAAAGTGAGGACAGAGAAGATTTTCACTGAGTTGGACAGAACTGATACTTTATTTTTAGGAAATTATACATTAGCGGATGTAATGCTAATGCACATTTTAATATGACAAACAATAATGGTCCTTTACTTCAGTGAGACATTCTGAAATATTGTCTATAGGTTATTAAACCCATGGGCTTAAACCTTGAACAGTCTGTCTAGATAGCAATTTTATCATAAATAATAGATTTTACTGAAAGCATTAGGTATGCCATAAAAAATGTTAGCCTAATAAAAGATGTCACCTTTATGCTGCCTGTATTTCACTACTGCTTGCCAGTTTCAAATAAAGTCAGAAAGAATATAATTAATGTTCTACAGGTCCACCATGTTCCTTTTATGGGCCTGTAACATTTCTGAACTGGTTCTTTCCTGCTGAAAGAAAAAAGGCATCCATATAAATCTGCAAAGTTCAGTTTTGCAAAGTAATTGTTTCTGTTTTCAGAGGTACTACAGGAACACGAAGAGGATGTTGTGGTACAGGGTATAAAATACATAAAGAAAGTGTTCTGTATTTGGGTGCTATTTTCAAGTTGATTTCACACAGCTTTTTCATCTGATGTTTGATGGCATGTAGGTAAATTTGATCACCAAGTGGTAAAAGTTACAATCAGTCTCATGCAGGTATATATGTGTATGTGTGCTTGCTCATGATGGATTTGATTTATTTTTGTCACATATACTGGGATATAGAGATAAGTTTTTTTTTGTGTGTGCTATGCAAACACAAAATGATGTTTGTTGAGTATATAAGGGAGAAGGAAGGGGGAGGGGGCAAAATGTAGTGTTACAGTCATAGCTAGAGTGTAGAGAAAGATCAACTTAATATAAGGAAGGCCCATTCAAAAGCCTGATGGTAACAGGAAAGAAGCTGTTCTTAAGAACATAAGAACATAAGAAATAGGAGCAGGAGTAGGCCATCTAGCCCTTCGAGCCTGCCCTGCCATTCAATAAGATCATGGCTGATCTGAAGTGGATCAGTTCCACTTTGCCGCTTTCTCCCCATAACCCTTAATTCCCTTGTCTGTCAAAAACCTATCTACCCGTGACTTAAATATATTCAGCGAGGTAGCCTCCTCCACTTCAATGGGCAGAGAATTCCAGAGATTCACCACCCTTTGAGTGAAGAAGTTCCTCCCCAGCTCCGGTCTAAACTGCCCCCCACCCCCCGCTTATCTTGAGACTGTGCCCTCTAGTCCTGCTATCCTTTCTAAGTGGGAAGAATCTCTCTACCTGTACCCTATCCATCCCCTTCATTATCTTATACGTCTCTATAAGATCCCCCCTCAGCCCTCTAAACTCAAACAAGTACAGACCCAGTCTATTTAGTCTCTCTTCATAGTCCAACTCCCTCATCTCCGGTATCAGCCTAGTGAACCTCCTCTGCACTCCCTCCAAGGCCAATATATCCTTTCGCAAGTCCGGCGACCAAAACTGCACACAGTACTCCAGCTGCAGCGTCACCAGTACCCTGTACAGTTGCAGCAAGATCTCCCTACTTTTATATTCCATCCCCTTGCTATAAAGGCCAACATTTCATTCGCCTTCTTGATCACCTGCTGCACCTGCAGACTGGGTTTTTGCGATTCGTGCACAAGGACCCCCAGGTCCCTCTGCACAATGCTGCAGCTTTTCACCTTTTAAATAATAATCCCTCCTACTATTATTTCTACCAAAGTGGATAACCTCACACTTGCTAACATTATACCCCATCTGCCAGGTCCTCACCCACTCACTCAACCTATCTAGATCTCTCTGAAGACTTTTCACACCCTCCACGCTGGCTTAAGTTCAATTTTAAATGGTGCGAAAATGTGAGGCACACAATCATGGAATCCCTACACTGCAGAAGGAGGCCATTCAGTCCATCGGGTCTGCACTGCCCACAATCCCACCCAGATCCCACTCCTGTAACTCTGCTTATTCGCTGACTCTAGGGTCAAATTAACATGGCCAATCAACCCAACCCACATATCTTTGGGCTGTGGAAGGAAACTCACGCAGACCCGGGGAGATTCAATAAGTCCACGCGCCTCTTGGGAGAAGGTGGCAGGTCTGCCTTCCATCTGATCTCAATTAAGAAGTTAAGAACAGAAGTTGGGTGAGTTTGAGGAGGATTGGATTTACATTTTAGTTCCCATCTCACCCAAACCTGCACCAATTTGGAGGGGGCAGGGTTGGAACACAAATTTAAAGCAAATGGCAAGAAATATAACTGTATTTTGCACAACAATTAGTTAGAATCAGGAATGTACTGCCTTTAAGGGTGGTGAAGGCAAATTAATTCCTGGAAGGACTTATATAAGCACCTGCAGAAAAAAATAAGCATTGTAGAGCCATGGAGTGGCACAGTGGTTAGCACTACTGTCTTACTAAGTTTGATACCCAATGTGGTTGACTGTTTGGAGTTTGCACTTTTGCGCTGTGTGTGTCTCCTCCGGGTGCTCCGGTTTCCTTCCACACTCCAAAGATGTGTAGGTTAGGGAGAGTAGTGAGCATAGGGTGGGCCTGGGTAAGATACTCTGTTGAAGAGTTGATACAGACTCGATGGATCAAATGGCCTCTTTCTACACTGCAGGTATTCTGTGATTCATATTTCTCGGAAGGGGAAGAAAGTGGGACTAATTAAAATATACTTGCAATGAGCTGTCGCAGACTGAATGGTTTGAATAGCCTTCAGTTGTATTGCATGATCTTACATAATTCTATGACACAGTCACCCCTACAACATATTTTCTTTCAAATAAATTGCAAAAAATAGTCATAAATGTTTTAAAAATCAGTTGTGAGTCTATTACAAGTGTTCTTTACAGAATGTAATAACTTCTACATGTTTCAGAAAGTGTACTTGTCAATTTGAGGCCAGCCCTTTGCTGTATGTTTCCCAGGCAGTGTGCAAAGTTAAAATCTACTTTCTCTTTCTCCTGACAGTAAACCTTTGTACCAAGCTTAGCTTAATAAACGGCTTCACTCAATAATAATCACAGCTACATGACAGGCTTTACTAAATTGGTAACTTAAAATCAATATTTCTCACTAGACTATGCCCGAATATAGTACAACCATAGTCAACCATGACTTAAAAAACAATAGAAAAAATAAATCTGTATCTCTGTGGCCAGTTAATAGATGATCATAGTTTTATGGCATCGATTGAACAGGGTGCTGCCATTACAACATGATTACAAATGATAATGGTCTTATGAGCCATTAGCTAATTACACATTTTTTTCAACATAGTACAGCACAAACTCTCTAAAACGAATTCCAAGACAATAATGGTCTAACTACAGTCACAGATCAGAGAGCCATTGGAATCCATGGTTTGATGCCCAGTCCTAATGAATCACAGGAGAGATAGTTGCTAAATGAAAATAAGGGTTCAAAGAGAAGAAAAACATTCATCAAATGGCACCAATACTTCTGCAGCTGGAATTTTACCGTCCCACCTGCCACAGGAATCAGAACAGGTGAGGGGCAGACCATGGAAAGGGTCATTGACCTGGGGTGGGATTTTACAATTTCAAGTTGAGTGAGGTTGTAAAATCCAGCCCTATGTGTCAAAGTCACTGTGAGCAAGTTAATGGATGAGATATATCCACTCCCAATCTCAAGAATGCTTTGAAAGAAATAATTGACGGTTTAAAGATGTTTGTGAAGAAAAGAAAGGCTCGCCAAAAATATTGTTGAATAGAGAATACTTTTTTGCTTAAAAAAAGTACTTGAGAACTGGTAACCATCTACAGTTTGACATGCACGTGCATTGGCAATACAATACCGAGCCAATCAGTGAATGCAAAGTCTCCAGGTCAATGCAAACCATCCTTTAGCTGGTTTTATCCATAATTGGCACACTGTTACATTGAGGGCTTCATATGACCCCCCCAAGGTAAGGAAGAGGAAATTTGGTCTGAGTTCCCATGTGTGTTCACTGTCCAGAGACCCTTGCCAGAAGAGCTATCTACCTGACTGTCACATCGGGATAAGACCAAACTTCCAATCATAGAGTCACTACAGTGCAGAAAGATGTTATTTGGCCTGACCAACAACAATCCCACCCAAGCCCTATCCCCTGAATGCATATATTTAACATTCTAATGTCCCTGACACTAAAGGTCAATTTGGCATAGCTAATCAACCTAATCGGCACATCTTTGGAGTGCGGGAAGAAACTGGAGCACCCGGAGGAAACCCACGCAGGCACGGGGAGAATGTGCACACTCCACACAGACAGTTACCCGAGGACGGGATTGAACCCGATCCCTGGTGTGGTGAGGAAGCCATGCTAACGGTTGTACTACCGTGCCGCCACCTTGGTAGTGATATGTTCTACGAACAGGCTACCAGGATTCACAAGCAATAATTGTAAGTCCATGTGGAGAGTGGGAGAAAAGGGTTGGAATTTCCACCTGGGGGTGGAAATAGGATAAGACTGTCCTGCCATGTGGACTGGGTTCAGGAGGGATTCATGTGTGGGAAGGGGGAAGAAATCCAGGGTGTCAGAGCCCAGAATTTGTGGGGCATAATGGGTCAGCTCCTGGACCTACAGCAATGAGAGTTTTGTACTTACCATCTGTAGATTTGCATTATTCTGGCAGATTTTGTGATTCAAAGCAACCATGGCAGATGCTGTTAAATGTTTGCTGTGGGGACCTGTCCATGCAGGTTATTTTTTTTTCAGAGTTGTGCCTGACTCAAGTGGATGCCTCAATCATCTGCAAAAACAGCCGCAGGGCAGCATCTGAGCAGCAAAAATATATTGTACGGTTTAACCCACGACTCTTATCTGCTCGGTCAGAGAATCATAGAATTCCTACAGTGCAGAAAGAGGGCATTTGGTCCATCAAGCCTTCACTGACAACAATTCCACCCAGGCCCTATCCCCATAACCCCACACATTTGCCCTACCAATCCCTCTGCTACTAAGGGGCAATTTATCATGGTCAATTAATCTAAACTGTACGTTTCAAATTAGTAAAGTTGAAAAGGTCTGTCAACTTTACCTTTTATCTTTTTACTTCTAATGATTCTAATTTGCTTATCATTGTCTTATGTCTAGTTTTCAGAGTACGATGTGGAGATTCGATGTATAATGTTTCTCAGAGGAAAGAAGGGAAGGAATGATACACTTTCTTCAACTGGATCGTCAACCTTACCAACACTTGGGATTTTGTTTGTTATTGATTTTTCACTGTTATTTTAGCATGTGTGACTGATTGAGATTGATGGTGGGAGAGAAATATCGTATTATATAACTAACAAGATTTTGAGTGTTGTTATCATTGCATCTAGATAATATTCCCCAGTGATGCCATGAATCTCTACAATGTCACACAGCATTCCACTTCATTGGTAATCATAAAAATAAAAATTGGAGTCTAATTTTTTTTCTTCATAACAAGGCAGATAGGGTGGACGAGTTCTGTGATGAACACCTATCCGCTCCACTAAAGAAACTAAAGAAAATATGGCTGTTACATTTTTCATCATTATCAGAAATGCTTGCTTAGTCACTCAATCAAAAATTAATCACTTTTCCTTATTTCTCCCTTTGCACTTTGAGCTATTATGTAATTCCAGTTCATTTGGCACCTACCTTAATTCCTCTCTAATCGGCGGCTAATGTTTCATGGAAGCTTTTCCCCTCAATTCACTGTATGAGTGGAAAGTGATAAAGGCTCCAGGTGGGAGAGATTTACCCAATTTACCTGGTCAGCAGTCAAATTTTAGCCAATTGACAGATCAAGCGAACATTTCGCTGTGATTTGATATATCGTGGCTAATATCTCTCATCTGGAATGAATGGTGCACGACAATGATAATCTGTGGAAACATTTCCTCTCCAACATTAGCCAACCATTAAAGAAAAGTTAATCTATTAGCAGGAAATGTTAAATGATCTGGAATTAAGCAAAGTGCAAAAAACAACAAAATCAAAATGAATTACAAATTCATCTCACTCAACAGATGGGTATTTTTTCATCTGTATTTTACTTTTGAAATCTAATATTTCAGTTTGCAGCTTCCAATCAGTTACATTGGATATGCCTGAATCATCCAAAATAAAATAACATCTGCAAAAGATTATAGAATTTTAAAAGCAAATTATGGGTCATTTCCAGGGCAGCATAAATGGGGGATATCCCAAAAATGCACTGGGGAATCTACCCCTGTCCAAATGTTCCCAGGTAAGGTTTGCAGTGTATGCCCCAGGAAGTATAATCTCCTGATGGGCAATTGCCTTGCATCGGAAACTATTATATTTAAGGAGTTAAATGGTTGCTTTAAGAGCTGATCACATAATTTGATGGTGATATCGTTTGGGTGTTGCACAAGCTACTGTTTTAGTTTGTATTCTGTACAGACAAGACTCTGGAATTAATCTATTGTCATTAGTTAGAATCTACATGTGCAAATTACGTCCTTTTCTTTTTACGTTAAGCCCACAACCCAAACATAGTTTGGAAATTATACAAACTATCTGAAAATGCAACTTAATTACATACTTCAGATGGTTCAAAATGTATTTTTCTTAAATTCATTCATGGGACATGGGCATTACTGGCTGGACCAGCATTTATTGTCTATTTCTTGTCCTTCTTCAGGGGGCAGTTAAGACTCAACCATATTGCTGTGGCTCTGGAGTCACATATAGGCCAGGCCAGCTAAGGACTGCAGATTTCCTTCCCTAAAGGACATTAGCGAACCAGATGTTTTTTCCAATCGACATTCGACAATGGTTTCATGGTCATCAGTAGATTCTTAATTCCAGATATTTATTGATTTCAAATTCCATGTGGGATTTGAACCTGGGTCCCCAGAACATTTGCTAAATTTCTGGATTATTAGTCTAACGATAATACCACTAGGTCATCGGCGCCTCACAGTTATGCAGAGGAAGTTCTATTAATTAAAACCACTCTTAGCATCCAGCAACTATTTTACAGATCTCCAATGTCACACTCCGGGACTTCCCCGAACCCCTTGATTAAACCTCCCACTCCCCCCGACGGATTCCCGATATATCCCAATACCACCCCCATGGGACTCCACCCAACATGGAACTGCAGCCCCTACAGAAATTTCACAATCCCTCACCCCTATATATGGAACCTACCCTAACATTGGACCCCCTGCCCACCCCTACTGAATATCCAGAGGACTCCCACTTTATATCTCCTTGGATTCCGCCTGACCCTAGACTCCTTTACATGAACTCCCTTCCCCTCCCAATGACTGTCCAAACCTCCTCCCCAACTGTTCAGCCTTTCCCAACTATCCAGCAACCACCAACTCCCCCCTCCCCCAGTTGAGTGGCCGACCCGCAGAGCTCCTGTTCTGTCCAAGGCCACAAGAAACTACAAAAGTCGTGAATGTAGCCCAATCCATCACGTAAACTGGCTTCCCATCCATTGACTCTGTCTACACTTCCCACTGTCTTGGAAAAGCAGCCAGCATCATCGAGGACCCCATGCATCCTGGATATACTCTCTTCCACCTTCTTCCGTCAAGAAAATGACACAAAAGTCTGAGGTCACATATCAAATGGCTCAAGAACAGCTTCCTCCCTCCTGCCACCAGACTTTTGAATGGACCTACCTCGCATTCAGTTAATCTTTCTCTACACCTTAGCTATGACTGTAACACTACATTCTGCTCTCTTTCCTTTCCTTCTCTAGGAAAGTTATGCTTTGTCTGTATAGTACACAATACTTTTCACTGTATACTAATATATGTGACAATAATAAATCGAATCAAAAATCAATGATGGGTGTTTGCAATTTGGTGTGAGCTCAGAAGAGCTGACTTTGGAGGTGGTTTTTGAAGAATTAGCAGTAATTCCACCCAGAGGCAGGATTGAATGGAAAGCCCGATGGTAACATGGAACATTTAACATTAAAGATTAAATCCGGTTATGACACTATGGATGGCAAACTCGGGACGTAGAAAATAATTGTGATGAGGCAATAAAATTTGACAGTAAAACATGAAAAAATTTTAATTGTCTTTGCTGGTAAAAGAACCTTCAACTGTTTACAAAGTTTTTTGTCTTGGAGAAAAAGCAGGAATGACAAATATGACGATAGACTCTGAGTTATTTAGAACAAAATGTTGCTTGGCACTCAGATAGATTTTTGATGACACAAAGAAAAACAAAACAATAAAATAGAAAAAGTACAAAGGTTAATGATTGCTCAGATAATTCATTGAAAAATTGATTTGATAAAGGCAACAATTTAGTGTCAAGCTTGTCAGCCTCAACTCAGTCACCTTGCTTTTATCGCAGCTTTATCCTCCTTTTGCTTTACAGTTGTCATTAACTGTGTTTTCACATGACAAATCATGAAGCAATGTCAGAATATTTAATATAGATGTGTCATTTTGTTGCATTGTGAAGGTGTCATTTTTGAACCCTAAAGGCTGGCAATTTCATTTCTTATTCGTTCATTAGATGTGGATGTTGCTGCCAGAGTCAACATTTATTGCCCATCCCTAAGTGCCCTTGAGAAGGTGCTAGTGAACCACCTGCTTAAGCACCTTGTGATGTAGGGACACTCAGCACTGTAAAAAGGAGGGAACTCCAGAATTTTGATTACGTAACGATTACAGAAGTGATATATCTCCAGTTTGGGTTGGAGGTGACTGGGAAGGCAACTTGCAGGCGGTGGTTTTCCCATGTGCCAGCTACCCTTCCCCTTCCAGATGGTAAAAGTTGCGGGTTTAGATGATGCTGTCAAAGAGGTCTTAGCAAGTTGCTACAGTGCATTTTCTATATGGAACACATGGCAATCATACTGCACCAGTGGTGGAGCACGTGAATGTTTAAAGTGGTAGAAGGGGTGCCACTCAGGGATGGTGTCAAGCTTGTTGAGTTTTGTCAGAGCTGCAGTCATCCTGTGAAATGAACCATTGCTCACTCCTCTGGGTCCCCGTAAATGGTGGAAAGATTTTGGGGAATCAGAAGGTGTGATGTTACTTGCTGCAGTCATAGGGCGTGATTACCTGGCTGCGCACGCCCCAAAACCAGAAAATCCCATCCGAGGTCAACAGACCTTTGCATGATTCGTGTCCCGCCCATTATGATTCCTGTGGAGGGCGAGATGGGAAAATTTATTGCACAGTGTTCGTGCAGTTAATAAGTTTCTAATATGTGTTTGTATATGTCATGCCTATTGGTAGGCATAAAACTGGAACAAAAAATACTAATTTGGCAGTGTGCCAGTCTCCATTCAATTTGCAGAGGTGTAGGCTTCAATTTGGGCCATTTTCTGAGGCACTCCTGATATCTGAATGAGTATTTCAGCAGCAAAGATTGGGGCGTATGTGAGGCAAATTCATCAGTGGATCTCACATGTCCCAGTTTCAGGAGAGTGATCAGCCTATCGAGCCAGATAGGGAAAGAATTTGCCCTGACTGCGTACACATTCTGATCCCCCACCACTCCATAAAACATTCTAAATTTCCCTTGTGGCAATTATCTGAGCGCCATTGCCAGTGAGGAAGGCGACCTGATATTAATTCCTTCGCTTGAGCAGTTAGCACCAGTACTTGTGCTGACTATGTTAGGATGATATATGAATCAATTTCCAGCGATTCCTGCATCATAGTACTATGTGTAGCTTTAAAAATAGGCCACACTAATTTCTGCACGTTTCCCAAGAAATACAGGACTGAAATGTTGACAGTTTCCAAAATTAGGCATCAAGATCATGTTTTGCAATGAACTCACAATCAAATTAGTACAGGTAGCTCTGTGCTGCCTGGTAAGTTAAATGATAGTGATGTGCACGCCAGTGGTTAACACGCTGTAGAGTGGCCTTAAGTTAATTTAACTCAAGCTTGCAGGGACTGCTAAAAGCCAGACTACACCTCTGAAAGGCAAGATGCATTTTGGCTGCAGCAGATGCAGGAAGTCATTGTGAAAGACTATCTGTTCGACCAGTGCAGATGGTACAACACACCAGAGAGCAGACCAGTGCAAATGGTACAACACGCCAGAGAGCAGACCAGTGCAAATGGTACAACACGCCAGAGAGCAGACCAGTGCAGATGGTACAGCACGCCAGAGAGCAGGCACCTTGATATGCTGATGCCAAACTCATGGCCTGGATGCACTGGGGGTCTCACAGGGTTGGGGGAAGTGGATGGGAGTAAGTGGATGGGATAGGGGGTGCCCTTGAGGTTTTGGAAGGAGGGCAATCTCAGTGTTGGAGGGGGGTAGACTGGGGAATTGGGAGAGTAGTCAGCAGCCTGCAAGTCCTGGAGAGGAGGTCTTCAGATTGAGGCAGCTTCTTTCCCCCCCACCCCACCCCACACCACTGCCAACCAAGATGGAGATTTCTAATTCCGACTGGCATCCGCCAAGCTAAAAATTGCGGCTGGTTGGGGAAAGGCCATTCAGTGGTCATTGAGTGACTGTTTAAGGGCCTTAATAGGAGCATGAGTAGGATTTACAACCCCCCCAGCACCCCCACCTCTGTGTCTCAGGAGTTGCCAAAGGGGAGTGTAAGATCCTGGCTCAGAAGCAATTCAGTGTCACAGTCAGTGCACAGGCACTGGCAGTTCCCTTCTTGCCTTGATTTGACGCTGCAGATCTGATTTTCAGAGGTAGCAGTGTTCTATCACCTCCCTCATAAAGCAGATCAGATGGTGCACACAGTGTTCCAGGCTCAGGTGGAGGTAGAAGGAGCAGCCCAGGAGACGCTGGCTGGTAAAGCATTCTCCTGAGAGCCTTTGTCTCCTTCCTCCTCCACTTTGCTAATGCTGCCCCATTCGTACCCTGCCGCCCAAGGGGAATTACAACTGTAGCACCATAACTTGGGACAAATGGCTTGCCCAGAGACCTTGCAATTACAGCCTGTGTTTACTTCAGACGCAGTGCCAGACTCTGCAGACTGCAATCTCTACGCTTCAAACTGCCCAGCACTCCCACAAACTCACATCCAGTAGAAAGCCATCAGCAACTAGCCTGCAAGTTGTCGATGAATGCTTTGAATAATATTGCTGCTGGCTCTCCCTGCTGCTGAACATTTGGTTCAGCGAGAATGATGAGGTCCAGAATGGCAGGGCTGACATTAAATCGGCATTTAACAGTCACAGCCTGTCTACTTTGCATATTTCCGGCATGTGCCCTTAACACCCAAAGAAACGGGCAAACAATTTTCAGAACATTTCTCTGGCAACAATTGCACTTTGAAAGTACCCAGGAAAGTGCAACTTCGCAAAAAGCTGCAGATTTCAAACAAAAGACCTTGCAAAGAGCTCTCAGGAGTCCTGAACAAGCATTTGTTGCTAACTTTAGTGGGCTCTGTTGTCAGTCTGAAAGATGGGCCAGAGTCCTGACTGCCCATAAATGGTTAAGTGATGGGACTTGGTCACTGGCAGGGAGCTAAGTCCTGGTCGCAGTAGATGGCTGAACCAATGATATTTTTTTTGTGTGTTCCAGGTGACACAGTAACGGTTAGAGACCTGGGAGACCACTGAGGACGGCCAGGAAAGGCATAGGAGATGAGCCCCCCCCATTCCACCATCCAAAAACCAAGAGGGCTTAGTCACTGACAAGAAGGCTAAATCTTGACCACCAATACATGGTTAACCAAGGGGACTTGGTTGCTGGCAAGGGGTTAAGTCCTGTCGCCAGTACATGGTTAACCAAGGGGTTTGGTCACTGGCAAGAGGATAGATCCTAGCCAACAGTGCATGGCTGACCAATAAGGACATGGTCACTGGCAAGAGGGCTAGAGCTTGGCTGTCAGTACATGGTTAGCTGGCAAGGGGGGTAAGTCGTGCCACTAGTACATGACTAACCAAGGAGACATGGACAGCAGTCTTTCCTTGCCTGGCCAAGGGACTGGCCTCCTGTCCCTGCAGGGGTGAAATCCCGGCAAAGGTGGAATTGAATGAAGTTGGATCCTGCTGGGTTTGACAGGGTACAGTTGATAGCTTCTCACTAAGAAAGCAGTCCTGCCGAGGTAAACTCCTGCATTTTTGGGCAGGTACAAAAAATACACTTGAATAAATGCCATGGCTTAGTACCAGCTGCAGCACAGATGCGCTGTTGCATCATGAACACCATTTTGGTAACAAAGAGTCACTGGGAGTGTCATAACATTGGCACCATTGAGTCCAATATTGCAGACATACTGGCCGGAATTTGACCGCCTTGCCTCCACCCCAGGATCTACTGGGACAGCCAGGGGAAGCACAGGAGACAGGCCCTGACCCTGCCTTCCAAAAATCTTTAACTAAGGGGACTTGGTAACTGGCAAGTGGGCCAGGTCTTGGCCACCGGTACATGGTTAAACAACGGTGCTTGGCTCGCAGAGTGGCTTCGAGTGGGATCTTACGAGCCTTGGGCCAGTGAGTCGATAAAATCCCGGCAACTACTTTGAGTCTCTTCAGTCAAATTCAAGAAGTTCAACCTACGACAAATAGGATTTCGAATACTTTCAGGTCCAGCCATCAGTCATGTTTAGGGTTGACTATCCTTCTGAATAATGTTGAGATGTGAAAGGTTTCAATCCATCCTCCCTTGTGTTTCACAGAAATCAGCACCAATTATGATTGAGGCTAATGAAACTTTTATTTCTTCTCTGTGAGGTGGACTTCAATTGTGTCTTAAAGGACGGATGTTGATTTGATTTTCAAACATACGGAGCAAGCAATATTGCAGTCAAAAAGCAGTGATTAAGAAGTAATTCAAATTTACATTTGCCTTACAGCACTCACAATGATGCTGCCTCTAGCTGAGAGATGGTTCAGTTCCTCTACTTCAGAAAGCAGCAGCTCCAAGGCTCCAACTGTTGCATGGCCACAGGTTTTCTTAGTGTGATCAAACTGAGCCTGAATAGATATCCCCAGACGCAAGGATCCCAGGGTCTGAATTGAAAGTTGCAAAGGGAAACCTCGAGACAAGCCCGAGAGATGATCCAGGATTCTGCACCCATAACAATCACAGCACCTATTTATATGACTCTAATATATAATCGGAGCCCCTAGAATGTAGATGGAGACCATTCAGCCCATCAAATCTACACTGACTCTCCGAAAGAGAACCCTTTCCCCCAACCTAGTCCTGCAAACCCACGCATTTACCATAGTTAATCCACCTAACCTGCACATCTTTCGACTGTGGGAGGAAACCGGAGCACCCAAGGGAAACCCAGGCAGACATGAGGAGAATGTGCAAACTCCACACAGCTGGTCATCCAAGGGTGGAATTGAACTCAGATCCCTGGAGCTGTGAGGCAGAAGTGCTAACCACTATGCCACCATGTTGCCCTATATAACTGACATTGAACAGTGAGGGTGGTCAACAGAAGAATTAGAAGCATTTTATCATAGAACTGAACTGGAAGCAAAGGCTGGCAGACAATATCTGAACAGTGCACTACATTCAAAGATAAGATCAAAAGGGAAGGTAGAGTAAACAAATGGAGAGTTCTCTGGGATGCAACAAAAAGAAATTAAGATCAGGAAGAAAAGTGTGCTTGTGACAGATATCAGGTATAAAATACAATCGAGAATCAAGCTGAATGTAAAAGTTACAGAAGGGAGCTGAAAATCAAATAAGGGGAGCAAAGAGGAAGTATGAAAAGAAACTGGCAGCTAATGCAAAAGAGAATCCCCAGATTTTCCAAATGCATATAAATAGTTAAAAGAGGGAGTAAGCGGCCACTGGGGATCACCACAGGGAATTTTTTTGCATGGAGGTAGAGGAAATAGTTGTGACATTAAATGAATTCTTTGCACCTGTTCTTACCAAAGAACATGCTGCCCAGGCCATGGTGAAAAAAATAAGTTATACAAACATTAGAGGCTCCGTTCTTGCTATTGAAAGGGTGCAGTGAAAGTTTATCAGACTGATTCCTGGGGATGGCAGGAGTGACGTACGAGGAGTGATTGAGTTGGTTTGGATTATGTTTGCCGGAGTTCAGAAGAATGAAGGGGGATCTCCTAGAAACCTATAAAATTCTAACAGGATTGAACAGGTGGATGCAGGAAGGATATTCCCAATGGTGGGGGAGTCCAGAACCAGGAGTCATAGTCTACGGATAAAGGGAAAAAGTTTAGGACTGAGATAAGGAGAAATTTCTTTACCACAGGAATGGTAAGCATGTGGAATTCATTACCACAGAAAGCAGTTGTGGCCGGAACAATATGAGATGATTCTCACAATGTGTAGTGTGGAGCTGCCTAATATATACAGCTCCTAACTTCCATATATTTTAAATCTCACTAGTGGGCCCAGGACTGATGGACTTCAGTTATGAAGATAGATGAGAGAAGTTAGGGCTGTTTTTCTTGGAGAAAAGAAATGGTTTGGAGGGGATTTGATAGAGGTGTTCAAAATCATGAAAGAATAGAAAACGAGTGGGCACAGGTAGTTTGGAAAAGAAAGAAAAAACATACAAGGGAAAAAGTAGTTAAGTTTGAAATGCTCAACTGCATAACATGATGGCACAGTGGTTAGCACTACTGCCTCACATCATCAGGGACCTGGGTTCAATTTCTGCCATGGGTCACTGTCTGTGTGGAGTCTGTACATTCTCCACATGTCTGCATGAGTTTCCTCCAGGTGCTCCAGTTTCCTCCCACCGTCTGAAAGATGTGCTGGTTAGGTGCATTGGCCATGCTAAATTCTCCCTCCGTGTACCTGAACATGTGCCAGAATGTGGTGACTAGGGGGTTTTCACAGTAATTTCATTTCACATTAATGTAAGCTTACTTGTGACACTAATAAATAAACTTTAACAGGTTCATTCAAAAAACTTGAAAGGGAAGTAAACTGTTATTTGAACAGGCACAGTGGAGAGAGTTATGGGGAGAAAGCAGGAGAATGAAATGAAGGAAGTGTACCATTTGGAGAGCTAGTATAGACATGGTGGGTTGAATGGCCTCCTTCCTCACTGTAAAAAATCTGTGATTCTGTGATTCTGTGAAACATGTGTTCTGAGGAGGTGTTGCCAAATATTTCCTGTTTTTCTTTTATTCTGTGTATGAACAAGATCTCTGCTAAATCTTTAAGAAATTAGTACTCTGGAAGGAGACAAGCCCTGAGAATATTTCTAGCGCAAATATACATACACTGCACAAATACTTCAAATTAATCTAATATTGTCACCTTTCTAAACTAGTCAAAAAAGATCTATTGTTCAAGAGTGTAACATAAAAACTGTATTCTTTTATTCTCAAATTACAGGAAATTTATCTCATAAACTAAAATATTCATCGAAAGATCATAACATTCCCTAAAGCTGATGTTCCATCAAGATGAACATTTACAATACTGATAAATAGATTAAATGTGGGTAAATTAACTACTCAAGATGAATATGATGAATAAAATCTTGCAATTAGCCATCTCTCAAACATGCCACTAATACACAGTATCATTTGAGCTCAAGGATTTCCACTGACTCTGACCCTAACTTACATACAGCTTATTTTCTGATTCAATGGTAAGCTGTAATCTTCTTTCATGGTTGGAACCAAGTTTGGGCTTATAGTTTAAGTGTCAGCATGCACTCAACTCCAAATAAAATGCAGCAATAATAGGGAGCACTGCCCCATGTGTACACTCAACTGGTGCTTTCTTAAAGTAACATATGGGACCTATTTAGTGCTTTTAACCTAGTAAGTTCCCATGGTACACTTCATGGAGAGGAACACATGCCAAGAAGCATTAGGAGAGATAGGATCCCTACAACGCAGATAGTCAAATGTATGGCTGAAGAAGTAGGTGAGAGGTGAGAAACAATAGAGTGGATGAGAGAAAATAGAATGATTGAATCATCATAAAGTGCAGAAGGAGGCCATTCGGCCCATCAAGTCTGCACCAACCACAATCCCACCCAGGCTCTATACTCATAGTCCCATGCATTTACTCGAGATAGTCCCCCTGACACTATGGGGCTATTTAGTATGGCCAATCAGCCTAACCCGCACAGCTTTGGAGTGTAGGAGGAAACTGGAGCACTTGGAGGAAATCCACACAGACACGGGGAGAATGTGCAAACTTCACACAGACAGTGACTCAAGCCAGGAATCGAACCTGGATCCCTGGCACTGCAAGGCAGCAATGCTAACTACTGTGCCACTGTGAGTCCAGAGCAATCATTATTTCAGATATTTACATGGAGAAGATCAGCAAAGATCAACACAAATAATTCAAAGAAACATACGTACTTCCTGTCTCTGTGGCCAATGACTCCTTTTGAATGGATTTTGGAAGGATTGGAAGGATAACAGAAAAGGTGTGTGGGGAATCAGGATAGAGCCACATAAACAATGCACTATGCTACACACTGCTGCCACTGTGCATCAGTGGCGGAGGGAATGAATGTTTAAGGTGGTGGATGGACTTTCTTAGACAGAGGCCCACCAATTGCACTCGGGCATGCACCACCACACATCTCCCACACACTACCACCAGCCAGAACTGCCAAAGGCAAGAAAAGAAATCCAGTCTACTGTTGGATATTTACTTTGCCTGCACCAGCATAGGATAAGCACAGGATATCTTAGCTAACTAACAAAAAACAAAGAAAAACATGGCTGCAATAATTCTAATGAGGGGCTTTCCTCAACCAAAGTGAAGATTTAAGGCCATACTATCTCTACGTCTACCCATCCAACCACTGCACTGCTGTGGTGTTACTCATCTTTCCTGTAACTACAGAGGAAGGGACTGCAAAAGAATATACTTCATCTATGCAATTATAAGGATTACAGCTCAAAAAATAAACACTATTAAGTGTGTATCTCATGACCTTTAAGATGTACGACCCACTCAGTGCACTCCCCAACAAGAAAACAGGAAGAAGAGAACTCGTGGTCACAAAACAGAGGCCCTTTCCTGCTCCCATCACCTCAGCACACTGGAGAAAGAGCCATCTACAAGGGTATAAAAGATAGTGATCCCAAAGTTACAGGATAACAGACAAGAGAGAAAAAGAAACGTGTGTCTTTGTGCTCACCACATCCTTATCAGGGTAAAAGATAACATCACTTTAATAGGAACAAAATCACAAGAGGACACGTTCACCATTAACAATGAACTGCAGGATTATAAGCCATCCACGGAGTTAGGGAAGGCAGAAGCCATGACCAAATCATCAAAGAACATCCAAAATTCATCCAGAATTTCACCATTTTGCCTTCATCCCAGAGCCCAGAAGAGCAGGCGCCCAGGCCCCAACAGGTGGGAAACGGCTATCGAGTTTGGCTTTCGATGATCCAACCCCTCTCAATGATCATTGAGGGCAAGACAACACAAGATCAATGGTCAGGTTAGCCAGCTGACCCCCAGCCTCAAAAACCAGATGAAATGTCATTCATCAGACTCAAGGCCCCCTCGCAGCCCTCAAATCCAGATGGTGGAAGCATGGCAGCCGGTTCTCACAATTGGCCGGGAATCTCACCACAGCTCTTCCTCCTCCTGGGGCAGTGGGGGGATGGGGGTTGGGACTAGCTCACAGACAATCCTCATCTGGCCATGTCGCCTTGTCTTAAGTCGAATGTTTGGCAAACCATGCAGCAAGATGTCCAAGGATTGAAGATAAGCCTTCACTGAGGAAATCTTCTTGCCTGAACATCTTAGCCTACGGAGAATGAATGATGCCATCTCACAGCTCATTGTGGTGAGCAGTCACAATCTGTGCCAGGGAGATGAACACATCCTTTTTACCCGTAAAAATGGCCTTCAAATTAGCACCCACTGCACCCCCTTGGCGCCAATTGTACCCCCTGAGCATAGGCCTCCTCACCGATGATGCCACCACTGTGAACCAAGCTCCATCTAAGTTAGCTCTGACCGCATCTTTGCATGGTAGCTCAGAAGAACTGTCACTCTCTAAGCAAGTGTTTTTTTTAGGCTTAAGGGTGACCATCAGGATATGTTGTTGAGAACAATAGGTTTTTTAAGTAATAACCAGTTGCCTTTTCAGATTGCCACAGAAGGATTGATGGGGTTTTGCCAATACTAGATTATTGCATAATCATTGGGTGGAAGTTTCTAGCAACGATTAATAAGTTGAATTATAAAGACCAGAAATTCCATCAAGGAGGAACTCTTTCAGTGTTACGGAGGTGGAAAATGTTGGGAATTTTTTTGATCACTGATAACTGGTCATTAAAGTGAAGTTGAGTGATATGGCATCTTATCATGGCTTAGCAATTTGTTTAAAAGTATTTCACATTTTGACTAGAAAGCCATGGCAGGTTGAAAGACTTACCACTTAAAATTCTGAACAATCTTCTCGGCTTTTGTGAATGACAGGCGGTGAATGTAACCTTCAACAGAAGCCTAAAAATTGGGATGTACTGAAGATACTTTCAATTGGGTCAGGAAAGTGTTGATGTCTGAGAGGTTTAAGTCCATATAAAGGTCGTGAGCTGTCCTGTTATTCTTTTTGTCAGGGAAGAGAAGACATGATTAATTTTAATTGTGTTCCACAAAGTTATTAAAATTGACGGTCCAAAGCCTGCCAGTTTCAATTCATCGACTGGAGAATGACTGCCTTGTTAAGTCAAGTAGTCTCTTCACATTTTTAGTTCGATGAGAGTGTATATGCGCTCTGGCAAGTGCTACAGCTTCCCAGATGGACAGAGTAGAAAGTTAATATGCAATTTGTGAATTCGTTCTGAAGCAGACCGCTTTAGTTCCAAATGCACATTGGCACTGCTGCCATCTCTTTATTTGTCAAGTTAAATGAAATAATTTGGCTCCTCCTCAAGGCAAGTGTTTTTGGTTCCTGAAAATAATTGAGAGAAGAACCAGAAACCTGTCACATGTGATGTGGAAGATTTTGACTTATCTCTGATCAGTGGTGGGAACTTGTGATTGTTTGAGAGAGATTGAATCTCCACTTGCCTTTTGGGAGACACCAGAGGGAAGGGAAGCAGATATTCTAGAATTGCACTTGGACATTGTGGTAAAATCTATGAAGCACTTGAGTATGTTATTTAAGCAAGTTTTTTTTTAGATGAAAACAGCAGTTCACCAACAAAGCTGAAGCCAGAAAACAAGTAAAAAGCGTAAAACTTTTAAGAGGAGAGAGTTTGAGCTCAATTTATGAAGCTTAATGTTGGTGATAGACTGGAAAGTTGTACATGCCGATAGTTCTGTATGTTTCCACTGAATAACTAGGCCGTTAAAATGAGGAAGATCCAATCATCGATCTGTACTAAATGAGTCAAACTTTGTTGTAGAATAAAAGGACAGCAATTTTCTTTTGTAGTCCAGATTAGGGAGGGTAAATTAAAACAGGATTCCCTTTCCTTGACACTATTGAATTAGTGACTGACAAATAGTCAAGGTGTGCATATTAAAGGCAAGCCTGAATGTGAGCAATTAGAAGACAATTGGGCCAATGCGGCCATGGATTGAAGTCCTTAGTAGATCAGAAAGATTATTGGTGAAGAAAGAAAATAGTCCATTTGGAATCAATACCAACTCCTCAGTTGGTTTTTAAATAGTGGCTGGTTCGCTCTTGCTAGAATAAGATGAAGTTAGAAACATCTCAGAGCAGAGTCATCTTCAGGTATTTGATTTGATTTCATTCATTATTATCACATGTATTAGTACACAATGAAAAATATTGTTTCTTGTTCACTATACAGACAAAGCATACTGTTCATAGAGAATGAACAAGAGAGCGCAGAATGTAGTGTTACAGGCATAGTAAGGGTGTAGAGAAAGATCAACTTAATGCAAGGTAAGCTTATTCAAAAGTCTGACAGCAGCAGAGAAGAAGCTGTTCTTGAGTTGATTGGTACATGACCTCAGACTTCTGTATGTTTTTCCTGACAGAAAAATGTGGGAGAGAGAATATCCAGGGTGCGTGGGGCCCTTAATTATGCTGGCTGCTTTTCTGAGGTAGTGGGAGATTTATACAGTATCATTGGGTGGGAGGCTGATTTGATTGATGGACTGGACTTTGTTCACAAGCTTTTGTAGTTTCTTGTAGCCTTGGGTAGAGCAGGATCCATACCAAGCTATGATACAACCAGAAAGAATGCTTCCTATGGTGCATCTGTAAATGCTGGTGAGAGTCGTAATGGACATTCCAAATTTCCTTAGTCTTCTGAGAAAGTAGAGGCATTGCTAGGCTTTCTTAATGATAGTGTCAGCATGGGGGGCCAAGACAAATTGTTGGTGGTGGTCTAGACACCTAAAAACTTGAAATGCTCGACCATTTCTTACTTTGTCTCCATTGACATGGGCAGGGTCATGTCATCCACTATGCTTCTTCAAGTCGATGACTATCTTCTTTATTTTGTCGACATTGAGGGAGAGATTATTGTCATTGCACCAGTTCACCAGATTCTCGATCTCTTTCCTGTACTCATCTCATTATTTGAGATTTGACCCCTACAGTGGTGTCGTCAGCAAACTTGAAAATCGAGTTAGAAGGGAACTTGGCCACACAGTTACAGGTATGTTAAAAACTATTATTCATCACAGGATAGGTAAGCTCAAAATGGATTTGCCCTCAACCATTTGAAACGACACCTAAATAGAAATCAGACATTTATCGGAATTAAGATCATCTGCTTCTCCTTACAGACAAAGAATAAACCATCTTTGTCCTCACCCTTTAGGTCCCTCAGATGTTTTGTGCTATTGAAGAATCTTTCCATTATAAAATAAATAACTTTCCTCCACAACAGGTCCAATTATCCTTTCCTGAAAAACTAATTCACGCTCCATGCCTTGTATTCATCGCTGTATGGCCCATAATGACCATCAAAAATAACTTGAGTTGTGAAATGCCAGGCTGATTGGACTCCTTCTGTGCTGAAAGCTTCGATTGTGGAAACAAAAAACTCATGTTCTCACACATAGGGCCCGATCTTACCATTTTCATTCTAAGTGCTGAATCTGGGCACAATTCAGATCCGACTTAGAAATCCGTTCCCAGGCACCCCACACACACTAAGCTTGAAAAAAAAATCACGGGTCTGAATTGTGCTGTGGGTGGGGCTTACCACACCTGAAATGATTGGAGCTCTGAACTGTGCATGCGCAGTGAGAGAAAAAAATCGCTCCTGGGCCGCTAAAAGCAGATAAAGCGGCTTGGGGGCAAAAAGTGGGAGTGATGGTCCCCACAGACATCACCCCACCCCCCACAACATAACTGTCCCCCTTATCCATCCACTGCCCCCCCCCACCCCACTACCCAGACTGATCATGACCCTCTGCCCCCCACCGGTCATCCGCAGACTGGCAGCAGTTCCCCCCTGCCCAACCCCCACCATCTCCCCTCCACCAGAGAATGATCGGGCCTCCCTCCTCCCCATTCCCCCCACCAATCAGAGAGCAAACTGGCTTCTCTCTACCCCACCCCCCCCATCAGACAACAATCTGGCCTCCCCCTGCCCTCTTCCCCCTCCCCACCAGATAACAACCTGACCTCCTTCTGCGCCCCCAACCCCCCCCCCCACCCCCCAGCCACCAGACAACGATCTGGCCTTCCTCCCCCCCCCCCATCCACCAGAAAACTATCTGTCCTCCCTTCCTCCCCCTCCCCATTAGAGATACTGACCCACCTCCTTCTCCCCCCCTCCTCCCCACCAAAAAATGATCAGGCCTCCCTTCTCCCGTACTCCCCTCGCCAGGGAATAATCTGGCCTGCCTTCCCCTCCCTCCTCCATCACCGATCTGAGTTAGAGAGCCACTGGAAGCTCTGAACCTACCTCTTCAGAAGCTGGAGCGCCCAAAAAAGACCTTTGCCAAGCATGTCTGTTTCGTGCAGAATCTGGATGTGCGAACGTGATGGTAAAGGGGGAAGTGTTGGTAAAGTTGGGCGGGCAGCCCATTAATTCAATTTAAATACATGCAAATGCATTTAAATCACCGTTATGCCCATTTTAGGGGAGAATCGGATTGTGGCCATTTTTGGGCCTTGATAACGTGGGCACCTGCATGGATGTGGGCACGGATTGCATTAATGGCCTCATGCCTGACTTTACCAAGTTTTCACATCCATTTTCAGGCACGACACAATGGTAAAATTGGGTCCATAGGGTCTAAAAAATGTTAACACCTCACCTCATAATCTGAAGGCTTGCATCAAAACATAAACCTCAAATAGACTAAGGCAACAAAATGTGTCAACTTATTATGAGGGCTCAAACCATGGATAGGATGAATATTCTTCATCCTCTTCTGCTGTTTTACAACTGTGCTAAATGCATACATTGCAAAATCTCAGGTAGGATTCTGATGATTGTAGAGCCCAGCATGGAAGCCAACTAGTTCAGTTGGTTCAGAATGACACCAGTTGCCTGGATTTAATTCCCCTTCAGCCTGAGGAGGTCATGGGAACGGCATCCTCATCCTGCTCCTGAGATTGGAAGGCATTAGCAAGCAATCACTGACAAAAACTGCCAAAGAAACGGCTCAGGATGAAACATTAGCAGAAAGTGAGCCAAAGGTCTGCCTTCAGACAGAACACACATGACATGATAGACGCCGAATGGAAGAATGCTTATTGTAAATAGTAAGAACAAATTATTTTATAGAGGTGGTCATATAAAGTAATATATATATTGACTCTTCTGATGACTCAAAGTGTTAGTAGGTGTGGAGACCAGAAACAACTTAATTCCAATGCTCAAGTCCATGTTAGGTAAACTGATCTCATTTAGGATGAGGTTAGCAACATTACAATTAGCTCCCCAGCCTAAGCAGGGGGAAATGAAGGGGATTTTTACTTCTGATCACTGTCCAACCTCTGCTGTAGTTATCAATGTATGGACATGATGGAACAGCCTATTGTGCCTTGACAGAGACACCAGAAGGTAAAGAGCCCATCATTAAGGAATAGTCATGGAGACATAGAGATACGCAACATGGAAGCAGGCCCTTCAGCCCAACTCACCCATGCTGACCAGGTTTCCTGAGCTTAACTCGTCCCATTTGCCTGCATTTGGCCCATATCCCTCTAAACTATCCCCATCCATTTACCTGTCCAAAAGTCTTTAAATGTTGTAATTTTACTCACCTCTACCACATCCTGTGGCAGTTTATTCCATATACGCACCACCCTCTATGTGAAAAAGTTGTCCCTCACTTCCCTTTCAAACATTTCCTCTCAACTTAAAACTATGTCTTCCCCTCCCCTGGGGAAAAAGTCTTTGCCATTCACCTTATCCATGCCCCTCATGATTTTATACGCCTCTATGAGTTCGCCCCTCATCCTCCTATGCTCCAGGAAAAAAAGACACAGTCTATCCAGCCTTTCCTTATAATTCAAAACTTTAGTCCTGGTAACAGCTTTGTAAATCTTGTTTGCATCCCTTCTAGTTTAATAACATCCTTCCTACAGCAAGATGATCAGAATTTAATGCAATATTCCAAATGTGGCCTTATTAAGGTCTTGTACGATTGTAACATAATGTCCCAACTCCTGACCGATGAAGGCAAGTATGCCAAATACCTTCTTCACCATCCAGTATATGAAATGGCTACTAAGGGGGAAGAATGAGACAAAACAATGTGAAATATGGACGTTACACTGTGATACCATCACAATTAAAATAGAAGTAGGAAATTAATGGAAAATACAACATAATATTAATGTTGCAAATAGGTTAATTTCAAGAAATTGCCTTGCGTACCTAGGGAGGGTTCACATTACTCAAATGGTGTCCCCTGCACTATTGGTTTCTTTTTTCAGGGAGCATTCCATTTGGATAAAGGGATGTACAAAGACATCCCCTCCTTATCTTGGAAGCCTCTAATCCAACATGATCCTGATATCACACAGGCCAACTGATTGATGTGACAACAGGATCCCAAATTTCGGTAATGAATATCCAGTTAGTGGAAATTGGACACTGTGGACACTGTAATACTTTGGACACTGTATTATCTATTCAAGGGAAGACAAGAATGAGCTATAACGTAGGCCTTACAGTGGTCTTAGTTAAAGGACCATGCAACTTGACCTCAGTTTACTTTGTTAAATTATTTTTATTTCAAAGAAGATTTTGGAAGAAATTGAGACTCTTTCAGAGGTATTTTGTGAGTCCCTGTGTTTTCCAGAGAGTGGAACACCATCCACGTGAGACCACCAACCACCAGGTACATGGTACATACTCTTGCAAAACGCCCAACATTGTCTACCTGATACGTTGCAGGAAAGGATGTCCCAAGGCATGGTACACTGGGGAGGCCATGCAGACGCTATGACAATGGATGAATGAACATCGCTCGACAATCACCAGGCAAGAGTGCTGTCTTCCTGTTGGGGAACACTTCAGCAGTCACGGGCATTTGGCCTCTGATCTTCGGGTAAGCGTTCTCCAAGGCAGCTTTCATGATACACAACAGCACAGAGTCGCTGAGCAGACACTGATAGCCACGTTCCATACACATGAAGATGGCCTCAACCGAGATCTTGGGTTCATGTCATACTATCTGTAACCCCCACGACTGGCCTGGACTTGCAAAATCTCACTAACTGTCCTGTCTGGATGCAATACATATCTCTTTAACCTGTGATTAACACTCTCTCCACCCACATTGTGTGTACCTTTAAGACTTGATTACCTATAAAGACTCACATTCCAATCATTATTTTGTAAATTGAGTTTGTGTTTTCATATGCCCTGTTTGCGAATAGAACTCACACTCACCTGATGAAGCTTATGGCTTGCGCCACCAAATAAACCTGTTGGACTTTAACCAGGTGTTGTGAGACTTCTTACTGTGTTTTCCAGAGAGAACAGGGTTTATGGTGGGGTTTGTGGGACAAAGAGTGGGACCAGGTGAGTAGTTAACATGTATACACCAAAGCTAGTATGGAAGCAGCAGTGACAATGCTTCTCTATCTGCAGCACACCAGGGTATTGGAGTAGAGATTGTGAAGAGGGCAAGGCCGGCACTATCTCCCCTGCAAAGTTGGAATCGGACTCCTCCATACTTCATGGCTGTGTCAGGAGGCTGTGTGTTCAGGCAGTCATTGCATGCAGCCATTGGCGTGCATGCACACTCAACACTTTCTTATATGCCACCCGATCGAGACCCTCATCTGAGTCTCCGCTCTTTTCCACAGTCAAAGTCAAGTGTTATAGAATCATAGACTCCGACAGTGCAGAACGAGATCATTCAGCCCATCAAGTATGCCCTGAGCACAACCTCACCCAGGCCCTCTCCCCATAACCCCATAGATTTATACTCGCTCGTCCCCCTGAATATTAAGGGACAATTTAGCATGGTCAATGCACCTAACCTGCACATCTTTGGACAGTGCGAGGAAACCAGATCACCCAGAGGAAACCCACGCAGACACGGGGAGAATATGCAAACTTCATACAGGCAGTGACCCAAGCCAGGAATCAAACTTGGGTCGCTGCCACCGGTCTATAATTCCCAGGATGGTCTCTACTCCCCTTCTTGAACAAGGGGACAACATCTGCTATCCTCCAGTCTTCCGGCACTATACCTGTAGCCAACGACGACATGAGGGACAACTTTTTCACATAGAGGTGGTGCGTATATGGAATAAACTGCCACAGGAGGTGAGTAAAATTACAACATTTAAAGACTTTTGGACAGGTAAATGGATGGGGATGGTTTAGAGGGATATGAGCCAAATGCAGGCAAATAGGACGAGTTAGCAGTGCTAACCATTGTGCCACTGTTGAAGATGTTTGCACGATTTTCTCAAAGTAATGTACATTCTGTAGGTCACAGGTCCCTCTTCTTGTGGTGTCATTTCCAGGGGGTGGTGGATCTGAAATGATACAAGCTTGGACTTCTTACAATGCTACAGTCTCCAGACCTTTCTCAGGCACAGATGCTACCTCCACTCTTTTGCTGTAGGACCAGACCTTATTAAAGTTGCCTTTGGAACATGACTCCTATTGAATGATCAGTATTGTTCGGTTTCTCCTTTAGCTGAATATGATTTTTCAAAGCACAAAATGCACATTCCATCTCCATTGTCCTTTCAGTTATTAAATTATTGATTATCATGTTGGCAGACATTATAACTTCCAATAATTCATCAACATGTTGATGGCTTTCAGCAGATGAGTAGTTCTCAATTTTAAGTGAAATGCATGTTTGTCAGCCTTCCAGACATAGCCAGACAGTGAGCCAGCTCCTGGATTAGTTTCATGAATACAGTGACCAAGGCATCTGACCTTTGGCAGCCATCAAAGTATATTGCCCATTTTTAAAATAAAATATGAATTGAAAGATTGAATTTTAATTGTTATGGATATGACATGTCTTTAATGAACATGACACTGCAATTCAAGTTTGCAGAGAAACAAAACTGCACTTCCATAGAAAAAAAGTTTAATTGTTTAAGTGACCATTAACTGATACATACAAATAAGCATGTAATCGGAAATCAGAACAAGGACAGATTATGCTATTACAAACCCTTAAAACTGTCAATCATTCCACTCACTAGCTATGCAAATTGGACAATTGTTGACCTCAGGACATTAAGAGTTCTTGAAACTCAATCAAGCATTCATGATAGCCACAGCTAACAAACTATTATTTTTCATCCCCAACCCCTGAAATTGAAGAAACAGAAAGCGGTGTTGCATTTCTATTTCAAGGCAAATTGTCTGTCGATCAATGAAGGGGACCAGGGCTTATCTTTCCCTCATTTGAAAACCAGAGTTGTCTGTGCACTTAAATCATTGGAGGTTTAGCAAGACTTTTTGTTTTACATTTTTGAATGCATTATGAATGAATTACTGCAATGCACATCAACACTTAAACTGTGCTGGCCAGTGTAATTGTCAACCTACCTATTCCAGAACCTATGATGAATCATCACATTAAAAACACATGTACGTAATAATGAGGACTCTTTGAAGGTATCAAAATATCTTATTTTTGTCTTTCAGAACATTCGCGATTCTTTAGCCAGCTTTTCTCAATGGCCACAAACTCTCAAAAGGGATACTTATTGTGGGGCTGCCAAAATACCCATTAGCATAATGGTACAATGGCCGGGATTCTCCCATTGCGACCTGCAACTTTTCTGGCAGGTCGGGGTGGGAGATGTGCATCGCCAGCCTTGTACCGGGATTTATGCATGCAATGTGAATGCATGCGCATCTCCCAGAGCTGGTGAACAGTCACCAGACCATGCTGGAAACCGGCAGGAAGGCAGATAAGTAATTTGAATCTTTTTAAAATGTATTTTAAATATGTTTTAAATCTAATTATCGGGTACCTTCGGGTCCCGATTGAAACTTCCACCTTGCCAGGAGGGTGGGGAACTCATGTAAACCCCTGACAGGGTTTATATGAGCTCCCCATGTTCGGGAAACCAGCGGGAGACCCCGTCGGAATGAAGAGGAATCAATCGGGGTCCCCCAGAGAGCCAGGCAGCGGAGTGGGAATGGGGGCACTGGGCATGGGCACCCCGGCAGTGCCAAGGGGCAAAGTGCCCATGCCCAGGGGGCACTTTGGCACTACCCACTGGGCATTGGGCAATGCCAAGAGTGCAGGGCCTATTATGGGTGGGTCCTAGGGACAATTTGTGGGGATAGGGTGGCCCTGCTGTCACTCTGCAGACAGGGTCAGTCTGGGATGGAGAGAGGGCAACGATTTGTGCAGGCTGGGGGGGTGTGGCTTGCTGGGGGGGGGGCCTGCCTCCGGGATGGGCTGACCCCAGTGGGGATCAGTGGGGGGGGAGTGTCTGCCAAGATGAGAAGGGTGGGGGGGTATCACCACTCTGGGGGGATTGGGCTGTACAACGGGGTGCTTTGGGACAGGGAGGGTCAGGACAGTTCTGGGAATTGTTTTACAGGCCCTCGATCGGACTGTAGGGGGAGGGGGTGCGGAGGGGCAGAACTGTAGGGGTCCGGGGCTGGCCAGTGATCAAGCTGGCCAGCAAATGGGGAGTGGCATTTGGGCCCACTGCGCATGTTCAGAGTTCCAGAACTGTCAGGGTCCAGGGCAAATTATCCCCACACTTCTGGATTTTTAATGATATTCGCTATTGTGATCTCTGCTGTGTATAACGCATGGAGATTTGAGTGAGAAGTTTAATTGACAAAACAGTTGAGATCTAGAATAGCTCTCCCGCCAATTCAGTGCTTTTGGGGGAATCAAGGCCAATATGTGGAAGTAAGTAAAATTTTCTTTAAGATTATGTTCATAATTTTATTTATTAGTATCACAAATAGGCTTACATTAACACTGCAATGAAGTCACTGTGAAAATCCCTTAGTTGGCACACACCAACGCCTGTTCGGGTACACTGAGGGAGAATTTAACATGGCCAATGCACCTAACCAGCACGTGTTTTGGACTTTAGGAAGAAACAAGTGCACTCAGAGGAAATCCACAAAGGCATAGGGAGAACATGCAGACTCCATACAGACAGTCACCCAAGTTGGGAATCGAACACGGGTCCCTGGAACTGTGATGCAGTGGTGCTAACCACTGTCCCACTGTGCTGCCTTGTCCTCACAACAGGGACCTCAACCTTGGATAAGGTGCATGAGTGTTTTGCACCCAAGGCCTTCCAAACCCTCCAGAAGGCCATACAAAATGGCATGAAATCAAGAAAATTCAAAAAAATTGTTTCCCCTGCAATAAAAATCTATGTTTGACATTTTGCAAGCAATCCTGCCACCAGGATGTGAGGAAAACCTAGCGTGTGGCCTACAAACAATGCTGCTGAGCCTTCTTGCTGTGTGCAGGGTCAGTAGACAGCAGTCAGGAGCTGAAAGCAACCCAGGAGCCATTCAGATAGATGGTACAATCACTCAGATGAGGTGGTTACAGAAATTTTATATGTTTCCCGTTCTGAACTGAATAGGGGTGGGTGGGTTGTGAATCATGGCCTAAATAATGGTTCTAGACTCTTTTTTTAAAAGCTTAGGGGGCAATATTATCTTCTCACCCCTCCAGCTGATGGGGAGGAGGGGGGCAAGCCGATAAGATCATGAGAAAGATGAGAAATCGGGTTCATGCACGTGCGCAATTGCGCCCTCTGCTGCTATCAGCTGACTTTCAGGTAAGTTCCCCTTCTGGCAAGAGACTGGTTTGACCTCATTTTTTTCACAGTGTCAGGTAAGATTCGACTTTTAAGCCGAAGGAAAATAATGGTGCGAATTTCTCCCATTTTCACACTCATTTGGCACTTTGAATTTTTTTGATAAGATCGCCTCTTAGAAAACAAAAGAATACAGTATTAACTTCATAACACACCAGGCTCAAAGTGGACTCTTCTGTTTATATTAGGAGACAGCATTTATACGATATGAATGAACTGAGATTCTATGGAAAACATGAATACTGCTAACACTGAAACACACAAGTTTTAGTAATCAGTTAATTTTTAGCTGCAAGCTGTCCTCATCAGAAAATGGAACAGAGCAGCTGTATGTTCAAAGGATTTCCCCAGGGACTAGTATTTCTCTTTGTGTGACCATCATAAATAAAATGAACATGTTGTGCAGGCTTGAAGCATGATCTTAATATTTCTACAGAGAAAAGCAGCTGTTTGCAAAGTTGAACATAAAATACTGATCTAACCCAAGCTAAAATTAATTAAAACTGTTTATGGTTCTGGCCAGAAATATAGTAGAAGAATTGTTTTCGGGATGCTGAAATTATACTTCGACAGTGGGTCCCAAAGAAGTGCAGCAGTAAAATCAGAATTTTTAGTTGACCACTGTTGATGGTGCCTGAGTTTTGAAACTTTAAGAAAGAAGATATTGGGCTGGTTTATATGGCACCCATCATGGTGCCATTAACCATGGAATACTTAATAGTGGGGGAGGCTCCAAATCAGTCTCTCGACAGTGGGATTAAAAGGGGTGAAAGGACTGACACCCATTGACTCTGTCTACACATCGCCCTGCCTTGGAAAAGCAGCCAGCATAATTAACGACCCCAGGCACCCCGGACATTCTCTCTTCCACCTTCTTCCATCGGGAAAAAGACACAAAAGTCTGAGGTCACGTGCTAACCGGCTCAAGAACAGCTTCTTCCCTGCTGCCATCAGACTTTTGAATGAACTTACCTCGCATTAAATCAATCTTTGTCTACACTCTAGCTATGACTGTAACACTACATCCTGCACTCTCTCCTTTCTTTCTCTATGACTGGTATGCTTTATCTGTATAACATGCAAGAAACAATACTTTTCACTGTATGACAATACGTTTCATGTGACAACAATAAATCAAATCAAACATGGAATTCCCATCTGTGGGCAGTCATGGGATGACAGTAAAGTTTATTAATGACCCAATCAACACACATTATTGCTAAGGCACCCCACCCCTCTCCCCTAATCCCACAATTCTGTGGCAACCTCACTATTTAAATGGAAACCACAAAACTTTCCTGTATGTTCCTCCCTCTTCTGGCAGGTCATTCAGCAAAACCTATTGGGTTTGCCTGCAGCCTCCCAGGGCGTCCTCTCATTATGAGGTACTCTGCACCCGATCATTGTGCCTGGCATTGTTGGGTTCGGGATTGGGAGAGAGGGGAAGTGAGAGATACTGTGAGCCAATCCTCCTGCCCTTGTCTCCAACCTGCTAGCCCCCTTTCCCATGACACACTCCCCATGATCTCCACCCACCCTCACTTGTCTTTGGACTGGGCTCCCTCAGTGATCCTGGCCCTCTGGAGGATGCACTGCTGGGAGCTGCCACCCACTCTGAGTCTTACTGTTGACAATGAGTACCTGCCAGCCTTTGAGAGGCTGGCACCTCTCAGGAGGCAGGAGTTCCATGACTGGGATCCTTAATCCCCGGGAAGGCCTGACAGTGGCCTCCCCCATGAAACTGATTTGATTTGATTTATTATTGTTACATGTATCAGTATACAGTAAAAAAAAGTATTATTTTTTGCATGCTGTACAGACCATTCATAGAGAAGGAAAGTACAGAGTGCTGTACATAGTGTACAGTTATTGCTAGGATGTAGACCCCTTGGGTTGACTAAATTCTTCCTGTAGTTTGATTTTGCCATTAGAATAAGAATGTTTTAGGGAATATGGGTACAGACACCTTTGCCTTTGATAGCTCCAAGTTTCACTCAGAGGGAATCTGGAATCCATTTCCTTGGAAGGTCATTGAGGCCAGAAACCATACAACATTTAAAAAATATTTGGATGAGTACTTGTAGAGTTATAATAGGACAAATGCAGGAAAATAGGATTCACACACATTCAGTGGTAGAAATTGTTAGTGCAGACCCAATGGGACAAAGGACCTTTCCTGCACTGCATGATAATGATTGTATAACTCCATGATTGTATGACTAAGAGGCAGTAAGGTAGCCCAGTGGTTAGCACTGCTGCTTCTCAGTGCCAGGGACCTGGGTTCGATTCCTGGCTTAGGTCACTCTCTGTGTGGAGCTTGCACATTCTCCCCATGTCTGCATGTGTTTCCTCCGGGTGCTCCGGTTTCTTCCCATGTTCTGAAAGATGTGCTGGTTAGGTGCATTAACCCAAACAAGTATTAGACTGTGGCAACTAGGGGAAATTCACAGTAACTTCATTGCAGTGTTAATGTAAGCCTTACTTGTGACTAATAAGTGCAGGTTGGCCTACATTAGACTCAATTTTAAAATTCTCACCACTGTATTCCGTTACCTCTGAGATCTCTGCACTTCCTCCACTTCTGACCACTTGCACATCACTGATCTCCTTTGCTTCGGTGGCTGGGCCCTATCACCTAGACCTTAACTTCCACATTCCTCCTCGAAATCTCCCTCTCAAATCCCGACCCTTTTGACCAAGTCTTTGGATAACCGCCCTCATACCGCTTTCCTGTAGCTTGGTGTCAAGTTTGGATGACAACTGAGAAATGCTGGCACTACACAAATGCAATTTGAAATTGGTTGCAACAGTCTTTTATTTGCAGAATGCTGGGGATGGAAAACAACAGCCGCAGTCCACAGTACCGGCCTTTAATTCAGATAATGGAAGCACATTAGTGCAAATGTCACAATCCACAGCCTCCTTTTGTGAAATGTTTCAATGAAATCTATTGAAAGGTTTTGGCAGAAACTAACTTTGTGACCTTCATAGGTAATACTTTATTTGTACTTGATAGCCTTCAACATATTTCTTTATGGTAGCTGTAAACATTGTGACTGTCAGCTTGACTCAGGAGACAGGCTTTTGAGAAGCATAGATGCTGGCGAGGTATCATGTTGATCAGTGGATTGATTTCACTAACATCTAGCGTTTGGGATCATGAATGCTGGAGTCAATTCCTTCTAAGCTGCGTTTTTTTAAAAATATATTCCTCTTCAAGTTTTTGGATTGAAATTCCAGGGCCACAATCAGTCAGGCTCTTCCAACACACTCCCACTATAGTGGCACAGCAGTTAACACTGCTGCCTCACAACTCTAGGAACCTGGGTTCAATTCTCAGCTTGGGTCACTGTCTGTGTGGAGTTTGCACATTCTCCCCATGTCTTTGTGGGTTTCCTCCAGGTGCTCCGGTTTCCTCCCACAGTCAAAAGATGCGTGGGCTGATTGGCCATGTTAAATTGACCCTAGTGTCCCAGGATAGGGACTAGTGCGGTGAATATGTGGGGATACGGCCTACAGAGTGATGGTTGCTGGTGCAGACTCGATGGTTTGAATGGCCTCCTTCTGTAGTGCAGAGTTTCTATGATTCTTTCTATGCAATATGCTTGGTCCCATGGGAGTATGAGAAATTTTGGTAAATTGTGGAACCTTTGTCCAGACCAAATCCCATGACCTAGAGGCCTGGTTGACCAAGAAGGGAGAGGCAAACAATCTTCTTTAATACCAGATGTAAAGGGGAACTTTATGAGTTCACACAGGGGTTTGTGGCCCTGACCTAAGAAGATTTGTTGAAATTATAAGTTTATTTCAGATTCCTTACAAAGGGGAATTAATAGCAGGAAATGTTGGAGGGATGAACAAAACTGAGTCTTTTGATACCTTACAGAATGTCCACAAAAACTGCTTTACTCAACATGCATAAGGCAGAACAGTACTCAGAGCTATAATTCCAGCTTGTTCCTGAGCTACTCTACCAACCACAGGTGCTTACACAAGCTCTATATTTTCATTAGGTTATCATATTGTTACTTTAAATTTGTTAAAGTGCTGTTTTGATCACATTATGCTGATACACTGTCCTGTGTGCTTTATCTTTAATCATTTTCTGAACATATCCTGTCTACCTGTTTGCAATATCAAAGGACTGTAGTTATCAAGCCAATTTGCTTGATAATTGTGTGTTAATTATCCCCATTTCTCTGATATTGATTATTTTTTCAGGGACACAGTAGTTCCTCTTGACATTGAAGAGTCTTGATAGCTGGTATCAATTCTCTTATTGTTGCTGTAACCTCGGAAAGATCTAATCTGGTGCATGACTGTTTAGTGCCATCTGGGATGTAGTTATTTGTAATTTGTTGGGTTTCTGCCTACAGTGAGTGTGGACACTATAATCAGGCAGCCTGCTTAACCCTTTCCATCCTTTCCTCTCCTGCTACAACCCACACTCACTGAGTTTCCCTACTACTGGAAACAATTAAGACAATATGGTAGCACAGTGATTACCACTCTTGCCTCATAGTGCCAGGGACCCATGTTCAATACCAGCCTCAGGACATTGTCTGTGTGGAGGTTGCACATTCTCCCCATGTCTGCATGGGTTTCCTCTGGGTGTTCCGGTTTCCTCTCACACTCCAAAGATGTGTGGGTTAGGTTGATTGGCTATGTTAAATTGCCCTTTAGGGAGATGAGCTAAGGTAAATATGTGGGGCTACAGGGATAGGACCTGGGTGGGATTGTTATTGATGCAAGCTGGATGGGCCACATCAGTTATAATCTTATTAAATGTTAGAATAAGCTTGTATGGCTAAATACTCCTGCTCCTATTCACAGTGTCACAGCAATCAGCACTGCTATCTCACAGCACCAGGGACCCAGGTTTGATTCCCAGCTTGGTTCACTGTACGTACTCAGTCTGCACATTCCCCCCACCCAGCTTCTGTGTGGGTTTCCTCCGGGTGCTCTGATTTCCTCCCACAATCTGAAGGACGTGCTGGTTAGGTGCATTGGCCATGCTAAATCCTACTTCAGTGTACCCGAATAAGCATCGGACTGAGTCGACGAGGAGATTTTCAGAGTAACATCATTACAGTGTGAATGTAAGCCAACTTGTGACATTAATAAATAAATTTTAGATGTTTCTTATATTTCTTATGAGAAGGATGATATTTGTTTTCAAGGAGAGGATATCTGGATGTAGACGGGCCTCCATTGTTTAGATGACTTAACTGTGAAATTTCTATCTTAAAACCTGAGCAGAGGAGTTTGCCAATGCTTCTCATCATTCAGCATCTTAAGAAAAACTGTGCGCTAGACTGCATTGATAAATCATTCATATTCACAGCGGCTAAAGCACTTGTCTCACATTCATCTTCAAAGTTTAGTACAGTTGTATCAATACTTTAAAGCTTTGCCAGTTATGCATTACCTTAAGGACACAACATGCTGTCTACACAGTTGTAATCCAACTCTCTGAATGACAGGAGAAATGGCGCAATGTCAATACTTTTTAAAACATCCTATGTTTTTTTTTGGGAGATGATGTGGTCTCCCTTCCCGCCCTCTATAGAATCCCTCACTGACTCTGAGCGACCCGTAGACATTTTACACTTGAGTGAACATTAACAACCTGCAGTGGGATTTCTGACCCTCACTCAGGAGGAAGTGATGCCTTAAAGAGCTGTCGGACAATCTGATCAGTTGACAGCTCTCCAATCCCTGCACCAATAAGAGCTGCATTGGACTCAAGAGGAAGTGCACCAATTTGCTTGAGCCTGAGGCCTGGGACCAGAGGATAAGGAAAATTTAAGGGGTCCCAGGGCAGGAGGTACAGGAACACCTTAGGAGCACTGGGGTGTTAGAGGACAGCCTGGTAATCTCTGGTCATGATACCGCCTGACGAAGGGGCAAACCCCGAAAGCTTGCGAGTTTACTATCAAATAAATCGGTTGGACTTAAACCTGGTGTTGTCAGACTTCTTACTGGGGGGGGTGGGACAGAGGTAATGTGGTGGTTGAGGGTGTTCCAGCCGCCAATCAACATTAATTGGGGGGAAGGATGTCCATAGTCAGAAGAGGGCTTGCGATGAAGCCCCCTACCTCTGCTTTCCCCCTACCCATTTCCTACCCAATATCTAGGCATATTCTTTTCAGGCCTTCCCACACACGAGGTAAATCTTCCCACTGACCTAAAAAGTGAGGCATGGTTGGAAACGGCCCTTAAGTGGCCAACAGTAGACCAGTTAAGGCTCACCTAGGGTACAGTTGGGCTTCTCGTCTGAGACCTTGCCCACACCATCATAAAAATCGTCGTGTGGTTGGGTAAGAAGCCTGGAGAGTATTATGTCCTTCCAATTGCATGCTCTTCAGCCACCTCAAAGATCGGATGATGGAAGAGTGTGAAATTCTGGCCTTTGTACCTATGCAATGGCGTGTACTCACTGTTTGTCAGTGTAGATAGGAAAGTTACAATCAAGTGAGGACCAAACAACTTGCCTCTTTTTTCTCTCTTCGCATGTCTTTTTTTTATTTGAAACAGAGATATATATATATATAATATGCCCTTTTTTGTGAGTGTTTAACTGTTTATGTGCTGTTATCATAAATGGCACGATCAGACAGGCTTTCTTGAGTATTTTAAAAGGTGATACATTTAATTGAACCTGGTCCAAGACAAATTATTTTAAAAATGCTGTTATATTTTAAACACGCACACACACATTACAGAGTCGATAGGTTAAGTAGCTTGTAGTCCAGTAAAGTTAAAGGGTATACACAACCCTTGGAGGTTGATGGCATGCCTGGCTTCAGGCTGAATCTAATAATCCTGCTGTTGTTGCTCAGCTGTCCCTCTGCACTCAATGTTGAGGCGCATTGAAGCTGTGGATGGACATTTTGTTTCTTTTTCTGCAGATTGCAATGTTGGGTTGAGTTCCTTTTTGAAGTCTCTGTCTGTGGCGTCTGGATAAAAAAAATCAACAGACATGGTCCAAGTTGCAAGGCGGATGAGGCGGTGAGAAGGAATCCACACAGGACCTTGTTCCTTCAGTATCTTTGTTGCTTGTCCTGCTCTTAAGAATAATCAGGAGCTAAAACACACAAGGATTTGGTCACATGATTTTCTCTTTCCAACTGCCCAGTGATACAAATGTGGTCTTGGCTCATGTATTCCAATCACAGTTGTGAATTCCTTTAACATCTACTGTCCCATTGTCCAAATGATTAAGTCTAATAGTTTATCTCCGCCCATTTACATATGCAGGTGACACCTAAATACATTGCAAAAAGCATAGAAAACAACTCCCTTTCAGCTGTTTCAAGGCAATTGTTCCAGTTGCAGCTTTCCAGACAGGTTGTCTCCATTTCAATAAATTTAGAATATAGAAGATACAGCGATGCAAATTTTCAGCCATCTTTGACAGCGATCCTAAGTCATTGGAATCTGCCATTGACATTGTCCGCATTTCCTGCTGCCTCAGAAAAGCAGCCAGCATAATCACGGACCCCATGCACCCCAAACATGCTGTCTTCCACCTTCTATTAAGAAGATGATACAAAAGTCTGAGATCATGTACCAACCGACTCAAGAGCAGCTTCTTCCCTGCTACCACTAGACTTTTAAATGGACCTACCTCTCGTTAAGTTGATTTTTCTCTACACCTTAGCTATGATTGTGTAATACTGCATTCTACACTCTCTCCTTTCCTTCTCTATGAATGGTATGCTTTGTCTGCATAGTGCGCAAGAAACAATACTTTTCACTGTATGCTAATACATGTGACAATAATAAATCAAATCAAATATGGCTTTAACCTTTTATTAAAAAGAATCAGTGAGATGCTTCTAACCAGTAAATTCAAAAATTATTCTTGACATGAAGTATAGTGTCACAACAAGAGATTTAAGAAATTAATGAAGTTGGAACTAAATTCCAGTGAATTTCAAAAGTCCATAGCTGGAGCAGAGATAATTTTATTTGGTTAAAAATGGATGTGGTCCAGATGGATTGGAATCAAAAATTGATAGACAGAACACTCACTGAACCATGAGGCCTTCAGGGAGAAGAAAGTTCAGCTAAAAGTTGACACATTCCCATGAGACTCTCCAAGGCTAGAACTTCCTGGATAACTAAAGATAGATGATATAAAATAAAGCAGAAAAAGAAGGCTTATGAAAAATGCAAGCGTCATAATACAGGTTATATAAATAAAGCACAGAGAACTAGGAAAGGGAATAGAAGGGACAAAGAGAGTGTGTGAGAAAGTTTAGTAGCTAACTGTGTTAACCCCCATGAGGCTCATGGGGAATCACTGATTGATCTCCCTGTGGGGTTTGTTGAGTAAGAGTCCACTAGCTACAGGCAGGGACGAGGATGTGGACATCCTGGTAGTGGCTTTACCTTGCATTCTGTAACAAAACTAACTGCCTTTCCAGTCGGGTTGCCTGAGTCATCACATTGGTGACAAGGAACAAGAAAGGTTTTGGACGGCCTTGCCTTTCAATGAACACAGTAAGACATTAACGGGGGAAAATTGAAAATGTCACAGTTCGGCAAGCTGGAAACTTACAATGTAGATGTGAAGGATTGGCCCCAGTATGCCAAAAGAATGAGATGTTTCTTCTGGGCAAATGGGATAGAAGGGGAAACTGGCAAAATGTCATCCCCTTGATAGCTTATGGGTCCTGACTTTTAGCATCATGAATAATTTAACCTATCCAGAAGCCCCAGATTCAAAATCTATTGATGAATTGTTGATATGGTATCAGACCACTGCGAGCCTATACCATCTGTTATAATGTAACACTACAAGTTTAACATAGCAATTAGATTCCCTGGGAAACCTAAAATTTTGATGCAGCTATCGAAATTGGTGGAACACTGAGTATGGATCAGCACTTCTGAAAATGTTTAATGGATTGTTTAATATGTGGACTTAATAATATTATGACCTACTAGAAGCTACTGACTAAACCATCTCTGGACCATAAGAAGTGGCCCTATCCCATGAAAATTCAGAAAAACAGGCCCAGGAACTTCAGGGATCCATGGGTGTCCACAGCCTTGGATAATCCCGCATACCACAGAACCAAAACCCCAATGGATAATGCTCACATCTCCCATTTGCTGTCAAGAAAGCTCGATCGGAATCGGAGGCTTTGATCTTCCAGCACTAGACAGGAAGTCTCCCCCGCAAGACAGCGAGCTCATCCGTCTTGCACTCATAGTCACAGGGTCCACCCCAAAGTAGGTACCGCGCAGACCTAAAGGCAAAGCCACCTCAAGACAAAGCTTTACAAATAAATCAGCCCGAAGATGAGGAATTGATGCAACTAAGTTGCATCACCGCACCCAGAGTGGCTCCAATCAAGACTAAACTCCAGGCAAATGACCACCCCTAGACATGGAGGTCTCAGAAGCTACTGCAAAGGAATATTTTGAGAGTTTGGAGAAGGGTTTTTTTTATGCTGGCTTCCGATTAATAAGGGGAACATCTGTGTGTTCATAGTCAATGAAATTATATACTTCGGGTACAGAGTTGACAAGGATGGACTACACCCTGTTAAAGAGGAGATGAAGGCCATAAAAGGGGCTCTGACTCCAAGGAACACAACTCATTTGAAGTCTTTCCCAGGTCTCATGAATTACTATGGAAAACTCATAGCGAACTTGTTAGCCCTGCTAACCCCATTGCATGCACTGTTAAAAATAAATCAGAAGTGGTCATGGTAAATGCCAAAAGAGAAAGCATTTGCAAATAACATTTGCTGTCAACAAATATACTAGCCCATTATGACCCCCGAATTCAAATCAAAGTTGTGTGAAGATATTGGGGCTGAGAATGGAACCTCACTCACTTCATACCTTCCACCTAGATGAAATTGAAATCTCCTCTCTGGTAGTGGTCTTCAAAGGGATCTGCTCACATCTGCAGCTTCTGACAGGAAGAACAGAAAATCTCTGCTCTAGAATGGAATGCTGCTGTGATATACACTCCTGCCAGGAAACTAAGGGACATGGAGATTAACGTAACCCAGCCATTTCAGAATTTTCACAGTCTGACAGGCAGGAATGCAGACGTTGATCACAGGGGCTGCCTGAAATCACCATGTCATGGGCGACCTTTAAGTCCCCCAACCCAGGGGAGAGTAGAGAAGTCAACCCCTTGCCTCCAGCCCGAGCTCACCCAACTGCAAGGACCCGTGGGGAACCCTTCCTCTGCAGTCTGGCAGCGTTGGAGGGCATATGACTTCTTGACCCCCTCCCCATGGAGTCAAAGGCGCCAGGCCAGGGTGTCGGGGCAGCACACTATTGGCACTACCAAGGTGCGTGGTCTGAAGGGGGCATGAGTTGGAGTCTGAGATGGAGGGAGGTTGCTGAGTGAGGAGGTCCCTCATGCTTGCAGGCTATGGGAGGATGTGACCCGTTATTTGTTGGTGGGGTAGGAGGTAGCCCATCTTTGTTGAAGGATAGTAGTGTTACCCTGATTAGTGGTGCCCGTGTGGTAGGCGGGGGGATGGTGAGGAGCAGCCAGGGAGGTGGACCTGTTTTTGGGAGAGAGAGAGGGATCTGTTTCTGAGATCATGGAGATTGGGGCTGGTCGATGGATTTCCCGAGGTTTATAAGTTTACATCTGTCAGCTGGGTTAATCCCACTTGACAGGCATTGCCAGTGTCAATGGTAAACACTATGGTTTTCTTATTGGTGTGGGCGCTTAATTCCAATGTGGGAGAATTCATGCAGTGCCACCACAGAATCTCCAAAGGTCAGTATTGAGAGCATGACTCTTTCGATATATTGATGGGGTGGACTTCAATATACAAGGCACAATTTCAAATGTTACAAAGTGGGCAGCACAGAGGTTAGCACTGTTGCCTCACAGTGCCAGGGACCTGTGTTCAATTCTGGCATTGGGTGACTGTGTGGAGTATGCATGTTCTCTGTGTCTGCGTGAGTTTCCTCCGGGTGCTCATGTTTCCTCCCCCAGCCCAAAGAAGTGTGGGTTAGGTTGATTGGCCATGCTAAATTGCCCCTTAGTGTCAGGGGATTAGCAAGATAAATACATGGATTTACGGGGGAGGGCCTGAATGGAGTTGTGGTCGGTGCAGGCTTGATGGGCTAAATGGCTTCCTTCTGCTCTGTAGGGATGCTATGATTCTATAATACAAAACTTGGAAAATGGAGTAAACAAATAGGAGGATAATAACGGCTGAGAACATAGCCATATTGGTGAGACAGGCAAATCAAATTTAACACAGAAAAAGAGTGAAGTGGTACATTTTGGCAAGAAGAATGAGGAGAGGTAATATAAAAGTAAAATATAATTTTAAAGGGATACTAAGAGACTTGGCAATATTAATACGTGAATCTTTGAAGTTTGCAGGACAAGTTGAGTATACCATTATAAAAGCATATGATCCTGGGCTTCATTAATCTAGACAATAACACAAAAGCAAGGGAATTGTGCTTTTTTTTTACATAAAGTCTGTTACAGCCTCAGCTAGAATAATGTGTTCAATAGCAGGCATCACATTTTAGAATGGATGACAAGACCTTAAAAAGAGTGGGGAAGAGATTTACTAGAATGGTGCTGGAGATAAGGAAATTTAATTATATGGCGAGACTGGAGCATTGTTCTCATCAGAGTAGAGTTAAGGCAGGATTCAATGGAGGTGTTCAAAATCATGAGTGATTTTAACAGGCTAAAAGGAAACTTTCCAGTGGCATGAAGGCTGGTAATCAGTGAACACAAGTTTGAAACAATTAGCAAAAGAACCAGAAACAACATGAGGCTTTTTTATTTTCATACAGTGAGCTGTTGTGACCTGAAGCGCACTGTTTGAAAGAGTGGTGGAAAGAGGTTCAATAATATCTGTCAAGAGGGAATTTGATAAATGTGTGAATGAGAGAAAAGGTAGAGGATTTGGGGGGAAAGAGGAGGGAAGCGGGACTTAAAGGATAGCTCTACCAAAGTCTTTTTCTAATTCTAATTCTAAGCAGCATGGTTTTCCAACTCACTTGAGTTTACAATAGATTTAATTAACACCTAGCTATTAAAAATTCATGTCACTCAGCAGGGGTGATTTTAAATGGCTGACTATCTGTATCTCATCTGAAAATTGAATGACCAACAAGTGAAAAAGGTAGACTCTTTTCAGAACTAAAGTACTGAAGAAGAGTCACGTTAGACTTGAAACGCAAACTCTGTTTCTCTCTCCACACATGATGCCATGTTGGTATTTCTGGCATTTTCTATCTTTATATCACAGTGCTTATACCCACCATGCTCTCAAAAGTTCACATATTGGCCTGCCCATTTATCGCTCAATCGATCACAATATAAAGAGACAGGCTGGGATTCTCCCGAAACGATTCTAAGTGCCAAATTCATGTAAAAATAGGAGTAACTCCCGCTGCTTTTTCAATGGGATTTTCAAAATGAATCTCCCACACTCTGAGCACTGTAGAGTGTCTCAGGGAGATTCACATGAAAAATCCAGAGGTGGAACATATTCCTGCCTGAATGGGCCACTGCGTTGATCTGTCAGCACTGAAGATTTGCCTTAACTTTCCCACTGTTGTCAGCAGCAAGATCAGCAGCTTCATAGTGGCCCTGCACAGCTGGCCTCCCTTTCGCTGGCGAGCTCTGCTGCCCACCCATCGATAGTCATGCAACCATCCCCCTCACCCCTGATCACTGGCCTCCCAGACATTTCCAGGCAGCCCTGAACCCCTACACCTGACCCGCTTAGATGTCTCCGAGCCCCCAACATCTGCCCTCAGCAATCCTGATCTCCCTAGCCCTCTGCTCCCTGACAGTCCTGAACTGTCCCCGCCCATACGCCCCATTACCATTACCCCCCCAGCAACGCCCATACCCCCTCCCCCTGAAGGCCATGGACAATCAGCCCCTTCCATCCCTCTGTCATGGGCCCCTAAGCTTCTTCCCTGCTGCCATCAGACTTATGAATGTACCTACCTCTCATTATGTTCATATTTCTCTCCACGTAGCTGCGGCTGTAACACTAAATTCTGCACTCTTGCCTTCCCTTATCTATGTACGGTATGCTTTGGCTATATAGAATAAAGAACAAAGAAAATTACAGCACAGGAACAGGCCCTTTGGTCCTCCAAGTCAGCACTGACCATGCTGCCCGACTGAACTATCCTTCCGGGGACCATATCCCTCTATTGCCATCCTATTCATGTTTTTGTCACGACACCCCTTAAAAGTCACTGCCATATCTGCTTCCACTACCTCCCCTGGCGATGAGTTCCAGGCACCCACTACTCTCTGTGTAAAAAAATCTGCTCGTACATCTCCTTTAAACCTTGCCCCTCACACCTTAAATCTGTGCCCCCTAGTAATTGGCTCCTCCACCCTGGGAAAAATAGGGGGCAACAAACTTTTCATTGAATACTAACGTATGTGACAATAATAAATCAAATCAAACATCTTGGGACTCTAAGGGACAATTTAGCATGGCCAATCCACCTAACTCATTCATCTTTGGGCAGTGGGAAGAAACCAGAATGCTCGGAGGGAATCCATGCAAACATGGGACGATTATGTAGACCTTGCAGGGACATTCTCCCAAGGCCAGAATTGAACATAGGTCCCTGGTGCTGTGAAGCAACAGTGCTAACCATGTGCCACCATGCCACCCTATTAGCTGAGTGATACTGTTGCTGGCGATTGAATATGTACCTGATAAAAGAGAGACAGTTCAATCATTATATCCCACAGCTTGTCCCTTTCCTATGTCAGGGAGGAAATCAGGCCAGAAAAGGAGTATCTGCTGTCAAGATGCATATGCCCATGCTGCAATATTTTTGAGGCAGAAGATATTGAAAAATGGAATGAACATTTTCTTTCCTGCTGTCAAACCCTTTGCTGAAACGGTTTGCTACCATTGCAAAAGACAGAAATTACAAAAGAGAGGAATGCTTGAAGAAATGGGTCTCCATAGGACTGAGGTGGAAAGAAGGGAGAAGATCTCTGAGCAGGTAGAACAGTATTTTTCATGGCAACTAGTTTCGAGGAATAACTTACACAGGAACTATTCTCCCCTCCAGTGATGTTAGGCTTTAATTGAATTGAGTCACAGTCAGATGCCAGTTAAGAAACTCTATACCGGTAGGAGGAAAAGAAACAAACGATAGGATATAATGATTATCTTTTCTGAAGCGTTTCTCTTTTAACGTATTGATGCATGTAAAATAACCATCAACGGTGACACGCAGTTAAAATTAATCACAGTTTCAGAATCCAAATCTATCTGATCCATTAAAAACAGAATTGCTTGTTTGTTTAGATTGAAGCATAAATTATGATTTTTTTTCACCATCACCGCTTAAAGACAGCGCAATATACTATCTGGCGTGTTTTATTGAAGGAATATAACAGATGTAAGTAATGTTTGGCAGTTTAAATTCTTTTTTGCAAGAGAGATGTTATCTATGTATCAGCTGGAAGAGTCCTTGAGACTCTGAAAGCTGTTCTTATTTACATCCATTGAGTTAGATCTGCTTAATATATCACACTATATAATGTGATTCTTTTCGCTTGCTTCCATCAGCATGGAAATTTTCACTTTTTAATCCCAAACTCACCTCTCCTGAATTCCAGGTCTAAAATGTAAAATACTCTACAGGATTTTGCCTTCTCTTCCCCTCAGCTTATTTGCGCTGGGCTTTGATTTCAACAAGTGCTGCTTCTTTGATTCTATCATACATTCTTCAGGGAAAATGTGAAAATATCTTCAGGCTTTTCAATATGGACACCCTCACAGCCAGTCTATGCCTTGTTCTCATATACACTCCAGCAGGAATTTCATTGGATGATGAACTAAACATGGGCACTGCCTGAGCTTTTGCCCCCCTCCCCAGCTCAAGAGCATTGGTGCTCCTTCTAACATCCCGAGTGCTGCTCAGAGATCACTTACTGGCTCCACCATTGGCAGTTCATAGAATTCCAAAAGGCCACTTGACCCATTAAGACAGCACTGACTCTCTGACAGACCATCTTAACCAAGCCCTGACTCCCGCCCTATCCCTTTTATCTCACACATTTACCATGGCCAATTCCCACATCTTGGGACATTAAGGGGCAAGTTAGCACGGACAATCCATCTAACCTGCACATATCTGGATTCTGGGAGGAAACTGGTGCACTCGGGGGAAGCTCATGTCGACATGGGGAGAACATGCAAACTCCACACAGATAATTCCGTGGCTGGAATTGAACTCGGGGCCCTGGTACTGTGAGGCAGCAGAGCTAACCGCGGTGCCACAGCCAGTTGTGCAGTCAGTTGTCCAGCCCCTAATTACTCCTCCTTTCACAGTGGCACAGTGGTTAGCACTGCTGCCTCACAACGCCAGGGACCCAAGTTCAATTCCCGGTTTGGGTCATTGTCTGTGCGGAGTTTGTACGTTCTCCCTAAGTCTGTGTGAGTTTCCTTCGGGTGCTCCGATTTCCTCCCACAGTCTGAAAGATGTGCTGGTTAGATGCATTGGCCATGCTAAATTCTCCCTCAGTGTACCTGAACAAGTGCCAGAGTGTGACAACAAGAAGATTTTCATAGTGACTTAATTGCAGTGTTAATGGAAGCCTACATGTGACTCTAATAAATAAACTTCAAAAAAACTTTATGATGCGTCTTGAGATTTGCCTCCGTGACCATCCTTCGTAACATATTCTATGGCTTAGTGTCACTTGTGTGAATGACTTTGGGGCATTTTATTATATTAAAGGCACAATATCAGTGCAAGCTGCAGTTGTTGTTCTTGATGTTAACTTAGCATAATTGGAAATTGAATATGGGACCATTTGGTCTGTGTGATTTAATATAAAACTGGCCAGTCTAGTTGAATCACTTTAATCATTAATGTCCTTTCCTTAATCATGTTGGGCTAAGCTATTGCCTAGAATTAATAATGTGGTTTTGAAGGCAGGCGTAGAATCCTAATGATTCATTACAGATGTAAAATCTATCCCACCAGCTATCTTTACCCTCTAAATATAGTTTGTTGTGAGAAAATATACATTTTTTAAAATTGCATCATCACATCATCTTCTCCCGCAATTCTCCACACTTCACTCCAAATGTTGTTGAGTGGTACAAGGTTGATTGTTAAAGTAAGAAAGAAACAGAATTTCAGGCAGATTTTAACATAGTGGAAGGGATTTTACGGCTTTGCTCAGATGAGATCAGAAATTCCCACCTGAGGTCAACGGGGATTTCTGTGGCCAGATTCTCACCATGCCAATTCTGAGGCAGGTGAGGTGGTAGAATTCCAGTCAGTGAGTAGCGTTTGTTCTTCAGAATAAGAAACTTAAATCTATAATACATTATTAAACATCAAATTACTGAGACTTGTGAGGTCTAGTTTAGCGGGTGTGGATGATTGCCTTTGCTGACAGGGCCATACGACATAACTGCAAGTAAGAGCCCAATTATAACCACGTGGGATGATATCTGTTGCTTTAAGCCAGGCATCACTTACCCTTTTTCTTGTATGTTTTCCTTGGACTTGAATTTGAGAAAGATGAGAATATATTTTTATCTGTAAGCACTGGGCTTTCTGCAGCAAGTCAAGTTTCTGTAATTAAAAATAATATTTTTTCTCTTTCCTTTGCATTATATTCCCCAAAAGAGGGTATCCTTTGGGAGCTCTGGTTTCCTCTCACAATTCAAATTTGAGCAGGTTAGGTCGATTAGCCATGCTGAATTGCTCTTCAGACTCTCAACATTAGATGGATTAGCCATGGTAAATTTATGGGGTGATAAGGATAGGGCAGACAAAAGGGCCTTTTGAGTAGCACAGTGGCATGGTGGTTATCACTGCTGCCTCACAATGCCAGCGTCTCCGGTTCAATTCCAGCCTCGGACCATTGTCTGTATGGAATTTGCAGATTGTCCCGTGGGTTTCCTCCGGGTGCTCTGGTTTCCTCCCACATTCCAAAGATGTGCAGGCTAGGCTGATTGGCCATGCTAAATTGTCCCTTAGTGTCAGGGGGATTAACAGGGTGAATACATGTGATTACGGAGATAGGGCCTGGGTGAGATTATTATCGATGCAGGTCCAAATGGCCTCCTTCTGCACTGTGGTGATTCTATGATGACACACTGTCAGAGACAGTCAGTGCAGACTTGATGGGCTGAGTGGCCTTTTCTCCATTGTAGGGATTCTATGAATAATACTCTTTGACAGGGCACTGTTTTCAAAGTTACTCTTAGCACTGTTGTATGAAAATTGCCTCTACACTAGTTTAATTAGTTAGATCAGAAATCCATTTACTTAAAACACTTTTACTAAAATAGCAACGCAAAGTATTGCAGTCAAAGATATTAAGCAGTTGGGCACTGCTATGTCTCTGCATAATTTCACAGCCACAGAGTTGAATTGAATTCTGTCATCAGTAGCAATGATTGGTTCACACACTGCTGTGGAGTGAATGAGGATCTACCTGCATGTCAGGGCAAACAGCAGAAACAACAATCGGCCGTTTCACCACGACTGCATGAGCCGTAGCTCAGCCACGTAATAACTCCAGCATGGAGGCTGTCCGTGCACCATTATCAGACATTACTATCTGGAAGAGATGGAAATGTGAGAAAATTTCAAACATAAAAAATTGCAGCAATTCAGGTAATCAAGGGAAATGACCCCTTTAATCGCTGGAACATTGCATACAGAAAATTACTGCCGCTGCTCCAAATGGTTGCATTGAGATAGGATTTTACAATAAATATATCCACAAAAAATTATTAGAGATTCTGAGAATGAAGCTTAATTCTGTCTGGAATAAAAATAGGAAATATTAATGCATACAGCAGACCATATGTGTATATGAATGTACAAACAAACAAACACACAAATTAGGAGCAGGAGGAGTAGGCTATATATATGTGTGCATATATACATATATGTAATATTTGGCTCCTTGAACAAATGTAGTAATGTGGCTCCCTTAAGGGCAATCCTTTGCGGGTCACACAGGGATGCTGGGCCAATCAACAGCGAAAGCACATGTCCTGGGGGTAAAGCAGCAGCAATGATATCTACCCACCAATGTGTAAATTGCCCAGGAACATCCTGCAACAAAACAGAGAACATATCCAAACTGACCAAGTTGCCACCCTACTCTTGAAGATCGGTAATGTAATGGAAACAGTCCTGATCATTACCATGAAATGGTACTTGCTTAGCATTAACCTACTCACTGACATTCAGTTTGGGTTTCACCAGGGCAATTCAGTTCCTGACCTCATTTACTATCATGACTGCCTTCAAAACTACATTGTTAATTCTGGGCAATCGTTTAACCTAAAATGGTTAGGGAAATGAGATCAAGGGTATTAATAATTAAAGTGATTCAATTGGTCACGCAGACTGGCCAGTTTTATAGTAAATCACACCAACCAAATGATCCCAAGTTCAATTTCCAATGATGCTAAGTTAACATCAACAACAACTGCAACTTGCATTTATATCGTGGCTTTAATATAATAAAATGTCCCCAAATTAAATCGTGGATCAAACCTGGACAAAAGTGCTGAATTCCAGAGGGAGATGAGAATGACCGCATTGACACCAAGGCAACATTTGACCAAGTGTGGTCTATAAAGACACCAAGTTTGGCATCAAGGAGCCCTAGCAAAATTGGAGTGGATGGGAATTAGGGGAAATCTGTCTGCTGGTTGGAATCATACCTGGCATAAAGGAAATTAGTTGTTATTATTGGAGGTCAATCATTTCAGTTCCAGGATTTGGTGGCGCAGTGGCACAATAGTTAGTACTGGTGCCTCACAATGCCAGGGACCTGGGTTCGATTCCAGCCTTGGGTGACTGTCTGTGTGGAGTCTGCACGTTCTCCTAATATCTGTCGTGGTTTTGTCTGGATGCTCTGGTTTCCTCCCACAGTTCAAAGATGTGCAGGTTAGGTAGATTGGCCATGTTAATTTGTCCCTTAATGTTCAAAGATGTGTAGGTTAGGGGGATTAGCAAGGTAAAAGTGAGGAATTATGGGAATGGAGCTCCGGAGAGTCAATGAGCTGAATAGTTTCCTTCAGTACTGCATGGATTCTATGATTCTATGATGGCCTAATCATCTTCAACTGTTTCATCAATGACGTTTCTTTCATCATAATGTCAAAAATGGGGATGTTCGCTATTGATTGCACAATGTTCGGTACCATTCATGACTCCTCAAATACTGCAGACATCTATAATGTAGTAGGAGTGGTGACCACCAAGTGGAATAACAACAAATCTATTTATTAACCGTTATAACTGTTTACAGAGAGGGGCACTGATGCTGCTGATTTCTTCAACTCAAAATCCAAGACGTCCTGGGAGAGCCTGCCCTGAGCCCCAGGTTTTGCATGCTTCAGCCTGATTGGCTGAATGGATCACATGACCCTCCAAACCTTTAAAGGGACTCGCTACTACATTCCCTCCCCCTTTCAGTGCCTTTTTAACACATATCAACAAAAATTAAACTATTTACAAAATAATACCATAAATTAATTCTTTAACACCGTCCACGATAAAGTCAGTCCATCTGGTGATTTCCTCTCCCTTTTGAGCAATACAGGTCAACAGGAGGTGCCGCATCAGCATTGGCAAATTGGGTTTCACTTCCAGCATTCGGACTTCCCACTTGTAAAGGTACATCAGTGCTGACCACTTCCTCCAGCCCCTGCAGGAACACCATTTGACTTTTTCTCAGGCCAATCTGTTCCTTTACTGCTTCCAGTCACAACATCATTGGCTGAATTACTTGGAGCAGATTACTCACTGGTTTTCTGTGTGACTCCCTTCTTCTCCAGTGCTCCAGGTGCTTCTTCAGTCTTTAACTTTGAATTTTGACTTCTGACCCGTCTTGGCCATGCCAACACCTGGGACCCAACTCTGACCTATTCCAAAGTTTTCAGCGTAAACTGGACCTCCACTTTGAATGGGACCTGGGTTCGATTCCCAGCTTGAGTCACTGTCTGTGTGGAGTTTGTACATTCTTCTTGTGTCTGTGTGGGTTTCTTCTATGTGCTCTGGTTTTCTCCCACACTCCAAAGATGTGGGGATAAGGCTAATTGGCCATGCTAAATTGTCCCTTCATGTCAGGGGATTAGTAGGGTAAATAAGTAAGGTTTTTAGAGACAGGGCCTCTGGTCTGTGCAGACTCAATGGGCCGAATGGTCTCCTTCTGCACTGTTAGGATTCTATGACTCTAATATTCTCTCCGGCTTTGTAGAATCACAATATTTGTGTTTCACACGCTGCTTTGCCTGCACTCTCCACGCCCAATTTGGAAATGCCAGATCCAACTGGTTTGAATATAACTACCCACCAGCAATTTGGCACGGGTTAGTCCGGTGGTCATGTGGGACATTGCTCTGTTAGTAATAAGAAAGTTGGCCTAAAGAGATACTGCTGGCTGCTTTAAAAGTTCGCAAAACCCTCCTTACCAACCCATTTGAGGAGGGGTGGTACAGCATGGTGGGTTTGTGCTTAATGCCATTTGATGACATTAAATACTGGAACTCCTCGCTGGTAAATGCTATCCCATTGTCTGAAACCATCACCTCTGACTAACCATGAATGGTGAAGGTTTGCCTTAACTTTCCCATGTTGTCAAAGAAGTCATGGATTTCATTTCACACATATTGAGCCATTTTGAGTGTCCATAATTAGGAAAATGGTGCCCATGAATGGGCTGACAAAATCAACATGGAGTCTCACCCACTGCTGAACTAGTCACTGTTAAGGTGCATCAGGGTTTGCTGACATTGTTGGGCCTGGTATTGGTCACAGTATTTATGTCTGAGTCTAACCAAGGCTACCACGCATAGTGGCAAGCCAACACTTTCATCCTGGAAAGCCCTTGGTGGGCACTTTGTAATTCCTCCAATAACAATGTCCTGACTGGAGTGGGGACGACTACCCTCGCTCCCACAGAAGGATGCCGTCTTCACAGCTTACTTTGTCCTTACTTATTTGAAAGGGTTTTATTTGTTCAGATATTCCTTGGCAATGCCAGCCATGAAGAACCATATGTTTAACTCTGGACAATATCAGATCCTTTGGAGAGCAGCGTTTGATCTGTGTATTGAGGAAATTCAAAGTCAGTTTGTTGTGGTACTGGCGGGGCTGGCATACTTTTCAATAGTGGGAGTTGGCTCAAGATGTCTGCATTTGGTATTTGTGTCCCATTCTGTTTTGGAATGAATGTGAGAATGATTTCTTGATTGGCACCAATCCACAAACATTCACTCCCTCCATCACTGACAGCAGCGTGTGCCATCTGCAAGATGCATTGAGCAATTCACCAAGGCTCCTTCGAGAGCACCTTCCAAACCCACATCCACAACCATCTGGAAGGACAAGGGCAGAAGACATGTAGGAACACCATTGCCTGGATGTTCCCCTCCAAGTCACCCACCATCCTGGCTGGGAACCACGTCACCATTCCTTCACTGTTGCTGGGTCAAAATCCTGGAACAGATGTTTCTTTACCTACATCACAGGGTCAGCAGTAGTTCAAGAAGGCAGTTCTCCAACGCCTTCTCAAGGGCAATTAAAGATTGGCAATAAATGCTAACCTAGTCAGTGCTGCCCATATCCATAAACTAATTTAAAAAATGCAGTTCATAGTCAAAATATTTCTTTATTAGTATCACAAGTAGGCTTATATTAACACTGCAATGAGAATCCCCTAGTTGCCATACTCTGGTGTTGGTTTGGGTACAATGAGGGAGAATTTAGCATGGCCAATATACCTAACCAGCATATCTTTTGGACTGTGGGAGGAAACTGGAGCACTGGAGAAAACCCATACAGACACTGGGAGAACATGCAGACTCCACACAAACTGTGACCCAAGCCAGGAATCGAACCCGGGTCCCTGGTGCTGTGAGATAGCAAAGCTAAACACTGTGCCACCATGCCACACTTATTAACCTAGCCATCTCTTCCAGGGGCTCATTTACCTGCTCTGTATCACCACCATTTTCTGTACTTATTTTGTATATCTAGCTCTCAATGTTTCTGTAATTAAATTCTGGTTGAATGTTGTCTCTGAATGTTGGTTGCTGATTTAATTTTATGAACATGATCCCCTTCAGTTGCACATACTCCAATTACTAAGATGCTGCAGCATTAGGATACTCGATTTTTAACAAAGGAAACTATTGAATGTCAACTAATTAAAGATTTGTCACAGAGTAAGTCAAATCCTTATCATCTTTACAAACCTCAAGCATCAAAATAAATAACAAGAACAGAGAATGCTGGAAAATCTCAGCAAATCTGGCAGCATCTGTTGGGAGGGAAAACAGAGTTAACATTTTAAATCTGTTTACTTTTCATCAGAACTAAAGGAGAGAGAAAATGTGTTGGATATTGCACTATAGCTGGGAAAGATTGCAACAAAGATACTGCAAAAATAAGAACAAGAGACAGATTGGTGTGGCAGAGGAAGGGAAAAGATTTTTGCTTTGAGATAAAGTTGAAGTTTATTTTTTAGTCACAAGTAGACTTACATTAACACTGCAATGAAGTTACTGTGAAAATCCCTTAGTCGCCACACTCTGGTGCCTGTTCGGGTACCCTAAGGGAAAATTTAGCATGGCCAATGCACCTAACCACAACATCTTTTTTTTTACTCAGAGGGTGGTGGGTGCCTAGAATTCGCTGTTAGTGGAAGCAGATATGGTAGTCACTTTTAAGGAGCATCCTGACAAACACATGAATAGGATGGGAATAGAGGGATACAGTGTCCAGCAAGGTAAGGACTTTTATTCAGTCAGGCAGCATGGTCAGTGCAGGCTTGGAGGGTCGAATAACTTGTTCCCATGCTATAATTTTCTCTGTTCTTTGTCTTTCGGACTGTGGGAGGAAACTGGAGAACCTGGAGGAAACCCATGCAGACATGGGGAGGACGCACCCAAGTTCAGCACTGACAGAGACCCAAACCGTGAATCCAACCTGGGTCCGTGGCGCTGTGAGGCAGCAGTGCTAACCACTATATCACTGTGTTGCCAAAATGTATGGTATATAAAAAAAGTGGTTAAGATTGAGGAGTGAGGTCAGAGTCTAAAGTTGTTGAACTCAATACTGAAATATTCAACAGCTTTAGACTATAAGACTGTAACCTGTCTCCTTTATCTTAATCCTTTTTTTTAAAGTCCCAGACATTATTTATCTCAATGCAAAATAAGGCTCCTCTCCAACACAGACACACGTACATACTTAAATGCACACACATGCACTAGACCATCTGGCACTTGTTCTAAAGTTTGCTACATCAGAGTAATATTCCTTCTCTTTTAGCGCTGAAGAATCAAATGGGCTTGAAATGCTGTGTGGAATTTTCTCATAATTTGTTCGAGTGTCAGGCTCTGACTAGATAATGGCCTGTATCTCTCCAGACACATAGCTGAGTGTTTAGAACAGATCTTCAGCCTCCCTGACAAGGCAAAATCTGAGGGAGAGGCCAGCTCCACAGTGATAGGAGCACCATTAGAGGGCACTGAATTTAAACTCCACCCCCCCCCACACATTCTGAAGGCACGGAGGACCCCCACCTACGAGCATTAGAGCAACTCCACCCCGCTCCACAGCCATGAATGTAAGAGGGGTTCTCCATCCCAACCGTACAGATATCCAGAGCTCTATTCACTACCCTCCCCCTCCCACCTCCCCTTTCACTGGCAAGGTGCCCCCTCCAAACCCACTCCCCACCCCCCCAACCGTCTACACAGAAAGATTCCCCCACGTTTATGGCAAGTTCCTCCCCCCCCTTCAAAGATAGCAGACCACCCCCCCACCCAACACCACACATAATGGGAACACCTTCCAATGGGGCCCTCCAGAGGGTCCACTTGCATTGCTGCCACCTAGCCAAGGAGCAGTGCCAACCTGTGCCAATGGCCATGTCCATCTCTCCCCGCCCCCCTAACCCATGCCCCCACCCCCCCCCCCCCACCCCCCAGGACCCTACTTGCCTTAGCACTCCCGACTGGATCCCCTCGACTGAACCCCTGAAAGTTTTGGAAACATTTTTAAGATTTAGTGAGGTGAGTGATGTGGCCGGGAGGCCAGCCAATAGATATTCAAATTCCATAACTTCTGATTCAGTGAGGGACCCCTACTTTGTGGGCCAGAATCATTAAGTCATTGGTGAAATGTGGGGGAAACGAGGATCTCGCCGGCGAGCATCTTATTTCCCGATTCTCGTGGAATTTTGTGTCTGTGTTGCCGTTTGTGCTGGTGATAGTTGCTGGCACAAAATCGGTTTTCTCTTCCTACAAATGTTGCCAGACCTGCTGAATTTTTCCAGCATTCTCTGTTTTTGTTTCAGATTCCAGCATCAGCAATATCTTGCAAATCTAACCTCAAGTGAATTTCACTTTTGAGGAGAAAAACATAGGCTGCGATTCTCCCAAAAGCGCTGAATAAGTGAGAAAGCTGTTCTAGATCCCAACTGTTTTGTCAGTTCAACTTTTCACTCGAATCTCCGCACTCTGTGCACAGCAGAGGTCCCAATCATGAATCTCATTAAAAACCTGGGGGATGGTTGAGGGTGTGGGGGGCTGGTTGAGGGTGTTTTGGGGGCGGGGGGGGTGGTGGCTAATAGCGACGGAGTCTGACAGTTCCAGAACTCTGCACGTGCGCAGTGGTCCCGACCTGTCAGTCTCCCCGTTTGCTGGCCAGCTCAATTGCCGGCCAGCCCGGGACCCCCACAGTGCTGCCCCTCCAGCCCCGTCCCACCCCATGGCCCGATCACAGCCCCCACAACCATTCCTGGGACAGCCCAGATCTCTCCGCCCTGGAGTGCCCTGATGTCAGCCTCCTGCACCCAGTGGTGATCGCCCCACCCCCTCACCCTGGCAGACCCATCTCCTGCTGACCCCCCCCCCCCAGCTGACCTCTCCCCCCAGGGTCAGAACGCCCGCCCCTCCGGGAGGCAGGCAGACCTCCCCCGGCAGAATGCCACCCATCCCCCCCTCCAGCCCACCCCAATCACTGATCTTCCTCTATCCTACTCTTTCTATCCCAGACCAATCGCCATGCAGAGCGGCCCACCCTCACAAATCACCCCTCGACTTTGCCCGCAATTGGCCTCGTCTCCTTGGCATTGCCCAATGTCCGGTGAGCCAAGGCGACCCCTGGGCATGGGCACTTTGCCCCTTGGGCAGTGCCAGCCTGTGCTGGCACTGCCAGGGTGCCCATGCCGAGGGTGCACTGCCCCCCCCCCCCCCCCGCCACACGACTCTCTGGGAAGGCCCTAATTGCCCTCCATTCATTCTGACGGGGTTTCCCACGAGTTCCTCCAAACCCCACCAGAATGAAGTACTCCTGGCGGGATGGGAGATTCAATCGGGACTGGTGAGATCCAATAATGAATTGTAAAAGACATTTAAAACATATTAAAAACAGATTCAAATTATTTACCTATCTTCCAGTCAGTTTCCAGCGTGGTCTGATCGGTGACTGTTCACCGGTTCTGGGGGATGCGCGTGCATTTCTGGTGCATGCGCAAATCCCGGTACAAGGCCAGTGACAAGCATCTCCCACCGTGACCCCCCCAGAAAAATTGTGGGTCAGAATGGGAGAATTGCAGTCGTTGTAAGTCCCATTAGACTCCCCAAAGTCTAAAATTCTCATCCTCATCTTTAAAATCCTTTATAGGTTTGCAACACATTAACTCTGTAATCTACTCCAGCTTTACAATCAAAGTTCCACAGCACTTTCCAAAATGCTCTCTCCCCCAACACCACAACCCCACCCAAAATTTTCCTTGGCTTTTTTTGAGTAGAGAAGATGTCTGACTTGTTTATGTATGTTGCCATAAAGGAAAATAGATAGACACGTCTAAGAATTTTTTGGACTTACAATATTCTCCAAAGTCAAAATTAACCTCCTCCATTCCTCCGACACTGGCCTATTGTGGATCATGCCTCCCTTTAACCCATGATTGGTAAATGTGCCTTCAGTTGTCTTGACTTCACAATCTGGAATTCCTCCACCCTAAATCGATATCCCTCTTCTCATTAAGATCCTCATTAAAACCCATCCCCTTCACCTCACCTGCAATGAACTCCTTTTTCTGACATAGATTGGCATTAATCATAGAATCCCTACAGTGCAGGAGAGCCATTCGGCTCATCAAGTCTGCACTGACTCTCTGACAGAGTATCATACCCAATCCCTATCCCCGCAACCCCACATATTTATCATCTAATCCACCTAACCGAAGCATCTTTTGAGACCAAGGGGCAATTTAACATCGTCAATTGGCCTTAACTGCACATCTTTGGATTGTGGGAAGAGGCCAGAGCACCTGGAGGGAATTCACGCAGGCACGGGGAGAATGTACAACTCCACACAGATAGTGTCCCAAGACCAGAATTGAACCCATGTTCCTGGACTAGAATTGAACCCAGGTCCCTGGAGTTGTGAGGCAGCAGTGGAAAACATTGTGCCACCATACGCCATTAATTATGACCATCACTGGAACTCCACCACCTCACCCACCACAGAATCAGAGTGGGCGAGGTTCCAACAACAGAAATATCCGTTGATTTCAGGAGAGAATTTCCAGTCTCGCCTGAGGGTGGCTGTAAAATGCTGCCCACAATCTCTCTGAAACACATTGGAATCTTTTCCTGCAAACAAGGGCTCTTTTCAGTGAAGTATTCTTGTAGTTGAAAGGGAATTATGCAAAAGCTTAATTCTTGTGCAATTGTATTGTCGCTCATTCTCCCCGCATCTGTTGAGCCACAAACATTAAACACATTTTACAGTAATTGAAGACAGATTTAGTGCTGTGAGAAATGTGTCTCGGACCTCATCCAGTGTATCTCAGCCTTGAGCTATCCATTTGGCTGCTTTAATTAATGGTTGCTTAGATTAAGTTCTGCCTCCTGGTGGCAGTCAAATTAACTGTCGACTTCCAATCATCCTTTCCTGTAGAAGCTAAGGATCCAACTGTGTTTTCACCTGATGGGAGTAAGCCATACTGGGATACATATTTTGGTTGTCAACTTCTATAATACCCCAAGTTACCAGCTGGCCTTCATGCGTAAGGGAGTATTGATCGATTAAAAAAAAATTGCAGGTATAAAATGAGCACAATCAGGCCATGTTTGAATAGTTGTAGCAAGATCTTGCACACCAAGGATGCCTGAAAAACGTCTGCTCAAAAAAGGAGTGTACTGTCCTAAAAGACTGCTGGGCCTACCTTGTTCAAAATTCTGCAATGCAGTAACCTTCAGGGAACGGTACTTAAAGTATTTTAAAATTGCGGAGCTGGGAGATACAGAAGTGTTTCCCCAATTTCACAGTCACTACTTTCATTCTCTCAAACCCCACCACAGTCCTTCACTCCAACCTTCTCTATCAGAACTTGCCAGCGAGACATATGGAATAAAACTAAGGCTGCTGTTCAAATTGTGATCCGAGTTGAAACAGGGAAAATATTGGCAAAAAATTGTTAATGAGTGGCTGAGGTCCAAAGCTGACTTAGGCTGGATCAAGCCTCTTGACCAGGCTGCCTGGTCCTCAAAATGGTCCTGGGCTAATCTTTATCCCTGAATTTTGAAACAGCTTTAAATCATGCAATTGTCATAAAATCTCTACAGCGCCATTCGGCCCATCAAGTCTGTACTGTTCACAATCCCACCCAGGCCCTATCCCTGCAACCCCTCACATTTACCCTGCTAATCCCCCTGTCACTAGGGTCAATTTGCATGGCCAATCAACCTAACCCGCACACTTTGGACTGTGGGAGGAAACCAGAGCACGCGGAAGAATCCTGTGCAGACACAGGGAGAACGTGCAAACTCCGCACAGACAGTGACCTGAGGCCGGAATTGAACCTGGCTCCCTGGCACTGTGAGGCAGCACTGCTAACCATTGTATCACCATGCCACCCAAATAGAATAGTAAAATACAAACACCACACCGGATATTCACATTCATACATATCAACGGACATCGCTGAGTCGTGAACTAGAACAAGACATCCAATTTTCACTGATGTTGGCCAACTCAAACAAAGAACTATCTTATCCTGTGTTCCCTTTGAAATTCTTTGTCCAGTTAGATCCATTTCCTCTAAAAAAAATCTTTTAGTTTTGAGTGCTCCTTTGATTTCAAACAGAGAAAAACCCAACTCTGCTTTCCTCAGTTGGAGTGATTTGCTTCTTTCCATGCTAAAAAAAATGCTTTAAAACATTGTATTGCAACATGATAGAAATTTACCCAAGTCTTGACACTGTAGTTGTCCTGTGTGCACAGGTGTCACTCCATGTTGCAGTTGTTGCTTTATCTGTGCTGCAGTTGTTCCTCTAACTCTGTTGTGTTTGCATTTGTTGCTGTATTTGTGCAGTTTGTGTTGGCAATTGCTGGATTTGTGCTGAGTGTGTAATTGTTGTACCTGTGATGTACAGTTATTTTTGTATTTCTGCTTGTATCCATTTTTTTTTGTATCTTTGTTACGCAAATTAGGTTTTTTTGGAGCATATATATTATGTGATAGTGTTAATATGTTTCAGCTTAATTTTAAACATCAATAAATACATGGATGTTATATCCAATGTGTGTCTTCATCTCAGGTGCCATAATGTGGAGTATTTAATACATTAAACAATGCAAATAATTCTACTTTTTTTTTAACCTTGATCTCCTTGTCACTTCTTGAGTTTGGTGTCAGAGTTTACAAACAGCTGCTTATCTAGAAAAAAAACTTTCCTTAACAATTAGCACCAAATTAGATCAAGGATGTAATTGCTTCCACAGGGAGTGCCTGATCACTTAATTGATGAGGGGAAGTTAAATTCTGCTCCAGTTTAAAAACTAATGACTTTTCAATGAGTCAGGATCAGTCAACATAGGTGTCCACGGGTGCAGTTGACACCTTCCGTGCCCACTGGGCACCGCAGGGACTGGGGTGTGTTATAGACCCTGATAATCACATTTCGATTTAATGTTTCAAGTTTCCTTTGGACTTTGGTTTCTGTTTGGGCTGTCGCCCCTTCCCTTTTGGGGGGCTGCCCCTCTTAATTTGTTCCTAAGTTAATTTGAGTTTGTTTACTTGTTGGGTCCTTGAAAGAACTAGCAAATGAGGCTGGCAGCTCTTCAGAGAAAATATTGCGTAATTGACAGCTCTATTTCTTTGATCACTGCGATCAGTTACACAATATTCACTTACACAAGGTTAAGTGGTTTCAAGAGTTTGTGGTTTCTGTTATTGACACCTTAAAGGGTCTGGCACTTTACTGGCATCTTAAGGGATCTGGCATGATTGGCACTTTTTTTTTTGCCTTGAGGTGAAATGACTTTTATAACATAGTGGAAAGCAATGAACAAATTTTTTTTAAAGCTTTATTTTTACACATCTTGCTATCACTGTGGGATTCATTGTTCTATGCCATGTATAATGGGCTTGTGGGCATGGAAGTACTACAGCTTGTCATGGAGCATGAGGGACCATGGTAGTGTGGAGAGTAGCATAATTTGGCACAGGGTGAATTTGGAGCTTTAAGGGTTGTGTGGAGTGTCATGGGTTGGCATAGAGGATATGAGGAACCAGGAAGGTGAATAGGGTCCTTACTTATGCAGAGATTCATGCAGGGCTGTGGGGCATGGGTGGGGGAAATGACCTGGAGCGATGGCATGGATTGGGCATGGGGAGTATGTGTGGGGCAATAAGGTTTGGAGAGCCTAATTATAATTAGGATGGAGCTCAAAGCACCAATGTGGCCTTTTAACCAGTCCGCCTCGACACCCAACAGCTCCTGCAGTTGCCTCTGGCCATCCTCTCAGATTGGCTAGTCCAACTCTAGGCCACATCCCCCATTGGCAACGGGGATGCCACCTTTGTGGACGCTGTCCTGAGGCTGAGCAGGGAATTTTACTGCCTCCTGTTCCTTACCTTCAAGTTGAAAATTCAGGTACACTTATCAAAACCGTGCTCCATGCTGATCCATACCTCAGACTCTCTTTGAGCAATGGCAAAGAGGATTAATGAGCAGCTTTAAAATTAAATTGCAAAAAATAATTTTAATTGCTTGAGGATTAAAGTTTATGCATTTTTGTCAAGCTACAGCTTGGAATTACTTTGATTAAAAAATAGAACATGCTTCAAAGAAGTGAACCTTCAAAGTGTTTATTCAACAACCTTGTTTACCGCATGTTTATCCGTTGTTAAAACGTTAGATTTGTAGTGTGTAATTACTTGTCCTCTATATGTATGGGAGAGCCATGTGCAATGAATCTGAAATGTTGAATAAAATATAATCTCCATTTTAATGTTAAATATTTGTAAACATAGAGCAAGCACATATGTGGATGAATGCAATTATTATCATAGGTTTAAAACATTCCTTTGTATTACTGATTTTTCTGTAATTCTGTAAAGTTAGAACTTTATCTATTACCAGAACTCTCTGACTATGCCTGGGGCTGTGATTCTCCAGTCCCGCTGCTGTGAATAGTGATACTGAGCGGGATTTTACAATCTCACTCATCCCGAAATTGTAAAATCCCTCCAGGAGCCAACAGACTTTTCCATAGTCCTCCCCTATCGCCTGCCTCCAAGTCCCATGGCGGGCAGTAAAATTCGGGCCATTCCCTGAGAGCAAAGTTCTCCATCCTCGCTGGCAGTGGTAGTGGGTCATGCAAGACCAGAGAATTCCGGCCTAGGGGAAATTTTCCCCTCTTGCCTACCATTGGAATGGTAACGAGCATAATCATCACAATACAAAGGTCCGTTGACCTCAAGCAGGATTTTCCGGTTTCAGGGCAAAAGCCTCGCTCGTCCCAAAACTGTACAATCCCACCCGAGGTCAATGAACCTTTCCATGTTCCGCCCCTTGCACATTCCAATTTCCAGGACAGGAAGGGTGATAAAATTCCAGCCTACATGTTTTTCATTTTCATGTTTCGTCAGCAAAAAATTCCTCAATATTTTTGAAGTGAAGTACATGCTGCAGTGACACTCTATCTCTTCAACCCTCTAGTACTTTGTGAACTATGCTATTACCTTTTCATATAATGAAAACTTGGCCATGTGTAAACCTGACTGAATTCCTACAGGGAGAATGTTTGTATATCTCATGTGAAGGGTGTTTGAATTCTTGCAGCTCTGGTTTCCCTTTTTCCATTATTTAAAGCGTTCATTAACTCCTGCATTGTAAAGATTTCTTTCCCTGTGGTGGCAGGTGGCTAAGGTGGTTATCGCTGGTTCATGAAGAAACATCTTTTGTGAACCCTCTGTGCTCTCCCAGTGCATTTAAACCCACAATCACAACATCCTTGTAACTTCTTGGGCTGCATCATAAATGATTTAGGAGAAATTGATGGCAAAATGTCACTGCTATGTGTAAAGAAAACAATACGATGCTTTTCATTGTGACTGCTTAATAGACGTCAATAACACAAGCTTCTGTAGCAAGTGGTTGTGTTTCTTAAAGGGATTGATACTTTTCTTTCCCCAGATTTCAGCCAGGATGGTGAGTAGTTGAAAATACAAACAGTTGAAAAACCTAACACTTGCCACTGAACACAGCATTTCTTATTTTTACAGAGGTCAGATTAGAGTCAAGCCATCTTTCATGTATATATATTTTATGTGGGCACTTAGCCATTTAAATCATCGGCTGCCCCCACTGAAGTGGGATTTTGGTTGACCAGAAACCAGGCAAGCGCAGATTAGACCAGACAAGAGGAGGTCTGAACTTTGTGGATTTGTTCTGATAGCCTATGGAGAGGTACAATACTCCCTTGCTCCTGGGACACCTTTGGGATAGGTAAAGCACCCTTTGTGATTGTTAAAAGTAAACATGATTATTCGTTAAGAGTGCAACAACTGATTGGAACTGTCAGAATTGTCAAATAGCTATCAAGCTGTCAAAGAACTGTCTTAACTTGTCAAAGAGCTGCCAAAAACCATTGGAACTATCAAAGCGCAATTGAACTGTTAGAGCTGTCAATGAATGTAACACTGCTGGGATTTAATTTTTTTCTTAAAGTCCGGAGTTTGTGTTTTGATATTTCTTTCCACCTGTTGACATAAACCTGAGGGTTATTATTTTCAGATTTGTGCTTCAATTACTTAATTTTAACTAACGTTATCACATCAATGTGCCTGTTAAGTGAACAGTTTGATTGACAGCTATAAGTGGTAATATATTAGAATGTTTGCTTTAAGAAGAGATTAATTGAAGGAATTCCTATGCACTGAATGTTAAATCCATGAAAGTATTTTTTGTTTAAAAGGGTCGTTTCCTCAATAAGCACATCACTCTTTGTCAGCCTGGCTCCTGAGATAGAACCATGGTGGATGCTAAGTGAGGTGGAGTGGAGTAGTTAGGTACGTAGGGTGTTGAGTAGAAGGTGTGGTTTGGCATGAGTTGGCACTAGGTTAGCATAGGGGCTATAAGGTGATGCCTGGGGCTAGGAAGTATGAGAACCATGGAGCTGCATAGAGAGGAATGAGTTAGCCCAGAAAGTATAAGGGTCATGTGGCTGGATATGTTGGCATACGTGGTATGAGGGATCATGAAGGATGGGTGGCATGGAGAGGATGTGGGGGGTGGTGAAGATGCGAGGGCTGGCAGGGGTTTCTTTATTTTCTCAAATTCTAAGATTAATTGCAGCAAAGCGCTGCAGCTTGCCTTCACATCTAGCAGTCTCTGCACACATTCTGGGGATGGTGGGCCTCACTCCTAACCTACAACATACCGCAAAATTTGAATCTTTAACCATGGCCTGCCTTATTTTAAAGGTTGGGGTATGCTTCCCTTCTCTTCCAAGATACTAGTGATTGTGGGTTTGCCTATGAGCCTTGGTGAGTTTCTGCAGTGAATTTTGTTTGAATCCAGCAAACATTCAGAAATTTCCTGTTATAAATTTGGGGAAAAATTAGTGAAAACCCTGAAGAAATGGTATAAATGGCTGTTAACGTAGTTTCTCCAGAATGTCTGTCAAAGTAATGATAGGAGATCCCAAGAAGGCCCATGAACATTTATAACACAGGCATTTGGAGAAATGCCTTTGTGCACTGCTGCCTCTTGAGGTGCTGTGGTTTGCCATAGTCGTGTGGCCACTGAGGTCACCTTGGGTAAAACAAAGCTTTTGGGCAAAAGCCATTGATACACCTCATAAAAGAATGCAAGTCTCAGCCCTAGGTTTAGGAAAGTACTCACCAATGTAACAGTGTGACATTTTTTCTGCTCCTGTAAAAGCCATGTTAGAGCCTCGATACATAGGATGGCTAATTTAGCGCCAAAAGCAAAATATGGCCTGAAGTAACCGCAGCCCCCAAATATGGGTAACTTTCGTAATGTGGACCAGATTCTAATCCATATCTGAAAACTTATCCATTGCAGCACATAATGAAGTTTACATCACTATTCCAGTGTACACCAGTTTAACTGTCTAACCTTAATTATCAGTTTATAATGACAACTATCCTGACAAAATCTTTTGCACTGGCATATCATTGTCTCTGAATACCTTTGTGTGTGCAGCCTCATGATCAAAAAACACCAATACTTTTAAATACATGTGAAGCATCCAACATTTGGACAGACACAGGTTCCACCACAAAGCTCAGCCAGACTCCCTGTTGTCTTCCCCGAACAATTTCAGTAGAGTCGCAATCTCTTTACGCTCGCTTGTCAGCTACATTATATATATTGCACATTTCAGAACTTCAGTACATCCCAGAGTTGTACTTAGCACAAGAAAAATTCATGAAAGACATCCATGGTTATAACGTAAGCAATGGCAAAAGACAGTAGCCAGAAGGTGTTAGAGACCAAACTTAATGACTGGATAATCTATTTTAGTTGTGTTGTGTGGGATGCATTTTGGAACAAGTCATCATGGGAGCTCCTCTACCCATTTTCAACTACAATTCCTGGTTTATGATAAGAATTCTGATCAACTTTGCAATGTGCATTATGCCTGAAAATATATGGGTCTTCTCCTGATATTCTATCCATTGTGTTCCTGAGGAATTTAAAAGCACCAACTAAAAACAAGAATAAAACCTTCGGTCAGAATTGTTTGTTGGTGGATTTTGTAATTAGCACACAAAATAGCACATATTTTTAACCTAACATGTACATCAAATATAATACATATATTCCCAATTTGTCCATAAGTTCTCGCTTATGCCATGCATTTAACGAGATGGCATGGATTATATAAGGGAAAAAAAAGTATGGCAATTTTTCAACTGAAAATTCATATTAGCAATAAGCTTTTGGGAAATTACAGATTTCCACGAATTCACAAAGATGTAAAATACATGTGTTCTGTGGGTGAGTAGGAGAGATGTTTGTTCTTACCCATAATCGTTATTTATACAGACAAGCTTCAGTATGAAGTTCTGTCATTGAAATATCTGTAGGAAGACGTGTAGATAATGATATGGAATAAAGACTCGAAGAGATGTAGAGGAAAGAATGAACTCTAATAATAACACTGTCTAAGGAGCTATGTCATTGTGGTGTAATTCACTGAGAAGATGAGTGGTGAACACCTCACAGAGAGATTGTAGCTCCTACCTGAAGTTTTAGAAACTTTAAAATAATTAATGTAGACAAAGATATCTTGAATGAATGATCATTGCCTCCATCCAGAACTTTTCTAGAGCAAGAAATCAAGGAATTCCAAGATAAATCTAGGACTATACAACATCCAGACCATGCACACTTCAGTGATTTATTTTTCGACTCTCTGTTGGACAATTTTTTGAGTACTTTTACACAGAAGGGGGATTTTCATTTTGATTGTGTTTAAAACGGCAATTACAAGGCAAAATAAAAGCAGCGTGTTAATCAATTTTAGCATCTTGAATGCTAAAAACAATTTTAGTCTTCTTGAATCACTACAGTCCATGTGCTGTGGGTTGACCCACAATGCCATTAGGGAGGGAACTCCAGGATTTTGACCCAGCAACTGCAAAGGAATGGCAATATATTTCTAAGTCATGAACACATGGAAATATGATGTTTCAAAAGTGCTCTGTTAACCTTAGATAAGAAGATCATAGAATCCACAAAATCCCTACAGTGCAGAAGGAGACCATTTGGCCCATCGAACCTGCACTGACAACAATCCAACCCAGGCCCTATCACCATAACTCCATATATTTATCCTGCTAATTCCCCTGACATTCAAAGGTAATTTAGCATGGCCATTCAACCTAACCCGCACATCTTTGGACTGTGGGAGGAAACCAGAGAACCCTGAGGAAACTCATGCAGGCACAGGGAGAACATTCAAACTCCACATAGACAGTCACCCAAGGCTGGAATTGAACCTGTGTCCCTAGCGCTGTAAGGCAGCAGTGCTAATCACTGTGCCACTGTGCCACCCCAAGATAGGTCTCATAGCAAAACATTAACAAATCTATTATCGTCAAGCTGAAATCAAGCAATGGAGCTTGTAATCAAACGCTTGTAAAGCGATGGATAATCAAAATTTAATGGGTATAAAATCATGGCCAGAATTATATGGCTGCGCACACCCCACTTCTGCTGCCAATGAGGACAGAGAATTTAGTGTTCAGTCAAATCTCCATTCACTGCAGAGGGACGGGAGAATCCAGGATGCGAGCAAGGTCAAAGAATCCAGCCCAATGCCAACCTGTCTTTTGAGCACTTGCCCCAAGGTATGGTGGGTCTGCAGGTTTATCCCCTATAATATTCCTGTGAATGTCATAGCTTAGAAGCTTTAGTGCCAGAGATGTACCCAATATTGGGACCTACATGGCATCCCCTACTTCTCCTGGCAAAGAGGTTTTGAATTTTGGGCCCTTATGTCACCATAAGGTTTTGATTTTGACTTTATTTATTGTCACATGTATTGGCACATAGTGAAAAGTATTGTTTCTTGCACTCAATACAGATAATGGGTACCGTTCATAGAGATGGAAACAAGAGTGCAGAATGGAGTGTTACTGTCATAGGTCGGGTGTAGAGAAAAATCAACTCCATGCAAGGTAAGTTCATTCAAAAGTCTGACAGCAGCAAGGAAAAAGCTGTTCTTGAGTTGTTTGGTACGTTACTTCAGACTTTTGTATCTTTTTCCCAACAGAAGAAGGTAGAAGAGAGAACGTCCAGGATGCTTGGGTTCCTTAATTATGCTGGCTGCTTTGTCAAGGTAGCGGAAATTGTAGACAGAGTCAATGGATGGGAGGCTGGTTTGCGTGATGGATTGGGCTACATTCACAACCTTTTGTAGTTCCTTGCGGTCTTGGGAATACGAGAAGCCATACCAAGCTGTGATACAGAAAGAATGCGTTCTATGATGCATTTCTAGGGTAACGTTTTGAAGGAGAATTTTGCAGTTGGGGTGTGTCGGGGGACCTGTTAGGGAGTGATGGGGAATGGGGGGACAATGGGAAAAAGAAAGCACAATCCGGAAAGAGAGAGCAATCAGGAAGGGCAGGCTTTGTGGAGGGGTGAGGTGGTAATCAAACTTTGACCAATCATGGCAGGGGTGAGGTGACAATATGAAAATGTCATGAACTTGAGTTAGCAGTGGCCATTGCTTCTAATGTGGGTTCTATATTCAGATAAACATTTCTTTACCGCTAACATCTGCCGCCCTACCCTCAGCTATGTGACGTTCTGAATATTCTTGGTAGTACAGAATATAAAAGATTTTGGGCAGAATTCTCCGAACTAGGGACGAAGTCCCATGATGGGGCAGGAATATGGTGTGTTTCCCACTGCAGAGGCAGATGGGAAAACACACCAATCTCCTGGACCTGATGTGATTAATTATGCAATTGGATGTTTTGTGCTGTATTCTGTGGCAGTGCCACATTCTGTGGCTTGATGGTGTATAGAATGCTATCCTATCTAGGCATCATCTTGCCAAGGCACTCAACATCACTGACCTACTACCGAAAAAAAAGGAGGTGGACGTCCTGAAAATGAAGCTGGATCTCTGGGAGAACTCTGAAGCTGGAAGATGGATTTCCAGGAACATTCTGAGGCTGGTCCCTCTCAGGACGCCAAATCCAGAAGGTGAACCTGTAAATGGACCCCCCACCACTGCTGTGGTGTTCCAGGGTTTCCGAACCCTGGGCAGTATCAGGACAGCCCCAGGTATTGTTCAGGTGAATCCCAACGTGTGCACAGTGTGCCATCATTTCTCATTGGTGCTACGGGGAATCGGGCATGGGAGATCAGGCCTTCATCTGCATAACCATTAGCAGAATACAGGTGAGGTTCATGCCAGTCTCCAGCGGGTTTCTTGATCCACCAGTGGAATATTCCGTGGGAAACTGACACCATGTAAAACCAATTGTTAGCCCTCCTGCCAAATTTTGGTGGGTATATGATACCGTTAGAAGATGCATTCACTAACTTTGACTATTTACGTGAGATCATTTGGATCAGTTAAATGGACAGGAGGCAAAGAGCAGGGAGAAATGTAATCATTTCACATTTGTAGACTGTGACCGTTAAATCTCTGACTGCTGTGGTGTCTCCTCAAAGAGCGACTTCACAGCCAGGGAGCACAGCCCTTTATTCAGTCTACTCACTCCACACTCCAAACGGCAACTGTCCACTCAGGGCAGCTCCCAACTAGCTCACCCCACAACCCAGGTCACATGACCCCCCCATTCCCTTAAAGGGGCTATGCCCCAACATACATAAGAGCGACGTTTGGAGTGTCACAAGTATCAGTTCTGGGCTGCAGCTATTTACAAATTATATAATTGACTTAGAGAAAGAGACAATGTTTGCTCATGATTCAAAACATGGTAGATACAAGCTGCGAACAGGACACAAAGAGGCTGCAAATGGATGTAGGGTGGAATTCTCCAGCCTCCCAGCCTGGGTGGCAGGACGTGGTGAGCTACTTGCAGGCAGTGTGATTCTCTGGTCCAGATTTCCCACTGATGTCACTTCATAGTGCCCCAAAGCTTGCAGGAGGAAGTGCACTGCCAGCAGGACCGGAGAATCCCCCAGCTTGAACAGCCAGAGAATTCTCCCCCACCCCCCCCCCCCCAACTACTTTGTTCCTTTAATAGTGTTAGTCCTCTGCTCAAAGCCTTGCACCACCGTGCTGCCCATGTATATCAGCTTTCATGTGTCTCATCACATAATAAATGAACCCACAATGTGTTTGCACAACCCCTTATGAGCAATCGGTGCCTGTATATCATTATAAAAACCATGATAGAGGAAGCACAATGTTTACATGCTGTCTGCATCACCTTGGCCAAGTGGGGTAACCACCTATCGTGAACCCAGACCAGCTAATGCACCTAATCACATTTTTAGCCTTAGGCTGCAGCCGAAGGTCCCAAAGCTTGTTTCAAAGTGAGCCCTGACTGCCTATTTTGCTGATAGTAAGAGCACAGTGTGAGCATGTAATTAGTGCATGCTTCTGATCCGCTGGATTGCAGGCGCAGGCGTGCATTCAGCAGCCACAAAGCCGGCTCTGTCAAACGAGGGGCATGCACACGGTGGGTCGTGCATGGGCTGCTCTTGGAGGTTCCGGGAGTGGCCTAGTACTTCGTGTCGTTGTGTGCGCTTAATCCTGGACCAGCAGATGGGCACCGCAACAGCTCAGTGACTATCACTGCTAGCTGTGCAGACACATGGATTTGGGCCTGTGTCTGTGAGAGTTTGCACATTCTCCCTGTGGTTGCGTGGGTTTCCTCCGGGCGCTCCGGTTTCTTCCCACACCCCAAAGATGTGCTCTTAGGCTGAATGGTTTACCAAATTGACACTATTCTCCCCTGAATCTGGCTACATTAGGGGTTCCACTCACATACACACAGAGCAGGGTAGGTGTGGGAAGATGCGGCGGCGCGGGCTCGTTGGGCCGAAGGGCCTGTTTCCCGTGCTGGGATGTTTTTTGTTCTTTGTATCATCAAGTTTCTTGGCCTATGCATTCAAATAAACTTAATGCACTTGGGAACACCCTAAATATAGCATTGCTTAAAACAGCTGGTTTTGTGAAGTTGACCATCAGGGACTTGCAATGGGTTTCATACAAAAAAGTGTGTTCCAAGACCATCTCTGAACAGCGTGTAAAAGAATTGCCTCTACGTTCTCCCTCCCTGCCTGCAGCTTCCCCGCAAAAAGTTCATGAAAGGCTAAAGATTAAAGTGCAGCAGGGCACTCGAAAAGAGTTACAATACAATGCTCATCTGCTCATTTGAGATAGAGTAAAAACAGCATCTCAAGACAAACACCAGAGATACAAATTAACTCGCTGTGGTCAGTGGGGATGTCCAATGGGGATGCAAAGTCATTTTGTTTTCATGGAAAAAACACATTCGGGTGAATTCAGTCTTGAAAATCATCAGGCATGACAGATCTCACCATTCCAGTTCAATGGGATATCACAAAATATCTGCTCATCTCAACTGGAGGTATGATATTGTTGCTTATTAGGAGGTTTATTGGGCAAAGGAATGTTACCGTTGAACAAGAGAACTGAGAAATCCCACTGATTATGAAATGAACAAATCAATTAGTTCATATGGGTGGCACAGTGGTCAGCATGGCTGCCTCACAGTGCCAGGGACCTGGGTTCGATTCCCGGATTGGGTCACTGCCTGTGTGGAATTTGCATATTCTCCCTGTGTCTGTGTGGGTTCCCTCCAGGTGCTCCGGTTTCCTCCCACAGCCAAACAATGTTCAGGTTAGGAGGATTGGCCATGCTAAATTGCCCCTTAGTTTCAGGGGGGATTAGCTAGGGTAAATACATGGGATTCTAGATAGGGCCTGGGTAGGATTGTGGTTGATGCAGACTCGATGGGCCGAATGGCCTTCTTCTGCCCTGTAGGATTCTATGACTTCTATATGTGGCTCCAGAGAAGGTGCGTGTTTGGGTGAAAAGCAAAAAGAACAATTTGGAAAAGTCTAAAACAGTGGAATGGTGTATTATTTTTGAACAACCAGACAAATAGAGTCAAACAAGCCATTGTTGCATTATCATAGATTAAGTCTGGAGATATGGAATTTCTCAAATGGAATTATACAGCCACATCGCAGCGGGAGGGACGGCTGTAAAATGGTGCGAGCTGTTCAAAACTCCATTGGCTTTGGTGGAAATGGAAGATCCTTGTGGTGGGAGGGGCTGTGGGGAAATGATGGCCGAGTGGTCTTATCGCTGGGACTAGTAATCCAGGAACTCAGCTAATGTTCTGAGGCCCCGGGTTCGAATCCCACCATGGCAGATAGTGGAATTTGAATTCAATAAAAAAAATCTGGAATTCAGAACCTACTGACCATGAAACCATTGTCAGTTATCAAGAAAACCCATCTGGTTCACTACTGTCATTCAGGGAAGGAAATCTGCCATCCTTACCTGGTCTGGACTACCTGTGACTCCAGAGCAATAGCAATGTGGTGGACTCGCAAGTATCCTCTGAACAAGGGCAATTAGAGATGGGCAATAAATATTGGCCAGCCAACAACACTGATATCCATGAATGAATAAAAAAAAATTCTAAATTGCATTTTTGACGTTCAGGTACAGCACATTTTCTGTCCCGTTCATGCAGATGCAGTGTTCAGCCCTGTGAGTTCATTCAAGATATACACATTTATCATTATGATACATGTAGAATATGCTGGACATTTCTACACACATCAACCAGGCAATGAAGGCAATGCCACACCTGGTCAAATGCTGCCCTATATCAAAGAAAATTGCTTTCACCTCCCCTCTTGAGTTCAGCTCTTTCCGTGTTTCCTTCAAGGCTTTAATGAAGACTGGGATTGAATGGTCCAGACAGAACTGAGCATCAGTGAGCAGGTTATTGCTGTTGAAATGCCACTTGGAAGCACTTTTGATAACATCTTCCATCATCTTGCTGATTGTGGAGTAGAGGCTGATAAGGCAGTAATTAGCCAGGTTGGACTTGTCCTTCTCGCCGTGATTAGCACATATCTGGGCAATTTTCAGGTATATGCAGTTTTAGCTGTATTGGTTGGTTAGGGGCATTGCTAGTTCTAAAGTACATGGCTGGAATTTTACCACCCTGCCTGCCACAGGAATCGGGGTGGGCAAATGGCAGACCATGGAAAGTTCCTTTTACCTCGGGTGGGATTTTATGGTTTTGAGGTAAGCAAGACCAGAAAATCTCACCCAGATCTACCATACCATTGCTAGGATATTATCAGGGGCCACAACCTTGGCAGATTCCAGTGCCTTCAGCCATCTCGTTTTAGCACATGGAGTAAATGGAAGCGGCGGGAGGTCACAGTGGCGAGCATTACTGCCTCACAGAGGCAGGGACCCTGACTCGATTCCCGGCTTTGGACACTGTCTGTGTGAAGTCTGCATGTTCTCCCTGCATCTGCGTAGTTTTTCTCCAGGTGGTCTGGTTTCCTCCCACAGTCGCAAGGGTGTGCCGATTAGATGCATTGGCCACGCTGAATTCTCCCTCAGCGTACCGGAGTGTGGAGATCTTCACAGTAACTTCATTGCAATGTTAATGTAAACCTACTTGTGACACTAATAAATATATTCTTTAAACTTTAAAGACTATTGTCATCCATGCAATTGGCAACCTCACGAAAAAGGTTAACAACTCAGCAGATCTGGCCGAAGATGCTTACAAATGCCTAGGTCTTGTCTTTTGCAATCAAAGGCAGGACTCCCACATCATTAAAGATGGTGATATTTGTTGAGTCATCTCCACAAATCCAGGACTGGATCTGGCAGGACTGCAAAGCATTGATCTTATTCGTTAGCTGTGGGGTTTATGGATGTGTTTACTTCGGAATTGCTTAGCTCTGTCTATCAAATGGCACAACCATTGTTTGGCTTGCAAATAATCGTGAGTTGCAGCTTCACCATGATGAAGGCTTTGATGTGCCAGGCACTGTTGCTGGCATGTCTTTTTGCATGCTTCACTGAACCAGGATTTAGCTTAATGGTAATGGTAAAATGATAGCTCTGTCAGGCCATGAGGTTACAGATTGTTGCTGAATACTATTCTGCTGCTGTTGATGCCTCACAGCAACTCATGGATGCCTAATTTTGAGTTATTAGAAGAGTTTTGAATCTATCTCACATAAGACCTTGCCCTGTATGGTTGTAGCTGTACTGGAACAACTTGGTTAGGGATGCAACTAAACTTGGAGCACAAGTCTTCTGTGCTATTGACGAGATGTCAAGGCCCATAGCCTTTGCCATATCCAGTACCATCAGTTGGCTATTCCGCCATGGCTTCTGGGGGCAATGCCATCTGGACAAGTAGCCAAGTAAACCCAAGTGAGTATGCCTATTCTCTGTTAGGGTGGCACCCTCATACTTGAGCACACAGTGTTTCATGGAAAGACCCACCTAAAGCAAGAGCCACTCAAGTGGGAAAGTCCACTCTGCTCTTCCCACTGAACCTTCCTTCCTCCACTTTCACCAGGACCAGCCTGCTGACACCTTGAAACTCATAGAGTCCCTACAATGCAAAAGGAGGCCATCTGGCCCATTGAGCCAGCATCAACATAATCCCACCTAGGTTCTGTCCCTGTAACCCCATTTATTTACCTTGCTAATCCCTGTAACACTAAGGGACAATTTAGCATGGCCCATCAGCCTAACCCACGTCTGTGGGAGGAAACTGGAATACCAAAGAAATCTCACGCAGATACCGGGAGTATGTGTAAACTCCAAGCAGACAATCACCCATGACCCGAATTGAACCCGGGTCCCTGGCGCTGTGAGGCAGCAGTGCTAACCACTGTACCACCGAGTCTACCACATCTAGCTACATTTCAGGGCTCCAGTGACACTCCTACTGGATTACCAGCAGTGGTCACCGCTCCCAGTTGTGCTGATTATACCACAGAGCTGTTGACCTCTGATGGGGCAGCAGCTCTTGGAGGCAGGACGTCTACCCTACAGGAACCGGGAATCTCAAATACAGCAGGAAGACTGCCTGAATAGGATTTCATCCCACTGAGAGTCCCAGGAACAGCAGCTGCAGGTTGCCATCAGTTCAAACCGTGTGGTGGGCCCACCCCATGAGCATTAAATCTGCCCATAATATTTGTATGAAATAACATGAGGTTGAGTCAGCATAAATGGCTGAATTAGCCCAACAAGTGGACAATGAAGTCAAGACCCTAGGGAGGTGAAAGATTTTCTCTTTCTAGGCACACATTTTGGCTGTCTTCCTCATAGAGATGAGCAATGTTGTTGCATCACTGGCAGATTTCTTTTTAAAGAGAGACTAATAAAGGAGGGCACTTAGTTAACAGCCTTTTATTTATCTCAAATTATGTTTTCAAGTTGTATGTAATCAGATCCAATCTAACCTGAACACACTGACTTGGCAGATTCTCTCAACTATCCTCAGCCAAAAGCACTCTTCCTAACAGATGAATACATTCTTGACTTGGAGCATGAATTCCTACAAGTGTTGCATTAACTGAGCATGAGTCAAGCTAACCTCCAGATAGGCTTTTAACTGTGGCATCATCTTCTCCCTGCTCAACTTCAACTAACAGAGTTACCACCTATTCACTCTTCATTATCTTTCCCATTACGGAGGTGTTAATTTCTTCTGAATTTAATCGCTCGTTCACAATTCCGCTTTATTAATTATCACGTGTAAGAACATCCATCTCCTGGGAGTTCAAGATTGCGTGGCCCATTAATGGTGCAGTTGCATCTGCAGTGAGGTGATATTGTAATGAGGTGTTGTCCCTTCTCGCAAAACCATGAGGCATCAATCCAGATATATGGCACTTCCTTCCCAGAACACGAAAGAATACGAGAGATATGTATTCAACATGTTTATCCTCACACAACAACCACAGAGGCCTCGCCACCATCAAGTTATGCCCAACATTAACCAAAATGCTGGAAAATCTCTGAAGGTCTGACAGCATCCAGCATCTGTGGAGAGAGAATTGACTCAACATTTTGTGTCAGGATGACCCTTCATCAGAGCTCAAAGTTCCTGCATGACAATGTCAACTGGACTTTGGATTGTTCCAACTTCCCTTGAAGAAGCACTCTCTGGAATATGTCAATGTGGTGTTGCCCTTCTTCCCAGATAAACCAGAAACAACACATTTGAGTTTAATTTTCTTGAAACAACTCTTTATAATTCAGACAACTGTTCCAATCAGGCATTCATTGACAACTGCCTTTGTTGTCCATATACAAGTTTAGCACAATTTGACATATTCTATGATAAACCTTACTGATTGTGCCAAATTATAATCTGTAGATTTTAATTTGGTCGTTGTTTCTTTAGTTTTACGTCTCCAGGCCAGTTTGATTTTCAAAGAGTCACAGATGTTCTTCATTAAGTTCAATGCTTTTATCTTGCAATACATTTTATCGTTGGCGAATTTCTTAGCCTTTACTTAATTTTTAAAACTTCCATATTTGTCTATTACATCTCAGATTATGTATTTAGTGGCATGCAGCTCCTCCTCTCTCTCTTGTCCTCATATACCCTTAGATTTTGTTTTGGCCTTTGATTTTGCTTGGCTGTTAGGCATGAAGAGGTTCCGAGCTTCAGTTCTTGAAAACCTCAGAACATCCTATTTATTTTCATTCCTTTGTGATACAGGAAGATTGAATTATCAAATGATTAGAGCTTTCTCAGATCTTTGTTACATCGAGTCCGGATGTTTGCTTTCATGGATCTACTTTCCTCAGGGGCAAAGTACACCAGCTGTCCACTTCTGAATCTAAAACCAAGCAGCCAGTTAGGTTAAACATAAATTGGATGATATCCATATTTGTGCGTGTAGGCACTGATACTTCAAAGTTGAGTCTACATTCAGCCAACGATGCTTTGTGACAGTCAGCTTTTAATTGTTTGAAATTTCTATAACTCTAATAGGCATTAAATAATCAGATAGTTGTATTTAAATAAAAGGTTTGACTCAGATCCTTCCTATTGTGGGAGTGTTGGCAGTTACTGTCTGGGAAGGATTCTTGAAATGAACGAGTAATGTTAGGTCACCGGAGAATTTTAAGCTAATTGTGCGTCCCCTGAATTCGTTAAGGAGCAGACAGTCTTCTCATAATCTACTGTTTCAAATTACTATTTGTTACAGTTGTATAATTGACAGAATCACAGTTAATCACTTCTTCTCAGCTTGTTTTATGTTTTAGAATTGATAGTTAGAAGCAGCCAAATGGCAGATTTTGGCCAGAATTGTCTAGTAGCCATTCACGCCCACTGCCAGCGGCACAATGGCACAGTGATTAGCACTGCTGCCTCACAGCACCAAGGACCTGGTTCATATTCTATCCTCTGGTCACTGTCTGTATGGAGTTTGCACATTCTCCCTGTGTCTGCATGGGTTTCTTCCGGGTACCCCTGATTCCTCCCACACTCCAAAAATGTGTGGGTTAGGTCGATTGGCCATGCTAAAATTAACCCTGTCAGGGGATTAACAGGGTAACTATGTGGGATTGCGGGGATAGTGCTTGTGTGGTATTGTGGTCAGTGCAGATCTGATAAACTGAATGACATAGGACGTAGAACTTTACAGCGCGTACAGCCCCTTCAGCCCTCAATGTTGCGCCGAACAGTGGAACCAATCTAATGGCCCTCGAACCTAAACTACTCCAGTATTATCCATATGTCTATCCAATGACCATTTGAATGCCCTTAAAGTTGGTGAGTCCACTATTGCTGCAGGCAGGGCATTCCACGCCCTTACTATACTCTAAGTAAAGAACCTACCTCTGACATCTATCCTCTATTTATCACTCCTCAATTTAAAGCTATGTCCCCTCGTGTTAGCCATCACCATCCAAGGAAAAAGGCTCTCACTGTCCACCCTATCTAACCCTCTGATCATCTTGTATGTCTCAATTAACTCACCTCTTAACCTTCTTCTCTCTAACAAAAACAACCTCAAGTCCCTCAGCCTTTCCTCATAAGATCTTCCCGCGATACCAGGCAACATCCTGGTAAATCTCCTCTGCACCCTTTCCGATGCTTCCACATGTTTCCTATTATACGGCGACCAGAACTGTACGCAATACTCCAAGTGCGGCCGCACCAAAGTTTTGTACAGCTGCAACATGATCTCATGGCTCCGAAACTCAATCCTTTACCAATAAAAGCTAACACACCGTATGCCTTCTTAACAACCCTATCAACCTGGGTGCCTCCTTCTGTACTGTAGGGATTCTATACTTCTAACTGGAAATATTTGAAATTCAGCAAGGAAACGGTGTAGCTGTAAAGTCAGTCATTCAAATATTATAAATAAGCAACTCCCTCCATTTTAAACAAAAGATTCTGCATTTAACCTGCAGCACAAGTATTTCATAAACTGTTCAGAACCCATCAGGATTTTGAAAGTTTGAGGCATAGCAAAGGCTTCTACAGTGAAAGTGATTGGCTTGGAAGTGGTTAGTCTATAAAATTGGAGAACTGCAGCCATGGCCAGGTGAAAGGTTGTTGCTTATAGTAGTCTTTCTCAGAGAGGGCTATCATAAGAAACATAAGAAACATAAGAAATAGGAGCAGGAGTAGGCCATCTAGCCCTTCGAGCCTACCCTGCCATTCAATAAGATCATGGCTGATCTGTTGCTGCTCAGTTCCACTTTCCCGCCCTCTCCCCATAACCCTTAATCCCCTCTCTTACCAAAAACCCATCAACCCGCGTCTTAAAAATATTTAGCGAGGCAGCCTCCACCACTTCAACGGGCAGAGAATTCCAGATATTCACCACCCTTTGAGTGAAGAAGTTCCTCCTCAACTCCGTTCTAAACCGCCCCCCTTTTATCTTGAGGCTGTACCCCCTAGTCCTACTGTCTTTTTTGAGCGGGAAGAGTCTCTCCACCTCTATCCTATCCATCCCATTCATCATCTTATACGTCTCAATGAGATCTCCCCTCATTCTTCTAAACTCTAACGAGTACAAGCCCAGTTTATTCAGCCTCTCCTCATAGCTCAACCCCCTCAACTCCGGTATCAGCCTAGTAAACCTCCTCTGCACTCCCTCCAAGGCCAAAATATCTTTGCGCAGGTGCGGCGCCCAAAACTGCACACAGTACTCCAGCTGCGGCCTCACCAATGCCCTATACAGCTGCAGCAAGACCTCCCTACTTTTATATTCAATCCCCCTCGCTATGAAGGCCAGCATCCCATTCGCCTTCCTGACCACCTGTTGCACCTGCAAGCTGGGTTTTTGCGACTCATGCACAAGGACCCCGAGGTCCCTCTGCACCGTCGCCTGCTGCAGTTTTTCGCCACGTAAGTAATAGCCCTTCCTACCATTCTTCCTACCAAAGTGGACCACCTCACACTTGCCAACATTAAATTCCATTTGCCATTTCCTGGCCCATTCGCCCAGCCTATCTAGGTCCTTCTGCAGACTCTCCACACCCTCCGCACAATTTGCCGTTCCCCCAATCTTGGTGTCATCAGCAAATTTCGACACCCTACACTCGGTTCCCTCCTCCAGATCATCACTTCTTGACTTGGTGATTGCCTATATTTTGCAATTCATTTCCCCTCTTTTGTACTCTCCCTGCCCTCTGCTGCAGGTCCCTGCTGCCATGGGAAGGGAACAGCTTTTACAGCTTTAACTCACCGTTCTTAGAAAGAGCAACCCCAGCACCCACAGCACTAACGTCAGCACCAACTGCTTTTCCCTCGGCCACATGCCGCCCCACAAAGTCGAGGGTCTGAACACAAAGATCTAAACAGCTTCAAGGAGGTGTGACCCCTCCCCCAGCACCAGTATCGCCAACACAAGTTTTCCAATTCTGCCCACCACAGGAATCGGAGCAGGCAAGGGGGCGGACCATGGAAAGTTCCATTGACCTCAGGTGGGATTATCCGGTTTCGGAGCAAATGCAATCAGAAAATCCTACCCAGTCTCCAGGCAGAGGATCAACTCTCTTTCTCTCAAGCCTCAGGGAGGTAAATTTTGTGTTAACAGCAAGTTAACTAAGTGCACTTAGCAGGCTAGTTTGATAACAGGGTGACAAGTGAAAACATATGATCTGCTCCAGGTTTAGCAGATAATATGAAGAAAAGCTCTGCACATTGGGCCCATGTGTGGCTACTGCATGAGGTGAGAGCTCTACCCTAAAGGACCCAGGGACCTCAACAGTAGCAAACAGACTGCCTGAAAGGGATTTCATCCCATTGAGAATCAGAGAAGTAGTCACTGCTAACCAAATTAAAGTATTATTCATAAAGGATAATTTCATTCTTATCTTTCCATTTCCATACTTGCTCCATCTGTTTGGTTTTGTTCACCCACTGCCTCATCATCATTTCTTTGTTAGAACCCAGCTTTCACACAGAACTCTTGTTTGGATGTGAGATCTGTGAGGCCTGTGTTCTTTTCACTTTGGACCTATCAAAGTTCATCTTCCAGTTTCATTGTAAATTTATTAAGTGAGCAAACCTGGGACGTACATAATCTTGTTCCTCACTTTCTTTCACGGCAAGTTGTTGTAGACAGAAGTAATCTCCTAGAGTAAGAATTCCTTCCCGGTGGACCATGTAGGTCATTGTCAGTGATGTTGAAGGTGCCCATTACTGGAAAGCCACCTCCTGAAATGGCAGGGCAGAACGGTGGCACAGTTGTTAGTAGTAATGTCAGAAGAATTTCTGAAGTACTTTCAGGAAAATTTTATTAATCAGCATGTTTACAGTCCAACAAGGAAAGAATTCCTTATCTCTATGATTCCATCCTACATTAGAATAATTAAAGTGCCCCATAATCACTACTCTACAGTTTTGGTGGCCCTCTCTAATTTCCTTGCAAATTTGTTCCTCTGTAGTTTTTCCACTAGTTAAAGGCCTATAGGATAAGATAATAATATCATGGGACTTCTGTTGTTTATTAACTGCTGGAGAAACACTCCTGGGGAATGAGGTGGGACAAGTCGATCAAGTGTCAGCTGGAGTACATTTAGCTAACAGCTGATCACAGTATCCTAAAATTTAGGTTAACTATGGAAAAGGACAATAAACATTCCAATATAAAAATAATTAATTGGAAGTAGGCCAATTTCTTTGAGGTGAGCATGGATCTGACTCGGGTCAATTAGAATTAAACAAACAAAACTGGAATGGGACAACAGGCTGCTTGTAACGATGAGATAGTTCAGATCAAGTCTGGATACTTACACATGAGGGGAAAATTAGGGTAATCAATCAGATTTCCCTGGCTGCAAAAGTGATAGACAGTAAGATTGTATCAGACAAGGATATCTATAACAGATATAAGGCTGTTAATACTAAAAACTGGGCTAATTATAGAAAATTCAGGGAGGAAGTGAAATAGGAAATGAGAGAGATGATGAGAGCATGAGAAGAAACTAGGAGCTAACAGAGCAAGGGAATCCAAAAGTCTTTCTCAACATACTAACAGTGAAAGGGTAGTAAGAGGAAGGGTTTTACTATAATACACGGAGCCAGATGCTTTCATAGAATCAGAATCCCCAAAGTGCAGAAGGAGGCCGTTCAGCCCATTGAGCCTGCAAGAACAACAATCCCACCCAGCGACTATTCTCATAACCTCATGTATTTACCTGCTAATCCCCTCTAAACTACACCTCTTAGGACACTAAAGGGCAATTTAGCATGGCCAATCAATCTTACCCCCACATCTTTGGAGCGTGGGAGGAAACTGGAGCACCCAGAGGAAACCCAAGCAGACACAGGGAGAACGTGCAAACTCCACACAGGCAGTCATCCGAGACCGGAATTGAACCCGGGTCGCTGTGAGGCAGTGGTGCTAAGCACTGTGCCACCATGTCAGCCCCAGATTTTCCTCAAATCCCTTTTAAATCTCCTGCTGCTAATCTTACATCTGCGCCCTCTGGTTATTAAACCCTGTACTAAGGGGAAAAGCTTCTTCCTATCTATATCCTTTATAATTTTGTACACATTGATGAGGTTCCCCCATCAGATCTCTGCACTCAAAGGAAAACTCTTTTGTCTTAAGGAGCAAAGTACTATCTAAGTCATAGTGAAAGTTGAGTCACTGGGTTAATAATTGGTAAAGAAGAGGCATTGGAAAGGCATATTGGACTTAAGGTTACTTGGTCATCAAGATCAGGTGAGATGCATCCCAGGATATTGAAGGAAGGATAGAATTTGTTGAATTATCAAACATAACCTTCCAATTTTCCTTAGCAAAGGGGATGGTGCTGGACAACTGAACACTTGCAAATCTTACAATTTAAAATTTATGTTTACTTATTAGTGTCACATTAACACTGCAATGAAGTTACCATGAAAATTCCCTAGACACCACACTCAGCACCTGTTTGAGGAAGAAGAGTGTCAGGAGAAGCCCAGCAAGTGCCGGCCCGTCGGTTCAGGAAACTTTTAAAAATGATAATCCGTGACAAAATTAACAATCGCTGGGAGAAATGTGGATTAATTAAGGAAAGCCAGCGCAGATTTGTTAAAGGCAAACTGGATTTCATTAACTTGATTGAGAATTTGTGCTGGGCTAACACAGAGGGTTAATGAGGGTAACGCGATTGATGTGGTATAAATGAACTTCGAAAAGGCATTTGATAAATTGTCGCCTAATATAATTGCCTGAACGTTGAAGTCCATGAAATAAAAGGGACAATGGCAGCACAGATATGAAGTTGGCTCAATGACAAGAAATACAGAGTATCGGTGAATGATTTCTTTACATATTAGGTTTCTCCAGAGATTGGTACTAGGACCACTGTTTTTCTTGATATATATTAATGGCCTGGGGCAGGATCCTCTACCCCCTCTCCTCTTCCTGTGACATGTTTATCAATGGGAGGAGGTGACATGTCATTAGCCGGCAAAGGGATCTCCTGATGCTGCCAATGGCAGTGAGATTTCCCACTGGATCTAAGCCCCTCATAGAAGGGAATAGAATCCCTACAGTGCAGAAGGAGGCCATTTGGCCCAACAAGCCTACATTGATAATAATTCCACCCAAGCCCTATCCCCATAACTCCTCTTATTTACCCTACTAATCCCCCTGACATTAAGTGACAATTTAGCTTGGCCAATCAACCTAACCCACACATCTTTAGACTGCGGGAGAAAACCAGAGCACACAGATGAAACCCACATAGACATGGGAGAATGTGGAAACTCCACACAGATAGTTAGCCAAGGCCAGAATTGGACCCAGGTCCCTGGCAATGAAGGCAGTGCTAACCACTGTGCCAACCTCAGCATAGGTTGCCCAGTGATGGGTGCATCCATCTGTCTGTTGAAAACCTTAATATCACATAAGACATGGTAGTGAAATGCATCCACATCTCTTCCACCACATTGTTTTTTTTACTATTCTCTTTTAAGTAGTTGCAGATTGTTTTAAGAGCTAGTTGCATGATTTGATGGTGATGTCATTAGGATGTCGCACAGGCAGCTGTTTTACTTTCAGTTTGTAAAGTCAATTTATTAGTCACAAGTAAGGCTGACATTAACACTGCAATGAAGTTACTGCAAAATTCCTTTAGTCACTTTGGCGCCTGTTCATGTCAATACAATGCACCTAACCAACACGTCTTTTAGACTTTGGGAGGGAACTGGAGCACCCGGAGGAAACCCATACATACATGGGGAGAATGTGCAAATTCCATACAGGCAATGACCCAAGCTGGGAATTGAACCCAGGTCCCTGGCACCGTGAGGCAGCAGTGCTAACCACTGTGCAAACAGGCAAAGATCTCCGAGAATAAATTTGTTATTAGTTTGAATTGACATGCGCAAAGCGCATCTTTTCTTTTTTTTTAAAGGTCCACAAACCCGAACATAGTTAGAAGGTTACACTCTTCAAGATTTGAAATTTATAAATTACTTATCTAAAATTGATCAAAATTAAGCAATAGCAGAATTGAGGAGAACTTTAGGAATGATGAATGTCTGTCCATAATTCTGCAACTGAAGGTTACTGTGTGGAATGGAATGATAATCTGATTATGAGTCCCTGTGGAAGAGTTTTATCTCCAATGCTTGGATGATAATCTGGCAATGCAGATCATCCTTGATGTCAATTGTCTGTGAATTCTTTAAGAACCAGGCAATCCATTTTATCAAATTATGACCCAGGTATGAGAGTAAAAATGTAAGCTCTTATTTCTTAATTAGTAGTTCATTTCTTTTAAAAGAGAAAGTGTATCAATGTTTTCTTCCTGTAACTTGAATTATCAACAGCTACAGAGATAGATTAGCCATGGTAAATGCGCAGGGATGGGGCGAGGATGAGCCTGTATAAGATGCCCTTTTGGAAAGTGCAGACTCAATAGGCCGAATGGCCTCCTTCTGCACTGTAGGGACTCTATGGTTTTACCGAATGAATAGCAGTTTTTAAAAAAGCTTTCTTTTTACACACATACTGCTATACAGTATAGAGTTCATTAGTTCATAATAATCTATCATGGGTCATTGGGAATGGAAGTTCCATGGCCAGACATAGAGGGTATGAGAGGTTGTTAGGATTTGGGTGGAAGGTTAGAGCTTGGCATTGGGGGCATGAGTGTCTGTAGAGGGTGGGTGGAAGGACAGAGGGAATAAGAGCACTAGGGAGCTTGATTGTAAGTAACTTTTCTGAAACTCAACCAGTAAATAACGTCAAATAACATAATTTAATCAGGTCGGTGACCCCTGAGGGATTAGCTCCTTAGACTCACAATCCAACCGTTATTTTGTAAATCGAGTTTGTTTCTTTATATGCTCTGTTTGTGAACAGATCTCCCACTTGCCTGACAAAGAGGCAGCACTCTGAAAGCTGGTGACCTTTGCTACTAAATAAACCTGTTGGACTTTAACCTGGTGTTGTGAGACTTCTTAGTCTGTTTACTGCAGTCCAATGCCGGCATCTCCACATCAGGAGTAGCTCCTCACATTGTGGGATCCAGTTGCGCAATGTTAAATCTGACTGTGGAACACTGCATACTTACAATAGAACTCCCCAGTGTTTAAGTCTACCTTGTATTTATTTAGGCATCATTAGTCAATAGGTCCATACACAATACTACTGTTATAGGAACATACAGTATTACACTAAGTGACCTAGATAACACACTGTAATGCACATTCCCTCTGGTACATCTCCTGTCATCAGTGTAGAATAATGAGAATGTGCCATCATATCATAATATTCTCCTTTTCCATATCAAATAAATTCTGCAATTATAAATGCAGGATTTTTCATTCATACTAAAACACAATATTCATTTTCGAAAGATAATTGGGGATGATGTGCAGTGCAAGGCTAAAGGTTCATTTGGGGCACATAATGATCCTTTACTGGCCCTGATAGAAGTAGCTCTTTTTATAACTTTTAGGATTATTGGGCAGTTAAAATTTAATCAAAGCTTTCTATACTTTCCCCCAAAGGATGCCTGGGATACAAAAGATACAAAACTAGCACATTTTGTTTTTACAATACAAATGTTGTGTCTTGTTAGCTTAATTGGTGTTGTTTTCTTAATTGCTGCACTCCTCTCCTCCCACTTCCTTATATATAAGAATGAAGAAGGCATGATTAAGAGCAACTCCCTCAATGGTGATCCAATAAGGGAACTAAGGATAGAACTTAATGCAGTAACCTTAGTTGGATTTTTATTTCAATGTATACTCCCTGGGCGGGAACTTGAGTCCTCATTCCCCTTCTGCGAGATCTCTGGCAAGGGCTCAAGACCTGAAATAGAGAAAGCCAGAAATAGTGAATCTCACCAGCGAGATTCTGATTTGTATTCATTTTAATAAAGTTAAATTTGGTTAGACACACCCCTCACCTGATCTTTTCATCTTATTAGATTTTCGTACCCCAGCCGGATGTGAACCTGTCGTGGGGGCCCCTCAAAGGGTACAAAAGTCAGTATGGTCCCTGGGGATGAGAAGAACATGGCCTGTCAGTGCCAACCTGTGCAAGAGGGCAGTGCCAGAGGTGGATCCACGGGGGAAACTCACATGCAGGCACTCACCTCTTTGTGGGAACGGGGGATGGTGGATAGGCAGTGGAGATGCCAGTGATTGAGATGCCACAATGATCTGGGTGTGGGGACCAATGCCAGAGATGATCACATGCATGGTGCAGAGGGATGCCAGTGATGATCACGGTGGGGGTGGTGGGGGTGGGGGGCGGGCACAGAGAAGGTGTACTGATCTGAATGGAGCCTTTCTCCAGCTCTAAACACTCCCCACCTCAACAGAGTAACAGCAAGATCTGGAGAGAAAACAGACCAGTGGAACTGGAGACTTCCAGCCAGTTCTCTTACCAGAGCTGACGCACCCCCAAATTCTCATAAGATTCCACCTCAGTATTATACTTCTCTCGCTCATGAAGTAACTTATTAACGTTAGTGACATTTTTAGCCATGTCCTTTAGGTAGAAGGAAACTGGGGGAATTAAAATAATAATGGGCCAATTATCTGTCACGTACTAATGGAATACAGTTGGGTCAACTGAAGGACAAGATCCATTCTTGCATGCTTCACTTGAACTTCTTTTCTCAGCTCTCCATTAAAACACACGTGGAGCTTATTATTACTATTTGATCAAACCTGCTGTTACTCAAAGTTAATTCAGCTGCTTTCTTGCAGACTTGCCAATTCCCCTGTAGCCACACAGTAGACAGCTGAACTGCAGCAGCATTTCACATCGCAGCAGACAATTCCACTTCTACTGATGCTGTTAAATCAACCCGGTCCTCACTGGTGCGCGAGGGAATGAATGGAACAACTCCTGGAGATATTTGCTTTGTAGGGTTTCATGCAAATCAGGAGAAAGCATCAAAAATTATGGGATACCCTTCTCGATAACTCGCGTGTAAAGAGATCTTCGGGTTTAGATAAAAGGGAAATGATCAGAGACACACCATTCTGCAGCTGTAATGATTTCAATGAATCATTGAGGTTGGCTTATTAGAATATGAACTCCCTGATTAAGGATCCAATGGGTGGGCAAATCAAGGAATCTTTGCCTTGTACTTAACTGGGTGTGTCAGTTCCTCTGACACCCCTGGAGGTAGACTGCCAACTGACAGCACTCTGTACTGCTGTTAGCATCATAAATAAAAGGATTTTGCAAAAGAACTTCTGCCTGTGCTGAGTTAACACAGCATCCTGGTTTGGTATTGTCTTGTGGTAGTGTTTTCCAGCATTTTGAAGGGTTGTTCATTTTTCTTCAATAGAATTTTCATGCATCCAAACAAATTATCTGAAAATATTATAATTTTGACATTTTCCTAATCATTCCTTAATTATAGTAAAGCTCTGAAAATCATAATTCTGGAACCTCTTAAAGAGTTTCTGCTTTTTTTTTCTTGCAAAGTCTCAATACTATTCCACTGCTGCTGAAGTCCTGAATCATTGTATCTCAATGCATAATGCAAGATCAAACTCAAATGACTTTCTACAACAATTTGTCCTTGTGTAACAGGGTGACTGGAAGGCCTGACTTCAATTTGAATTCAATTTTACTAGCAGACGTGCAATGTCATTTTTCTTGGACAAAGCCATTGAATTCCTGAGCAGCATCCTGATTGCTTGCCATTGGAGGGGACATTAATGGAACCTTTAGCAGAATAAATGTCTACTTTTAGCCATTTGTCCATTCTGACCATTGCCCACCAGAGATCCAGAGAATGGGGCAGCATGGTGGAACAATGGTTAGCACTGCTGCCCACAGCTCCAGAGACTTGGGTTTGATTCCCGGCTTGGGTCACTGTCCGTGTGGAGTTTGCACATTCTCCCAGTGTCTGTGTGGGTTTCCTTGAGATGTTCTGGTTTTCTCCACAGATATGTGGGTTAGGTGCATTGGCTATGCTAAATCACCCCTTAGTATCCTGGTTAAAGAAATTAGTATGGAATAGAACCTAGGTGTGATTGTTTTTGGTGCACTCAATGGGCCGAATGGCCTCCTTTTGTACTGTAGGGTTTCTATCCCTGAAAATTCCAGACATATGCATCTCTCCTTTTGTAATCTATCTCTCTGCTTATCTCTCAGTCTTTAATTCTTCCTGTCACCTCTTCTATGGTTTTCAGCTTGTTTTATCCTTCTCATTCCATCTCACTCCTTCTCTATCATGTTTTCTCAAGATATTCTTCTCATTGTCATCCTTGTATCTCTAATTGTCTCCAACTCTATTTTCCTACTCCAAATTTATCCATTGTTTATCATTCTCTGCCTCCTCTTCATTGTGGCTCTCTTCACTCTACGTCTTTGGGGTGGTAGATACACAAGCCAAAGTCTTAGTAGGTAATGTTATGTCTGAAAACGATTCCAATAAATTCAAATTTTGTTTTATTCATTCATGGGATGAGGCCTCACTGGCTAGGCCAGCATTTATTACCCATCCCTAATTGCCCTTGAACTGAATGGTTTGCCAGGCCATTTGAGGGCAGTTAAGAGTCAACCACATTGTTATGCGTCTAATTACATGTAGACCAGAGCAGGTAAGGATGGCAGAATTTCTTCCCTCAAGGACATTAGTGAACCAAATTGTTTTTCATGACAATTGGACATGGTCATCATTAGACTGCTTAATCCAGATTTTTATTGAATTCAAATTTTTATTGAATGCTGCCATGGAGGGATGAAACCTGTGCAGTGATTAGGAAGGACCCGGGGCTCAGAAATGAAGTAGGAAGTGCAGAGCTTTGTGGTGAAGACTGAGGAGAGGAAGGTGTTGGGGATAAAGGCTATGGGTGGCGATAATTAACCAGAGAACCGGGAGAAGGGGTGGCACGGTAGCACAGTGGTTAGCACTGCTGCTTCACAGCTCCAGGGACCTGGGTTCGATTCCCGGCTCGGGTCACTGTCTGTGTGGAGTTTGCACATTCTCCTCGTGTCTGCGTGAGTTTCCTCTGGGTGCTCTGGTTTCCTCCCACAGTCCAAAGATGTGCAGGTTAGGTTGATTGGCCATACTAAAATTGCCCCTTAGTGTCCTGCGATGCATAGGTCGGAGGGATCAGCAGATAAATATGTAGGGATATGGGGTTAGGGCCTGGGTGGGATGACAGTTGGTGCAGACTCAATGGGCCGAAGGGCCTCTTTCTGCACTGTAGGGTTCTATGATTCTATGAAGCCAAGCGATAAAATGCGAGTTCAATCTCAGAGAGAGGCAAGCTGGGACTGAAGCCAAGAATGGGAAGTTGATGCTGGCCTAAGATGTGACTAGGGGATGTGAATGAGGAAGATAGGTAAAGGTAGAGTTGCAAGGTCAGCTTGGACGGAAGGGTTTAAAGTGGGCAAACCAGTGCTTGACAGCTGCGGCTGAAGTGCTGCAGAATCAACAGAGCGTGGCAAGGCTTGGCAGTATCCAGGATGGGGACCAGGTGTTGAGAAAGCATTGCGGAGCACCTGGTTACCCAGCAGATGACTGGGTAAAGAGCAGACGTGCAACATTGACATAATTCGACAGACCGAGTCGTGATTGCGTTCGCAATAAAGTGGCTTACTCATTCAGAAATTCAGAGCAAATTTAAATTCATTACAAAGTAAGGTTGCTTCCCAGCTGAAGTAGTGAAGATTGCATCTAGAGGAAACCAGCATTTATGAGCAACTGGAAGTGCATACAAGTCTGCTAATCTGTTACATTTTCACTTGCTAAAATTTGATTTGTGTGATGTTAATTTACTCAAATACACCCACCTGTTCACTTCTGCCTCAAATCTGCCAATTTATGCCTGATGCTTATAATTTCATTCAATACAATCTGTCAGTTTGTTCTTGGTGTTTTGCGACTCATAGCTTATTCATTGAAGTTTGCCAATCTGTTTATTTTGTTAATCGGAAAATGCTCATTTGATAAAGATCCTGCCTTTTAATGTTGAGATCAGCTGTCTCTGTTCAATTTTCATTCATTATTAATACGTTACTTTTCTTGTATTTGTACAAAAGGATAATGCTACAGGACAAGGGAATGGAAAAGATTACTGAAAGAGGAAGAATAATTACTTCATTCAAGTTTTTTTTTTCCGTATTGTGTGTCGATTTGCGTGGGTGGATTAGTTTCTAACCACAGCCAGAAAACAAAAAAAAAACTCTTTTAAAACAGCTTCTGCAGAACTGACAATTCATCATGAGTAATGAAGCAAATAAGGTCATGTGGCACTCAAACAGACATCCAAGCGCGCATGTGTGGGGGGAGGGGAGAACGGGAAGGTAAAACATGTCCTTTTGCTAATTTTAGATATATAGTTCAAATGGGAAAATCCACTTGCCACAGACGCTTGAAGATTATGGGCGGGATTTTAGAGCCTCGCTCGAGCGAGATCTGAAAATACCACCCAAGGTCAACAGACGTCTCCATCGTTCTCCCCTCACTCGCTGTGATCACTAATGGTTAGGGACTGCTTTGGCGTGTGGTGGAGACAGGTTCAATTGAAGCATTCAAGAGAGTTAGATTAATTTTCAAAAACTGGCGAAATGCTCATTTGGAGAACTGGTGCAGAGACAATGGTCCAAATGACCACCTTCTGCATTGAAATGATTCTGTGAAAGCCATCTCTCGACCTCAATTGTGCTCTGATGAGGGATGGGCTGGAAAACATTTTGTTCTAAGTAACCACTAACTATGCACGTTATATTGGTGACAATGGAACTAACTTCAATCTCAAAAGATTACAGGTCCAAGGTAAAACTTCATCGACAGATTAGGCAAGTTCTTTTAAAATTTCAGTGTGATACAGATATATAGGCATCAGACAGATTTGGGCATATTCTTTGAAACTGTTCAAGATTGCAACATTTGCCATCTGTAACAGATGACAATTAAATTCCACTGATGCTTCATAGCCCAACTATTCCAAGGCCATGCAATATTTCATTGATCTAAGTAAAATAGATAGAACAGAAAAATGCTACTTTGAGTTGAGAGTTTTCACCTCTGCAATCATATTCTTAAAAGGTTCTTTTCAAGACTTAGGGTCACACTTTATTCTCTCTTCAAACTTCCATTGAATGTAGAAATGAGAATAAAGAAGTATAATATTAGGGAAACGTGTCTAGGTTTGGTACTGCTCCAAAATGTTCATCCTTCCAAAAATGGAAATATCACACGAGTATATTTGCTCTCTTACTGCCCATGATTAGAAAAGAAGTGTGTCAGCTCTTCCCCTTGGAGTGTGTATTCCAGGTAAATAATTCAGCAGCAAGCTTTTGTGAGTTTCAAATTAAGGGAGGTTATTCCTGCACACTTACCTAGAATTAATGCAATGTCATTAGTGTCATCTGTAAAAGTGTGCTATCATTACCTGTGATATTTTTATGTGCATTCATGCATGAAACCAAATCTATGACATTGCATTAATTCTGGGTAAGTGTGCAAGAATAACCTCCTTAATTTGAAACTCACAAAAGCTTGCTACTGAACTATGTCTGAATTAACCTAGTAAATTAATTTTGCAATCCTGAATAGTTTCAACAAATATGCCCAAAGCTGCCTGATGCCTAAATATCTGTGTCTCATTGAGATTTTAAAAGAACTTGCCTAATCTATAAACGAAGTTTCACCTTGAATCTCTGATTTCACCAATATAGTGTGCGTAGTGATTATTTGGAACAATGGCAGCAACATATCTGCCAGTCCATCACATTTTATGATCCCTCAGAGCACAATTGAGGTTGAGAGTTGGCTTTCACAGAATCAGACTGAACTATGAAGGGGGCTGGTGGCTGCTCTCACCATAAATACTATTCTGTACATTGTTTTGAGTAAGCTTTAAACAATGAGATAATGGGCAGGCATAAATTCTACAATATTGGTCTCGGTTTGTCCATCCCAGGGGAAGGCCCACATCCATGGTCATTTAGGGGAGGTGATGGCCTAGTTGGTATTATTGCTAGATTATTAATTCAGAAACTCAACTAATGTTCTGGGGGCCCGGGCTCGAATCCCACCAGGGCAGATGGTGGAATTAGAATTCAACAAAAAGAATCTGGAATTAAGAATTTACTGATGACTGTGAAACCGTTGTGAATTGTTGGAAAAACCCAATCTGGTTCATTAATGTTCTTTAGGGAAGGAAATCTGCCATCCTTACCTGATCTGGCCTACAGGTGACTCCAGAGCCACAGCAATGTGGCTGATCTTGAATAGCCCTGGAAATGGCCCAGCAAGTCACTCAGTTCAAGGACAACCAGGGACGGGCAATAAATGCTGGCCAGCCAACCATGCCCAAGCCCCACGAATGAATTAAAAAAAAATTGAATTCAGAAGTTTCTGCAAGATTAATAGTCTGTGTCGAATAAGCAAAGTTCAACTGACCTATTGGCAGTCATCTTAATTGTTCACCAACGTCCATTTTAAACAAAGACGACAGTTCCAGAATTTTCCATATGAGTTCAGTTCATGTGTAAAGTTATGAATATGAAAAATAACAATTAGCCCATTCTCTGACTCCACATGAATATGAATTGGAACGAAAAAGATGCACTGATCTGTCAGCAGTATTCAGGACCATCGGTTAGAGTGAACAATTTTTGATCAATTCAGAGAGGACTCATTAGTTCCCACATTAACATATTGAAGGGATTTCATGCCTTTTTATGACAATGGCCAGGGATGCCGAATATTTCTCAAGTCATTGTAGCATTGGGTGTACAGTGTTTCAGACATCCCCGAGGAGAAAGGCAAATTCCAGTGAAATTGAGCATTATTGCCCCAATTTCACATCCGAAAAATATGTGAAATCTTTCCCTGAATGGCCCCTTTGAGTCTGCATTATTTCATAATAAGAACATAAGAAATAGGAGCAGGAGTCGGCCATCTAGCCCTTCGAGCCTGCCCCACCAATCAATAAGATCATGGCTGATCTGAAGTGGATCAGTTCCACTTTCCTGCTTTCTCCCCATATCCCTTAAATTCCCCTGCCTATCAGAAACCTATCTACCCGTGACTTAAATATATTCAGTGAGGTAGCCTCCACCACTTCAACGGGCAGAGAATTCCAGAGATTCACCACCCTTTGAGTGAAGAAGTTCCTCCTCAACTCTGATCTAAACTCCCCCCCCCTTATCTTGAGGCTGTGCCTTCGAGTCCTGCTATCCTTTCTAAGCGGGAAGAATCTCTCTCCCTCTACCCTATCTGCCCCCTTCATTATCTTATACGTCTCTATAAGATCCCCCCTCGGCCTTCTAAACTCCAAAAAAGTACAGACCTAGTTTATTTAGTCTCTCTTCATAGGCCAACCCCCTCATCTCCGGTATCAGCCTAGTGAACCTTCTGATGTGAATTTCTTCTGATGTGAAATCGCTCTGCTCATTATTTCTTTTACATGTCTCAGTGCCATCCTCCCCAGCCAAAAATCTAACCTTCCCCAACTGCAGGGCATCCACAGGGCTGAATTTTCATTCCAGGATTGCAAACCCAACTTCAGGAATGTATGTTTGGCCCGGCACTAATTGAGTGGCAGAGTTCCACACCCCCATGCAGACAGGAAGCAGGAAACGTAGAAACATAGAACAGTACAGCACACTACAGGCCCTTTGGACCTCGATGTTGTGCTGAGTTTTGTCCAAAAACAAGATCAAGCTATCCCACTCCCCATCATTCTGGTGTGCTCCATGTGCCTATCCAATAACCGCTTGAAAATTCCCAAAATGTCCGACTCCACTATCACAGCAGGCAGCCCCTTCCACACCCCAACCACTCTGAGTAAAGAACCTACCTAGGACATCCCTCCTATATCTTCCACCATGAACCTTATAGTTACGCCCCCTAGTAACAGCTACATCCACTCGAGGAAATAGTCTCTGAACGTCCACTCTATCTATTCTCTTCGGAGTAAGCACAAAAGGGTAATTTACAAGGAAAATGGCAGCCACAGCTGGCAATGGATGAGTAAGGCCAGTTGGACAGTCACCCACATGTGGCCCCATGTTTTCTGATGGCGTGTGCCAGGCTGTGGCAGACTAGGAAGGCTGTGTAGACCAAGTCAGTGTGGCGAGAGGTGACCAGTGATGTCAACACTCACTCCTCAAGAGTCCAAGCAACCTCTCCCCGCAAAATCAAACTTTAATAGCACGGTAGAACTGTCCTAAGAGGAGAGATTAATTCAACTGGGCCTGTATTCACTAGAATTTAAAAGGATGAGAGGAGATCTGATTAAAATGCATGAAATTCTAACAAGGCTGGACAGGCTAGACGCAGGGAATACATTTTCCTCAGCTGGGGAATCTAGAAGCAGGGACAGTCTGGGGTAGACTATTTAGGACTGAGATAAGGAAAAATGTCTTCGCTTAAAGAGTGATATACCTGTGGAGTTCTCTACCACAGCAGGCTATAGGGGCCAAGTCACAGAATGTATTCAAGACACAGATGGAATTTTTTTTAGGTTTAAATAGCATCGAGATGCCTGGAGAGAAAGCAGGTATATGACACTGAGATTGAGGATCAGCCAAGACCATGTTGACTAGCGGAACAGGCGCAAAGGGCCAAATGGCCTACTGGTTTCTATGTTTTTCAGCTGTAACCATGGCAACTCTGTGCCACCGCACGAGCAGCTGAGAGTTTAAGTCTTTGCTTTTGTGCAACTTTTTCACACTGGAGTCATGAGCACTAATAGCTCCCTGCTGTGTTCTTGACAGGTATACTCAAACGTGCCCCAGACACTCTGCATTAACCGTGCTTGCCATTTTGCAAGTTCCCCATAACTTTACAAGCTCAAAAAGCAATGAAACAGAGGCATGAGTTGCCAACTACCACCCACCTCATCCCCATGCCCCCTCCCCGTCCCACTTAGATTTTCAAATGGAGTGAAAAGTAATTGTGCCAATGAGGTGTTGGGGACCAGTGATACATTTTTTGGGACTCCGCATGCCTGACGCCAGCTCCACAGATGGCTGGCAATTTCTGATTGTGTGAGCACTAAACTGCACGTCTCAACCAGCAGTGAGTCATCGTTAAGTAGATATTATATGCCAAAGAGATGCATTATCAAACTTTTTGACATGAGTCAAGTGTCTGTTTTCTGCTTGAGAAGTGTCAATGAATCATATTACAGATATGTCATGGTTGGCTGCTATTTATAATTCTTCAAATCATAACATACCATAGAAATAATCATTTCGTCCACACACTTTGATAATCCTTCCAAAGTTAATTTTGGACTGAAGCAATTTCCAAAGTAGCAAGAAATGGAAATGATTGCTTTATGTGTGTTTTGTACCACTATTGCATGCAATATTGTTTATGCATGCCTACATTTTTTAGCACATTATTGATTGGAGGGAAATGTGGCCAATGTTTTCAAGTCAAAAAAACATATTCATGATCATGTATGTGGCAGTTCATATTGCCACTATCAAAGAAAGAAATCTAATACCACAAAATTAAATTCAAACAGGTTTATTTGGAATCACGAGCTTTCAGAGCACTGTTTCTTCCTCATGTGAGTGGTGAGCAATCAACTGGGGAAGAAGCAGTGCTCTGAAAGCTCGTGATTCCAAATAAATCTGTTGGATTTGAACCTGGTATCATGAGACTTTTGCTGTGCTCATGCCAGGCCAATGCCAGCAGAGTGGACAGAGTGGTGAAGAAGGCATTCAGCATGCTTGGTTTCATCAATCAGAACATTGAATACAGGAGTTGGGACATCTTGTTGAAGTTGTACAGACATTGGTAAGGCCATACTTGGAATACCGTGTGCAATTCTGGTCACCCTATTATAGAAAAGGATATTATTAAACTAGAAAGAGTGCAGAAAAATTTACTAGGATGCTACCAGGACTTGATGGATTGAGTTTATAAGGAGAGGCTGAATAGACTGGGACTTTTTTCTCTGGAGTGGAGGAGGTTGAACGGTGACCTTATAAAGATCTATAAAATAATGAGGGGCATAGACAAGGTAGATAGTCAATATCTTTTCCCAAAAGGTAGGGGGGTTCTAATAATAAATGGCATAGATTTAAGGTGAAAAGGGGAGAGATACAAAAATGTGTCTAGAGGGGCAATTTTTTCACAGAGGGTGGTGAGTGTTGGAACAAGCTGCAGAGGTAGTAGTAGAGACAGGTACATTTTTATTTTTTAAAAAGCATTTAGATAGTTACATGGATACGATGAGTATAGAGGTTATGGGCCAAATGAAGGCAATTGGGATTAGCTTAGAGGTTTAACAAAAAAAGGCGGCATGGACAGTTTGGGCTGTAGGGACTGTTTCCATGCTGTAAACGTCAATGACTCGATCTCCACATCATGGCTACCATCTTCAAAGTAACAAAAATGTAAAAAATCAAATGACAGTCAAAAGAAGCTTCTTAGAATTCCTACAGTGCAGAAGGAGGCCTTTGGGCCTATCGAGACTGCAGCGATCACAATGTCACCCAGGCCTTATCCCCGTAATCCCATGTATTTACCCTGCTAGTTCCACTGACGCTAAGGGCCAATTTAGCATGGCCAATCCACTTAACTTACACATCATTGGAGTGTGGGAAGAAACCAGAGCACCAAGGGGAAACCCACGGGAGAAAGTGCAAACCCCAGACAGTCACCCAAGGTCGGAATTGAACCCGGATCCCTGTGACAGCGGTGCAAACTGCTGTGACACTGTCGCCCACCTGTCGGAGATCAATTTACCAAGCTCCGAACATATGCCAGTGGATGCTTTGTAATGGATGATGACGAATACGTTCAAAGTTTTCTCTGCGCAGATGACAGGGATGTAGAGAATAATAGTTACAGTGGAGGGAACCACAAATCTAATTCAATCAAGGGCTTCCAGTGATGTCACAGGCCGCAAGGGTACAGCTCAAATAATTTATGTCTACTATTAGAACTCCTGAGACTCAATTACAGCATCTTTCTTCCTCTGCATCATCTATTTTATATAATGCTCACTGACTGTGGTTTTTGAATTGCATGATTAAGTCTGTAACTCTTGCTGTCGCAATGGCTACAGCTGAGGAGACGGAGTGCTGTGATAGAAGTGCTAATGACAGCTTGAAAGAGTGCTGCTGTGATGTCCCACAGAAGGAGATTGCGCTATCTGTAAAACAGATTAGCACATCCTGTGATACAAAAAAGGTTTGCCCTTGTGGTTTTACTTTGGTGATGGTGTAGTCGGCTCACGCCATCTCAAAAGAAGGAAATCTTGTCCAATTGACGAGCTTTGAAGGGATACCTGGGAGACAAAAGCTTTTAGGTCACTTATTTTATGTCTTAAAAAAAAATCAATGAATTATCGCACAGAAAGTACATCCTTAAAATGATTAAATCAATCCCCGTTACTATACTGCAATAATAAATTAGATTAATTATTTAAAACATTGCTTCCATCAACTCGTACAGCCTAAACACCTCTCAGCTGCTGCAACTGTACAAAAATAACTCGCTGTTATCTATTTAAAGTGGTTTGCAGATCAATTAGTTAGATCTATAAACAGAAATGCACAATAACATAATTGATGCAATGAAGTGCCTATTGCAGAAAATATTTTTATTTATATTTTATTTATCCAGAGTTGATGGAAACATTTCTGCAGCACAAACTTTGAGGGCTGTTAACATTTTGGCCTCCGATAGCCTGCATTGAAAGTGACTATGTTCAAAATTTCCAGGAATATTCCAGGTACCCAATACTGAGCCACAGGAATTTTTGACAATTTCTAACAATATTCTAAGTGTTATTGAGGAGGAAAGAAAAATGAAGAAATTCGGTAGCAAAGCACAATAGGAATGTGTTATCTTTGCTTGTTTCTTCCAACACAGCCAAGATGTAAACCTTGTGCTGGATGCTAATTTAATTAACTGTAGCATGTAGCCAGTATTCTGCCTGAGCAGTGGGTGCAAAGTTTTAAGGAGACACAAAAGTTCCAGCCTCTGCTGCCTAAAGTCAGCCTGATCCTCTTAATGGGGAAGTGTACTTTGGCTCAATCAGTGATGACACAACATTTTGGGGTGGCCCGGGAATGGTTGGGGAGCCCACGATCGGGCCATGGGGAGGGGTTGGAAGGGCAGCACGTGTGGGTCATTGGGCTGGCCAGCAATCAGGAGTCTGACAGTACACGGGACGACTGTGGCTCACTGTTTTCAGCTCCTGGTCGGAAATAGACTCCACCCACTGATTTATAGTCATAATCATGCTGGTGGCCTCTTCAGGTGTAGATTGAGAGAGATTCTAGTCTAAACTCACAGTGAAAAAAACCAGCCTGAATTACTCCATTTCCCAAGCGAATTCAAAACTTCAAATTTTTTTGGAGAGAATTCTGACCGTTATCTATCGACAAAGGGGAATGAAATTCTCAGACAAGCTTTGCAATCAGGTCGCTGTGGAGGTCGATACTAGGGGCAGGATTTTCCATCCCCCTTTGCACCGGAACTGGAAAATCCCGCCCTGACCTCTCCATGGTCTGCCCCTCACTCACTCTGCTTCCTGTGACCACACGATGGGAACATCTCACTCACAGCAATCCAGTTGAATACAATTTTGCAAAAAAGTTCCAAGACCTCACAGGAGGGAGCGAGGTCAGTGAGATTATCATCAAATGCCACAACCCATTTGACTGGTCTGCACTTAAGCCTTGGCCAGTGACCAGGCTAAAGCCAACAAAGATGACATTTTCAAACATAATCCTCCTCCACATAGCCCATTTTCCCCTCACCACACAATCGCTTCTGATTTATAAGTTGTAGATGGCACAAGTCTGTGTCACTTGCTTACTCATTGCTACTGCACTACCCCACCCCACCTCCCGCTCCCCGTGCAATCCCCAATCCTACTGATGTGCCTTTCTCCACTCAGATACCCAAGGGCAACAACTGGTCAAGCAGTGCTGGAACAGAAAGCGCAAGAAGACAATCATGAAAGACAAACATCTATATTTGATCTCACACTCACATCCACAAGCTCAGAAATGGTCCTTGCACATATTTTTTATTTATTTAGTAGTCACAAGTAGGATTACATTAACACTGCATTGAAGCTTCTGCGAAAATTCCCTAGTTGCCACACTTCGGCACCTGTTCGGGTACACTGAGGGAGATCTAGCATGATCAATGCAACTAACCAGCACACCTTTCAGGCTGTGGGAGGAAACCAGAACATCCGGAGGAAACCCATGCAGACATGGAGAGAATGTGCAAGCTGCGCACGGGTAGTGATCCAAACCGGGAATCGAACCCTGGCGCTATGAGGCAGCAGTGCTAACCACTGTGTACATATTTCAGAGATAAACACAGAGGCATTCCCCTCTGGTGAGACATTGGGTACAACGCCAACCAGGGCAGAGGAGGACAAGAATTGTGCAGGAGCCAGCCCGCCAAAAAACAAGTTTGCACAGAAGTTCTGCTGCAGAGAAACTCAGATCAGGACTTTGAAAGGATGGTGTACAGATAAAAGTTGAATTCTAAGCACACGGCAGTTTTGATGTATTGACTAAACCTGCCAGCAGGCAACGCCAAGAAGCAGGCCAGAGGTCAGCATCAATTTGAAACACTGCATTGAACAGAAATCGAAGCTCATTCTTACTTGGAATCAGTGGTCAACACTCCTCACCAACTTGTGGATGCAACCTCAGTGCAGTATCTGATAGTCAATGTCTCAGCTTCCAGTGCAGTTCAAGAAGAAACTGCCAATGTGCGCATGCTCTGTCTGAAGTCCTGCAAGTTAAGTTTACTAACATGGAACCTCCTCTGCCCTGGTTGGTGTTATACCCAATGTCTCAATGCTGCCAATGTTTAAAAGGAGATTGCAGGATGTCACAGCAATGCAGCAAACTGTCCTCCAACAGATTATTAAGGCATCATCTACCAATAACTATAGCTAGCGTATCCAGAGATGGGCTATTCTGGGTTGCTTTCTCCTTTCTTCACTCTCTCCCTCCTCCTCCTCAGCTGGTTGCCACTTAGCTGATGGTATGGGCTTTGCCCTTATGTTGGTGAGGTTGTATGGCATGTATCTGGCAACCACAAATCATGCCATGTGCTCTGCTGAGTATTGCAGAGTTCCTCCAGACAACGGCCCATGTGGAAGTGTTGTTTAAGCATCCCAGGCATCCATTCAATCACACTACATTATGAGAAGAAATGAATCCACCCAGAGAATGATAAGGCTGTGGAATTCACTACCACAGAAAGCAGTTGAGCTGACGCCAAAATTGTTTTCAAGGAGTTAGACATAGCACCTGGGATGAAGGGGGTGAAAGGATATGATAGTGGTGGCGGTGCAGTGATGGGGGCATTGGGAGGGGGGGGGTGGGAAGTGCGACAGAGAGGTGCGACAAGGCTATTGAGTTGGATGATCAGCCGTAAATCATAATGAATGGCGGAGCAGGCTCGAAGGGTAAATTAGTCTACTCCTTATTTTCTATGTTACGTGTTATGACAGCATGGTTTTCACTTGTGCGCATGCTTCCCATGTGTGCATTGCACATGAGACACAAATAATAATCCACTAGCTAGTTAGCTAGTAACCACACATTGGTTTATCTTGGAAATGTAAATGCAGATAGAGAATAAAGATATCATGTCTGTTGCCAGGATACTGAGCATTGAACTCTACGTCAGGCTTTGCACGATTACATACCAGTTGGACAAGGAGGGAAGAGAAACTCTTTTGCTCATTGTACACTTCAAAGCTGACATGCAACACCTGCAAATGGAGTCATTATTGTCATCGGGCAACATAGAGGAGCCGACAAAACTTAGAAAACCTGTGCTCATTCTGCCTGTTTCTCAGGCAAGAGAAAATGAATCATATATCAATCTTCAACAACACAAACAGAAAAATGCTGAAAAATCCCAACAGGCCAGACAGCATCTGTGGAGAGAGAATAGAGCCAATGTTTTGGGTCTGGATGTCCCTTTGTTAGAGCTAAAAGCAAAGAAAATCAGAACAGATTTATGCAATGAGGGTGGGGGGGGGGGGGTCTGTTGTTGGACAAAGGGAATATAAATGAGGATACAGAAGAGTGTGAAATGCTGAAGTGTCCATTAAATGATCAGAATGTGTGAATGGCAGAACAAAAAGTACAGATGGTTACAGATGGGGAAGGCGGTGAGGGGATGGGGTGGGAAATGGGGAAGAAAAGCGGGAATGGATAAGTGGAAAAGTGGGAATGGGGAAGTGCAGTATGAAGGATGAAGAAAATGGATGAATGAGAAGGTGGAGGGGAGAATTCATGCTTTCAAGTTGTTGAACTCTGTGTTCAGCCCAGAGATGGAAGGTGAGGTGCTGTTCCATCAGTTTGCGTTGGGGTTCACTAGCACATTGCAAAACGCCCAGGACAGACATATGGAGAGCAGGCTGGAATGCAAATTGAATTGCCAATTGTTAGTAACTGCCCTTATACAGTACAACAGCAGACAGCAAAATGTCAGCTACTGCACGCTGGAACTCTGTGCATCATCATCCATGACCTCTACCACTTTCCCAGATACTGGTAATGCCATCCTTGTGCTGCTTTGCGATTGCAGCTGTCACAGATTTTGCTGAAGATATCTTTAATGAAATGAGATATCTGATACAGACAGCTGGATTTTCATGGTTGGTTTGGAACCCATCTTGCCTTGTATGCAGGTGAACTCATTGGGCCTGGTGTAAGATTGGTACCAATTCGGCAGCGCTGGGGAGCAGTTTGGAGATGCGCAATAAACTGGAGTGAGACTGGGCCTGCTACTCACTGAAGAGATAACAGCTTTGGCCTGATCCCAATTGTTTCCCCAATGCAGAAAGGAGCAGTTGGAAGCAGGAGCCTCCCTGTTGGACCTCACTCAGGTTGTGGCTGAGAGATAGGAGATTTTGTTCCACTCTCATTTTGATTTGATTTATTTTTGTCACATGTCTTGGGATGAAGTGAAAAGTATTGTTTCTTGCACACTATACAGACAAAGCATTTCGTTCATGGAGTACATAGGTGAGAAGGAAAGGAGAGGGCGCAAAATGTAGTGTCGCAGTCATAGTTAGGGTGTAGCGAAAGATCAACTTAATATAAGGTAGGCTCATTCAATAGTCTGATAGTAGCAGGAAAGAAGCTGTTCTTGGGTCAGTTGGTACATGATCTCAGACTTCTGTATTTTTTTCCCCAATGGAAGAAAGTGGAAGAGAACATGTAGGGTGCATGGAGTTCTTGATTATGCTGGCTGATTTTCCGAGGGAGCAGGAAGTGTAGATGGATGGGAGGCTTGTTTGCATGATTGGGCTACGTTCACAAACCTTTGTCATTTCTGGCAGGCTATCTTCCTCATCCTGGCTGACCAACAGGTCATGGCTGGAGGTGGTGAGTAATGCAGTATGACCAAGGTGAACATGAATCTCATGCCACACACACTTCAATGATTTGGGAAGGTGAATGACCAGTGAGATGCGGGTGACAGAGGCTGTGTGTCCGTAGTGTTCCCGAGCATGGTCTGTGTGAATACCCAGTTGAACAACTGAGGCATCAGCCACTCTCACATGTGGGGTGAAGTGAGAAGGTGGCACCCACTGAGGAACCCAACAGCTCATTGTCAACATCACGTTTGAGAGTTAATTCAGCTCTTACTGCTTAGCAGGAGGAAAGAACAGTCAATTAATTCAGCTGGTTTATGATGTTGACTTGCCAAGACTGATGTGGGGCAGCCTATAAGGACCAAACGGATTTAGCCCTCACCTCTTTGGCCTTTCTAACTCATTAACCATTCCTGCTGCAAGAGGCTGCGACAGAGGCTGCCTCTGCAGGGGGCAGCAGTCTGTGGATTTGCCGCCCCAAGAAACCGTGGGTATCTCACCCTCTCCTTTCCAGCCATTTCAGCCAGATGCAAGTACAAATCTTCAGTTACTCGGGCAGCACCTCATTGGAGTGGATAATAGTGGACCTGAGAGTGACTCTTGTGTTAGAAAACGATCAAGTAACAAAGAAAGAGACTTGGACCACACAAGACAAGAGATCTTACTGTAGTAGTCATCCCAATAGACAAGAAAGTGGAAGGAGAGGAAGCAGCTTGAACAGATCACACAATGAAAGGAAGGATACAGATGAGTCTGGAGATGGACCAGAAGCAGAAGACCTCATGATTGTGAAATTTTGGTGGCTGCCAATGAATTAGAGGATATACTAATAGTGAAATTAAACATTTGTAAATAGCTGGAAGGAATTTGGACTTCATTCTGAATTACCAGATAGGAAACAGCTGTATTTCGTGGATGGATTTTTATGGGAAAGATTCTTGCAGATGGGATTGATAAGGTTAAGCCAGACTAACTGTATGGGGTTTTGAAGATCAGCTGGCGATACAAATTTTCGAGTGAAGTCTCTCACAATGGTCAAAGTAAGCCTGAAAGTCTTTTCAGCACTTTTACTCACATATTCATGGAAATATAGAAAAGCTGACATAAAAGTTGCATCTCTGCAGTGTAGAAAATTCCAGAAAGAATGATCAAAACAAGCAAGAAATGCAGAAGAGATATAATCGAATTTTAAACATGTTTAAGGCTGAATGGTAGCTCCAGGGTCTAGTATTCTTCAGTGAGATCTGTTTGGCTGAATGTAGGTTGTATTTAATTCAAAGCAGATCCCACAAATCTTTATTTGTATCAAAGGGAGAAACTACAGGGTGGCACGGTGGCACAGTGATTAGCACTGCTGCCTTAGAACACCAGCGGTCTTCGGTTCGATTCCTGGCTTGGGTCACCATCTGTGCAGGCTCTGCATGTTCTCCCAGAGTCTGCGTGGTTTCCTCCGAGTGCTGTGGTTGCCTCTTTCAGTCCGAAAAATGGATAGGTGCATTGGCCATAAGAACTACGAGCCGGCTGCGCCAAACAGTCAGATCGTGGTCGATCTTTTCGTGCACTCAGCTTCACTTAACTGCCCGCTCATCATAACCCTTAATTCCTTTACTGTTCAAAAATCTATCTATTCTTGCCTTAAAAACACTCAATGAAGTAGTCCCAACTATTTCATTGGGCAGGGAGTTCCACAGATTCACAACCCTTCCTTGGGTGAAGAAGTTCCTCTTCAACTCCATCCTAAATCTGCTCCCACTTGTTTTGAGGCTATGCCCCATAGTTCTGGTTTCACCTGCCACCTCCCTTATCTTCCTGTCAGTCCCTCCCAACTGTCTGATACCCCTAGATATTTAACTCCCAGCCATGACCATCCTGTAATGGTGTCTCTGTAAGGGCCACCAAATCATACTGGTTCGCAATGATTTGCGCTGTCAACTCAATTACTTTGTTTTGAATGCCATGAGCATTCAGGTAAAGTGCCCTATGCTAGTTTTTGTACCTTTTTTAGAATTCTAACACTTCCATTAATAACATCTCCTGAGTTCTCCTTCCTTTTAACTTTTTTCCTGATTTTTGATGTAATTGGAACTTTCTTTCCACCTTGTCCTTGCTCCCTCCTCCTTGGACTCCTCACATAGGTTCCCATGCCCCTGGCTTATTAATTTAAACCCTCCCCAACTGCTCTAGCGAACACTCTCCCTAAGACATCAGCCCCAGTTCTGCCCAGGTGTCCCTGTCCAATTTATATATGTCTCACCTCCCCCAGAACCTGTTCCAATGCCCCAGGAATCTGGAACCCTCCCGCTGACACAAGATCATCAGCCACATATTTATTTGGTATATCCTCTCATTCCTGCTTGGACTAGCACATGGCACTGGTAGTAATCCTGAAATCATCACCTTTGGAGGTCTGATTTCTTAACTTTCTTCCTAGCTCCCTGTATTCCGCTTGCAGGACCTCATCCCTTTTTTTAAGCTACGTCATTTGTACTAATGTGTACTACAACCACTGATTGAAGGGGGAGCGTGAACAGAATGTCCTGCAGTCGCTTGAAAACATCCTTGACCCAAGTACCAGGGAGGCACCAAATCATCTTGGAGTCTCATTTGTGGTCACAGAAACGCCTGTCTATTCCCCTTACTATTGAATCCCCTATAAGTATTGCCCTGGCACACTTTTTACCCCTTCCCACTGCAGCAGAACCAACCATGGTGCAATGACTTTGGCTGCTGTTGCTTTCCCCAGAGAGGTCATTCGCTTCAACAGTATCCAAAGCTATGTATCTGTTTTGCAGGGGAAACGGCCACAGGAGATTCCTGCACTACCTGTCTATCCCTCTTGCTCTGTCTGGTGGTCATCCATTCCCTTCCTGCCTGTGGAGTCTGAGCCATCTCGGTGTACCCAAAACAGTGCCACAGAGTGGGATGACTAGGAGATGTTCATAGTAACTTCATTATAGTGTTAATGTAAGTCAACTTGTGACATGAATAAATAACCTTAAATAAACTTTCATGATGCATGTTGACGATTTATATTGGGGGGGGTCATACCATGGCATTTAAAAATGGTGTTATGAATGAGCTGAAAGTGGAATTTGAGATTGGAAGTCAGGATTCAATGTCAACTCTACCCCAATGGTTGAACAACTGAGCATGATTGTCCATTTAAAAAAATACTTGACTGGCAGGGCATGCTTGAAGTTGGGAGATTTGTTCTCGGGGTGGATATGGCTACTGATTTGTATCCTCATCCCCCTTCCTTTTCCTACTCCTTTGAGTTGCTTATCCTGCTCTATCTCTGCTCAGTCTGACATCTTGCTTCAATCCAAGGGATATACCAGCTACTACGCCCATGTTTGGGGAGTAAATGATTTGTGCAGAATCCTTGGGGTCGAGTTTCGTCCTTCAACGTAAGCTACACGGCCCCCTTGTAACTTTGGCTACGCTAAATAATCCTGGAACCCCGCAAACATTTTTACAATCACATTAACAGCCATCAGAAATCAATCAGCAACTAACTTTAACGTAATTTATGATCCCTTTAAATTGAGTAGTCATTCCTACTGTTGAATGCATGCTCAGCTGTGGGAGGCTAAGGGAGGTCATTAGCTCGAACCCCAGAATGGCAACAAACCAGAATCACACACAGATGGACCTCATCATCTGCCTACTCTGCACACTTCCGAAGGATACTTCCTGAACACGTGCGAACACCCTCACTATAATGACATTTGGCACAACCACCAGCAGACATGTGTGAGCCCTGTGGATGCCATTTTGGAGGCAAAACAACACTTGTTTCATCCGAGGTGTTCTGGAGCCTAAATTTCACGGCCAACTCCTCCAGCTGAGATTTTAACGTCACTATTCGATTCACAGATACTGGTTGACCTTTGAGTGCTTCCAGCTTTGCCTGCCTTTTTGTTATTCTAAACCGTAAACTCTGCAGTATGACAGTGCTGGAGTTGACAATATTCCTCAACACTAAATAGCTTCCTTGCTGATAAACATTTATCCAAATGTACCAGAGCCTCCTAAAACCTATTAACCTTCTGATTGCATTTTACTGGATACATTACAGGCTAATTCACAAGGAGTTTCACAAACAGCTTTGAGGAAAAATAATACTCAACGGTAATGACAATATCACAGAAATCATTTTTTTGAGATGTTGCCATGTCAATTTTTAACTAAACTTGCACAAACTGCTTAATGGTTTCACTGCAATGGCAGAGAGTGAAATTTGATACAGCAACAACTGTGTTGCCAGCAATAGTCCCTACCCTTCCTTATTCTAATTTATGATTTTGCGTTTCCCCGAATTTCCTCTATCAGGGTACCTGACATCCTCTGGAGTACAGAAGTTCAACATTCACAATCAGTACTCATCTTAGTCACACAAACACAAAATGACTTCCAATATACCTTCTGAACCCCTTCATCAATCTGTCCTTCTACCTTCATGGATCTTTGGACGTGCACGTCAACATCCTTCTGGTCCGCTGTACTTTCTAGCATCCTGTCATTCGTGGTGTCTTCCTTTGCCTTTTTAGCTCTCCCAAACTGAATACCAAATACCTCTCAGGATTAACTTCCATTTGCTACTGTTCTGCCTATCTAACCAGCCTGTCTATGTTGTCCTGTAATCTAAGACTTATTAAGTAATAAACTGTTTGATGCCTCATCTGTAAATTGGAGGTGAAACATATTGTTCCAGCCACTCAATTTACCTTGGTGCTGCATTTTCTTTGTTTCAACTGAGAAGCATAGATAAGAGGCCTTTTAAGGTCAAAGTTCAAAATGCAGGACAAAGTTGAAAATCATAGAATCTTTACTTGACAGAAGGAGAGTATTTGACCCATTGTGTCTGCATCAGCTCAAAGAACATTATGACTTACTGTCATTCCCGTCTCTTCCCCACAGCCCTGCATATAGTTTCTATTCAAGTAATCATCTAATGGCTTCATGAATGCCTTGATTGAATGTGCCTCCACCACATTTCCAAGTAATGTATTCTATATCCGAAACACTCGTTGCGTGAAAAAGCTTTTTCACACATTACATTTGTTCTTTTACAAAGCGTAGAGCCAAGTTTTATAGCACAGAAAGAGCCCTTCAGTACATCGTGTCTGTATCGGCCATCAAGCAGCTATCTATTCTAATCTCATTTTCCAGCATTTCGTCCATAGTGTTGTGTGCTATGGCATTTCAATTTGATTTGATTTATTATTGTCATATGTATTAGTATACAGTAAAAAGTATTGTTTCTTGTGCTCCAAGCAGATAAAACAAATCGTTCATAGAGAACGATACAAGAGAGTGCAGAATGTAGTGTTATAGTCATAGCTAGGATGTAGAGAAAGATTAACTTAATACAAGGCAGGTTCATTCAAAAGTCTGACAGCAGCAAGGAAGAAGCTGTTTGAGTCGGTTGGTACGTGACCTCAGACTTTTCTGTCTATTTCCCAAAGGAAGAAGGTGGAAGAGAGAACGTCCAGGGTGCGTGAGGTTCTTAATTATGCTGGTTGCTTTGCCGAGGCAGCGGGAGGTATAGACAAAGTCAATGGATGGGAGGCCAGTTTGCGTGATGGTTTGGGTTACATTCACGGCCTTTCATAGTTCCTCATGATTTTGGGTAGAGCAGGAGCTATAACAAGCTGTGATACAACCAGAAAGAATGCTTTCTATGGTGCATCTGTAAAGGTTGATGAAAATCGTAGCTGACATGTTAAATTTCCTCAGTCTTCTGAGAAAGTAGAGGCATTGGTGGGCTTTCTTAACTATAGTGCCAGCATGGGGAGGATCAGGACAGGTCGTTGGTGATCTGAGCGCCTAAAAACTTGAAGCTCTCGACCCCTTCTACTTCGTCCCCATTGATGTAGACAGTGGCATGCTCCCCTTTATGCTTCCTGAAGTCAATGACACTCTCCTTCATTTTGTTGACATTAAGGGAGAGATTATTGTTGTCGCACGTACTCATCTAGATGTTGAGAGGGTTCCTGCCCCTACCATCCTTTCAGATAGCGAGCTCCAGATTTCTACCACCCTCTGGGTGAAAAAGCTTTTCCTCAAATCCCCTCTAAATCTCTTGCTCCTTACTTTAAACCTATTCCCATTGGTTATTCACTCCTCTACTAAGGGAAAAGTTCCTTCCTATCTAACCTATTTATGTCCTTCATAATTTTGTACACTTCAATCTGATCCCGCCTCAACCTTCACTGCTTGAAGGAAAATGATCCCAGCCTAACCAACGTCTCTTAACAGCTGTAACACTCCATCCCAGACAACATTCTGGTGAACTTCTACTGCACCCTTTGCAGAACAATCACATCCTTCCTATAATGTGGTGACCTGAACTGCACACAATACTCCAGCTGTGGCCTAACAAATGTTTTATACATTCCACCATAAACTCTCCACTTTTATATTGTATGCCTGGGCTCAAAGGCAAGCATCCAATATACTTTCTTAACCACCTTATCTACCTGTCCTTCTACCTTCAGGGATCTTTGGTCATGCACATCTCTTTGGTCCTCTGTACTTCCTAACATCCTACCATTCATGGTGTATTTCCTTGCCTTATTAGTCCTCCCAAACTGTATACCATACACTTCTCATGATTATATTCCATTTGCTACTGTGCTGCCCAGCCTGTCCATATCATTCTGTAATTTAGACTTTCCTCCTCGCTACTTACCACACCATTAATTTCCCTGTCATCTGCGAGCCTACTTAACATACCTTCCACATTCATACTGAGATCATTAATGTACATGACAAACAGCAGGGGACCTGGCATTGATTCCTGTGGTACACTACTACACGCAGGCTTCCAGTCACAAAAAACACCTTCAACCATCACCCTCTGCCTCCTGCCACTAAGACAATTTTGGATCCAACTTGGATCCAAATTGCCCTGGATCCAATGTGCTATTACCTTTTTGATCAGTCTCCCATGCGGGACCTTACTGAAAAGCTTTACTGAAGTCCATGTAAACTAACTCAGCTGCACTGCGCTCATCTACACATTTAGTCACCTCCTCGAAATTCAATCAAATTTGTTAGACATGTTCTCCCATTGGTAAAGCCATCCGATCCCTGATCAGTCCAAATGAAGATTAATTCTGTCCCTCAGAATTTTCTCTAATAATTACCCTACCACTAATGTTAGGCTCACTGAGCTGTAATTACCTGTTTTTTTCCCTACTTCCCTTCCTGAACAATGGTACCACATTCGCTGTCCTCCAGTCCTCTCCTGCAACCAATGAGGGCTTGAAAATTAGAGCCAGAACCCCTGTAATCTCCTCTCTGGCCTCACACAGCAACCCAGGATATATTTCTTCTGGGCCTGGGGATTTATCCACATTTATGCCTGCTAAAGCCACTAGCACCTCTTCCCTTTCAATGTTAATTTGTTCAATTATTTCACAATCTCCTCCCTGCTTTCTGCAGCTGCATTATCCTTCTTCATGATGAACTCAGATGCAAAATATTCATTTAAAATCTCATCTTCAATTTTTGGTTTGAAACACAGCTGCCACTTTATTGCCTAATGAGCCCTATTCTTTTCCTGGTTACCCACTTGACCTTAATATACTTATTAAACATCATGAAATTTTCCCTTATTTTATCCACCAGTGCTTTTTTATTTCCCCTTGTCTCTCTCAAATTTCTTTCTTAAATACCCCTTGCAATTTCTATTCTCCTCTAGGGCATCTATTGTTTTCAATCCCCAGTATCTACCCTTTGTTTTCCTTATCTAATCCTATATATCCCTAGACAAAGGGCTTTCTTGATTATTTGGTGCCGCTTTTTACCTTCACAGGAACAAGTTGCCTTTGTACTTTCTCTATTTCCTTTTTGAATGGCACCAACTGCTCGGACGTGAATTTTCCTACAAGTTGCTATGCCCAGTTCACTTTGGTCAGAATGGATAAGGACTAATCTTGACCTATTATAGTTGGCCTTCCTACAATTCAAAGCATTTATTTCTCATCCACCTTTGCCCTTTTCTGTCATTGTCTTAAATCTCACTGAGTTATGATCACTTTTAGTGAAATACTTCCTCATTGACTTTGACCAGCTGCCCAGCTTCATTTTCCACATTTAAGTCAAATACTGCCCCTCTCTTGAAGTAGTGTGTGTGTGCTGGCTCAAAAGGTCTCCTGGATGCACTTTAAGAATTCAGCCCCCTCTAAGCCTTTCATACTTTGCCTACACAATTAATATTGAGGAACTTGAAATCATATCCCAATGAATACTAGAGGAAGTTGAAATCCCTTACTTTTATTACCTTATTTTGTTTTATGCATCTCTAATCTGCTTATCTGCACTTGTATCTCTCCCTGACTGTTCAGGGGCCTAAAGTACACTCCGTGCCCTCTTGCTAGAATAGTTTCTCCCTATCTACTCTGTCCAACACCCCCATGATTTTGAATATTTCTCCTGCACTCTCTCCAGTGCTGTCATATCCTTTTTATCACAGGCGCACCGAACTCTGCACAATATTCCAGCTGAGGCTTAACTAATACGTTGTATAAGTTCAGCATGACCTCCTTGCCCCTGTGCTCCATGCCCCTATTAATAAAGCCCAGAATATTACATGCTTTATTAACTGCTTTATCTATTTGTCCTGCCACCTTCAATGATCTATGCACATATACACAAGTGAGCAGAAAACATAAAGTTTATGAAGTTATTAGCGTCATAAGTAGACTTACATTAACACTGCAATGAAGTTACTCCTGAAAATCCCCTAGTCGCCACATTCCAGCACCTCCTCAAGTACACTGAGCAAGAATTTAGCATGGCCAATCCACCAAACCAGCACATCTTTCAGACTGTGGGGAAAAAAACCAGAGCATCCAAAGGAAACCCATGCAGACATAGGGAGAATGAGCAGAATCTGCACAGAAAGTGACCCAAGCTGGCATTGTGAGGCAGCAGTGCTAACCACTGTACCACCTATAAGGTGAACTAGGTAGCAATTAGAAAATCACGAGCTTGGAGTTTAACTCTGTAGGTTTTAGGGTGAAAGACTGAATGAAATAATGATTTTGATAGTATTAAGGTCATCAGAAAGTGCATGTTTAGAATAGCAGCATAGAAAATTTTGGACACGCTAGAAAAGGACATGCACTTCGACCATGAAAGAAAGAACGAGAGATGGAAACATAGCAGATGTTTGCATGCCTTCTTAACCATAAGAGAGATAAAAACAATTGAAATGGAAAGGGATCTATCTCTACTTCTAAGCATAATACATGGATGGTTCCTTATCCATAACTCTTGCTACGAATTGAAAAAATATTATTAATGTCAGGTAATTACAAAAATTCAGAAACATGGCAATTTATTTATCTCTGGGGTTTAAATGCAAGAGATATCCTTGATTTGTCAATTCACAAATAATTACTCTCCATGAGTGAATATATAAATAAATCCAATAAGGAATTCATGAGAAACTTCTTTACCCAGGGGGTGGTTAGAACGTAGAACTCTTTATCACATGGAGTGGTTGAGGCAAATTGATGCATTTATGGTGAAGTTTTAAAGTTTATTTAGTCACAAGTAGACTTACATTCATACTGTAATAAGCTACAGTGAAAATCCCCCAGTTACCACACTCCGGTGTCTGTTCAGATATATTGAGGGAGAATTTAACATGGCCAATGCATCTAACCTGCACATCTTTGGACTGTGGGAGGAAACCTGAGCACCATGAGGAAACACAGGCGCAGTGAGAATGTGCAAGCTCCACAAAGACAGTAACCCAAACTGAGAATCGAACCCAGGTCCCTGGTGCTGTGAGGCAGTGGTGCTAATTACTGTGCCACCAGATAACAGAAAGAGGAATAGAGGAGATATACTGATACCATGAGATGAAGTAATGTGGGAAAAGAACAAAGAAAAGTACAGCACAGGATCAGGCCTTTTGGCCCTCTAAGCCCATGCTGACCAGTGTGGAGTATAATAACCAACATGAACCTGTTGGGTGAAATGGTCTATAAAATTGTGCTGTAAAATCTGATGCATTTATCTGATTGAATTTAGGATGAATAACATTCTAATGCTGAAACATGTACAACCTTCCTCCAGCTCACTCTTAGAGTCATCAGAATTCATCATGGTCTGAAAATGGAGCATAAGTATGAGAGGATGATGTGTTGAGTAGTGGCATCGTGCTGGAGTTGGCAGAAATGGCAGAGAATGACTCTTTGAATGCAGAGGAATGCAAAGGTTGGTGGGTGAAAAATGAGGACAAGGGGGACCCTATCCTGATTCTGAGAGGAAGGACAGGGGGTGAGTGCTGTGACTCAGGGAGGAGGGAAATGGAAAGCAATAAAGGTGGGCAGAGTAAAAGAGACAAACGGAAATTCTGTTGGAGAGAAGAGCAGTACTTCTTCAAGGAAGAAATTCCTGGAGAGAAGTAATAGTTTGTTAAACACTAAGATAAAAGCAAAATACTGTGGCTGCTGGAATCTAATACCTGGAATGGGCTGGAAGTCTTATGGGGAAAGTTTGGTCAGACATATCCCTCATCTGTTGGAGTTAAGAGTAAGAGGTGACTCAATTGAAAACAAAAGGTCCTGAGGGGTCTTGAAAGGATGGACGTGGAAAGGATCATTCCTTCTGTGGGAGATTACTATTTCATACTGAAGTGTTGCTCATTTAAGATAACGATGAGGAGAATCTTTTCTCTCTCAGAGTGTTGTGAATCTTTGCTATGCTTCTTCAAAAGGCAGTGGAAGCAGAGTCCCTGTATACTTTTACTACAGAGCTAGACAAATTCCTGTTAAACAAGGAGTTAATGCTGTCAGGGGTGGTGGGAATGTGGGGTTGAGGTTACAGTCAGATCAGCCACGACCTTATTGAATGGTGGAGCAGGCTCAAGGGGCTGAGTTGCCTACTCCTTCTCCTAATAGGTACATTCAAATATTCATATGTAAACATGGCCCATCCCAAGTTACCCTCTTTCCACAGACCAAACTATAAATGTCTATCTTTGTTCTAACCCAAAATATCTGCACATTTAAACGGGAATCAAATTTGATGCAACTTTTGGATTTTCATAAGAACATAAGAAATAGGAGCAGGAGTAGGCCAACTAGCCCTTCGAGCCTGCCCCGCCATTCAATAAGATCATGGCTGATCTGTCGTGGCTCAGTTCCACATTCCCGCCCTCTCCCCATAACCCTTAATCCCCTCTCTCATCAAAAACCCATCAACCCGGTCTTAAAAATATTTAGCGAGGCAGCCTCCACCACTTCAACGGGCAGAGAATTCCAGAGATTCACCACCCTTTGAGTGAAGAAGTTCCTCCTCAACTCTGTTCTAAACCGCCCCCCCTTTATCTTGAGGCTGTGCCCCCTAGTCCTACTATCCTTTCTGAGCGGGAAGAGTCTCTCCACCTCTATCCTATCCATCCCATTCATCATCTTGTACGTCTCAATGAGATCTCCCCTCATTCTTCTAAACTCTAACAAGTACAAGCCTAGTTTATTCAGCCTCTCCTCATAGCTCAACCCCCTCAACTCCGGCATCAGCCTCCTCTGCACTCCCTCCAAGGCTAAAATATCCTTGCGTAAGTACGGTGCCCAAACGTCCTCCTCTTAGCAGAAAAAGAAAATATCTATGTTCCTCCCTGTCATTCATTCCAATGAGAATCTTGCAGATATGAAATATTCCCTTAGCCTCTGTGTAACCAAACCAGCATTAGTTGGGGCTTTAATTGAATAACATTCATGTGAATTGAAGCTTAACATTGCATTCTCTTTCCATCTTTGATTCAAGAACAAAGATATTGAAGCTTGCACCAAATCAACAACTTTGAGATATTCTATAAATCTGCCTCTAGTAAGATTGAATTCTCAGCAGTGTGCTCAGCGGTCACATATGTCCTGCACACTTTCTCCCCTCATATCCAAGATCCAGCTTTATACGTGAATCTTCATTAGAACCTCAAAGCACAGATTGTGCTTATGTCTGGTGTAACATGAAGGTTTATGGTGCATGCGTAGACGTTCCAGTCTTTTGTTCAAGCCTTCATACAGCAGTCAATGATACAGAACAATATGATTAGAGTTATAGATTACGGGGGAAAAATGTAAATAGTGGTTTCTTAGAAATTCATAAAATAACTGCCTGGTTGAATGACCATAATTTGATTTTAAATTATATTGGAGCAACAAAATAAAATTATTTGAAGTGTGACCTCATTCTGAACAGTAACATTCATTCAAATTTGAGAGGGGGGAGCAGGATTTGCAGAAACTTCAATTAAAAAATGAAAATTATTTGTTGCAAAATGTTTAGATATCCTGCCTGTAATTTTGTTCCACAGTAATCATTGAATCATAGAATCCCTACAGTGCAGATGGAGGCCATTCAGCTTATCAAGCCTACACCAATAGCAATCCCACGCTGGCCCTAACCCCATGTATTTACCCTGCTAATTCCCCTGACACCAAAGAGCAATTTAGCATGGCTAATCAATCTAATGTGCACATCTTTGGACTATGGGAGGAAACTGGAGGAAATCCACACAGATGCAGAGAAAATGTGCAAACTCCACACAGACAGTGACTTAAGGCCGGAATTGAACCCCGGGCCCTGGCAATGTGAGGCAGGAGTGCAAATCATAGTGCCAGTGTGCTGCTCATTGCAGTACCACAGTGCAATGCAATGTTATCTTGCACTTAGTAAGAAATTAGCATTTACTTATTGATTGAACTTTTGGTGGGTAATGATCTTAAATGCTTATTTCCTTCATTTTGCATCTTTCTCTAGCAAATCCCAAGCAAGAATAAATGGAGTGTTATTTTGGTAGCAGAGGATTGTCCTTTCACCTCTTAAAAGAACTCAATCTAACCCAAAGTGTTAAGATGACATACTACCTTTATCTCATAGAAGGAAGAGATTTTTCATTTCCTCAGCAACAGGCTACACACACAAGATGGCACCCACAATCTCAGGAAAAAACAGTGACCTTTCACCCGGAAGCACTACCACATCAATCTTGAAGATGAGGTTCAGCTGCAAACCCTTAGGTAGACCATATAAGTAAATCAGCAAACAATAGTAATTATTAGCGGTCTTAGGACAGAGACAAGGAGAATGTTGGATTCCTATTTGAATTACTTGCTATGGGCTTCGTGGATTAAGACCAAAAATTGCCAATCATTTGTGGAACATGGACATCGCTGGCTGACGAGCATTTATTGCCCATCCCAAGTTGTCCTTGTTAAGAGGGCAGTTAAAATCGACCACATGGTTGTTGCTCTGGAGTCACTTGTTAAGTAAGGATGTCAGATTTCCTTCCCTAAAGGACATTAGTGAATCAGATGGTTTTTTCTGACAATTGATAATGGTTTCATGGTCGTCAATAGATTCTTAATTCCAAACTTTTTTCGAATGTATTCAAGTTTCGCCATCTGTTATGGCAGAATTCAAACCCAGGTCCCCAGAACATTATTGGAGTTTCTGGATTAATAGCTGAGCAATAATATTCCTAAGCCATCACCTCCACACCTCCACCCCTCCACCCCCCACCTAAAGTAGTTCACAACCAATTATTAGCCACTGTTGCTTCCTGCACTGTGGTGCCATTGACCTGGAAAGCTGTCATGCATTTCTCTGTGAGTGTGGGATCATGGATCCTCTGTTTGTGACCAAATATGAAGCACCCAAAATCTAGGCTGCAAGAGATTTCCCCACAAGTTGTTCTTCGCCTTAGCTCTCCCTGAGTAGTTTCAGTGAAGACATAATCTTCTCAAGCTCAACTGCCAAGTTAAGAAAAACCTTGCATTTGGGATATTTCATGACCTTAGGATATCCCCAAATTGTCTCTTAGCCAATGCAGCACTTTTTGAAAGCACTGTTATAGTGTGGGCAAACATTGCAGTCGACTCATGTTCAGTGAAGTTCCGCAAACAAAAAGATAAATGACGAGTTCATCTATTTTCCAAGTGTTCGGTTGGGAATAAATGTTAACCAAGATACAAAAATCTTTCCCTATACTCCTTCAAATTGAAGCATGGATTCTTTTCTCTGCCTGAAAACAGGTGAAGAGATTTTGGTTTAACGACTCACCTTAAAGAAGGTACCTCAAACAATGTAGCATTTTTTTCAGTATGCACTGAAATGTCAGTCTTGAGTTGTGGTCAGGTCCTTGAAGTGGGTTGTGATGGGCACCCAGAACATCAATGCAAAAAGATAGAAACATTCATAACCATTTTCAAAGTGTACAATTAATCTCAGTCTCCTCCTGAAGTTTTGTTCCCTTCCATTGAAATTAGAGTTATAAAGCCAAGTTAGAATGGATAGCATGATTAAGCAAAATTGGGTGATTAATGTTGAGATAGAGTAACATAGATAAAAATATTGGAGTTAGTCAAAATGTAATTAGCTGCCATAATGGAAGAATTAATGTAATTAAGGAATTGACTTTGATGGACTGAAATACCTTTTCTCATCACTCACTTTCATGTTCCTTTGTCTTTGGTTGTCAATCGATAATTCAGTTTCCTCCATGTGCCGTGTATCTGACAATTGATAACTACATTTTAATTTGAACAGTATTTTACTCTGTCCAAAAGATTTGAGTACTATAAGCTCTTAGCATATTTGTTTTTGTGGAAATTACAAATCCTTGGCTTAACTCTAACCTATGGATTTATATGTTATATCTTTCACTATGTTTTATTAGTATTTTGCCCCCCCCGGGCACCGATCCTTCAAAACTTGGTGTTGTGTCCAGTGCACTCATCCTCCAACTTGCATCTCATTGTTGAAATTAATCTTCTGATTTAATTTATTCTTCCTCTAGGACCTCGAACTGTGGGGCTTCTTACCCCTCTCATATTTTCCTGACTCTGCTACCTGGATCCTTTTTTAAAAAAAGACAAGTTTATGCATATTTAATCACAGCATGATTTGCCTGTAATGCCTGTCCTGCATAAGGGACTTTTGTCACAGGAATTAGAGCGGGCAAGGGACGGACCATGGAAAGGTCCGTTGACCTCAGGTAGAATTTTACAGTCTTAGGGCAGATTTTCTGGCCGCTTGTCCCCTTGTCTCAGACCCCTTGTCTCGTTACCTTGGCTTGTCAATGAAAGAAAAACAATTTTCCATTTCTTAGCAAAGTTTTTGTGTGTTTGCCTATGTGTGCAAGTGCATGTGTGAGCGCACGTATGTTTTGATTTGATTTATTATTGTCACATGTATTAGTATGCAATGAACAGTATTGTTTCTTGAGTGCTGTACAGACAACGCATACTGTTCATAGCGAAGGAAAGGAGACAATGCAGAATGTAGTGTTGTAGTCATAGCTAGGGTTTAGAGAAAGTCAATTTAGTGCAAGGTAGGTCCGTTCAAAAGTCTGATGGCAGCAGGGAAGAAGCTGTTCTTGAGTGAGTTGGTACGTGACCTCAGACTTTTGTATCTTTTTTTCCGACAGAAGAAGGTGGAAGAGAAAATGTCCAGGGTGTGTGGGGTCCTTAATTATGCTGGCTGTTTTTCCAGGCAGTGGGAAGTGTGGACAGAATCAATGGATCAATGGAATCAATGCATGCTGGATTGAGCTTCATTTATGATCCTTTGTCATTTCTTGCGGTCTTAGGCAAAACAGGAGTCATACAATGCTATGATCAGCCAGAAAGAATGTTTTCTTTGGTGCATCTCTAAAAGTTGGTGAGAGTTGCAGCGGACATGCCAAATTTCCTTAATCTTCTGAAAAAGTAGAGGCATGTGCGTAGGAAGGACAAATATGAAACTGTATTCTAACGTTTTTTCATCCCTGAATGATGAACTTGAGATTGATTGTGCACCAAGTGATCATCACCTGTTAGTCACTGAGTCCCACTTTTAGGTTTCAATTCAGCACAGTGGGTGGAATTTTGAGCCCGAGTTTGCCATCAGCGCCAATGGCGAGGTGGGCCCAAAGTCTTCTGAGTTGAAAAACAAGAATGCCGATGGCAAGATCATGTTTTCTGATGTTCTACACCCTTCACTGGTGATACAACAAAGTTCTCTCCCAGGAAGGTCATTTAAATCAATTAGCATCATATTAGTGAGCTGCCCTGCCATCACTTTGAATTTTGATTTGATGTATTATTGTCACATGTATTAGCATACAGTAAAAAAAGTATCTTGCATGCTATACAGACGAAACATACCATTCATAGAGAAGGAAACAAGAAAGTGCAGAATATAGTGTTACAATCATAGCTTGGGGACACTCGCTCCTTTTCTTCTCTATGAAAGGTATGCTTTGTATAGTTTGCAAGAAACACTACTGTCCACTGTATACAAATACACATGACAATATTAAATCAAAACCTGCTCGCTGTCACACATTCAGTCGCGCACACGAGTAAACACACAAAAAATACTCCACCCTCATTAAATATTCAAGCCAAGCTGGTTTGATGTCACGTCAGCGTGGTTTACAACAGCTTTATAAAAACTTGAACCTGGTGACCTCATCTTCGAGAGGGATATCAAATGGGAGCGCGGAGGTCACCACTACCCCATGGAGAGGGGTCACCGGTGAGTAACTGGAGCAACCAGTTAAGTCATTTTCAGAGAGGTGGAGGGGAGGTGTGGGTTTGAGTCTCAGCTGTTCGATGGGGCAATGGGTTACTGCTTACAGGCTTATTGGGGAAGATTTGTTCTCCAATGAGTGTTGTTCAAAGGAGTGGTGATGGGGCATGAGTGTGCCTCTCGCACATCATGGATTGTCTGCTGGGGTTTAAGTGCTGATTCTTAGGAGGGAACACCTTTCTGGGGTCGTAGCTGGAAAGGGGTAGGAAAAGAACAGCCATTGGGTCAGCACGGAGTGATGGTGGGGTTAGGTGGCATTCCAGGTCAGATGGGCAATGTGGGAGACTATGCCAGGGGAGTGGTGATTTGCTTCATGAGGACAGAAGGACCCTGACACATTTCTACTCAACTCTCAGGCTGTAAGCGACTGCTGCAGGGCATGAGCAGTGTAGAAGGGCTTTGTCAATGACTTGGCAGGCCATAAAAAAATCAAAATAAAAATTCTGCCCATTGAGCATAAATTGTGCAGGTGAATATGTGCCTGAATTGATGGTGCAGGAAGAGACTTCAGAGTTTGGCCAAAGCCAGGGAACACACAAACCATCTGCCAAGTATGGACAGGCTTGAGTCTTTCCATTCTCCACTCCTGGGCATGCCCTGGATTACTGTGTTTACAGTGGTTAACTTTGCCGTCTCACAGCATCAGGAACCCGAGTTCAATTCCCGGCTTGGGTCACTGTCCGTGTGGAGTCTGCATTTTCTCCCTGTATCTGCATGATTCCCTCCGAGTGCTCTGGTTTCCTCCCACAGCCCGAAAGACATGCTGGTTAGATGCACTGGCCATGTTAAATTCTCCCTTAGTGTGCCCGCACAGGGGCTGGATTGTGGCAACTTGGGGATTTTCACAATAACTTCATTGCAGTGTTAATTTTGCCTCCTGTGACACACAGATTTCAAGTTTGTAAGTTTATTTATTATGGAAAGGACACCAATAAGGGGCATGACATTTCTGAAAAGAAATTAGGAAAAATGTGAGGTAAAGTCACAATGGACTATTAATTACACTCAGAACGGTGCATGCCTTTGAATAAAAAGGATCGGTGTACAAATATTTAAGAAAAATGAAATCAATATTTAGGGTCAGGCCTCAGGCAAGCCAGAGGCACAGCCAGGTATGATTTTGATTCATCATTAATGCTTTTTTAGGTTCTGTTGACTCTACTATTTACATTTGTTGTGATTGCTTGTTTGATCTCACAGCAGAAATGCAAACGCAAGCAAGTTGGAATTAATTATCCTGGTTTTCATTTCAGCATGAAATTCCCACCTTCCTGGTTTCCAGTTGTCAGTGACTCAAGGGGCTGGTATAAATGGTCCGGTGCAAACCACCTGATGTTTTCTGTCACACTGCATCTTCAATGAGCTGGTAATTTATCAACTCCTGACGAAGGAACAGCGAGTTCAGAAAGCTAGTGGTGTTTGCTACAAATAAACCTGTTGGACTTTAACCTGGTGTTGTGAGACTTCTTATTGAATTCATTACCCGTCAGTGGATGAACGGATTCAGACGTGTGCCCAGAGTGTGATCGTTTTGAGCCAACCTCCAAGCAGATTTGCAGTATGGATGCGGCGTAGAAGAGACATCACTGCTCCTTCAAGCTCCACGTTCAGAGAAGTGACTTGCCTTCTCTGTTGCACACAACACCTAAGGGTCGGTTTCCCTGTGTATAGCCCATGATGGCACTGGCTGCCTCGGGGAAAACTAAAATGGAAGCAAAATACTGTTTATATTTGGATATCCATCATCTCCAAAGTTCTGGAAATAGTCAGCAGGTCTAGCAAAGTCTGTGGAAAGAGAAACCAAGTTAGCCTTTCAAGTTGAACATGAACAGTCCAAAGGTGTGAAGGTTAGGTGGATTGGCCATGCTAAATCTGATCTGATTTATTATTGTCACATGTATTAACATATCGTGAAAAATATTGTTTTTTGCTTGGTATACAGACTAAGCAAACTGCTCATAGAGAAGGAAACGAGAGAGTATAGAATGTAATGTTAGGGTCATATATTGTTTCTGCACATTTTACAACAACTTCTGGGGTGGATTCTACGCCCATAAGCATCAGAACTGTAAAACAAGAAATATCGAAGGTAAACAGTTAAATGATGCATATAAACTCAACATTTAGTGCTACTGTTCATCGGAAAAGAAATATACAGCCATAGCTAGGCTTTAGACAAAGCAAACGGTCCCTTAGGGTGGGATTTTCTGACTGTACTCTCCCCAAGGCCAGACATTCCCACCCAAGGTCAACGTACCTTTGCAATATTCTGCCCAAAGTGTCCAAAAATGTGCAGGTTAAGGAAATGAGACAGGGTTGGGTCAGGGTACAATGTCTGTTGAAGAGTTAACGCAGAAGGAGACCATTTAGCCCATTGAGTCGGTACTGTGGAGATTCTGTGGGGCAGTAGAAATCTGAGTTTTCTGCACTGCAGGGAAAAGTTTGGGGTGGCGAAGAACATCCAACTTAAGGTAGAGGCAGAAGAGATTGAACAAGGAGGATGCAATTCAAATATTAATTCTGTTTTTCTGTCTCCACAGATGCTGCTGAGCATTTAAAGCATTTTGTTTTTATTTCTGTGCAAACTAATCTTGGAAAGGAATCCTCAAACAGGCATTAGTAGTCCCTTCCATGCATATGTAGAGGATCTATCTCCTGCTTCCAAATGTTTTTTCTTTCTCCTTATCCAGTGGAACAGCAAGCTCAATACAAAACAAGTGCACTTTGGGCCACCGTGGAAGGAAGTGTATCGATCAGAGAGGATACGGATTAATTTTGTAATTGCAATGCTGTTATAGATTTGGAGGAGAAAGGGGAGTTACTGAAAGGACAAGATACCTCATACGCTATGTCCATATGACCCCCTGCTTCAGGAGCAGTGTTTAACTACATCAGCGGAGAATGGTTTCCAAGGCTTCTATTATGCAAAGGGGGCTTTATGTTGCCATGGACTTTAAGGGGCTGAACCTACAAATGGCTTTTACCTCAGGAACAGCTCCTATACATGGTACAGTAGAACCATCGTTGCAATGGTTTACACACTTACAGCAGCACACTCTTCTTAGCTGCCATTAATGGCCAATGCAGAATCAGCTTTCACTGATGTACTAAGCAAGTGACAGGCCCGGAAACAGCACACCTGCAACTTCTCTGAAGAGAGGTGGCATCAATATGACAGCGTGCACAAAGTTTCCTGGCTCTCAGGAGCCAAAGGTTGAGTAGCTGGCACCCACGTGCTTTGCAACCCAAATGAGGCTTGCTGCCAAGCCCATGACGGGAAAGATGCATTGCCCTCCTCTGGACAGAATGCCCTAAAGTATCCAAAAGGGAAACCTTCCACATAAGGCCATATATAGCAGCACATCTAATTTGGCAGTCATCTCACAGATCTGCCCTGTCACCCTCCCACGCACTTCATTCCATTCTTCAGATTACTTTTCATTTGACTCACGTCTGCCAGTTACTTAGCAAGGGAAAACAAACACACAACGTTCATTTGAATGCTTGCTGAACATTGAAACAATGCTGGTCTCTTTCATGCCACCACTTCCTTTTTACGTATACATAACCCTTCAAATTGGAGCTGTTGGCTGTACCTTGGCCACCCCATTAAGTTGGACACAAGACAGATTTGGAGGGATAACAACAGCAACATCACCTGTCCATCCGGAAATCCATTGTCCCACAGCAAAGGAGACAATGCACCTGCATGGTGCAAATATGCTTATTAACCAAAGGTGGGCAAGGATGGCCAAATGAGAAGCAATCAACTGCAGTAGTGACATCAAGTTTTTTCCAGCCAAACCATACAGAGCAGCAAAGCAATCGTCTATTATTCCAAACTATCTGCAGTATGGATGCCAAGTATTAAATGGCAGGGTCTCTGTGCCCCTCTATGCAAATTAACTCACACCCAGTTTTGGAATGGGGCCCATGACATGGTTGAGCATTGAAATCCTCCTGGCTGCTCATGGCTGGAAGGATCTTGCATCCCCCTGCTTGTTGCTGCTCCTGCCAGGGGGTCTGCCACCATGATATGTCATGCCCTTCTGTCTTGTGCCATCCTCATGCATCCACCATATCTCTTCTGCAACAACTTTCTGATGTATATCATCCAACCATCCCTTGGGTCAACCCCTCTTTCTTCTGCCCTTCACATTGTCCTCTAGAAAAGATTGTTGAAACTTTTCAGCTCGTATTAATTGGCTGAAATCCTGACATTTTCTTTTATGGTTGACACTTCTACAGAGTTCTTTTCAATCTTGTTAATTCAAGTATCCTTTCATTTGTCTCATGACCTGTGTATGGAATTTTTAACCTAGGCATTAGCTGGGCAGCAAAAATGGTTATAATTGTTTAGCATTGCTGCTTCAGAGCACCAGGGACCTCTGGGTGATTGTCTGTGTGGAGCCTGCACGTTCTCCCTGTGTCTGTGGTGGGTTTCCTCTGGGTGCTCCAGTTTCCTTCCATACTTCAAAATATGCGAGTTAGTTGATTGGACATGATAAATTGGCCCTTCGAGAAAGGAGGATTAGCAAGATACATACATGGGATTATGGGGATAAGGCCTGAGTGGGATTGTTGTTGTTGCAGACTCGATGGGCTGAATGGCTTCCTTCTACACTATAGGGATTCAATGATTTCTATGACTTCATTCCCATTTCAAAGGCCTCTACTTCCATAGTTTTTAGGCACACAAGAAAGTGGATAAAATCTTAAGTATTTTTTTCCTTTTTGCAAGTTTGAGTTTTCTTGTCTTCACAATCTTTTCTTCGCAAAGTTATCTCTACCCTTTTAAATGCTACATCAATTTGCCATCTTCTGTTATCATTTGTCCTGAATACACAAGCCTAGCTACTTATTCCAGTGTGACTCTGTCCACTTCAATCATCACTCCTCGTTTCTTCCAATGTATTCCTTCCAGCTACTACTGTTTCTGGTGTTCATATACAACTCACATTCAAAACTTTTAGATTTTACTTGATTGACAATATTTTGTAGGCCTCTTTTGATTCTGCAAGAAGTGCCATATCCTAAGTGTAGCACAAGTTTGTTATGTTCTTGCTTCCAATGTTTACTCCTGGGAGTACATTTGATGTATAGAATACTCTTATCTTCATTTTAAACATACCTGGTTACAAAATGACTTCCTGATGGCCTTTGGTAGAGTTGGCAATCCACCATGATATCAGAGCCAATCCCACTGCCATTTCCCACCACTGGGAAACTGATTTTCCAGTTCCCAATATATTGTCCACCACCGCACCCGCCCCCTCCCCCCACCATGCCTTCCCATCCGTCACAAATCTTGCTGTTGCCAGGAGGGAATGATTCTGCCCAATGTTTGATCCTTTATTTGCATCTATAACTTCAGGATTTCCTTGATTTGGATCAATATACCATTCACTTATATATTCTATCTTTATGCGCCTACTATTTGTTATTACCCCAGAGTCTTCGCCAGTATTTGGTTACTTTGCCTCACTAAGCATCTTGGGTGCGCCAATCTCCTTGCAGGCCTCCACATTTTGAGCCATTATCCAAATAAATTGATGGGATCTTTACCCCTTCTGCCACTCCCAGACTTCATGGACAGTTGACACACATGTACCACACCAACTGAAACTAATGGACTCTCTACTTAGATTCGCATGATTGAGTCAAGACCACAAGGTATGCACAACCAGATACTCAGGAATCATATGTGAGAGCTGGAGCACTGAGGGACACCAGTCTCTGCTATCCACATTCTTTTAACCTGGCAGGACATAAAGGATGCTAGCCCTCATAAGAATCTTCCATATACCATTTTCCTTAGGTTTCAGCCCATGTTAATATTGATGGCTGGAAGAATCCCAATAGAATTTCATGCCCGTGTTACTGTATATGGGACCACTCTAATAAGGGACTATCATTACACTGACTCTTAGTCTGGTAATAGCTTGAAGCTAAAAATCTTATTCTGGTTTTCAAATGCCTCCATGGTCTTGTTCTTCCCTGCTTTGCTATAACCACTTTTAATTCTATAACCCTCCAATTGCATTCCTCCAATTCTGGTGACACAGTGGTTTGTACTGCTGCCTCACAGAGCCAGGGACCCGGATTCTATTTCTGGTTTGGGTCACTGTCTGTGCAGAGTCCGCACTTTCTCTCCATGTCTGTAAGGATTTCCTTTGGAGTGCTCCGGTTTCCTCCCACAGTCCAAAAAATGTACAGCTTAGGTGCATTGGCCACGCTAAATTCTCCTTCAGTGTACCCAAATAGGCGCCAAAGTGTGGCGACTTGGGGATTTTCACAGTAACTTCATTGCAGTGTTAATGTAAGCCTGCTTGTGACATGAATAAAAAAAAAACTTAAATAAATAAGATTTCTTGCTCACCTACAATTCTCACTGCTTTGTTATTGATGTTCACAACCTCAGCTGTATTGTCCATTAGCGCTGCAATTTCCACTCCAAACCTCTCCACTGTTCTCTCCCCTCATTTTAAGTTATTTCATTTTGACAAAACTTCTGTTCGTCTATCCAAAATTTTCTTTGTGCAGCTCTGTCAACAAATTGTTTGATAAAGCATATGTGAAGGGCTTTGGGGCATTCTAGAGTGTGAAAGGTGCCAAATAAATGCAAGTTGATATTGGTGATACCTCGGCCAGGATTTTGAGGATGGTGGAGTTTGCCATTTGCAGAGCTGGTGTGGAATATATCCTCATGGATGCTGCCTGTCCCATGGCCATTTAACCCTCCAACAATCATTCATTGGCTGGAGGAGGTCCTTATGCCTCTCACCTGGAAGGAAATCCCACTTCAGTGAGCTGCTCGCCCATCTGATTATCCAACAGCTCTCCAATTCAAATAGAAGATGCAATGGACAGAGCTAGGACTTTTTTTATTCATTCGTGGGACATGAGACACTGGCTGGGCCAGCATTTATTGCCCATCCCTATTTGCTTGAGGGCAATTGAGAGTCAACCATATTACTGTGGCTTTGGAGTCACATGTAGGCCAGACGGGGTAAGGACGACGGATTTCCTTCCCAAAGGGACATTAGTAAACCAAACAAGTTTTTCTGACATTCATCAATGGTTTCATGGTCATCAGTAGGTTCTTAATTCCAGGTAGTATTGAATTCAATTTGCACCATCTGCCATGGCGGGATTCGAACCTGGGTCCCCAGCACATTGGCTGAGTTTCTGGGTTAACTGCATGCAATCTCCATTGCCTAAGTCCTGGGACTGTAGGACTAGGTATGTTTTGGGGGTCTTAGGGCAGGGAGTATACATGAGGCTTAGTGCAGGGGTTGACTGTAGGGGATTGATTGAGCCAGTGGTGGAGAAGCCAGCTTTTGGTGAGGGTGGGGGTTGGGTGTGGAGATGAAGGATCTGCGGTGACCAGACTTTGTGAAGGAATGCCCAATGTTAGATGGAGGGGTCCATTCCACCCAACCCAACCCAAGCCATTGACCTGGTTTATTTTTGAGTTTTCCCATGCCGCAGGACTCTCAAAGTTGAGGCTGGGTGGAAATCGGCCCTGCAAAATGATCAGTAATTGCCTTCTTAAGGACTTCAATTGGGACAAACTCTGGAAAATTCTATCCTTATTGAGCATCCAGAAAATAGACATTGTTAGAGAGAATGGTGAAGACTGATGACAGATTCCCTCCAGCTCCATCCCTGTCTTTTTTTTGCTCTGTTCTTGTCTAAAGGCAGCTACTAATATTCATGGCAGGTGGGGACTGGCTGTCAGGTATTCTAGCATGCCACAGTGGTGTGCCGCATGACTCACTTCCAGTAAGGATTTCCATGATAGATTTGGCCTTGTTTGTCAATCCTATCGTGTCTTTTTGAGTACTTGTGGACAAACCTACCTCCCTTTTGACATTATACTGGACTCTGGAGTTTCTAGCCTCCATCTCTTGAAGCTTTATTGAATCTATTTCTGCTAGGTACCGACATCTGTAGGCAGAGAGGTTTTGAGATGCAGGTCTTTAGCTTTCTGCCACATATCTTTCACTTGAGTGATTTTCACAAAGTCTCTGTATCTCCCATGCTTGGCGTACATATAACATTTCTCTTGTTTCAGGGGTGCATTTGATGCACTGTCTGTCCACAAAGCTCGTACTCATTTCCTAGCTTGACCGAACAGCATTTGTTATAATACTTGACATTTGAGACAGACAAAACTATTTGCTCATTTGCTACCACTGCAACAAAAAGATTTAGACAATAAGGCTTCTAACTTGAATGGGATCTTTCCTTTATCCTTTTTCCAGCCTATTGTATTTTTTTTTACAATTTCTGATTATCTATTCAACAAGCTCAATACCTTCTGTCATAATGCATTTAATGTAGTGTGAACCATGAAGTCAAAAAGATACAGGGCAGAATCTTACCAAAAAAAATGGTAAAGTGTCAGGATCTGACTGAAAACCAATGTGTTCTCGTCAAAGAAATAGGAGTCAAAACCAAAACATTGTGTGACTTTAAGAAGAAATTAGATATAACTCTTGGGGTTAAAGGGACCAAGGGGGAAGGAAAGGATCAGGATATCGAATTTGATGATCAGCCATGATCATCATGAATGACGGAGCAGGTTTGAATGGCCAGATGGCCTACTCCTATTTCTAGTTTCTATGATGGAGATGCAACAGAATAACTCTCTACCCCAAACTCCCAATCCCCCCACCACCCCCACCCCCCCACCATTCAATGTTTTGTATTGTAGGGTTGAAGGAATAGTCTGTTGAATTTTTAAAGCCCAAGTTAGTTGGTTATCATCATCTACTTGCACATCAGTTATGAGTGTTGTCAACAGGTTTTATTTGTATCATGTATTTAAATTCAAGTATATATTTGTCATTCAAACATCCGTTCTATGCATAACTGTTTCAGTAATGGAATGAACTCAATAATTTCCTCAGGTATAAGTTTAAATGTCTATCTCCATAACTTGCGGGAAGTGAAAAAAAACATACTTTTTTTTAGTAAATGTATTCTAAATTGCTTTTCAGCAGAGAAATGAAGTGGGATCATCTCTAAATTGCAATTTGGGGCCAGGTCAGATTACTGAAGTGCTATTCCTCCAATTATTTTTCTAAGTGCATAGTGTCAAGGAGCTAAAAATCTAACCTACCTGAGCAGAATTTATTGGAATATATGGTGAAGGGAGATGTGCTGACAATATTCATTTCTTTTAACCTTCAACCCCATTAATGTAATTTTCAATACGAGAATGAAAATAAGGGAAAGAAAATATCGTTGAAAAAACATGCATTTATATAGCACCTCCAACAATCCTAAAGTGCTTTATAGCCAATTAAATACTCTTTGAAGTGTTCTTTTAATATAGAGAAACCATAACATACACATGGAGCACACACATACGCTCCATTACAATATATATCGACTTCACACTAGTCTATGAGTGTGAAATTTAAAGTTTATTTATTAGTGTCACAAGAAGGCTTACATTAACACTGCAAATGAAGTTAATGTGAAAATCCCTTAGCCATCACACTCCAGTATCTGTTCGGGTACATTGAGGGAGAATTTAGCATAGCCAATGCACCTAACCAACATGTCTTTCAGATGGTGGGAGGAAACCAGAGGAAACCTATGCAGACACAGAACATACAGACTCTGCACAGTCACCCAAGCTGGGAATTGAACCGGGAGGTCCTAACACTGTGAGACAGCAGTGTTAACCACTGTTGGAGGCACAGTGGCACAGTGCTAACCGCTGTGCCGCCATGCCACCCCATTACTGGCGATCTTTAAACATTTCAATATAACATTGTTTGTTCCTTTATATCTTCCTATTAATTCCAACTTTCTTTCATTCTCTTTATTTCAGTTTCCGGACCCGATTTGACATGAAATTAAATCTTCCAACTTAAAATTGCTGGACACTGTGCACAATATTAATAATTCTTCAGTCTGATTAACCAAGCAGTTGATTGCTTCATTCATATGGGCCCAGACTTTCTGTTGCAATGGATGTCTAAGGACAGCAAGTTCCAATGCAAAAGCCCACAGAAAGTCTATGAGCTTGACATCAAGTCAAACTTGGACAAGGATACCTGCAGATTACCATCTACCACCCTGTCTCAAATGATAAATTGGTACTCCTTCATGTTGAACACCAACTGGAAGAAGCACTGAGGAGGCTGAGGGATCAGAATGTATTCTGGGTGGAGATTTCAATCTCCATCACCAAGAGTGGCATCACTACTGACCATTCTGGCTTAATCAAAAGGCGGACTCGCTCTGCAGCAAAACATCTGGGCTCTTCAGTATTCAGGTAAGTATTGGATTTCAGCCTTTTAATTAGAAGTTTATGGGTTTTAAGCTCTGCTCCAGTGACATGAAGACAAAATCTGAATGGACACTTCACTCTAATACTGAGTGAATACTCTCAGAGGGGCTATCTTTCATAAATGACACTAAACTAACGTCTGTTCAGGTAGATGTAAAAATTCTATGGCATGATTTTGAAAAGAAGATAGATTTTGTATTTTCATAGAATCCTACAGTGCAAAAGGAGGCCATTTGACCATCGAGTCTGTACCGATCACAATCCCAGCTGGGCCCTATCGCCATGCATTTACCCTAGCTAGTCCCTGTGACACTAAGGGGCAATTTACCATAGCCAATTCACCGAGCCGGCACACCTTTGGACTGTGGAAGGGAATCAGAGCCCCCGGAGGAAAAGTTGAGTTCCTCTTGGTGTCCTGGCCAGTATTAGGTCCTCAACAATCATTACTAAAACAGATTATCAGTCAGCATTATGTTACTTTTTGTGAGACCTTGCTGTGCACAAATTGGTTACTGTGTTTCTGATACCACAACATTTCAAAAATACTCAATTGACTTTAAATTGCTTTGGGATGCCCCAAGGTCATGAATGGCACTAAAAACGCAAGTCTTTTCTCAATATGGGAAAGTTACATAATGTTTTTATTATTTATTCCTTCATAGGATATGACCATTGCTGGATAGGTCAACAATTCTTGCCCATCTTTAATTGCCCTAATTGTTACTTGCTATTTATCAACCCCTGCTTGAATGTTATCCATATCTTACTGCATATGGACAAGGATTGCTTCAGTATCTGAGGAGTTGCAAATGGTGCTGAATATTGTGCAGTCATGAACAAACATCCTCACTTCTGATCTCATGATGGATGGAAGGTTGTTGATGAAGCCATTGAATATGATTGGGTTTGGGACACTGCCCTGAAGAACCTCATCAGCAATGTCATGGGACTGAGATGATTGACCTTCAACATCTGCCTCCCTTTATTCTAAACATAACCCCAACCAGTGGAGATTTTCCTCCTGATCCCCATTAACTTTGCTAGGGCTCCTTGATGCCATGCTCAGTCAAATGTTGTCTTGAAGTCATGGACAGTTACTCTCACCTCACCTCTTTAGTTCAGCCTTTTTGTTCACATTGGATGCAAGGTCAGGAACCGAGAGGTCTTGGTGGAACCCAAAGCAAACATCGGTAAGTAGCTTATTGCTGAATAAGTGCTACTTGATAGCCCTGTCACAGACCTTTTCCATCACTGGTGAGTGTGAGTAGACTGATGGCACAATAATTGGCTCGGTTGGATTTGCCCTGCTTTTTCTGGACAGAGCATAGCTGGGTAATTTTTAACACTGCCAGGTAGGTGCCAGTATTGTTGTACTGGAACAGCATGGCTCAGGGCACAGCTAGTTCTGGAATGTAAGTCCAACAATACTGGCACCTACCTGGCAGTGTTAAAAATTACCCAGCTATGCTCTGTCCAGAAAAAGCAGGATTGTTAGATCAAGCCCAAGATGGGATGTATACCCTTGTCGTGTCAGCTTGGATCTGGTTTGTCCCTCATGTGGGGGCCACGATTGGACTTAATTGGCTTTTCTGATTAGGAATAAAGTACCATTAAAAAACATTTTGATCATGCATAAAGCAGAGACTGACTCCCATCAGATGTCCATTCATGTATGACAGAGTTGCCCAAATCTGCCTCAACATTGCTGCTGCTCAGACTTTTAATTACCGAGTATGCACCAGGCAAAGTCATGTGTATCGAGAAGGCTTTTCTGAAAAGGGAATTGCTTTCCACTTGTTTCAAACCAAAGTCTCAAAATGCTAATTCCTCTGTGCAGGTGCACGCTGTAACCTATAACTTCATTTACATCTCAAATAGAAATAAGCTACTCCTGGGACATTAATTCATAGCAAATATTTTCCCCCTTTTTACCTGGTTGATAATTAATCAAATCATTGATTCTGTTCAATTTTTAAATCCTATTATCACTCTAATCCAGATTTTGATCCGCATTGTTGTTGATAGCTTTGAGATCAGTTCATTTCCTTGTCGTTAATTTTACTCCTTTAAATATTACTGCTAATGTAGTAATTATATGAATGATCAGCTTATGCTAAACACTGGGATGAAAAGTATCTTTCCATTAAAGCTCATTATTTTTGGTTCAGTTAGTGCTGAGAAATGAATGACTTCCAAGTGTGTTTGTGAAGTCGAGAATTTTTTGGCTATTTTTAGCTCATATATAAAACGACAAGAGCAACCACATCGTACAGATGTCTTTGGCCAAGCCTATGCTGCTGCCATCAATGTCTCAGACAGTCACCCAAATGTTCGAGAAACGGACATTAATTTACCTCAGACGAGATGGGCAGAGTGTGTGGTGGGGTGGGTGCGTACAGCAATGGTTAATCAGGTGAAAAGTGGGAATAAAAGTTGGCAAGGCCAAGATGCATGAATTTTCTCTCCAGGTGAGGTGGTTTCACTAGGACCCGAGATACGCAAAAATTCTGTCATTCCTACACAAGCCTTATCATGTGACAAGGAGGCAGCAGGAGTATGGGAACTCCCTTTGCTGAGTTTTCCAGTGGTCCTATTTCCAGTTTGATCTAGATTTTAGGACGAAGCGAGCCCAGATTTGTGTAGGGGTGAAAGTGCTGCCCAGTGGATGCTGGGACAGTGAGTAAATTTAAGGAGGAGTTAGACAGATTTTTAATTGGTAATGGTTTGAAGGGTTACGGAGAGAAGGCAGGAAAATGGGAATGAGGAGCAAATCAGCATCAATAGAATGGTGGAACAGACTCAATGGGCTGAATGGCCTAATTTTGCTCCTAATATTTTATGAAATTAGGATCTTGGATCTTTTCGCCATGACCAAAGACTAGAAGGTGATGAAAATGCTTTGCCATCTGCTAATTTTTATTTTGACCCTCAAGAGGGTAAAAAATGATACAGTTGCACCTTTTCGAAGGGAGTATTCCATTCCCATCAGTGCCTCCACATCCTTCCCAGACTACCACTTCCAACTGTACCCCACCAGGCACATACGGGTGGGATTTTCCAGCCATGCACGCACCAAGGCCTCTCACCCGAGGTCAATGGACCTTTGCATGGTCTGCTGAATTTTCTGTCCTGCCTACTATGATTCCCGCAGTAGGTGGGGCAGAAGAATTCCACCCATATTGTTGCTGCCGAAAACATCTCAAAGCAATTATCCCACCCTGACACTGGATACATTGGTAGGAAGGGAAAGGATGTCATTGGGACTCTTCCACAACAGAGTGGCACAGTGGTTAGTATGGCTGCCTTACAGCACCTGGCAGCCAGATTCAATTCTGGCCTCGGGTGACTGTGTGGAATTTGCATTTTCTCCCCATGTCTGCGTGTGTTTCCTCCGGGTGCTCTGGTTTCCACCCCAAGTCCAAAGATGCACAAGTTAGGTGGGTTGGCCACGCTAAAATGACCATAGATGCATAGGTTAGAGGATTATTGGGTAAAATATGTATCGATATGGGGATAAGGCCCAGGTGGGATTGTGGTCGATGGGCCGAGTGGCCTCTTTCTGTACTGTAGGGTTTCTATGATTTCTATGTTGACCCTTAGTGTAAGCGGGATTAGCAGAGTAAATTCGTTGGGTTACAGGAATATGGCTTGGAAGGGATTATTGTCAGTGCAAGCTCAATGGGCCAAATGGCCTCCATCTGCAGGGTACAGATTCTATGATTCAATGCAGTTATAGGATAGCTTCATGCAAGGTACTTCTGTGAACAAATCCAGGGCAGATATTAACAGCATTCACCTGCGAGTGGGTAAAAAAATGACTGGTGCTTATGGCTATGGGGAAAAGGCAGGAAAATGGGCGTATCAGCCATGGTAGAAATGGCAGAGCAGAACCCTTGGGCCGAATGGCCTAATTCTGCTCCTATATCTTATGAACTTATTCAGTTTTAGCTGTGCCATTAAACGCAAACACAGCTTTCTACTATTCACCAGAAAGTATTGCTGATTTGTATATCAATCCAGTCTTGAGTGCAAGTAACATCTGTGACTGTCTAAAAAAAGAATAATATTTAATCTGGCATTTTATTTACATTTGCATTCATTTCAATCGCAGCTAGTTCTGTTAAAAAACTTTTAAGGTAGTTCTTGGTCAGATTTTCAATATCGTACAAATAGGGAGAATTATTTATCAGTCAGCTGCTGATTGCATTGGTTTCATTTCCTTTTCCGTGTTCAGCGAATGATATAATTTATATCCCCAACTATCAATAATCTTGTCGTTTCTAAACTGCTAGCAGTAGCTTTCATATTATTGATTCACAGAGCTCAGTCTTCAACATGTACTGCATAATTTTAATGTTCATTCATACATAGTTGAATGGATGTGGAAATGGTAACTTTAACTAAAAATAAAAGGTGGATTTTGCTCAAATGGGGAATCAGAATGCAAAGAATTTCAAACCTTTGTCCAACCTGCCTTGAACCCATCCAATTCCGGTTTTAACAGAGGCAGTCTGGAGAAGCCTGTTCCGAACTTCTTGTTTCAATGAGACTCCACGCCCAAGATTTATTTTTCTCTGTTCCAGGTTTAATTCTGAGACCCAGTTAAAGAGAGAACTAGGCTACTGGATGGAATACGTTCTTTCCATTTTTCCTGAAGGAACAGGAATTCGCCTTCCCTGCCCACCAAGCTACCTTGTTAACCACCCCAATGCTTGGACCCCCCCCCCACCCCACCATTTGATCTCCTCGACAACCACACTGTGACTGTCCCCCCACACAGGGTATTTATTATCTAATGGTATTATCACTGGACTATTATTCCAGAAACTCAGCTAATGTTCTGGTTACCTGGGTTCGAATCCTGTCATGGCGGATGGTGCAATTTGAATTCAATAAAAAATATCCAGAATTAAGAATCTACTGATGACCAGGAAACCATTTCTGATTGTCAGACATACCAATCTCGTTCACTAAAGGCCTTTAGGGAAGGAAATCCGCTGTCCTTACCTGGTCTGGTCTACATGTGACTCCAGCTCCTCAGTAATGTAGTTGACTCTCAACTGCCTTCTGAAATGGCCAAGTAAGCCATTCAATTGATGTACTGGCCCCAATTTTCAACATCTGGGTCAAAAGGATAGATTTTCATGAATAAAAGCACAGCTATTTGCCTGTGGTTGGTACAAACTATTTTTCATCTTCCTTGCAGGTTTTCAGGGAATCCACCCTTCTCCCTCCAAATGTCTTCCTCCTCCTCATATTCACTGACATCCCCAGCTAATCTCTCCAGCACTCTTGCTAATGACTCCACAATTCCTAAATTACCTAATTTTTCTGCACTTCACCATCAATATCCTCTCTGACCCCCGATTGCTCCCTCCGTCTTCAACATGCCCTGACTGAAGTCTCAAATCACAGGTTTACCCACCCAACAACCAACTAGCCCCTCAATCTGGCTGAACCAGGAAATAGATTGCAAACACACCATTAAATTTGGCAAGACCAGACAGAAACCTATTCTTCCATTTTTCCAACTGGGTTTCTCCAGAGAAGTCAGGCTTCCTACAAGATTATATGTTTGTGGACCGCAAACTGAGTAATTTTTTTTTTGCTTTTCTTAGCAAGTTATTTTATCAGTAACAAAAACTTTTAATTTGTTCATTGGATACGAACATCTCTGGTTGGCAGCATTTATTGCCCATCCCTAGTTGCCCTTGAGCTGAGTGGCTTGCAAGGTCGTTTCAGAGGGCAGTTGAGAGTCAACTACATTGCTGTGGATCTGGAGTGACATGTAGGCCAGACCAGGTAAGGACAGCAGATTTCCTTCCCTAAAAGGCATTAGAGTCATAGAGTCACAGAGGTTTACAGCATGGAAACAGGCCCCTTGTCCATGCCATCCGTTTTTTTAAATCCCTAAGCTAGCTCCAATTTCCTGCATTTAGCTCATATTCCTCTATACACATCTTACCCATGTAACTATCTAAATGCTTTTTAAAAGACACAATTGTACCCACCGCTATTACTACCTCTGGCAGCTTGTTCCAGACACTCACAACTCTCTGTGTGAAAAAAATACCCCTCTGGATACTTTTGTATCTCTTCCCTCTCACCTTAAACCTATGCCATCTAGTTTAAGACTCTCCTACCTTTTGGAAAAGATATTGACTTTCCAGCTGATCTATGGCCCTCATTATTTTATAGACCTCTATAAGATCACCCCTCAGCCTCCTATGCTCCAGAGAAAAAAATCCCAGTCTATCAAGCCTCTCCTTATAACTCAAGCCATCAAGTCCTGATAGCATCCTAATAAATCTCTTTTTAGTTTAATAATATCCTTTCATTAATAGGGTGACCAGAACTGTACACAGGCATTAATGAATCAGATGGGTTTTTCTGATAATTGGAAATAGTTTTGTGGTCATCAGTAGATTCTTGATTCCAGATAGTTCCAAATCCCACCATCCACCATGGAGGGATGCAAATCCGGGTCCCCAGAACATTAGCCAAGTTTCTGGATTAATAGTCTAGTGATAATACCACTAGTACATCACCTCCTTTGATGTACTGGCCCCAATTTTCAATGTCTGGATCTGAAGGATAAATTATCATGAATAATGGCACAGCTATTTGCCTGTGATTAGTACAAATTATTTTTCATCTTCCTTGCAGGTTTTCAGGGAATTACCTTTCTCCCTCGAAATGTTGACTTTTTTGCGATTGTCAGCAAATTTATTCTCATCGCCAATATTGTTTCACGAGGTAATACAACAAGGGGGCTTTAAATAACAACAGTGATCTATTGAACTACAGCTATAACTATATACAGACAAGCTCAGAACAGGTAGAGGTCTAGTCTCATTGATTACCAGGCTCACACTGCAGGTTCCATCTACCTCGGCCATATGCCTAACACTCGATAGGTTGATGTTCACATGCTCCATTTTGATAGGTCCTGGGAGGATCATGTGACCCACAAATAATCACCCTTTAAAAGGGGCCACACTATCACAAGTTACCCAAGTAGGATCTATCTTTTAGTCCTTTTGGGCTAGACTTATGGATAGATGATCTTCATTCTTGATATGAAGTGATGAAATGGCAGCACAGACAGTTTAACACTGCAGGGATGTATAGACACAATGAGCTTAGTTTGGCCTTTGACTAAAAGGAACTGGCAGCATGCACAATGTGGCTGCTTCATTGTTGTTGGATAAGAGTCTCAGGATTGCTAAGGTTCTTATCCATCTTTGCTACTGAAAAATATTTCTCTCAGAAGTGTAACATGGGCACTGTTTGGAATCCCAAGGAAATCTCACTTTGGACAAGTCTATAAGGTAGTGATGAACAAAAATTCCAATATTAAATAACCAATGTGGGAAGCTACAGATGAAAAAAAATTGCATTTGGCAGGAGAGTAGAACAAGTGGGTGAACAAATTAAGTACTACTGAGTTTTCATCACCCTGTTATACAATGATTGGGGCAGCACAGTGGTTAGCTGTGCTGCTTCACAACACCAGGGACCTCAATTCGACTCCTGGTCTCGGGTCACTGTCTATGTGGATTTTGCACATTCTCCCCATGTCTGCATGGTTTTCTTCCCATAGTCCAAAGATGTGCTTGTTAGGTGGATTGGCTGTGCTAAATTGCGCCTTCGTGTCAGGGGGAACTAGCTAGGGTAAATGCCAGGATTATGGGGATAGGGCCTGGATGGGATTGTGGTCAGTGCAAACTCAATGTGCCGAATGGCCTCCTGTACACTGTAGGATTCTATGCTTCTTTGATGATTGACATGCAATTCATGAAGCAATATTTGCCAAACTTGCTATCTTTGTCTGTAATATACAAGTGTAACTTTATTGCTGGCACTTCAATTTCAATTGTTATTACAAAGCTGTGAGCTCACAACACAGCCCAGTTGGATGATTATTTATTCACACACAGGCTCGAAAGCAGTGGTGGGTGCTTGCTTCTCACTCCCTGTTGTCTTGACCTTTCATCATCTCCAGACAAGTTTGTTCATACAACAAAGAGCTTCCTAACAGGAGGGGCCAGCCACAAAAGGGAGGAGGATACCCCTCTAATTTAGATATTGATCAAGCTACATGGGACAATCTGGAGGTTTGGTCTGAGAGTATGAAGGGAATAGGCTAGAGTAAAATGGGACATCTTTCTTGACTCAGTCAGTACCATCCTTTATCGATTTTCTTTTCACTCTCTGCTACACACTCACGTGCTTGTGATTGTACTCCATTCTCAAGTTTGGAGATCAGGAATTATGAATGACAATGTTAATACTGAATCCAACAACTTCTTCGATGAATGTTAAACAAAATAGCCCAATTAGATTATACAGATACCCCCAGGTGGTTAATTTGAAATGACTATAGGAGATTTTGGAGTGATTATTGACCCAGGTATTCCTACCCAGGTATTACCACAACTCATCATGTCAATTTGTTTCTTAGTTGTTCTTTCTTAAAGGCTCCAGTATAGAACTTTTGAGGAGTTTATGTACAGAACACAGTCTTGAGATCATAGGAATTGGGAACAGGAGTAGGCATTTAAGCCTTTCAAGCCCACTCTGCCATTTAACATGATCATGACTGATCTTATCCTGGTCTCAGCTCCACTTTCCTGCCTGCTCCACAAAGCCCTCTTTTAATCAGAAACACATCTATTTCTTTCTTGAATTTGTTGATTGATTTTGCAAGAACACTCTGGGGCAGCGAGTTCCACAGATTCACAACCTTCTGAAAGAGGGTCAAGATGAATTCTCTTCCAGATATCACCTGGGTAGTTGAGTGCATGATTGGTTCATATGTTATCAAGTTATCTTTCACTGGCTTAGCTGCATAAGGACTTCTTCCTGTCCTGATTTCAACCAACTTCCACTGATTACAATCAGTTTGCTGCAATTAACAATTCTTTTCAATTCAAATTGTTCTATTCAATTCACATTGTTCTATTCAGTTAAGGGTTCTCTCTGCAATTAACAAGTATTAATATAATTAGTAAGTATTGCACCCATCTGGTTTTCACATAACAAAGACCGCCCTGAACTTGTAGCAACTTAACCCTTTCCTTACACATGCACATATTCTGATAGTTTTAAGTTTAAAATTTATTTATTAATGTCACAAGGAGGCTTACATTAGCTTCATTGCAGTGTTAATGTGAAAAATCCCATAATCGCCACATTCCAGTGCCTGTCTGAGTACACTGAGGGAGAATTTAGCATGGCCAATCCACCTAATCAGCATGTCTTTTGGACTGTGGGAGAAAAGCAGAGCGTCCGAAAGAAATCCACATAGACATGGGGAGAACTTGTAGAGAGTAACCCAAGCCAGGAATTGAACCCAGGTCTGTGCCGCTGTGAGGCAGCAGTGTTAACAACTATGCCATGCCTTTCATGACTCAAAATGTCAGTTATGTGAGTCTTCTCGAGACGTATAAGTAGTAAGCAGGTGGTAAAAGGAGGGCTGATAAGAAGTAAAAAAAAGATTAGTACATGACATCGAACAAAATATTGCTGTGTTTTTTTTCTCTCCACCCCACACAGAGCTCTATATACAACAGAATTACTTTGAAGAAGAAGTACAGTTTAAGATTGTCCTTCCACTGTATAGCACTGCAACAGTTTAAATACTTTAAAAATCATTGGGGCAAGATTTTTTAAAAATTGACACCATAGTAGAGGTTAAATCTAAATCTTGCAGACTTTTACTGATTCATCTCAAGCTCCATTCTAATGATTGTGACTACCATTCACTTTGCTGAAAAATCTGCATTGTTCCTGCAATATTTAGAGTACAGTGAAATCCCGATTCCAGGGGATCTAGCCATAAATTTGTGTTAGGTGGAACTTCTGTGACAGTTGAAGAGGCTTTCTTTCTAATTGTATCACAGCTCTGCCCAAGACTTCAATCAACTACAAAGGGTCATGAACGAAAACCAGTCCATCACGCAAGGCAGCCTCCCATCCATTGACACTGTCTATGCTGCCTCGGAAAAGTAGCCAGCATAATTGAGGACCCCGTGCACCCCCAACATTCTCTCTTCCACCTTCTTCCATCAGGAAAAAGATACAAAAGTCTGAGGTCATGTACCAACCGACTCAAAAACAACTTCTTCCCTGCTGCCAACAGACTTCCGAATGGACTTACCTCGCATTTAATTGATCTTTCTTGACATCCTCACTATGACTGTAACAGTACATTCTACACCCTCCCCTTACCTTCTCCATGAATGGTATGCTTTGTCTGCAGAGCATGCAAGAAACAATACTTTTCAGTGTACACTAATACATGTGACTGTAATAAATTATATCAAATCAATTCCCACATGAATGCATCTCTGTGGAATATCCTGCAATATGTCTACAAATGTGATATATGCCAAAAACAACAGGTTTAAATGCCAAATGAAAACATGGTAAAGCAGCAAATGTGTGAGAAATCTTTACTAAATTACTTCACACAATAAATTGGCCTGACCTTGTGAAAGTCAGGAACTTTGCACTGAAGAACACCCAGATCACTATGATTTGTATGATTTTTGATTTGATTTAATTTGACTTATTATTGTCCCCTATATTGGCATACACTGAAAAGTATTGTTTCTTGTGTGCTATTATAGACAAAGCATACCGTTCATAGAGAACGAAAGGAGAGGGTGCAGAATGTAGTGTTACAGTCGTAGCTAGGGAGTAGAGAAAGGTCAGCTTAACATAGAATCATAGCATTGTACAGTGCAGAGGAGGCCATTTGATCCACAGAGCAGTACCCTGGGTTTCTGAATTACTAGTCCAATGATACTACCATTATGCTACCAATGTAGGTCCATTCAAAACTTTGATGGCAGCAGGATCTAACTCCACTCTGGTCAGCATAGTCAAATGATAAGTGTAGACAAGTTTGGCAAATCCAGAGTCAGCAGTGTGGAATTTTGGCTTTGCACAGGTATCGCTCAATGGGATTTGTTATTCTGCCAATGAGAATTGTTGAAATCTTCTACTGGAATTTTGTGTCATCCGAGTTTGACCCCTCACGATTTAATTGTAATTTTTAGCTGGACTTTTTCTTGCCCTCTGCTGTATTTGAATGGAAGAATTAGAGGGATCCCTGAACAAATCAGTGTAAATCATCAATTCTCCCCCTGGTTCCTGAAGGAGCTTGCAGTTTAAGAAACAATGTGCAGTGGTTAAATAACTGGACTGACATATGTTCAGGTCCTGCTTGGTCATTGTCACTGCAACAGCTTTCAATTGCAAAGAGACCAACCAAAGTCAAATATTATAGGAAATTAGCCAGTTTTGGCTAAGCCAGGCTCTCCAGTGGCCACTGCCAGCGTGCCAGGTGGGCACTGCCCAATGGATACTGCACAGCCATGCCCTTGACCACCTGGGACTTCAGTGGCCCCCAAGCTCCCTCCAGCATGACGATCATGCCAAATCTCCACTTGTGGAGGCCGGTAATGATTCTCGTTGTTATTGTGCCGCACCTGAAATCTGGAAAATTCCATATGCTGGGAGTCGAATGGGCTATGCATTTTTAAATGAAGCTTTAAATATGCAAATTGGCCTCACACACTTTCTGGGTGTGATCCGGTTTGTGCCATTAGAAAGAGGCAAGACCAATTTTCAGGCCTGCGTGCCATTTTCTGATCTGCTACAGGCAAGATGAGGTCGGAGAATCACCCCCCAGATGTTGCTCTGTAATATGGGTAAAATCAGATTGGGTGTAATAGCAGCATTGCACCCAATCTCTGTTTCCGAGCTGGCAGGTTAGGTTGCAATTTCCCCACAAATAACTGAAACTTATCAAATATTATAGAGCAACATCAGAAATAATGGCCTTGGAGTGCTGGTAACCTCCAAGTACTAACCACTCTATTACAGTATCACATGAATTATTAATTTCCTCCTCATACTGGGCACCATATAAAGTGGGCAAACCACGTTTGCACAATTTAGGAGAAGTGACTATAAAACTGCTGGATTGTCACAAAAATGCAACTAATTCATTCATGTCCTTTAGGGAAAGAAACCTGCTGTTCTCTGTGCCTCATACTAATTCTTAACTGTTCCCCAAGGTGCTCTAGCGAGTCACCCAATTGTATCAAATGCAGGTAACTAGGGATAGTTAGTAAATGCGAACCTTGCCAATGATGCTCACATCCCAAGAATGAAATATAAAAGGAAACTGGAACAATTTCAGGGCCTGTGAAGATAAAAGAAAATGAACAAAGATACGGGAAACAAAATTGGCAGAAAAGTCCTCATAGAGCTTAGCTCTGTTTTATTTACAAGTTGCGTATAAACATTGTTAAGGGAGTTCATATAATTGATCAGTGGAAGAAAAAATTCCTCTGTCGAATGCACCACTAATGATTGGCAATGAAGCGCATAATTCTAGAATAATCTTCCACGCGTTTATCATAACTGTGTTCTTTTTCACCCTGATGGTTATAAACCAGTTAAAAATACAGGCTGGAAATTCCCATCCGCCGTGGGATTGTAACTGGCAGATCATAAAATTTGGCAGGCCATTTTAAGGGGCGCTGAACTCGAGTGGGATTTTCTGGTCTTGTGGCATGTATGGCAGAAAAACCCCACCCCGTCGCTTCCAAATTTATACACTGAAATTTCTCTCTTTCTTGTTTTGAGGTGTTTAATGTCATAAGCTTTCCATTTGCTGAAGGTCATTAGTTGGGGTCAAATAGAAATTATGCCACTCTGTTTCCACTTTAATGGATATATACAGAAACTAGAAATAGGAGAAAGCCATTTGGCCTTTTGAGCTTTCTGTCATTCATCTTGATCATGGCTGATCATTGAATTCAATATCCCAATCCCCACCTTCCCCCCCATATCTCTTAATCCTTTTAGCCCCTAGAGCTGTATCTAATTTATATTAGATAATGTGTTGATAATTTGTGACTTGCTTAGGCCTGTTGTCGTTGAGACAGGCCATGTGCAAAGATGATGCTGCCTGCTCATTGATCTAATTGTAGCACTCGGCAAAGCAGGGCGCATGCTGTTGGCTATCTCAGTGCTGTGACAGACAAAGCAATGCATGTACAGTGAACACATGGTGCAGGCAGCAAGTGTCAGAGCAAGTACTGGGGACTCTTCATCAGTGCTATGATGCTTCTCTTGCTCTTCTTCCTATGTATCCTAGGACTGGGCAACTGATAGTTCTTGGGTATCAGAAAATCAAAAAGGGAAAGGTTGGATTGTGGACATTGGGTGGGGTAGAGATCAAGAGTTCCACGGTCATCTCATCCACAGCTTGCTCGTCATTTCAGGTAGCAGGATGAAGGTGACCTGGGAATTGTGATGCGGTGGATGGCATGAAGATACTATCATTCTCAGTGATATTCGATGTTACAAAGTCTTTTGCAGCCAGCCCCACGATGGTTTAGGAAACATAGGTGCCTTTGTTCTCTGTCAGATCTGTCCTGCCCCCAAGCCTGCTCTGCCATTCAAAGAATGGAATTATAGAATCTAAAATGCAAAAGAAGGCCATTTGCCCCACTGAGCCTGCAGTGACAATGCCACCCAGGTCCCACTCCCATAACACCACATATTTACAGTCCTCATCCCTCTGACATTAAGGGGCAATTTAGCATGGCCAATCAACCTAACCTGCACATCTTTTGGAGTGTGGGAGGAAACCAGAGCACTCAGAGGAAACCCATACAGGGACAGGGAGAACATGCAAACTCCATACAAACAGTGACCCAAGGCCGGAATTGAACCCAGTCCCTGGTGCTGTGAGGCGGCAGTGCTAATCACTGTGCCACTATGCTGCCCTTGATCACTAAGATGAAAAACCTTGGTGCATTTGCTGCATTGAAAATGTTGTCTAAATGATTTTTTTTATTGTTACTGTAACATATTAATTATCCAAAGCTGTTCATATCTTTTAATTTAAATTTACCAATTAGTCAGATTAGCACCATTTAATTTAAAAAAAACTAATTTAAAATAAATCTTTAGAAAAACTGAGGGGGTGGTATTGAATATTCTGTTGAATATGCTTGATATGAATATGCTTGATATAAGTAATGAGTAAATGATCATAAATTCATTTCCAATGTATTGGTCATCACGTTTTTATTCCTCTCAATTTCTCTCTGACCCTTCTGGCTGCTGCTACCTTTGTAGTTTGAAACAAAATTCATATTCTGTCTTGATTTCAGATCAAATCTGACCAAATTTTTGAGAAATTTTCTTCAAACTGAAAATGATACAAGGATGCACTTGCTCTGTTTATGTTTTCTCCAGACGTTCAATGGGCTACCTGTTCTACCATTGAACCACACCAGAACTTATATAGAGGTAACAGAATATTTACCATGGGATAGGTGCAGAGAGGTGTAATTTCTTTGGTGTCCAGCTACCTCAATGTGTCAGACAAATTGAGTAGCCATCTGCCTAGGCAGGGTCAGGTTACCAAGGCAACATCACTTAACATCTCCAATTAGCTATCGAGTATAGAGGCATATATGCAAAGTGCCAAATTTTTTAAATATCTCAGTTTCAAGGATCTATCCAGGTCTGAGACTTTCCAGTAAGGTCTTGAGTAGCACGGTGGCTCATTGGTTAGCATTGCTGCCTCACAGTTACTTGGGATTTGAGTCAGATTCCCGGTTTGGGTAACTTTCTGTGCTGTTATAATTCAGATCAGAAACTTCAAAGTGTTCTATGGAGCCTGTCTGGATCATTTTTTTTGCCTTTTGAATTTTAGGGTAAATATGACACTTCAGGTCTGATTCAAATAGCCCACTAGGGAGCTTTTATCAAGCAAAGTTTATTTAAGAATATAGTTAACATGTATAGTAAGAATATTAGAACTTTTATCAATTGCAAACAAGAAACAAAACAACCACTATAATGCATAACCCTTAACAAATATATCTATTGTGTTCCAATCGAACGAATCCCATAGACAAAACTTCCTTTTCACAGGTTTAACACAGCAAAGGCTAATGCTTACATGTCTCTAGACTTGAGAACTGTGGATGAAGTCTGCAGTCTTCTGTATGGAACGAGAACAGTTTGAAGTCAGAACAGCTTCCAAAACACCATGGACTCTACACAAGTCACCAACAACCTTTACGATGTGCAGGGTAGTTTTAATTATTGTGCACATGTATCAATTTTGGGGCCCCTTTTGAAATGAGTGGTAATTTTTGAAACTCAGCCAAGCATTCATAATGATATAATGCTAACTCTTGGGGAAAAGTCAACAAATAGTTCTATTGATATTACATGGCCAGATGCTACTTTTTTTTTCTCACCTATGCCTGTTAATCAAATCACTCAAGAAGAAGATTTCTTTAACTTTTACTGACAACTTCAGCCTACCTTTATGTTCACAGAGTGGGGATTTTTTAAAAATATCTTCAGATCATAACAGTTGGACAGACCTTATCAATTCTTCAGTAGTATCTATGTCTATTCTATCAATTTGTGACTCCATCACTGTGGGTTATAGCCAAAATGGGGTTGTTTAAACTGAACAACGAGTATTCTTTAGTGTCACACCATTGAATTTTAGCAGTGGTGATAGCAGACTGCGATTTAAAGGCAAGACCAGTTAGTTACATGCTAATTCATGACTAACCAGATGCCAATGAACTGGTCCTTCTGGTAAATCTCTCAAGATATAGCCAGTTTATTCTTGCTGCTAGATTCTGATGAAGTGCTAGACATAGCTTACCGAGACAAAAGTAATTTGCAAGATAAGGGCAAGGCAATAAGCAGTACAACAGTTTTCCTTCTACATACATTGACACACAAGGATTATATTAAAACACCTTACCATGGTCAGTGATCAGGATCAAACAACTTTTATGTTTGTAGGATTAGAAAATGTTGGGGATACACAGTAAATCAACATCCGTAAACAGAAGAGAGAAACTCATGCAGACCTTTATCAGAGCATCTGTATTTCCTGTTCAGTGGCCTTGGCAGGTAATTTATTATTTATATAATCACATTTTACAAATGGTAGTAAACTACCTGCTCCTTTTTCTGCAGCAAATTATCAAAAAAAGCTGAGTGAACTCAGATAGGGAGAATTCAGAGTTTATTTATGGATCACAAGTAGGCTTACATTAACACTGCAATTAAGTTACTGTGGAAATCCCCTAGTTTGCACACTCCGGTATAGTGAAGGAGAATTTAGCATGGCCAATGCACCTAACCAGCACGTTTTTCAGACGGTGGGTGAAAACGGGAGCACCCGAAGGAAACCCACATAGACACAGGGGAGAACATGCAGACTCCGCATAGACAGTGACCCAAGCTGGAATCAAACTCAAGTCGCTGGTGCTGTGAGGCAGCAGTGCTACCATGCTTGAATGGAAAAGATTACATACCTTAGGTAATATATGTATGCATTGACTGTCTTCCAAAATGAGCAAGATACAAGGTGGCCTTGTATATTTTGGTCTGCACGGCAACTGTGGTAAAGAAACCTCTTTAATGAGCAATGTTACGCAGGTCACATTATTGACTCGGAGCCTGTGGAGTGGAGGGGTGGGAAGACAGGTCAATTTGGAATGAGGTCGTGAGTCCTGAGACTGAGGCTCCTCAGATTGAGCCTAGGTGGAGAAGAGAGTAGACCTGTGCATATGTCCTGTCAGATGCCTTGTGTGTAAATAGTTATTAAGTTTAATAAACTTTTCTTGTTGTTGGAGCCACATTGCATCACCTCCAATCTTTTACAGCAGCCTAACAGAGTGTAGCCAGTTCTAAGAAGTTCCTATTACAGCCCATTAAAAATGACAGGACTTAAGCAAAGTCCTTAAAATGGTGGCATTATGAGTCATTCATGTCTTTTTGGAACATGTTCAACACCCATCTTTTGAGGCATTGTTACAGGGATGACTACAGTGACAAACATAGTTTCAAAATAAAATAATTTGGTGCTAGCTAGCAATATCATTTCTTGAGGTAACCTTTTGGTGAAAATTCTGACACAAATCAACTGCATTACACTGATGGCATTGCCCAAGCATGAATGAGGCATTTTAATGTCAATCATTTGTAGCCTAACATTGTATAGTCATCAAATGAGCCATGGTAGAGAATCTATTTTAACAATTTAGTTTAATTAAAAGTATGTACATGAGTTGGCACAACCCAATGTTATTTTGTACTATACACTGGTCTTCTTTGAATTCAAGATTTATTAACCAAGAAGACATCTCTGTTCTTCATACTTTTGTTAATTCATTCAGGGAATGTGGGCATTGCTGGCTGGCCAGCATTTATTGCCCATCTCTAGTTACCCTTGTTCAGAGGGCAGTTGAGAATCAGCCATGTTGCTGTGGCTCTGGCGTCATTGTGTAGGCCAGACCAGGTGAGAACGGAAGATTTCCTTCCCTAAAGGGCATCAATAAATCAGTTGGGTTTGTCCAACAATCGACAATGGTGTCATGGCCATCAGTAGATTCCTAATTCCAGATTGATGGAGTGGGTTGCTATGGTGAAGTAAATAGGCAAGAGTCACTGCAAAATGCCTTTGCAAAAGTCTTATAAATAGAATTGTTGAATTCAAATTCTGCCTGCCGTGGCAGGATTCAAACACTGGTCCACAGAGCATTAGCCAAGTTTCTGGATTAATAGTCTAGCAATAATACCACTAAGCCATCACCTACACCCATTGCCTCCTGTCCCTATGCTGTACTGCTGGAGTCATAATAATATCAAAAACCTTTGAAATACTGTTGAGAGGATAAACAATCACATCCCCAAAGGTCTCTTCTCAAAGATTTAGTTCATAGCTGGTTGAAGGTTTACAAACTGTGCTCAAAATCAATGCATAAAGAGTACACGCTTAGGACCTACCGGATATAAATTGTAATATTATTATACATGAAAAGAGTGTGACTGGCTGCAAACTGCATGTTTTTTGTTTACCAAAGCTGTCAAATTGTTCCTCCATATGATAAAAGCTCATGATAGACACACAAATACTCAGTAGAAAGAGGTGAAAGAGCACAGAAAATTAGGAATGGAGCACTGAAATAATGACAATGATAGAAACTCAATTTTATTTCAACATTATCCATATTACAAGCTTGACAATCCCAAGGATTCCTATATTGTCCATTATGCCTTGCAAACTGACAATTACGTTGCATTTATACTGTTTGAGGTTTTTTGACAAGTTTTGACAAGTAGCTACACCACCAGAAAATCGCATAATTAAATTTGAGAAACCACCTGCAAATTTCCTCTTGTTAATTTTAAATGTTAAATACATTGATATATTATTTTGTGAAATGTTCCTTTGTCAAACAACTAAAATTGCTTTTCTCTCCAGAGTAGTTGATTAGCATAACTTCAACAAAAATCTGTATATTAATACTCGCATGTAGATCCAAGCCCAGAAAGTACATGACAGATATTGCAGACAGTATAACAGGTGTCTGATAGTGAATTGTCAAGCAGTAATTTTGTCAAGCAATTCTGAGGATATCATATATTGCAGGAATGAAACTGGAACTGAGGAGAAGAATGAATGGAATCCTTAGATTGATAATTGCCTGAAATGTTCCAAAATGTAGCCACATTGTCTGAATTTGTTCTTGCAGCATATACTGTGAAGGTTGTAGAGACCATATGGATTTGGCAAAAAAGTGACAAAGGTGCTAGTTTGCTATTTTTATTCTGCATTCAATGCACTTCCATTGTGATTTGTATGCTTGGTGTAAGTACTTCTGAAACAGAATCCGGAAACTGGCTCTTAGAATACAGGATAACATCTGTGAAAAAGAATATCTATTCAATACCATGTGTGGTACATACACATACATCATGGGATGGACCATACTATTTGCAAGTTACAAACGTTCTCCCTTTCACAACCTGTTGTGAGAGATAGAGAACAAATAAATGTTCGCGTAGTGCAATACAAATCAAATACCAGCATCAAACTACAAAGTTTTAAGTAAATTCAAAAGTTTTCTCCTGCAGCATTCTTGATTCCATTCATATGAGTTTTGCAAAAGCATTCTGCAGTGACAATTGCCTTGCTTACTTCACCATAGCAATCCTCATCATCAACAGACCGAAGACTCCAACTTTCGAGGCTCTTAGTGTCAGGAGAAAAGAGCATTGTGAGTCCTTCATGGGTGTGTGGAAGTGGCAATGGCAACAACTGTGACTGCGAAAGGCGTGTTGTGGTTACTGGGGTGTTGGTACACAGGAACAGCAGTAGACCACTCAGCCCACCTTGAGCCTGTTCCATCATTTGATTAGACCGTGGCTGACCTACACCTCAACTCTATCAACACCATTTGGGGTTACCATTGACCAGAAATTGAACTTGACTATCCATGCAAATACTATAGTTACCAGAGCAGGTCAAAGGCTTGGAATCCTGTGCTGAGCAACTCACCTCTTGACTCGTCAGAGTCTGTCCACTACTTATTTACAAGGCACAAGTCAGACGTTTTTGGAAAACTCCCCAATTGCCTGGATGGATGTAACTCCAACAACACTCAAACAACTTGACGCCACCAGGACAAAAGCAACTTGCTTGACTGGCACCTCATCCATAAACATTCACTCCCTCCACCACTGACACACAGTGAAAGCAGTTTGTCGCATCTACAAGATGCACTCCAGCAACTCAGCAAGGCTCCTTAGGCAGCACCTTCCAAACTGACAAGCACTACCAGCTAGAAGGACAAGAGCAGCAGGTACATGGGAACACCACCAACGGGAGGTTCCTCTCCAAGTCACTCACAATCCTGACTTAGAAATATTCCTTCACTCTTGCTCAGTTAAAATCCTGGAACTCCCACCCCAACCTAACAGCATTTTGGGTATACCTATGCCACATCGATTGCAATGGTTCAAGAAGGCAGCTCACCACCACCTTGTCAGGGATTAGGGATAGAGCCATAGATGCTGGCCAGCCGATGATGCCCATATCCCGTGAATTAATAAAAACTTGATTTACGCGCCTATGATTAATTCTCTTTATGCCCTTTCATTTTAAAAATCAGTTGATTTTGGGCTTGTAAATTTCAATTGAATTAGCAGCCACAGCCTTTGGAGGCTTTGCCATCAAAAGAAATTGTTTATTTGTATCTAGCCTATGGAATCCTTTCTGTCATTTGTCAATTAGGTCACTGCTCAATCATTTAAGTTCAAGGGATTACAAAGCAAATATATGTGCTTGAAGAGGTTGATGGTGTTCCATACCTGGATCTTGTGTGCTTCTCTTTTCCATCCTGCATTCATGTGCTGAAGCTTTATTAGTCAGCAGCATGTAAAGAGGCACCTGCGAACATGGTCCTGTTCACTCTAATACAAACTTGCCAAGACTCCTGCTATTGCCTGAGGGACACAAATACTTCAAACCTTGAGCTACAATGGCTTCACATCACTTACATTGCTCCTGAGTTGCGGGTCTAGCATAACGAATTTATTACCTAATGGTGGTATATGAAATAATAGAGATTCTGGATTGTGTGCCGAGAAATAAATCATCTCCATTTCTCAGAATTGAGAGGACTTGAGGGGAATACTTAAGCTATGGCTCTTAGGCAGGCCACCTTTTCCCCAGATGAATGAACCATTGTTGCTGACTTGAGCCATATCAACTCTCTTCATTCCTTCATATGAGCATATTTCCTGGCTGGGGAATTATTTGCATCATATGGAAGATAGCGATTTACCAGTTAATTTAACAATGGCCAATGTTGTCTCCTGGACTGCTTTCAATCACGTGAGGAGAACAGAAAGAAATGCCCTTTGCCTTTTTGACTGAATGGTTATTTTTCTCTGTTTTCCTGTCTCTGGAGATTGCCCATCCTAAAGCTGTATGTTAGGAAGTAATGATGTGGAGATGCCAGTGTTGGACTGGTGTAACCTGGTGTGGTGAGACTTCTTACTGTGTTGGGAAGTATCCAGGCATGCTTCTCCAGGCATGATGGTTATGCAGCAGACTCACAGTACCATTATGAAGTGTGAGGAATGGTTGTGGACTCTGGGTCTGTACTCATTGGAGTTTAGAAGGATGAGGGGGGATCTTATTGAAACTTACAGGGTACTGTGAGGCTTGGATGTGGAGAAGATGTTTCCACTAGTAGGAAAAATTAGAATCAGAGGGCATAACCACAGGTTAAAGGGACAATCCTTTAAAACAGGGATGAGGAGGAATTTCTTCAGCCAAAGAGTGTCGAATCTATGGAACTCTTTGTCGCTAAAGGCTATGGAGGCCAGGTTACTGAGTGTCTTTAAAACAGAGATAGATAGGCTCTTGATTAATAAGGGGGTCAAGGGTTATGAGGAAAAGGCAGAAGAATAGGGATGAGAAAAATATCAGCCATGATTGAATGGTAGAGCAGACTCGATGGGCCCAGTGGCCTAATTCTATGCCTATGCCTTATGGTCTTATGGTCTTACCAGTTGGCCTTTTCCTACCTGTTATTGCCGTATCTTTATATTGGGTGATCTTTTGGTGACACAATGCATCCATGGATAGTACTTCTCTTGAACTTAAAATAATGCTGGTTATTGTGTCTTGTCAACCTGGTCCTCATTCTACAGTCTTGTAAACATTAAATCTCTTGAGTTGCTATCACTAGTCATCATCCTTCTCCTACGACACATCCAATAAGACTTCCTGATGCACACATGCAATTCATGAACTAAAATGACTCCCTATAATAATCTTTTTTTCCACTCCTATTGACTGCCTAACAGCCACCTTCCATTGATACATTGCTAGCTGGAAGGCAAGTTTGAGCAAATTTGGTGGTTACCTATAATTGGTGCTTAGCAAGTCAAAGAAAAATTGCCATTGGACTTTGTACATTAACATGTGTGAAATTACATTACTCGCCAGAGGATTTTACGAGCGTGACTAAGATTTAGTGAACTCTTTATTACTGTTAACACACAACGTTGCTGCACCTTAACGATAATTTGCCTGAATTAGCTTTGAAATGCAAAGCAATTGCGTCCTTTGGTTCACCAATATGGAGAAATTATCACATGGAAAAGTACTGGGAGAAAATGTATGCCACAATTCTGTGGGTGAGCACATTGAAGCATCAACAGACTAACATTGTACCAAAAATGCTACTTTTCCCCCTCATTTTTGTTAGTTAAATGGACTTAATTGACCTCAACCTGAACAAGCATCAGTGAATAAATCCAAAATGACTCCCAACATAGAATCCCTACAGTGCAAAAGGAGGCCATTCAGCCCATCAAGCCTGCACTGACAACAATCCCATCCTGGCTCTATCCCGTGACCCCACATATTTATCTTGCTAATCTCCCTGACACTAAAGGACAATTTAGCATGGCCAATCAACCTAACCCGCATATCTTTGGAGTGTTGGAGGAAACCAGAGCACCCACAGGAATCCCACGTAGACCCAGGGGCAACCTGAGGCTGGAATTGAGGCTGGGTCCCTGGCGCTGTGAGGCAGCAGAGACAACCACCATGCCACAGTGCAGCCAACACGGCACAACATTTTAGACGATAGTTTGGAGCAATGCTTATATTTGAATATATTTGTGTTTATAATTGCACTGCAAATCATTCGGAGCAAAAAATACCCCAGTCCAACTAAATCAATTTAATTACATGAAAGTCTCCTGATTTGTACTAATACAGATTATCCTTTAATGAACAAATTGTTTTCTCTTTTCTGCAAGATCCCTTTGAAGTGTGTCATTATTACATACCTACTTTGCTTAAGAGGAACAGGAACAAACTTATTCTTGATCTCTTGCCAATGTTGGTGTATAAGTTTTGACTAATAACATTATTATTTGTGTTTGCTTTTATGTAGCACCCTTTCACATTAAAATGTCTCAAAGTTCTTCAGTTCTTTTAGTTCTCCTCAGCAGTTTAGCTCTTTTGAAAGGTACTGATTAGTGTTTGGACACAGTTGAAGGTGCATAAAATAAGCTTTGGGTGACTGCTGTGGGATTATCTCTCCCAAATTCAGATTATGAATGACATGGTCCCTACTTGGCCGCTCAACCCACTTTAACTTATTGAGTGACTGCTCTTTAATTAGTACATGGGGGCAATGGGGATAAGTGGGAGGACAAGGTGCTGCTCTTTGGTCTGAGACTCGGAGAGAGTTGGTTCCATCTCCTAAAGCAGCTGATCAACCGGAAGTTAGAAGATTTGGACACCAGAAATGTCAGTGAAAGCACTGGCCACTGTTGATGCTGCAAGTGGGCCAAATAGATGGTATTTAGCGATGGACCTGGTCATTCAGGTACGTCTAGGGTTTCATTGGAGCCAGGTGGACAGGACCTGGTGAAGGGATATGTTGGATGGGACAGTGGGTGGAGGGTAGATGTGGCATGGCAAAACAATAGGACCAGCCTCCAATTAACACCAGAGACCCTGGAAAAGACCCTTTCCATTTTAAATGGACAGCAGCTACAGGGTTAAACCTGCCAAGCTGAACATTAAATCAGAACAACAGTAAGGTGAGACTCTTCATGTATCTTTTATTCATTCATGGGGCATGGGTATTGCTGACTGACCAGTAGTTATTGCCCATCCATAGTTATCATTGTTCAGAGCGCAGCTGAGAGTCAACACATTGCTGTGGCTTTGGAGTCACGTGTAGACTAAATCAGGTAAGGACGGCGGATTTCCTTCCCTAAAAAGGGCATTATTGACTAAACCTTTTAGGACTGAGGTAAGAAGAGATTTTTTCACCCAGAGAGTGGTGAATGTCTGGAATTCACTACCACAGAAAGTAGTTAAGGCCAAAATGTTGTGTGATTTGAGGAAAAAAATTAGATATAACTCTTGGGGCTAAAGGGATCAAGGAGCATGGAGAGTAGGCGGGATCAGGATATTGAATTTGATGATCAGCCATGATCAAAATGAATGGTGCAGCAAGCTCGAAGGGCCAAATGGCCTACGTCTGCTTCTGTGTTCTATGTTTCCATGGTCATGAACTACCCATTTAAAGGCCTCAATTTGGTCACAGGCCAGGAAACACATCCAACACCTTGACCGCCGTTTATAAAGGGGGAGAGTGGGGGCGTCTGGCAGCGGACACGCTGCCCTGGCAGAGGGTATTCACCAGCCTCCTCTCCCACCTACAGGTGACAAGTAAGATTCAACATCAGATTGTTGTCACACAATAACTCCCACACAGCTAGTCGAATCATCAAACGTGTTTTTCAGCTGCTAATCTCATGTAAAATGCAATGAACAAAAATATGTCACTTTTGTTCAAATCTCGTGGGACAGCAGCACAATTCAAATCACGTGGCTGCATTGCAGAAACCTGTTGTCCTGGTAGCTAGGATTCTTGCAGCTAGCAAAACAAATAAACAAACAAGATTTCTCTTCTCCATAATATCAAATAACAGGACTGCATTATGTTTCAGGGATGTAACACGTCTCAAGGTTGAAATCACATTGATAATCCACTTTCTGTTCTTGTTCTCAAGCTTCACAGCATCGTTTTCTCCCCTAATGCATATCTGCTTGTATAAAAGCCAACTTATTTGTTGTCCTACTTGTGACACCAGACAAAAATCACTTCTAAATTTGTTTTTTATTAAACTCTTCAAAACCACTCCTCACAGGTTAATGCCTCTGGTACACTGAAACAGAAAGACAGGGGAGAAGTGTTAGTCTCAAAATTACAGTCGGCATTTCTTTTTATTCATTCGTGGGCATTGCTGGCTGGCCCTCACTGTTTCTGCTATCATTTTAAAAGTATTCTGTTCTATCTATTTAGGGAGTTGGTTAGCTCAGTTGGCTGGATGGCTCATTCATGACATACAGCCAATTTTTAAAAATTCATTTGTGGGCCATGGGCACCGCTGGTTGGTCAGTATTTATTGCCCATCCCTAGTTGCCCTTGCGAAGGTGGTGGTAAGCTACCTTCTTGAAACGTTGCAGTCCATGTGCTGTGGGTTGACCATTAAGGAGGGAATTCCAGGATTTTGACCCAGCGACTGCAAAGGATTGGTGATACGTTTCCAAGTCAGGGTGGTGAGTGGCTTGGAGGGACATTTGAAGGTGGTGGTGTTCCCGTGCATCTGCTGCCTTCGTCTTTCAAGATGAAAGTGGTTGTGGGTTTGGAAGGTGCTGTCTAAGGATCTTTGGTGAATTGATCAGTGTATCTTGTAGCTGGTACACACTGCTGTTACTGAATGTCGGTGGTGGAGGGAGTAATGTTTGTGGATGTGGTGCCAATCAAATGGGCTGCATTGTCCTGGATGGTGTCAAGTGACTTGAGTATCATTGGAGCTGCATCCAGGCAATGTGAAGTATTCTATCACACTCCTGACTTGTGCCTTGTAGATGGTGGACAGGAGGTGAGTTACTCAACGCAGTATTCCTTAGCCTCTGACCTGCTTTTGTAACCACTGTGTTTATGTGGTGAGTCCAGTTGAGTTTCTGGTCAATGGTAACCCCAAGGATATTGACAGCGGCGGAATTCAGTGACGGTAACACCATTCTATATCAAGGGACAGTGGTTGGACTATCTCTTATTGGTGATTGTCATTGCCTGACAATTGTGTAATGTGAATGTTACTTGTAATTTTTAGTACATTTGACATGTTCATATCAAATTCTTCTGGCTGCTAATTTTGCAGAGATATTTACCCATTTACTCTAGGTCAGTTACTAGTAATGAGAGGGCTTGATGTGAATGTGTTAAGCTCAATAATATCACGTAGAATTATTTCCAAGTTATCCATTCATCTGGAAGAGTTAAATGTTGACTGACATTTGTTGTACCTGTGGGTACTTGCTGCAGAAATGCTTCCTGTATGCATTAAAATATGAGGACACTATTATATACAGATCACATATTTTTCATTGATGTCCATGCTAATAGTTCTTGTTAGGTGCGAGAATAACAGATGGACCTTTTACTGGGTTAAAATGTGCAGTGAACTTGGTGTGATCTGAGGCAGAACAAATTTGTGTTTTCTTCCTTCAACTCTCAAAGATAAAGCAAGGTTATGTATTTAATTAACCACACGCAAATTAGCAGTTGCATTAGTTAATTACTTTCTGCTTTGTAGTGTATGTAAAGGTCGTACGAAAATGGCTCAGTGGACTTGTAACTGAGCAGCTCTTCCAAACACTGTGTGAAAACTGAAAGATATCATCTCGCGATGACATCTCATAGTGTTCTGCTGGAAGGAAATACAGTAACAAAAGATATTTCCCAGGCATGCTATTCCTACACCCTGCTTCCAATTCTGTCCTCCTGAAGACATCTTATGCAGCATGTGTTTTGTTGCATACACATATGAAGCTGCAGTATTAGGCCTTCAGAATTACAAAGTAGTGGCCTGAATGTTTCATCTGTCATGTATGTGCAATCAGTGGCGCAGCCCAGAAATGGGCGTGAAGCACACTCCCTGCTGGAGTTTCATTCTGGCTCAATTTCACATTGGCTGGCAGTTAACTGGCAGCCAGTGTAGAAAGCGCTTTGTGAAAGGCTGAGACTGTTGGGGAGGATGGAAAGAGGATAGACGCTGAGAAAGAGGAGTTTGCGGGTTAGCACTTCTAATGTTCACCCTCAGGGGGACAGACACTGCAGAGATGTCTCAGGGAGTTGCGGAAATGTGAAAAAATAAACAGCAATGGAAAACAAATGATGCAAAGAGTATCTATAGGCGGCATATTAAACACAAGCCTCAGACACCCCTTTAGTTTAATTTCAGCCTGGACAGTTCATCCCACCCCGGATAAAATTAAAACTAAAACATAAAGGCTGCCTGGCCAATTAGGCCTCTCACCAACCATAGAAGTAGATGGGCCACACAAAATTGCCTTCAATTGGCCCCTTAATGGGCAAAATTACCAACTTGCTTATCAGCAAGTGTACTTCCGAATTCCTCATACGCCCACAGACTGAAACATTGCACAACTGTGCAATAACAGTGGGATGCACGTTTTTTCACACAATTACACGCACTTCCAGGTCTGGCACATGCCCACCTGAGCAACATAAAATTCTGACCCATGACTTATGGAAAAACAAAATACAATTGATGCTGAAAATCTAAAATCAAATTTTAAAAATGCTGGAAATCCTCAAAACATCCAACAACAACTATGGAGAGACAAGCAAATTCAATAATTTGGATTGCATCAGAACAGATAATGCCAATAAAAAAAAGAATTTTAATTTCGCCAGGGATGGGATTTGTTGCAACATGCTATTAAGGGATAGCAACAAGGCATCACTGGAAAGGAAGTGTGTCATTCAGTACTGTTTTAGTTTTATTGTTGATTTTGACAATAGCACACAGATACATATAGCTCTGCTGCTGATATCTCTAAACTTTGTACCATGCATTAATGTTCCCAAGTTCTTAGTCTAAATATATGAACCCACAAAGGGTTCCACAGTCCATGAGTGATTGGTGTCTATATCGTTATAGCAACCCAATAGCAATGGTATTTTCAATTCATTGCAAATACTTCTTGGACACTTATTGACATATATCTTAAATTTTATTTCAGTCAAGTAGTGGAAATGAATAAAAACATGCTCAGCAGGGTATGAAGTAATGAGTTGCGCTTACAATGAAACACTTTGGGTGAGATTTTTTGGCCATGTTCACTCCAAAGCCGGAAAATCCCAGCTGAAGTCAACGAACCTTTGCATGGTCCAATCCCCTTTCCGCTTGCTACACATCCGTGGTGGACAGGATGGGAGAATCCCCCCCATCATGCTTCGGCACAAGACCCCAACCAATGGGGGACCCTCATGCCAGCTAGTGGCTTTGGGGCACCAATCAGAGCCTGACAGCTCTGAATTTGCTGATAGTTTATTAGTTGGTAGGCTCAATTTGTATTTCTTGAGCCTATCAGTAACCAGTGCAAAGCAACACTGGGCTCTGATTGGTGCAGACCTCTTAGAGTGTGAAAATACTGTGCAAGGTTGAGAGTTTGGTGACTTTGGAGAAGAGAATGATAGTTACACAGATCTCTAAAAATATATGCTTTTACAAACAGCAATAGCCCAGGTTTCTTAACCAGCGCTGAAGAGGCCAGACAGTAAGCAGGCAACTTCAGCAAGCAGCAAGGTCATGAGCTTGTATCAATGATGCAAGCTAATGAGGGCTAATTGAGGAGGGCAGAGACTGGTCATCAGTTAGATTCATAAAGTCATAGAGGTTTACAGAATGGAAACAGGCCATTCGGCCCAACTTGTCCATGCCACCTTTTTTTTAACTCCTAAGCTAATCCCAATTGCCCACATTTGGTCCGTATCCTCTATACCCATTGTACCCATGTAACTATCTAAATGCTTTTTAAAAGATAAAATTGTACCTGCCTCTACTACTACCTCTGGCAGCTTGTTCCAGATACTCACCTCCTTCTGTGTGAAATATTTGCTTCTCTGGGCACTTTTGTACCTCTCCCCTCTCACCTTAAACCTATGCCCTCTAGTTTTAGACTCCCCTATCTTTGGGAAAAGATATTGACTATCTACCTTGTCTATGCCCCTCATTATTTTATAGACCTCGATAAGGTCACCCCTCAACCTCCTATACTCCAGAGAAAAAAGTCCCAGTCTATACAGTGTCTCCTTATAAATCAATCCATCAAGTCCCGATAGTATTCTAGTAAATCTTTTCTGCACTCTTTTTAATTTAATAATATCCTTTCTATAATAGGGTGACCAGAATTGGACACAGTATTCCAAGTGTGGCCTTACCAATGTCTTGTACAACTTCAACAGGATGTCCCAACACCTGTATTCAATGTTCTGACAAATGAAACCAAGCAAACCGAATGCCTTCTTCATCAGTCTGTCCACCTGTGACTCCACTTTCAAGGAGCTATGAACATGTATCCCTAGATCTCTTTGTTCTATAACTCTCCCCAGTGACCTACCATTAACTGAGTTGTCAAAAGAAACAGGACTCTCGATCCCCAGGCCAGCAATGAAGAGGGTGGATGATAGTTGAGGCAGGTTCAATAGCAACATTTAAAAAGCCTTTGGATAAGTACCTGGATGGAAAAGAGATTAGACGGCTATGGGCCAAACATGGGCAACAGGGACTAGTTTGGAGAGTACCATGGTCGGCACGGACCGGTTGGGCTGAAGGACCTGTTCCTATGCTGTATTGCTCTATGAATCTATAAAAAAAGATAAGGGCCAGGGGACTACGGAAGCCAGAGCAGCCTGAACCAACAGCGAGCTTCCCTCAGGTGTGAGGGCTGAGGGGATAGGCACTGATGGTTGTTGAGGGCAGCAGTGGGGGTGACTCAAGCAGGTTAGCAGTAAGACTGAGAGGGTTGGTGGGCAACAAAACAAGGGCAAAGGCGAAGTTTTAGGTATCCATATCATTAACAACATATTCTGGTCCCTCCATGCCAACACAGTGGTTAAGAAAGCCCACCAAGCCCTCTACTTTCTCAGAAGATTAAGGAAATTTGGCATGTCTGCTACGACTTTCACCAATCTTTACAGATGCATCATAGAAAGCATTCTTTCTAGTTGTATCACAGCTTGCGATGGCTCCTACTCTGTCCAAGACTGCAAAAAACTACAAAGGGTTGTGAATGAAGCCCAGTCCAACACTCAAACTAGCCTCTTGCCCGTTGACACTATCTACACTTCCTGCTGCCTCAGAAAAACAGCCTGCATAATCAAGGACCTCATGCACCCCAGACATTCTCTCTTCCGCTTTCTTCCATCAGGAAAAGATACAAAAATCTGAGGACATGTACCAACTGACTCAAGAACAACTTCCCTGTTGCCATTAGACTTTTGAATGGATCTACCTTGCATCAGGTATTTCTTTCTCTACACCCTAACTATGACAGTAACACGCCATTCTGCATTCTCTCCTTCTCTATGTATGGTATGCTTTGTCTGTATAGTGTGCAAGAATCAATACTTTTCACCACATGTTAATACGTGTGACAATAATAAATCAAATCAAAGATAATTTCAGATGTATTGGTAACTGTTTGATGATTATCCAAGAAATAGTTGGAATGAATTGAAAACACCATTGCCACCACCAATTTTTTGGCCTATTGCTATTAAGCAGGATAAATGGGACAGTGGCAGGATGTGTTTGACAGTAAATGAAATGCCTGCTAGCCTTAAAAGGAAATCGGTAACACCTCTGTTACTTCATGATTAGGCTGTGTGTTTGTGGGTATTTCTGGATAGGAACTGGGCCCTTAGGCTCTATGATGGGTCCGTTCTTTGTGTTCTTGGACAGAATTTTCCGATCTTGTTCACCCCCTCCCCACCACCCCACCCCCCCACCCCCCCACCCACCCGCCCCAAGCCAATCCCTCCCCATGTTACCAGCGAGCATGGGGAATTTGGAACGCAGCCAAAACTCCATTCGCTGCAGCAGCATCAGATGAGGTTAAAGGTTTCTGGCGCTTATCTATTTCTTCATATTCTCTTTACCTTCACTTAAATGCCATTGCTTATTTTTGCACCATGCAGAAACTGTGGCATCTATGCATGAGTACTATCATTTACTGTATGATGACTGCTATATCAGTGTCAAGTTTGAGAGAAAACTGATGGCAGCAGGGAAGAAGTTGCTTTTGTGTCAGTTGGTACGTGTCCTCAGACTTCTGTATCTTTTCCTGATGGAAGAAGGTGGAAGAAAATATGTCTGGGGTGCATGGGGTCCTTGATTACGCAGGCTGCTTTTTCCGAGGCTGTAGGAAGTGTAGATAGTGTCAATGGGTGAGAGGCTGGTTTGTGTGATGGACTGGGCTTCGTCCACAACCCTTTGTAGTTTTTTGCGGCCAAATCATTTTATTCAGTTTTGGTTCACATAATGCCATATTGAAATAAGTATTAATAATACAAGCATTCATTATACAGTGAAATGCCAAAAGAATGAGGAAGGCGATGGCCTAATGGTATTCTTGCTAGACCATTAATCCAGAAACTTCAACTAATGTTCTGGGTTCGAATCCCACCATGACAGCTGGTGGAATTTGAATTCAATAAATAAAAATCTAGAATTAAGAATCTACTGATGACCACAAAGCCATTGTTGATTGTTGGAAAAACCCATTTGGTTCACTTGTCCTTTAGGGAAGGAAATTTGCCATTGTTACCTAATGTGGCCTACATATGACTCCAGAGCCAAAGTAACTGCCCTAGGGCAACTAGGGGTGGGCAATAAATGCTGGCCAGCTAGTGATGTCCATGTCCCATGAATGAATAAAAAAAAAATCTGTTTTGGCTATTTTATGTTCTTATATTCATCCTTTTTTCTTTATTGTACACTCTCTATTTAATTGTATTTTTACTATTTGGTATCTCTTTCAATCTTTTACTATGTATTCTTCTTAATTTTAAGTAATTTAGTTTCACTCCTCCCCCTATCTCTCCTCTCACGCAATTCCTTTTCAGGGTGGGAGCAATTGTCTCTAAGATATGTTTTTCTTTTGTCTAAAAGTCAACATGAGAAGAATTTACCAACCAATGAATTCTTGGTTTGTAAAATCGGCTGACTTTCCATCACAGATGCAATTAAGCCAGTCAACACAAAAAGGGCAAAAATGAGGTCAAAAGCACTGATTGCTTGCTTGTGATGAGGATGCTTGTCCTCAATCTCTGATGGTTTACAAGTTTACATTTTTACTTTGTAAGCTACAGTCATAGTTTGATGGTTTGTTCATTCAAGTTTAACAAGACCAATGATTTGCAAATGTCTTGGCAATGGGTGCCAACAAAAGTTAATTTTTGAAAACAAAATATCAAAAATGATTGCTACATTCATTTTACTCGGATAACATCAGGCATCTGATACACCAGAATGTTGCAAAACGGAAAATGGCTTGGGAGGTTATCAGTTGAATTTGACATATCCTTTGTGTGCAAGTTAAATGAGCAAATCTTATAACAGGCAAAGGTTTGGAAATACATTTTGGGTGGGATTTTCTGGCCATGATCACCCCAAGACAGGAAAATCCCACCTGAGGTCCATGGGCCTTTGTTTGGCCCGTGCCCTGTTTGCTACAATTCCCATGGCAGGCGGGATGGGAAAATTTGGATGTTAGAAATGGACAGATTTTAACTTCCACTATTTTGTGGAAACCTGCGCAGTTAAAGTGACAGCTGGTTAGATCCCCCAGCAACCCTGCTTCCATCTCAGTGAGTCCCCGCATTAATGTACTCTTTTGAAAGATATATTTTAGCCTTTTCTTATTATGGACGATCATTGCCTGCCATTTTCAGTCCAAACCCTGGTCTTGTCTGGGTGTAGTTTGTGTGGGCTGTTTCATTATTAAACAATTGTAAATGGATCTAAACATACTGTGGCACAGTGGTTAGCACCGCTGCCTCACAGTGCCAGGGCCTCGGATCACGGTCTGTGTAAAGTTTGCATGTTCTCCCTGTGTTTGCATGGGTTTCCTCCAGGTGCTCCGGTTTCCTTCCACAGTCCAAGATGTGCGTGTTAGATTGATTGGCCATGGTAAATTGCCTTTTGTTGTCAGGGGGACTAGCTACGGTAATGCATGGGGTTATGGGGATAGGGCCTGGGTGCAACTATGGTCAGCACAGACTCGATGGGCCAAATTGCCTCCTTCTGCACTGGAGGGAGTCTATGTATGTCAGAAGAGAAGTAGGCCATTCAACCCATCGAGCCTGATTCGCCATCCATACAGATCATAGCCAATCATCTATCTCAGTGCCGTTTTTACCTACTATTCCACTATCTTTTACTGTTACCAGTATCCAGAAATCTATTGACTTCTGTCTTGAACATTGTCAGTGATTTAACTTCCACAGGTTTTTGGGGTAGAGAATTTCAAAGATTCACCACACTCTGGGTAAAAAGGTTTCTCCCCATCTCTGTCTTAAATGCCCGTTATTCTGTGTTCCATCGTTCTAGACTCATCACCCTGGGGAAACATCCTATCTACACCTGCCGTGTCACACCCTGTAAGAATTTTGCAATGATCAACTTTCATTCTTAAAAACTCTGGACCCTGTTTCCTCAATTTCTCCTGAGAAGATGATCTTGCCATCCCAGGGATTAGTCTGGTGAATCTCCATTACTCTATGGTTTTAACCATCCTGAGAATGACCTGTTTATTCCTACTCTTGATTCTCTGTCTGTTAACCAATTCCCAATGCAAACTAGTATATTACTCTGAATCCATGTGCTTTGTTTATTAACATCCCATATGGGACCTTACAAAAAACCTGAAAATCCAAATACAGCACAGCGACTGGTTTTCCATTATCTATGCCATAGGTAACATCCTGAAAAAAGAAACTCCAACAGGTTTGTTCAACATGATTTACCTTTCACAGATCCATATCATATATTTTTCTGTGTGTCCAGTTATCACATCCTTCATAGTCTAACATTTTCTCTCCTACTGATGTCAAACTAACAGTTCATAGTTCTCTGTTTTCTCCTTCCCTCTCTTCTTCAATAGGAGGATCTCATTTGTTACTTTCCTATCGGCAGGGATCTTTCTAGAATCTACATCACTTTGAAAGATCACCACCAATGGATTCACCATCTCTATCACCAGCTTTTTCCAATTCTGGGATGTAGCTCATTTGGTCCAGGCTATTTATTAACCTTCCACCCAATTTACTCTTCAAACACTAGAATCATAGAGTCATAGAGGTTTACAGCATAGAAACAGGCTCTTCAGCCCAACTTGTCCATGCCACCCCTTTTTTAACCCCTTTATTAATATGAATTTCTTTCAGTTCCTCATTTTTCCAAATCCCTTTGGCTCCCGAGTATTTTGGGAGATTGTCTGCACCATCCTTTGTGAAGACATGCATAATAATTTTCCTTTTCCTGTTAGAAATTATCCTGTCTCCCTTATAATGATTCCACTTTCTGTCCTTGTTAATCTTTTCCTTTACACATACCTGTAGAAGCCTTTATATCTCTCAATAGCTTCTATCCATGTTCTCTTTTCCCTTTATTTATTAGTTTCTGTCCTCCTTTGTTGGATTCAGAATTGCTTTCAATCTTTGGGCTCACTATTTTTTCCTGGCATCCTTATAAACCAGTCTTTCAACCTAAAACAATATTTGACTTATTAGCCACAGTTGAGTTACTTCCTCTGTTGGCTTTCTGTGTCTTAGAGGAAGGCACATTTGTTACAGACCAGGCTTGTCCCATGGGCTAGATGTGACCCACCAAGCCCTCTATGCATCCCCTGGGCCAGTTTTCAAAATTCTAGTCAAATAGGTGTGCTTGAATGAAAGATTCTGCATGAAGTTCCTCCTCCGATCAAAGAGAACATTTCTCTCTCATGTGTGCTGCTGATAGGCAGAAAGTGTTGGAGGGAAATGTGATTGGAGGAGCAGTGAACACCAGCAGGAGTGAGATTGGGGCATGGGAAAATAAGGACCAAGGTCTTGGGAGATAAGGGCTGGGGAGCAGGATCTGTGGAGTTAAGGGCTGGTGATTGAGGAACTGTCAAATGGAAGTCCGGGAAGCCAAAGGCCCAGACATTCGGGGTGGGGCTCATAACCATCTCAGAGACACCAAATTTGGGTTTTGCCAGGGTCATCAACTCCTGACCTCACTAAAGCCTTGTTTCAAACATGGACAAAAGAGCTGAATTCCGGAGTTGAGGTGAGAGTGAAAACTCATTCCATTGAGTGTGGTATCAGGGAGCTCTAAAAACTGGAATCAATGGGTATCAGGGGGGCAAACTCTCCGCTGGTTGGAGTCATTCCTTGTACACAGGAAGATGGTTGTTGTTGAGGAGGGTCAGTCATCTCAGCTCCAGGACATCTCTGCAGGAGTCCCTCCGGATAGTGTCCTAGGCCCAACAATCTTCAGCTGCTTCATCAATGACTCTCCCTCCATCATAACATCAGAAATGAGGATGTTGGTCGTTGATTGTTCAGCCCCACTCGCGACTCCTCAGACACTGAAGCAGTACATGGTCAAATGCAACAAGACCCAGACCATATCCAGTCTTGGGCTGACAAGTGACAAGTAACATTTTCGCCACTCAAATGCCAGGTAATGACCATCACCAATAAGAGTCACTCTAACCACCATCCCTTGACATTCAGTTCTGTTGCCATCGCTGAATTCCCCACTGTCAACATCCTTGAGGTTACCATTGACCAGAAACTCAACTGGACTCACCACATAAACACAGTGGCTACAAGAGCAGGTCAGAGGCTAGGAATACTGCAGCAAGAACTCACCTCCTGACTCCCCAAAGCCTATCCAGCAACTACAAGGCACAAGTGTGGAGTGTGATGGAACACTCCCCACTTGCCTGAATGGGTGCAGCTCCAATAACACTCAAGAAGCTTGACACGATCCAGGACAAGATAGCCTGCTTGCTTGGCACCACATCCGCAAACATTCACTCCCTCTACTACTGATGCTCACTAGCAGCAATGTGTACTGTCTACAAGATGCACTGCAGCAATTCACCAAAGATCCTTAGACAGCACATTCCAAACCCATGACCACTTCCATCTAGAAGGGCAAGGGCAGCAAATACATGGGATCTGGCCACCAAAAATAACAACATGTTAATTCCTCTATCTGGACTATAACAGGAAGTCTTTCATGTAGTTGTTCAAGAACTCTTCCATGCAGAGTAGGAGGAACGATCATTCGGATTCCCCACAATAGAATGCAACTTGGATGGTCATCTCAAGCTTTCTTGACACAAATGGTTTCAAACCAGGATATGGGTGATACATTCCAGCTATCGTTCCTTTCAATACCATATCCTTCCACCTTCCTCATCATGGGATCATTTCTGGTATGTCTCATGACATATAACTTGAGAAGCTGTCACTGGCAAATGGTCTACTGGTGAAAAATAAAGAAATGGGAAATTGATAGTATTTGCTCAATAGGTACAGATAAATGTCATAATGCGTCAGCATTAGCATGGCACTCTGATTGACAATACTTTTATATATATATATGAGTATGCAGATAAGATCAGTGACTGCCTTTGCCACAACTATCAGCTAATAAAGGTACACCTTTATACAGCCCAAAAATAGTAAAACATTGATGATCAGTCAGTAATGTGAAATGATGACCCGATAAGTAATGATGAAACGTTCGTATGCAGAAAAGTGTACTCAGTGTGTCTTTTTCTAGCTGAGCATAATTAGGTTCAGCACTAGTCAAAAACTAATGGTCATTCTTCTTGCGAAGGCATACTATGTAAAATTAATGTTCTTACTCCATGAGGCGAAGCGTCACAAGCAAGCAGTAATGGTGCCTTTGATTAAAATAAACTAATACTTCAGACTTCTGCAAAGCATCTTTGACATCCTTGTACATTTTCTCACATTCTGTTATCCAGTCTCATGACTGTTTTACATACATAATAAATTATGCAATGGCTTCAACAATGTAGCCAAGTTAGGAGCAAAATTGCCATAATAATTTACCAGTCTTAGAGAAGATCTCAATTGCATCAAATTCATTGGACATGGTACTTCAGAAAAAGCATCCACTTTTTAGGTTATTTATGTGGGCCTTTACTATCAATAATTTGACCCAAATACTGGACTGATATCTGGAAAAAGTCGCACTTCCAATTTTGCTTCTAAATTATTCAAGTTTACTTGTTCACTGGCTTCTTTAATTAGAATATTATCCAGGTAACATTGTACACCAGAGAGTCCACTTAAAATCTGATCCTTCACTCTTTGGAACTGGGCTGGTATAGATGTTATTCCAAAAGCTAATCTTTTATGACGAAAAAAGACCTTTATGAGTAATGATGGTAAGCAATGTTTGTGAGTCAACAGCTGCATTCACCTCAATTTTTTTAATGTAATATTCTTAAAAACACATCAGCTGGTTTTAAAGGAAGACATTTCAGATTTTATTGATATATAATCTCAGGAATCAAAGATACAGCAGCACCAGAATCAATTTTCATCCTAACATATTGCCACTTAATTTTGGAATCACTTAGAATCTTTGTGATTTACCCTGTATGGATAAGATATTCAATCAGAGGTCTTCCTTACATTTTTGTAAAGTTTATTTATTAGTCACAAGTTGGCTTACATTAATAATGTAATGAAGTTACTGTGAAAATCCCCTTGTCACACTCTGGCGCCTGTTCAGTACACTGAGGGACAATTTAACATGGCTAATCCACCTAACCTGCACATTTTTGAACTGTGGGAGGAAACCAGAGCACCCAGAGGAAATCCACACGGACACAGGAGTATATGCAAACTCCACAGACACAATGACCCAAGCCAAGAATCAAACCTGGGTCCCTGGTGCTGTGAGGCAGAAGTGCTAACCATTGTGCCACCATGCATTTCTGCATGGTTCATAGTTATAATTAATAGTCATGGTTCATTTGTTCATAGTCATAATTGTTTCCTTTCATGTTGTAAATTCTTTTTGTAAAATGCAACTTGTTCTTCTTCTTTAAGATATCCAGATTCTTCATTTGAATATTCTTCTCAGGGTAAACTGGTTTAGAATAATAAGCTTTTGCAATGTGATCCATTTTGCCACACTTTGAGCATTGACTATTCTTGCTCCATCATTCACTCACCGAATGGCCCATTTTGACACATCTGTGACATGTTTGTTGCTTTTTGACTTCTTATAGGTGATTCCAAACTTGTGCATCTTAATTCCTGCACCAAATTGTGAAGCTTCTTTCGTAGCCAGTTCCTTCGACACTGTGATTTCTATTTCTGGCTTTCAAGTCAACTCATATTTAATAAGCAATCATCTTCATATGGCCTAATTTTGGAGACCACAATCTAACTAACCCTGAGGAGAATCTTCTAAGTGCTTGTCAAAACTTACAATGTTGTGCCAGCCTTTTTAAGGTTGCCACAAACTGAGCAATGCTTTCACCTTCCACTTGATTCCTTCAGTGGAGCTTAAACTGTTCCATGATAATCAGTGGCTTTGGAGAGTAATGATCTTCAATGACCTTTGTCAAGTCATTGTAAGTTTTGGTTCCTGGCTTTGTTGGCTGAACCAAGTTCTGGAGCAAATGAAATGTTTTATATCCAATAGTACTGAGAAAAACTAACATGAGTAGCTCATTTGCAATTTTATTCACTTGTACAAAGTACTAAAAACAGTCTACAAAGGAACTCCAAGATTTATTTTCTCCATTGAAAGCACTCAAGGATTTTAATTGACTCGCCATTCCTCTTGCAGGCACTAGCGACTCGAGACTCTCAATAATTTTCTTCCAATACTCCCTTCTTTTTAATCTGGAGACTATTGGCTCGATGGATTTTTTTTCAAATGGCCCCAGCTCTACAGCAAAATATACACTCATTTCAAGTATGCCAGATACAGCCTTGAATCTCATCCTTTTTGATTTGAAACCATCCCCTTTCCCCACCACGCACACTTTTAAAAGCACACAGTGAGCTTGTTCTTATTTGAGTCTTCATGATACTGGCACATTAACCCTGTTGTTGCTTTTTTCTAGGCCTCGAATTGAAGTGTGGGGGCTCACAATGATATTTTCCTACCTTAGGATCTTTTGTCAATGTTCTCGATGAAACAAAGTCCCATTCACTGCCAATTGATTCTCTCTAATGCCTTAACGTTGTAAGGGATTGTCAGTTTTACACAGAAAGAAAAGCTATGGTGTGCATGCCTTGATTCAAACTAAAAGGCAACAAACACATTTTATTGAAGAGCTGCTGTCCGCACTGCATCAAGTACAAAACCCAAAATAAAACTGAAGCCTAAGCATGCACCCTAATGACATCGCCATCAAAGCATGTGATCAGCTCTTAAAGTGGTGCAGCAATCCTTTGAAATAGATAACAGTTCTCATTAGAACAGAAGGTTAAGGGGAGACTTAATGGAGGTTTTCCGAGTAAAGTGGGGTGTTGTACAGCAATAGGGTTGAACTGTTTCCATTGTACTCCATTGCCGCTCACTTCTCTATTAAATTATTAATTCATGAGTGCCTGCTATTCCATTACATGATTGGCTCATTGTTGTGTTTTTTTTTGTACTCCAGCTGATCATTAATTCATTAATTCATTGGTATCCATTGCTGTATCATTTTACTGACTGATTGATGTGCCTGCTGTTTTATTACTTCACTGATGTTCTACTTTCTGAATTAATGTATTAATTAGTTGGTGCCTGCTATCCTTTGCATTTATTGATTCAGTAGTGACAGTTCTCTATTAATTCATTTAACCTCTGAATGGCCTGCAGAGTTCTCTGTAATGTTCCTTTGTAATCCCCCATTAGGAGTGGGTCCGCTTGCCGTTTTTGCTACTGGTGAATCCTCGATTAATTCATCTCTCCACTCAACGTGCCTCATGGAATCTCTAATATGTTTGATGTGTTGTCAGTGGCTGCTGTTGGAGTTGTCTGTGGTAGCATTTAGCATCAACTTTATTCAAAACGTAATAAAGAATTCCTTGATGAGCCACAGGAGTCGGGGGTTATCGGCGGGTAGGGCGAAATGTGGAGTTGGCGCCATGAATCGATCCATCATAATCTCATTAAATGGTACAGCAGACTTGAGGGGCTGAATGGCCTCCTCCTGCTCCTGCCTTGGATGTTCCAATAACTACATCTAGATTTAGATTTCATCCTTATCATGAGGCTGCAAGGGAGGACCAGATCACAATAATCGTGTGATCTCTCATCACTTCCCCGAGGTGATGAGAACAGTCTGATTTACATACTAACATTGACATTTTACACTACAAAATCCTTCTCTTATATTCTATAAATGTTCACTTAAATCAGAGCAGGACTTAAGGTTTATATGTCATTTCCTATTCTAGTCCAATGGAAAACCTAGGAGGCAACTGAACTTTATCAAGCAGGAACTTCCGGCATTTTTTCTTTTAAACAAATTACCCTTCACGTGGGATTGTTTATTGGTACGATTTGATGTATTGTCACGTGTACTGGGATACAGTGAAAGATATTGTTTCTTATATGCTATTCAGGCAAAACATACTGAAGTACTTCAGGGAAAAGGGGAATGATCGGGTGCAGAATATAATGTTGCAGCTACAAATAGGGTGAAGAGAAAGATCAGCTTAATGTATGATAGGATCATTCAAAATTCTGATGATAGCAGGGAAGAAGCTGTTCTTGAGTCCGTTGGTACGTGTTTTCAGACTTTTGTATCTTTTCCCAATGGAAGAAGGTGTGTGGGGTCCATTCATTCCTTTGAATAGATGGAGACAGCACTGGCAGGATGAATTTCTTTTATTGAACAGAACTTCAAATTAAATCATTACAAAAGTGAACAGAAAGTGGCAAGAAATTAGAGAGAGAGAGAGAGAGAGAGAGAAACTGGCTTCTTCTGCAGTCCTGTCCTGATTGAAACAGAACTCCAAAACAGACTGAATGAAGTTGAAAACATAGAACTGTGACCACAATATATGTGATTTGTTATCTTGTTATCAGAATCATTTGGCACATGTTGTCTCCAACTTGGAGAAACTGGCCTCGCAGATGTTGTTGATAGAAAACTTTATTAGGCTTATAAAAGCCTGTTTTGTTGGCATTGTACTTTTCAAAAATGCAGTCAATTTCTAATTACCCCAGCATGACTCCTGAGTTTTAAAATGTCGTCAAGTTAAAGCTGAGTGAGTTAATTTTTAAGTTTAGCATTTAAATGTAATTGCATCGGCAGCAATGTATTAACATGAAGTCTTTGCATAATTGAAGCAAATCTACACAGGCTCAGAAAGGTGGAAGAGAGAATATCTGGGATGTGTGGGGTCCTTGATGATGCTGTAAGTAGTCTCACAACACCAAGTTAATGTCCAACAGGTTTATTTGGTAGCACGAGCTTTTGGAGCACTGCTCTTTCATCAGGTGAGTGTGTGTTGATGCTGACTGCTTTCCCGAGGCAGTGGGAAGTGTAGACGGAGTGGATTTGGAAAGTGCTGCCTGAGGATCTTTGGTGAATTGCTGCAATGCATCTTGTAGATAGTACACTCTGTTGCTAATGTGCGTTGGTGGTGGAGGGAGTGGATGTTTGTGGATGCTTTTTCCTGGTTGGCATCAAGCTTCTTGAGTGCTGTTGGAGCTGCATCTATCCAGGCAAGTGGGCCCTCTACCAAAATACTCCTGACTTGTGCCTTGTAGATAGTGGACAGGTTTATGGGGAGTCAGGAGGTGAGTTACTCACCACAGTATTCCTAGATTCTAAGCTGCTCTTGGAGACACTGTGTTTATTTGGCAAGTCCAGTTGTGTTTCTAGTCAATGGTAACCCTAAGGATGTTGACAATGGGCAGTTTATTGATGGTAACACCTTTGAACGTTGGGGGGTGCGGTGGGTTGGGGGGGGGGGGAGATGCTGGTAGGTGGTAGTGTTTGGTCGGGGCAGGGTGGCGGTTAGATTGTCTCTTATCAGTAGTGGTCATTGCCCGGCATTTGTGGGGCACAAATGTTACTTGCCACTTGTTAGCCCAAACTGGATATTGTCAAGATCTCATTGCATTTAAACATGGATTGCTTCAGTACCTGAGGAGTCGCAAACAGTGCTGAACATTGTGTAATCATCGGCAACATCTCCACTTCTGACCTTATGATGGAGGGAAGGTCATTAATGAAGCAGCTGAAGGTTGTTGGGCCTGGGACATTATCCCGAGGGACACCTGCAGAGATGTCCTGAAGTTGAGATGACTGACCCTCCACAACCACAACCATCTTCCTATGTGTCAGGTATGACTCAGAGTGGAGAGAACCTGATATCCATTGATTCCAGTTTTGCTAGGGCCCCTTGATGCCACACCCAGTCGAATGCAGCCTTGATGTCAAGGGCTGTCACTCCCACCTCACCTCTAGAATTCTTTTGTCTTGTTTGAACCAAGGCTGAGATGAGGTCTGGAGCTGAGTGAACCTGGCGAAACCCAAACTGGGCGTCACTGAGCAGGTTATTGCTGAGCAGGTGCTGCTTGATAGCACTGTTGATGACCCCTTCCAACATTTTAATAATGATCGAGAGTAGAATGATGGGGCAGTAAATGGCTGGGTTGGATTTGTCCTGTTTTTCATGTATAAGACATTCCTGGGCAATTTTCCACATTGTTGGGTAGATGCCAATATTGTAACTATACTGGAAGAGCTTGGCTAGGGGAACGGGAAGTTTTGAAGCACAAGCCTTCAATTGCAGAAATATTATCAGGGCTCATTGCAGTATCCAGTGCCTCCAACCATTTCTTGATGGCTGCAGACGGGCATCTGAGATGTTGGGGACCATTGGAAGAGGCTGAGATGAATAATCCACTTGGCACTTCTGGCTGAAGATTGCTGCGGATGCTTCAATCTTACCTTCAGCACTTCTTTCCTTCAGTGGCAAAGTTGTTGCCTGGATGTTTTTCTGGAACCTAAATGAAAGAAGATCTCTCACATAGCTGTTCACAGGGCAGCACCATAGACTGTTAGTACAGTGCTTCTCCAGAGTTCTGCCTGTCCATCCGCATTGTTTTCCTTTCTGCAATCAACGGATGGATTTTAGGAAAGTCAGCCAGAAGCTGGCCTCGCAGCCATTAGATGTTGTAGATGAGATTAATTGTTTCATAGTTGGTCTTCCTCATACCTGGTGTAATAAAAGCCTGTGAGGGCGTGTAAAATCCAGCCCCAAAGTGCACCTCTCTGATAAGAGGTGCTGGTTGCCTTCAATCTGACCCCAAGCAAACGATCATGCTGTGAATGAACAGCATAGATAGCAATAATCGCATGCCTGTCACACAATGTTGAGGTGCTGATTGCAAGTGATTCCTGGAATCAAACAGACAAACCACTCCTCCCTGACTAGTCATGTTCAGGGGCAATCTCGTCTCTAAAGCCACAGAATTGAGTTTTCCAAGTCAGGATTTCAGCTTTAAAAGGGTCTAGATGGGAAGACAAACATCCTTTGACAAAATAAACAAGATCTCAGTCAAAGCTTTCTAATGATAGTCAAGGTACTTGGCTGCTTATGGTTAGGAAGATTGTGCTCGGAGGCACCACCCTTGGAGCTGTGACATTGATGAAAGAACTAGCTGTGAGTGGACATGCTGGATGCTGCTCGTATTCAGACCTGGGAAGATCAATTTTCATGGAATATATACAGTGCAGAAGGAAGTCTTTCGGCCCATCGAGGCCTCAGTGACAACAATCCCATCCAGGCCCTATCTCCATAACCTCGCATATTTACCCTGCTAGTGCCCCTGACACTAAGGGTCAATTTAGCATGGCCAATCAACAAAACCCGCACATCTTTGGACTGTGGGAGGAAGCCAGAGCACCCAAAGGAAACCTATGTCAACACGGGGAAGATAGGCAAACTCCACACAGACAGTAAATTAATAGATTTTTCAATAAATACTGAGTTGCAGTTGCTAATGTCTTGTAATGTGGCTATCCTATAGGATAGTCCTTAGACCCAATCGAGTTCCTCCAATGCAATTGGTCATATATCTTCTTTAAACTGAGCAGTTTATTTATTGTCAGATGTTCACCATCTATATTGTTACCATGGGAAAAAAGTGATTGATTAATCATCATTTAGAAAGTATTTTATCAAAGAGTATGAATTTTACATCTGTTGTGAAAAGTTCAATACATCACAGGAAATTGTTTTACTTGAAAAGTGGGAAGCCTCGTATTCAGGCCTTTTAACATTATTTTGGGATTGGAAGTTCATTATATTGCATTCCACAGTTAACTGCAAATTACTACAAAATTATATTGGATTATAAATGTAGGATATCAGGCAGTAATGTTGAGGCAACATAATTGCCTTAAAGAGTCACTAAACTTTACTGGATTAAAACGTTTAACAAGCTCTGAAATTCCTGATGGTGTCTTGCAAACCGTGGTGATTTGAAATCATTCAGGAGGTAGGTCTTTTTTTCTCTTGTTCTTGCTTTGAATATCTTGGAAACCTGGGTAGCCTTTCATTCTAAAAGCAAAAAAGGAATGGTAAAAGTCAACTTATTGCACTTGACAAATCCCCGGCTGGAATGGGTGTAAACAAAGAAAGCTGTTTGGGATTGAAATGCAATCGTGTACAAAAGGTCCTACCTGGCATAGTGATGAGAACTCTGCCATGATGCACATGCTGTGGGTCTGCTGCAATGTTCCAGTGAAGCTCAACGCAAACTAAAGGAACAGCATCTCAACTTCTGGCTCCGGCCTCAACATCAAATTCAACGACTTCAGATAATTAGCTTTCCCCCACCTCAACCCTTTTGTTTTCATTTTATTTATTTTTTAACTGTTCTCTACCTTTTATTTCTTTACTGTATTTCTTTATTTATCTTCCCTCCCCACACTTGCACCCTATTTTTTTTACCTCCTTTCCTTACTATTTCTCCCCCTTTGCTTCGCCTTTCTCCCTTTTTCTCTATTTTACCTCTCTTCTACCCATCTCTCCCCTCCTCCCACATCTTCATCTGTTATCGCTGACTCTCTGATTTCAGCTTCTCTGCCGTTTGGCCTTGCATACCTTTGGACTGCCATTAGCAGCCTTTCCCCTTCTTTTTGTGGCTTTGACTCATCTTTCATTCCCTGACCCTGCAGTATAAAAATCTCCAGCTTTCTATGCCTTTTAGCTTCGACAAAGGGTCATCTGGACTCAAAACGTCAGCTCTTTTCTCTTCTTACAGATGCTCTCAGAACTGCTGAGATTTTCCAGAATTTTCTCTTATGGTCTGTGGAAAGACATGTCCCTTCAGTTCGAATAAATCGATTGTGCTACAGGTAAGGTATTCTTTGAGCTTGTAACAAAAACCATTGTTAATATGCTAATTTGAATGAGAGCATCTTGTTATTCTTCCAATTAGTGGTGGCATGGTCAATCTGATGTCAGCATTAGAGACTGATGAATAACATACTTTATTCAATGGTATCAAAATCATCGGTGCACATATTGGTTCATAGAAGCTGAAAAGTTTGGGTGAATGAATAGATACCTTAAAATTCCTCAAGTTCATGTAACCAAATGCAAAATACACTTCGATTATTATTTTATTTCATGCGAAGACTAGGATTTATGGAACATAATTCTGATTAAGCGGATGAAAAGATATGACAAAACTAACTTAGTAACGCTGCAAAAATATCCGACAGAATTCTGTTCCTCGTTACAAAGAAATGTTCTTTCCATAAAAATGAGACAAAATGATAGAAAAAATGTATTTATTAATGTTTTATAGGAGAATTTCATGGTAACTTCATTTCAGTGTTAATGCAAGTCTTACTTGTGACTAATAAACAAAAATAAATAATAAAATAAAATAAATGTACTTCAGGATTAATGTATACTTTGCTCAGTATTGATTTCAACCTGATTTAATTTATTATTGCCACATGTACTAACATACAGTGAAAAGTAGCATTTCATGTGCACTATATAGACAAAACATACCATTCATAGAGAAGGAAACAAAACAGTGCACTGTTACAGTCATAGCTATGGTGTAGAGAAAGATCAACTTAATACAAGGTAAGTCCATTCAAAAGACAGCCCCAGGGAAGAAGCTGTTCTTGAGTTGGTTGGTACGTGACCTCAGACTTTTGTATCTTTTTCCCGAAGGAAGGAGGAGGCAGAGAGAATGTTCAGGGTGCATGGGGTACTTAATTATGCTGGCTGCTTTGCCGAAGCAGTGGGAAGTGTAGACAGAGTCAATGGATGGGAGGCTGGTTTACGTGATGAATTGGGCTACATTCATGACCTTTTGTAGTTCCTTGCAATCTTGGGCAAAGCAGAAGCCATACCAAGCTGTGATACAACCAGAAAGAACACTTTCTATGGCGCATCTGTAAAATTTGGTGAGAATCATAGCTGACATGCCAAATTTCCTTAGTCTTCTGAGAAAGTAGAGGCGAAGGTGGGCTTTCTTAACTGTAGTGTCAGCATGGGGGAACTGGGACAGGTTGTTGTTGATCTGGACACCTTAAAACTTGAAGTTCCCGATTCTTTCTACTTTGTCCCCGTTGTTATAAAAAGGGGCATGTTCTACTTTATGCTTCCTGAAGTCGATGATATTTGTATTGTTGACATTGAGGGAGAGATTATTGTTGTCCTACCTGTTCACCAGATTCTCTCTCATTCCTGTACTCTATTTCATCATTGATGGAGATCCAACCCACCCATTACGGTGGTGTCATCAGCAAATTTGAAAATCGAATCGGAGGGGATATGAAGCAACTGGTGATTAAGATACAACATTATTAATGTAAATAATTTCAAAGTTTACAATAATGCAATACATTCACTAAAGTCTAATTATGACAAATAAATAAAAATTCCTTTCACGATTGCCAGGCATCTAAGCATTTTACAGCTAATTCAGTATGTTTGAAATGTAGGTATTGCTGTAATGTAGGCAATACAGCAACTAATTTGCACAAAACAAACTCTCACAAATGGCAATGTGGTAATGCCCAGTTAATTTGTTTTTGTGCTGTTGCGTGAGGGAGAAATATTGGCCAGGACACTGGGGATAACTCCCTGTTCTTCTTCAAAATGGTGCCATGGGATCTTTCACATCCGCCTCAACAAGCAGCTGGGGCCTCAGTAGAAATGTTACATTCAAAAGATGGCACCTCTGACTCTACAGTACTCCATCAGTACTGCTTCTGAGTGTCAGCCTTGATTTTTGTGCGGGAATCCTGGAGTACAACTGGAACCACATCCTTATGGGAGTGCTATTAACTGAGCCATGCCGGTTAAAATGATTTGTTTTGTTTGGCTTTACAGGTTTCACTTGGAATTTGATGATATAAGCTCAAGCGTTTCATTGTGAATGGTGACACAAAACTGTACCCCTTCCAAATCAGCTTCATGTGAAGCAGGATATATCTGCTTCAATTTCCAGTTCAGAACCTGAATCATTCCATCCATAGACTTGCTAATGGACCCAATCCTCTTTTGTTGTTACCAATCTGAATCTTACACAAATTTCACTTCCAAAAATTACCTGGAAGGAAAAATGGCCCAAGTGGATTTAATGTGAATAAAGATGAAAATAATTAAAGAAATTAAAATATAATTAGTGCAAATTCACCTGTCCAATCAGTCTTTTGATTTTGAACCTGAGGGAAAATGCTACAGACTATCTTTGATCATTGAGCAGTGATAGATGCAATTCTATTCCTCAGATCTATCAATCAATTGGTCAGTGCACAAATGATTGGTATTAAGCTACACATTAGAAAGCATTTACAGGGTTTGATTCCATGCCTGGACTCATTTATCTGGTCACAGCCAGGAGTACTTATATGCAGGTAGAGAAGGTGGTTAAGAAGGCTTATGAGATACTTACCATTATTAGTTGAGGCATAGACTATAAGAACGGGGAAGTTATGATGGAGCTATATAAAATGCTTGTTAGGCCACAGCTGGAGTATTGTGTGCAGTTCTAATCACCACACAAAATGAAGAAGGTGATTGCATTAGAAAGGGTGCAGAGTAAATTCACCAGGATATATTCTGGGCTCGAATATTTCAACTATGAAGAGAAGCTGGTTAGGCTGGAGTTGTTTTCCTTGGAGCAGAGAAAGCTGAGGGGGTCCTCATCGAGGTGTATCAAATTATGAGGGTCATAGATAGAAAGGAACTTTTCTCCTTATTAGAGTGTTCAATAATCAGGGGGCTTAGATTTAAGGTAAGGTGCAGGAGGTTGAGAGGGAACCTGAGGAAATGTTTTTTTTCACTCAGAGACTGGAATCCACTGTCTGAGAGGGTGGTAGAGGTGGGAAGCCTCAAAATATTCAAGAAGCATTTGGATAAACATTTGTTTTTTTCACTCAGAGGATGGTGAATGCGTGGAATTCACTCCCACCAAATGTAGTTGAGGCTAAAACATTGTGTGATTTCAAGAAAAAATTAAATATAGCTCTTGGGGCGAAGGGGTTCAGGGGATATGAGTGGAAGGGCGGGGTTTAGGATATTGAATTCAATGATCAGCCATGATCAAGATGAATGGCGGAGCAGGCTCGAAGGACCGATAGGCATACTCCTGCTTCTGGTTTCTATGTTTCCATGTAACATCATAGCATACAAGGCTATGGACCATGTACTAGAAAATGGGATTAGAAAAGGTGTCTGATGTCCAGTACAGACACAATTTGCCAAAGGGCCTCTTTTTGTGCTGTTAAACTCTAAAACTGTATGACCTCTATAATGGGTCTCAATATTTTGGGACAAGAAGAGACAAATCAACAGAGGGTCTCAATTCTGATCGCTATCCCTGTGATCCTGTGATGGGAGAGTTGACAGTCACTATTGTCAGCTGTATTGGTTCACATGTGAAGAGTGGTTACTTGGACAGTAGATGAAAACTGATATCCATCAAAACTTGTGCAATTATACCCCAGCACAAAATAAGTGAAGACAGGAGGGGGAAGGTTAAGAATATATCTTGCTGTTTCTATTAGCAATGTCATCAATGCTGCTAATAGTGATTTTGTGCTGTATGTAGTAATAATCTGGTTCTGCAAAACAATCTGTTGTTTCTTGCTGGATGATGGAAAGTCTACTTTTTACATATAAATTCCTCTCTATAGCAGAAGAAGTGGTGGCGTAGTGGTATTATCAGTGGGCTAGTAATCCAGAAACCCAGGGTAATGCTTTGGGGAGCTGGGTTCGAATCCCATACAAGGCAGATAGTGAAATTTGAATCTAATAAAGGAAAATTGGGAAACAAAAGTCTAATGTTGACTGTGAAACAATTGTCATTAAATCAAGTTTTGTTCACTGATGCCCATTAGGGAAGGAAATCTGCTGTTCTTACTTGACCTGACTTATATGTGACTTCCAGATCCACGCCAATGTGGGTGACTCTCAAATATGACTATTGGATAATCAGTGATGCTGACATCCGATGAACAAAATACTCAATATTCCCTCCAATTGATTTAGATTTTTGATCCTGGTCTTTTACGTGTACGCACTTCGCCCCCTACCACCATTACATCACTGTTTTGACCAAGTCTAAGGATGGAATAATCACAAAAATCCAACACCAGGTCAATTGGCAAACAATTGAAAGTTACAATGACATGTTTTCAGAGTTAATGTATAGTCAAAAAGGAAACAATCAATGTTCAGGAAAAGAATCTCCTTTACGTTTGTGGAATTATTGATTTTGTTTTAAGACAGTACAGTTGATGTTAGAAATTAATGGTTGATTTAGACCGCATTTCACTTAGTTATCAGGGAAGAAACATAGAATCATAGAATCATACAGTGCAGAAGAGGCCCTTTGGCCCATCGGGTCTGTACCAACACGCGAGAAATGCCTGAAATCCCATCTGCCAGCACTTGGCGCATAGCCTTGAATGTTATGATGTGCCAAGTGTTCATTGAGGTACTTTTTAATGGTTATGAGACAACCTGCCTCAACCACCCTCCGAGGCAGTGCATTCCAGGCTGTCACCACCCCCGGGTGAAAAAACGTTTCCTCACATCCCCCTTAAACTTCCTGCCCTTCTCCTATGTCCCCTCTAGACTGACATGGTCAAAAAGTACTGGTCTTAGGGTGCAACACCCTGCCCCAGATGTACATGTGTCAATATTATGGATGCCACAATAATTGGTAAAGACAGCTTTGCAGGCATCCTGGGTGGTCACCGAAAAGATGCATTAGGACTCAAATTTATGTATTGAAGATGATATTAGACCCTTTGCAGAGTTTGGTGAACTGAGCAGGCACCAGTCTTGTTCTACTCAGGGATTTCAATGACCACTGCACCATTAGAGACAGTTGCGAACAGAAGGTACATTGTTTTTAATCACAGTCTGTGTTCAGTGAAGGCAGGTGGAGTTTTCACAGCCAGTGTGCCTGCTGTAAACCTCCAGGGGTTTATCTTCAGGCTGCTCCCAGTAGGCAAGAGACTGAATGATCTTCAGGGTAAAGTGTGAAAGCTGATGATGAAGGTGCAAAAGGTGCCTTTGCAAAAGTTTTGAACAAGGCTTGAGGACTAAACTTGACCCAACCTCAGGCCTGCCAATTTAGGCCCTTGAAGTTGGTTGGAAAATATCATATCTAGTTGCCACCCCTCTAGTTCTTGCTCTCTGCAAACTGCAATCCTCGTCAAAGATGTCAGCCTCAAAACAGAATGATTTTGGGAGCAATTAGTGCTTCTCATATATTTATATTTGTCTGGCCCACAATCCTCCCTGTGGACTAGTGCTACTTTTTGTGCCGGCATTTATAAAAGTAAGTGACTGGATTCTTAGCATTCAATCATTTTATAAATAACAGAACTCCTCGCAAAGACTAAGGGCAAATGAAGGAGAATGGGAGCTGCTGAATATGGAGAAGAACATCAGAACGAGTGGAATAGTTTCTGATACAGGAATATGACTGTTTATTTATTGATTATTTACAAACTGCAAGCGTTAAATTGCAGATAAGCCCAAAATCGGAAACAGGCATCTGAGTGATCCCACCTGGATCATTCAGGTGGGATCATCCAGCAGGGATGGGGAATGAATCCCATTGTAGAGGACGATGGGGACTCGTACTATACCTGGTGGCCCCACGTTATTAGTTGCGCATCCAGGGATTTTGTGCCATCTTCTGTGCTGGAGCGGGCTCAATCACGCTTCATCTCCTGTCATATCCGGACGTCATATTTTGCATACTTTCACCGTCACTTCACAAACTGAGAGGTGTGGAAAGGGTTCTCCAGGTTTAGCTCTGAAGTTCAGTGATACCTTCTTGCGTGTCCTCCTGGGCCATGTAGAGGTGCAAAAGCAGACACTGTATCCATCTGATAGGAGAGAACACAAAGCTGCATGGGCTCAGGTAGCCCATGCCGATGTGCTCAGAGAATGCACAAGACCTCAGCCACACGTGTCATAGAAAGATGAACAAGCTTATTCGTTCCGCCAGGGTAAATTTTATCAGGTGGTTGCATAAACTGCAAAGACTTTGGCATGTCAGTGTGCAAGAGCCAATGGCCAATGCTATGTACTGCCTCACAGCCCCACTGCAGTGCTATGAGGAGAGGCTGAATAAACTAGGCTTGTACTCATTAGAGTTTAGAAGAATGAGGGGAGATCTCATTGAGACATATAAGATGATGAATGGGATGGATAGGATAGAGGTGGAGAGACTCTTCCCACTCAGAAAGGACAGTAGGACTAGGGGGCACAGCCTCAAGATAAAGGGGGGGCGGTTTAGAACGGAGTTGAGGAGGAACTTCTTCACTCAAAGAGTGGTGAATCTCTGGAATTCTCTGCCCGTTGAGGTGGTGGAGGCTGCCTTGCTAAATATTTTTAAGACACAGGTTGATGGTAAGGTTTTTGATAAGCGAGGGGATTAAGGGTTATGGGGAGAGGGCGGGAATGTGGAACTGAGCCACGACAGATCAGCCATGATCTTATTGAATGGCGGGGCAGGCTCGAAGGGCTAGATGGCCTACTCCTGCTCCTATTTCTTATGTTCTTATGTTCTTATGTTCTGTGCCTCCTCCATCCTTCAACAGATATGAAACACTGCATCAAGGGTGGCTGGGGAGAGGAAGGGGTTTGGATGCAGAGAGAATTAGCAGCCTCTGTAAATTATATGCCTGCCTGAGCCTTCCTCTTGCACGTCGATCAGCTCAGCACTCTGGAGGGAGCTGGTTCACAGTTCTACTGCACAATTCACACTAGTGATGAAGCCACAGAAGTGGGCTATCTAATGAGGGGCCATGATTCCAATGCTCGATTGCATTTCAACTTGCAAACCCATTTCAAGCAAGTTCTCGTCTTGGCACAAGAAGCCCCACTGTTTGTGGCTGTTGAGGATGACTGCGGTTCTGAGCTTCGCTCCTTCCAAGGCTGCTGATGCTCGAGATGAAAGCTGGATTATTGCTTTTATCCCCACTACTTCACCAAGTACCCTTGATGCTATCCGTCACCATTGCTGGGTTGGTGGAGTCTGCAGCTAGGACCAGGCTGATGGAGTTCATTCTCCAAGAGATCCACAGACTTCTCAACTGAAACTTCCACCACCATGTTGTAGCCACTGGGGAAATCCGAGGACAGACAAAGATACATAGAAGAGCCACTCAAAGAATATGCAGGGGTGATTAATTTAATTGTGAATGTGTTATGGCACAGTTTGATTTAATAAAGTAGACAAGAACGTCTGCTTTAAGTTGGCTTTAAATTCGCAGAATGGCCAGGAGGGCAATGTGTTTGTCAGCAGCAGAGGGAATGTAAGGAATGTGAGACTATTGGAAAAGGGTGAATTGAGGTTGAGGTCACTGGAATCATTCATATAAATTCATGTGAAGCCCTGGCAGAAATGGACAGCCTAATCTTTTTATTCATTTGTGGGACATAGGCAATGCTGGCTGACCAGCATTTATTGCCCATCTCTAGTTGCCCTTGAAACTGAGTGGCTTACTCAGACATACCAGGTTTTAGTCCAACCTATTTATTTGATAATATACTCACAAGCTTTCGAGGGGACTGCCTCTTCGTCAGGTGAATGGAGAGTTCTGGCCTCAGACAGAGCATATAAAGCACAGACAGTTTAGAGATTACTGATGCTCTGTCTGAGGCCAGAACTCTCCATTCACCTGACGAAGAGGCAGTCCCCTCGAAAGCTTGTGAGTATATTATCAAACAAATAGGTTGGACTAAAACCTGGTGTTGTCAGACTTTTTACTGTGTTTACGCCAGTCCAACGCCGGCATACCCACATCATTACTCAGACATGTCAGAGGGCAATTGAGAGTCAACCACATTGTTGTGGCTCTGAAGTCACACACAGCCCAGACCCAGGTAAGGCCGACAGATTTCCTTCCCTAAAGGACATTGATGAATCAGATAAGTTTTTCTGAAAATCGACAATGGTTTAATGGTCATCGGTAGATTCTTAATTCCAGATATCTTTTATTGAGTTCAAATTCCACCATCTGCCATGGTGGGCTTTGAACTCAGGTCCCCAGAACATTAATTGTGTTTCTGGATTAATAGCCGAGCTAATACCATCGCCTTCCTATCTGTCCTCTCTCTTTCTCCTCTGATGTCTCCACTATAACCTTCTCCATCTCCTCTTCATGAATTCCTGCACCTTTCTTGCCTCACAGTCAGTGGCAGACTGATCCCTCAGGATGGCAATATTGTGCAGTATGGAACATACCATGATTGAGCTTGAGGCCCAGACTGCCTGGTGTGATGCATAGAATCCAAGAATCATAAAATCGCTACAGTGCAGGAGGAGGCCATTCGGCCCATCAAGTCTGCACCGACCACAATCCCACCCAGGCCCTTTTCCTGAAAACCCACATATTTACGGTGCTAATCTCCTCACACTAGGGTCAATTTACCATGGCCAATCGACCTAACATCTTTGGACTGCGGGAGGAAGCTGAAGCATCCAGAGGAAACCCATACAGACATGGGGAGAACGTGCAAACTCCACACAGACAGTGACCCAAGGCCAGAATTGAACCCAGGTCCTTGATGCTGTGAGACAGCAGTGCTAACCACTGTTCCACCGTATCGCCCCATTGCAGGCAGTTACGTGTTACTTGAGGATTAGTGCAAATGGCCGGCTCTATCCTTGTGTCTGCATGACTTCCATTGAGCCTCTGCACTGCAAATGAGCAGGCTGGGAGTCATGAGTTACATTCTGATAGATAGCCTTTGTCGTCTAGTCACTACTCATCGATTTGCTGCGACGGTTGAAGTACAAATGTCACAGTGAACTGCAACTGACTAAAGGGCATATTGACTCTGCCAGGGTACTAGACGTTGACTTGCATGATGTGTTGAATGTGGTTATACCCCAGCAGCATGTTGTGGAAATGAAATGCCTTTTGGTTCACGTAAATGGTGGCACTTGCATGAAGCATATGCAAATCAATTACACCCTGCCCCACAAGGACACCTGAAATCATTGGAGGTCCAAGCTTTGTCTGCTTGTCTCTGACATGAGGTACTAAAATAAAACTGTTTATCTGTGGATGGAGAACGTCAGTGATCCATCTTGTTTAGCAGTGCAATTTAACCTGCAACATTGCACTTTCATCTTTCATCTGCAGCAGCAGTTGGGAAGGAACCAGATGCAAAGGAGTCCAGAGCCATCATTATCTTGATAACCACAGGCAATGTTATCTTTGCCTACACTGAGGTTGGAGTTATGGTCCCAGAAGTTGGCCAATTTCAGTGAGAACCTTCTCAGTGAATCACAGATATCTCAAAAACTGATTGTTTCTAAGGCTCAGATAAGAGAATTAATCCATGATCATGCCTGCTGAACATCACTTCCTACTAAGAGTCCTTCTGCCCTTCTTCCTTTCTCTTCTGGCAATTAGTCCTGCTCTGCGAGACCATTGCTCATTCTTCCAGGCTTGTTCAAAGTCCGATTAGGCTGTATGTGTGGCTCAGTGGCACAATGATTAGCACTGCTGCCTCACAGCGCCAGGGACCTGGGTTCAACTCCAGCCATGGATTCCATATGGAGTTTGCATGTTCTTCCCGTGTCTGCATGGGTTCCCTCCAGGTGCTCCAGTTTCCTCCCACAGTCCAGAGATGTGCAGGTTAGGTGGATAGGCCATGCTAAATTTCCCCATAGTGCCTCAAGATGTATAAGTTAAGTGGATTAAGGTGGTAAATGTGTGGGGTTACGGGGAGAATGAGGAGGGAGAAGGAGCCTGTGTAAAATACTGGCCTCCTTCTGCTCTGCAGGTATTCTATGCGTGGAAGCAACTGATTCGTGCACAAGCCTTTAAATTACCAAAAAAAAAGTACTTCAGCCCTAGCCAGTCCATACCCCATAGACTATTGAAAATTTAAACACATACAGAAAATCACCCAAATCATGCAGAATTGTAATGACAGTCAGAAGAAATAATTCACCAACTAATCCTCAAAAGAATGGGTGCTACAGAGTCCAATTTCACTCCCTGGGTATTATAGCAAACTGTTATTTAAATAATAAACGTACTTGCTGATTAATGCTTCAATGCTACATGCATGATAGTTTCTATCTCATATTTCCAAGAAAGGAACATGTGGGATTTCTGCCTGTAGAGATTGCTAGATTTACCAATCTATTTATTTTTCGATGTTGAAAGATGAAACAGATTCTGGTCTTATAGCTGATCTTGATCTTCATTCCTGTTCAAACTCTGAGATCCATTTTATTCTGACATTAGCCCAATTCACATATCATGTTAAGGACACCTAAATAAGTTAATGAATAGGTAACAATGAAGTCCTAATGATTCACCCTGACATTGCAGAATTCACAATGATATATTCTGATGACAGGCAAATTGATGAATGTTCATTAATGTAGTAAGGTACAAAAATATAATCTGGACTGATTTTACATCTGTTTCCCATTGGAAATAAATGTTTCATTAACCTCTAATTGAGGTAGCACCTATGAAGAGTTCTCAATTGTATTCATGAGTTAATGCCATGACAGATGTTAAGATCAGGTGAGAAGGGGTGAGCAGGATCCCTCAGTTCAATGTCCTCAGTTGGTCACAACAAGTTTTACGTTTGATTTTCATGAGGCTATGCCCTTTTCCAAATCAGAATGCATATTTACCTACTTAAGTTGTGAATAATAAGGAGCCAATCAAACAAGGTTTTCTTGAGACACAGGAAAAGCAAATTTATTAACCATTAAACCCGAGTAAAGTATAAAAAATGTAATATCAAAAAAAAGGCCTCATACCGAGAGTAGGACGCGCACATGTGTGCGCGCGCACGCACACACACACACACACACACACACACACACACACACACACACACACACACACACACACACACACACACACACACACACACACACCAGAATGAAAGAGGGTTAGCGTTCAATAAAAAAAGGAAAATGCCACTACAGATCCTTAGATTACCCTTGAGACATAGATTTTTTTTTAATGTTGTAACATCATGGGTGTTCAAGAAGGCAGCTCACCATCACCTTCTCAAGGGCAACTAGGGATGGGCAATAAATGCTGGCCAGTGACAGTTGTAACCCACAAATGAATTTTACAAAGTTAAGTTTGCTTGTTTCTTGGATGTTGTCAGATGTTGAAGATATTGCAATGATTATGAGACAGGCTGTGTCACTTGCAATTTCCCTTTTTGGCTGGCTGTTGTGCCTTAAAATACTTCACCCATTGTGTATTTTGAAGAAGTTTTGTGTGGGTCTGTCTGTGGCAGCCATTGTTTCAATATCCAACACTTTGCAGTTTTAATGTCTCTTCCTCAGTTACAATTTTCAGTGGATATTTGGGTTACAGGCAACATCTCCCTCTTCACACCCATGTGAGTGATTCATTGATCTCCCTCCTCCATCTTGGAATGTGGCTATGCATTCTGTAATCATTTTGTTCTGTCTCAGTTCAGACTGCAAAATTTCCAGTCAGTTGAAAGTTGATTGTTCATGATTTCAAAAGGAAAGGGGCATAGCCTTATAAGATGGATCATCCTAGAAATTTGCATGCACCCATATTTAGATTGAGAACATGGGTGATTAGATCATAACAGGGATAAGTGATTTTTATTGGAATGGATGAGGAATGGTACATGTGGGAAAGGTGGCAATGGGTTGGGTGCAAGATAAAGGTAATGGTACATGGCAGGATGGGTGGGACAGTGGGGGATGTGATAGCATTAGCCAAAGTCAGTGGGCTTAGAATGAAGTGGCATCTCGGGGTTGGGTGAAGGATGGAGGAGCCAAGGTGGGTGTACTATACAGTGACAATACCATGGTGCCACTGCCTCTCACAAAATAGCTCTGCAATAATAGAGATAATAATCCATGTCTTCCAAAATGATTTACTGTTTTTTACTATTTCTGTAATACATGGGAAATATAACCCCACTAATAATGTGGATTTGGAGCAAATGTATGAAAGAAATGCAATCTCCCTATCTCTGGTCTTGTTCCTTTACCAATTATTTTAAAATTTGTGTCTTCTGATTATTGACTATCCTGCCAGTGGAAACAGTGGGCAGGATTCTCCCCAAAAATTCTAAGTGCTGAATTCATGTAAGAACTCGAGTAACTCCAACCTGTATATATAGCGAGTATTGAATGAATCTCTGACACTCTGTGCACTGCAGAGAGCCCTGACGAGATTCACACTGAAAATAAGGAAGCGGGGCCTATTCCCACTGGAGAGGCTGGCTGTATTGCTCTGAGTGAACCACTATGCATGAGCCAATCTGTCGTAACGGAGATCTGCGCATGTACAATAACCTGCATTGCCGGTCTCACAATCGCTGGCCTCGTCAATTGCTGGCCAGCCCTTCACCTCCCACCCCAAGCCCTGATCTCCCCTCCCCTCTCCACCCTCTCACCACAATCCCAATCTCCCCTCCGCCTCAGTACACCGCACCCCCACCCCACCACCCCCCCCCCCCCGCCAGTAGTAATCCCAACCACCCCACCCCAATGGCCAGTCCCTGATCAGCCCATTCCCTCCCTCTGATACTGGTTGCAGTTGCAGAGAAGCAGCAGGATCCCCCACCCTCGCCAATCTGCCCCCATTGAATTCAAATTCTACTGTCCGCAATGGTGGGATTCGAACTTGGGTCCCCAGAACATTAACTGAGTTTCTCGATTAGTAGACCAGTAATAATAACACTTGGCCATCGCCTGCCCATGTAACAGTTAAATTATTTCACAAATGTGAAAATCATATTTGGAACTTCATAACATCTGAATATTTGACCATGAAAATGTAAAATAAATTTGTTGCAAGATTCTGACTAACCTTGTACAACTTGCTGGTGAGATTTCATTTAGAATGTTAGGATAGTTTTCACCTTAGTCTTCAACAGAAAATTGGCAGTTGTAAATTGGCCACATGTTATGTATCCTGCCTCACTATAATGGAAAAGGATATTGGGTGGGATGTATAATGAGTCGCCAAAATGTCGTAGTTCTATACTTAAAATTACTGCCATTGTATGTAATCTCGGCAACCTCCTGCAAAATAAATTGATTGTAATGTGTAGATGTCAGACTGGAGCAATAAGGATGATTCTGCTCTCAAGTTTTGAAGAAGAGATAAAGGCTTTGAAAGGATCATAGCGCGATCTTTAAAATGGCTTGGATGATGCACACATTAACAGGTCATTCAAGGTAAACCACAAATTCAGAACAGGGAAATGAGTGTGATGTTAACAAGGTTGCAGAGGTTTCGAAGGAAAGGTTTTTGTTTTCTTCCCAGATTAATGAATGTAAGAGACCCTTCAGCTATTTTGCCAAGCAGGCACACTTAATTGGAGTGCAGATTGGAGAATCATCAATGTTCCTCATATAGAAGAGTTTTCACAAAAAAAAAGAAGCCGGGTCAGTATTTCACTGAGAACAGGTTTGGAAATCATATACATGGATTGTGCAACAGGTACAAACTGTTACTGACTATTACTTCTGGGTCAGAGTTCCCATGAAAGCAACTGAGCATAAAATAAAAAGTGGACTCCCTATTGAATTATTGAGGGAGTGTTGCATGTTTCCTTCAGATGAGGTATTAAACCAAGACCCCTTCTGTTCTTTCAGCTTGTTGTAAAAGATCTCATGGCACTCATTTGAAGAGAAGCAGGGGATTTATGCTCGATGTCCTAGACAATGTTGATCCTCCAATCAACATCGCAAAAACACATTATTAACTCATTCTCATTTTATCATCAAAATTTTTTAAGGGGAGGCAATGGCCTATTGGTATTATTGCTATAATCCAGAAACTCAGCTAATGTTCTGGGCACCCAGATTCAAATCCTGCCATGGCAGCTGGTGGAATTTGAATTCAATACAAAATATCTGGAATTAATAATCTACTTACGACCATGAAACCATTGTTGATTGTTGGAAAAATCCCATCCGGTTCACTAATGTCCTTTAGGGAAGAAATCTGCCGTCCTTGCGCAGACTGGCCTACATGTGACTCCAAGGCCATAGTAATGTGGTGACTCTCAACTGCACTTGGGCAACTAGGGATGGGCAATAAATGTTGGCCCAGCCAACAACACCCAAGTCCCACGAATGAATTTAAAAAAATCACATTGCTATTTGTGGGAGTTTGTTCTGTGTAAATTGATTGTAGCATTTCCTAGGTTACAACAGTGACTATACTTCACAAGTACATCTTCAGGTGTAAAGCACATTGGGATGTCCTCTGGTCATGAAAGGCGTTATATAAATGCAAATTTTTTTTTCCTTTTGGGCAGTGTACAATTTCCTTTCTGCTGCTGACTGTAATCAGCAACATGTATTTGGCTAAAATTGAATAATTCAATAGTAAGATTTCAGAATATAGGCATAAGAGTTAGAACATCAGTTCTACAAACTATTCCACCAGTCAATTAGACCTTGTCTGATGTGCATCTTAACCCCATCGACCTACTTTGGTACTTCAACTCTTAATCTCCTTGCCGAATAGAAATCTATCTATCTGAGTTTTGAAACTTTAAATTGGCAATAGTGATCTACAACTTTTCAGAGAATGGAGTTCAAGATTTTCCCAAAAGAAGTGTTTCCTGACATATCCCTGAATGACCTTATTCTAATTTTAAGGTTATGCCCATTTGTTCTGGATTCCCCAACAGAGGAAATAGTTTTTCTTGATCTACCCTATCTTTTCCTTTTGGTACCAGAAACATCAGCTACATCACCCCTTAATCTCCTAATTCGAGGAAACGTAAGCTTTGTTTTTGACATGTATGTTCATAAGGTAACCCTTTGCACCCTTTTTTAATCATCTGGAATTTTTCTGGTTTAATTTTATGAAGGAATTTGACAGAACACCATCTTCCTAGAGTTCTTATGTATGATTAATCGCTCCCTAAGAAACATGAGTATGTCAGGTAGATTCCATAGTAAGACATGGGGATAAATTTACAAGTTTTGCCTGCTGCAGGAATTGTCGTAGGTGGAATAGACAATTTGATAGACTATTTGAAGATTTGTAAGCCTTGGGGGGAGTTTCTGGTTTGCGGGAGGTCATGACTGTAAAATCCCATCCACGATCTTTGAAGGAATTAAGTTAATGCATCATAGAATCATTACTGTGCAGAAGGAGGCCATTTGGCCCATCAAGTCTGCACCAACCACAATCCCACCCAGGCTCGATTCCTGTAGCCCCACATATTCACTCTGCTAATCCCCCTAACACTAGGTTCAATTTGGCACAGCCAATCAACCTAACCCACACATCTTTGGACAGTAGGAGGAAACCAGAACACCCCGAGGAAACCCTAGAGGGGAAGTGCAAATTCCATGCAGATAGTAGCCCGAGGCTGGAATTGAACCTGGGTCCCTGGCATTATGAGGCAGCAGTGCTCACCACTGTGCCACTGCACCATTTTGCTCCAAGTCTCCTGGTCTTATGATAGTGGTTTGTTTGCTAATTTGTTTGAGTATGGTTGTCAAGTATAAAGAAAGTCAGGAATTAGAATCATTCATTGGTTACTAATCCAACTTTTATTGAATCTCGACAATTGATGACTAAGAACTAATAAATACAGGATTCATAAGTGGTTATTTAGAATTGTTTCCGATCAGCCAAGTCTTATTTGAGAGCCTGATCTAAGATGTCTGCTTTTCTTTTCATTGAATGACAAATTGATGCAATTACCTATGAATCAGTTCTTCTTGCATGAGGTGGCGAACCTGCAGTGACTCTATTGTGAAGAGATTGATTAAGTTACATTCATTTTAGCTCATAATCATATATTATCTAGCCCCAGAAGCAACTAATATCTGGTACTTGCATGAAGCCAGAGAATCAAATGAGTGTCACTTGTCCCAAACAAACCTGGGAACTGCTTACAATGATTTGTCAACGTTAAATTGTCATATGTCAAGAAATTCAAATAACTAATTTTCAGAAGTAGTCAACTGGGGTCTCGGCCTTGCAAAGAAAAAATCAGCTCTGAAGTTGCATCCATTATGAAGTAACTGTCAAGCTGGGAAAACTAGTTGACAGCAAAATTGCTTTTAAAATCTAATGACAATAACATCAACAATATCAATTTGCCCAGCGCTGTAGGAAGGGGAACTCATTTTAACCTGGATGGTATTAAAAGAAGCTGCCATTGGATTCAGTAAAATATGGCCTTGAACAGTCAGAAGCTTTGATTTCAATAGTTGCCAATGTTAGTCTATTAGAATCATTGTAGAATGCAATAGGCCATTCGGCCCATCAAGTCTGCATCAACTCAGCATCTCACCCAGGCTCACCCCCACCCTATCCCTGTAACCCCAACATTCATCACGCTAATCTCCCTGACCTACACATCTTGGGGCACTTTAGGGCAACTTACCATAGCCAGTCCACCTAACCTGCATATCTTTGTACTACAGAGAGCAAACCGGAGCACCCGGGAGAAACACATGTGCAGACTCCACACAGACAATTACCCAAGGCTGAAATCAAGCCCATGTCCTTGGTGCTGTGAGGCAGCAGAGCTACCATGCTACCCTAAATGGAAGGCTGGTTTAACTCAGCTGGATGAGCAGCTGATATATGATGCAGAATGATACCAACAGGGCAGGTTCAATTCTTGTCCCAGCTGAGGTTATTCATAAAGGTCCTGCCTTCTGAGTGTTGACCCTCATCGAAAGTGTGGTGATCTTCAGGTTAAATGATCACCAGTCAGCTCTCCCCTTTGAGCCTACAGTCATCTGAGACGATGGTGATTTTATCTTCAGTGGAAGGGCAGGGGAATAATATCAGTGAAAAGCTATTTTTGTTGTCTCAAACATCCTTCCATTGTGAAAATGATGCATGTAATATTGCTACAAAGGGATAGCCTGTTAATGAGATATGCTAATTATATTGTAATTTGAAATATACAAATTGTTAATTAAAAAATAACAGACTCCCTACCTCTCAGAAACTGTAAATTCTACCTTAATGAAATGTAGACAGTGCAATTATTATGCAATTAGTGAGAACATATTAATGGATGATCTACTACATCTGATTTACATATGAAAATTAGATCAATTGGAAAATTTACGTTCCCTTGAACCAAAAAAATGTCAATCCTACTTAAGCTACAATGAGAGAGTGTAGATAAGCCAACAACAAAACCAATTTGGAGCGCAGGATACTGTACTATATTACTGGAAAGTAATACTGCCAGTTGGACTCACGCCATATGGTCAACATTGATTGTTCTTTGTAGCCCTTTGCCAGTAAATTTGGATGCCATGCAGGGTACTACCATATTAGAGACCAAAGAATTGTATTAATTGCAATTAAATGGCATTTTATACTGAAAAAGACTAATATTAACTGCATGAACAATTTACTTGATGGTTTGTTCCATGCCTGTTTCTATATGTGGTTCATTGCAATAGTCAAAATCACATAATCACAACTATGGCAAGGTCTGCAAGACATAACAGACACCAAGATGAAGGCATGCAAAATTGCCAGCTCCAACACACCCCTCCCTGATGAGCTCAATGCATTCTATGCCCGTTTTGAGCAAGAGGTCAGCGAGAGCATACCCTCCACCCTGGAAGCCCTGGATGAACCTGTATCTGGGGTCGCCATCGCAGATGTTAGAGCAGCTTTCTCGAAGGTCAACCCACGGAAAGCGGCTGGTCCAGATGGGGACGTGCACTCAGATCCTGCACAGATCAGCTGGCGGGCGTATTCACAGACATCTTCAATCCCTCATTACAATAATCTGATGTTTCTACCTGCTCCAAGAAGACGACCACCATCCCGTTCCTAAGAAAAACCAAGCAGCGTGCCTTAATGACTATTGGCCGATGGCTCTGACATCCATCATCATGAAATGCTTTGAAAGTTTAGTCATGGCACGAATCAATTCCAACCTCCCGGACAAATTGGATCCACTACAGTTTGCCCACTGCTGCAACAGGTCCACAGCAGACGCCATTTCCCTAGTCCTGCACGCAACCCTGGGACACCTAGATAATAAGGACAACTATGTCAGCTTCCTATTTATTGACTACAGCTCAGCCTTTAACACTATTATTCCCACAAAACGCATCTCCAAACTCCGTTGCCTGGGCCTCAGCACCTCCCTTTGCAATTGGATCCTGAACTTCCTAACAACGCTGCCTCAACGATCATCCTCAACACCAGTGCCCCACAAGGTTGTGTTCTCAGCTCCCTACTATAATCCTTATACACCTATGACTGTGTGGCTAAATTCCCCTTTAGTTCGATTTTCAAGTTTGCTGATGACACCACTGTAATGGGTTGGATTTCAAACAATGACGAGACAGAGCACAGGAATGAGATAGAGAATCTGGTGAACTAGTGCGGCAACAATCATCTCTCCTTCAATGTCAACAAAACAAAGGAGATTGTCATCGACTTTAGGAAGCATAAAGGAGAATATGCTCCTGTCTACATCAACGGGGACAAAGTAGAAAGGGTCAAGAACTTCAAGTTTTTAGGTGTTCAGATCACCAACAACCTGTCCTTGGTCCCCCCATGCCGACACTATAGTTACAAAAGTCCACCAACACCTCTACTTTCTCAGAAGACTAAGGAAATATGACATGTCAGCCATGACTGTCACCAAATTTTACAGATGCATCACAGAAAGCATTCTTTCTGCTTGTATCACAGCTTGGTATGGTTCTTGCTCTGCCCAAGACAGCAAGGAACTACAAAAGGTTGTGGATGTAGCCAAATCCATCACACAAACCAGCCTTCCATCCATTGACTCTGTTTACGCTTCCCACTGTCTCAGCAAAGCAGCCAGAATAATTACAGACCCCATGCACCCCAGACATTCTCTCTTCCATCTTCTTCCTTCAGGAAAAAGATACAAAAGTCTAAGGTCACGTACCAACCGACTTAAGAACAGCTTCTTCCCTGCTGCTGTCAGACTTTTGAATGGATCTACCTTGCATTAAGTTGGCCTTTTTCTACACCTAGCTATGACTGCAACACCACATTCTCCACTCTCTCATTTCCTTCTCTACGAACGGTATATTTTGTCTGTTTAGCGCACAAGAAACAATACTTTTCACCGTATGTTAATATATGTGACAATAATCAAGCAAAGCAAATCAAATCAAATCAAATTATCAGGCTAATAATGCTTCACGTTTGTTCTAGCACGAGGGACTGAATATTTTGGCCAGCTTGTTTGAAAGCAGATTGGTTTGTAAAATGCAGCATGTCACTTGCCCACTGTCTTTCGCCTTCCCTATATCTGCCTCCTGTTTTATAGTGGATGTATCGGACAGTTAACCTGCCCTGGGGCCAGTTGAGGCCCTTAAATGGCCAACTAATGATCACTTCAGTGCCACTTCCTACACCCTTTACTATTTTACCCATGCCACAGGAATTATGACCCATGTCAGGTGGTAGCCTGGCAGCTTTCACTGGGTGAATTGGTGTTGGGCAAGGGGAGAGGGGGAGAATTCTTCTTTGTGTGTTTCCGTGCTCCCATTGGAGGCATCCATACATCCCCTTTACCCATCCCCACCTGGCCTCTCAAACTTAGCCTCTCAACCGCCTTGCAGATATCTGCCAGCCAGGACCTTCCAATTTCCTGGATCTACATCCAGGGCGTGTGGGGCCCATTTCTCTATCAATTCAAACACCAAGGTTACAATGTACATGGTGAGCGTCACAACCCTGGACAAATGGTATTAACAATGGGAAGAGGGGAAACACAATTCAAACAGGTAAGATTATTTTTCTGAGCACTCCTCTTAGCAAACTTTATGCATCACCACCACCACCACCTCCCCCCCCCCCATAACCCCCTCGCCACTGAGGAACAGTAAGATAAAGTAAATATATGTTGCCACTGTCATCTACAGGATATTAACAATCATAAAGCTGAAAAGTAATCTCTGTCATGTAAAAAATTCTTTTTATACAGTGTCCTGTGCCTCAACGTGTCCCCAAAACACTTCACAGGCAATTAATTACCTTTCAAGTATAGTTATGTAGACAACCACAGCAGCCAATTTGCACACAGCAAGGTCTCAGCTAAATGAGCAATTATAATACCTTGGTGATGTTGCACTGCACATTGAGGTAGATATCACATATGGTGAATTATGCCAGGTTGTAACTGCAAAACAGCTGCTCACTGGAGAAACAAGTAATAATATTCATTAAGATTCTTCCAGAAGCCTATTGATTAAATGAAACATGACTATCCGTGGATTCTGTTTCTGAAACACTTGCCATCATTTGCATTAGTTACCTTCAAATCAGGCCTTGAATTTCCATAGACATGCAATATAACCATGACTGTACTTGGGCAAGACTTCTGCCCTCATGTTCCAGGCTGCTGCCCTTGTTGGAATACCTTCATTCCGCTTATTTGTTTGAAGTGAGTCGACACTCAGACCAATATTGGCACAGATGATAAACTGTGACCCAGTGGGGGAGAAGTGGGAACAGCAGGCATAGCCTGTTGTGAGGGCCAAGTGATGATAGGCCTGGCTGAACAAGTTTAAGATTTGACTCTCGTGTAAGAATATTACTTCTCTTATGGCAGCCAATTGCTTTTTGACATAAGGAAACCTGCTTTTCCAAGTTGAATGGATGCCACTTCTGTCACCCGGCAATTACTGTCCACTGCTCCATACTATGTATAGAATTGGGGCTGGTAGAATTGGAGTTGATTGGCATTACATCCATTACGCCAACTCCAATTCATTCCTTGATATCATCAGCAAAGGGGATGGATGGCAGAATGTTTTGTTTCCAATCCAAGTAATACCAGCAAAGCAATAGTGAAACGTAAATGGTCTCTTCCCTAATTTCCAATCATATCAGGATATGTCAATGGCCCCAGCACTTGCAAGATATTGGAATTACAGGATTGTGGCATGCACCTTCTTATTTTGAAAGAGTTTGGATTGCAACAAAATCATAGTCAAAGGCATAGACCTGAAACACACATATGCACGCACAGACGCACACAAACACACACATACCCACCATTCTATATATTCTGGTAAGCTGTCCTTTACTACACATGTTGCTACTTTTTAAGAGATCACAACATTTGAGGATAGATTGATTTGATCTGCATACATTTGAAGCACATTGGTACACGGAAGTATAGAGATTTCAAATACAGTTTTCTCCATAGCTATGTAGTGGTAACTACACAGAGCCTGTATCTTCACAGTATAATATTCAAAATAGAAATTGGAGGACAAAAATAAACAGATGTCAAGATCAGCCGAAAAAGGGTGATTGTTAAAAGGTAAAATTAAACCGAGAATCCCAAATAAACTCCTCAACCTGGAGACATGCCTGTGCGATCCAGTTGTCATGGGGACAAAAACTCAAACAGAACCCCATTGAAGTGTGATGACCCTTCACCCGGAAGCAGTAACAGTCAGGAAAAATTTCAATTACTTTACAATGTTTTGGGAACCTGTAATTGATTTTAAAGACTTTTTATGAGTTTGTATTGCTTATAAAGGGATAAATCTAGATTATGGATAATAAGAAATATTGGGATGTGGTATGGTTACTTTTTAGCTTAAAGCTGTCCCCACATGAAGCAAGTTAAAATACAGAGACAATGAGGGCGGGATTTTACAGCCTCGCTCGGGTGAGACCGGAAATTCCAGCCCAAGGTCATTGGAGATTTCCGTTGTCGGACCCTCGCCTGCTCCGATTCCATGGCAGGCAAGGTGGTAGAGTTCCAGCGAATAAGGCAGTCAGATCCAGAGAGGAAACAGAAGAGCTAGCATTTGCCTGTCGAGAATTGGCTAAGTCTTTGAAGGAAAGGGTTGGTAATTCTGCTTGGAAAGGTGTGTGGCTGAAACTGAAACAATACAGGTACTGTGGACTTCCTAGTGAGGCTCTGAGATAATCTTTATGTTGAGTGCTGTAGCTTAATTCGCACTGGTCATGATTTGCCAATTATGTTCGTGTTTAAATTATACTGATTCTGATTCATTTTCAAGCAAGCGTGACCAGAAGTAAAAACTTGTTTGCAATTTCTTCATTTGGGGGTCATTTGGTTACTTTGGTTTACTGATTCCCATGGAAACAGTAACAACAATAGTTAATTTTCAATATCAAACAGGTTGATTGGCTGTAATTAACAATTATCATATTTGAGAAAGAGCACTTAGACTTGAAATGACAAGACTGAACTTTCTGTGGTGAGTTTAATTTGTATCTACCTGCCAATTTCATGTCATTCAATGCATTTTAAACAGACACTGACCGAGGTGTATTTTTTACAAATTTAACAGGGCAATCTTGCCAGAAATATTTAGATTTTTGAGTTTATCTACATATCTTCCTTTCATCTGTAGTTGCTGCCTTAAATTTGTATAAATAAAGTTGGTACTGTTTTTTGACTATGAAGAATATTCACGGCTGAAATTATTTTTCATTCTTTGTTGACAGCTCAGTTTTAAGATCTGGCTATCCCCTAGCAATTTGGATTGGTGTTACTCTTGGTTAAGTAACCAAAACTACCTTTGAACACTCCATAAGTGTTGACCCAATGCAGAGACAAATCATGCTGGCTGGTACAGAAGTGGACAACCAACATAATATCATATTTTTTAATTGATCTCAAGTGGGAATGGGAAATTCACCCACTTTTGGTTCCATCCCTTTCCTTCAAAGACTTAGAGTGCACATCACATGGTGAAAGTCTGTCCACCGGCTCAGTAAAAAATGGTGGCAGTAAATTTCCCCATCTCATCTCAAGTAACATTGGACAGGACTATATGGCAAAACTGGCAGTATTTCAACCTACAATGACAAAAACATTTGATTGCAACTGACTTCATTAACAATTTTGAAAAGATGAGAATAGCTATCCTTTTTAACACTGCTGGGAAGGGACTAGTCGCAATCAGTCAAAAGATTGAAGCTATAAGATGGCACAATACTCATGCTGAGAGGCAAGATTAGCCTGAAAGCCCAATGCAGTGGTAAGAAGGAAGATCGTGAGTCCAAGATGAGAGAAGGGATAGGACAACCATTCTTCTCAGCTGGAGAAAATCTAAAGTTGGGGCTGATAACCCCAGGTGTGCCAACGGAGAAAGTACTGAAAAAAGACTTAATGGAAAGAGAAGAAAAAGACCCATAGAAAAGGAGACTAAAGAGTGGGGAAGATGGAAGACCCCAGATAAAGGGAGACAATATTCAAATAAGCCACAAGATGGTTGCTGACCATTCAAAAACAAGTTGAAGGTAAATGACTCAGTTCTACAGGAAAATGTTCACATCAGAGTGAAACTGGAAGATTTGGAGGGCAAGATTCCAGCTGAGTACATATCAATGCAATCAATGCACAATATAATGAAGACTTCAATGTTCCCAACTGTGCAAAATTTGGGCAAACAAATTTCAGGAACAACATAAAGGTACCAGGGCGCGGGTGGGGGGGTGGGGGGGGGGGGGTGTTGGTGGGGTGGGTGGGGGGGGGTGATGGAGAGAATAACCCTCAATTCCAAAGTAGGCAACACAAAGTGGGAGTTGAAAAATATCTCAACCAGAAATGCAGACACATTGCAGACATATAGGCTCAGGTGGCATAGCTACTCCTTCATTGCATTTGGCCAGTAAGGAAGAAGGGTTTTCACCCATTGTACTGAGTACAGAACTTCCATCAACCCACAACGTCCTTGTGTCCCTAACAACTGCAACAAAACGACAACAGTCTCCAAGACAACAAGGGATTGATACCCTCCTGATGAGGAACATCACCCTGACATCCAGCAAATGTCACAGATGGTCACATCTTTGAGAAACATGCACAATTTAAAGACTGGGTAATGCATGTGCAGAATGACCAGTCAAACAAGTTGATACTGCATGAGAACAGTACATATATAATGGGTAACATGGATAACTCACAGTCACATTGGACCTTACATGCAAATGTACCTTTTGTTTGTTAGGAAAACGGGGGATTTCTATATCTTTTTTTCAATATTAAAAGGGAAATGGGAAATGAATGTATTGTGAAATGGAGCCAATCTGATTGACACATCTGGCTTTCTGTAGTCATGCGACAATACTATGAGCCATTTCTGGAGGCAGATATCTTGAGATCAGTTCAATAAAGATTCTCATTGAGATAAAACACCACTGAAGACTGTTGGCCTTATACATAAAACAAACTCCAGCATTTTCCCTATAACAGATGATAAGCTTCAAATCTATACTTTTCTTCTTTCTCTTGAATAGAGAAGTAACATTCACTATTTTTTAATTTGGTCAGACCTTTCCAGGATCTAGGGAATTTTGGAAAATCAAAACCAATCCCAGCAGCCACTTATGTTAAGGATGGAGTCCACGAAGACATTGGGACTTGGTAGCTTTTAGTTCAAATAATTTTCTCTGATGATGGTAATAATTTTAATTCCTCCCTCTCTTTCATCTCTTGATTCGTGATGACATCTGAGATGTTAATTTTATCCGCTACTGTGAGGACAAATGTAAAATATTTGTTAATTTAATCACCATCCCCTTAGTTTCACTATTAAAGGTCAACGGACCTGTCCATGGTCCGCCCCTCGCCCACTCCGATTCCCATGGCGAGCTGACGGTAAAATTCCTGTCTTTAGCTTTCCTGTGAATTTCCAGCTGTGGAAATTCAGCTCTGAACTTTTTAAGCTAATCCAAAATTTACAAATCACATGCAAGTCAGTACACGCTTTCGAACTGCTTAAGAGTGAAGAAACCTCCTTCTGTATCATGTATAAGTTTTCTGGGTTTTTTTCTCTTACGATATTAGAGGGTTACATTCAGTGACCTAGGGTGGAATTTTTCCAATCCGCCCACTCGTAGCGGGCGGGAGACAGAGCATTCAAAGGTCAGTTAGGGTCATAGAGTCATAGAAGTTTACACCATAGAAACAGGCCATTCGGCTCAAGTTGTCCATGCCACCCAGTTTTTACCATTAAGCTAGTCCCAAATGCCCACATTTGGCCCATATCCCTCTATACTCATCTTAGCCATGTAACTGTCTAAACACTTTTTAAGAGACAAAATTATACCTGCCTCTACTACTGCCTCTGGCAGCTCATTCCAGGCACTCACCACCCTCTGAGTGAAAAAAATTGCCCCTCTGGATCTCTCCCCTTTCACCTTAGCCTACGCCCTCTCAGGTAGACTCCCCTATCTTTGGGAAAGATGTTGGCTATTTACCATATCTATGCCCCTCATTATTTTGTAGACCTCTATAAGAGCACCCTTAAGCCTCCTACATCCAACCTATTCTGCTCTCCTTATAACTCAAACCATCACCTAATAAATCTTTTCTTCACTCTTTCTAGTTTAATAATATCCTTTCTATAAAAGGGTGATTAGAACGCTATACAGTATTCCAACTGTGGCCTTACTAACGTGTTGTACAACTTCAACAAGATGTCCCAACTCCTGTATTCAGTGTAATCATGAAACCTCTTTGTTTTCAAGTTTTATACACTCTGCTGCTTTAGCTAATTTTTAGATTGGAATCCCCCCACCACCTCGAATCAAAGATTGACCTTGCTTCCCAACCTCAGTTTCTCTGCTCAGTTGGATTCTCATTGCAGACTGGGGGACACTGACACGGGGTGAACTTTCCAGCCTTAGGCAGGGATCTCTCTATGGATGGTGGGAAGCCGAACGCTGCCATCTGAAAATCTCAGGCTGTAAGCTACTTTATGTCACGGTGAGGTTACAAAATTAGTTTCGAGGCGGAGAAAATGAACCATTTGTTGTAGCACAAGGCTAAATGATTGCAATGCGACTGTTAGGAAGCAACTTTCTAAACATTGGAGATTTGATTGTTTTCATAGTCTGCTTACATGTGCTAAAAAAAATTAACTCTGCAAGAATTGATTAATGTCAAATTCTGCAATTCAGTTTCACTCAGCAAAATGATTTCGGCTGGGTGGCATGAATGCCTCCTTTGCGCTCTTTTCAATGCATTTCCAAATGGTCAGTATGTTCCTTTTTGTGTCAGGGTGTGATGAATGCACACTCCTCGAATCACATGTAATTTTTCTTTAAAATTGACTTATTAGTGTCGCAAGTAGACTTACATTAACATGCAAATAAGGTTACTGTGAAAATTGCCACATTTCTGGTAGCCACACTCCGGCGCCTGTTCGGGTACACTGAGAGAGAATTTAGCATGGCCAATGCACCTAACCAGCACGTCTTTCACACTGTGAGAAGAAACTAGAGCACCTGCAGGAAATCCACACAGACACGGGGACAACGTGCAAACTCCACAGGGGAATCGAACCCGGTTCCCTGGCACTGTGAGGCAACAGTGCCACCCCTAGTTAGCTTGGCTGTGAATTACATTGTCTTGGAGCCAACTGTGATGTTGAATTGATTTCAACCATCTCAGTCTCACAATATGACGCCAGCTCAGCTACATTGAGTGAGGAGAATCCCCCCAAAAAACCGGTTAAAATTCCATCACATAACTTGTCTGAATAAAACTGAATCAAATGCCATGGAACAATTTTCAGATGTACGAATAAAAATACTAATAAAGAAATACGTTGTGGACATCCGTCTGTAGGAGTTGTGGTGCATGCTCAAAATCCGGAGAGGGGGATTTGCATTGGCGAATTTCTGAGTCCCTGACCTGTGGGCTGGTGTAAAACAAGGCGTGAGACCACAGAAAGCTCATTTTAATACATTAGCATGTCATTAACGAGCACTCTCTCCAGGACTTCTCCCCTCATCGGATATTCAACAGGTGTGACTTGACACCATGCCAGCATCGTTTACAGCAGGTTCACCTAGATGTTGTTGGGGGGGGGTTGCCCCCTGGGGTCATAAATGTAAGTATCGCCCCCGAGGGAGAGAGACATGGCCAGGCAGTGGCCTGGCAATGCCCCCAGCACTGCCCTTTGGCATTTCCAGACAGTTCCAATGTTTACCAATCTGTGCCAAGGGACAGATCCCAGTGAGAGCCTCATGGGGAGGGTGATTCATTTTTCTGTGGTGGTAGCCGGGAGCAATTCAAGGAGCGGGAGGTGCTGGTGTTGGCTGTTGTTGGGGGGGTGAGGGAGGGGGAGTGGTGGAGGTGGGCGCTGATTCAGACTGTGGGAGGTGGGTGAGGAGCGAAGGTGGGAAGGTGCCAATGATCATGGCGGGAGAGAAGAGGCTGGTGATTAGGGATGGGGGGGGTGAAGGGGTCAATGGTTGGGAGATGGGGAGATGAGGCCAATAATCAGTGAGGGAAGGGTGGAGTAGAGAAGTGCCAGCTCCTGTCAGGGGTGGGGAATAGGGCCTGCTCAGACCTCCATGGTGGGCTGCAGGGGAGGTTTACTTAGGTTCTGATCTTTAAAGTGTGCCCCGATCTCTGAGCAGCAGGATTTTGCCAGCGTGTTGAGGCTCTGCTCCCTCCCCCAACACGGCCCTCCACCTCCCACCCCTCACCTCCCAGTATGATGGTGTGAGACACATCCCATTTAATTTTTTTTGGCTGGGTGCCGTTAGATCTGGAGAGAAAACCAATTGGTTTCTTTAGAGAGAAACACGCTGTTTTTCTCAGCGGAAACAACACTGCCATTTTTTGGTAAGGTTTTGGCCAATGCGCTTTGTTCAGTATTTACAGAAGAAAAATAACTATCCTTTTAATATCAGATGAGAATGGTTTGGATGTAAAGTTCCCATGAAGAGATACTTGAAACTTTGCAACTGACGAACAACCAAAGAAACAAATTGGCTATCTAACCTTGCAGTTGCAGTTGAGTGTCAGGATTGAAATCCAGGACCACGAACTATGCTTGCCATCCATTTCAGTGTAATCTTTTATAAGTCAGGAGACCTGACGTAAATTGTCCTCAGCACTATGCACTGTCAGAAGAAATGGGGTGATGAAGTGAAGAATGGAAGGGTTGAATGAGCCATGTTGGCTAGAGATGGGTTCAGAATAATGCACCTGGTGACAATGACCGAATGGCGCAAATATAACCCAAGGTATTCTGTTACACAAATCAGTACCTTGTTAGTCACACTCGTTAGTCATTCTTAAGCAGTGATATCACATATATCATCCCCTCGTCAGCACCTCACCTTGCTGTCCCACTCACTATTCACAATAAATGTTTATTCCTTGCATTATTGATGATTGATCCATGATGTGGAGATGCTGGTGTTGGACTGGGGTAAGCACAATAAGAAAACTCAGGTTTATTTGGCAGCACTGGCTTTCAGAGTCTCAAGCTCCAAAATCAGGTGAGTGACGACTTGTGTTCGCAAGCAGATCATATCCAGACACAAACTTGTCTGAAGTTGGCTGGAGACAATGCACACTTCTTTAACCTGTGCTTAGCACTCTCTACATTCACATTGTCAGTACCTTTAAGGCTTGATTACCTGTGAAGACTCGCATTCCAACCTTCATCTTGTAAATTGAGTTTGTGTCTGTATATGACCTGTTGGTGAACACAAGTCCTCACCTACTTGATGAAGGAGCTTGAGACTCTGAAAGCTAGTCTGCCAAATAAACCTGTTGGACTTTAACCTGATGTTTTGAAACTTCTTACGATGATTGTTCCACCAGCCTGGCTTACTAATAGAATCAGAAGGGGTCGACCTCATTTGGGAATGGGATTCTTTCACCTAAGAAAAACGAATCTCTCGTTTATCTAGCATTTTCTTGTCAATATTTTACAATCAATGGATTGTTTTGTTTGGCAATGTTGATTGAAGGATAAGTCTTGGTTAAAACACAGAGGAGGATATCCTGTTCTTTTTTGAATAGTGCCGTAGATTCCTTTATGTCCAGCTAAGAAATGGCTTCCATTTAACATTTTGTCTGAAAGATAATGGCTAGCATTCTCCCAAAAACATTCTAAGTGTCAAATTCATTTGAAAACTGAAGTAAATCATGTTTTTTTTCAAAATGAATCTGCCACACTCTGTGCACTGCAGAGTGCCTCAGCATGAATCACACTGAAATTCAGTGGATGGGGCCTATTCCTGCTGGAGAGGCCGGCAGCACAGTACTGAGGGGGCCACTGCGCGTGTGCCAAACTGTCCTTGCTGAGTTAATGAACGAGCAATGGCCCCGCACTGCTGGCCTTCCGATTGTTGCCCATTGATTGAGCTGGCCAGCCCCGTGACCCCTGCAATGCTAGCATTCCACCCTCCCATGGTCTGATCACTGGCTCCCTGAACATTCCCAGCTTCCCCCACCCTGAAAATTACACCGCCGCATTGTCGGTGCCCCTGCCTCCCCCTCCTCGGCAGCCCCAACCCACAAGGCAGGTTGATGCCCCCCCTCCCCCTCCCCCCACACACACACAATGGCCAGCCCTGATCAGTGGCCTTCCTCCCTTACCCATCGATCCTCTCCACAGACCCCCCACCTCCACAGATCACCCTGCTCCTAAGCCCCACACCCCACAGAGCCTGCTGCTTGGCACTGCTCCATGCCTGATGGGCAGTGCCAAGGTGCCCCTGAGCATTGGCATTTTGCCCCATGGGCAGTGCTGGGGACACAGGCTGGCACTGCTGAGGTGCCAATGCCCAGGGGGGCACCACCTCCCTGACCATCTGAGGTGGTCTCAATTGCCCTGCCTTCACTCCAGCGGGGTCGGGCCACTAGCTCCCTGAAAGTGGGAGCCACACTAAACCCCACTGGAGTGAAATGCTCCTGGTTGGGGAAAACGGTGACTGGCCTCAGAAACTTCAGTCTTGGACTCCCTAGATCTATTCAAATTAGATTAAAATGAGGATATACATAACTTTTGGAGCTCCGCACCTATTTTCGGCACAGAGCTGACAGTGTCAGAAATCTGGCACCGGGAGAGGCAAAATTCAACACAGTGGGTTGGGAAAATCACCTCCAACATTTCCAAGAGTGCAGCACTCCCTCAGTACTTTATTAATGTGTTAACCTAGATAATATGCTAACATTGGAGCAACATGGGTAAGATGCTCTTTCAGAGAGGCAGTGCAGGCTTGATGGACTGAATGGCCTCATTCTACACTGTAGAGATTCCATGGAATCTGTGGTCCTACGTCTCTAGTGCGCTCTCAGCTCTTAACAAAAGCATACCAAATACTATTGGTACAATTCTACTGCCCATTCAAACCATACTCCCACTACTGCAAAGATGGAGATTTTCGTGACCAGCCAAATTTCCATTCACTGCAGTGGAATGGGAAAATCCAGCTGGAATGACCAACAGAAAATTCCGGCCTATGACAATGATTGCTACTGAATGAGATGTGTTCTTTACCGGAGAATGATGGGATTCCAGCAGATCTCTTCATACATGTTACCTGTTATTCAACACTGTTCCAACTATTAAGGACACAAAACTGGCTTGGGCATAGAAAGCAGAGAGTAGCAGTGGAGGGGTACTTTTCTAACTGGAGGTCAATGACAAGTGGTGTTCCACAAGATCAGTGCTGGGGCCTTTCTTGTTTGTAATATATATAAATGATTTGGAGGAAAACGTAGGTAGCCTGATTTGTAAATTTACAGATGATATAAAAATTGGGGGAGTGGTGGATAGCGAGGAGATTCTCAGAGGATACAACATGATATAAATCAACTGGACACCTGGGTCAAAAGATGGCAGATGGAATTGAGCTCGGATAAATGTGAGGTGATGTGATTTAGAAGGCTTACTGCAGAAGGAAACTATACAGTAAATGGTAGAGCCCTTAGAAATATTAGCATACAGAAAGATCTCGGTGTGCAGATTCACAGTTCCCTGAAGGTGGCAACTCAGGTGGACGGGATGGTCAAGAAGTCATATGGCATGCTGGCCTTCACCGGTTAGGGCATTGAGCATAGAAACTGGAAAATCATGTTGCAGCTGTCTGAGACTTTGGTTAGGTCATGTTTGGAGTATTGTATACAATTCTGGTCGCCACATTACTAGAAGGATATTGGTGCAATGGAAAGGGTGCAGAAGATGTTGCCTGACTTGGAGGATATGGATTATGAAAAAAGGTTGAACAGACTTGGATTGTTTTCACTGAGGCATCGCAGGATGAAGGGGTGGGGAGGGGGGTCGGTGCCTGATAGAGGTTTACAAGATTATGACAGGCTTGGATAGAGTGGATAGTTAGTGTCTTTTTTCCCAGGATAAAGAGTCAATTACATGGGGGCATAGGTTGAGAGTGAGAGGGGAAAAGTTTAAAAGAGATGCAAGGGGTGAGTTTTTCATATAGAGGGTGGTGAATGCCTGGAATGCATTGCCGGAGGAGGTGGTGAAAGCAGGTTCTATAATAACGTTCTGGATAGAGACATGAACGGGGAGGGAATAGAGGGATATGGACCATGTAGAGGCAAGAAAATATTAAAGAGGCATCTGTGTCAGCACAGACTTAGTGGGCTGAAGGGCCTGTTCCTGTTCTGTACTGTTCTTTGTTTTATTATATTATATGTTGGAACACTTTCTGTGATGATATTTACAATATATTTATATATTCAGAAATATGTTGAACTGTACACAATATCACAGCAGCCTCTGGAATGGAATGGAGCCCAAATAAAATGAAATGATTAAATTTATAGGCATTTAGAAAATAGACCTTATTACCCTTGGGTTCAAACAGCTCTTAAATCTTTCCCAATCAAGTCTGATGGACATGCAGTGTTCAGCTTGTCATTTCCTGCAAATGTACCTTGTCTTGACACAAATTCATGACAAAAGAATTGGTGCAATTTCTTGCGTACCTTGAATTAAACTTGTACATTTTTCAAAGTGTCAGTTGATAGATTTAAACCTTGTGGGGATCATTTTCTTTTGAGGTCCCCCACCCTTCTTGACGGACCACACTCACATTTCTCACATTCCAATACTGATGAGACTTCAACAGTACCTGATTGACGGTAAAGCATTTTCAGATGTTCACGAAAGGAATTATTTAACTGCAACTAATTATTAAATAATTATGCAAAACAATCATAGCAAATCTTGAAAAAAAATGTGAACATTTGTACCGTTACCTTGGATTCCCCCATTGCCTTCCACCAAAATTATGCCAGATGCTTAGAAGAATCCTTGCAAATGTTCACCATTTGTGTCAGGCCAATTTGAGAAACTGTCGATGTCAGTAACATAGCCTTGGTTTTCAAATTCTCACTCTTGTTTTCAAATCCCTCTGTGGCCTCACCCCTCTCTATTTATGTAGCCTTCTTCCGCCCCAGAAATCTTTGTGTTCCTGCAGATGTGATCCCTTGACCTTTCCTGATTTCTTTCTTGCCCTGCCACTGTTGCCAGCAGCTGTTAAGGTCAAACGTTCTGCCATTCCTTCCTGTTGACTCAGATTGAAATCACAGAATAATAGCACACAGAAGGAAAGCATTTCTCCCCTTGAGCTTATTCTGGCTCCTTCGAACGGCAATCTGTAATGACCTTAATGAGGCCCATGAGATAGGCTCCCTGATTGAGGTAATGATTGCCTGCCCAAGAGGGTCTCACCTGTGTATATAACATGGAGTGCCAAGGCTACTGACACTCCAGATTCAGACTATGTACCTAAAACACTGTTGGAAGTGGAGATAAGTTTGTAAATAAAGGGAATCTGGTGAGGGGAAGAGTTATGTCACAATCCAGTTAGTCCCTCTCACTAACTCTTCCCCATATCCCTGCAATTCATTTCACCTATATCTGTTTTGCTGCTCAAGTAGGTCTATATTCACTGGGTGGTAGGTTGTTCCAGTTAACAGCTATGATCGAGCCTCACTTCTCCAGCTGATTAAAGGACATAGAAAAATTAAGATCCCTTTATATATATATGTCTAAACCTCTCTGCTTCTCTACCTCTCCCTCCTTTAAGACTGAGATACATAGGGGATCATTTAAGATCCCCTATGTATCTCAGTGTCAAATTGTTTTTGCAAATCCTGTGAAACGACTTGGGATGCCTTATTACATTAGAGGCACTATGCAAATGCAAAGTTACTCTACATAATGATTTGACATGTGAAAGTGGCAAAATGGGTGATCGGGAGCCGAAACTGAACATTTAGAGATCTCCAGCGAAGCTGAATGAAAGGGAATATTTGGTGAATTGATTTTTAAATATTCAAGTGAAGAAATCAACTGAGACACATGTATCAGCAAGCACTTCCTATTCCTCGAGCTACCAAATTGTTTAACAGGAATTGTCAGCTTAAAATGACTCACTTTACAGGAATCAATTCCAGCAGTTGAAACCAGGAGGTGGTTTGGGATTTCCTCTTTCTCTTTATGTTGCTGGAAATATTCATTTATCTGATTTTTGTTTAGGTGGGATATTGAAGATAACGGGTAATCATTTAAAAATAATGTTTTGCGTGTAGACTTTGTCCTTGACTTAGGATTCCTCTACGGAGCTGGAAGAGTGCTGCACGGTGGCACAATGGTTAGCACTACTGCCTCACTAACGCCAAAGATCTGGGTTCAATTCCATCCTCGGGTGACTGCCTGTGTGGAGTTTGCATGTTCTCTCCATGTCTGTGTAGAGTTTCCTCCAGGTACTCCAATTTTCTCCCACAGTCCAAAGATGTGTGAGTTAAGTTGATTGGACATGCTAAATTGCCCCTTAGTGTCCCAAGATGTTCAGGGGATTAGCAGGGTAAATAAATGAGGTTTGGGGCTGGGTAGGATTGTTGTTGATGTAGGCTGAATGGGCTGAATGGCCTCTTTCTGCGCTATAGAGAATCTAAATTGGTGGGAGTTGCACTTGCCTCAACCTGCAAACATCTCAGGGGTAGGTGGGAGTGGCAGTGGGTGAAATATTCAGTCTGGCCCCATCCCATTCTGATTTTCATATCCCTTATACCTGCTGCAGACAGACACTAACCTCATACATTTAGATAGAATTGGGGTCCCATTATGTCAATAGGAACTAGGCAACAGGCAAACCAGGAAGACCTTGGTTGGTGGACCAATAGGAGCCCAGTTAGGTAAGTTTAAAATGTTAGTTACAGGAGTTACAGCTGGCCTGCTTTAAAACCCTACCATGCTTTCTGAAATGGTTATCCAGAAGTCCCCTGTCAACCCCAGCCCACCTCTTCATCCACCTTCAGCCCAATATGCAGCCTGGAGGCCTAATGTGTGGTCTTTTTACACTCCCTGTTTTATCAGGAAGTCATCCAGTAAAGGATTAGTGAGGCTTGGTTATTACTATCATAGAATCATAGAATCCCTATAATGCAGAATGAGGCCATTTGACCCATTGAGATTGCACTTACAACAATCCTATCCAGGCCTGTAACCCCACATGTTTAGCCTGGTAGTCTCCACTAAAGGACAGTTCAGCATGGCCAATCCACCTAACCTGCGCATCTTTATTTAAAGTTTGTTGATTAGTGTCACAAGTAGGCTTACATTAACACTGCAATGAAGTTGCTATGAAAATCCCCCGGTTGCCACACTCCAGCAACTTTTCGGGTACACTAAGGAAGAATTTAGCACAGCCAATGCACCTAACCAGCACGTCTTTGGACTGTGGGAGCACCCGAAGGAAACACACGCAAACATGGGGAGAACGTGCAGACTCTGTACAGACAGTGACCCGAGGCCGGAATTGAATCCAAGTCCCTGGCACTGGGAGGCCGCAGTGTTAACCACTGTGCCACCGTGCCGCCAATTGGATGTCCTGCCTGACTTAAATAAAGGCAAAATACTGCGGATGCTGGAATCTGAAACAAAAACAGGGAGAAGCTCTGAGCACTGACATAGGGTCATCTAGACTCAAAACGTTGGCTCTATTCTCTCTCCACAGAGGCTGTCAGCACTTGTTGGCTGTTGATGAGGCTGATTTCCTGCCCAGCATTTAAAATTCCTATCGTCTTACTTTGTCATTTTTTTTCTGCATTTCAGGGCTGTTTTATTTTCAGTTCAGTCATCTCCTCCAGACTTTGTTTCATTGCCATTCTCCAATAAGGTTAATTCCTTGGTTCCTGCATGACTGATTGATCATCTCACCTTGCTGTTGAAACATGATTTTAAGTTTTCATCTAGAAGATCTACTCGTTTGGATCTTTCAATATTCAAGGCGACCTTTTAATATAAACAGTTTATTTTCTTGCATATTGAATGCTCAATCTTCTTCACCTGATCATGAATTCAATAAACATTCTCCATCCATTTGATATATATTAGCACTTTCTCAGGCACCCATCTCTTCCCTTGAGAAGCAAAGACTGAGTCTCGCAAATCCAGTTTGACTTGAATTTCAAATAAAACTGTTATTTAGCCTTCTGCAAATCGAATACCGTTGTCATCCTGCTGAACGCTCGAGCTTTTCTTTTTCTGAGCTTGAATCACGAGAAATTAGTAATATATTCTTTACACAGATCAATGCTGCAGGGTCTCAAACAAGGGATTGATTTTACTCATGTGGGAGTTCCAGCTCATTTATCAAAAACAACCTGCCCACATTTCTGGAAATGCTGTCTAACACTTCGATTAATCTGGTCTGTAAAAAGACCCACATGGTCCCTTGATTGTTTAAAATCCTTACAGTGCAGAAGGAGGCCATTCTGTCCATCAAGTCTGCACTGACCACAATCCCACCCAAACCCTATTCCCGTGATCTTTCATATTTACCCTGCCATTCCCCCTTACTCTAGGATTAATTTAGCAATCAACCTAACCCACACATCTTTGGGCTGTGGGAATTTGCACTTTGCTTTGCACTACTTGCAATAGAAATCTCACTACCCACCCTGATCACCTTCCAGCACCCATCTGACGCTCCCCCCACCCTCCACCCCACTCCTCTGATAATGAAAGTGTTGTTCAACATGAAACTTTAACTTGAATTAGCAGAAGAAGTTTACCAGGATGTTGCCTGGATTAGAGGTTATGAGCTATGAGGAGAGGGTGGAGCGTTGTTATCTCTGGAGTGGCAGAGGCTGAAGAGAGACCTGATAGAAGTCAACAAAATTATGAGAGGAATTGATAGGGTTGACAGTCAGAGGGCGGGATTTTCTGGAGATTCCCGTCCGACTTTAAAGGACCTTTACATGGTCTACCACCAGCAGCCCCCTGGCCTGCCCCCCCTGCCCACCCCCACATCCCACCCGCTAGAATTCCAGTGACGGGTGGGATTGGAAAATCCTGGCCAGTATCTTTTTTGAAGGCCAACATTTTTACCAGGCCATTCGGAGCAGGTAAGGGGCAGAAAATGGAAGTGTCCACTGACCTCAGGCAGGGTTTTAAGGCTTTGGGTCGAGTGAGGCCATAAAATCCCACTCGAAATCTCTAATACTAAGGGGCATGGACTTAAGGTGAGACAGTGAAAGTTCAAAGGAGATGTGAGGGCCATGTCTTTTTTTACACACAGTGGTGTGTCTGGAACGTGCTGCCAGGGTTTGTGATACGGGCAGATACAATAGGGGCTTTTAAGGACCCTTTTGATAAGCACATGAATATGCAAGCAATACAGGGAGATCGACCAAGAATGGGCAGAAAGGATTAATTTAGTTTGACAACATGTTTGGCCTAGCATCGTGGGCCAAAGGGCCTGTTCCTGTGCTGTACTGTTCTATGGTCTGTGAAGTAATATTTCCAACGAAGAAAATCAAAGTCAAATCAAATAAAAATCGAAGGAAGGTTTATTTCCTGGTATTTTATCATAAAGATTTGATCATACGAGTTGCTGGTTGTTATGTATGCACAATGGCATTTTCAGAATTGTCATTAGACTGCCGTGGAGGTTGCCACACGGATTTACTTGGAGCCGAGGCTGTCAGGGCTTTGGGTAGTAGTGCAGGTGGAGAGAGTGAAGCTGAAACCATGATTGGGTAAAAACAATAAGCCAAGGTCAAGATTTCCCCATTGAATGGGCAGGCTGTGAGCTGCACGCAGGTTTAAGAAAAGAGTTTTAAAATGCAAGAGCTTTAAACCATTCTGATTCACAGTGTGCTGCTGGCCGCAGGCACTATGAGATGAGCCACCAATGAGGCAACCGGCCAGCTTATGTTAAAAGGATTTTCCTTGTTACTAGCAAGCTCCTGGCAACTATTTAGACAGACAATGTGGGTGTGATGGAAGAAGAGTTTAAGAAGCAATTTTAAAGAGTCTCTATTTTGATGAGAAGGATGTTAAGCAATTCTTCTTCCCTGCATATTTTATGTAAATTATTGTGTGACCGTGTTAGTCATATTTACTTCAGCTCAACATGTTGTAGGAGTCTCACCCAGTTACTGTTAAATACCATCGTACCAGAGGTCCCCTCAAGAGCTGCTCCGCAGCCAGGGGTCAGGGAACACAGATCTTGGGCGGAATTCTCCCAAAAAAATTCTAAGTGTCGAAATTGCGTGAAGCCTGGAGTAATTTAACATTGTTTTTTTTTCAGTGGATGTTCAGACAAGAATCTCCCACACTCTGTGCACTGCAGAGACCACCATCGTGAATAGCATTAAATCTCAGGGGAAGGGGGTTTAAACCACCCCCCTGCACCCCCCCCCCCCCCATGGGAGAGGCTGAAATCAGCATGCTGAGCGGGTCACTGCACATGTGCCGATCTGTCAACCGCCCCCTGGCCTGCCTCAATATCCAGTCAGCAGTTGCCAATGATGGTGATTATATGGTTATATTCACTGATGTTGTGCCGTTCTTCTGCAGATGAGCCAACCCCAAGGAATCCCCTGCCAGGTACCCAAGAGGACATTGCTCTTGTATCTGAGTCACGCTGTCTCCCAGAAACAGTTCAGATACTCATATGTCAGTAGGCATTAGGTTGTCTTCTCCATGAGTAGTGCACAGTGGTGTGAGCACATTACACTCGCGTGAGGAGATGGCAGAGGCAGAGAGGTCTCAGTGCACCAACCGGGGGGAGCACTGCTGGACACCAGGGCTATGCTGGGTCCTCGGAGGACGACGAGTCTCAGGGGATGTCTATCAGGCGGCAGAATCTTAATGTCCATTGGAATGCATGAGGAGATTTGGCGGAGAACCATGAGTGTCTGCAGGCCATGGCTTCCATCATGTAGGAGTACATGTGGGACATAAGCACTACATTGACCCTGAACACTGAGCACACAGCCTTCTCTATTGCGAAAGTCCTCCTCCATTGGGAGAATGATGGCTCTTGTGGAGAGCCTGCTTCAGGCAGACCTTGAGGAGTTCCAGTAATGGCCAGAGGATGCTCACCAACATCATCATGGCCACCATGACAGCAAAGTCAGCATGCTGTCTCCAATGCTGCTGCCAGCAAGGTGGTGAGTTGGGGTGGGGGCATCAAGAAACAGCACCTGAGGGCATATGTTTCAAGCACTCTAAGCACAGCAGGGGCTCATCAAGGGCAACATTATTTGTGTTCATTATTTTGAATTTTCTGTGAGGTTTGGCATATTTGTATGCTGTTCCTACGTCAAGTAACATAAATGTCTTTCTCAATTGAATGGGCCGAGTTGGCTTCACCCTCTGTACATTGACCAGATGTTGCACAGATGTGTACACTGAAGGTTTAGTGTGGTGCAGGGTTTCTGGATTGGGTTCTTCAGGAAAGTTTCGTTATGGACACATGACTCCTGGTCTATCCTTCCTCTGTCTCAATTCTTGGGGATCATCAGCCATCTCTTCAAGCCCTTTTCACCCAGTAACCATCTATCCAATCATATAAGGAGCTTTGGTACCTGTGATTGCCGTAAGATGTAAGAGTTGTGTGAGCTCCCCGGGTGACAGGCATACTTGTGGAATCTGCGTCCTGTGGTCATGGGCAACCTGCACCTTCATTAGTGGTACCCCTTCCGGCCATTGAAAGCTCCCGGCTCACCTGTTGGCACCCTGATGGCCACCGTTATGGAGCTTATAGCACCCTGGATGCCAGGGAATCCTGCCATTGCCACAAATCCTTGTGCTCTCTCTGCCTGGCTGCCTTTGTCTATCCTGTAATTGATAAAGTGTAGCTGTGTCTGAAATTACATTAGTGACTAGCTTCACACAACAGTGTCTGGCTGATTGTGAGATGTTGCACAAATCACCCACTAAACCCTGAAAAGAGCCAGAGACGTAGAAGTTAAGGGCGACCGTGATCTTCAACATGGGGTGACTGCCGATGCAGTTGAGGCAACTCCAGAATCTATCATTTTGCGACAGGATGCCTCTGTGTCCCTGAAGAGCCTCCTGTATCACTACATCTCAGACATTTACAGGTGCGCTGCCTGAAGACTCCAGCTGGCATCCTGCCCCACCTTCCTACAGGCTCTGCACCAACTAAGCCCATGCCTCTCTCCCTACAGATCGCTACCTAGGTTGTTACATAGAACACTACAGCACAAACAGGCCCTTCAGCCCACAAGTTGCACCCATCATATCCCTACCTATCAGGCCTATCTATAACCCTCAACCCCATTAAGTCCCATGAACTCACCCAGAAGCCTCTTAAAAGACCCCAACGAGTTTGCCTCCACCACCACGGATGGTAGCCGATTCCACTCACTCACCACCCTCTGAGTGAAAAACGTACCCCTGACACCTCCTCTGTACCTACTCCCCAGCACCTTAAACCTGTGTCCTCTCATAGTGACCATTTCAGCCCTGAGAAGTAGCGTCCGAGAATCCACCCTAACTATACCTCTCAACATCTTATAAACCTCTATCAGGTCGCCTCTCATCCCTCGTCTCTCCAGGGAGAAAAGACCTAGCTCCCTCAACCTATCACCTAGCTCCCTCAACCTATGCCTGCACTCATAGGGCCTGGTCTCCCTTCCACCAGCAGAAGAGATTATTCACGTTAGATCAGATACAGAGGGCCAGTGCCTTACAGGGGATGGGACAATTTCCTCCAATACTCAGGAAAATCTTCCAAGGAAGTCCTGAAATTCTGAAAGTGATGCCTCAAATGCTAAACAATAACTGGGAAACTTGAGGGAAGCTCACACAGCTACAAACTCTATCACAGAGAAACCGCTGCTTCTCTGGGTACCTTTTATCCCAACCTGGGTTGAGGAGGTGCAAAAAATAAAATGTGCACACACCAATTTTGCATTCGCAACAAGCTAAAAATAGCACGGGCGGAGTAAATTAGTTTAACAGCCTTAAATGGCCCTTTAATTGGTGGGCGGATGCTTGCGTGACTTGAATGCATGCCCACCAACCTCTCATATGCAAGATGACATCAGGAAGCACTCTTCTCGTAAGATTTTAAGCATTGCCAGGTTGGGGTTGGACACATGCTCAGCCTAGGCATGCAAAATTCAGGCCCTGACATATATAGCCTGATTTCCACTCTTCCATAGGTAACAGAGCAGGGGATAAAGTGTCGGTAGGGTGGTACTCACCTTGTTAAAGGTTCACTTACACCCTCCACCATTTTAACAGGCATGTAAAGGGGTTGCATGGAGGCACTGATGCAGGGAGGTGAGGTTACCTTTAAAATGTGAAAGTTGAGTCTAACGATGTAATTTAGACTCTGATGCAATTTTAATGCATAGTTCAGCTTTTATGCCCTTTACCTGCCTTGCCAGAGAAACCTATCGCAAAGGAGCAGGTCCAGATGAGGGCTGTGAATCTTAAGTGAATTTACTTTACCAGTGTTTCCTCATGGATCAAGAGGAGCCAAGGCCCACAAGGAACATTTGGGCCTCCCTTTCCCCAAATAGCCCCCTCCAGCGTGCATCTTCCCTCCTCCTTTGACACAGTTATTTGTCTGTGCCCAGAATTGAGTCAACATGGCATACATTAAGGTCGGAAAGATGTTGTTATTTCACTTTGGCCGGTTGTGGGACTCCAGCCATAATTTTGGCCCACCTGGCAACTAAGCAGTTGCAGCAGAGGCTCCCGCCCTCTCAATGTTCGAAAGTCTACTTCCAAGAGAAAGGTGTCAGCTAATGGGATGGCCAGTGCTCAGTAGCCACTGCTGGACCATATCCAGCTGAGAGGAAGCCATGGGAGCAGACCCTATTATGATGAGGCAAATAGAGTCTGGGGTGGTTGGGGGCCAGTCAGTCAGGCCCTGGAGGGGGGACGGGGAGGATATCTGTGAGAGAAGGGAATTTTGCCAAGCGGATGGACATTGCTGGTGGGCAGTCCTTCCATGGATCACTGAGTTCCTGATTTGGAGGTCTCCCTTACCCCACCTGGCCTGCAGGGAGACTGCCAGCATTCATCAGGCAGTTCCCAGTGTGGTGAAAGACTCATCCTCCACTGGTAAAATGCCAGTGGCAGTGGGAAGAGGCTGTCAGTTGTCCATTTAAATAGTTCAATTGGTGGGAAGGCTGTTATCCGCCTTGTTCACCGCAGGCAAAACATCATGACAGCTAAGGCGACAGGCACTCCTCCCGCTCTGTCCTTCGGAACCACTTTATTCCTCCCCCCTTTCCTTTTATTGCCTATTACATCCCAGGCAGGTGATTGAGGGCTAGTATAAGCCCACGCTGAGTTTCCGGGGGTCATCTGAGTCACCCTTCTCTTGCTCCAATTCCAGATCCCGCCCAACAGACTGCACCATCATTTCCTACAGGCGGAGGCAGGATCTGGGCCAAGACTCCATTAATGAGTAACTAGTAAAGCTCGGCAGGTAAAATACTTCATACATTACAACAACGGGTTGGAGAGGGCCACAGCTTTCACAATGAATTTATGCTTAAGTCAAAATCGGGGCTTATAGATTTTGTCAGGCATTTAATTCTCCCACAAAGGCAATGCTCCTTTGACTATCAAACACATTTATCATTTGTCAAATGTTGTAATTGCAAACCTTACAGAATATATATATAGGACAATTCCTTGGATACTTCCTCTGACATTACTTTACTTGAAGTCATAAGTCTTTCCGCAGATCCATGAAGTGTATTTCCCTTGTTTTATCACCCCTGTAGCTGAGTGGCTTGGCGCTCTTTGAAAATTGCTACATTTGAATTTCATTCACTGCGGAGGCACGAGCAACGAGAGCGTCTCTCCTTAATTACTTCTGGCAATTCAATTCACAAAATGCGGAAGCTGTGGAAACGAAAAGAAGTCGGAGCCACTAATGACTGGTAATTACAGCACCGAAGGTGCATTTTTGCCCACTTAATTGGCAGCGACAAAATTGGATTCCTTCAAGCCATACCACCTGTCAAATGTAATTTCATTTGCTATAATTTAAAGGAAATTTCACTCATGAGCAAACAGTCGAAAAAGTTTTTGAATTAAAATTCCCAAACTCAGGCCTGTCGTTCCGACAGCCACCATTTTAGACAAATATGTTTCTGCTCCAACACAGCATTGCAATGGTTGGGAGACTGTGGCCTAGTTGCTGATAGAAAAGAAGCCCAAGTCTTAAAGCAGTTCTTAAATTTTCAATGGCTTAAGAGTCTCAGACAAGGCACTAAGCCTCAAAGTTGGCAAGTACTTTTCAAAAACTCAGTCAGGTGCAAGTCTGAAAAACAACGTATGCGAGGGAATTTCATTGTTACACAAATATTGACAATTGGTTTTTCAGGAGGAACCACTTGGAATAGAACGGAGCTGAAGATAGGTTGAAAGAGCCTTAAAATACATGTTCTGAGTTCAAATCCCACTGTGGTAGTTAGTGAAATTTGTGTTTAATTTAGAAAAGAAAATCTGTAATTAATGGATTAATGATGACCATTGTCATAAAGACTCATTTGGTTCACTAATGTCTGTTAGTTTTTATTAGTGTCACAAGTAGGCTTACATCATCACTGCAATGAGGTTACTGTGAAAATCCCCTAGTCACCACACTCTGGTGCCTGTGCAGGTATACTGAGGGCCAATTTAGCATGGTCAATACACTTAACCTGCACTTCAACTCCATTTACTGGTCTTAGTTTTGTATCCTCTTCATTAGGTGGAAGGCAAATACATTCCTGGGTTCTTCAAAGAAGCTGCAGTAAAGTTAGTTCTATTTTCGTTTTCTATCTTATAACATATGTGGGAATAAATACTGAGATGCAGATTTTAAAAAATCTTAGGTGTGAATGAATCACTGCATTTGAACTGATGAAGAGTTCTTGGAATGATACATTCATTATTTACACTGTCAATCTCTCTTTAATTTAGTCTGAGTAATCTAATACCATTGATCTGAAGTGTTGCATAACATCAAAAATAAAATCAATACATTGCATCAGTTTATTTTTTTTTTGGAGGGCTTTCCAGAGATTCAGTTTGTACATTCTCCCTGTGTCTGCCTGGGTTTCCTTCGGGTGCTCTGGTTTCCTCCCACTGTCCAAAGATTAGGTGGATTGATCTTGCTCATAAATTTCCCCTTAGTGTCAACGAGATTAGTAAATACGTGAGGTTACGGGGTTAGGGCCTGGGTGGGATTGTTGTCAGTGCAGGCTCGATGGGCAGAATGCTTCCATTTTTACTGTAAGGATTCTATGCTCTGACACATTTTTCAGTTTTGAATTGAATAAAGCATAACTTAAATGCTCACGGATAGATTTGTATGGCAGAATTTCGCATCTGGGATCGGGAATCAGGAATATCAGAATCATTTCCAGAATCCAATCCCGCACTAGGAAGGAAAGGAAAGTTTTAGCAGGCTCGAAGGGCTAGATGGCCTACTCCTGCTCCTATTTCTTATGTTCTTATGTTCTTATGTTCTTATTGGCAGGAGAGTGGTTTTGACAGCTGATTAACAACAATGAAAGTGGGAGCTGCCCAATGTAAAGCCACTGTGGCAGCCATTTTGATTTCCCACATGGAAGATCAAAGTCTGTAGGAGGAGAGGCAGAGGGCCTAGCACCCATGGCTGTTCCATGTTTCAGATTCAACCCTGGATATTCTGTTGGAGACATTGAGAGAGAGAGAGAGAGAGAGGGAAGTAGTCTTGTTCCTAGAGGGTGGTAAGAGAGGAAGAGCCAGCCAAACCCCCAAGCAAGACTGGCCAGGGGTGCCAGAAACTATCAGTAGCTGAGGTGTCACCCAGAGATCTGCTGCAGTGCCGCAAAATGTGAATGACTCCTTTTTGTGTCTCCCATAGGGTCAGCCATAAAAGGGTTGGCTGCTGCAGCTTCAGGGAACTTCTCAACAATCTGAACTATTACGTTACCCAGGCACACCCTCCACTAATGTAGATTCAATCACATGCATCCTCATATGCCACTGCACAAAAAGCACAGCACAGGTGAATAGAAGATGGTGTTGGAGGCGGAAGCTGCTGTGGACAGTCCCTCTTGGAGGATCGACACAGCCGTGCTCAGCTGGGCTGAGATGCAGGGCCTGGGGAGTTACAGGCTCTATTTTGGCCAGCAGAGTGAGATGCGCACCCAACTATCACAGTTCCCTGAGGTAGTGCGAGGTCATGGACTGAGAATGGAGGAGTCCGTTCAGCTCACACGCATCACTGTGGCTCAGGATTTTGAACACATCTGCTCCTCAAATGATAGAATGGCCAATCTCCGTGCGGAAGTACGTGGAGTGGATGAAGCAACAATGTATTGACATGCACAGAATGCACCCAGCACTCTGTCGTATTCACTATTCGGTGGCACTGATGGCATAAACAGGTATGAAGTGAAGGCCCAGTCGATGATCCTCAGATTGCTATTTAAGTGCTGAGACAATCACCAAAGTGGATGAGATTACCATCCCTCATGGGATTGCATCACTATCACCGGCCTCCATTGATGCAGCAACACCCTCGTGATGGGCACTGTCCCTGAGTTAATGCTGGTGATGCAAGCTCCACAAGTGCACTCATTGGCATCTTCATGATGAGGATGACCACCAAGGGCATCTCAGTTGCAAGCAGATACACATGAGCAGGCTGCCACCACCTGATCTGGGCAATATCACCGGTGGTTAAAATGGAGACAGCATAACGGCACAATGCCTAACAGCATGAATTTTCACATCCGCTCATCTCATCTGTACGAGAGCGAAAACACTGTGTCTGATCGTTATTGAGTGAGTTCATGTCCAGAAAGTGATAGTCAGAGTGCCACACAAGGTGGCATCAGACTAACAACTCCCCCTTTTCTAATCCCCCACAAGAAATGGCCGCTTGAGCTATCTTATGGGTGTTGAGGGCCCTGATTTCAATTGCACAGTACGTCGGCAAGAATCAACAGCTTTATGAAAGGAAGACAGAGTCAGAGAGGAAAGAAATAGTTTATTCAGGAAGCGAGGAGAGAGGGTTCAAGACCAAGCCAAGCTGTGCTTTGTGGATGCAAGAATTTAAAGGTAATTATTAATTAATTTAAAATTAAAAATTAATTTAAAGGTGAAGACGGGCAATGCGGTGGCACAATGGTTAGCACTGCTGCCTCATAGCGCCAGGGACCCGGGTTCAATTCCAGCCTTGGGTCACTGCCTGTGTGGAGTTTGCGTGTTCTCCCTGTAGGTTTCCTCCGGATGCTTTGGTTTCCTCCCACAGTCCAAAGGTGTGCAAGTTAGGTGAACTGGCCATGCTAAAATTGCCCCTTAGTGTCCCAAGATATGTAGGTGAGGGATAATTAGCCATGGTAAATGCATGGGGTTATGGGGATAGGGTGGAGGGGTTGTGGGGGGGCGGTGTGGGGGGAGATGTAGGAAGGGGGTGGGCCTGGGTACGATACTGGGTAAGAGAGTTGGTGCAGACTCAGTTGGCTGAATGGCCTCCTTCTGCAATGTATGGGTTCAATGATGAATATCCAAACAAATTTTATTCATGAAGATGTAAGAATGTTTGTTATCATACATACTTAAATGGAAAGCCAGACCAGCCAGCTGATAGAAAGGGAAAGTTCACATAAAACTTAATTCCAAGTTGTTCAATCAAAGAGGTTAATTGCAAATGCAAACCATAAAGTTAAAATTGGATATTTTAATTAAAAAATTTACTATTGCTCTTGGTAACCTGTTAGTATGCTGGCACAAATTATAACGATGGAGCAGGAGTTTATTATACGGGTATCTAATTAGCTTGTATTATTTTGTGGGCATATTTAATGCATATGTTCATTTCAAAAGAAACTGTAATGAAAATAAAGTAGGCACACACACACACGTCCATGCACACGAACATACACATGCACATGCGGAGCGCGCGCACACACATACACACACACACATATACACACACGCACACGTGCACACACACACACACATACACACACAAATCCAGCTGGAACAATCAAACCCACTACTTCATGACATGCATCAAGAAAAGAAAGAAAAGGAAAGGGGAGATGTGTACTTATGTTTCTCCTTTTATGGCCACAGCACATCCCAATGCATTTTACATTCAATGAAGTAATCTCAGAGTGTAGTCACTGTTGTAATGTAGGATATGAAGTAGCCAACAAAAACTTAAGGAATACTGAAAGGCCGAGATAGAGTGGAAGTGAAGAGGATGTTTCCACCAGTGGGAGAGACCAGAACACAATCTCAGAGTGAAGGGACACTCCTTTAATACAGAGATGAGGAAGAATTTCTTCAGCCAGAATTTGTGGAACTCACCACTACATAGGGCTGTGGAGGCCAGGTCATTCAGTGTCTTCAAGACAGAGATACATAAGGGGATCAAGTATTCCAGGAGAAGACAAGAGAATGGGGATGAGAATCATATAAGCCATGCTTGAATGGCAAAGCAGACTCGATGGGCTGAATGGCCTCATACTGCTCCTATATCTTAGGATCTTATGGTCTGGTAATAGACATTCATAATTCATGGGGTCTGGAGATTTCCTGATCCTGATCAAAGGGGTAGAACTTTTTGTGGATCTCCGCTGGAAAATTTCAGCCAATGTCTGAACTCCACTGTCACTGCATTGATTTGGTTTATTTATTGTTGAAATCAAAGGCAATGTATGTATGTGAAAGACTATTTCATTGGTGTTTTCATTACATGTTATGTAGTCACTTTTCACAGAAGCTCAGGTATAAAAACACAAGTAAAATGGTCATCTTTATTTTATTTATCAAACTGCACATGAATAAGTAGCGCAGTATTCATTCTGATTTTCTTTACATGCCCATGTCTGCAAGAAAATAAAGGAGGAACAATGAGGGAGAGAAGTTGGGAGCAAAAAAATCCTCTTTCCAATTTCTACTTTGCAGGAGCACTTACATTTCCAAAGGATTCAGTTGACGGAAAACACTTTGGGAAGGGTGTAATCATGAAAGATTCCACAGAAAAACCAAGTTCTTCTTCTGCTGATTCCATTGCTGTCACATTTTCCATATTCTCTGATATATTCCTGTCCCAATTTCCTGAAGAGATTGAACCACACTGAGAAATGGTTCCATATACCGAGTTGGTATTTTGCACAGGATAGGTCATACATAGAAACATTGAGACCAGAAGCAAGAGTAGGCCATTTGGCTCTTTGAGCCTGCTCAACCTTCCATTTTGATCACAGCTGATCATCAAATTCAATATCCTGATTCCCCATCATGGAATAGAACATAAGAACATAAGAACATAAGAAATAGGAGCAGGAGTAGGCCAACTAGCCCTTCGAGCCTGCCCCGCCATTCAATAAGATCATGGCTGATCTGTCGTGGCTCAGTTCCACATTCCTGCCCTCTCCCCATAACCCTTAATCCCCTCTCTTATCAAAAGCCCATCAACCCGCATCTTAAAAATATTTAGTGAGGTAGCCTCCACCACTTCAACGGGCAGAGAATTCCAGAGATTCACCACCCTTTGAGTGAAGAAGTTCCTCCCCAACTCCGTTCTAAACCGCCCCCCCTTTATCTTGAGGCTGTGCCCCCTAGTCCTGCTATCCTTTCTGAGCAGGAAGAGTCTCTCCACCTCTATCCTTTCCATCCCATTCATCATCTTATACGTCTCAATGAGATCTCCCCTCATTCTTCTAAACTCTAACGAGTACAAGCCTAATTTATTCAGCCTCTCCTCATAGCTCAACCCCCTCAACTCCGGCATCAGCCTAGTAAACCTCCTCTGCACTCCCTCCAAGGCCAAAATATCCTTGTGTAAGTACGGCGCCCAAAACTGCACGCAGAAGGAGGCCCTTCAGTCCATCAAGCCCATGCCAGCTTCCTGTTGAAGAATCCAGTCAGCCCCATTCCTCCCCACAACTCTGCAAGCTTAATTCTCTCAAGTATTCACCCAATTTTCTTTTGAAATCTATGATCATCTCCAGTTCCACCACTTCTGTCAGCAGTGAGTTTCAGGTCATTGTCACCTGAAACAATGGTGGAGGCGGTGGTGTAGTGGTATTGTTACTGAATTAGTAATCCAGACACCCAGGGTAATGTTCAGGAGACCCGGGTTTGAATCCCACCACAGCAAATAATGAACTTTGAACTTAATAAAAAATATGGAATTAACCAGACGACCACGAAACCATTGTCAATTGTCACAAAAATACATGTGGTTCAGTAATGTCCTTTAGGGAAGGAAATTTGCTACCCTTACCCAGGTGTATCTCCAAATCCACAGCAATGTAGTTGACTCTTAAATGCTCTTAGGAATGGGCAATAAAAGTTGCCCAAGAAAGTGATGCCCACATCCCATGAATGAATTAAAAAAAACTCGTTGCATAAAGAGTTCTTCCTCAAATCTTCTTGGCACCTCTTGCTCAAAATCTTATTTGTGTCCCTTATCCCACATACCATCAACGAATAGACCTATTGACGGAATGTGCCAGTGGGTTATTTGTCAGCAAATTAAGGCTACATGTTCAATCCCGATCACTAGACAATAATCAGGAGGATGGTGAAGGATTGGAAAGCCTGGTTGCTTCTGTCTCTTTCCTAGCCGTGAGTGCTGAGGCCAATTATAGTGCCCTATTGTTGAATAAAACCAGGGATTTTAACCCAGAACCTTCCTGATCCATTTGGCTCAGCGCCGTACTCGCAAAATGTTGATGTACTGGGATCTTGGGGGTGTGGGGCGATCATTCACACAGCATTGTGTGAAGAGTAGATTGGTGAAGTGACTCTGTTGAAAAACAAAGCCTTCATTCTGCACCATGCGACAAGAGGGACTGTCCTTAAAAGCGCACCTAACTAAACAACCGATGCACAAGTACCACGGGAAAGTATTCAGTTCACCCCATATTATAACAGAATCTATCCACAGCTCCTACAGCCTTGAGGAACTTCCTAAATAAGCAACTGAAGAGTTGACAGTCACTAGCAAGTTATATTAAAATGAAAAGAAAGGAGATCAGTTTGAGACTATTTCTGTGCACAGTTAGGGAGCCAACAATATGTTTCAGGATAAAATTTGGCAATATCTTGGCTTGGTTGTAGTGTCACACATCTTGGGAGTGACGACATAAGTGACATCACCACCATTTCACACACGGTGAAGAGATTTTTGTTATCTCATAAATGTCTTCTTAGTTCATTGCCCCTTCTTTGATTGTCATTACTCTGACAATTTATATGAACCTTGACTTTCTTTGTATGTAAATACTTTAGATCGCACTGAGCGCACAAAGGCAATTTTTCTCTTGAGTCTTTTGCTTCTCTGTCTTCGTGCCTTGACAAATCCCACCCAGCTTTTACTTTTTGTAGCAGGAAAGCCAATTTTTTTTAATGAGGTTTGCACAGGCCAGAGGATTGTATGTCAGGAAGGAATACTAACACAGCTGTATTCCCTTCCGTAGTTTCGATCTTGGCACATCCAAAGCAGCTAGGACAAGGCTGTCATTTTTAAGTGCAGTGACATTTTACAAATGGTAGAGTACATTTTCTTTGGTCAAGGTCTGTGTTATAGAATGAAATGTCACTATGTCAAAAAAATCACAATATGCCATGAGGTTATCAAGGCTTTAGCCACGCGTAACATAGGAAGGTTAGAACGTAGATGCAGGACAACATTTAAGCCAAAATTTTCTAGCCGTTCCCCAATGGGTTCCCTGGCAGAACAGTGGGGAGACTCGTTGACAGTGGCGTGACTGGAAAGTCCTGTCGCCAGCCAATGGTGGACCGCCTCCACAGCCACAAAACACTATAGAGAGGGATAGGAATAGGTTCAAATTAAAAATGACTAACTATTGATTGTGCCAATAAAGATGATGGGCGTGATCTTACCCACTGTTCATGCCATACTTCCATTGCAATGAGGGCAGAGAATTTACTGATTAGTCTAATCTCCATTCACTTCAGTGGGATGGGAAAATCCTGCCGGCATGAACGACGGTAAGATTCCAGCCTTTGGCTTTCAGTCATCGTGGGTGACAGACCTTTCTTGTGATTCAGCGAAAAGGTCAGTTCATTTTCATCGGAACAACTCACCAACAAGCTAACTCGATTGTAGAAAAGCACAACAAGGCATTTCATACTGGGAAAATAGACATTGGCCAGAATTCTCCAGCCATTGACGCCAGCGGGATTCTCTGTTTGCAGTGGGTTTCCCGTTGACACAGAGTGGCTTCAATGGGAATTCCCATTGACCACGGCAGGACTTGAGGATCCCGGCAATAGCGAACAGTGCACGATGAAGAGAAGCACTGAAAGGAGGCCAGAGAATCTTGCCCACTCATTCAAAGAAGGGGATTGCAAGAGGAATGAGCAACAACTTGGTAAAAGTATATGGTTCAAGGAGGCTTTTTAATAAGGAAAGTACAGAGGTGGAGACATTTAAGGGGGAGGAAGTGCAGAGCGTGGTGTCTATGTGGAAGGCACAGTTGTCACAGAATCATACACTCCCAACAGTGCAGAAAGAGGCCAAACAAGTCTACACCAACTTTCCAGCAGATCATATTACTCAGGCCCTATCCCATAACTCCACCTCTTTGCCCGCTAATCTAGGCCCTATCCCCTAACCTACACATCTTGGGACAATAAGTTGCAAATCAGATAAAAGCAAAATACTGCAGATTCTGAAGCAAAAACAGAAAAACGCTAGAAAATCTCAGTAGGTCTGACAGCATCTGTGGAGAGAGAAGAGAACCAACGTTTGGAGTATGGGTGACCCTTTGTCAGAGCGAAGAGCAAAGAGAATCAGAGAAGATTTATACTATGAGGGTGGGGAGATGTTGTAATGGGACAAAGGGAATGAAAATGAGGATGAAGAAGGCTGAGAGAGGTGCTAAGAGTGTTCATTAAGAGATCAGAATGGAATTCAGTGACTGCAATTCAGCATGGTCAGTCAACCTAACCTGGCCATCTTTGAACTTTGACATCTTCGTGAATGGCAGAGGGAGCAGGGTACCCTAAAGTTCAGAGTCAGAGGAATGGAGAGTTCAGGAAGAAGTTTAGCATTTCGATGGTTATATCAGATAAGGACAGGAAATGTTATCTACAATTTAAATACTACGGTATAAGTTAAGTTTGATGTGTGGCAGGACTGGAAGACATTGTAACTTCACCTGGAAAGGGTGCTTCGCAAACAGGACTCATTGAGGGATAGGATATAAACAGCAGCGTTTTAGATGAGATAACGTTATGAAAAATGGAGGATGGAGGATTGGAAACCAGCCGAAAGAGCATTGGTTTGATTGAGTCTAGGGGTGGGATTTTACAGGTTCATTCGGGCGAGACTGGAAATTCCCGCCCAAGATCAATGGAGATTTCTGTTGTTGGACCCTTGCCCACTCCAGTTCTGGGTGGGCGAGGTGGTAGAGTTCCGGCCTAGATGTGAGAAAGGCGGCAATGCAGAATTCTGAGGATTGTCTGATTGTCTGAGGCAGGTGCAGAAGTGGATGGCTTTATGGAATTAGGAGTAGGCACTCATTTTCACAGAGAAAATTTCTGTGTGAATGTTCCATTCAGAGTCTGGAAGGACACTTGAGTTCTAAGCAGTCTGGCTAAGCCTGAGGCAGAGCTCATGAAGTGAAAGAGAAAGATATTTAATGAATAGCTTTGGTCTTCCCAATGTTCATTTGGGAGGCATTGTTTTACACCCCAGACTTCATTTTTGACAAACTAACTGAAAGGGAACAACAGTAGAAGGATTGAGAGAAGTCATGGAGAAATAAAAATGTGTAAATGGGAAGTTGACCCCCTATCTGAATGATGTTATCAATGGACAGAGAAAGAAGGGGATGTGTTTGGATGGATCAACTTGGAGAACTCTACAGTGGAATGTTTGGAGATAATAAGATAGAAAAGAATAAAACTAATAGTTTTAGAATTTGTAGTTTGTTTATTTATTAGTCACAAGTAAGGCTTATATTAACACTGCAATGAAGTTGCTGTGAAATCCCCCTACACTCCGGCACCTGTTTGGGTCAATGCAATGAACCAGCACATCTTTCAGACTGTGGGAGGAAACCACAGCACCCAGAGGAAACCCACATAGATATGGGGAGAACGTGCAAACTCCACACTGACAGTGACCCAAGCTAGGAATCAAATCCAGGTCCCTGGCACTGTGAGGCAGCAGTGTTAACCATTGTATTTCTTCCATTGTTCACCTGAAGTACGGCAGGCCCCCAGGAGAATTGAAATCAAAAACGACTAAACGTAGGTGTAACTATGAAATCTAAACTGTTTTAATCTTAAAGTAATTGTGATGATTGTCCCTTTAAGGGTCACATGATCAGGAAACGAGTCAGGGAGCATGTTAGGGGTTCACCCAGATAAGCAGGAGTTTCTGTTCCAGAGCCTCCTCAGGAGTTGGCAGCAGCCATGAGGCTGTAAACCTCTGAATAGTCTTTACCTGTAAATAAAAGTGTTGTTATTCTTCCCTGAACTGGTGAACAAGAATTTTTACAAAAATATATCACATTGCTAAAGTGGGCATGGACTTCTTTTAGGAAACTCTTCCTGTATTGGGAAAAATCTACTAAGGTTTTGTTGAATATTGGGGCCATGTTCTGAGAAATTGATTATAAATGGTGTGAAGACAGACAACAATATTACATTGTCATTGTCTCTGAGGCAGAAAGTCATGAGTTCATATCCCATTCCTGGAATTTGCATCCATAATCCACATTGACACTTCAGTGCTGCACTGAGCAAATGGGAGTCTTGGCCAAAGGGTGAAAACAGATGCTAAATGGCGCACTGCTGATATAAGATTTGACTGTTCGAATGTCTGGATTTAGCATACAATTTTGTTTTAATTGCTAATTACCATAGCTTAAACTTGCCCGGAAGTGCTAAATCAGAAACTTGTGGGTTTTGCATTCAACAGCTTATTAGCTAATATTTTGCAAAGCAAAGTGTAGTCTCCTTGCTCTCACTTCTGCTACAGGATATGACACATCACAGCACATTGCAAAATTCCTCAAGCTCTGAGGGAGATAGTCGACTGATTCATTGAGCTACTAGAGTTCCAAGTGGAGTAGGGATATCCCGCATTCACAGGAGGGAAGGGTGCCTAATTTCCTGGACCTTTTGTACTTTACTTCTGCGCCTGGCCTCATGTCCTCCTTCTAGTCCTTGTTCAAAAGAAGCAGGCATCCTAGCTCAAGTGTCCATGTTGTTTCTCCTGCTTACTCCAATAATATGAAAGAACACAATGCTCTACACTTCCTGAGTGTAGGAAGTCTCCTATTGATCCACTGTGGTGATTGTCCCTTTAGGGATCAGTCTGCAGACTAAGGGGTGAGCATAGTGGAGAAATCACCCTGGTAAGTGTGGCCTTCTGTACTTAGAGTCCCATCAGGAGCTGTTTGCGGTCACATGGCCAAAAGTTTCTGTATAATGTTAACCTCGAAATAAACAAGTGTGTTTTCTATAAACTGGTAAATGAACATCTTTACGATTGTTGACGAAGATAAAAAGAATAGGATTCTCAGGCTGAGTACCCAGTTTACATTGAAGTTGAGAAAAGAAAATAGTACTTACCAAGATTTGATTTGATTTATTATTATTGTCAAATGTATTAACAGTGAAAAGTATTGTTTCCTGCGCTATACAGACAAAGCACACTGTTCATAGAGAAGGAAGTGAGAGAGTGCAGAATGTAGTGTTACAGTCATAGCTAGGGTGCGGAGAAAGATCAACTTAATGCGAGGTAAGCCCATTCAAAAATCTAACAACCGCAGGGAAGAAGCTGCTGTTGAGTCAGTTGGTATGTGACCTCAGACTTCTGTGTTTTTTTTTCCCGACAGTGGAAGGTGGAAGAGAGAATGTCCGGACTGCACGGGGACCTTAATCATCCTGGCTGCTTTGCTGAGGCAGTGGGAAGTTAGACAGTGTCAATGGATGGGAGGCTGGTTTGTGTGATGGATTGTAGTTCTTTGCAGTCTTGGGCTGAGTAGGAGCCATACCAAGCTGTGACACAACCAGAAAGAATGCTTTCAATGGGACATCTGTAAAGGTTAGTGAGAGTCGTAGTTGGCATGCCAGATTTCCTTATTCTTCTTAGAAAGTAGAGGCATTGGTGGGCTTTCTTAACTTTAGTGTCACCATGGGGGGACCAGGAGAGGTTTGTTGGCGATCTAGATACCTAAAAGCTTGAAGCTCTCGACCCTTTCCACTTTATCCCCATTGATGTAGACACTGGCATGTACTTCTCTTTGGATAGTTTGATCCATTTGACTCCACCATGGAGGACTGGGTGCAATATATAAAGGCCTTGGGTATTACTTACAAGTGAACAAAATAGGGACAGAGGCAAAGCGTAAGATAATTCTGTTGAGATTGTGCAGAACCCAAACCAATAATTTGATTCTCAGTCTTAAAGCCCCAAGCATACATGACTCCAAATCATTCAGTGAGCTTGTGGAATTGATGAAATCACATTTCCAGCCCCAACCATCAGTCATACTCTAGAGATTCAAGTTTTATTCGAGGGGAGAGCTCCAGGTTTGTTACTTTTATCTCCAAATTGAAACAGATGTTAGAGTATTGTAATTTTGGAGCCATCTTGAATGATATAATGCAGGACAGATTAGTCTGCAGAGTGACTAACAAGGCGATCCAATGAATATTACTTGCAAGGGTCGGTATAAATTTTAAATGAGCAATGGAGATATTGTAAGCAATGGAAAGTGCTGAAAAAGGTGCAGGAGATGTGCAAAGCGTACAAAATGGTATCACTCACAGTTAGGGTGGGAACCTACAATCAGCAGTGGCACCAAAACTGATGAAGTAGCCGCGAAGCAGGAAATAAGTTCAGCCACAACAAAGACAATTAAATTTGGAAGAGGCAAACATTCAGCAAAGTTTGAAGTGAACGTTACCAATCTGGAGACAACACACTCTTGAATCCTGCAGGTGTAAGGAGGCTGAGAGTTTTTTGGCCATGAGTGAGGCCACTTAAAGCAGAGATGCAGACCCAAGTCAAGTCTGCTGGGTAGCCAATTAAATAATGCATCGCCAGTATGCAATATGGAAATATGTAGCACCAACGACTTAAATATTCACTTACTTTTTCATATAAAAACGGTCAAGATAGCCCTATTACTGTAAAGCTCTAGGTAAATGGGAAGTCTCTTAAGATGAAAGCTGATACAGGGGCATACAGGTGCTGAGTGAGCATATATTATCGGTACTTGAGAGAAGGAATTCAACCATTGCATTTACAGGGTACTGCAGTTAAATTAACAACTTATACTGGGAAAGCAATAAAAATGGTGGGCACTGCAATGGTACTTGTAAGGTATGGGCAACAGTCTGCTCAGTTCCTGGTGATCATGGTGATGAAACAAAGGACCAAATATTCTGGGTGGCAATTGGCTTAAGTTAAATTGGACTGAGGTTTTCCAAGTCCGGGAAGAAGGACTGCTTGAACTGATGAGGAAAGATAAGAATATCTTCAAGGATGAATTTGGTAGAATAGAAGCCCTACTTGCAAAGAATTATGTGGGCCCATTGGCATCCTGTCTACTCTTTAGGGCAAGACCAGTACCTTATGCTTTACAAGAGGAAGTAGATACTAAATTAAAGTGATTGGAAAAACTGGGCTTTATCATAGGACCATAGAACTAAAAAAGCATCATTTTTAAATATAGAAGGCTCATTAAATTTTGAAGGAATTAAACTCAAGACTTGAAAAATTAAATTTTCAGTAAGTATGAATTATAATACTGTTAAAAATTCATTTGAAACTTGAATGCACCATCCCTAACCCACTGCCTCTTTAGTGAGTGAGTACCACAACTTCATGCTGTTATACATTTAAATGGTTGCTTAATTGCTTTTAAAGTCAGTCACATGACTTGATGGTGATGTTGTTGAAGTGTTTCACAGCTTCTGTCTTAGTTTCATTTCCTGTTTTGTGCCAAGAAAATCTCTTTCAATAAACTTGTGCGTTACTTTGAATCTATATGTATAAACCACATTTTTTTTGTCACTTTTTGTTTAAAACCCACAACCCCTAACATAGTATTACTCTTGCCTTTGCATTAATTTCAATGGTAGGTCTATCAGTGAACCCATAAAGAGCAGGGCAACTCAGGTCATAGCCTTTAGATTTCCAGAGTTCGCTGTAAGTGTGCAGATTCTAGAAGTCGCTATCTGATTCACTCCAATGTTGGCCACACCATTATTCTCAACAGAGTGGCAAAGCCAAAAAATTTAGCATCTCCCTATATACCCTTGTTTTGGGGAGCCGGTTAGCTTAGTTGGCTAGATGGCTGCAGAGTGACGCCAATAGCGCAGGTTCAATTCTTGTACTGGCTGAGGTTATTCATAAAGGCCCCATCTTCTCAATCTTGCCTCACCCCTGAGGCGTGGTGATCCTCAGATTAAAATAACCACCAGTCAGCTCTCCCCTGCAAAGTGGAGAGCAGCCTATAGTCATCTGGGACTATGGTGACTTTACCTTTCCTTTTATTTTACATATTTAGTTAAATGCTCTTACGTACTCGCTCATCGATATACACAACTAACATTCAATACGTGCCAATATTTGTACTGATGGTTTGTACAGGTCTTTGTTCTTTCAACAATCCCACTTCATCACGATAATCTGGTCTGGTTTTTTTTGCCTCCCTCTTGAGGAGTTGCCATTAACTTTTCCAGGCAATTACCACATAAACTGCTCTCCTTGTGACTTCCAAATAAAGTGTCCACCATGAGCTGCTTCCCTCATGGTAATTAATCTCGCTTTTCTCTTTCCTTGCACTGATTCAAGGACCTGTTCATTAATCATTCTTCCTACAGATCTAATATCCAGTGCCGCAGCTCAAGCGCCCTCAATCATTTTTTTTATTTTACTTCGATTGTTCAAGGTCTGGTTTTCAAATCCATCCACTGTTGCTGACCACATGTAGCACACTTCAGCACATTGGTCCATGTCACTAGCCAGGATGAACAACTTGTCACCAGTAGATGAAGGTAGTCGCGTTGAATCTAAAATTGCTTCCTGGCCTTTCATTAGTCATGGCAGAAACGTAGGTGCCAGCTAGGCTGGAGAAGCACTGTTGCAACGAGAAGACATAGGTTTCCAAGTAAACCATCAGCTAAACAATTGTGTGATTATAGCCTGAGGATGAGTACAGGTGTCACATACAAGAGGTTAAAAACCAGACAGAAAAATTAGACTGGGAGAATTTGTATTAGCAATAAACCAAGACTGAACAATAACAATCTAATCTGTATTTATCTGACACCATGCAACATTTAATTTTTTATAGGTCACTAAGATAATGGAAAAATGGTTGGGTTACTGGAATGAATAGAAAGAATATTGCGGAAAGCGAAAACACTAATTATGAGTAATTTATCTAACATATTAAGGAGAACACAATGCCAGAGACCTGGGTTTGATTCCTAGCTTGGGTCACTGTCTCTGTGGAGTTTGCATGTTCTCCCCGTGTCTGCATGGATTTCCTCCGAGTGCTCTGTTTCCTCCCACACTCCAAAGATGTGCAAGTTGAATGGATTGGCCCAGGTAAATTGCTCCTTAGTGTCAGGGAGAATAGCAGGGTAAATATCTGGGGAAAGGGTGGGATTGTTGTCAGTGCAGGCTCGATGGGCCTATTGGCCTCCTTCGGCACTGTAGGGATTCTATGATTCAATGTTAAAATAAGGAAGGGAAGTCTTCTTTATTCCACATTAAAATATCTTTTTCCTCTTTTCAAATGCCGATTACCTTTGTGAACCATTGTTAATTTTTTTTTGCTTGTTCTTATCTCATTAAAGTGGAGGGATGTTTTCAATAGGGGTGATAAAACAATGTAGCTTTTACCGGGTTGTTTCTTAACGTGGCACTTTAAAAAATTGCATCAGATTGAGGTTCTGTTTGGTGCGCCAGTTCGTAGTAAACCGGAGATGATGGACAATTTCAGAGTTGAGGAGGATTTGGGTACCATAATCATAATGACATTACATTTAGAGAAAGTGTATTGTACGTGACAGTGAAAAATAACCCACCACCTCTTGAATGTAAATCAACGAGCGAAGAATTGGAATAAAGAAAAAGGGAATTAAAACAACTGGGCGATTTTGGGGGCTTCTGCACCCCTCTAAAGACAGGAACAGATGTAGCAGCAAAGCTTTATTGTGAATTAACTTTAGTAAGACAATGCGTGGAGTTGTCCCATCCTGCCAGCCATGGGAATCGTAGTGGGCAGGACACGAGCCATGCAAAGATCCAGGCAGGACTTTCCAGTCTTGGTGTGAGCGTGGCCGGAAAATCCCGCCCAAGACACATTCATTAAGTTCTCAGATAAGCTATATAAACAAACCAGGGTAGAGATTTACACAGTTTAACACAGAATATACTCCTTTCCAAGATCTAGATAGCAGAACGCATAAAATAGTTTCTCTCACAGCTTCGATCTTTGAGCCTCCCTCTATCTCTCTCTCTCTCTTTCGTCTTGTTTTGTTCTCATCTCTCTCTGTGCTGCCAAGAAGGCAAAAAACTCAAGGCATCCTTTATTGTGTTTGTTATCCAATTAACCCCTCCCTCACCTCACATCCTCAGCCCTGTGCGTGCGCAGGCACTTTCCTTGTCCAAACATGAATGCAGTTATGTGGCTGCTGCTAGCCTTATATATACTGTTCAGTAACGCCCTTTGTATCTCAATGCTTTATGCCGTGGCTCCTTATCTGGTAAAAGAAAGACATCAACATTCCGTTCTCACAAACAAGCAGTTTTCCAAAGACAGCTTTCAAGGTCTTGTCCTTTTGCCGTGAATAAGTTATTTTATGAATTGACACAGAGTTCCAGAATCCCTCTACCTGAGCATCTTTTCTATATTGTGGCTTACTTCTATGTTTTGTCGCATTACTTTTCTGAAAAGACAGTGGGGATGATCCTGAGCCTGCGCTCAATGTCTATGGGGGCAGTGATGAGGGCTCAAGACTGGGGGAAACTTGGAAGCCGCAAATCTTGCCAGCGAGATTGCCAGCAACACAATCATGTTCACCCCTACAATGGGCATGAAACTGACTTAAATGCATTATACTACATTTACATATTATTAAAGAACCTCCTTGCCATTTATTGAGCCCTCCTCTTATTCATAAATCACGCTGACATGATTTTACTTATTTACAACAAGTTCAACGAGACATGAACCTGTGGTGGAGATCCCCCCCCCACCACCCCCAAGGGAATAAAGGTGAGTATAGCCCCCGGGGGGAAAGACTCATGGCCAGGCAGTGCTCCGGCGATGCCCCCGTCACTGCCCTGGCACAGGTTGGCACTGCTGGGTTGGCACAATGCCAACATGCCAGTGCCAACATGAACATGCCAACATGGTGGTGTCAACATTGGGGGAGGGGGGGGGTGGTGCAATGCTAGGGCAGATCCCAGTGGAAGCCTCCTAGAGGAGGGGAAGGGGAATTATTTATATGTGGTGGTGGGTAGGACCGTATGTGGAATTTGGGGATGCTGGCATTGTATGTGAGACTAACTGCTTGTGGAGAGGGGCATTTTATAGGGGATTTTCACAGCAACTTCCTTGCAGTGTTATTGCAACCTTATTTGTGACACTAATAAATAAACAAATAAAGATCTGCTTCTGTCCTACATTTGTCTCAGGGGAACGTTTCTCACAAAGTCTTTGAAACAATTGCACGACAGTGTTGAAGGTCTTTTATTAAGAGAAAGACCTGTGTTGATTCTAATTGTGAAACCAGAGAGTTCAAACAAAACCAAGATCACAATTCTAATTGCCTGCTGTTCTAATAGGTACATGAGGGAGTTTAGTCCTGGCCCTATGCATGTCAAAAGGAGGAAGGCTATTCTGATTTGTAAGGAACTGAAAACTGTGAAGTAACTACAAGATTTTCAGACCCTGCACCACTTCAGTGGAGCACAGCTGAAAATATGCAACAAAGAGACTTGTGCAAACCTTGCCCAGGGATGACTTAGCGTAGGTGAGATTAGTAGCACCAACATTGGCACAGAGCTGGACAAATGCCTAATACATTAGGTCAATCACTATCTGGAATAATTGCCTAATAGTGTTGAGTAAAAATAAGGCCTCTGGAAGCACAAAAATAACCCTTGGGCAACACGGTGACACAATGGAGGTGACAGTGTGGCACAGTGATTAGCATTGCTGCCTCACAGCGAAAGGGACTCGGGTTCAATTCTGGTCTCGATTGACTTTCTGTGTTGAGTTTGCCCATTCTCCCCATGTCTGCATGGGTTTCCTCTGGATGCCCCATTTTCTTCCATATAATCCAAAGGTGTGCAAGTTCGATTGATTGGGCATGTTAAATTGTCCCTTTGTGTCAGGGGGATTTGCAGAGTAAATATGTGGGGTTATGGGGATAGAGCCTGGGTAGGATTGTCGTTGGTGCAGGCTCGATGGGTTGAATGGCCTCCTTCTATACTGTAGGATTCTATGATCCATGAGAATAGTTTAGGCTGTGTGTATGAAAAAAATCTCCAAGCTGGATGGGAGAGAAATTTGTGGTGGAATTTTCTCATCCTGCCTGTCACGGGAACCGTAGCAGGCGGGATACGGACCTTGCAAAGGTCCATTGACTTCGGTTAGAATTTTCCAGCCTTTGGGGAACACGGTCTGAATATCCCGCCATTATTCATATGGAGCTACTCATTGAAGAGTGCTGTGTTGGCCATTAGAAATAGCATGACACTCCCAAATTTCTCCTGCATGAGATTTGCTGCAAAGCTGTGATTATAACGCTAAGGGTGTAAAGTAAGTGTTATTAATGTCACAAATAGGCTTACATTAACAATGCAATGTGAAAATCCCCTAGTCTCCACATTCCGGTGCCTATTTGGGTACACTGAGGGAGAATTTAGCATGGTCAATTCACCTAATGGTCACATCTTTTGGAATATAGGAAGAAACCAGAGCAGCTGGAGGAAACCCAAGGAGAATGTGCACACTCCGCACAGACAGTGACCCAAGCTGGGAATCAAACCTGGGTCCCTGGCACTGTGAGGCAGCAGTGCTAACCAGGACAGGAAGCCACAGTGTATCCTCTACAAGAGGAAGAATGCATTGGTTGGTATAGTTACTAGGGCAGATATAATCACTAAGGTATAATCACTAATAGGTTTCCCTCATAACAGATCTATAGCACAGCATTCTCAGTTCTATCACCATGTCGCTCATTTGTTGGAATTGAAGCTTGTCATAATTTGTTCTTTAAATACATGCACATATACAGTTGCATCATTGAAAGAGTGAAATCCAAATGATATTTAGAGGCTATTTGGATAACCTGATGCTGCATTCTAGTAAATTACTGGATAAGTATTTTGGCACTAATCTGGTTTGAAGTTCCCTCCGGCTATGCAACTGCAGGCAACTTCAAAAGAGCTAAGTGCTTTTCACTTCCTTTTCTGTGCAAACATTGTGGCCATGAACAATAGGGTACTTGAGATGCATTCAAGCATGAAGGAAAGGTAAATGAGCACAGCTGACTGAAGGCTGAGTAGAAAAACATTAAGTTGTCAATCAAATGAGAGTTGAAAGGACTGGACTGAAACTGAATGGAAACAAAGGTTTTTGAAGGGTTGAAACATATTTCAAAGTTTTTTTAGGAATAAAATCTGTGTGAATAGAGTGGGGCCAAGTGAACAGCTGTGGAGGAGGTAACCACCGTTACCACCCCTCCCCCACTCCTCCCCCTTGCAAGTGATATATCTTCTCTGTCAGAGGGCTTCAAAAAAGTTTGCTCACACCTGCAGCTTCTGAGAATCAGAGGAAGGGAAATCCCTGATGCAGAATGGACTGCTGCTATGATTTAAAAGCCTACCAGGTGACATAGGAGTTTTCACAGACGGCAGGCACAAATGAAGACGTTAAGTAGAGAGCTGCCTGAAATCACCACGCCGGACATTATCTTCAGATCCACCAGGATTAGAAGGGACAGTCCAGCCATAGGACCCCATCCCAGGGGACAGTGCCAACGTCAACCCCTTGACCCCAGCCCAGGCAGTGGCAGAGAGGCAAACGGCCACTGGATCTACCTCCTTGACCTCCCCCCATCCTTGGACTCGGCATACCAGGTCCATGCTGGTCATTACTAGCACCAAAGCCCACTTGCATTTGATCCCATTGGGGATACAGGTGAATTGTGGGGAGGGAATTGAATCAGACTTCAAGCCTGCTAATTATATTTGGAAGAGTCATTTGCTGCCAGCTCTGGCCAGGAACTTAATCAGGGCCAGCATAGCGAGGTGGGAGTGGTTTGGCACTTGGCCGACGCGATTCTCACCAGGAACTAGCAAGCCCTTGGAATCCCTACCATCACCTTCCAGTTCTGAATATTAAGCTATGTTGGCAAATTCTTGATCTTTTCTGTGGATGTTAATGATCTGAGTGCATTTCTTGAAGAATAAGTTCAGAAAACTATCCCAGAATCCAAATTACCTTTCTTCTTTCAATCAACGTGACCAAAATAGTCATTGCTTTAACCCAACGTTGGAGGACGTGCCTTCAACCAGATTGCACTACTCCAGACTGCCTCACCCTTTCCCTGCTTAACTCTCTCTCTTCCATTCGGATTCACCATAAACGCAACTCTAATTAGGACAGAATTTTGCCATCCTACCCGCCATGGGAATAGTAACAGGCAGGACAGGGCCATGCAAAGGTCCATTTGCCTCGGGTGAGATTTTCTGGTCTTGGAGTGGGCACCAACAGAAAGTTCGGTGATGGAAAGTCCCGCTCCAAATGTTTGATCATCTCTTTTAAAGCCTTTACTTGGCCATTTTTCTCACGGCTATGTAAAATGTCTCGAAACGTTTGTCACTGTGCTAATGCAAGTTGATGTTGTTTGCAGTACCCTGCTGTGCACAGAATGGCGTTTGCATACATAACACTCATCACAACACTTTAAATTAATTCATTGTATGCAAATTGCATTTCAATGGTTCTGATATGGAACTATACTAAATGCAAGTTATTTTTCCCTTTACCTCATATTAAACTTCAAAATTCTATTGTTTAGTTAATCTTCAAGTTAATTGAAACTATTAAAATCAAAGGAACAATGATATAGTCAAGCAGGAATACCATAAGCAAGTGCCCTCTCAAGTCTGGTTTAGAATTGTCTCCAGACAGTTTAATTAAAATTTACCCTAAAAATATAATTGAATAATAACTGACAGTCAGCTTGAGTAGAAGAGTGAATGGAACAGTTTTATCCTTCAATCCAACTCTCCATCTGGATTATAAACTATTGTACTCCAACAAATCCATTATTGTGTCAGTGAGTGCTCAATATTTATTCATAAAATAAATGTCACAGACTGAAAGCTGATGTATACAGCCTGATCTATGTAAATATTCCGAGTGTTTACAGAAATCAGGGATAGACTGTAATTGCAAATTTGACAGCTTTTTACACCCCTCATATATCTCATTTGCAGTGCCAATTTAACGAATAACATCACAAATCCAAAAATAGGCAACGCGCTTAAATTCATGTATTTACCATTTCCTCGTTTTCTTTCCGCACTTGCTGTGGGAAGGAAAATTAGTGATTCTATTTTATTTTGTATTTCTTGACTATTATCGGTTTACGCAGCGGAAGGCAGCAGGGAAACGCAAGTCCCAGAAATAGCTATCGTGCAGTGGGAGTATCTATATGCAAAGTGCCTCCCTGTCCCCAATTCATTTTTGGAAAAAGTATGATTAAAATGTCTTTAGGCCATTAAAACAAATTAGGTTCTTTAAATTAATTCTAAAGCAGAAAAAAACAGAAATGTTCCAATCAATACAGGAAAGCTAAAGAATGAAAACAACGTGTATAGTGAAATATTAAAATTAAATTGTTGGGTCTAACACTAGGTTGTGTTGCACATTGATAAACAGCAGTGAATCCCTCTTTGAGTAGAGTTTTATTTTTCCCGGATGTGGGCTGGGAGATAGGGGCAACTTGATTAATTGGTGGAGAAAGGTGTGGGGTTGAGACCCCATCAACTTCCCAACTCACCTAACTTAAGTCTAAACTGGGAAAGGTTGAGGAAGACCTTCCCACTGGAAATGAATTGAGAACCTTTAGTTGACACTTAAGAGCCTTACCCTGTCACTGCTGATATTGGAGCAGAGGTTGGAGCAGAGAATACAGGATTTACTTGGTTACCCACCAGAGAAGGCCTGTATCCTGTGGTCTTGTGGGATGACACCACCCCATCCTCCCCGTCCCCTGCCTACTTTGATGACCCATGTCCAATGGACGGATCCATCTGAGGTATTAGCTGCCCACTCATGAAGACTACTGTCTGCCTTAAATACTAACAGATCTCCCCCTCCTTGTGGGGCCTCCCTATCTTGGCCTGACAAACCTGTCTGGTTTATCTTATTCCTGAAGCTCCACTACTGAACTTGTGGTTGGGCTGTGTTGTCGTACTGGTGTTTCCAGTGGGGTGGCGGGTAATGGAGAGCTGCTGGCCTCTGATAGGCCAATGGTTGTCAGGGATGGAAATCCACCAGAGGATGATCGGGCAAGTCTTGGGGCAGCTATGGTTGCCACGGCTTCTCTAACCAGCTGACACCTCCAACCACTTTGCATTATCTTCTTCCCCTCTCTGCTCTCCTTCCTTTCCCCTCACAGCCCTTATTTTGAACAAGTCCAGTATCCTACCCTTTCCTATCATAGAAGAGCACAGTGCAGAAAGAGGCCATTTGGCCCATCAAGTCTGCACTGACTCTCCAAAAGAGTATATTATCCAGGTTCTCTTCCCCCGCCATCCCCACAACCATACACATTGGCCATGACTAATCTATCTAACTGACACACCTTGGAACACTAAAGAACTGTTTAGCATGGCCAATCCATCTAACCTGAACTTCAATGCACTGAGGGCAGAAACCAGAGCATCCAGAGGAAAACTACGCAAATACGAGGAGAAAGTACAAACTCTGCACAGTCACTCAAGACAGGAATTGAACCCGGGTCCCCGGCTCTGTGAGGCAGCATGGTGGCACCACGGTGCCACCATGCTGTCCTTTGTTTCGCTGTTGCTTATCTCATCCTGAGCCCACTTCCCTCCTGTTCTACTCTCCCCCTCAGGGCAGGTGGCAAGTGGACAGATGCCCCTTCTCACCCTCAAACTGTTTTCTTCCTCCCTCACATACATTCTTTCTATTTATTTATTTCAAAGTGGATCCATTTACTTTAAAGTTCAAAATGAGATCAAATTAGAATGAAGAAAGCCTGTCAGCCTTTATATCTTTTTGTATCAATTTCTCTGTCTGATAGATATCCACAATCAAAATCTATTATAGAATCCCTACAGTTAAGAAGAAGGCTATTTGGCCCACTGAGTCTGCACTGAACACAGTCTCACCCAGGCCCTATTCCCGTAACTCCACAAATTTACCCTGTTAACTCCCCATGACACTCAGGTTAATTTAGCATGGCCAATCAACCTAACCTGCACATCTTTGAACGGTGAGAGAAAACCAGAGCATCCGGAGGAAACCCACGCAGACACGGGAGGAATGTGCGAACTCCATCTATCCAACTCTAGTTTTCTATGGTCCTATTGGTCCAAGTGCAGGTCTGTGGGACTAGACAAAAATGGTTTGGCACAGACAAGAAGGGCCAAAAGGCCTGTTTCTGAGCTGTAATTTTCTTTGGTTCTGTAGTTCCACACAGACAGTGACCTGAGGCCAGAATTGAACCTGGGTCCATAGCACTGTGAGGCAGCTGTGCTAACCACTATGTCACTGTGCCGCCTATGTCACAGCTAAAAGCATTATCTTTATTAACTATCAATAAAATATAGGAAAGATAATTAGCTATTGCAAATTCTTTCTTGAACATCTCATTTCTTTTTTTAAATGCAAAGCTCAGGTTACAAACGTATATAATTAGCGAACTATTTTTTTTCACACTGTCTCAAATATCCACGGAGGTACAGCTTCATGACTTGAAAAAAATATAACCTTTACCTTAAAAAAAGGATTTTGGAATGTGATCTCCTGTTTTTCTTACAACGATTCTGAAATATAACTGACCAGAAACTGCTAGAATGGTACAGTTGCATCCTGGAAAATTTGAGATACAGCAAATGTTCAGAATACCACATTTCCAGTCCAGTGTTACAGCTCTGGGCAAAAGAAAATACACACACACATACACATAAAAATCCAGGAGAGGCTGGGGCCTCAACTGGAAGTCGAGATGTGATTTGAATTTGGATGTTGTAGTCTGATCATGTGCAGTGTATCTAATTTCCAGGGTTAATCAGTACCCTTCAGTTAGCTGTGAAAATAGCACAAAACCCTTTAGTTGTAGAACTTGTCCTTATTTGTTGTTTGTGTCTGTTTCTTCCATTGTGTGCGAGATAAAGGCGTGTTAGAAACGACAGTATATAGCTGTAACGTTTTTTTGTTTTTTTTACGAGCTTCAGAAAATGTATTAAACAGAGCGAGAGGGTGAGAGAGCCAATCTGCATGTTAATAGCACAATTTAAATAAAAACACTCAAATTCATTTTTGAAAGCCGCTACCTATCTCACCTATGTTTTGTTGACAGTGGAAATAGTCAATGGTAATTGCTTACAGCTGCAAGACGGATATTTTATTGTTTGCACATAGACAGACACAAACGCAAGGGGTGGATTTTCATCTTCACTGTCTGGGTGGTATTTCAATCTGTCCCTTACAGAAGCTGCTTCATTTTCATTCCATTGAAGTAAAAATGAAATTGCCTGTAGCTGTGTTCATAGAATCCCTACAGTGCAGAAGCAGGCCATTTGGCCGATTGAATCTGCCCATTGAATTAACTCATTGACAAAGCATCTTTCCCAAGCCTAATCCACAACTGATCCCTGCACATTTCCCCATGAATCCCCCCAAACCTACATATCTTGGTACACTAAAGGGCAATTTAGCATGGCCAGTTGATCTAATGTGCACATCTTTGGAGTGTGGGAGGAAACCAGAGCACCCGTATGAAATCTATGCAGACACAGGGAGAATGTACAAACTCCATACAGGTAGTCACCCAAGATCAGAATTGAAATTGGGTCCCTGGTGCTGCGAGGCAGCAGTGCTAACTGTGCCACCCATGGAGAAAGGTGGACTTGAGCTACCTTCTTGACTAGAATTGAGTGGTTTGCTGGGCCATTTCCAGTAAATGACAATGCTATGGGTCTAGTGTCCCAGATAGGTTAGACCAAGTAACGATTGCAGATTTCCATCCCAAAAGGCAATCCAGCGGCTCCATGGATTGGGGGTGGAGTGGGTGGGGGTGGCAGGATTTATTTATGGAGCTTAGTAGGATGGAGAATGTGGCATGACTTGTTTTTTTTTTAATTCATCTGTGGAACATGGGCATCACTGCTCAGCATTTATTGTCCATATCTAGATGCCCTTAAACTGGACAGCTTGCTGGGCTATTTCAGAGGGCAGTTGAGAGTCAATCACATTGCTGTGCATCTGGAGTCACATGTAGGCCAGACTGAGTAAGGACAGCAGATTTCCTTCCCTAAAGGACATTAAGGAATGGGTTTTCCTGACAATCAACAGCGATCATTAGTAGATTCTTAATTCCGGATATTTTTTATTGAATTCAAATTCCACCAGCTGCTGTGGAATTGGGACTAGCTTCCCCTATGATTAAGTGGGATGGGAAATTTCAATTTCCCGACTGTAGGTTGAGGTGCAGAGATAAAGTCAGCAGTGTGCCTGCGGCCTGCTGAGAATGATGCCGTCCTGTGGCAGGTTCTAACTTGTAATACTTTTACATGCCATGAATATTCATTAGCATAAATTTTTGCTTAATGATACTTTATCTTCAAGATACAGTCAGTGGAGTGTGAAAATCCCCAGGCACCAAGCTAATAATTGTTTAAAGGTAATATGCACTGGTTGGCTTTGTGCGGTTGTGTGTAAAGTCACGGTTTTCTTTCTTTAACTCTACAGCGCAAAGGAGCAGGAGAATGGACTCTCGCATGGAGGCTTGGGGCTGGCAAAGGTGAGTCAGTGGTGAGGTAGTTTTTGGATTGACGCTGAGGGCATGAACCAATGAAGTAGTATGGGCCTGGTGTCCTCAGTGTGATGAGAAGGTGATGGTGCTGGAGGTAGTTAGTCAAGGTAAGAGGGCAGTTTCAGTGCTGTCCAAATTTGTCTCTATCTCAGGGTGTTGGTTGGAAGAGTCTTTACAGGATTTTGAGTTAACTTACAACATTATCAGTACCCCCACTGAGGCTGATCTTAGACAACGCCCTTTACAATACTTAGAAGGGAAGGCTCTGTCAACCATGTTGCACTGAGTGGCGGTTACAGCACTGAACGTGAACATTCAATGAAGAGTGAACACACGAGCAATATTAGTTGTTTCTTGCATGATAAAGGAAGTTTCCATAACTCTCCTGTTACCATCAATGTGCACCCATCATAAGGCATGCCAGTAGATTGAACTCTCCAAGTTAGTCATAGAGTCTTAGAGGTTTACAGCATGGGAACATGACTCTCAGCACAACTTGTCCACATCGGCCAGTTCTTACCATTAAACTAGTCCCAATTGCTCACATTTGTCCCATGTCCCTCTATACCAATTTTACCCATGTAACTATTCAAATGCTTTTTAAAAGACAAAATTGTACCTGCCTCAACTCCTGTCTCTGGCAGCTCATTCCAGACACTCACCACCTTCTGAGTGAAAAAATTGCTCCTCTGGACCCTTTTGTATTTCTCCCCTATCACCTTAAACCTATGCCTTCTAGGTTTAGACCCTCACCTTTGGGAAAAGATGTTGATTATCTATCCCATCTATGCCTCTCATTATTTTATAGACCTCTACAAGATCATCCCTGAGCCTTCTTCGCTCCAGGGAAAAATGTCCCAGTCTATCCAACATCTCCTTATAAGTCAAACTATCAAGTCCCGCTTGCATCCGAGTAAATTTTTTCTGCATTCTTTCTAGTTTAATAATATCCTTTCTATAATAGAATGACCAGAACTGTACACAGTATTCCAAGTGTGACCTTACCAATGTTTGTACAATTTCAACAAGACATCCCAACTCCTGTATTCAATGTTCTGACCAATGAAACCAAGCATGCCGAATGCTTTCTTCGCCACTCTGTCCACCTTTGGCTCCACTTTCAAGGAGCTCTGAACCTGCACTCCACGATCTATTTGTTCTATAACTCTCCCCAAAGCCCTATCATTGACTGAGTAAGTTCTGCCCTCGACAAATGAAGACGATGCATACACGGGCCTGAATTTTCAGGATGATGGAGACTGAGTTCTGTCCGACTCCAGCAGTTCTAATGCCATTTTACAGTTTAATCACTAGTGGCTTGAGGTGAAACGTCTCCCCTTCCCTTAAGAGGCAGTCCAACCTTGGACAGCCACAGAAGCCCTCCAGTCCAACAAGGCACAGCATTGCAGTGGCCAGAAAAAACACTAAAGGGAGCTTCCTGAGACTTAATCCTGGAAAGAGGAGGGCAAAGTAAATGGCAGGAGTCCAGGGGAGGGCAGGGAATTTCTGCAGCGCAGGGTGGGGGGGTGGTTTCACAAAAAAGGGCAATCACTGGGAGATGGGAGGGAGGTTTGGAGATCACTGGATCTTAAGGGACTGGAGGGAAAGGTGCCTCCAGTCAGACGGGGGTTTCTGATGAAGGCGATCCCTCCTCCAGTATGAGATGTAATTATCTTTATTGAAGTGTCTTCACTCCTGAGCTGTCATCTGCCCCCCTCCCCCACCCCACCCCACCCCACCCCACCCCAGCCTAAAGATTGAGACTAGGTGGGAAATGGCCCTTAAAGGGCCAATTGCTTGAGCAGGAGGGTTGAGTGTTGGGGTGGAGGACAGGGATGGGATGCGTGGAGTGGGAGGGTGGGAGGTGGGTGGAATGGGAGCAGTTGGTGACCATAAAATTCTGGCCATGGATGAAAAGAAACCAACGCAGTGTGAAATATTTACCAGTGACATTTGATTTTGAAACACACCCAAGCTGTCTTTGTGCCCTGAGCACTTACGTAAATGGCAATAGAGCTAGACAAGAAGATTGTGGTCTGGATGCATAGCACTCCTTTTTGAACAGGATCCACTTTAATCAGCTGCCCAGAATTGCTTCATTGGCAGCCCATGGTGGCTTCTACCGATGAAAAGATTCCCCCATTGTTAAATTGCATGAGATTTCCATACACACCACTGGCACTTAGAACTTTAATGGGAGTCACAATTTTTAATTGTAACCAGGAAACAGGAAATAGAAGAAAAGCCAAAGAGACACACATTCTGTTTACACTATTGGGAATGACACACCATTAGCAAAATCCCAGCCATAGTTACCAATACTAATACCAATTATTTTTAAATTTCAGATTTATTTAATTAATTGATCTTAAATTCCCTTGCAGTGGGATTTGAACTCATATTAAATAACTAACCCATATATCTAACCCAGACCACTAGATGATTAGTCCAGTGACAGAACCACTGTGTTATTGTACCAACTTCATTATCATGCCACCTATAGATTTTGCTGTGGTGTGGGGTGTGGGTTGAAATGCAGGCTGTGCTTTGGCCCTCAGAGACAAAGTAAAGTTAAATGTATGTATTCATCACAAGTAAGGCTTGTTATTTATTCATCACAAGTAAGGCATTGACACTGCAATTAAGTTACTATGAAATTCCCCCCAGTCAATAACTCCGGCACCTGTTCAGGTCAATGCATCTAACCAGCATATCTTTCACAATGTGGAAAGAAACCGGAGCATCAGGAAGAAACCCACACAGACACAGGGAGAATGTGCAACCTCTACACAGGCAGTGACCCAAGCCAGGAATTGAACCCGGATCCCTGGTGTTGAGAAGCAGCAGTACTAACCACTGTGCTACCATGCCACCCCATACCTGGCATATCTTTGGGTAAGGTAACATTGGCCGAGATACAGGCTGGAATTCTATGGTCTCATACACCCTGCCACTGCTGCCAGTGAGAATGGAGAATTTGGCATTCAGCTAAAAGTTCACTGCAGCTGGAGTGAAGAATCCCATCCGTGGAAAAGGTTGGAGAATTCCTGCCACAATCAATTCAGTTTCTACTCCTCTTATTTTTTTCCTGACCATGGCTGGTGTTTCCTCATAGACAAAGGTCAGAAGGATTTGTTCTATTCATTTTTCCATTCCACTATGCAACAAACATGCCAACGTACAAATTAAGAGCAGGAATAGACCACTCAGCCACTTAACCTTGCTCTGCCATTCAATAAAATTAGAGCACATTTGTGTGTAACTTCAACCCCACAATCTGGCTTGTTGATAATCTCTCACTCCCTTGTTAAACAAGAACCTATCTAGTTCTGCTTTAAAAATGTTCATGATGTGGAGATGCTGGTGTTGGACTGGGGTGGGAACAGTAAGAGGTCTCGCAACACCAGATTTATTTGACTCATGTATTTCAGAGCCTGCTTCTTCATCAGGTCAGTTTGATTCTACGCTCCAAAAGCTCGTCATTCCAAATAAACTTGTTGGACTTTAACCTAGTGCTGTTAAAAATATTCCAGGGATCTGCTTCCATTGCCTTTTGAAGAAGAGAGTTCTAGAGACTCACGACCCTCTGAGGCAAAAGAATTCTCTTCATCTCTGTCTTTAATGAGCGACCCCTTATTACAAACAGTGATCCCTAGCTCTACATTCTCCGACAAGAAAAAACGTGTCTACAGCCCTCAGGATCTTAAAGATTTCAATCAAGTCGCCTCTTACTCTTCTAAACTGCCAAAGGAAAGATGTCTGAATTCTTCTTAAACTGCCTGAAGAATTGAACATTTCCAGATTTGCTTTTAATTTTTATTCATAGATCTGCTGCTGGAGGAAAAAGAATCCTAAGGGATTAACCCTGGGCAAACCATCAATTGATGTTTTCCCCTGACATTACCATCTTGCAATTGTATTTACTTTTGCTAACATTAATTTTGATCCTTAGATTTTAACGCATGTTGGTTTTCCATGCAGATTTATTTTCATTCATTTCGTGGTAGGTCAACTGTTCACCTTTCATTTCCTTTTGACTTCATTTAATTCAATGACGTTAGTTATTCTAAGATAGTTTTCACACAACTCTTAGCCCTCATTACTTGAGATCCCTTTTATCTTTAAACAAAAAGTTACCTCCATCTTTTGACACACTTATTAATCACCGCAGTGTAGCTATTGCAATGATTGCTTTTCTTATTGTGAGATATCCCTCTTCCCCAACTCTCAAAAGAATCCTTACGTCTGGCTTCCTTACCATTTCATCCTCCTCCATACCTTTTCTAGCCCAGAGGTTTGTTCATCCTTGGGATTAATTTTATTCTCAGTGCACTGATTGAGTATTAAATGATTAATCATTTCTTCTATTTTTTTAAGTACACTCACAGGAACTCACAGCTTCCCTCCGCATTCACTCTTGGGGTCTGTCTCATGCACACCGGAGGAGCAGATCAGCGTACACCTGGACTGATGCCGTTGAATCGCTTGGTAAACTGCTAATGAGGTCAACTCTGGAGAAGGTGGTTAATTCTTCTGTGTGCCGTGCATGCCTCCAAAGCTTTTAGTTCCGATTAATTCAGGAAATCCAAAGTAAAATGCCTGTTCTCGTTGATTTGTGTCTTTAATATCAAACATTCTCATTTTTAATTCCAATGCAAGGAAGAACATAAGAACATATGAAATAGGAGCAGGAGTAGGCCATCTAGCCCCTCGAGCCTGCCCCGCCATTCAATGAGATCATGGCTGATCTGCAGTGGCTCAGTTCCAGTTTCCGCTTTTCTCCCCATAACCCTTAATCCCCTTGCCTACCAAACACCTATCTACCCGTGTCTTAAATATATTTAGCGAGGTAGCCTCCATCACTTCAACAGTCAGAGAATTCCAGCAATTCACCACCCTTTGAGTGAAGAAGTTCCTCCTCAACTCTGTTCTAAACTGCTACCCGCCCCCCCTTATCTTGATGCTGTGCCCTCTAGTCCTGCTATCCTTTCTGAGTGGGAAGAACGTCTCAGCCTCTACCCTATCCATCCCCTTCATCATCTTATACATCTCAATAAGATCCCCCCTCATCCTTCTAAACTCCAACGAGTACAAGCCCAGTCTATTCAGCCTCTCTTCATAGTTCAAACCCCTCAACTCCGGTATCAGCCTAGTAGCCTCTGTTAAAATTGACAGAAAGGGTTACACTCATCTCGGTGGCACAGTGGTTAGCACTGCTGCCTCACAGTGTCAGGGTCCCAAGTTCAATTCCGGCCTTGGGTCACTGTCTATGTAGAGTTTGCACATTCTCCCCGTTTGCATGTGGGTTTTCTCTGGATGCTCCAGTTTGCTCCCAAACGCCAAAGATGTGTGGGTTAAGTTGATTGGCCATGCTAAATTAACCTTAATGTCAGAGGGAATAGCAGGCTATATCTTGAAGTTGCTGGAATAAGATCTGCATGGAATTGTGGTCAGTATAGACTCAATGGACTGAATGGCCTCCTTCTGTACTGTAGAGATTCTATGATTCTACCTTGCCGTTCTTCTCATTTAGTTCATCACCAGCTAAGAAAACAGAGCACATTATACTGAATGTTCCCAATGGAAATGTACAAACAAGCAATGCAACCTGGAAGTGAGAAATAACTTGCTCTTATGGAGAACCTTCCAGTCCTTGGAGTGTCCCACACAATTTCAGAACAAATGGATTAATATTTTTGAAATGTTGTGTAATTAAACATCACAGTCAATTTGAGCACCATTATCTCTCCCAAACAGCATTGACATACATAACAAGGAAACACCGAGGGTGGCGCAGTAGCACAGTGGTTAGCACAATAGAGGCCTGAGTCCAATGAAGAGGGTAGCAGTCTACTTTGTCCCCCATTAATCCGCTCTGCAGTGCTTTATCATTCTGCACTGCTTTGAGGCTGCTGGGCAGGTTGATAGTGGCACAGTGGTTAGTACTGCTGCCTCATAGCACCAAGGACCCGTGTTCAATCTGGACTCGGGTAGCTGTCTGTTTGGAGTTCGTATGCTCACCCTGTGACTGCATGGATTTCCTCCCACAGTCCAAAGATGTGTGGGTTAGGTTGATTGGCCATGCTAAATTGTCCCTTAGTGTCAGGGGGACTATCAGGGTAAATATGTGGGGCTAAGGGGTAAGGCTGGGTAAGTAGGGAATGGTGATGAGTGTGTGCTCCCTAAAACCCCACATTATTCCACCCAACATTTTGGTTCCATGATGAAGAGTCACATGGACCACAAACAAATTAACAGCTCCTCTCTCCATAGATCCTGCTGAGCTTTGCCAGCATTTCCTTTTGATTTTATTTCAGATTTCTTCCAGCGATGGTATTGTGCTCCTCCAGTGAGAACTACTTGACTTTAAATGGTGCCATGGGATTTATTTTTGATATCTAGAAAGACAGGGGATTCAGCCTCATGTCACCTCACTGATGAAAGAGCACTCCCTCAGGACTGCACTGAAACATCAGCCTCAATGATGTGCTCAGATTTCAGGAGTGGAACTTGAACCCACTGTCTGCTGCTTAAGAGGTAAAGGCTGAAAATTCTGGTAGCACAGAAAACTGATAGCTTTCCCTCCTTCTTTTAGATTGTGTACTTTCCATTTTTGTTGATTTATTCTCCATTATAGTTAACTAGTGCCTGCCATATTGGAGATAACCTGTACATCTGGTAAATATTCATATTTGTAAACTTGTTATTGTTTTGTGCTTTAACTAATGGAAACATGATTCAGGAGAAGTAGCCGATTGTGCTCAGGTCAAACAAAAATCCATTAACACGTGACAGATATGTAGCCACGCCTCCCAATTAAATTGGTTATATTACTTCCAAAGTCAAATCCCGTCACGCCATGGCACCAACAATTTTAATATCATTCTGTGTTATATCACTGTTAATATCACTCTGCTCCTCAATACACAAACTCATAAAACAAAACTCACATTGTAACAGATTGCTGTTAATCGTAAATATCTTGGATCATAGCAAAGTAACTGATGATGTTTATATCAGTAGCAACACATCTACCAGACACTCACACTGGGATGTTTGCAATAGGAAATGCATTCCTATCAAGAATCTCCGCTGTTTTGAGCTCTGTACAATTCTATGTCTCACACGCCAGTTTTTCCTCCCCAGCGATGTTGTCCAGTTCTCCAAGAATCTATCCCTGTCTGGCACAGTGGTTATCACTGCTGCCTCACAGCGCCAGGGACCTGGGTTCGAACCTGGGCTTGGGTCACTGTCTGTGCGGAATCTACACGTTTTCCCCGTGTCTGCGTGGATTTCCTCCGGGTGCTCCAGTTTCCTGGTGAATCTCTTTTGCACCCTTTCCAATGTATCAACGTCCTTCCAATAGTGTGGCGACCAGAACTGTACATAATATTCAAAATGCTTATTCAGCTGGAACATGGTTTCCCAGTTCCTATATTCAACTCCCCAAACGATGAAGGCCAGCATGCCATATGCCTTCTTGACCATCTTGTCTACCTGAGTTGCCAACTTCAAGGAACTGTGGGTCTGCATGCCTTGATCCCTCCGTGTACTAATATTTCAAGAGGCTCTACCATTTATGTTATACTTTCCTTCTGCATTAGACCTTCCAACTTGTACCACCTCACATTTATCTGGGTTAAATTCCATTTGCCTTCTTTAGGCCCAGGTCTCCAGCTGATTTATATCCTGCTGCATCGTCTGACAATCCTCCTTACTATCTGCTACTCCCCCAATTTTTGTATCATCTGTAAATTTATTAATCAGACCACCTACATTTTCCTTCAAATCATTTATATATATTACAAACAATAAAGGGCCCAGCACTGATCCTTGTGGAACACTGCCGATTACACATCTCCAGTTAGAAAAGTATCTTTCCACTGCTACTGTCTGCTTCCTATGTCCAAGTCAGTTTTGTATCCATCTTACTTTTCCACCTTGGATCCCATATGATTTCACCTTCTGCATCAGCCTGCCATGAGGAACCTTATCGAAGGCTTTACTAAAGTCCATGTATACAACATGCACTGCCCTGCCCTGGTCAATTTTTCTTGTCACTTCCTCAAAGAACTCAATCAGGTTTGTGAGACACAATCTCCACTTCACAAAACACTGATAAACTTGAACACTATTCTTTCTTCGGCCTCATTGGTACGCTATTCCTTGCTGACATCAGGCATAGGCATGAGAACAAGTTCCACATGGATGTTGATGGGTTTCTTTACACATTTTCTCTTGCTCCTGGACTGTTTCAAATAATCACAGCTTCCTCCAGCTCAACATCACAAAGACTAAAACCATCATCTTCAGTATCTGTCACAATCTCCACTCCTTTGCCAGTGTCCATTGTAACACCTGTCCCTTTGCTGTTGAAATCCTCCTACGTGTCTTTGTCAACTCCTTTGTGACTTCTATAGTATTCTTCCAGCTGACTTCCAATCTTCCTCATTTGGTAAGCTTTAACTTGTAAAACTTAGTTGCATACATCCTGCACCACATTCTGTTCACTCAATGCTTTTGTTTTCAATGATCTTTATATTGTTTCCTTATCCCCAATACATTAAACTTAAACATGCTCATCCTTGTCTTTGAATACCTCCATGCCTTGGCACAGTGTATTTCGGCAATCCTTTATCCACCCCCCATTTCAACAAAATACTCTATTTCATGAGTTATGCCATTTGTAATTCACTTCTTCACTTCTTGATCTCTGTGTGCTCTTTCAAAAACGTCTAATTAGGTTGATTGGCCATGCTAAATTGACCCTAGTGTCAGGGGATTAGCAGGGTAAATATGTGGGTTATGGGAATGGGGCCTAGATGGGATTGTGGTCGGTGTAGCCTCGATGGGCAGAATGGTCTCCTGCTGATCTTTATATTGGCTCTTTATCCACAAGCATTAAACTTAAAATGCTCACCCTTGTCTTTGAATATGATTCTATGATTAATTGACCAAATCTTTAGCAACATTACTAACTCCCTTCTTAGCTCACCATCTGTTCCTCCCCCTCCACATCTTCTTGTTTTGTTGAACACCAGCTCCATTATCTTCTTTGTTAAATCACTAATCTTTGAGGTAATGATTCCATCCTCCCTAGCAAGCATTAATATAAGCTCGGTAAGTTAACATAGGTCACATCAATTCACTTCCAGTAGAAATGTTAATAGTGTGGGCAACGTTGCCATCATTAAGGCTAACACGCAAAACTACTGTACTTTAATCTAACCCCTAATTCTAATGTTCGGAGGAAATTAAGTCATACAAAGCTTTAATAATTTAAAATAGCATCAGTTGCAATTGGAAATCTGGTGTAATCACTACTGGAGCCCAAATGCTCATTCACTTCATTTCCTCTGGCATCCCTGATGCTCGGCGAAATAAAGCTAATAGAAGCAAAATTAGCTCATCATTTAGTGTTACAAAATAGGTACACATTACCTCTGTGCAGGTGTTCGCTCTTTGCTTTGCAGCTTTTCACACTTCCATTTGCAGTTATCCCAATCTGAGCAATCTCCTGCTGAAATATTAAGGCCTTGCTGGAGAGTGCTTGTAATGTTTCCAGCTATCTCTTTAACTTAACTAAATAACTGCCCATTTATTCACAATGAGGTAGCAATTACTCATTTTTTTTGTTATCCTTGTCTTGAATTTCAACCACATTTTGCCTGCTGTCATGCTATCTGTAATTTCCACCCTTTATTCCATCCTGTCAGTCATTGCTCACAAAAAGGTGCTACAGGGAAACATAGAAAATAGAAACAGCCGTAGGCCATTCAGCCCTTTGTGTCTGCTCCACCATTCATTCTAATCATGGCTGATCACCAGATTCAATATCCTGATCCCACCTTATCATGTGTAATAAGTAGGAATTCTGTGATTTAGGAGAGAAGAAAATCCAAGCCAGTTTTGTATCCACCTTGCCAGCTCACTTCTGATCCCATGCAACTTCACCTTGTGCACCAGTCAACCATGAGGGACCTTGTCGTTGGCCTTATTGAAGTCCATGTAGACAACATCCACTGCCCTACCCTTACCAATCATCTTTGTCACTTCCTCAAAAAACTTGGTCAAGTTCATGAGACATAACCTCTCCTTCACAAAACCATGTTGCCTCAAAAAGGAGGAGGTATTGGGGTTCTTGAGAAACATCAAGGTAGACAAGTCTCCAGGGCTTGATGGGTTATACTCCAGAATACTGAGAGAGGCAAGAGAGGAAATTGCTCAGGTCTTGAGAGAAATCTTTATATCCTCACTGGCTACAGGGGAGGTACTAGAGGTTTGGAGAATGGCCAATGTTGTTCCTTTGTTTAAGAAGCATAGCAAGAATGATCCAGGTTATTACAGGCCGGTAAGCCTTACATCAGTGGTAGGGAAATTATTGGAGAGGATTCTTTGAGACAGGATTTATCCCTACTTGGAAATAAATGGATGTATTAGTGAGAGGCAACATGGTTTTGTGAGGGGGAGGTAATGTGTCACGACCTTGATTGAGTTTTTCGAGGAAGTGACAAAGATGATTGATGAGGGTAGGGCAGTGGGATGTTGTCTACATGGACTTCAGTAAGGCCTTTTTCAAGGTCCCTCATGGCAGACTGGTGCAGAAGGTGAAGTCACATGGGATCGGAGGTGAGCTAGCAAGATACATGCAAAGCTGGCTCAGTCAAAGAAGACAGAGGGCAGCAGTGGAACGGTGTGTTTCTGAATGGAGGGCTGTGACAAATGGTATTCCTCGGGGATCGGGGACCTTTGCTGTTTGTAACGTATATAAATTATTTGGAGGAAAACATAACTGGATTGATTAATAAGTTTACAGACAACACAAAGGTCGGTGGATTTGCTGATAGCGATGAGGACCATCAGAGGATACAGTAGGATATAGATCAGTTGGAGATTTGGGCGGAGAGATGGCAGATAGAGTTTAATCTGGACAAAGGTGAGGTAATTCATTTTGGAAGGTTTAATATAGATAGGAAATATACAGTAAATGGCAGACCCTTAAGAATGTTGATAGGCAAAGAGATCTGGGTGTACAGGTATACAGATCACTGGAAGTGGCAATGCAGGTGGAGAAGGTAGTCAAGAAGCCATATGGCATGTTTGCTTTCGTAGGCCGGGGTATTGAATTTAAAAATTGACAAGTCATGTTGACGCTTTATAGAACCTTAGTGAGGACGCACATGGAATAGTGTTCAATTCTGGTCGCCACACTACTAAAAGGATGCGGAAGCTTTGGAGAGGGTACAGAAAAGATTTACCAGGATGTTGCCTGGCATGGAGGGCATTAGCTATGAAGAGAGGTTGGGGAAACTTGGTTTGTTTTCACTGGAGCGACGGAGGTTAAGGGGGGATCTGATAGAAGTCTACAAGATTATGAGAGGCATGGACAGAGCGGAAAGTTAGAAGCTTTTTCCCAGGGTGGAAGAGTCAATTACTAGGGGGCATAGGTTTAAGGTCGAGGAACAAGGTTTAAAAGAGATGTACGAGGCAGATTTTTTACACAGAGAGTGGAATTTGTTGCCAGCAGAGGCAGTGGAAGAGAATATAGTAGTGACTTTTAAGGGGCATCTTGACAAGAATGAGATGGGAATAGAGGGATATGGTCCCCGGGAGTGTAGGGGGTTTTTGTTAAGTCAGGCAGCATTGTCAGTGCAGGCTTGGAGGGCCGAAGGGATTGTTTCTGTGCTGTAATTTTCTTTGTTCTTTTGTTCTTCAAAATGTCAAATAAGCTTAATTTTCCTGCTTGCTTTTCATTACCTCTTGAATTGATATAATTTTGAATTGTTTGTAAAATCCTCCAAAGCCAGAGGATTAAAATGCAGGAGCAGGGATGCCTTCCTGCAATTATACAGAGCCTTGGTGAGACCAGACCTAGAGTATTGTGTACAGTTTTTGTCTCTTTATCTGAGGATAAACTGTACTTTAATATATGTATTAATACATGTATTATTATATATTAATACATGTGACGATAATAAAATCAAATCAAATCAAAAGCAAGGATGTTCTTCCTCTGGACGGAGTGCAAAGAAGGTATACCACACTGATTCCTGGGACCACACAACTGACATATGAGGAGAGACTAAGTTGGTGAGGATTGTATTCGCTGGAATTCTGAAGAATGAGGGGGGATCTCATAGAAACCTATGAAATTCTCACAGAACTAGTCAGGATAGATGCAAGAAGGATGTTCCCAATGGTGGGAGTATCCAGAGACAGGGGTCACAGTCTGAGGATACAGGGTAGGCCATTTAGGACAGAGATTAAGAGAAATGTCTTCACTCAGAGAGTAGTCAGCCTATGGAATTCACTGGAATGAATGGTGGGGCAGGCTCAAATGGTCATCTCCTGTTTTCTATGTTTTTAGCTCAAGATTCTATTAGTCACCCTCATCCTAGGGCCCAAAGATGTTCGGGTTAGGTTGATTGGCCATGGTAAATTGCCCTTTAGTGCCAGGGGAGCTAGCAGGGTAAATACATCGGGCTGTGGGCTAAGTGGGATTGTGGTTGGTGCTGACTCGATGGGTCAAATAGCCTCCTTCTGCACTGTAGGGATTCTATGATTCTGTTCTATGACTCCATTACAATAGAGTACTCTTGCATTTCAGAGAGAGCTGACTGGTGTTGATTTAATTGAGGATCACCACACTTCAGGTGAGGGGCAAAATTGAGAAGACGGGGCTTTCATAACCTCAGCCAGTACAGGAATTGAACCCTCCCTGTTAATGCCACTCTACATCACAAACCGCCCCCATCCAGCCAACTGTGCTAACTGACCAGAGCACCAGTTTAAAAAGATTGTCTGTACTAATACTTGCTCCCCTGCGGGGCCCTGTTAACAGTTTACAGTTGTCCTGCTCTGTCAAGGACATAAATTATATGGAAATAAATTTCAGTAAGTTTCCAGTTCTCGCTTTCTCCAGCTGTTCTCCCCTTCTATTTCCACACGTGCCTGTTTACTTACAGGGTGTTTTTTTTGTCAAATCACTCAAAGAAGACCACCCACTTCTCTAGCCCCCCCATACCCCATCCACCAATATCCCCCAAACAATTTTGTCCTCATTGAACATTGGTTCAATCCTTCCCTATCTTGACTCTGATGATTCTTTAACTTTATTAGCCCCAATAAAATGGCCTTTTTTTCATTTGTTTCTGCAAGGTCCTTCTCATGGTCCTAAGAAGGAGGTATTAGTACAAATTGTCATTTTTCACTAACATCAATTAATGTATTTGCGGAGTTGAAGGGATACTCAGAACTCACACTCTCTAATGTACACTCATTCTCACTTCAGACTGTGCACCGGGAACCACAATTCCTGTTCGGGCTTCTACAAAACATGCTTTTGTCCATCAGCCATGCTTTTGTGATTTCTGTAATTTTAATACTTTCAACAGCTTTAGAATCAAATAGTCTAATCATTATTCCATGTCATAGGTGATGGCTTCATTGCTGACGGTGGGGGAGGGAATGGTTAAATCTTCACTTGTGCAAAGTGATTTGTCAACTGGGACAGAAAGTCTCACTTTTTAACCTGAGTTTCAAGTTCATTCAGGAACTGTACACCCTCAGGACATTATCTCAGTAATGGCCCTGGCTTTCAGAATTGCTTTTAGAGAGCCATTTTAACAATTTTGCCTCTATAGTATTTCTAGGTTATGGGTTTCTTGCACTGCTGTAGTAACTGCAAGTGAGGGGGCAGGGGGTGGAATGGTTGTTCAGAAGGATCACACAGTGGCATGAGGATTAGCACTGCTGCCTCACAGCACCAGGGACCTGGGTTCAATTCTCGGCTTAGGTCACTGTGTGGAATTTACACGGTTTGCGTGTGTTTTCTCCCACAGTCCAAAGGTGTGAGGGTTAGGTGGATTGACGATGCTAAATTGCCCCTTAGTGTCAGAGGGACTGGCTAAGGTAAATGCATGGGGATATGAGGATAGAGCCTGGGTGAGATTGTGGTCAGTGCAGATTCGATGGGCCACATGGTCTCCTTCTGTGCTGTAGGATTCTATGACATTAGCAGAAGAGCAATGTAGCTCATCCTTGCATCCCTCTCAGTCTTAGTTGAAACTTGTTTCATTGCTACCTTCATCGTTTGCGGTATTAACCTTCATTTTGTATTTGCAAATCCTTTTTTGCCTGTTCTACATGCAAAGTATCCATGCTCTGTTTCCACCATAAATGCAACTTTTAGAAGTGCACCATAGAAAGCAGTCTTTCTGGTTGTATCACAGTTCGGTATGGCTCTTGCTCTGCCTAAGGCAATAAGAAACTACAAAAGGTTGTGAATGTAGCCCAATTCATCACCCAAACCAAACTCCCATCCATTGATTCAGTTCCCACTGCCTCAGAAAAGCAGCCAGCATAATTAAGAACCCCTTCCCCCCAGATATTGTCTCTTCCACTTTCTTCCACCAGGAAAAAGGTACAAAAGTCTGAGCTCACATACCAGCTGACTCAAGAACAGCTTCTTCCCTGCTGCCATCAGACTTTTGAATGGACTTACCTTGCATTAAGTTAATCTTTCTCTACATCCTAACTATGATTGTAGCACTACATTCTGCACTCTCTCCTTTCCTTCTCTACGAATGACATGTTTTGTCTGTGTAGTGCACAAGAAACAATACTTTTCATTGTATACTAATACATGTGACAATAATAAATCAAATCAATAATGTCTTGCGCTGTTCATTTCAGTGAAATGGAAAATAACTTTCACTTTAATGATTGTCTTGGGAGTATCAGCAGTTGGTAACACTCTCAGCTCTGAGTGAGAAAGTTCAAAATACAGGATTTTTAGGATGCTTGGGTTTCCCTTCCTGCCACCTCACCAGTTGGCAGGGAAAACATCCCCGCTCATACTGCCTGTCCCATGGTGCTTTCATGATCCAGCAAGCATTCGTTGGCTGGAGGTGGGATTCTGCCCCTTACCCAGGAGTAAGTCCCGCCTTAGGAAGCTGGTGGCCAATCAGAAAGCTGGCAGCTCTTTCGTCCCTAGAGCACCAGAAGCTGCGGTGGACAGGACAGGGACTGCAAGCTGTCCCCAGAGAACAAGATTCCAGCAACAGGTACATTTTAGGGGGTGTTAGGGCGGGAGGGCAGGGGAGGCATGGGGAGAGGGATTGGGGTATCGGTGGAAAGCCCCTTAGTGCACCCGAACAGGCGCCAGAGTGTGATTGGGGAATTTTCACAGTAACTTCACTGTAGTGTTAATATCAGCATCTTTGGGACACTAATAAAGAAACTTTAAACCTTACAGGTTCTTCCCTGGATCGTTTGAAAATTCCACTGCCTGCAAGTTATTTTGCAGTATTTCCCTGTTCCCTTATCACTCTGTTCTCACAATATATCTTCATTAGCTTCCAGTTCCCTCGTACATGGATTGTAATATTCCTGTCCTCTCTGCTCTCCTTTATAAGACTATTCAATACATATCTCATTATTGGTGTCTTCAGTCACTTCCACCTCTTCTCCCACGATTATCCAACATTATTCTTGCCGCTTTTTAAAAATCTTTTACCACATGAAAGATACTTTACATATCCAGATAGGAAGTATTGATGTTATTTTAATCAAGTGTTTAAAATAAATGGTTCAATACCCCTGCTCAAGTGGTAGACAGAGTAATGTCATACAAACACATTAAGCTTCAATACAGTAACATTCCAAATCAGTAATTTTCATTCCCTAAGCTGTTAATGCTGTCGATAAAGTATATAATAATGGTAAACTGGACAATTCAAAAAAATGTATAAGATCAAAGTGTGGCTAGAAGCAATTTGTGTGCACATGGACAGTGTAGAATGGTCTTAACCTGCCATATATCAATAACATACATCAATAGCAACTCACATGAACAAATATTTCCTCTGTTTGCAAAGCCTGAAGACGTGACAGATAAAATGATTGAGCAATGGATTCGTCAAGGTCAACCAAAATGAATATTTTTAGCGCAAGTTTCCTTTGTTGAATGCAAGAGTTTTTTTTCTCTCAATAAGTGATGGATTGAATAAATGAAATACAGTGTACATAGTTCCTATTGATTCTAGATGGTATTCAGTAAGATATCTCACAAGAGGTTTATTAGAAAAATGCAGGATTTTATGCAAGAGAAAATGGAGCACCATGGGAAGAGTGCTGGAAAAATTGATGATTGTGTGTGTTCTGTTGATTAAAGGAGGATTGTAGGTAGTGCATCTCAGGGGTCAGCACCAAGTCTGCTTTGTTCCTGATGTAGGAGGTGATTGCTGAACAGGGTGTAATCCTTAAGTTGTCCAGTAATTTGTGGTGGCACAGTGGTGAGCACTGCTGTCTCACAGCACCAGGGACCCGAGTTTGAAGCCCAACTTGGGTCACTGTGTGGAGTCTGCACATTATTTGCGTGGGTTTCCTTTGGGTGCTCTGGTTTTCTCCCCTGAAAGATGTGCTGGTTAGGTGCATTGGCCAGCTAAACTCTTTCTCAGTGTACCCAAACAGACACTGGAATGTGGTGATTTTCACAGTAACTTTACTGCAGTGTTAATGTAAGCCTACTTGTGACACTAGTAAATAAACTTCGCAAAATTTGATACAAAACAAAATACTTTAGAATTGAGGAGAAGTGCATTGGACTCTATGCCAGCATTTATTGCCCATCCATAATTGCCCTTGAGAAGGTGGTGGTGAGCAGCAGTGCCATGTTTGCTTTATTACAAGAGCAATTACACTTCAGAAAGTATTTATTTGGCTTTCGAATTTTTTTTTAACATCCTGAAATTATGAAAGCTGCTATATAAATGCAAGTATTTCTTTTTATATATGAAAAAGTGCCTTTTAATCCTGGCCCCGGCCAACACCAGCTCCACAACAATTTTCCTGGGGCCAACTAATGGTATGAATCTCGTGAGGGCTCCCACTGTAATAAATAATTTACTGTCTGAGAAATACTTGCTGGGGTCACAGCAGGGTGATGGAGGTGGCTAGGTGAGGAAAAATTCAGCCTAGATCATTTTTATTGTCAAATTACACTTGGTTTATCTCACCAAGCTTTGAATTATGTTTCATGTCTCATCACTCTTTCTATTTGAAGTTTTTACGAGTGCGCCGGACACTATCTCAAAGTCATTCCACGAGATATCAAACCTGCTTATGCAGGTTTGAGAAATATAAAAAAAAAGTAATCAGCTATTCTGGATGGCTCTAGTCCAGTTCCATGTCCTATGAAGGGAAATTTCCACTCGCCTCTCAGAGAGGATGAAAGAAAAGTCATCGGAGCTTTTCTTAAACAGGTAGAGTCTCAACATCTGCAATGAGTCAAATAATCACTGCAAAGCAGCAATGTTTCCCCAAAGGCCTAATGACATTGAGTCAAAATGGCAAAATGTCAGATATATTGCTGTTTAAAAAAAACCTTTGAGTCAAGTTAATTGTGTGGCAGTCAACAGGGACATACGTATATATAAGGTCTTCTCATCAATGATGACAAAAATGTCCTTTGCCCTTTATTGTTAAGTGCTTTTTTTTTGTTTCTTTACTTCATTCTCAGTTTTCGCAATCGATCCTGGTCAAACAAAAATAGAAAATGCTTATTATTGTTCAAGAGTTTAAGTTATCCCGGACATATTGATTTGACCCTTTTAAATATTTTCTCCTTTTTAAAATTGACTTTGTCTCTCTTTCTCTTTCCATCTGGCTGGGTCTTCTCAAGGACGTGCATTATTATACAATCATTTACAATATGACCCAATGTGCCACAGAGCTAGATTGTAGTCACGGTCGTCATGTGAGAAAACAGTTAATTTCTGCACAGCAAGATCCCACAAACAACCAACAAGAAACATGAATGGGTAATCTCTTTTAGAGGTGCTATTTGATGTTTCCTTCCCTGATGTGCCACAGCTTGGTATGTCTCCTGCTCTGACTAAGACCACACTAAATGGCCTTATCATCTCAAGATTATGAAGGGGGTCAGGGGTTTCCATCAGAAGTCACTTTCAGACTGGTGCCAACCTCCCATCTTGGGTTAGAGACTTCCGGCCCTTCCTCCCTCCAGCCTACAGCAAGACCATCCCCCATATGACCCCTCCCAGGGCACCCCTACATACTCCCCCGGTCCCTTGGTACTTAGCAGTGTTGCTGTTCTCAAGACTCGGTCTTTAATTTTACCTATTACTCTTTGTCAAAAGCATTCTGAAAGTCCAACTAAACCATATCTACTGGCTCCCCCTTATCAAGTCTGTTGGTTACACCCTGAAAGAATTTGAATAGATCTATCAAGCATGATTTCCCCTTTGGAAATCCATGCTGTCTCTGTCCAATTTTACTGCAGTTTACCAAATGCTAAGCTATAAAAAAAGTTAATTATGGACTCTAGTGTTGTCTCTCAGTTTGCTTTTGAATGCATATGGCAGGATAAAATGCCTTTCCATAAACATGTAACACTTTGCTTCAAGCAACTGATGGGTGACAAGTTGCGATCTATGAGTATCTGTGAATATATCAAATAAAAGATAAAACCACAGGCCTTGATTTATCCTGTGTATTCTTTGTGATAGTTCTGTTTTGAACCATTGCACAGATGCAATCTCAATCTGGCCACAGCAGCAGGAGTCATCTCTACTTTTCGATTTGTAATATCAATCTGTTGGCTTCAGATGGAGACAACTTGCTGACTTTTGCAATATTTTCCTGGCAGAATTGTTCTCCTAGTAGATGCACACACACAAAATCAGATCCCTAATTCAAGGCTTCATCCTGTCACCATCACTCTCATGCTGACTTGTTATGTTTATGTACTGGGTCCTCAAAGCCTATTTGTAAGTTTAAGTTTATGCGTTCATTTATTCATGTCACAAGTAGGCTTACATTAACACTGTAATGAAGTTACTGTGAAAATCTAATTGCCACATTCCAATGCCTGCTCGGGTATGCTGAGGGAGAATTTAGCATGGCCATTGCATCTAACCAGCATGCCTTTCAGACTGTGGGAGGAAACCAGTGTACACGTACAAAACCCATGCATGCAGACACAGGAAGAACGTGCAGACTCCACACAAACAGTGACTCAAGCTCGGAATTGAACCCGTGTCCCTGGCGCTGTGAGGCAGCAGTGCTAACCATTGTGCCACTATGCCGCCAGCAAGTGTTCATTTAATACAGGCCTCCATGTCACTGTGTACCCAAACTTGATGAGAATATTCCATGGTAAATACTGAATTTTATTTATGGATTGCTTCTAATATTAGATTAGGCATTTAGTGTCCTTTCTAATCTGAATGCTTCTGAAGGAATTAAGCAAAACTCCAGAATATTTATCTATTCAACCTTCATAGTCAGCATTCCAGCACTGAAAGGAAACATTATTCCATTGTTTTATGAAAAATTTATTTTTTCAAAACTTACTTTCCTCATTTAACACTGACACCAATAGGGAAAACTGGATATGAGGCCAAACAATAGCAAGGGCTCAATTAACAACAATAAATTAGTTTGGCATGCTTCTGCCATCAAAGTACCTATCAATTCAAACTGCATACTGTTGGGCTGAGGAACTCATCCAAGCCCATTTCCCTCGGTAGTATTTACAGACTAATAGGAAAATTGTGCAGTAAAATGGCAGACATCATCTGCCTTTTCAAAGCAATAATCATTCTTCCATTGTTCTTCTGTTCTACCATGTTGGTGGCAAGGCAAAGTTCCTCAGTCTTTATTCTATATTTATACCCTACTTCATACAAATATTTGAAATTCTGTTTCATACTACCCTCCTCGTTGAAGGCATGTCAAACTCAAAACTTTAAACATATACTGTATTCAACATAGAATTTTCTGGGACTTTTTTTTGTTCAACCCGTGGGACATGGGCAACACTAACTGGCCAGCATTTATTGCCAATCCCTAGTTGCCCGAGGGCAGTTGAGAGTCAACCACATTGTCGTGGCTCTGAAATCACATGCCGGCCAGACCAGGTAGGGATGGGAGATTTCCTTCCCTAAAGGACATGAGTGAACCAGATGAGCTTTTACAACAAACGGCAATGGTTTCATGGTCATGATTAGACTTTTAATTCCAGATTTTACTGCATTAAAATGTCACCATCTGCCATGGTGGGATTTCTCAGGACATTGGCTGAGTTTCTGGATTAATAGTCTATTAAGCAATCACACCTTTTGACCCTCACCTCCCCCTTAACAGACATTAAAAAGCTGCCCAGAAGAGAACACAACATGCAGACCAATATTCTTCTTTCCCCACCTTACTGTTTCTTCCTTCTGTGTGCTAAAATGGGTGCTAAGGGGATGCTGATGTTTGCAGTTTCTGCAGCAAACTCTGGAAAGTTTCTAACTGAATGATCATGTGTGGGATAACCACTCCCTCCACCTCACCCACGCCACTCCCTCCCCTCCTCCCCAACCCTAGCCCCTGAATACATATTCCAAGATTAATCCATCTGTATAATCCACACCTTCTATTGTTTGTGACATACCCAAAACTCAAAAGATGTTGACTCAGATACTCACTTTTACCAAACTTAAAAACTAACCGAGACTTTTAATCTGTCTCATCCCTGTTCACAATAATAATCATAAGGGTAAACTCGTATAAATGTCAATTAGGAGAAGCAGAACAAATTGTTCCGTGACAGAACGTGGGCACCATTGGCTAAGCCAGTATTTTATTACCAATTCTTAATTGCCCTTGAGAAAATGGGGGAACCACCTTCTTGTATTACTGCAGTCCATGCAGTGTTGGTACACCAACAGGATGGGGTTTTCCAGTCCGCGCGCACCTCAAGGCTGAAAGATCCTGCCTGAGGTCAACAGACCTTTGCGTTGTCCTGTCCCACCCATTACAATTCTCATGGTGGGCAGGATGGGAAAAATCCACCCACAATGATGTTAGGAAGAGGAGTTCCAGGATTTTGATTCAACGAATCGCGTTAGGAAACTGGAGCAGGAGCTGGATGACCTCCGGATCATTCGGGAGAATGAGGAGTTTATAGATAGTAGCTTCAGGGAGGTAGTTACACCAAAGGCACAGAGCACAAGTTACCGTCAGGCGAGGGAAGGGGAAAGGGCAAGCAGAGTAGGGTTCCCCTGTGGCCACTCCCCTCCACAACAGATATACCAATTTGGATCCTGTTGTAGGGGGTGCCTTACCTGGGACAAGCTGCGGCAGCCAGGTCTCTGGCGCTGAGTCTGGTTCTGCACCGCAGAAGGGAGGGTGGATGAATAGGAGAGGATAATGATAGGGGACTTAATAGTCAGAAGTATAGACAGGAGGTTCTGTGGTTGTGACAAAGACTCTTGGATGGTTTGTTTCCTCCCGGGTGCCAGAGTCAGGGATGTCTGTGATCGCATGCACAGCATTCTGAAGTGGGAGGGTGATCAGTCAGGTGTCATGGTACACATCGGTACCAATGACGTAGAAAAGAAGAGTGAGGAGGTCCTGAAGAGTGAGTATAGAGAGCTTGGTAGGAAGTTAAAAAGCAGGACCCTGAGGGTAGTAATCTCAGGATTGCTACCTGTGCCACGTGCCAGTGAGGGTAAGAGTAGGATGCTCGGGCAGATGAACACATGGCTGAGGAACTGGGGACAAACCCCGAAAGCCTGTGAGTTTTCTATCAAATAAATCGGTTGGACTTAAACCTGGTGTTGGCAGACTTTTTACTGTGTTTACTCCAGTCCAACGCTGGCATAGCCACATCAGAACCGGTGTAGGAGCAGGGTTTCAGATTTCTAGATCATTGGGACCTCTTCTGGGGCAGGTGGAACTTGTACAAGAGAGATGGGTTTGCTAGTGTTATTGGGAAAGGTTTAAACTAGATTTGCAGGGGGATGGGAATCAGAGCGCCAGGCCATGTAGTGGAATGGGGGTGAAAGTAAATTATGTTAATAGTTCATGCAAAATCACAAATAGAAGAGTTGTGTGTGTGGTAATAATCTTCTGAGGTGTGTCTATTTCAATGCCAGGAGTATTGTGGGGAAGGCAGATGAGTTGAGGGTGTGGATTGACAGATGGAATTATGACGTTATAGCCATTAGTGAAACTTGGCTACAGGAGGGGCAGGACTGGCAGCTCAATGTTCCAGGGTTCCAATGTTTCAGACATGATAGAGGCAGAAGGATAAAGGATGGAGGGGTGGCGTTGTTAGTCAGGAAAAATGTTGTAGCAGTGCTCAGGCAGGACAGAATAGAGGGCTTATCTATCAAGGCCATATGGGTGGAGCTGAGAAACAGGAAAGGTATAACCACATTAATTGGGTTGTACTATAGACCATCTGATAGTTAGCGAGAATGGGAGAGCAAATCTACAGAGGGATAGCAGGCAACTGCAGGAAACATAAAGTTGTGATAATAGATTTTAATTTTCCACATATAGATTGGGACTCCCATACAGTTAAAGGTCTAGATGGGTTGGAGTTTGTAAAATGTGTTCACGAAGATTTTCAAAATCAATATATAGAGGTACCAACTAGAGAGGATGCAATATTAGATCTCCTATTAGGAAATGAGTTAGGACAAGTGACGGAAGTGTGTGCAGGGGAACACTTTGGTTCCAGCGATCATAACACCATTAGTTTCAACTTGATCATGGATAAAGACAGATCTGGTCCTCGGGCTGAGGTTCTAAACTGGAAAAAGGCCAAATTTGAAGAAATGAGAAAGGATCTAAAAAGCGTGGATTGGGACAGGCTGTTCTCTGGCAAGGATGTGATCGCTAAGTAGGAGGCCTTCAAAGGAGAAATTTTGAGAGTGCAGAGTTTGTATGTTCCTGTCAGGATTAAAGGCAAAGTGAATAAGAATAAGGAGCCTTGATTCTCAAGGGATATTGCAACTCTGATAAAGGAGAAGAGAGAGATGTATGACATGTATAGGCAACAGGGAACAAATAAGGTGCTTGAGGAGTATAAAAAGTGCAAAAAACTACTTAAGAAAGAAATCAGGAGGGCTGAAAGAAGATATGAGGTTGCTTTGGCAGCCAAGAGCTTCTACAGGTATAGTAAGAGCAAGAGCATAGTAAGGGATAAAATTGGTCGTCTTGAAGATCAGACTATGTACGGAACCCAAAGAAATGGGGGAGATATTAAATGGGTTTTTTGCATCCGTATTTACTAAGGAATCTGGCATGGAGTCTATGGAAATAAAGCAAACAAGTAGGGAAGTCATGGAACCTATTCAGATTAAAGGCGAGGAGGTGCTTGCTATCTTGAGGTAAATCAGAGTAGATAAATCCCCAGGACCGGACAGGCTATTCCCTCAGACCTTGAAGGAGACTAGTGTTGAAATTGCAGTGGCCCTGGCAGACATATTTAAAATGTTAGTATCCATGGGTGAGGTGCTGGACGATTGGAGGATAGCTCATGTTGTTCCGTTGTTTAAAAAAGGCTCAAAAAGTAATCTGGGAAATTATAAGCTGGTAAGTTTGACATCAGTAATAGGTAAATTATTGGAAGGAGTCCTAAGAGATAGGATCTACAAGTACTTGAATAGACAGGGACTTATAAGGGAGAGTCAACATGGCTTTGTGCATGGTAGGTCATGTTTAACCAATCTATAAGAGTTTTTCCAGGAGGTTACCAGCAAAGTGGATGAAGGGAAGGCAGTGGATGTTGTCTATATGGACTTCAGTAAGGCCTTTGACAATGTCTCGCATGGGAGGTTAGTTAGGAAGGTTCAGTCGCTAGGTATACATGGAGAGGTAGTAAACTGGATTAGACATTGGCTCAATGGAAGAAGCCAGAGAGTGGTAGTGGAGGATTGCTTCTCTGAATGGAGGCCTGTGACTAGTGGTGTGCCACAGGGATCAGTGCTGGGTCCATTGTTGTTTGTCATCTATATCAATGACCTGGATAATAATGTGGAAAAATTGGATCAGCAGATTTGCTGATGATACAAAGATTGGAGTTGTAGTTGACAGTGAAGCTTGCAGAGGGATTTGGACCAGCTTGAAAAATGGGCTGAAAAAATGGCAGATGGAGCTTAATGCAGACAAGTGTGAGGTATTGCTCTTTGGAAGGACAAACCAAGGTAGAACATACAAGGTAAATGGTAGGACACTGAAGAGTGCAATAGAACAGAGGGATCTGGGAATACAGATACATAATTCCCTAAAAGTGGTGTCACAGATAGATAGGGTTGTAAAGAGTGCTTTTGGTACATTGGCCTTTATAAATCAAAGTATTGAGTATGAGAGTTGGAATGCTATGGTGAGGTTGTATAAGACATTGATGAGGCCGAATTTAGAGTATTGTGTGCAGTTTTGGTCACCTAATTACAGGAAAGATATTAATAAAGTTGAAAGAGAGCAGAGAAGGTTTACAAGGATGTTGCTGGGGCTTGAGAAACTGAATTACAAAGAAAGATTGAATTGGTTAGGACTTTATTTCCAGGGGTGTAGAAGAATGAGGGGGAATTTGATAGAGGTGTATAAAAATATGATGGGTATAGATAGAGTGAATGCAAGCAGGCTTTTTCCACTGAGGCTAGGGGAGAAAAAAACTAGAGGACATGGGTTGAGGTGAAGGGGTAAAAGTTTAAAGGGAATATTAGGGGGGGCTTCTTCACACAGAGAGTGGTGGGAGTGTGGAATGAGCTGCCAGATGAAGTGGTAAATGCAGGTTCACTTTTAAAATTTAAGAAAAACTTGGACAAGTACATGGATGAGAGGGGTGTGGAGGGATATGGTCCAGGCGCAGGTCAGTAGAACTAGGCAGAAAAGTGGTTCAGCACAGCCAAGACCAGAGCAAGATATCCTTCCTGTAATTAGGTGACCAAAACTGCATACAATACTATAAATTTGGCCTCACCAATGTCTTATACAACCTCACCATAACATTCCAACTTTCATACTCAATACTTTTATTTATAAAGGCCAATGTACCAAAAGCACTCTTTACAACCCTATCTACCTATAACGCCACTTTTACGGAATTATGTATCTGTATTGCCAGATCCCTCTGTTTTACTGCACTCTTCAGTGTCCTACTATTTACCTTGTATGTTCTACCTTGGTTTGCCCTTTCAAAGTGCAATTGTTTCTGTGCTGTAATGTTCGATGGTTCTAACGATAGTGAGGGAATGGTGATATAGTTACACTTCAGGATGGTGTGTGACTTGGAGGAGAACTTCCAGATTGTGGTGTTCCCATGTATTTTTTTTGCCCTATGCTCCCAGGTGGAACTGTTTGCGAGTTTGGAAGATGCTGTCAAAGGAGCTTTGGTGAGCTGCTGCAGTGCATCTCAAAGTTGGCACAAAATGCTTTCTAAATGTCACATTGTTTTCAACATATCATGCGCCAAGAATTAACACATCCTCCCATTATAATATCAGTGATCTTGTTCAAGATCAGAGCAAGTTATTTGCAATATGACCTTGAAATTCTAATTTAACCTCTGGTCTGTAGTCACTTAGTGGACCGATGTTTCTTTTCATTCTGATGCAGTCAGCTGTTTGATTTTTGAGGTTTGAAATATTCTAAGTAAAAAGATATTCATCATACATGCAACAACAAGCTTTCCTTATACAGCAATAGTGTTATAGTGATTGTAACATGCTGCGTTGCCCAGAGCAAGCCAAGCGCTAGAAGTGATGAGATAGCATATTGAGTCAAGTTATGTTGATTGTTGCATTACTTTAACATAATGCCACTTGTTTAAAGTTTATTTACTTTTGTCACAAGTTGGATTAAATTCACACTGCAATGAAGTTACAATGAAAATCCCTGAGTCGCCACACTTGGTGCTTGTTTAGGTAAGCTAAGGGAGAATTTAGCATGGCCAATGCCCCTAACCTGCCTGCTTTTCCAACTTGGGAGGAAACTGGAGCAACCAGAGGAAACCCACTTAGACCCGGGAAAAGCATGCAAATTCCACACAGACAGTGACCCAAGTCGTAAATCAAACCCATGTCCCTGGCACTGTGAGGCAGCAGCACTAGCCACTGTGCCACCATGGCATTCATTTGAGTATTAAGCATGTTAGAACTTTTGTGTTAAACCTTGTTTCTTACATTGAGCATGGTCTCTGAACATGGTCCAAGTTTCAAAGTCCTGTGCAGTATATCTATCTCTGAGCTATAGAACCCTTTAGTGCAGGGGAAGGCCATTCGGCCCATCAAGCCTGCATCAAAAACAATCCCCACCCTGGCCCAATCCCCGTAGCCCTAAATATTTTACATACTAAACTCCCTGACACTAAAGGGGCAATTTAGCATGGACCAGCACATTTTTGGAGTGTGGGAGGCAACCAGATTACTCTGGAGGAAACCCATGCAGACATGGGGAGAATTTGAAATTCCAGACATACAGGGATCCAAGGCCAGAATTGAATCTGGGTCACTGGCACTGTGAGGCAGCAGTGCTAGCCACTGTGCCATTGTGCTTTCTGTATGAAGGGTTGCTGCCTATAATACTTCATTTTGGGTTTTATATTTTGTTGCTCCATAACATCCCAAAGAGAAATTAATTCTTCCTAGCAAAGAAAGCTGATGTTGAAGCTAGAACTCTGAGCGTTCTGTGGCTCAGCCCCCATGCAATTACCGTTCCCTGCCGTTTGCCATCTCTGTTCTTTGAGTGCAGCTATCACTGAAACAATGAATGTGCTGAACTTCTCCTCAAACTGAAGCTTAATGACAGTTTGTTGAGCAGTGAAACTTTCTACAGAGCCAGAAAAAAAGATGTGAAGCATTAATGCCTGAGAAATACAGAAAAATAAACAGAAGAATTAGACAAAAAGCTACAGTTTGGAGCACTCTCTTCAAAAATCGAGCACTGGTTGAATTTTGATGGGAACGTAGATGGGGACTTCACTTTTAACAATAGCCTTTTAAGTATGGATATGAATTCTGAAGTAGTTGATCAGAACAATGTTTTCACTCCCATATGTCCTCAGTTTGATTAATGGAAAGAGTTTAGTTCAATGTTTACTATTTCAGTGGTGGTTCATGGATTTAACTCCAAACCAATTGGAGCAGGGTCATCATAAGGTCATGCCCTTCAGCCCAAATTTTCAGGATGGCAAGTGTTTGGTGAGCGTCACCCAGAGAGTTGGCAGGGAGCACATCCTTGCCTACAAGAGACTCCGAAAGCTTGTGCTGCCAAATAAACCTATTGGACTTTAACGTGGTTTTGTGAGACTTCTTACTGTGCCCCGACAGGCCCAGCTGCTAGCTCACACTCATGTGGATGTCTGTCTGCAAGTGGACTCAAATCCCGCCTTGGACAGCCGTCTGCCTAACCCCAGCCCATTCAGGCATTGCGCTGCTGTGGCCGGAAGAAATATTGCAGAGCCATGCCTGGGGCTACATTCAGGACTGCAGTTCTGACAAATACTGAGTGTTCCAGGGAGGGAGGATAGTGGATGTCCTGAGAAGCAGGGGGGATGTCACCAGGGGAGTGATCTTCCTCTCTGAAGGGAGTAGGGGGGGGAGGGTGGGCCAGAGCTCTCTGGTCTCTGAGAGGAAGACATCCCCAGTAAGAAGGAATTTCCAATGGAGGCCCCCTCTACCTTCCCACACAAGGTCAAGGGTGAGACTTTATCGGTGTCCCACCCTCAGCTATCAGGTACCCGCCAGCCTAGAAACTGACCCTGTTTGGGAAAAAGCCTATAAGTGGCCAATAAGCGGACACTTAAGTCTCTAAATACTGTCCGGGCCAGGGGCAAGTGGAAAGCCCACTCATGCCCCTATTTAGGTAACTCCATGTTGTTTTATGTTCCTCCCTCACTGGGAGGTGATGAATGTAACAAGTAGAGGGATAAGATTCTAACCATTATGTACAATATTGTGATCATTTGTGATCCTTTCCTGCTTCCTCACTTGACTGGAAATTCTAAAACAAAAGCAAAATATTGCAGATGTCGGAAATCAGAAATAAAAACAGTAAGTGCTGGAAGACCTTAGCAGCTTTGGCGTCATAGAGCCATAGAAAATTACAGTTCAGAAACAAGCCTTTTGGCCATCTTGTCTGTGCCAAACCATTTTTTGCCTAGTCCCACTGACCTGCACTTGAGCCATACCCCTCCACACCCCTCTCATCCATGAACCCGTCCAAGTTTTTCTTAAATGTTAAAAGTGACCCCGCTTTTACCACTTTATCCGGCAGCTCATCCCACACTCCCACCACTCTCTGCGTGAAGAAGCCCCCCCACCCCCCCTAATATTCTGTGAGAGACCATCCGCGGAGAAAGAAACAGAGTTGACATTTAAAGTTCTTATGACTCTTTAGAACTAAAGAGAGGGGAAATATGAGGGATTTTAACCATATAAGAGGGATGGAGCAAAATAGAAGGTCAGGGATAGATAGAAAGTCAGGCAAAATTTGACAAAGTGGGCATGGTCACAAGACAAAGGGAGTGTTAAAGGTGAATGAATAAGCTGATAGTGGCATAAAGAGATGGTAGCAGAATGTGTGAAACAGCAGAACAAAGGATCAGCGCTGTGTGAAATCAAAACTATGATGGCCCCTGCTCTCATGTTCGAATGTTTGTTCTTGACCTACTGCAATGTTCCACTGAAGCCCGACACAAACTGCAGAAACAGCACTTAATCTTTCAGTTGGGCATTTTATAGCCTGCTGGATTTAATACTGAGTTCAACAACTTCTGGCCATTTACTCTTTCCTCCATCTTGGCCATCTCCATCTGCTTCCTTCAGGAAAAAGGTACAAAAGTCTACGATCACGAACTAACTGACTCAAGAAAATCTTCTTATCTGCTTCCATCAAACTTTTGAATGAACCTGCCGTATATTAAGTTTCTCTGCAACCTAGCTATGACTATAATATTGCATTCTGCGTCCTCTCCTTTTCTACTCCCCCATGTACTCTACGAATGGTATGTTTTGTCTTTATAGCACACATAAAAACAATACTTTTCACTGTATCTCAATACATGTGACAATAATAAATCAAATCAAATCAAAGCCCTCTTTTTAATCCTCTATTCAAGCCAGTCACCATCCCCCCACCACCGCACCCCCCACCCCGCCCATAGAGCCATCTGTCACTGGTTCTTAAGCTTTGCTTTCACTGAGTGCTGAACCTTGTTCTGCTTTTAACACATTCTGCCATCTTACCTTTACGCCACTATCAGCACCTTCTTTAGTCTTTAACACCCCCTTTGTCTTGTGCCCATTGCAACATTGTCAAACCTCTCCTGAACCCACAGCTATCCCTAATCTTCTATTTTGCTCCATTTCCTCCACCCCTTCCTAAACAGTATAAAATCCATCACGTTTCCTCCCTCTTTAACTGTAAAGAGAAGTCACACAGACTCACAATAATAAAGAACAAAGAGAACAAGCATAGGAGCAGATTCTTCAGCCCACCAAGTCTGCACAGACATATGACACCTTTCTAAACTAAAGACCTTTTGCCTCTACATGGTCCGTACCCTCTATTCCTTGCCTATTCACGTATCTGTCAGGGTACCTCTTAAATGTTGCTATAGAACCTGCTTCTATGGTCCCCTCCCGCAGTGCATTCTTGGCACTCAACACCTTCTGTGTCAAAAGCTTGCCTCTCATACCTCCTTTAAACTTTCCCCCTTTTCATAGAATCCCCACAGTGCAGAAGGAGACCATTCAGCCCATCAAGTCTGCACCAACAACAATCCCACCCAGGCCCTATCTCCATAACCCCACATATTTGCCTTGCTAATCTATCTAATCTACACATTCCAGAACATTAAGGATCAATTTAGCATGGCCCACCAACATAACCCACACATCTTTGGACTGTGGGAGGAAACCGGAGCACACGCAGGAAACCCGCGCAAACAATGTGCAAACTCCACACAGACAGAGAGCCAAGCTGGGAATCAAACCCAGGTCCCTGGGGCTGTGAGGCAGCAGTACTAACCACTGTGCCACTGTGCTATCCTAACCTTAAACCTATGTCTCCCAGCAATTGACATTTTTACCCTGGAAAAGAGACTTTGACTATCCGACAATTAATGTTAATTATGTTTCTCTCTTCACAGATGCTGCCAGACATGCTGTGTTTTTTTTTCAGTATTTTCTATTTTTATTACGACTGGAAATTTTGTTTCCTTCTTCGATATTTTGTATATTTTCACTGTATTTTTTTACCCAAGGGAAATCTTTGTGCCGGTCAGTTATTTAGTACCCTAAGCTTCTGAGCTCTCACATTCCTGATGTTACCATTCCATTGCTGCTAGTGCAAGTCTTCACTCTGAAGTAATTTCAGCCATTGTAGTCGACACACGGAGGAACATACATTCCTGATGTAAAAGCTATTTCCCAATGTCACCAGGCATTCTGTCCAATATTGCTGGTCAGATAAAGAGGCTTCAGTGCAAAATGCAAGCAGAAATACTATCAAGCTTGTGAATGCTAGAATAATTAGGGAATGAAATATGAGGCACAATTCCATTATCAGAATGGACATTGAAGCAGGAATAGCAAATACAGCCATTTCAGCTGTCAGATTTAGGAGCAGAAACAAGCCATTCAGCCTATTGAGTCTACTCTGCCTTTCAATGAGATCATGACTGACCTGATGTGATAATCCTCGACTCCACTTTCCCACCTTATCCCTGTATACCTTGATTCCCCTGCTAATTCTGTCAGTCAAGTTGCAATTAATTTATACCATAGAAGATCATTATAGAATCTCGAGTGCAGAAGGAGGCCATTCGGCCCATTGAACCTGCACTGACAACAATCCTACCCTTTCCCAATAATTCAATGCGTTTACCCTAAGAAATCCCTCGACACAAAGGGGCAATTTAGCACTGCCAATCCACCTATACTTTCAATCTATCTACTTGCCTGTGTTCTGTAACCTTGACACGAACAAAGTCTATCAGTTTTAGGCTGAAGGTGATGGGAACAATGCCAAATGCATTTTCAGCAACTCTTCACCCCTCCGATTCTGAACAAAGCATGAATAATGTTTTGCTGCCCTCTGATTCTCATATCGTGCGTGATCTTGGTTGAAATGCATTCTCGCTGGTAGCTCAGGCTACAGAATCATAGAATCATAGAATCCCGACAGTACTAAAGGAGGCCATTCGGCCCATTGAGTCTGTACCGACTACAATCCCACCAGGCCCTATTGCTGTAACCCTCATTTACCTTGTCAATATCCCTGATACTAGGGTCAATTTATCAATCAACCGAACCCTCACATCTTTAGACGGAAGGAGTCAGGATTTTATGCACTTCACAACAATCTTAATGGCTAGAAACACCATTTAAAGACAGGCAGCTAAGCATGAAAGGCAAAATAAAAGAATGATTTACAAAGGAACTGGATGACAAGAAGCATCCTGGAGCATTAAATTGGCACAGTGTTCCTCCCTTGGATGAAAAGAACAGTGAAAAATGTATAAAAAGTGGAAGAAGAGGACCAAAACATCAAGTGATGATACAGGGAAGGGGCAGAAGAAATCACAGCATTGCAGGCAATGGAACCAAGGGCGAGGCCATATCATGACTCAGCACAATGGTGTATAATGTTAGCTCAATCCCAAATGTCTACCATTGGCACCGATCAATCAGCTACCTCAGTCCTTTCTCCGAGAAAACGCTAGAGGACGTGTAGTTAAAAACAAAATACTGTGGATGGAATCTGGAATCTGAATCAAAAACAGAAAATTCTGGAAAATCTCAACAGACCTGACAGCATCTGTGGAGAGTGAATATAGCCAATGTTTCATGTCTGGACGAGCCTTCATCAGGGCAGACGTGTTATATAGGTTGTAGTATAAGAAGTGTTGTACATTTTTAAGTTCATTTATTAATGTCACAAGCCAACTTAAATTAACACGACAATGAAGTTACTGTGAAAATCTCCCAGTTGCCACACTCCGGCGCTTGTTCGGGTACACTGAGGAAGAATTTAGCGTGGCCAATGCACCTAACCAGCACGTCTTTCGGACTGTGGGAGGAAACCAAAGCACCTGAAGGAAACCCATGCAGACACAGGGAGTACGTGCGGTCCCCACACAGACAATGACCCAAGCTGGGAATTGAACCCGGGTCCCCGGAGCTGTGGGGCAATAATGCTAGCCATTACACCTCTCTAGTGTAAGTTGTAGCGTAAGAAATGTAGTATAGTTGTAATATAACAAGTGTAGTATAAGTTGTAGTATACACTGTAATCACAGTGAAATAATGCATCACATGCATAACAGTCATAGGCAAATAGGCAAGCTATATTTTAATGTTTGGAGAGTTTATTCTGATGATGTAGCATAAAGTAAGGTCAGATTAAAGGATGGCTGATTGTTACGAGTTGATTATAGCATATTGGATGATAGCATAATGCACTTGTGGACAGAATGTTTCATATCAGCAGTTGAATAAGTGTTTCTTCCATGAGGAACAGGCACGCTGCTCATCCATGCTACAAAACTGCTTTAGCCTCTGAATTCCTATCAGAGTCCTGCAGAGCCTCTTCTGCGGATGGGCTTCTTCTATCGTAATGAGCTCTCTTTAAGTGGCAAAGCTGTAGAGCACACAGCAGGTTGTGTTGTTCGGTGAAATTGGGCAGCTACACCCTTGGTGATGTTGTTATACAGTGAGAAAAGAGCTGTAAATGTTGGCCTGCTGAACAACAATTTGGACACTTGTTTGATGTTTGTCCGAGCACAAGGATCAATTGATATTGCAGATGTTCCCGACACTTGCCTGGAGGCATGGTCGTTTTAGCCAAAGATAACTGTAACTGCCTCTGGCAATTACGTTCCTACTTGGAGGTACTCCGCAAGTGAGTTTGACTGCTTCTTGCAGTCTGTCTGACATGGTTGTGAGAGTATGTGGGTGTTTCACAACACAGGAAGGTAGAAACAAAAGTAGACCATCCTGGAACCAGTTCTGTCAATCAATCGGATCATAGCCAATTTACGCCACAACTCAATTTCATTGCCTTCACTTCTATCCCTTCGTACCATTGAATACAAAAACAGGGATCCACTGCTGGGATTTGATATGTTGTTGTTCGTCCATTGCCATCGATGAGGACCTCGACACCATTAGTCATTTTGAGGCTGGTTGCAGTGTGTCAGATGATGACTGATCAGGCCAATTCGGGTACGGAATGTCCTGGCACATATTGGACGAACTTATGTAGGCATTGTAGTTGTTGCGCTGGTGGGTCTGGACTTGCACAGCTCGCGCTTAAGTTGTGCTTCAGCAATACACCTTGCTTCGTAAGCTTGACAGTCTTTGTGGATGAGGCAGCGTCAGGTAAGGTAGTTTTGTGCCAGCATTTCCCAGGTGGTCGTGTCAATGTCAAGTGACTTCAGGGAGGCCTTGAGTGTGTCTTTGAAATGTTTCTTCTGCCCTCCATGCGAGCGTCTTCCAGCAGAGAGTTCCCCAAAAAGGAGCTGCTTGAGTATGCGCTCGTCTGACATTTGGATGACATGACCTGCCCACCGTGTCTGCGCTCTCAACAGCAGTGTGTGGACTGATGGTAGACTTGCTCTAGAGAGAACTTCAGTGTCTGGTACTTTGTCTTGCCATCTGATGCATAATATTCTGCAAAGACAAGTCATGTGGAAATGATTGTGCTGTCTTGCACTCCTTTGATACACAGTCCATGTTTCACAGGCATATAGAAGGGTAGTGAGTACCATGCCACTGTAGACCTTCAGTTTTGTTGCTGGGCTGATTCTTCGACATTCCCATACAGTGGAGTGCAGTCTACCGAAAGCAGAACTTGCCTTTGCTATTCTGCAGTTAACTTCTGTATCAATAGTCACTGCTTAGGAGAGGGTGCTGTCAAGATAAGTGAACTGGTCCACTGCCTGTAGTTTCTGCCCTTTGATTGTGATTATGGCTTCTGTGTACGGTGCATGGGGAGCAGGCTGGTACATGACTTCGGTCTTTTTAATGTTGATGGTGAGTCCAAAGTTGTCACAAGCCGTGGAATATTTGTCCATGCTGATTTGCATCTCTGGCTCTGAGCCAGTATACAGGGCGCAGTTATCGGCAAAGAGGAAGTCTCTCAGAACAGTCTCCTTCACTTTGGTAATAGCTTGAAGTCTCCTCAGGTTGAAGAGCTTTCCATCCAACCTGTACTTGAGGCTGATTCCAGCAACACTGTCCTGGAAGGCATCATTCAGCATGGCAGTAAACATCATGCTGAACAGTGTGGGTGCAAGCGCACAGCCCTGTTTGACACAATTGGTGACTGGGAATGTCTCAGAGAATTCTCTGCCATCCAGTACTCTGGCCATCATGCCATCATGGGACTGGCGTACGATCTGAATGAATGGTATTCAGATTCATTCTGATTCTGAATGAATCTGAGGGGAACAGCTGCTCCCTATCCACCTGTCCATACCCTTCATCATCATATACAACTCAATCAGGGCAATGTGGTTGACTCTCAAATGCCTTGTGAATGGCCTAGCAAGCTACTCAGTTCAAGGACAACTAGGGATGGATAATAAATGCTGGCCCAGTAGCATTGTCCACGTCCCATGAATGAATAAAGAAAAGATGACCCAGGGTCAGCGAGGTGAGGGGTTGAGGTCCTCACCCGCCAAGCGTTGCCCACCAAATAAACCCACCAACAGAGGAGCCCATTAAAATGACTATACAAAACAGTCTGTCGGGCAAAAGCAGTATTAATATTATAGATACCAATCAGGATGGTGGCTTTAGGGATTATAGCGTGCAAGTGGCTGCAAGGTATTTTCAGGCCATTAATTACAGTGCTGGAAAAAATCAGCTTCAGTGTGATTGAGTGAGAGTGAGATTGGCCTTGGAGATGACTTGCACTCAAATCTCTGAAAAGTCCAGAGAACGATAGAAATGGCCTTACTTTCTTTCTTACACATCAAAAATCAAGCTCATTCTGTGAGAGGACATTACATGCTTGTGTAAAAGGCTGGCTATAAGATTGCACTTTCCACAAGTAATGACAGGACATGGTCTCAAAGGTAACAACCTTCTGTCCGCACAGATGTCATTAAGAAGAGCAGGAATGTTACCATTTATCATCACGTGGACCCCGATCCACTGTTAAAATGCCTTTTCTTTGCAGTTGGTAGCGATTTCATAGCAGCCAAAGATGATTGTTGATGCTTTCTTGGCTGCCAGCGTCAGAGGTAAATCCTACATTTTTGACCATGTCCCAAAAATAGGAAAATCTTGTGCCACTCTTTATCACTCCAAAAATAATTTTTTTTAAAATTCTGTCAGATGAATTGACAGCCTGTTTTACACCTCTCCTGGTTCCTATCACCCGATCAAATAAATATCGGAAGAGATGTAAAGTGTGCTGTCAATTCACCATCACTTATTTTACACTGTCACACAAAATCGAGATCTACCCCACAGACTATTATGAACCCAGAATTATCTGTTGAACAGACTACCAAGAGTGGTTTCTGGATTTAAGAGTCTCAGTCCAAGTGTGATTTCAATTCATTCCACAATTTCGCTTTTTCTTGAGGATACAAATGTTAAAGGGATGAGTATAGGGATAGGGATGTTTTACTGCAATTGTATAGAGTGTTGGTGAGGCCACACTGGAGTATTGTGTGCAGTTTTGGTGTCCTTCTCGGAAGAAGGATGTCCTTGCTATAGAGGGGGTAAAGCGAGGGTTTACCAGGCTGATTCCTGTGATGGCAGGTCTGCCATATGAAGGGAGACTAGATTGGTTAGGATTGTATTCACTGGAGTTTAGAAGAGTGAGGGGGATTTCATAGAAGCATATAAAATTCTAACCGGGTTAGCCAGGGTAGATTCAGAAAGAATGTTCCCTAGTCCAGAACTAGAGGATAAGGGGTAAACCTTTTAGAACTGTGGTGAGGAGAAATTTCTTCACCCAGAGGGTGGTGGATGTATGGAATTCACTACCACAGCACAGTAGTTGAGGCCAAAACGTTGTCTGATTTCAAGAAGAAATTAGACATAGCTGTTGGTGCTAAAAGGATCAAGGGATACGGAAGGAAGGGAGGGTCTGGATATCGAATTTGATGATCAGCCATGATCAGGATGAATGGCGGAACAGGCTTGAAGGGCTGAATGGCCTACTCCTGTTCTAGTTTCCATGTTTCTATGAGTCATGTAGAATAATTAATGCCAACTTCACTGGTTTTTATACCACATTCACTTAAATTCCATAGAAATTAAACTTTTTAATGAATGCAAAATAAAAGCACAAAGGAACACATAAGGAGCTTGTTGCAAACCTGCTAAGGAATAGAATAGTGTGAGCTGGTAAGAGGGCATGTTGAAGCTGAGCAGAAACAAGACTTGCATACTGGAGTGTGTTTGGAAGGAGGGAGGACTTCTGAAGTGTAGTCACTGCTTTAATCCCAGAAAATGCAGTGGTGAACGTGCGTACAGCAAACTCCCACAACGGGCAACGAGATAAATGGTGAATTAAACTGTTTCACTGATCTTGGTTGAGGATAAATGTTGGCCAGATTAAAGGGAGTACTTCTTTGCTCCTTTTCAATCAATGCTGTGGGGCATTCTGCATCTAGATAAGCAAGCAATCAGGACCTCAATTTAAGGAGCAATTTTCCCAAAATTACATAGAGTGCTGGGTGAGTGAGATGAGCTGTGTGAAACTCGTTGGCTTCACAGACACCTTCTCTCGCCTGATTCAACAGCATCTCTGGGCAATTTCAAAGTTCTGATGAGGATCACACAGTCAGCCGGAGTGGTGGGGTCTAAAAACACCAGCAACGCCTAGACTCTGAGAAATGGCACTCCAATCTCAAAGTTTGACTTGATTTATTATTGTCACATGTATTAACATACAGTGAAAAGTATTGTTTCTTGTGTACTACGCAGACAAAACATACTATTCATAGCGAAAGAAACAAGAGAGCACAGAATGTAGTGTTACAGTCACAGCTAGGGTGCAGGGAGAGATCAACTTAATGCAAGGTACGTCCATTCAAAAGTCTGACAGCAGCAGGGAAGAAGCTGTTCTTGAATCAGTTGGTACATAACTTCAGACTTTTGTATCCTTTTCCCGAAGAAAGAAGGTGGAAGAGAGAATGTCTGGAGTATGTGGGGTCCTTAATTATGTTGGCTGCTTTGCCAAGAAGTGAGAAGTGTAGGCACAGTCAATGGATGGGAGGCTGGTTTGCGTGATGGATTGGGCTACATTCATGACCTTTTGTAGTTTCTTGTGGTCTTGGGCAGAGCAGGAGCCATACCCAGCTGTGATACAACCAGAAAGAATACTTTGTATGGTGCATCTGTAAAAGTTAGTGAGAGTCGTAGCTGACATGTCAAATTTCTTCAGTCTTCTGAAAAAATAGAGGCGTTGGTGGGCTTTCTTAACTATAGTGTTGGCATGGGGAGACCAGGACAAGTTGTTGGTGATCTGGACATCTAAAAACTTGAAGCTCTCGACCTTTTCTACTAATCAAAGATTCCCCATAACAGAGATCAGGATCCCCATCCACCCCCACTCCTGCCATACGGAAACTAGAACACCCCCATGGACATTGGGAACTTCCCTCAAACCCCACACACAGAACAGCAAGTCCCACTCCCTCCAGAAGATGTACCCTTCCCCCCCAAAATGGAATCATTGCGGTGAACCAACCCACTCCCATCCCAGACCCTGGCATCGGGGCCATCCTGTCACTGGCACCACCCCAACACCCCCTTCACAGTCTCTGTCCTCCCCACTCTAATCCATGCATAACCTCACCCATAAAAAGCATCGACCTCCCCTGCACACCCCACATAATGGGACTCCCTGAGGGGGCTCCCCACAAGATGCAGATCCCAAGAACGAATCAGAAAACAGTTCAAAGTTTGGAGGCGACAATGGTGCAGTCGTATCTTGACTGGACTAAGAAACCCAGAGAGCAAGAGCTGAGAAAGCCGGTTCAAATCCAACCATGGTAGATGGTGACATTTGAATTCAATAAACATCTGGAATTAAAAGGTGACTGATGACCACGAAACCATTGTTGATTGTTGTAAAAACCCATCTGGTTCACTAATGTCCTTTAGGGAAGGAAATCTGCCATCCTTACCGGGTCTGGCCTACATGTATACCTATATTCGATCCACAGCAATGTGGTTGACTCTCAATGTTCTCCGAAATGGAGCATAGTTTGGGGCAGGCAACAAATGCTGGCCCAGCCAGCAACACAATAAGAAGTCTCACAACACCAGGTTAAAGTCTAACAGGCTATTTGGTAGCAAAAGCTTTGGTAGCAAAGACCTAGATAGAGTGGACGTGGTGTAGATGTTTCCATTTGTAGGAGACACTAGAATCCAAGGTCCCAGTCTCTGAATAAAGGAACTATCCTTTAAAATTGAGATGAGGAGGAATTTCTTCAGCCCAGATGGTGGTAAATTTCTGGAATTCATTGCCGCAGAGGGCTGTGGAGACCAGATTACGGAGTATATTTAAGACAGAGATAGGTAGTTTCTTAATAAAAGCAAATTACTGCAGATGCTGGAATCTGAAACCAAAAGAGAAAATGATGGAAAATTTCAGCAGTGATGTGGAGATGCTGGCATTGGACAGTTAGAAGTCTCACAACACCAGGTTAAAGTCCAAATCTCAGCAGGTCAGGCATCAACCGTAAGGAGAGAAAAAAGCTAACATTTGGAGTCCAGATGACCCTTTGTCAAAACCGGTTCTTGATTGGTAAGAGGAGGTCAAAGTAAAAGGCAGGAGAATGGGGTTGAGAAACTTATCACTATGATTGAATGGTGGAGAAGCCCCGCTGGGCTGAATGGCCTAATTCTGTTCCAATATCTTATGGTCTTATGGACTTGTGGAATCCTGAAACTGTGGAAGTAACTGTAACTGTAAAGACAGCAAGGGAACACTGTGCAAGAAGTATTGCTTGCCTGTCATCTTGATGGTTATAGCAAATGTGCTCAGAGGTGTGTGTGCAAAGGTGCCAGTGATAAATGTAGCTGCTGTTGTGAAGATGGTGACTGGAAACAATTTTATAATTAAGTAAGCCAACAGCTTAATTTTTTAGTCCTTTGCACAGTTACTCACAAGAGGGGAGGGATTATTGCAATGAAAGTTTTAGCCCATTTTAATTTTTGTTTTCTCAGACATACTAAATTGTATCTGATTAATAAATTCCACTCCTAAGACTCAAAACAAAGTCCTGTACTGCTCCTTGAGCAACTATTGAACAATGTAATGGGTATAAATGATGAGAAATTCATCACCCCAGATTTATAAACAATTATTGGTGAAAGTGATAGAAGAGCAATTAAGCGATCGTTCTGATTTAACAAAAAACATTCTGCAAATGTTAATATTACCTGTTCTACAGAGCAAAGTGAGGATATTTTTACAGCAAAATACACTCTTCAAATTTACAAATAAAGCAGGTTTTTGTTATCTTCCATTGATGAAATCAATGGCTTGAAAATAAGAGGGGTTCTATAACAGCCAGTGACTTTGAGGATCTAAGCTGTGAAAAGCTGAATAAGCAGATAGGTAAGGCATATGTGTTACTGTAAAAGTCACAAGACTTCTATAATACTCCTTCAAAGCTCTGTCACCCGCTTTGACAAAGGATCATCTGGACTTGAAGCGTCAGCTCTTTTCTCTCCTTACAGATGCTGCCAGAACTGTTGAGATTTTCCAGCATTTTCTCGTTTGGTTTCAGATTCCAGCATCCGCAGTAATTTGCTTTCATCCAGTCATTGTTTAAGTTGCTCACATATAAAGCAGATAAATGCCAACATTTATGTAGAAAGAAATGGCATTGTTTAGAAAGATTTATTTAGGGAAACACGCAGCAGTTGAAAATGATTCACCAAAATGAAGAATTATCGGATGAAGAGTGTGATAAGATTGTGTCATATCATCCAATCAACACATACTTTGATTTCATTCTTGCAGACATGCTGGGAGACATCCAAGTTGAAGTGAAAATCAATAGACGATTGATAAACAATCTTCACACACCGATGATATAATATGGATTGCAGATACAAGAGAGATTATAAGAGATGCTTGAAAAGGTCAGACGAGTTTGGAATGTGGATTAGAAATTATTGCTGAGGCAAAGCCGCTGATAACTGGGAAAAGGGACTATCTCCAAAACCATCATTCAGAGTGGGCAGTATGGAACTGGGTCAAATAAATAAAACTGTTTATTGAGGTAATCTGATGCCAGATAGACAAAGTAATAAAGTAACAAAATGACTGACAGGAATTGTAAAAATAGGTTTTTTTTGGTAACAAGAAAGAGTTGCTGTGCAGCGATAAAGTAAAGCCGAGGCTGAGAAGCAGAATTTTCCAGCTCTATCTGTGACAATTTTGTAGATGTGAATATTGGATCTGAAATATGTAAGACACAGACTGGAGTACTGTGTGCAGTTTTGGGCGCCGTACTTACGCAAGGATATTTTGGCCTTGGAGGGAGTGCAGAGGAGGTTTACTAGGCTGATGCCGGAGTTGAGGGGGTTGAGCTATGAGGAGAGGCTAAATAAACTAGGCTTGTACTCGTTAGAGTTTAGAAGAATGAGGGGAGATCTCATTGAGACATATAAGATGATGAATGGGATGGATAGGATAGAGGTGGAGAGACTCTTCCCGCTCAGAAAGGACAGTAGGACTAGGGGGCACAGCCTCAAGATAAACGGGGGGCGGTTTAGAACGGAGTTGAGGAGGAACTTCTTCACTCAAAGGGTGGTGAATCTCTGGAATTCTCTGCCCGTTGAAGTGGTGGAGGCTACCTCGCTAAATGTTTTTAAGACACGGGTTGATGGGTTTTTGATGAGAGGGGATTAAGGGTTATGGGGAGAGGGCGGGAATGTGGAGCTGAGCCACAACAGATCAGCCATGATCTTATTGAATGGCGGGGCAGGCTCGAGGGGCCAGATGGCCTACTCCTGCTCCTATTTCTTATGTTCTTACGTTCTTTTAAACATGGTGCTAGACTGCTGAATGCACAAGAATGAGAGGACTCAAGATTTGATGTGATTTATTATTGTCGCATGGCACGGTGGCATTGTTGTCTCACAGCGCAAGGGACACAGGTTCAATTCCAGCCTCAGGTGACTGTGTGGAGTTTGTATGTTCTCCCCATGTCTATGGGGGTTTCCTCCATGTGCTCCAGTTTCCTCCCCACAGTCCAAAGATGTGGCGTTAGGTGAATTGGTCATGTTAAATTTAAATTTTAAGTTTAAGTTTATCTATTTATTAGTGTCACGAGTAGGTTTACATTAACAGCGCAATGACATTACTGTGAAAATCCCCTAGTCACCATACTCCAGCACCTGTTCAGGTACACTGAGGGAGAATTTAACATGGCCAATGCACCTAACCAGCACATCTTTTGGACTGTGGGAGGAAACCTTGGCACCTGTAGGAAACCCATGCAGACACAGGGAGAACATCCAGACTCTGCGCAGACAGTGATCCAAGCCAGGGATCGAACCCATGTCCTTGGAGCAGTGAGGCAGCAGTGCTAGCCATTGTGCTGTCATGCTGCTTCTGAGGGTCAGGGGGATTAGCAAGATAATCACGTGTGGCTACAACAGGGTGGGATCGTTGTCAATGCAAACTTGATGGGCCAAATGGCCTCCTTCTGCATTGTGGGATTCAATAATTCTATGTACTGGCATAAAGTAAAAAGTATTATTTCTTGCACACCGTACAGACAAAACATACCATTCATAGAGTACATAGAACACTACAGCACAAACGGGCCCTTTGACCCACAAGTTGCGCCGATCACATCTATACCTACCAAGCCGTAGAACTATCTGTAACTCCCAATCCCATTAGATCCCATATACTCATCCAGAAGTCTTTTAAAAGACCCCAGCGAGTTTGCCTCTACCACCACCGACGGCAGCCGATTCCACTCACTCACCACCCTCTGAGTGAAAAATTTACCCCTAACATCTCCTCTGTACTTGCTTCCCAGCACCTTAAACCTGTGTCCTCTCGTAGTGACCATTTCAGCCCTGGGAAATATCCTCCGAGAATCCACCCTATCTATTCCTCTCAACATTTTATAAACCTCTATCAGGTCGCCTCTCAACCTTTGTCTCTCCAGGGAGAAGAGACTTAGCTCCCTCAACCTATCTTCATAAGGCATGCCTCCCAATCCAGGCAACATCCTTGTAAATCTCCTCTGCACCCTCTCAATAGCTTCCACATCCTTCCTGTAGTGAGGAGACCAGAACTGAGCACAGTACTCCAAGTGGGGTCTGACAAGGGTCTTATAAAGTTAGAACATAAGAACATAAGAAATAGGAGCAGGAGTAGGCCATCTAGCCCCTCGAGCCTGCCCAGCCATTCAATAAGGTCATGGCTGATCTGTCGTGGCTCAGTTCCACATTCCCGCCCTCTCCCCATAACCCTTAATCCCCTTGCCAATCAAAAACCCATCAACCCGCGTCTTAAAAATATTGAGCGAGGCAGCCTCCACCACTTCAACGGGCAGAGAATTCCAGAGATTCACCACCCTTTGAGTGAAGAAGTTCCTCCTCAACTCCATTCTAAACCGCCCCCCTTTTATCTTGAGGCTGTGCCCTCTAGTCCTACTGTCCTTTCTGAGCGGGAAGAGCCTCGCCACATCTATCCCATCCATCCCATTCAACATCTTATACGTCTCAATGAGATCTCCCCTCATTCTTCTAAACTCTAACGAGTACAAGCCTAGTTTATTCAGCCTCTGCTCATAGTTCAACCCCCTCAACTCCAGAATCAGCCTAGTAAACCTCCTCTGCACTCCCTCCAAGGCCAAAATATCCTTGCGTAAGTACGGCGACCAAAACTGCACACAGTACTCCAGCTGCGGCCTCACCAGTGCCCTATACAGCTGCAGCAAGACCTCCCTACTTTTATATTCAATCCCCCTCACTATGAAGGCCAACATCCCATTACCCTTCCTTACCACCTGCTGCACCTGCAGGCTGGGTTTTTGCGACTCATGCACAAGGACCCCGAGGTCCCTCTGCACCGTCGCCTGCTGCAGTTGTTTGCCACATAAGTAATAGTCCTTCCTACCATTATTCCTACCAAAGTGGACAACCTCACATTTGCCAACATTAAATTCCATTTGCCAGTTCCTGGCCCATTCGCCCAGCCTATCTAGATCCTTCTGCAGACTCTCCACACCCTCCGCACAATTTGCCGTTCCACCAATCTTGGTGTCATCAGCAAATTTCGACACCATACACTCGGTTCCCTCCTCCAGATCATCTATATAAATGGTGAATAGCTGGGGCCCCACACCGACCACTGGGGCACTCCACTAGTCACCAACCGCCAATCCGAATAGCACCCATTGGCCCCCACTCTCTGCCCCCTATTTGACAGCCAATCCTCTATCCACGCTAACACCCTACCCCCAACTCCATGCCCCCGACCTTTTGTAATAACCTCTTGTGAAGCACCTTGTCAAACGCCTTCTGAAAATCAAGAAACAAGTTGCAGCATAACCTCCTGACGCCTAAACTCAATCCCTCGATTAATGAAAGCCAGTACACCATACGCCTTCTTGACCACATCCTCCACCTGCGAGGCCGATTTAAGAGTCCTATGGACCTGGACCCTAAGATCCTTCTGTTCTTCAACACAGCTAAGAGTCCTACCCTTGATATTGTACTCCTGCATCCCATTGGTCCTGCCAAAATGTACCACTACACATTTATCCGCGTTGAAGACCATCTGCCACTTCTCCGCCCAGTCTTGCATTCTGTCCATGTCAAGCTGCAACTTCTGACATCCCTCCAGACTATCCACAACACCACCAACCTTTGTATCATCGGCGAACTTACTAACCCATCCCTCCACTTCCTCATCCAGGTCATTTTTGAAAATGACAAAGAGCAAGGGTCCTAGAACAGATCCCTGGGGGACTCCATTGGTGACCAACCTCCATGCAGAAAAAGACCCATCCACAACCACTCTCTGCCTTCTGCAGGCAAGCCAATTCTGGATCCACAAGGCCAAAGTCCCTTGGATACCATGCCCTCTCACCTCCTCAAGAAGTCTTGTGTGGGGGACCTTATCAAACGCAAGAGTACGCAACAGAGAAGGAAAGGAAAGGCTGCAGAAAAAGCATGGGAAAAGCAAGAAGCAAAATGGAGAAAAGTGATATGTCTTGGGCACGTTATTGGAGAGTCACAAAAAAAGAGGTGTTACGGTTTGGAGAAGTTAATGATAAGAGATCAATTGGCAATCAAGGCAGAAAGGTGAGCAGAATACAATGGATGCCAAGCAACTGTGTATATTGTGCATTGAGAGCACATTTGTTGCCTATTTCAAATAATAAGTATACACTGAGACATCCATTCACAACAACCAGTACAAAATCTCACAAGTAATGGCCATGTACTATCCAAATCAATAAAGATGCTATGTACTGATTAATATACATCTTGTCTTCACAGTAAAATGAGAACCCAGTGGATCACAGGTTTCAGCCAAACAACAATCAACACAAGCTCAAATTATTCCTGAACCCACTCAAAGCAAACCTGAAACAGCTACGCATATTCACTGGGGGTGCATAATTATGTTGAGGAGATAGAGAGGATAAAATGAAATGATACTAAGGATACTAATAAATGATACTAATAAAATGATACTAATAAAGGAGACCCAACAAGCTGGACACCACCCATCTCCCCCCACCCACTGAGACATAAGGAGAAACAGTTGCAATGGATCTACAGGCAAACAAAAGCTATTACACAGTAAGAAGTCTCACAACACTCGGTTAAAGTCCAACAGTTTTATTTGGTCATTCTCATCTCCACATAAAAACTATTACAATGGCAGATCCTATGATGTTTGTGGTCTGCTTATATGTAATTAAGAGATCACAAGGTAAGTAAAAATAAATCAAACAGGGACGGTTTATTCAACGTCATAATAGTGGTGCCGTCTGTCCTAACAAGCATAGCAAGTTCCACCCAGAGAGGAGCTTGTGCCTTGGGTCACCCAACCCGCTCTCTTAAAGGAGCATACACCCAGCTACATACATAACAGGACCAGACTAGAAATCTATTACCTTCTTGTGACCTGGATCACACATGCATCCAGGTGCACATTCTCATTACCCAGAAATGAGACCATGAATCACTCATAGTCTGAACTGCAATTTCCTACTGATCATATCGTAACTGAATTAGGAATGTTACCTCCATATACTTTAGCAGAGTAAAGGTGGGGCATGCCTCCTTGGCACAGGAGGCAGCCTCACAACCTGAAGATCCTGAGTTCAAAGGGGATCTTGTGGCACAGTGGTAATATTCCTACCTCTGGACCAGAAAACCTGGGCCCAGGTCCCATTGCAAAACTTGATATTCTCTCCTGCAGTGGCGTGTGTACAAAGTGCATATTAGTAGTAGTTCTGAGTCTTCACATTGCCAAGTGGTATGCAATATCATCGCTGGAATCACTGAGCACACACGATGTCTGCAGCCACAGAGGATCCTGGCACTGATGTGAATCCACAAGGATTGGTCATAGTCATTCCATACCTGCTGCTGCTGACCAGTCATATATGCAACTAATTGTCAATGTTACAACCACAACCAAAGGACTACTCTACAACAGCCTATATCCACAAGCTACATGAATGAAATTAAGCAAAAAATGAATGTTGCATTAAAATACAAATGAATGAAGTGGTATGGTGGCACAGTGGTTAGCTTCACAGCGCCAGTGACCCAGGTTCAATTCCAACCGCAGGTGATGACCTTTCTTTCATTCATTTGTGGGACATGTACGTCACTGGCTGGCCAGCATTTATTGCCCATCCCTAGTTGAGAGTCTACCACATTGCTGCGGCTCTGGAGTCCCATGTAGGCCAGACCAGGTAAGGGCGACAAATTTCTTTTCCCAAAGGACATTATTGAACCAGATGGATTTTTTCAACAATCGACAATGGTTTCACAGTCATCAGTAGATTCTTAATTCCAGATTTGTTTCACAGAATTCAAATTCCACCATCTATCATGATGGGATTCAAACCTGGGTCAGCAGAACATTAGTTGCATTTCTGGATTTCTGCCTAGCGATAAAACCACTATCCCATTGCTTCATCTGTGTAGACTTTGCACATTCTGCCTATGTTCGCATATGTTCGTCCCACGCTCCAAAGATGTGCAGGTTACATAGACTGGCCATGCTAAATTTCCACTTCGTGTTGGGGAGGTGGAGGGGGGGAGGGATCGTGGGGTGGTAGAGGGGTGGTGGAAGTTGGGGGGGGGGGGGGTGGTTAGTGGGGTTAATACATGGGGTTACAGAGATAGGGCCTGGGCGGGATTGTTGATGGTACAGGCTCAATGAGCCAAATGGCCTCCTTCTGTACTGTAGAGATTCTATGGTACACATGGATAACATTGGATAAACTAATGAAGTGAGTTCACTTTTGCTGATACAGTATCATATCACTCAGTCACTTTGAGGAAACAAATCATCAATCGTTCAAATGTCAGAAAAACAGACTCTCGGAAATGCCCCCAGTGGAGGATTTCAGAGGTACGGCACTTGAGGGTGTGTTGAGGATGACATCCACTTGCAGTTGTGTGGTAGACTGTTCTTTCAAGTCTGCATGAGCCAGGCAAAACTGTTCAGTCGCAACCACAGCTGTGAGTCTAAGTGTCTGATATACTGCCGTTAACCCTGCTGTGGTAAACCTAGTGGACATATTAAAACCTGCCATGAGTCATGCATCTGCTAGTCTGCCTTCTCCACCTCCTCCTTCTCTATTAATCTTGTTTATATGAGAATCTAAGCAAAGAGCTGCATTCTAGTTAAATAAAATGATTTGCATGGTGTGACATCCCATGACAAATCCTCCAAATTTCTGTACATGCCCTGTATCACAGTGTGCTGCCTAAGTAGAACCATTTTAAATAAATGGTTCCTTGGCAGTAAAAACGCCAGTGTCTAAGCAGTAATAAATCACTGCAGCAACAATTCTTTTGCACCATCCCGTAGTGCAGGACATCCCAAGGCTACGAATGGAGAGGATAATGTGATACAATTAGGAAATGGATGATGCTGCATTTGGGTTTTAAAACCTGTGGGTTGCAGGAAGCTGGAAAATTTAGGAGTTCGGCTGCATTTAAGATCCAGGAAGGAATGGATTATTAACAAAATGCAGTGCTCAGTGATGCTCAACGTGAAACTATTTAACTTGCAATATTGAGATTCATGGTCTGTTTAATTGTACTCTCTGTAATTGCTGCCATGACAAACTGCGAATCTGCTCTGTATTATTCCCTAGACAAACAGACTGGCCAAGTAACCCATAATGATCTTTTCTGGTTTCATGCATTGTTATGTTCTGAGAACACCATCAACCATTAAATTCACGCTCTTGGAGAGTGGTTCTCTGTACTGTCCCCTTCTGCCACCGCTGTGGTGACACTTTTACACCTTTGGCATGCTCACCAATTTCAAGGATTTGGAGTTAATTATTCTCTATCATAGAATCCCTACAACAAAAGGAGGCCATTCAGCCCATCAAGCCTGCACTAGCCACAATCCCACCTAGGCTGTATTCCCATAACCCCGCACATTTACCCTGCTAATCTCCCTGACGTCAGGGTCAATTTTGGCATGGTCAATTAACCTAACCCGCACGTCTTTGGACTATGGGAGGAAACCAGAGCACCCGAAGGAAGCCCATGCAGACACAGGGAAAAAGTGCAAACTCCATACTGACAGTGACCTGAGGATAGAATTGAACCTGGGCCCCTGGAACTGTGAGGCAGCAGTGCTAACCGCTGTGCCACTGTGCCACCCTTTTTGTTATTTGGCTATACATTGCACAATGCTGCATGAGTTCACCTTTAGCTGAAATTTAACAGGCAAAAGATCATAATTTCTCTCATTTTCACTTACCTGGGCATTTAATTTACTTCATGTCATCACACTGGGGATCCCAAACCATGTTCTCTTCGGTTTTGAATGCATATGAATACTTTTCCCAAGGGGAAATTTTCCCAAAGGGAAAAGTACTCTAATGCATCTCACCACTTAAAAACTACAAGTCAAGGTAGTGACCAAACTATCATTTTAGAACAGAGCTCTGCGATGAATCACCACAGATGAAACAGATTAACCTTAATATACAGCATCTAATACAGACACAAAGTTGTTAAAACATTTCACACTTAACTGTCAGAATGCTCCTGACTCCTCAAGGGGCTTTCCTATGTGGTCACAAACTGTCCAATGTGGCAAGTTTCTTTTAGGGATTCCAAAACCTGCATCCACACATGAAAATAGTGGAGAGGACTATTTCAGAGAGGGCTTAGGGCGACTCCAAGCACAAGAGAGATATATGTGTGTGTCACAATCTAAGGCTTTGCTGATCCATGAAAAGAACATACAAAAATAGCTTGGAGTTAAGAAGGCACCACAAATTTGAAATTAATGCAAAGAATTCCACATTTTTTGTCCTTTGCAACCCCATTCCCACCGCCATCGCCAGGTGAAAATCTGGCTCCTCGTGTTCAACTAAAGTAAAATAAAGTTTATTTATTTATTAGTCACAAGTAAGGCTTACATTAACACTGCAATAAATTTACAGTGAAATTCCCCTGGCGCCACACTCCGGTGCCTGTTTGAGTCGGTGAACCTAACCAGCACATTGTTCAAAACGTGGGAGGAAAGCCACGCAGTAATGTAATAGTGTTAACCATTGTGCTGCCATGCTGCCCTAGCACAGCTGCAAAATAAGAGCTAAGAACATAAGAAATAGGAGCAGGAGTAGGCCATCTAGCCCTTCGAGCCTGCTCCGCCATTCAATAAGATTATGGCTGATCTGACGTGGCTCAGTTCCACTTTCCTGCCTTCTCCCCATAACCCTTAATCCCCTTGCCTATCAAAAACCTATCTACCGGCGTCTTAAATATATTGAGCGAGGCAGCGTCCACCACTTCAACGGGCAGAGAATTCCAGAAATTCACCACCCTTTGAGTGAAGAAGTTCCCCCTCAACTCCGTTCTAAACTGCCCCCCCTTATCTTGAGGCTGTGCCCTCTAGTCCTACTATCCTTTCTGAGCGGGAAGAGCCTCTCCACCTCTATCCGATCCATCCCATTCATCATCTTATACGTCTCAATGAGATCTCCCCTCATTCTTGTAAACTCTAACGAGTACAAGCCTAGTTTATTCAGCCTCTCCTCATAGCTCAACCCCCTCAACTCCGGTATCAGCCTAGTGAACCTCCTCTGCACTCCCTCCAAGGCCAAAATATCCTTGCGTAAGTGCGGCGACCAAAACTGCACACAGTACTCCAGCTGCGGCCTCACCAGTGCCCTATACAGCTGCAGCAAGACCTCCCTACTTTTATATTCAATCCCCGTCGCTATGAGGCCAGCATCCCATTCGCCTTCCTGACCACCTGCTGCACCTGCAGGCTGGGTTTTTGCGACTCATGCACAAGGACCCCGAGGTCCCTCTGCACCGTAGCATGCTGCAGTTTTTCGCCATGTAAGTAGTAGTCCTTCCTACCATTATTCCTACCAAAGTGGACAACTTCACACTTGCCAACATTAAATTCCATTTGCCAGTTCCTTGCCCATTCGCCCAGCCTATCTAGATCCCTCTGCAGACTTTCCACACCCTCCGTACAATTTGCCGTTCCACCAATCTTGGTGTCATCAGCAAATTTCGACACCATACACTTGGTTCCCTCCTCCAGATCATCTATATAAATGGTAAATAGCTGAGGCCCCAGCACCGATCCCTGGCGCACTCCACTAGTCACCAACCGCCAATCCGAATAGCACCCATTGACCCCCACTCTCTGCCTCCTATTTGACAGCCAATCCCCTATCCAAGCTAACATCTTACCCCCAACTCCATGCTCCCTAACCTTCTGTAACAACCTCTTGTGCGGCACCTTATCAAAAGCCTTCTGAAAATCAAGAAACACCACATCCACCGGTTCTCCTCTATCCACCGCACTAGACACATCCTCATAGAATTCCAATAAATTCGTCAGACACTACTTCCCCTTAACGAAATCGTGCTGCGTCTGCTCTATCAAACAATTCTCCTCAAGATGCCTCACTATTTTCTCCTTGATTACGGATTCAAGCATTTTACCTACAACAGACGTTAAACTAGCCAGCCTATAATTCCCTGCCTTTTGCCTGCTACCCTTCTTAAACAACGGCGTAACATTAGCCGTTTTCCAATGTTCCAGCACTTCCCCGGAATCCAGCGAGGTTTGGAAAATAATCATCAAGGCTGGGATATTTTGCTGCAAGACCCTAACCATTTTGCTCAAACAAAGAGCCAATGTGGTCACCACAGACCACTTACAGGAGATGCAATGTCTGTTTAAAGTGTGGATGTTCTTGCACCCACCATTTCCCATGTAAAGCATCTTTATAACCTCCACAGTTGCAGTTTTCTCTCTGGCTCTTCTTCCTCACTAGCCAAGGGTTCCCTTTCTCACCATCATTATAGTATGCCCTAGAGCAGCACCTCTATTGTGTTACTGGGTTTATAACTTCCTGGGTGGCACGATGGCACAGTGGTTGGCATTGCTGCCTCATAGTGCCAGGGACCCAGGTTCAATTCCGGCCTTGGGTGGAGTTTGTACATTCTCCCCGTGCTGTGTTGTGGGGATTGTGTGCATGGTAATGGACTTGGATGGGATGCTCTTTTGAGGGTCAGGGTAGACTCGATGGGCCAAATGACCACCTTCTGCACTGGAATGATTCCATGATTCTGTGAATCTGTGTACCCTTTGACATTAAAAAGGGTAAAATATTGCTCTTAAGGATATTAGTGAATAAATATTCATGCAAGTATGTTATATGTATGTATCATTAAACAAGGAAGAGTGCAGAAAAGATTTACTAGGATGCTACCAGGACTTGATGGTTTGAGTTATAAGGAGAGACTGGATAGACCGGGACTTTTTTCCCTGGAATGTAGGGGGCTTTAGGGTGATTTCATAGAGATCTAAAAATAATGAGGGGCATAGATAAGGTCAATAATCAATATTTTTCCATCTTTCCAGTCTAAAACTAGAGGGCTTAGGTTTAAGGTGAGAGGGCAGAGATACAAAAAGGTCCAGAGGGGCAATCTTTTCACACAGAGTATCTGGAATGAACTGCCAGAGGTCGTAATAGAGGCAAACATAATTTTGTCTTTTAAAAAACATTTAGACAGTTACACGAGTATGATTGATTTAGAGGTGATATGGGCCAAACACAAGCTATTGGGACCACCTTGATGCTAAAAACAAAGTGCATGGACAAGTTAGACCAAAGGGTCTGTTTCCATGCTATAGACCTCTATGTTTCTATGACTCAATGAGAGTAACACAAAGATAAGTAATGTACAAAAAGGGAAAATGGGAAGATGTACTGAACAAGTGGTTCAGAAAGAATGAGAATTTTGTTTGGGAAAGAGGAATGTACACGGAAGGAATATCGCAACAGCCTCTCCCTTCAGCTGAAGGCAACGTCCAGTCCATCACTCAAACCAGCCTCCCACCCATTGACTCTGTCTACACTTCCCACTTTCTCGGAAAAGCAGCTAACATAATCAAAGACCCCCCCTCCTCCGGCACCCTAGACATACTTACTTTCACCTACTTCCATTGGAAAAAAGATACAAAAGTCTGAAGACGCATACCAGCCAACTCAAGAACAGCTTCTTCCTTGCTGCCATCAGCAGGAATGGACCTACCTCCTATTAAATTGATCTTTCTCTACACTATGACTGTAACAATACATTCTGCACTCCCTCCTTTCCTTCCCTGTGAACGTTATGCTTTGTCTGTATAGTACACTATACCTTTTACTACCAATGCATATGACAATAATAAATCAAATCAACTACTTGAATGAAGGTGAAAAGAAATCAGAACAGGAAATGTGATGGCATGACTTGCAGTCAGAATTTATTAGGATCAGCTGACTGTTCAACATTTTGCTTGATCTACTCACAGTTTCCCCAACCTCAGTCTGCATTAACTGTCTTCAGTATCTTCTCTCCCAGTTCCGACCACCCTACAATAAAATGCCCTGAACCTCTGAGTGAGCTGCCATGTATCTGACACAGCTGGCTCAAACCTACACCACAGCCAAATTTGGAAAGTTAAACAAATTGTATTTTTTATTGACTCCCATTATTAGCCTGAATGCAATGTCTTACGAGCGTGTTAATCGTTAATATTTCCCTTAGTTTGTGTAAATGTTTTATCATTCCAATGAAGTCCCCCACCCCCCCGCCCCCCACTACCCCCAGTGGCCAGGCACAGCTGGTGGAAAGCTGCCAGTATTCAAGTGAAAACTCTTAAGCTGCTGGTGGAATAAAAACTCTGGGAAATCAATCTGGAAAGAGCTTGGCCACATACCCTTCCAATTGCTAAGGCAGGGCAGCACAGCTAGATTACTGGAATCATGGCAGACATTGGATGAAGGATAGCAACAGAGCAGACCCATTATCATCCCAAACGAGATGCCAACATGTGCCACAGCCATTGCAATCTTGCCACAAGGAGAGCTGTGTCTCTTTGATGCGCAGACCTGAGGCCAGAACTCTCCATTCACCTGACGAAGGGGCTAACCCCGAAAGCTTGTGAGTCTATTATCAAATAAATCGGTTGGACTAAAACCTGGTGTTGTCAGACTTTTTACTGTATTGCCACCTTGGCAGTGCCAGCTGGGCAGGGCCCAAAGGGCAAAGTAGCAATGCCCAAGGAGGCACTTTGTCACTACCCAGTGGGCATCTGGCAGCGCCAAAGCAGTGGGCCTAATAAGAGGCGGGTCCAATTATGGTTGGGGCCTGGGGGGGCTGCTACGGTGGGTGCGATTGGTATGGGTTCCCACTGCCATGCTGCATACGGATTGCGAGCAAAGGGAAGAAGGCCAGCGATCAGGGCTGGCCATTTGGGTGGCTGGTGGGGTGTGTTGGAGACTGTCGGCTTGCCATGGGGTGGGGGGATGGAGGGGGAGGACAACAGAGGGGGTGGGGTAATTGGGTTGCTAGGAGGGGTACAGGGTGGAGATCATTATCTTGATCTCTACCCCGTACCCCTGGGTACAGGGTGGGGAGGTGGTTAATGTTGGCTGGTCTTGTCTGGGGGAAGGCCATGAGAGAGTCAATAGGACAGCAATGCAGGATCAACTGGCCAGCAATTGGGAGTGCGACAGTGCAGGGTCACTGCGCATGCGCCAATCTTGGCACTGATAGATGGGCGCATGCCACTCAGCGCTATGCTGCCAGCCTCTCCAGTGAGAATAGGCCCCACTCACAGCTTTTTAGCGTGATTTATACTAGTGCACTCCACAGTGCACAGAGTGTGGGAGATTCATTTTGAGACTCCAGCTGTAAAAAAAATAGGATTTACTCCAGTTTTAATGCAAATTTGACACTGAGGATGGAATTTTACTGGCACCCAAGTTTTGCACGATCCCGCCCGAGGCCAACGGAGAATGCCTTAGAATTCTTTTGGGAGAATCACCTCCATTAGCTCTGTTCTCTCTCCACAGAAGCTATCAGACCTACTGGAAGTTTCCAGCATTTTCTGTATCTGTTGGGAAGAAGGTTGTTTTCTCCTGAAGAATGTTGAATTTTATCACACTCCTCAGTAGAGCTTGGAGAGAGAGTGTACCTCCAACTAGTCTGCCCGAGTCACTCATGTTCTATGAGCCATCAAATACTGAGCTTTCTAACTCACCATCTAAACACCTGCAGCCACTTTCTAGTCTTTGGATGAGATACATTCAGTGTTGATACTTTTCCTTGAAGAGTGACCTTCTCTTCCACTATTTTCGGGAATTGAGCGAGTGGAGAAAAAAAAAGGGGGAGGATATGGATCAGCATTTCACTGACCAAAGGGGCTAGAGATTAGCAGCTGATGGGCAGTAAAAAGTTGGTATGTTGCTTAAATTGGTGTCAATGAAATAGAAACATAGTGGACATATTCAATTGCTTCAAATAACCTTCAGTGCGGCTGGCAGTGTTGCCATTGCCAATGATTTGGTTACCTGGATGGCACAAATTCATGAATGGCTCCCGGATCAATTTGAGTGAGGTGATAACTGGTGTGACCCCCTAGTTGTACTCCGGCCCCTTGCTTCCCATGGCACCTTCTCCAGTTCAAAGGGTAAATGGAGATCACTGGGTAAACGGCTGCTAAAATGCATTGTGCATAGGCGCAGGGCTCCTTCACACAGCGTACATGCTGAGAATCAGAAGTATCCAGTTGCGAGCGGGATGGGGAGGTTGTCAATGGAAAGAGAGCGGCTGAACTGTGAAATGAGAAACCAGTCATCGGAGAATGCAATGTTTTGCATTTGCTACATGGTGAAATCAGAACACTGCCGGATCCTGTTGTGAAGGCAGCAAGCGTCAGGTGGATGTGTTTCATTTGCCTGTGATGGTTGGAGCAGCCTGTGCTGCTGGGGGAAATAAATGTATAAATTGCTGGAGGTGAGGAATGTTGGGGGTGAGGGTTGAAGTGGGGGAGAGGGGGTGTGAGAGGGGTCACAGTGGTTTTGAGCGGGGGGGGTGCGAGGAATGTGGGGGCATGTTATTAATGAAATGTGGGGAAAGCACTGCAGCCAAATGTAGAACAGAGTGGCAGAAATCGAAAGAACTGTGCTCATTCTAGCTGCCGTAGTCAGGTTAAATTGTAATGTTTCCTGCAGCAGCTGCCAGGGGAGGATGCAATAGGTGTTCACAAAAATCTGGCACCACTCTTCGGTGAATTTTGTTTGGCACTCCTTGTCACCTGATGAAAATGATGTTGTGAGACAGTAAGAAGTCTTACAACTGGTGCTGTGGCCAGCATCTCCACATCATGACTACCATCGACACCGCAAACTGTCGGCTCCAACTGGAGTGAATCTCCGAGAAGGTCGCGCATATCGACACAGACATCAAGTTTCTACACTTTAACCTGGTGTTGTGAGACTTCTATCTGATGAAAAGACAGTGCTCTCCTCAGTCGCAGAGCGGCACGGTGGCACAGTGGTTAGCACTGCTGCCTCACAGCGCCAGGGACCTGGATTCAATTCTGGCCTCAGGTGACTGTCTTATGGAGTTTGCACTTTGTCTCCGTGTTGGTGTAGGTCTTCTCCGGGCGCTCTGGTTTCCTCCCACAATCCAAAAATGTGCCGGTTAGGTGGATTCGCCATTCTGAATTGTCCCTTAACGTTAGGGGGATTAGCAGGGTAAGTACGTGGAGTTAAAGGGATAGGCCTTGAGTGGGATTGTCATCGCCAGTGTAGGCTCGAAGGGCTGAATGGCCTCATTCTGCATATACAGATTCTATGATACTTGGTGCACTGAGCTGACTCCATTCCCCCTTCTACCTCCCTGCTCAGCCAGATTGGGTATCTGTGGTTGGATGTAACCATCTCTTTCAGAGCTGCAGTTGCTCTTAAATAATGAGTGGACAGCCTGCAGGGAATTGTTCCCCTCCCTCTAACTGGGCAGGGGAAATATAAATGAGGCTGGACTGTTGAGATGGTCCAGGCCTCACACTGGATGGATGAGCCACTCTCCCTGCCAACCACCTGCTGTTAGAAACATTGGCTGATCAGCTCTCCATTGTTGGCTGTTTCATGGGTACAATTATAAATAATTGCAAAAAATCTAAAATAACAAATTAAAATATTGGCTTATGCGATATGAGCAATGTCCTGGGAGACTTGCTACTTCCAAACACAGTGATCAAAAATCAAATGCAACAAAGGGGGAAAAAAAAAACATTCACTTAATAATTATTCATCAACAAGCAACACTGAATAAAGTATTGATGCCAAGTATATGGTGGTGTAGGAATTGCATTTTGTGACATAAAAAACATTAAAGGATCTATTTTAACCAGCCATGGTTATGGGCAGGCTAGGCAATTTAAAGGCCTCAGGGTCCTAAGCTTGTGGCATGGGTATTAAAGCATATTGGCATCTCGTGTATGTTGCTAGCCAGCTACCCATGTGATAGGCAGGAGTGGCAGTTCAGACAAATGGAGCCCACCACTCAATGGAGGGAAAGTCTTTCCAGTGAGCAAGTAAACCACTATACGGCAGTTGAGTGTGACTCCAATACTGTGGAGGGGCAGGGAGCAGTGGTTGAACTCTGGCAGTTAACCCTTGGGGAGTTAAGGAGTGAAGTGCTGTTCATCACCCTCCCACGTATGAAGTTTGGTTCAAGTAAGTAATTTAGTTACTTTCACCTGCCAAATAGTTGTAGAGCCTTTGTAACAATTGCTACACTGGCGATGAGGTAAATCGGGATAACAGTCACCAGTTCCTAGAATCGAGCGGGGAAAGTCTGCCTTCAAACTGTGCAACATTAATAAGTAAAAATAATGCCCCTTTTTGGGAAAATTTATTCTTTTGACTCAAGAGATTGAGCATGGGGCTCAATTTATTGAAAGACTCCACCATTTCTTCATTGCAAATGCAGAAGAGGATGAGCAAAAAGTAATTCTGCTTACAGTATGTGGACCCCAGACTAACACCCCTAAAAACTCTGGATAATAAAGGGGTGATTTTCAGCCCCTGTTCCCCACCAGAGAGAGGCCGATTCAGCCTATTGTACTGGCCAGAGTCCAATAGTGGGTTTTACTTCTAGCAGCATACAATTAAGTGCCAAAGATCAAGTGCCAAAATATCGAACGCAGATGCCCCAATTCTTCTTCCACTGCCTTGAACCATATCACCATCAATGAGTAATGGTGTTAGCCCTCACCTTCCTGTTTAACAATAGCTGCCTGTATCGTCAACACAGATTGGCAATTGGATTCAAAGCGACCCAATCCTGTCCAGAGAGAAGCATATGGTCTTCCTTGGGTGGCACTTGAACATGTTGCTCCAATTCAAGCCTTTCCAGCTCCCCAAAGACAAACTGAGGACAGAGTGTTACTGTGGGAGTCCAGAATAGTGGTTGCAGGCCCAGTAAAAGGAACATGCTGTCGGAATTACACTCAGGTCAGACCAAAATGAAAATACTTGCCAGAAGTTATACTTGATGGCCAGGCATTGATAAAGATATTAAAAATCTAGTCAGGCATTGTGAACAATACCAATTGCAAAAAACACTGCCTCCTTCAACTCATTTGCATCCGTAAGAGTGACCTGGCTGGCCTTGGGCAGGGTTACATGGAGTGTTTAATTCCTCTCTGTGTCTGGGGTGGCACGGCGGCACAGTGGTTAGCACTGCTGCCTCACAGCACCAGGGACCTGGGTTCAATTCCTGGCTTGTGTCACTGTCTGTGTGGAGTTTGCATGTTCTCCCCATGTCTGCATGAGTTTCCTCTGGGTGCTCTGGTTTCCATTCACCTGACGAAGGGGCTAACCCGAAAGCTTGCGAGTATATTATCAAATAAATAGGTTGGACTAAAACCTGGTGCTGTCAGACTTTTTACTGTGTTCCTCCTACAGTCCAAAGGTGTGATGCTTAGAGGGATTGACCATGCTAAATTGCTCTTTTGTGTCATGGACTCTAGCTAGGGTAAATGCACAGGCTGATGGGGATAGGGCCTGGGTGGGATTGTGGTCGGTGCAGACTTGATGGGCTGAGTGACCTCCTTCTGCACTGTAAGAATTTATGACTCTATAACCCTGAACAAAACATGTATGCACACCCACTCTATCACGCAGCCTTGAATGACTTATCAGAAAGAGCTGTCCAGACATTCAAATAACTAATGAAAAATAGCTGGGTAACCATTATGATTGAAGCTTGTTAGATTCCTTCTTATTTACAGAATGACATCACACAGTACTACACAAAACTACAAATGGGTAGATGTCTCCAGACCAGACTTGACCTAGTGTTCCCCAATTTAGTGGGGAAGATGGAAGTGAAGCAAGGTGTACAAAATGGATATCATGATTGTGTTAAGGATGGTATGTCATTCAACGTAAATGACTTGGTATTCATTTGGAACTTTAAGGTTGGTGCAGGCTAAGCCCGCAGGAAAGTCATCACAAAAACAGGCCAAGTATCCGATCTGATTGATCTCCAAGGAAGAAAAGTAAGGAAACATATGGATCACATAAGGAAGAGATAACAAACACTATACAAACAGAGCTGGATAATCCAGAAGCATCTATAGAATTCCTCCAATAGTGCCAAGTTTAGTGGGACAATTTATTTCAAAGGGAGGTCACTATGTTGTTCCCATGGAAACTGGAACAGATGTCTACACCAATGAATCTCCCAAAACTGCAACATCCAACCACGACTTAAGACATTGTTACCAATGCATCCTCTATTTCTACAGCCACTTCCTTAAGTATGCTGGGATGTAGATTATCAGGCCCTGGGGATTTATTAGCCTTCACTCCTATCAATTGCCCCAACATCATTTCTCTATAAGTGCTGATTTCCTTCAGTTCCACCCTTTCACTAAACCCTGTGTTCCCCAACATTTCTTCTATGTTATTTGTCTTGTCCTTTGTGAAGACAGAACTGAAGGATACATTCAGTAGATCAGCTATTTCTTTGTTCCCCATTAAAACTCAGAAACTGTTTCTGACATTTGTCTTCACCAACCTTTTTCTCTTCAAATACATATAGAAATTTTACAGTTAGTTTTTATGCTACCTGCAAGTTTCCACTCACGTTCTATTTTCCCCTTCTTAAGCGATCCTTTTGTCCTCCTTTACTGAATACTAAACTTCTCCAAATCCTCTGATGTTTTCCTTTGGCCTCTTCCTTGGATCTAATACTATCTCTAATTTCCCTTGTAAGCCATCAGATGGCCACATTTACCATTTTACTTCCAGAGAGGAATAAACAATTGTTGCAGTTCAGCCATGCATTCTTTTATTGTTTGTCATTGCCTATCCATCGTCATCTCTTTAACATTCCTCAATCCATCATAGCCAACTCATGCCTCACATCATCATAGTCTCCTTTATTATGATTCAGGACCTCATCTTACAATTAACTATATCACTCTTCATCTTGATGAAAAATTCTATCATATTATGGTTGCTCATCACCAAGTGGTCTTGCACAATTAGATTGCTAATTATTTCTTTCTCATTAGACAATATCCAGTCTAGGATGGCCTGTTCTCTAGTTGGCTCCTCAAGACATTCATCTTGAAAACCATTCCATACGCATTCTAGGAATTCCTCCTCTACAATATTGTGATTAACTTGATTTGTCCAGTATATACCACTACCCCAAAGTGAGGTGGATGCTGGGATAACGGATAAATTTAAGGAGGAGTTAGATGGATTTTTAATTCGTAATGGGCTGAAAGATTATGGGGGAAAGGCAGGAAAATGGGGATGAGGAACATGTCAGCTATGGTCAAGTGGCAGAGTAGACTCAATGGACCAAATGGCCTAATTCTGCTCCTACATCTTATGAACTTATATATGCAGATTACAGTCACCTATAAATAAAGATGCTCTTTTATTGCATGCACCTTTAATTTCCTGTTTAATGCCATTCTCAACATCAATATTACAGTTTGGGGGTCTACATACAACCCCCACTAACATTTTTTTTACCCCTTACTGTTTCTCAGCTCTGTTCATACAGCATTCACATCATTGGAACTAATATCTTTCCTCACTATTGCATTAATTTAATTTTTAACCAACAACACAACTCCACTGTCTTTTCCTTTTTGTGTGTCCTTCCTAAATACTGAATACCTCTGGAAGTTCAGTTCCTAACCCTGCTCGCCCTATAGCCATGTCTCCATAATCCCAACTATATTGTACCCATCTACATCTATTTGAACAATTAATTCATCCACTTTATTTTGAATGCTGAGATTTGTTCAGAGGAGCCATAATCTCTTTATGGTTTTTAGTACCATTCACTAAATATAACGGCAACTTTCATTGTACGTGGTGCATATGTCAATGTCTCCTGGGCATTTCAAACCAAAACTGCACTAGGGTGGAAACTCCATTTTAAGATTTCAATGTGGATAGAATTATTACAGAATTGCAGAATCGTTACAATATAGAAGGAGGTCATTTAGCCCATGTACCTGCAATGACTCTGAGCAAATCACCTCTTCCAAAGCATTACAGGTTAGATGGATTGGCCATGCTAAATTGTCCCTTAGTGTCCAAAGATGTGTAGGTCAGGTGGATTAGCCATGGTAAATATTTAGGGTTATGGGAATAGGGTGAGGGACCGGATACAGGTAAGATGCTCTGTTGGAGAATTGGTGTAGCCTCGATGGGTCACATGGCCTCCTTCTGCACTGTACCGATTCTATGATTCTAGTGCCATTCCCCTGTCTTCTTTCCATAATGTAGATATGCCGGCGTTGGACTGGGGTAAACACAGTAAAAAGTCTGACAACACCAGGTTTTAGTCCAACCGATTTATTTGATAGTAAACTCACTAGCTTTCGAGGGGATTCCCTCATTCACCTGAAGAAGAGGGAATCCCCTCAAAAGCTAGTGAGTTTACTAACAAATAAATCAGTTGGACTAAAACCTGGTGTTGTCAGACTTTTTAACTGTTCTTTCCATAACACTGCAAGTCACATAGAAAGTTATTCACCTTCAACAAAAAAAAGGGAATATCTGGTCAAACACAAGATTCAAACATAGATATTCATCATCAAATACTCAATGCAGCACTTTTGCTCTACCCCTGTTGGCCAACGGAATACTGGGTCAGACTTGAACAATCTACATTATTGTAATCAGAGAATCCCTATAGTTCAGGACACCATTCGGCCCATAAGCCTGCATCGACAACAATCCCACCCAGGTCCTATCCTCCTAACCCCACATACTTATCCTGCTAGTCTTCTTGACATTAAGGGTCAATTTACCACAGCCAATCAACCAACGCCACACATCTTTGGACTGTGGGAGGAAACCGGACTACCTAGGAGGAAACAAGCAGACATGGGGAGAATATGCAAACTCCATACAGGCAGTCACCCAAGGCCGGAATCACCTTGGATCCCTGGCACTGTGAAGCAACTGTGCTAACTACTATGCCACCCTGCACTTGGGAGGGAAGGAGGAAAATTACTTTATTTCCCTCACCAGGTTACTGTGCCCTCTGTTCTGTTTTGTTTATATTCTTACACCAATATAAAAAGATACGTGAAAGCAAGACCAATAAGTTTAAAGGCTACTGGATATGGTCCCTTTTTGAATTAGTACAGCAACTCACAATACAGAGAGCCAGTACAAACATGCTTTTACAAAGATCTCTTATCAAGCATCCCAAAACCAAAATTAATTTTCTCCAATGTCCAGCCCTTCACCAATGTGAACCAGCCTTTTAAGTAAAAATAATAAAGGTATTTAAAGCAACAATTACACTTTAAATAAACTAGACACAAAATCTGATCTACCAAAATCACAACATTGAAATTACAACAGTTTCAAGCTATGTCCAGCTGGTAACCAAATATTTAGAGATAGAAAGTGATCTATGCCGAGATAAACTGGAACCAGAACCAAACAAGACGATTAAAGCCCCAAATGGACACTGGATGAATGGCATAATCTGCTATTATTCCATTTTCAATGTGCCTAATGTTATTGGGACACAGCAATGGAAGTTATTAGTTTGCTAAACATCCAATTGCCTAATTCAATTATATTGCAGACACGTTAGTGTGGTCAAATTGGACAAAATCTAAAATTCACTTTGGAAAATTTACAGGCTAGAAATAATGGCAAAGCTTTCTTGCTTTTTAATGTCAGTATAAACCCAGGGTTTCATAGATCAGATATGAAGGGCAGTTTTCATACTGCAGAGTAAATTGTTCCTTCCTTAGGTTACTGATGTGATTTCAGTTGAATATTACCTGCAGTTTTGTGACTTCTGTATTCTAACCCACTCCTGTACCCAATGTGTGGGGAAATATTTATCTAATATGTATGATACATATATAGACCTGATAGGATTTGCTTTGTGCAATATTTAGCTATGGAAATATTGCCAAGAGTAATGAATATTTCTAGCCTGTAAATTTTCTAAAGTGAATTTTAAATGTTGTCCAATTGACCACGCTAACGTGTCAGCAATATAATTGAATTAGGCAATTGGATGTTTAACAAACTAATAACTTCCATCGCTGTGTCCCAATATTGCTTAATCTAATAACATTAGGCACATTGAAAATCAAATAATAGCAGATTATGCCATTCATCCAGTGTCTATTTGGGGCTTTAATCTGCTTGTTTAGTTCTGGTTCCAGTTTATCTCGGCATAGATCACTTTCTATCTCTAAATATTTGGTTACCAGCTGGACATAGCTTGAAACTGTTGTAATTTCAATGTTGTGATTTTGGTAGATCAGATTTTGTGTCTAGTTTATTTAAAGTGTAATTGTTGCTTTAAATACCTTTATTATTTTTACTTAAAAGGCTGGTTCACATTGGTGAAGGGCTGGACATTGGAGAAAATTAATTTTGGTTTCGGGATGCTTGATAAGAGATCTTTGTAAAAACATGTTTGCACTGGCTCTCTGTATTGTGAGTTGCAATGGAAGACTATACTCTTATCTACCTTGCTGTACTAATTCAAAAAGGGACCATATCCAGTAGCCTTTAAACTTATTGGTCTTGCTTTCACATATCTTTTTATATTGGTGTAAGAATATAAACAAAACAGAACAGAGGGCACAATAACCTGGTGAGGGAAATAAAGTAATTTTCCTCCTTCCCTCCCAAGTGCAGGGTGGCATAGTAGTTAGCACAGTTGCTTCACAGTGCCAGGGATCCAAGTTGATTCCGGCCTTGGGTGACTGTCTGTATGGAGTTTGCATATTCTCCCCATGTCTGCTTGTTTCCTCTTAGGTAGTCCGGTTTCCTCCCACAGTCCAAAGATGTGTGGCGTTGGTTGATTGGCTGTGGTAAATTGACCCTTAATGTCAAGAAGACGAGCAGGGTAAGTATGTGGGGTTAGGAGGATAGGACCTGTTTTTGATGCAGGCTTGATGGGCCGAATGGTGTCCTGCATTATAGGGATTCTCTGATTACAATAATGTAGATTGTTCAAGTCTGACCCAGTATTCCGTTGGTCAACAGGGGTAGAGCAAAAGTGCTGCATTGAGTATTTGATGATGAATATCTATGCTTGAATCTTGTGTTTGACCAGATAGTCCGTTTTTTTTTTGTTGAGGATGAATAACTTTCTATGTGACTTGCAGTGTTCAGTAAGAATCTGTGTTGGGAACCATCATTTTCTTTCCATAACCCAGCTCACTCAATCTTTACAGATAACATTCTCATCCCCTTTGAATGCTTCAATCAAACCTGCCTGCACCACACTGTCAGGCAATGCATCCCAAGCTCTCACCACTAGCTGCATGTCGCCTCACTGTGTTCCTCGTACCAGTCTTGCTCCTTTAGTCAATGAGTTTTAAATCTTACCAATTACTTCCAATTTTATTATTTTGCATTTATTCAGGCTAGAGTGAATTTAGGCCTGTTTTGATAATAAAACTTTTGCAATGAAATGTTTTGATTAGGTTTGGGGGTGGGTGTAATGTGGATGGTGCTGGTCTGCAATGCCCTACGAGGCACTTGACAGCACTTGATTTGGCAGAGATAAATGTTCGATGAGTCTGGTGGAAACTATGTTTCCCATGCAGCTCCATTAATATTCTGAACCAGATTTAGATATAAAAGATCTAAGTTCTCTTTTCCCAGGGACTAAATTTCAGCTTTATTCAGATGCTTGTGGTGTTTATTGCCTTGTTGCTTCTGAACCCATACAAATTAATTGCTTATTAGATTATATTCAATGATTTCTGTGCATTCCAGCTCATCTGCGTGTGTCCTTAATTCATGGCTGAAGGATATTTGAAGCAATTGAATGTATCCCCATGTGACTGCTGACATAATGAATGAGAACGACAACCAATTATTATCTGACAGTGCTTTGTGGCTATGTGACGTTAACCAAAAATGACAGACTTGATAACTGAAAACAGTCTTTGCTGCACTCGGGACATGAGATCCAACAGCATTTACAGAAAAAAATAAGGGTCGAAAAGATGGTGCAGCGTTAATAGAATAGTTCAGAAGTGACTGGTGTTCTTGTATCCCAAGTGTTCAAATAGTTTTGGAGGGAGACATGATTTACAAACAAATACATGTTCCAATGCAGCTTGCATTTACCTCTCATACCTCACGTCTTTTGGTCTGAATATTCCACTCAAACAGCAATGGATAATTGATAAGGCACAGCAGAGTGGCACAGTGATGAGTACTGCTGTCTCACAGAGCCAGAGACTCGGGTTCGATTCAAACTTAGGTTATTGCGCGGAGTCTGCACATTCTCCCCATGTCTGCATGGGTTTCCTCCGGGTGCTCCGGCTTCCTTCCACAGTCTGAAAGACGAGCTGGTTAGGTGCATTGATCATGCTAAATTCTCCCTCAATGCACCTGAACAGGCGCCGGAGCATGGGGACGAGAGGATTTTCACAGTAGCTTCATTGCAGTGTTAATGTCAGCCTACTTGTGACACTAATAAATAAACAGGAAACATGAATACTTTGCTCTGTTGCTGAGAGCCAGGAAGCTGGAATACAGCTGGCCTTTCACAAATGTAAGCCTCACTTGTGACAAATAAATAAAACAATGCTTGAATTTAAAAAATAATAACCATTTCATGTGTATTGAGAGGAGATTCCAGACAATGCTCAATTATGCAGGATCCTATGATTTTAAGTAGGAATGCTAATTCAGCTTTGTCAGATTGCGATCAATGCTATCCCAGTACAAATGGGGAAAGCATAGGTGTATTACGGATAAGGCTAGTAAGGTTAATTATTTGATCCATCTGTTTCTCCAATGAAATCTTCATAGCTTATTTTAAGTCGATAACTTCATTTAAAGTTCAGATTTTGGTGTTGCATTAAGGTTTGGATAACTTTTATTGTGATCGTCAACATGTTTTTTTAAAATTATTATTTCGGAGTTTCTATTTTTTGCTAATAATTAACAGTGTGAGCAACAGCGATTAGGAGTGTATTTATTTGTGTCACAATGAGGTCTGCATTAATACTGTAATGAAGTTGCTGTGAAAGTCCCCTAATCAGCACAATCCGGTGCCTGTTCAGGTACATTGAGGGAGAATTTAACATGGTCAACCTACACAGCACGTCTTTCCAACTGTGGAAAGAAACCAGAGCGCCCAGAGGAAACCTACTCAGACACAATGGGGAATGTGCAGACTTCACACAGACAGTGACCTGAGGCAGGAATCGAAGCTGAGCCCTTGGCGCTGTGAGGCAGAAGTGCTAAGCACTGCGCCACCATGCTGCCGACTATTATGAACAGTGACAGTCTGCAAAAACATGGCATGGTGTTCGATAGTGATTTAACTTTTAATTCTACTCATTTCAGCATAATTAAGGATCTCATGCACCCCGGATACTCTCACTTCCACCTTCTTCCATCGGGAAAAAAATACAAGAGTCCGAGATCACATACCAGCCAACTCAAGAGCGGCTTCTTCCCTGCTGCTGTCAGACTTTTGAATGGACCCACCTCATACTAAGTTGATCTTTCTCCACACCGTAGCTATGACTATAACACTATATTCTGAACACTTTATGAATGGTATGTTTTGTCTGTATATTGTGCAAGAAACAATACGTTTCACTGCATCTCAATAGTAGACAACTGTAATAAACCGAATCAAATCAAATCCTCCAAATGAAAGGTTTCACTGTTAGAACTCATATGCGATCCAGCAATGTCTTTTCACAAGACATGTGGAATATACTTTGTTCCAGGCCTACTCAAGTCCCTTTTCTTAACCCTTTTCCCTGTATGTTAATGATTACATTGTTGTAATTTCCTTCCTTGCCCCAAACTGGAAATCTTTGCTTCTAATTTCTATCCTTCCCTTGCCTTCATTGACCCTTCTCTGTTGTCATTCCTTCCTCAACTTCACTACTTGGGCTACATTGTCAATCAATACCAATTGTACTGACTCCAACAGCTACCTTGACTAGCTTTCACCTCTCATTCTTCAATGACTCTATTTCATTCTCCCATTTAGCTTGGTTCTGACTTAGCAGTTTCAACAACGCAGCCCTTTAAACTGGTGCTTCCACTATATCTTCCCTTTTCTTCTCCATCATGGTTGACATGAGTCCTCCTCTGCGTCTTTTCTACTTTCCACACTTGTGCTCACAACCTTTTTCATTTCAGAAAACTGAGAATGTTGCTCTTTGCCTCATCTTCCACCCCACCAACTTTCATATTCAACAGATCATTGTCAACATTGATGAGAAGAATTGTTTTTCCTTTCCAAGGGTTGCCAGTCTTTGGAAGTCTCTTCAGCGGAAAGTAGTGGAGGTTGTGCCGTTGAAAATTTTTTAAGGCTGATGTATTCTAATTAGCGGGACTGGCGGTGGGGAGGTGGTAGTGGTGCTGAGGGTTAGGTGGGTGGCGGGTCTGGGTAAAGGTTACTGGGTATAGGCGAAATGTTGAGTTGAGGCCACAATCAGATCAGCCATGATCTACATGAATGGTGGAGGAAGCTCCAAGGCTGAATGGCCTGCTCCTGTTTGTAATTTGTATCACTTTATCATTAGGTTACACACAGGGAGTAGTGCTGATCAGTTGTTCTTCAGAATGAAAGAAGATATTTGAAGTTCACAGTTTATTTATTCGTGTCACAAGTAGGCTTGCATTAACACTGCAACGAAGCTACTGTGAAAATCCCCTAGTCACCACACTCCGGCGCCTGTTCGGGTACACGAGGGAGAATTTAGCATGACTAATGCATCTAACCAGCATGTCTTTCAGGCTGTGTGAGGAATCTGGAGCACCCAAAGAAGGCCCAAGCAGACATGGGGAGAATGTGCAATTTCTACACAGGCAGTGTAGAACCAAGCCGGGAATCAAACCTGGGCCTCTGGCGCTGTGAGATAGCAGTGCTAACCGCTGTGCTACTGTGTATTGGAGTACCCCAGGAATTGATAGAAGGAGCTTTGTTTGATTTATATTAATGGCCTGGACTTGGTTGTGAAGGGCAAATTTCAAAATTTGCAGAAAACACAAACCTTAGATGTATTGTGAACTGTGAGGAGAATAATAATAGACTTCAAGAGAAAATAGACAAAATAGTAGCATGGGCAGACAAGTGGCAGGTACACATTCATGCAGAGAACTGTGAAGTACATTTTGGTTGGAAGAGTGAGGAGAGGCAATATAAAAGAGAAGGTATAATTTTGAAGAGGTGTCACATTATTTCCTTCCACATAAACATTCCATATACCACAAGGCTTGGTGAAACAATAATGTGGGTTCTTTATTTGTTGATAAAACTATATACAAATGATGTTAACTGAAAGGATAAGTACATCTGTGGTCTACTGCTGCTTATAGACTGAATTCAAGTCATGGGATTAATAAATTTTGAGGTGGTAGTGACTGACAGCAGTTTAAGATATTAAGATTTAATTTGATTTATTGTTGTGCCATGTATACAGTGAAAAGTGTTGTCTGTTGCATGCTATACAGACAAAGCATGCCATACATTGGGAAGGAAAGGAGAGAGTACAGAATGCAGCGTTATAGTTATAGGTTTAGAGAAAGATCAATTTAATGCGAGGTAGATCCATTCAAAACTCTGATGGCAGCAGGGAAAAAGCTGTTCTGTTCTTGTCAGTTGATACATGTTCTCAGACTTTTGTATCTTTTTCCCGACAGAAGGAGATGAAAGAGAAAATGTCCAGAGTGTATGGGGTCCTTAATTATGCTGGCTGCTTTTCTGAGGCAGCAGGAAGGGTAGACAATGTCAATGGGTGGGAGGTTAGTTTGAGTGATGGACTGGGCTTTGTTCATGACCCTTTGTAGTTTCTTGCAGTCTTGGATAGAGCAGGAGCCATACTAGCTGTGATACAACCAGAAAGGATGCTTTCTATGGGGCATCTTTACCTCATATCACACAATTTTCCCTTCTTTGAAGTAAGGTTTACTTATAAAGAATCAAATTATTTACACGATAGTAAAAGAAAATAATATAATGTCTGAATGTGCTTTAAAACAGCAATATGTTTACAAGTCTCTGGAATGTATTGGTAGTTTGCTTATCCATTGTGATTTTATCTTTGTTGAAGGCCACTGTATATTTTCAGAATCTGATTCGGGGTGTTTTCTTTGTGCTGCATTTTAGACTGTTCTGTTGACAGAAGGATTAGTCAGTGTTTCTGATTGTGACATTGCTCTGTGTGGTATGTGTTTTATCACACTCTCATGCCATTTGTATTCCCACTTGATATAACTTTGGTTCTGGGTACATGATGATGATTTCTGTTGGATTCCATGTGTCATCAGTTGGGGGCAGTCCATGAACTTTCAGACCGATATTCAGATTGGATGATTTATTATCTGCATGCTGGCCATGGATATCTTTCATGCTCCTCTATTTCTCAAACAACACATCACATCCTCTTGGGAGTATTGATGAGTGTAGATTTGTTAACACTTGCCTCTCGCATACCAATTCCACATTGGTTCTGTGGTGTGATGTACTGTGCACATTTGGAATGGGTAGACATATTCAGTTCAAGTTAAGCCACGTAGCCTATCTGCGTTGCAGTAAGTTGATCTTTGCCCAATGTGGAGAACATGCCTCTGTCTACATCAATGGGGATGAACTAGAAATGGTCGAGAGCTTCAAGTTTTTACGTGTCCAGATCACGAACAAACTGTCCTGGTCCCCCCATGTTGACACAATAGTTCAGAAAGCCCACCAACACCTCTACTTTCTCAGAAGTCTCAGGAAATTTGGCAGGTCGGCTATGACTCTCACCAACTTTTACAGATGCACCACAGAAAGTATTCCTTCTGGTTGTATCACAGCTTGGTATGGCTCCTGCTTTGCCCAAGACCGCAAGGAACTACAAAAGGTCGTGACTGTAGCCCAATCCATCATGCTACCAGCCTCCCAGCCATTGACTCTGTCCACACTTCCCGCTGCCTCGTCAAAGCAGCCAGCATAATTAAGGACCCCACACATTCTCTCTTCCACCTTCTTCCATTGCGAAAAAGATCCTAAAGTCTGAGGTCACATACCAACCGCCTCAAGAACAGTTTCTTCCCTGTTGCCATCAGATTTTTGAATGGACTTACCCCGCACTGTCTTGATCTTTCTCTACACCCTAGCTATGAGTGTGACACTACATTCTGCATTGTCTCCTTTCCTTCTCCATGAACATATTTTCGGTGACCTGGGTGAATTCTGGTAGTGACATTTGAGTGGAATGGATGGAATCTCTGAGCCACTGTACATGATGATTTTACCATTGGTTAGCTGATTGAACCAGTACATGACACTTCTGTGCATACCTACATTTTAGTGTAGCAAGTGGAAGAGTGTTTGCACCAGCAAATAAAATCAGTTTTGCATCTATGCTGACCCTATATCTGTGGGCATTTAATCTGAATGGTGGCAAAGTCCTCTGTTGGTACCATTGCGTCAATACATTCTTTTATGTTCACTTATTGAATGTTGGCTCACTTTGTGTATCAATGTGTTAGTCATCCTCATCATTGGACCATGCAGCTTGGCTAGGCATTTTGTGCATCCTGCCTTGTTTCTATACTCTCTTGGTTCATTAAAATCTGTTTGTGGCTTTTCTTTGTGGCTTCCCAATAGCTTATTTTGGCTTTTGCTTTCAGAATTAGCAGTTCCAATGTGCTATGGTATCACATGCTTTGCCTACGGTGTGAAAAACTGGGCATTCTCTGCATGCATATATGAGGCAGTATTGCCTGTATTGCTAATTAGGCTTGACTCTATTGGATATCGTGCAATGGCAGACAAATTGTATAGAATCTGTTTGTATAGTGCTTGTCTTTGCTTTGGAGCAGTGCTTCCATATGTAATTTTTGGTCAAGGAGGTGTTTTTTGAACACTTCCATGAGAGTAGACACACCATGAGGTCAAGTATTCTGTTGGATATCTCTGCTACCATGAAGTTACAATCATGTCTCTCAACTCTGTTTCCATTTTTGAATTGATCAATGGTCCTTGTCGATTGTTGCTGAACATACATGAATTCCAGATGATGTATTTAGAAGTTAAACCTTCACTTGTAATTTCTCTTTGAGTGTTTGACCATATTTTACTCGGAGTTTTTAAGATGCCCTGCGTCCATTGCTGAGAACAATTTTAATTTCAATGACTTGTTTACTTGGTTTAGAAATGCTGAGGTCCAGAGAACACAGCTCTATCACTGTCAGAACAAAATAAGTTCAGATACGAGATCTGCTACCTGTGTTAGACATTTTGTGGTCATCTTATGACTTTTCACATGGTTGTTACAGGATATTGTCTGAAACAGGACCACCATCAATGTATCCTTTTAAAGTTCTGCTGACTAAATTTAGTTCTGAATTGTAGTACCTTAAGTGACTACTGCCTTAACTGATCATAGATTACTGTTTGGTTCCAATAGTGTTGCTGTTTCACTCGTTCTGATTTTTTCAGGTTAATTCAAAATTAAATAATTCTAAGTTAAATAATTCTAAGTTTCACCCACAATGCAGTGATTTAGGCAAGCAAGTGAACTGTAGACTTCAGAAGTAAAAGAAAACAGGAAAATACACATTTTTATAGGCTTTTTCTAGCTGTTAGGTGTTGTTGCTGGAGGGATTCTTCTTCTTAGCCAAGTGTGTGGTAGCTGACTACCCACTGACCTCTTGTAGGGACAGCAAGCAGCAGTACTCAAATCTCTCCTGCCTGTGAGTTTTACTCAAAGTTAGATTTCCTGGAGTCAGCTGTTTTATGTTCCTTCAACTTTGTAGCAGATAGACATTTTGGGAGCGATTTTCCCATCCCGCTCTGCTGTTTTTGTAGCGCAGCGGACCAGAAGACGGAAGCAGAGGCTGTTTCGTGGGCTCCCCGCAGGGCACCATGGCCACAAGTCTCCGGCAGCTGGATTTCCGATGCCGTCAGCTCCGCACCAGAAATCGGCGTGAAGCTGAATTATTTATGCAAATTCTTATCACCAACTCATTTAAGTATCTATAGCAGGCCTGGGACTGAAGTCTCCAAGCCTGTTAGCCTCTCCCCCCTCCTCTCCCCTAACCAGGAGTGGTTTAATCCAGCTAGGTTTAGTATAGCTCCCCACTTGCCAGATGAAGAAACAGCACTCTAAAAGCTCGTGATTCCAAATAAACCTGTTGGACTTTAACCTGGACTTGTCAGACTTCTTACTCTGCTCCTTAGAGAAGAGAATGTTGAGAGGAGATTTGAAAGAGGTGTTCAAGATTATGACAGGGTAATTAGGAAGGAACTATTCATGTTGGGCTTGAAGGTCAAGAACGAGATGGCACCAAAGAATCTAAGGCAACATGAGAAAATAAGTCTGGAATGTGCTGTCTGCCAGTATGGTGGAAGCAGGTTTGACTATGGCTTCTAAATGGGAATGGTATAATTACCTGTAGAGAAAAAAAAACCATAGGCATAAAGGAGAGGAGTGGAACTAGCTGAGAGGACTGTCATGGACACAATGGGCCAAAAGGCCTCCTCCTGTGTTGAAGTTATCCTACAATTCTCTTATGATTTATAGACATCTGCATTCAATATGAAGTTCAACAATATAAGATCCTAATCTCGGTCCAACTTATTTGGACAGCAGGAGTTGGTAATGATTATATTATTATTTAGATCTCCTACACATCCATCTTCTGTTCCTTTACTTGTCCCAGCAAAATCTCTCTACCTTGCACCATCATCCTTTTTTTTCCCATTTAATCTCTCCCGTCTTTAGAATCCTATCAATCCTCTGCCCCTTTTTGCCTACCTCTGCATTTGCTCAAAGTCTATGATGTGGTCCAAATTTTCCAATTCTGACAAACACTGGAGATGGGTTGTAGATGTGGGGGGTGGGGAGGGTGCATTTTTAACTTAACATACTGGGGTAGCAACACACTAGATCAGGTGGAGTACTAATGTCACGCCCCAGCCAATGGGGGCAATTTTAACATATCCCCCTAGTCGGGGAAACTGAGGGAATTGGGCGCAATGTTGGTTTTTCACCTGGCTCCATTGTTCTGGCCATTGAAGTCCACAGTAACATTGGGTGGGGTGTATACAATCAGTATAGATCAGTATAGAATTCAATTTCCCTCTCCATGAACATTGTCTGAACTGCTGAGTATTTTCTATTTTCATTTCAGGTTTCCAGCATCCGAAGGGTTTTGTTTTTGTATTAAAGATTGACTAGTCCCTGCTGAACTTGGCTTTAAAACTGCCAGAGCATTATAAAAAAGGTTCTCAAGGGTATATTCCATTGAAATTGCTCCTGCAGCAAGAAGCTGCTGATTTATGTGGGAATAAGGAGAGATTTGAAAACACATTATGAATTTTCAAAGCCTCCATCAATTACTGATCACTAACTATTGAGCTTGCATAAATAAATGCAAGGGGCAACAGGAATCTTTGTGTTGAGGTCATGCTAGAGCGTGGTATGATGGCAGTGGCATCACTTCATCATTTTGGCATTAACTTGAGAGTCAAGTAGCTCATTGGAGAATATAGTTCAGCATTCTTTTGGCCACAGGGTTTGTTCCATGCAACTGGCTAGTGATGAAGCAAGTGTACATTTAATTCTTAATTTTTAATGAGTAGGGATTCTGGTTAGATCTCCTGACAACATTGTGGTCATAAAGCTTCAGCAGTCAACTCAAATCAGGGGTCCTATCGAATAGACCAGTGATGGGAAAATTAATCTTCAGTGACAATGTAAAACAGGTGTATGTGAATAATTTTACACCAAACATGGGGTAGGATTTTACAGCTCTACTCATCCGGAAACCATAAAATCCCACCTGAGGTCAATGTACCTTTCCATTGTCCGCCCTTCACTGACTCCGATTCCCGTGGCTGGCGGAATGGTAGAATTCCGACCCTCACCTCCTTTTCCAAGGTTCTGACTTTAGGGTGAAGGTTACTCTGAAAATTGATTAAATTGGTCATAAGTAAATAGTTTTTTTTAAAAAAGACACACGAATCCAATGTTTGATTTATCCACTGGTGTTGAAAGATTTAACCCCCTCATGTCAAACTTAAACTGTGGTTGAGCACAAACCATTGCTTTTAGAAATCAGAGTCCTAGGCATCTTAAATAAAATCTTCAAAAAGGGTGCCCCAATCCCTTGAAGGTCGGAGTTGCTGGCAGGTTGGGCCAGCATGATGTAATGATACCCGCATCCAGGATTTCCATTGAACAAGTGTTGCAAAATTTGGTGGGGAAAACTGCCAATAGTACCAGTTGACAGCAAATCACTTTTTCCACTTCAATTGATAATTAGTCACAAAAATGGAAAATTCTACCCCCCGGATTTTTGGGTTATTTGAAGTATTGTATCTTGTAGTATACTGTGTTGACATGCACCCTTTCACTGCTGAAATACAGATGAACACTCTCAGTGTTAAAAGGGGCATTAACCCTCACAAAGCTTCAATCGCTGCAACTCACTTCAGTGATACCACTACTAAGTATGCTTTCACCTCCTTTTGAACCTGTGCCAACTTCAGTGGGTTAAGTCTATACGAAAGTTGCTTAATCGGAACAAACTTTTCCTATATTTACATCATGCCAAATTACTTTATACTTCAAACTTTAATGTTTATTTATTAATGTCACAAATAGGCTTACATCAATACTGCAATGAAGTTACTGTGAAAATCCCCCAGTCGCCACACTCAGGCGCCTGTACATTGAGAGAGAATTTAGCATGACCAATGCACCTCACCAGCACGTTTTTCGGACTGTAGGAAGAAGCCAGAGCACCCAGAGGAAACCCACGCAGACACAGGAGAATGTGCAGACTCTGCACAGATAGTGATCTAAGCCGGGAATTGATCCAGGTCCCTGGCGCTGTAAGGCAGCAGTGTTAACTGCCATGCAAACTGTTCCTAGTTTGGTCCCACATATCGCTTGATGTAATTGTAATAATTCTTTCAGATCCTTTTGATTTTCCTCTGGATGGTGGCTTAGTAATTAATCCCAATTTTTGATTATTTTCTCAATGCCCAATCTAATTTGAGAAATGTCAAATTCAGAATAATTTGGATTTGTTTCTTCACCATGAATTGTAATAATTAAAACATTTTCCTTCTGCTTTTTTCCCTGATCAAAATACCATATTAGCATACTAATATGACACACTCTGAGCATTTTCCTTCTATCTTGCATTATTATCAAATAATTCACCTTACTTTATTTTCTTTCAATTTGGTGAGGTCCAGGAAACGTTGTTTCATCCATCAGCGGTAATAATACTAATACGTCCTCCGCACTAACAAAACTACAAAATTTTGATCTCTTATTTGCTTCTTTTATCATCACATGTTGGGTCAATTTGAAGTACTGTCTAGCCAACTCCCCAACCCTGGGTAATCGCTCCATGAAGTCCAACAACGTAGTCTCAGAACACTAACTAACTAATTTCTAATAATTTCTTGATCAAAGGTCTTCTTACCTTATGCCTAAAAATCAATTCAAATGGACTGAATTTAGTTGATTCATTCGGCATATCACTAATTGCAAAAAAACCCTTTATCCCAATCCTCTGGACAATCCTGATTTTAGGCCCTCAACATGGTCTTTATAAATTTGATGCCATGTTCTAAGGATGCCCGTGGTTCTGGATGATATGCAATTGATTTAAATTGCTTTACTCCTAAGCTATCCAAAACTTCCCTGAATAATTTTGATTAAATTTCAATCCTTGATATGACTGCAACTCTGTGGGCAGTCTGTATTAGGCAAAACTTTCAAGTAACTCCTCTACAGTTCTCTTAGCTGTAATATTACATAATGGAATGGCCTCCAAAAGTCTATTAGACAAATCTATTATGATCAACAAATGCTAATTTCCACTTTTAGTTTTAGACAGGTTTCCCACACAATCAATCAGGATCCTTGTCTCAGGTTCCTCATATGCAGGAATGGGTATTAAGGGTGGTGGTTTGCTTAACACTTATGGTTTTCCCATTACCTGAGTACATGGGAAATGTGTGACATGTAACAGCAAAATACATCTTTATGCAGTTCATGCAAATAGAAGTGTTTATGTATTTTCGCTTGAGTTTTCTTTATCCCTAAATGACCTCCTACTGGAATCTCATGTGCTGCCCATGACATCTCCTTTCTGCAGCCCACCAGTAATACCACTTGACAAACTTTTGCTCATTTTTCATCTGCCTGAATATGTAAAGGTCACCACTTCCTCATTAAATCACTATTTCTAATGTAATGACACTCTAGTATACACTCAGATTCTCCTTCCATGTATGCTTTCTAATACAACTGCTTTATCGCTACATCTTTCTGTTGTCGTCCTGCCAACTTTTCTTAATGAAAGATATCTGCCTTGTCCTCCATCTGTTCTTTATCAACCATCTGGTCAAAGATTGTTTCTGATAACTGAGTCTCAACCTCATTATCTTCGATTTCTCCTCCCCTTGTCTTAACCTATGGCTTTGTGATCTCGTTATCACACAGTAGGGAAACATCCCAAGATATACATCCTGCAGTGCCTCAATTGTTTGGTTTTCTGCTGGCTTTTCAGCCACAGCAGGCATCACACCTACCTGTGATCCAGCTATATTGTTACCCAGGGTAATCTGTACTCCCTTACTCCTCCCACCACTTCTCACCAGACTCCCTAACCTTACTTTACATGATGGAGATACTGGCGTTGAACTGGGGGAGTCACTTACCTGATGAAGGAGCAGCGCTCCGAAAGCTTGTGATTCCAAATAAACCTTTTAGACTTTAACTTGGTGTTGTGAGACTTCTTATTATGCTTATTTTACATAACAGAACACTCTTCCCTTCACCAGTAATTCCACATATTACCACCTTTTCTGGCAATATTCTTTCTGAACAATACATCGCCTAACATTAAAAATTAACTTGCTCCTGTATCCCTTTCAGATCTTAACTCTTTACTTACTCGACCTTGTACACATGATTAAATCTTACCCACACCACTAAAGTCTTTAAAAGATCTGACATCTGCTTATCAACCCTTAAACAGGCTGTGCATTCTTTTGCACCTCTTCAGCTCCCTTTGCCAATTTAACAAAGCCCATGGTTTATCCTGATTTATCACATCTATCTTCCCATTACTTTTCTTAAGCCACCAACACTGTGACCTGTGTGTCCAACTTTATTACAATGAACCATTCAAGGTTTCAGGCCTCTCTCCCACTCTCATATGTTTCCTTTTTAACCTGAGGCAAATTATCCTTATTGTCTCCAATGAGATTTCCTTTGCTTCTCTTCCCCAGTTTCTATCTGTCAAAGATTGAAATTGAGGTCAAAAACCAAAACTTAATTGTGAACTAATTGAAAATTACCTGCCAATTCTGCTGACAGTCTCACAGTTTTAACCCTTTGCTCTTCCACAATTTTAATTTGAAGTTTTCTTTTCAGTTCCTGAAGTTCAAATGTTCTTTCTTTTACTTTTTTCGCTGACATTGCATCTCTCTCTCACTCTTGTTATTTTGCCACTCTTTCTCTTCGCTTTATTTTTAACTCCAGTTCAACCTGTCTCAATTTGAACCCCAACCATTGCCTTGGCCAACACCACACCTGCTGATATTTTGTCAGCATTCTCTAACTTAGTAAACACTGATGCAAAGAACTCATTAAGTATTTACAATTCTGACAATCACCCTTTATGATGTTTCATAGAATCATCAAATTTCTGAAGAAGGCCATTCACCCCATCGAGTCAGCACATACTCTCCAACAGAGAATCATACCCAGGCTCTACCTCCCACCCTATCCCTGTAACCCCATGCATTTACCCTGCTAATCCTCCTAATCTTCACATTTTGGGACCCTAAGGGCCAATTTAACATGGTCAATCCACCTAATCTGCACATAGTTGAAGTGTGGAAGGAAACTATGCCTCTGTGCCACCCTGTTTCGATCTTTGGCTAGGCCCTGGATAGATGGGGAGATATGGTTAGGGGTTAATGATGTTTCAAAGTAGACAAAGTTTAACATTCAATGAGTTTGCTAAATTAATAAAGCCATAAGATTCCATGGGTTTTGAACAACAGAATTAAATTTTTACTACCCATATTCCAAAAGCTAAAATAATTTACGACATCTAACTTGTACTCAAACATTCAGTGTTAAACTGGGTAAGATATCCATTAGCCTGCCTGCCCTTTAGCCTACTGAATCACTTGAGTGGCCAATTTTTGCTCACTTTAGGACCTCAGTTGCCCCCATGACCAGCAGGCAGTGGGAGGCCATCAAGAGATGAAAGACCATTTTTTAAAACAAATTTGGTGGAAAGACAGAAAGGAAGAGAGACACTTTCTTTGTTATCTCATTTTGTGCCTTCCCACCTGGCTCTCAAAACCCACCTCTCCCATTCCCTTTGTACCCCTCTCTGGGTCACCTCACCACTTCCATTCAAAATACCCTGAATTGGGACCAGTTTCCAACCTCAATCTTCATGGACATTGTTGCAGTCCCATCAACATTCACAACTAAGTTCCGGTGCTGCTGGAACTGTGAAAGCTACAATCAGATTGGCTGGCAACTCTTGGGGATGGGACTTCCCTACACGAAGGGAAGTCAGCTTCTTTAGTCTGCCTACAATTCATTATTGCTGTGGCACAGTCCTTTTTTTAAGGTCAATTGGTTTCAGACCAATTTCTCTTCTAAGAGCATGACTGCTATGCATTTCCACGCTCCCCGCTCCCCCCCCCACCCCGGAATTGCCGGAAGTTCAGCATCGGATGGGGAAGGGTTGGCGGACATTCTAAAGGTTCGAACAATGGAGAAGTCCACTCAGGACATGAATGCTGCCACTTTTCTCTTGTCTGTGTCCATGGCCTCCTCCATCGAGGGACTAGCAACTCTCCTGGAGAGCCAAACCCCCATCAGGCCTTCAACAACTACCAGAAATGTGCTCAGACCGACACACCATCAACTTGTCCATGAGTGGAGAGGTTGGCCAGGGCCCTGGAGTCTCCTCTAACTCCTCGTCCACCTCAGTTTAGCATGTAGGCACAAGTGTGCCATGAGAGGAAGGAGGAGTGATTCATTTTGACTTCCTGGGGATCCTCTCAAGGTACTCTTGGGGTGCACAACAATACCTCATGCCCTCTGTTAGTCATACCAATGCTGTACATGTGACACTACCCCCTCTCAAGCACTCCCCCCAGTATGACTTTCAGGATGCAATGGATGGTTATCAGCTTCATTATCATCCTCCTCTTCTCAGGATGGCTTGTGCTTAATTGAATTTTGATTGACCAGGATTCAATTATAACTGATGAAAACTTTCTTCTTGGTGTCATCTGCAAACTTACTAACCATATCTCCTATATTCTTATCCAAATCAGTAATATAAATGACAAATAACAGTGGACCCAGCACTGATCCCTGAGGCACATCGCTGATCACAGGTCTCCAGTTTGAAAAACAACCTTCTACAACCACCCTCTGAATTCTGTCAAGAACAGTAAGAAGTCTCACAGCACCAGGTCAAAGTCCAACAGCTTTAAGTCCAAAGTCCAGAGAATAAACATGGGACACGGTGGACAGAGTACCCTTTGTCGTCCAGTACTACCCCCGAGTGGAGAAGTTAGGACAGCTTTTCCAGAATCTTCAACATGTTACTGATGAAGACAACATCGAGCCAAAGCCATCCCCACACCCCGACTTCTTACCTTCAACAACCACACAACTCAAACAGACCGTTGTCCGCAGCAAACTTCCCCTAGTCTTCAGGAGAACAGTGACCATGACACCACACAACCCTGCAAGACATGCCGGATCATCGACACAGATGCCATCATCTCACATGAAAACATCACCAGGTACACAGTATATACTCTTGCAACTCGGCCAACGTTGTCTACCTGATACACTGCAGGAAAGGATATCCCGACGCATGGTACGTTGGGGAAACCATGCAGACAATACAACGACATACGAGTGAACACCACTCGGCAAGCACCAGGCAGGAGTGTTCTCTTCCTGTTGGGGAAAACTTCAGTGGTCACGGGCATTCAGCCTCTGATCTTCGGGTAAGCGTTCTCCAAGATGGCCTTCACAACACACGACAATGCAGAATCACTGAGCAGAAACTGATAGCCAAGTTCCGCACACATGAAGACAGCCTCAACTGGGATCTTGGGCTCATGTCACACTATCTGTAACCCCGACGACTTGCCTGGGCTTGCAAAATCTCACTAACTGTCCTGACTGGAGACAATACACATCTCTTTAACCTGTGCTTAACCCTTTCTCCACTCACATTGTCTGTACCTTTAAGTCTTGATTACCTATAAAAACTGGCATTCCAACCATTATTTTGTAAATTGAATTTGTGTCTTTATATGTTGTGTTTGTGAACAGAACTCCCAATCACCTGATGAAGGAGCAGTGCTCTGAAAGCTTGTGACTTATGCTACCAAATAAACCTGTTAGACTTTAAGCTGCTGTTGTGAGACTTCTTACTGTGCTTACCCCAGTCCAACGCCGGCATCTCCACACTCTATCAAGAAGCCAATTTTGTATCCATTTAGATAACTTGGATCCCATGAGATTTAACCTTCTGCAACAACCTATCATGCGGTACCTTGTCAACACCTTGCTAAAGTCCATGTAGACAACATCAACTGCCCTCATCTATCTTCTTGGTTACCCCTTCAAACAACTCAATCAAATTTGTGAGACATGATTTCCTACTCACAAAGCCATGCTGACTGTCCCTAATCAGTCCTTGCATCTCTAAATGCCTGTAGATCTGGTATCTCAAAATACTTCCCAACAATTTATCCACCACAGATGTGAGGCTCACTGGCCTGTAGTTCCCAGGCTTTTCCTTGCAGCCCTTTTTAAACAAAGGCACATTTGCCACTCTCCAATCTTCAGACATCTTACTCGTGACTATTGATGATTCAAATATCTCGGCTAGGAGGCCCGCAATTTCCTGCCTAGCCTCCCACATCGTCCTGCGATGTACTTCATCAGGTCCCGGGGATTTACCTACTTTGATGCGCCTTAAGATTTCCAGCATCTCCTTCTCGGTATTATGTACGCTCCTCAAGATATCACTATTTATTTCCCCAAGTTCCCTCACATCCATGGTTTTCTCAACAGTAAGTACTGATGAGAAATATTCATTTAGGTTCTCACCCGTCTCTTGTGGATCCGCACATAGATTAACTTATTGATCATTAAGAGGCTCTACTTCTCCCTTGTTACTCTTTTGCGCTTTATGTACTTACAGAAGCTCTTTGGATTCTTCTTTGCCTTATCTGCCAAAACAATCTCATGTCCCCTTTTTGCCCTCCTGATTTCTCTCTTAACACCACTCCTACACCCACTATAATTTTCAAGGGATTCACTTGATCCCAGCTGCCTATGCATGTCATGTGCCTCTTTCTTCTTCTTGACCAGGGCCTCAATATCCCAAACCATCCAGAGTTCCCTATTTCCGACAGCCTTTCCCTTCACTCTAAGAGGAATGTGTTTACCCTGAACCCTGATTAACACACTTTTGAAAGCCTGCCACTTACCAAATGTCCCTTTGCCTTCCTACAGACTCCCCCAAATTAACTTTTGAAAGTTCCTGACTAATACTATTGAATTTGAATTCAATTAAAAAATATGTGGAATTAAGAATCTACTGACGACCATAAAACCATTGTTGATTGACATTTAAAAGCTATCTGGTTCACTAATGTCCTTTAGAGAAAGAAATCTGCTGTCCTTATCTAGTCTGGGCTATATATGACTCCAGAGCAACAGAAATGTGGTTGACTCTCAACTGCCCTCTGAAATGGCTGAGAGAGACAATGAGTTCAAGGGCAACTAGAAATGGGCAATAAATGCTAGCCTAGTCAGCGATGCCCATGTCCCATGAATGAATTAAAAAAAACACCCCCATCTACCCTATACCACTCCCAAACCTGCTCCCTGAACCCCTCCCGCCCCCATCCCACCCTCACCCCTGCCATACAGATACATGTTCCAACTTAATAGAAGTACTTCAGGCTCCCTTCATCTGTAATGGTGTCAAATTTTAGTTGATTATGAATAGACTTACAGAATTGAATTGACTTTTGGACAGATAAAGATTGAAAAGAGATATGATTGAACCAATGTAAAATGCTCTGATCAGTACGCATTGCATATTTTACCTTATCTGAAGTCTTAATAAAAATATAAAATAAAACTCAAATTAGATTTCAAATTCAAATGAATTCCTTTTCCATTGACTGGTCAATAAATGGAATAGACTACCATTAAAAGCAGTTACTGCTGTGCCTGTTAGTATCTACAGAAAGGAACTAGATGAATATCTGGTTATGAATGAGATTGAGGATTATGAAGGTAGTGCAGATAGAAATGACTTTGGAACTAGGGGTCACTTGGAAATGTCTTGTCATTGAAGGATAGCTATGCTCCTTTGAATAGAATCCCGACAGTGCAGAAAGAGGTCATTTGGCCCATTGAGCCTGCACTGACACCCAGGCCCTATTCCAGTACCCCACATATTTCCCCTCCTAGTCCCCTGACATTAAGGGGCAATTTAGCATGGCCAATCAACCCAACCTTCATACATTTGGACTATGGGAGGTAACTGAAGCACCAGAAGAAACCCACAGTGACATGGAGAGAGCATGCAAACTCCACACTGACAGCCACACAAGGCCAGATTGATCCTGGCTCCCTGGCTCTGTAAGGCAGCAGTGCTAACTAATGTGCCACTGAGCTACCCATAAATATTTAGAATTAGCTGGTAATCAGACTCAAGATGATTGATTGAATCTTGGCAATCATAAAATCGCTAATGCAATGGTGATTCAGATTTTGACATATTACTGAGAAATATCGGAAGGCACTTTCTGTGTGTCAGTGCAGGCTCGATAGGCCAAATAGCCTCCTTCTGCATTGTAGGGTTTCAATTCAACGTAGTATAGCTATCCTTTCATGATATTTCCAAATGACCTCTAGTCCCAAAATCATTTCTAGCTGCACTTTGTCCCTCCAACATTGCAAGGTCTTCTAGGATGCAAATGTAGACGATTTATAACTTAGGCTGATTTCCCCTTAGGATTGGGAAAGGGACTGTACAGAGAAACCCCTCAAGGGATTAGATAGGTTATATTGAATCTACAAGATAAATGATTGTCCATAGAAAGAATCAGTTCCAAGAGCAGTTATTGTTTTGTTTTATGTTGGCCTGGATTTTGCAGTAGAAAATAAGGGTGAGGCTATTAGCACTTGTTATTAAGGAGTAAATCAGACATCAATGTCTGGCATTCATAATTGCACAATTAAATATGGAAATCAGGAATTGCTAGCCAATTTACCCTGCTGTTCCTCAGGCTTCACTTTATTGTTCCTTGTTGCGTTAAAGCAAATGGAGGGAATGAAGTTGAACTACTTACCCACTTAATGCAGCCAAGCAGATCAGAAAAAGTTTATGTGAATCAACTTCTGGCAGGATGATAGGTATGAACTGTTAGGAATCCATCTGTCCGGTACTGAAATTCACTTCATAAGTGTGGAGTGTCATTTCTTCAAATATTGTTGGGGACTTTTTCTTCAATTTTTTTTCTGACTCCTTCACTTCTTTCCTTCTCTCTGAATCTCATCTTTTGTTCCCTCATGGTGGCACGGTGGTTAGCACTACACCCTCAAAGCTCTAGGGACCCAGGTTCAAATCCGGCCTCGGGTGACCGTGTGTAGGAGTTTGCACATTGCCCCCGTGTCTGCGTGGGTTCCCTCCAGGTGCTCTGGTTTTCTCCCACAGTCCAAAGATGTGCAGATTAGGTAGATTGGCTTTGCTAAATTCACCCTAATATCATGGAGGATTAGCAAGGTAAATGTGTGGGGTTGCGGGGCCTCGATAGGATTATTGTCAGTGCAAGTTTGATGGGCTGAATGGCCTCTTTTAGCACTGTAGGGATTCTGTGATTCTAGTTTGATTTCTGAACATGATTTTATATGGAGTTAAACTTCCTAATTTATATTTCCTGGTTCCGGCTGTGTTGGTTAGAAAGTGGGTTGTCGTGTCCTTGGATGCGAGGGGAAGGTGGGGTTTGGGGGTGGGGTGGGGGGGGAGCGGTGGTGGGGTCATTATTCATGATGCAAAATTCATCTGAATGATTATGGAGTTGGATAGTGTGTCTTCTACATTGTTGCTTGCTCTGGAACACTGTCTGCAAACTCGGAGTACAGCAGGAGGACCCTGCAGTGTTGTTTGAAAACCATGTGATTCAATTTAACCTCTTTTTCATAAAATCATGGAATCCCTACAGCCCATCGAGCTTGCACCGACAACAATCCCAACCAAGCCCTACCCGAGTAACCCCACGTATTTACTCTATTGACCCCCCCAGACAATCAGGGGCAATTCAACATGGCCAATCAGCCTAACCTGCTCATTTTTGGAGTGTGGGAGGAAAAAGGAACACCCAAAGGAAACCCACACAGACATGGGGAGAACATGCATACTCCAAACAGACAGTTACCCGAGAGCGGAATCGAACCCAAGTCCCTGGCACTGTAAGGCAGCAGTGCTAATTACTGTGCCGTTATGCTACCTTTTTCTTTAAACAAAAAGCCTGTCTCAAGGGAAACTGCACACCAGATTGCTACATTTAAAATTCTTCCAAACACAACACCACAGCAGACAGACGGATCCATAGTAAAATTTGCTACTAGCCTCTTTATTGAGTACTGATACAGTTGAGCAAATCATAGAATCATAAAATCCCTGCAGTTCAGAAGGAGGCCATTTAGCCCTTCGAGCCTACATCAACAACAATCCCATCTAGGCCCTATCCCCATAATCCCACATATTTGTCCTGCTAATCCCTTGACAGTAAGGAGCAATTTAGCATGGCCAATCAACCAAACCCGCACATTTTGGGCTGTGGGAGGAAATCAGAGCAGCCGGAGGAAACCTGCAGACACAAGGAGAACGTGCAAACTCCACACAGACAGCCACCGAGGCCAGAATTGAACCCAGGTGTAGCATGGATGTTACTTGACACTAATCAACCCCAGCACAAATTATCTGCATGAAATCAAACCCAGTCACTTACAGCAGCGTGTTCTTGAGGCATGATGATGGGAGGGAATTATCTCGTGCACTTCATTCTTGGCTGGGAACTGTGGTGTCACTTATATTCAGCCTTTAATGTATCTGTAGAATCGGCAGTTGGGAGCATAGTCAGATCTTGAATTGCAGTAATGTTATTATTCATTGAGTAGCTATTCCCATTTGAGTTGTTTTCCAAGATCAGCCACCACATATTTCATTATCTTTGTTATTGGGAATTCTTCCATACAAAGGATTAGCCAAGAAGCTAGTTTTCCAATGATGGATTGGGAGATTCGCTGCCAATGTCAGTACATCAGTAAAAACAAAATGATAGATACGTCCCAGTATCCACAAGTGTCTGAGAATTCTGAGATATTGAAGAGCTTGCAATAAAATTGAGAACACCTCGGCATTGTTGGGCAAGCTTAGTGCAACAAAACATTCAATCTTTCCTGCTCGTTCTGGGTAAGCACAACAGACATGGTCAGTCAAGCATAACTTTTCAACTGTATTTAACAGAATGTGCTTTTTCAACTGTGTCAAATTGTAATGGTGTCGCTGAATTCCAACAGTGTCACATTTCTATTATCAATTAACATAATCATTATAGCGTTCTGCACCACAACCTTGCCATCAACAAGTTGGGATAGTGGACAATCAAGGGAGGTTGTCCAGCCTTACTGTCATCTCCTCCTTCACAGCTACATTCACAACCAAGTGTCTTTAGTGAGGGAGCAGTGGGGTGCTTTACTGACTCCCTAAAATAACTTAAAACATTCGCATAAAAGGTTTCTTTGGAATTTTTTTTGTGTTTGCTGCAGTATTCCTTTAAGGTTCTATTAATTTGTCCATTAATTTGTTAATTTAGTTTTACTGATTTACTCCAAAATCAGATTATCCTGGTCCACAAACTTGCCATCAACAGCCCCAATCAATGGACGATTGAAGGTGTAGTCCAGCCCAATTGCCTGCCCCTCTCCTGTGGCTGTGTTCATGGCCAGGTGTCCTGAGAAAGGAGCACGTGATTTCCATTGGCACCGTCAATGCCCTCTGTGTCCAGGGGCACCACAGGGAATGCAATGTTTAATCAACACCTTTAATCACATCACAACACCTTCTTGTCGCTTGCCATTTCAATACACTACCCAGCTCTCATATCCACATGTCCGTCCTTGGCCTGTTGCAATGTTCCAGTGAAGCCCAATGCAAACTGGTGGAACATCACCCAGTCTTCCAATTAGGCACATTACAGCTTCTGGACTTAACATTGAGTTCAAGAACTTTGCACCATCATCTCTCTCTCTTCACTTTCACCACATTTCTATTTATTCTGTTTCATTTCATCTTATTTTTTCAAATTTTCAATTCTTCCATTGTTTCATTTTTCAACTTCTTAAACTCTCACTTTCCATCATCCACCAACCTCCCCCACCCACCCCCTTCCTGTGGTCTCCCTCCTTCCTCATTAGGGTCATTTGTTACATGTTTCACATTGTCCTTTGACATACTGCTTACTTTTGTTCTTCCATTTACACATTCTGATCTCTTAATGGCTGCTATTTGCACACTTCTTAGCCATGATCATCATCATTTACATCCCTTTATCTTTTTGTCTGTGGCATCTTTGCCAATTCCCCCCTCCACCACCCATCCTCACCGTGACAGTATACATCTCATCCTATTTTCTATTGTTTTCAATTCTGATGAACATGTATCCAGAATCGCAACATTTCCTCTCCACAGATGCTGTGAGACCTCTTAAAATTTTCCAGCATTTTCTGTTTTTCTTTCAGATTCCAGCATCTGCATTATTTTACTTTTAACTACACGTCCTCTGGATTTTTCTCAGAGAAATGAGAAAGAGAGACACAGACCATGCAAAGGTCCCAGGGCCTGATAGAATATACCACAGAATATTGACAGAGGCAAAGGAGGAAATTGCTGGGGCCTTGAGAGAAATCTTTGGCTCACTGGTTATAGGGTAGGTCCCAGAGGATTGGAGAATAGCCAATGTTATTCCTTTGTTTTAAAAAGGGTAGCAAGAATAATCCAGGTAATTACAGATCAGTGCGCCTTACATCAATAGTAGGAAAATTATTGGAGGGGATTCTTCAACCCAGGATTTATTCCCACGTGGAAATAAATGGATGTATTAGTGAGAGACAACATGGTTTTGTGAAAAGGAGGTCGTGTCTCACGAAGTTGATTGAGTTTTTCGAGCAAGTGATGAAAATGATTGATGAGGGTAGGGCAGTGGATGTTGTCTACATGGACTTCAGTAAGACCTACGACAAGATCCCTCATGGCAGACTGGTGCAGAAAGTGAAGTCGCAGGGAGCAGAGATGAACTGGCAAGGTGGATCCAAAACTGACTCAGTCAAAGATGTGGAAATGCCAGCGTTGGACTAGGGTAAGCGCAGTAAGAAGTCTCATAACATCAGATTAAAGTCCAACAGGTTTATTTGGTAGCAGAAGCCACAAGCATTCAGAGTGCTGTTCCTTCATCAGGTGAGTAAGCTGCGCTCTGAAAGCTTGTGGCTTCTCCTACCAAATAAACCTTTTGGACATTCACCTGGTGTTCTCGGTCAAAGAAGACAGAGGGTAGTAATGGAATGGTGTGTTTCTGAATGGAGGGCTGTGACAAGTGGCATTCCTCAGGAATCAGTGCTGGGACTTTTGCTGTTTGTAATGTGTATAAATGATTTGGAGGAAAATGTAACTGGTTTGATCAGTAAGTTTGTGGACAAGACAAAGGTTGATGGATTTGCGGATAGTGATGAGGACCGTCAGAGGATACAGATCAGTTGGAGACTTGGGCAGAGTGATGGCAGATGGAGTTTAATCTGGACAAATGTGAGGTAATGCATTTTGGAAGGTCTGATACAGATAAGAAATATACAGTAAATGGCAGAACCCTTAAGATTACTGATAGGCAAAGGGGTCTGTGTGTACAGGTACACAGGTCACTGAAAGTGACAATTCAAATGGAGAAGGCAGATGTCTTGCTTGCCTTCATTGGCCGTGACACTGAGTTTAAAAATTGGCAACTCATATTGCAGCATCATAAAACAGCACTTGGAATATAGTGTTCAATTCTGGTTGCCACACTACCAGAAGGATGTGGAAGCTTCAGAGCAGGTACAGAAAAGATTTACCAGGATGTTGCCTGGTATGGAGGGCATTAGCTGTGAGGAGAGGTTGGAGAAAATTAATTTGTTCTCACTGGAATGACAAAGGTTGAGGGGCAACCTGAAAGAAGTCTACAAGATTATGAGAGGCATGAACAGAATGGGTAGTCAGAAGCTTTTTTCCCCCAGAGTAGAAGAGTCATTTACTAGGGGGCATGGGTTTAAGGTGCGAGGGGCAAGTTTAAAGGAGATGTACAAGGCAGTTTTTTTATACAGAGAGTAGTGAGTGCCTGGAACTCGTTGCCGGGGGAAGTAGTGGAAGCGGATACGATAGTGACTTTTAAAGGGCATCTTGACAAATACACGAATAGGATGAGAGTAGAGGGATATGGTCTCCGGAAGGGTAAGGGGTTTTAGTTCAGACGGGCACCATGATTGGTGCAGGCTTGGAGGGCTGAAGGGCCTGTCCTGCGCTGTAATGTTCTTTGTTCTTTGTCTGTTGACCTTGGGCAGGATTTGTTTTTAATCACATTTTGTTTTGATGTTTATAAGTTCTTTTTTAGGCTAATTTTTGTTTGACATAGCCTTTTCATTTATCTTCTAATTTGTTAATTTAGTTTACTTGTTTTGCCCCAATATAGAATAACTATTATAATAATATAATAGTGGTGATTGTCCTTTTAAGGGCAACGCAGTCTGGGTGATCAATTGGGACCCAGAGGGTGGAACTTTCCTGTCCCGCCCACCATGGGAATTATAATAGGCGAGACACGGGCCATGCAAAGGTCCTTTGACCTCGGGTGGGAATTTCTGGTCTTAGAATGAATGCAACTGTAAAATTCTGCCCAGAATGTGTGGGGTCACCCCATGGTGAGTAAGGTCCCAAGGCAGAGCCATTTTGGGAGCTAGCTTCAGCCAACGTAGCTGCTGCACAATTCTTATTTATAAATGTGTTTAATAATGAAGCCTGTGAAAGTGCACCCTTACATCTGGTGTTGAGGATAAATTACCCTCAGGTGTCGGACCAGGCTGCTCCTGGTCTGACACCTGTGAGCATCCTGTTTTAATTGAATTCTGAGAAAAGAATTCTGACTACTCCACAGACGACTGGACACAAAGCGTGCACAAGATGTGCACCACATCAGCCTCAAATCTCCAATGTACACTAAATACCACTCCGTGTTTCTCATACGCCATTGCAGAAAAAAGCATCATATTCCTACACTATCCAACACTGATGGTGCATCACATTGTCTTAATGCAAATCTCTTCCATTTGCTATGTGTTAGTGAAGGGAAGATGATGGCCTAATGGTATTATCTCTACGCTATTAATCCAGAAACTCAGCTAAATGTTCTGGGGACCTGGGTTTGAATCCCACCACGACAATTGGTGGAATTTGAATTCAAAAGAAAAAAATCTGGACTTATGAATCTACTGATGACCATGAAACCATTGTCAATTGTCGGAAAAACCCATCTGGTTTACTAATGCTCTGTTGGGAAGGAAATCTGCTGTCCTTACCTGGACTGGCCTACATGTAACTCCAGAGCCACAGCAACATGGTTGACTCTCAACTGCCCTCCAAGGGCAACTAGAGATAGGCAATAAATGCTGGCAAGCCAGCAACGCCCATGACCCACAAATGAATTAAAAAGAAAGATTTGTGTATTCGTGTTTTAGTATCGTTAGTGATCATGTGATCTGTGTGTATGTGAAGCAAAAGAAAAATGTGCAAGTTACTTCTTCAAACATCCTCAGGCATTCACACACAGTCAGCTGGGACTGCTATCCTTTCTCTCTTGGAACGAAAAACATTAATGGAACATAAATTCCGAGTTATGTTTGAGCTGGTGAATATTTATTAATTATTGGTAACCAAGTTTGCGGGAACTCTACAAGTCATCCAATTCTCAATGTAACTTTGAGTTGGTGAAAGTTTAGCCTCCATACTGGCTCTAAGGGAAAGGTCAACTTTTACTAGCTTGCAATCTGTAAATTACCCCAATTGCTTTGGTGGATTGTCTGTAAAACTCTTAACCCTTTCATGTCCAATTCTGTAGTCCACGAGTCTGATAAGTTTAGCTTCTGGTTCCCCGATTGTTTATATTAGAAGGGTGAGGGTGTGGGGTAAATTGTACTTGGAATCATATAAGGTACCTGGGGTCCCATCCTCCACATTTTATCTTGGGTTCGTGGTTTATGGGTTGAATTACAATTACAGTGGTTCGCACTGCTGCCTCATAGTGCCAGGGGCCTGGGTTCAAATCCTGGCTTGGGTCACTGGCTGTGTGGAATCTGCATCGTCTTCCTGTGTCTGTGTCGGTTTTTTCCAGGTGCTCCAGTTTCCTCCCACAGTCCAAAAGACATGCTGGTTAAGTACATAGGCCATGCTATATTCTCCCTCATTGTATCCAAACAGGCACCAGAGTGTGGTGCCTAGGGGATTTTCACAGTAACTTCATTGCAGTGTTAATGTAAACATATTTGTGATACTAATAAATAAACTTATGACTGCATTATTGACGTTGGAAATCCTTTGTCCCTCTTTGTAAATTTTGAAACTGTATGGGACTGGGGTGCAATCTTACCAGCTGGTTACACCATGCTCCCACTGCAGTGAGGTCGGGGAATTTGGCGCCCAGTCAAATTTCTGTTCACTGCAGCGGGATGGGAAGAACCCTCCAGCGTGAATGGTGGTAACATTCCAGCCGCAGTTTCTAAATTCCTCCAACAATACTATTTCTTTTAACCCTTCAAAGGTGCATTTAGCTATTAGCATTCAAACCCATTGGTCAGAAGCTAATTGCTTGAATCTCTCAAATGCTAGGAAGGTCTATGTGGAATTTTACTGGAGTTGTGGAGGCGACGGTGGTATACTTCTGGTATGGGTTCACAGACATCTTTTGTCAGATTATAACACTGGCAAAAGTGTCGTCAAACAACGTGCCTTCAATTCCATTGACCTTCCATGATACTATATCAGATGTGTCCGGAACTTTGTTGGTCTTTCTATGTTCTCAAAATACCAGCATGGCCTTGTATTTAAGGTTGTGGGTCTCCTAGCAACCAGTCTGTTTTCCAGGCATAGTTTTGAAACTTCAGCATGCCCTCTACATTTGTTCTCCAGCCACAATGCTGGAGTAAAACATCACAATTGTAAAGCCAAATATTGCCCTTTATATTACCTCCAGGTATCCTAAAGCATTTGCAACCAATGAAGTACATTTGAATGTGGTCACTATTGTAATATGGGGATACCTAGCAGCAAATAGCCGATGAAAAATGTGCACAAATAGCTACGGGATAATAACAAGATAATCTGTTGTTTTTCATGATGTTGGTAAAGGCATGTGTATTGGTCAGCACATTGGGAAAAACTCTTCTGCTCTTTTCCAATTAGCATCATTTCTTTAATGTCCAGCGGGAAGACCAGGGTTTCAGTTTAGTGTCTTGTCTGAAAGGTGGCACCTCCAGAACTGCAGCACTTATTGATTACGGCCATGGATTGTCAACTTGGATTATGCCTCATCCCTCTGAAATGAGATTTGAACCCTAGCGACCTAAATCAGATGTGGGAGATTATGTTAACTTTGAGAACTTATGAAGCAAAGATTGGACACCTCCGCACAGGAAGGCAGGGAGATAAAATAACATTTCTCACCTCCTATCGCCCTCTGTAAAGTTTGAAGCAAGAACATATTTCCTTCGCTTCGATAAGGGGAAACAATTAAAATGTTCATATTCCATTAAAATTGCACTAAATGATTTTGCACTTTCTATTCATCTCCAATCTAACCATTTTCAAATTTGTAATGGCATTTTCTGAGTGTATCACACATTTTATGTTTTGCCTTTAACGGATTTAAAAATTATTAAGCTTCCACATGTATATGTCTGCATGTGTCGCATAACATTCTTCAGTTCATTTACAGATAATCAGCTGCTAATATTGTAGATCTAAATTGAAAAATTAAATGAGCAACAATTGGCAAGTAGTCTTTATAAACCGGTGTGGGTGGAAGGTGGAGATAGGTATTTCAGAATGAAAATAGCAGACAGGAGGATATCATACGAATACATCCAGTATAACTTTTAGGCTTATAGTTTTTTTCTAATATTATTCAATATAATTCTCAATGTTGGAAATAATTTTGCAATCCAGATTACCTTGACTGATAGTGACGGTTTGACTTCTCCGGGCTGTTGTACTTTATTGAATGATCGCACTGTTCATCTTGTTGCAGGAAAGTATTGAAAATATCGATACATCAAATTTATTGGATCAATTGATGACATTATATGAATCTTTAAATTTTATGCCAGCTATTCGTTTCAAACGCTCTTTCTTACACATATTATTCATATACTTGACAGCATACTTGTCATTGTAAATTATGCCAATACTTACACGGACATCTGGCTTGCATGTTTTATTTATATTTTTGCAAAATACACTGCAAAAAAAAATGGCAGCTGCTCAAATACTTGGCACTTGCTGGACGCTAATGGACACAATGCAGTTAGCTTCTGGCGGGTTTCCCTTTGCTGCTATTTATTGCACTGGCAGTGTCTTCCAGCAGCAATAGCTAACAAACGGTCTCCGCATAATGTGGTCGCAGGATTTACAACTCCTGATTTGTGCATTGCCAGTCACAAACTGAATTAACAGGCTCCTTGCTTTCAACAGCACAAGTGTGTCGGTGCTGTTGATGTACATGCTCCGTTAAGGCCACCTACAGATCATTTTCTGCATTATATTAAGGGAATCGCCGCCCTTCTGTTAAAGTGCGCTAATAATTCAATGTACACACACACAGATATATGTTAAATAATTACAACATCTTCCAATTATTATTCTGAAAGAGCTGCGACTGGCTGGGAAAAAGAGAACAAAAGAAATCTGAAGCAACTAAAATGTTCTGTGTTGAACATAATCTGAACAAGAAAAAGGCTTGTCTTTCTGTATTTTAATATTCTGTAAGTAAATCAGATAAATGCTTCGGTGACAGGACCATGTTTTTTACCCTCAGTAGAAACAGTATGAGGGTTCTGATTAAGCATGTTAGTGTATTTCTTATGGTTATCATCTCAACAAAGGGTTATTAGTCCTGCACCAGTAACTTCTGTACGATTGCAGCTCAAGTGGTTTAAAACAGTAACCTTTCAGCATTTATTGGCTAATAGCATTCAGGGTATTCTGTTAAATGACAAGCAATTAATGCAACTTCTTTACCCCCAAGAAGTTCAAGCTGATTAGATTCTAATCTTATGTCTGTTACTATTAAAGTGAAGGGACTTCAGAATACTCATGAGGCCATTCTAACTTCTGGTGGAGCCTTGCTACCTTGGGTTGCCTGAACTTGAAACAATATATCCCTTGGCTGTTGCTGGTCTGACCTGTTTCAGCAATCCCCAAATTGTTGCTGTTCTCTTATCTGTTAGTGTCTGGGTCTTTACATGTTCTCATAATACCAGGCCATGGTATAGCTTTATATTTCAGGTCGTGGGTCTCCAAGCAACCAGTCTCTTACCCAAGCATAGTTTTAAAACTCCAGTGTGTCCTCTGCATTTCTTCTCCAGCCACAATGCTGGAATGAAACAAACTGGGATAACCCAAGGATTTGGATTAAAATAACCAGATCATTCCACTTTTCCATCCTGACTGGAACCATTCTGGACTCACACCCTTTGATTTTCTTTCTACCTTTTTTTTAATTAGTGTCACAAGTAGGCTTACATTAGCACTGCAATGAAGTTACTGTGAAAATCCCCTAGTCGCCACAATCTGGCACCTGTTCGGGTACACTGAGGTAGAATTTAGCATGGCCAATGCTCCTAACCAGCATGGCTTTTGGACTGTGGGAGGAAACCGGAGCACCCGGACAAAGCCCACACAGACATGGGGAGAATGTGCAAACTGTGCACAGACAGTGATCCAAGCTGGGAATCGAACCCAGATCCCTACACTATGAGACAGCAGTGCTAACCACTGTGCCACCCATACAGATAGAAAGAATCATAATACTGTCTATCTTACTTTTGAGAAATCATATATTTAAAAATATTCCAGCACTCCCTTGCCTCCATATCTGTCTGCAAACTTTGCAAAGCATTACTTCTCCCTAGCCTGCAATTATCTCAATTTTATTGCTAGCTCAAAAGGAACACAATATTGAATTTTGTAAATCCAATTTCTATGTCCATCTTTACCTTTAATTTCAAACTCTCTGGCAGGTACCTGTGTATTTAACTCTATCCTGATAATTAGTTACTTTCCCAATGGATCTTGCATCAATGTATTGATTTCAAAGCTTTCTCACTCTCCTGGGTCACATTTGTGCTGCTGCCAAGCAACTAAGCACATCTGAGAGCTATGTTTCACATCTTTACAATGCACTTCTGCATGTCAGTTGCCTCAGATTGTGAGCACACACACGCACGCACACACATACACGCACGAACACAGTAACAGACAGACAGGAACACATACATGTCCAAACACACAAGCGTGTGTGCGCACGCATGCACACAGAAACACACACATGGCACAGTACCAGTGGTTAGCACTGCTGCTTCACAGCTCCAGGGACCTGGGTTCAACTCTCAGCTTGGGTCACTGTCTGTGTGGAGTTTGCACATTCTCCTCCGAATGCTGGCTTCAGCTGATTGCGTCTCGCATGCGCATGTTGGGATAACACAAAAGTCCCGACACATGCACTCGTGTGCTGAAAGAGTACCAAGTTTGAGTTTCCGAGTTGGGTTCAGAAAGCTGCTGGCGTTGAAGTGCTGAGCTGCAATTTTGCCCTAACATGTGTCACTTGAGCTGATGTTAGGTGCATATTTGTCTGAGGTCAACTTATTATTTCAACGTGATCCCAAATCCAAAGTGATACCTAATGGTATTATCACTAGTCTATTAATCCAAAAATACAATTCATATTCTGAGGACCCAGGTTTGAATCCCACCACGGCAAATGGTGGAAAATGAATTCAATTTAAAAAATCTGGAATTAGGAACCCAATGACCATGAATCCATTGTCGATTGTCAGAAAAAAACCCATCGGGTTCACTAATGTTCTTTAGGGAAGGAAATCTGCCATCCTTACCTCGTCTGGCCTGCATTTGATTTGATTATTGCCACATGTATTAATATGCAGTGAAAAGTATTGTTTCCTGCACCCTAGACAGACAAAGCATACAGTACATAGAGAAGGAAAGGAGAAGTTGCAGAATGTTACAGTCATAACTAGGGTGCAGTGAAAGATCAACTTAATGCGAGGTAGGTCCATTCAAAAGTCTAATGGCAGCAAGAAAGGAGCTGTTCTTGAGTTAGTTGGTATGTGACATCAGACTTTTGTATCCTCTTCCTGTTGGAAGAAGGTGGAAGAGAGAAGGGCCGGGGTGCATGGTGTCCTTAATTATGCTGGCTGCTTTGCTATGGCAGTGGAAAGTATGGACAGAGTCAATGGATGGGAAGCTGGTTTGCATTGGCTATATTCATATTCTTTTGTAGTTTCTTATGGTCATGCGACTCCAGAGCCACAGCAATGTGATTGACTCTCAACTGCCCTCTGAAATGGCCGAGCAAACCATTCACCATCACCTTCACAAGGGCAAATAGAGATGGGCATTAAATGTTGGCCAGCCAACAATGCCCATGTCCCATGAATGAATAAAAATAAAAGTATGTTTGAACTGGTGAACATTCACATTATTCCCTTCCGAAACTTTCTTCCTTGACTCACAGCATTGGTTAAGATCCATCTTATCTGTACTCATTTTTGTTCATCATTAAAAATGACTATTCCCTTCAACTTCAATTTAATTTTTCATTCTTGATTAGAGTGCTTGTGACAGCAACTCATTTTAATTTTTCTGGTTAATTCCAGTTTCAGAAACCAAAGATTCCCAGGCTTAATATTTTTTACATTCGTGAGTGAAGTACTTGTAATTGATTTTGGAGACAACTCCCACTTGAGCACTTTGTCTCAGAAGGTAGAAATGGCTTTGAATGGTGTTAAGCCAATTTGAAAGGCAAAATCTTATGCTCGAGTCATTCCATGTTGTGCTGTTTGCAAAGAAGGTGTCAAATTCTTGAAATTATTTGGATTTTCTGTTGTACCATCAACATTTGTGCGATCCATAAAGCCATGATCCCCTACTTTCATAGAATCATGCAATCCCAACAGAGCAGAAGAAGGCCATTTGGCCCATTGAGTCTACACTGACAACAATCTCACCCTGGGCCTAGCCTTGTATTTGCCATCTTAATCCCCTTGACACTAAGGGGCACTTTAGCATGGCCAATCCACCTAACTACAGATCTTTAGAGTGTGGGGGGGAAACAGGACCACCTGGAGGAAACCCACGCAGAAAAAGGCAGAATACACAAACTCCACACAGTTACCCAAGGCAGAGTGTCCCTGAGGCTGTGGGGTAACAGTGTCAACAACTGTTGCATTGTACCGCCCCTTTTAAAACAAAAGACTGAGGGCTCCTTATCACATTTCTTGATACTATTTTGAGAATTCATGATTTTCTGGTATCTTTGTGGGGAAATTATTCTCTCAAGCTCAGAAACCTAAAATTTAACAATGTTGAATTTATAAATTTGCAATCTGCAATGCAAATATTATTCAGTGGTAAATTGAAAGGACTGTCAACAGAAAGGATTAATTTACCTGTATGTTTTTTATTGCAATGCAACAAAATGTATCCCTTCACGTAAATTAGAAAGCACTTTTTTGATCGGAAAAGAACGAAATTCTATATGACTTTTGTTTCAAATGCTTTGAATCTTTAAAACCTCCTTAGGAATTAATTCTTTGATTAGTTAATCTAGCCCAATTACAAGGTATCTCCAGATTGTTGCCATAGAGATAGCAAATTCCACTTCAAATCATTAAACATTTAAGAAATTCAAAACTGCTAATTTTGTATGTGATAGTTGCAGCCGGAATTAGAGTGCCACATTAACTTACAATAAGCAGAATTTCATGTAGCCACACGGATTTTCACCATTTAATTGTAATTTCAGTCCCATATTTAATTAACTAAAGACTATACTCAACGGATATAAACTTGTCAAAAGTTTCCAGAAATCTAGTGGATTAGTCATTGTTCTGTTCTTAGGTACCATTCCAAATTACTTTTAAAAATATTGATCAGAGTCATAGAGCAATACAGCATGAAAACAGGCCCTTTGGCCCAACTGGTTCATATGATCACAGTGCCCTCCCAGCCAGTCCCAATTGCCTATGTCTAGCCCATATCCTTTCCCACCCATGTATTTTAAATGTTGCCATTGTACCTGCCTTTAACCACTTTCTCTTGCAGCTTATTCTCTTTACACACCACCTTCTGCATGAAGATGTTGCCTTTCAGGTCCCTTTTTGAATCTTTCCTCTTCCACCTTAAATCCATGCTCTCTAGTTTTCAATTCCCCTTCCTTGGGAAAAAGACTATACACATTCATCCTATTAATGCCCCTTGTGATTGTATACACCTCAATAAGGTCACCACTCATTCTCCAATGTTCCAAGGAATAAAGTCTTTGTTTTGTTTTGTTTTTATTGCAATTCAATACAATCAAGTCCAATTCAGAGTCTTAACAAGTTGAGATTCCCAATCCAAGCTGACAAGGCAGGGCTCTCATCTCCTCACTTGGGTTTGATCTCCATGATCCAATCTGATTGGAGTAGGGTGTAGCTCCTCCTCCAAGGCTTGATCTTGTTTGCATCTTAGCCAATAGGCCTAGATGCCACTTTTAAAAATTGTTTCAAATAAAGCTGAAATGTAACCAAATGACTTCAACCAAGTGCAGCATGTCAACATTACACTTGATCTCAGGCAAAATGCTGAGAAGTGAATAAAGTCTTAGCCAGGCCAACCTCTCCATAAGATATAGGAGCAGAATTAGGCTGCTTGGCCCATCAAGTCTGCTCTGCTATTTGATCATGGGTGACACTTTTCTCACCCCCATTTTCTTGCCTTTTCAAAAGCTGCCAGACGACAGAACCACAAGAGGCTCATTTTAAAAGCAGCGCTGGATCCACAGGTGACAGAGACAACCAACGCCATCGCAGCACCAGCAGACCATCCAGACGATGGAGACAACACTGCGGCCAAGGCGATCCCGACTCCGCAGAACAGGAACAAGGACGCTGACACCATCCGGTACGAAGACCGGCCAGTAACCCCGACGCAAACCGACGGCCATATGACGCTGATGATGTCACCCGGTCGCCGGCGGGGACCTGAGGCAGGGTCGGACGGTTACATCAGCCCTGATGCCCTGCAGAATTTCGTCAGCACCACAGGAATGCGGAACCTGGTGCGTGCTGTCTGACGGACATGTAAGAACTGCCAAATCTCTTTTTACTTTAAAAATGTCTTTAAAGTTTGCCTCGGTTAACGTAGGCAGTGTCAAAGATGGGTTGAGATGTGCGTCCACATTGTCCTACCTGGCCAGTGTCAAGGCTGACCTGCTGTTCCTGCAGGAGTGTGGGATCCCTCACCTCAGCAGCTACAGGCGTTGGTCGAGTGTGTGGTCCCACGGACCGTCCATCTGGTCAGGTGGGAACAACTGCCGTTCCTCGGGCCTCGGCATCCTGCTGCAGGGAGGTGGCTTTACCATCTCCGAAGTTAGGGAGGTGGTGGGGGAACGCCTCCTCGTAGCAGACGTCACGTACAAAAACTGCCCTCTCAGGTTGATTAATGTGTACGCCCCTGCCGTCAAAACCGAGCGGCTGGCGGTCTTTGAGCAGCTGCCGCTGCTGCTCACCACCTCCAGGCCGGTCATTCTGGGTGGGGATTTCAATTGTATCATAGACAAGGCCGACCGATCCAGCAGGGCTGAAAACAAACTGGACGCTACGTCCAGAGCCCTGCTGGAGACGGTCAAAGATGCCAAGCTGCTCGACGTCTTCAGCAACCCAGCAGACGGAGGGCAGCGCAGGTACACATGGTCACGGCCCGACGGGTCAGTCCGCTCCAGGATCGACTTTATGTTTGTGTCCCGCACGCTCACGGTCAGGCCCACCGACGTCAGGCCGGTGTTCTTCTCTGACCACTGCCTCCTGCTGGCCGAATGTCAGCTGGAGGCAAACCAGAAAGTGGGCAGGAGGTCCTGGAAGCTGAATGTAGAACCCCAGAGAACCTCGAGGAACTCAGGAGGGATTACCACAGTTGGAGGACTGTCAAACCCTTCTTTGAGTCTCCATCATTCTGGTGGGAAACCATCAAAGACAACATCAAAAGGTTCTTCATTCGCAAAGGGGTTCAGAAGGCCAGGGAGAGACGGGGGGACATGTCCCGACTCCAGAAAAGCATGCAGGAACTGCTCCAACTGCAGTCGATGGGGGTCGATGTCAGGGAGGAGCTCCAGGAGGTGAAGAGCCAGCAAGCCTCGCTCTTTGCCTCGGAGGCCACCAAGGTGATCTTCCGGTCCAGGGTCTGCTCTGTGGAGCAGGACGAAAAGTGCTCGCGTTTCTTCTTCCAGAAGGTACACAGAGAAACCTCTGTGATCAGCAGCCTGAAGGAAGAGGACGGCTCAGTAGGGTCATCGCAGTCTGACATACTGAGGATCTGCAAATCCTTCTATGCCAAACTGTATGACCTGAAGCCGACAGACAGCACGGCCTCCCAGTCTTTCCTGTCGTCTATCACGCAGGTCTTAGACGACGGCGAGCGGGACAGCCTGGACAGACCGGTATCTCTGGACCAGCTGACCAAGGCCGTCGAGTCCTTGCAGAAGGGTAAAACTCCCGGAAGCGACGGCTTACCGGCTGAGTTTTACTCGGCGTTGTGGGACTTGACGGGCCCGGACCTCCTGGAAATATACGAGAGTATGCTTCTGGAAGGCAGGATGTCAGAATCCATGAGGAAAGGCATCATTACCCTCATCTACAAGCAGAAGGGGGAGAAGGAAGAAATTCGAAATTGGCGACCCATTTCACTATTGGACGTGGATTACAAAATTCTGTCCAAAGTCATCGCCAACCGGGTCAAGTCTGCTCTGGGGTCAGTGATCCATCCTGATCAAACCTGTGCTGTACCCGGCAGGAAGATCTCTGACAGCCTCGTGCTACTCAGGGATACGATCGCCTACGTGCAGGACAGGCAGGTGGATATGTACCTCATCAGCCTCGACCAGGAGAAGGCGTTTGACAGAATAACGCACAGCTACATGATGGATGTGCTCTCCAAAATGGGCTTTGGGGAGGGAATCCGCAATTGGATCCGGCTGCTCTACACAGACATCAGCAGCACAGTTTCAGTCAATGGGGAGGAAACAGATAGCTTCCAAATCAGGTCTGGAGTCAGACAGGGCTCCCCTCTCTCCTCTGTCCTTTTTGTGTGTTGCATTGAACCCTTTGCCCAGGCCCTCAGAAGCGACCCAGGCATCAAAGGGGTGACAATCCCAGGCAGCGGAGGCACACAGGTCAAAGCCTCCCTGTACGTGGATGACGTGGCTGTCTTCTGCTCGGACCCCTCATCTGTTCGCAGGCTCCTCCAGGTCTGCGAGCAGTTCGAGCTGGCCTCGGGAGCCAAAGTCAACCAGGGTAAGAGCGAGGCCATGTTCTTTGGGAACTGGGCCGACAAATCCTTTGTCCCCTTCACCGTCAGGGCAGAGTACCTGAAGGTGCTGGGGATATGGTTTGGAGCGGCAGGGGCTTGTGTCAAAAACTGGGAGGAGCACATCGCCAAAGCCAGGCAGAAACTGGGCTTGTGGGAGCAACGCTCGCTCTCCATGACAGGGAAAAACCTGGCGATCCGGTGCGAGGTGCTGTCCAGGTTATTGTACGTGGCGCAGGTGCGGCCTATCCCCAAATCCTGCGCTGCAGCAGTGACGTGGGCCATCTTCAAGTTTATCTGGAGATCAAAGATGGATCGCGTCCGGAGGGAAGCGATGTACAAATCTCCAGAGAACGGAGGGAAAAACGTTCCCAACGACGCCCTCATCCTGATGGCTACCTTTGTGTGCGGCTGCATCAAGCTGTGCGTAGACCCTCGGCACACTAACAGCAAGTGCCACTTTGTTTTGAGGTTCTACCTGTCCCCAGTGTTGTGAAGGATGGGTCTGGCCACACTGCCGCGGAACGCTCCGAGTAGTTGGACCGTCCCGCAGCACCTGTCCTTCGTGGAGGAATTTTTCCGGAAACACTCCTTTGACCACACGGCGATTAAGCAGTGGTCAGCGCGGGACGTCCTTGGGGCCCTGAGAGAAAAGGAGACGGCGGATCCTGTCGGAAGGTTCCCTGAGCGAACTGTCAGTGTCATCTGGCAGAACACCTCATCACCAGAACTGACAAACAAGCACCAAGATCTGGCTTGGCTGGTGGTGAGAAGGGCACTCCCCGTCAGATCCTTTATGCACGCTCGAGGTCTCAACATCACCGCACGCTGCCCTCGAAGCGGCTGCGGGGCGGATGAGACGGTCGCACACCTCCTTACGGAATGTGCCTTTGCAAAGAAGGTCTGGAGCGAGATGCAGTGGTATTTGTCGAGGTTCGTCCCCAACAGCTCGGTGACGCAGGACTCTGTGCTCTACGGGCTGTTTCCGGGGACGCACACCGAGACAAATATCAACTGCTGCTGGAAGGTCATCAACTCGGTGAAGGACGCACTTTGGTCCGCCCAAATCTTGCTGACCTTCCAGCTGAAAGAACTGTCCTCGACTGAGTGTTGCACACTGGCATATTCCAAGGTCCAGGACTACGTGCTGAGGGACGCGCTGAAGCTTGGGGCAGCTGCCGCAAAGGCACAGTGGGGAAAGGCCACACTGTAAGGCCTTTTAACGGAAGCAGACCGAGGGCCCGGGAACTGCAGAATACCCTCGACCTGCAGAGCTGTGTGCCAACCTGAGCACTAATGGCACACAATAATTTATTGAGGCATGTAGAAAGTTTTTAGGTATTGAAATGTAATCATTGTAATTAGAACAAATCTGTAAATATTGAGGCATGGATATACTTTTTTTAAGTTTTGAAATGTAGTCATTGTAATTGGTACAGATCTGTAAAAATATTTTGATTCCACGTTGTGTTTGCTGTTTAAAGCCCTGTATATTGGAAAAGATTAATCGAGTTTTTTTTATGAATAAAGTATATTTTTGGTTTAAAAAAAAAATTTTCTCGCCTTTTTCCCCTTAACCCCTGATCCTCTTATTAATCAAGACCTATCCATCTCTGTCTAAAAGTGACCTGGCCTCCATAGCCTTCTGCAGCAAAGAAGCTAGATTCACCACTTTCTAGCTGAAGAAATTCTTTCCCTATAACTCAGGCCCACTAGTCCTGGCAACATCCTCGTAAATCTTCTTTGCATTCTTTTCAGTTTATCAATGTATTTCCTATAACAGGGTGACCAAGACTATGCAGAGTACTCCAAGTGCGGCCTCACCGATGACTTATACACTGTTTGTAACTCAAGAAAAACATTCTTCGGAACATTCTTACAGGCTGAAAAGTGGGTGGGCCAATAGCAGTGTGTCTGCTCCTTTGCATGGTTATTGTAATACCAGACCATGTGAGGGAGTGGGTCTCCTAGCAACCAGTTCCTTTGCGGAATGCTATTCTGAAACTTTAGCACTGCCTCCACATTTGCTCTCTGGATAAAATGCTGAAGCAAAACTAACTGGACAACCAAACATTTCAGCCATGTTGAAATATCGTAATTGTGGGAGAAATTGTTTGCATCGGCAGAGTGTCCAGACTTAAGAAAATCAGCAAAAGAACTAGGAAGTGTGATTCCTTTAATCTGAAATGTATTACTTGAAAGCAGATTTGATCTTAATTTTCAAAAGTACATATGCATGAAAAGGAAATAAAAATGCAGAGATGTGGGATCAGAGCAGGAGAGTGCGACTAATTAGAGAACTCGAAGAGCCAGCGCAGCAATATGGGTGAAATTTTTTTTACTATGCTGGATAATTCCATAGAATCCATTCAGTGCAGAAGGAGGCCATTTGGTCCATTGAGCCTGCACCAACCACAACCCCACCCAGGCCCTATCCCTGTAGCCCTACATTAATTACCCTGCTAATCACCCTGAAACTCAGGTCGATTTAGCATGGCCAATGCACCTAACCCACGCATCTTTCCGACTGTGGGAGGAAACTGGAGCATCCAAAGGAAATCCATGCAGACACGGGGAGAATGTGCAGACTCTGCACAGACAGTGACCCGAGGGTTGGAATTGAACCTGGGTCCCTGATGCTGAGGTAGCAGTGCTAACTACTGTGTCACCATGACTCCCTGTGAAACCTGAAGCTGCTTTTAAAAGCAACCACTACCCCAAACTCATCCCCCCTACCCATCCCCATCATCCAGTGACAAGTTTGCAGCTGAGGGTGAAATGGAGGGGAGGAGAGGAGAAGGGAGCAGCCATGAGCATTATGTCTGCTGCCTACCTCCCCATCCTGGCCAGACCACCTATCTACAGGCCAATAAAGGCCCTTCAGTAGTCAACTAATGCTAGTTTAAGGGCCTCATTAAGGACCTCTTCAGCCGTGTGTGAAATCCCAGTTACAGCAGAAGAGTACCTCACCAAATATCAGCTGGCAGCTTTCATCATGCGGGCTGGTTGTGAAGAAAAGGGGGTGCCTCCATAATGGGATTTAGGAACATTAGAGAGACCCCAGCTCTCTCCTCCTCGACCTGCCTACACTCACCACCTTCACCAAGGTTTACCAGCCTGACACTGGCTGTTGCGCCCTGAATTTACCTTTCACTCCGCCTCTTCATGGTCAGGGCTTGGACGCAGTTCCAGCAGTGGCCACTGCTCCTGTTGGCGCTACTGGGACAGGCGAACGGACTGCCACCTGGTTGGCTAGCAACAATCAGAAGCAGGACTTCCAGTCTAGATGGGTGCAGATGTCCCACCCTTTGGCAAATGACATCCCTCTGAGCATTAAATGCCCGCAGGGTGAACTATCAAAGTGGGAGTGTATTTGTCAATAATTTCTCAGAGTGGGGGTGTGAATCCAATCCCTTCGTTCTAAGTGGCTGGTTACTCAGCAGCCCTCTGGATCACCAGTAAAAAGAAATATTTAAATCACCAACAGTCTCTATTCAATTCGGAATGCCAGTATCCAAAATGGCTTGTGGCTTCTCATTTCCAACCAAAGTCAATGTGCATTCAGAATAGAAGGTTTTACGAGTTCCATAAATTTTTGGACGGGAAAAGCTCCAAGGAGGTTAGAGAATAGTTTCAATGTAACCCCGGTGCAAGTAAGTATGCCACTAGGACAGGTGATTAAGCTGAAAACTTAGAACTTCAACTTTCTGTCTGACATCAGGATTTCTGTCAGATTTATAAGGGGAAGACCCTCCATTTTCCCCCTTTAAGGCCAACTGTGGGAAATAGACATTGTTTTGGTGAGCCTTAGTGTAAACCAAGATATTAGGCCTCAACATTGGGGACGGAGGAGGGTGGAGGTTGGGGGCAGTGGTTCAAGGTCTCTGAATGTAGAAGTCTCATTTTCAGACTGTACCACCTCAACATGAATGAGTAGGAGCAGTCTAGGCTGGCTGAGCGAGAGGGCTCCCGTATTGTCATAGAAATCATAGAAACCTTACAGCACAGAAAGAGGCCATTTGGCCCATCGAGTCTGCACCGACCATAATCCCACCCATTCCCTACCCCCAAATCCCTTCATATTTACCCACTAATCCCTCTAGCCTATGCATCTCAGGACACTAAGGGTAATTTTAGCATGGCCAATCAATGTAACCTGCACATCTTTGGACTGTGGGAGGAAACCGGAGCACCCGGAGGAAACCCACGCAGGCACGAGGAGAATGTGCAAACTCCACACAGACAGTGACCCGAGCCAGGAATCAAACCCAGGTCCCTGGAGCTGTGAAGCATCAGTGCTAACCACTGTGCTACTGTGCCACCCTGTGTTTCAGTGCCATCATTCTCAGCCTGTGGAGCTGGAGCTGTAAGAGAGAAACTGGAAGGGTGGATCACTCCCCGAGTCAGCTGGGTGGATGGCCCCGGGGTGTGCACCAGCTAATCCTCTGCCCTATGTATGCCTGCCGTCTTCTGGAGTCTTCCTTAGGATAGAGTCGCTTTGTCTAGTAAACATGTTGCAGGTGTTAAGAATGCAGGTTAGTACTTGGTTTTAAAAATAAAAAGCTTATTTATTAACCACAAGTAAGGCTTACTTTAACACTGCAATGAAGTTGCTGTGAAAATCCCCTAGTCGTCATGTTCCGGTGCCAGCTCGGTTACACTGAGGGAGGATTTAGCATGGTCAATGCACTGAACCAGCACATCTTTCAGACTGTGGGAGGAAATTGGAGCACCCCGAGGAAACCCATGCAGACATGGGGAGAACATGCAAACTTCACACAGACAGTGGTCCAAGCCAGGATTTGAACCTGGGTCCTGCTGCTGTAAGGCAGCAGTGAAAGCCACTGTGTGTCACCACGCCTTCCATGGTGGCACAGTGGTTAGCCGTTTTAGTTAAGGAATGTGTATTTTTGTAGAGTTAATGGACTTTTTATTTATGTAAGTCCTCCTCAGGTTTCAGAGTAGAGTTTTATAGAACATAGGACATAGAACCTTACAGTGCAGAAAGAGGCACCTTGGCCCATTGAGTCTGCACCGAACACAATCCCACCCAGGCCCTACCCCCATATCCCCACATATTATACCCATTAATCCCTCTAACCTACGCATCCCTGGACACTAAGAGGCAATTTCTTAACGTGGCCAATCAAACTAACCCACACATCTTTGGACTGGGGGAGGAAACCAGAGTAAACTGGAAGAAACACATGCAGACACGAGGAGAATGTGCAAACTCCACACAGACAGTGACCCGAGCCGGGAATCGAACCCAGCTCTCAGGAGCTGTGAAGCAGCAGTGCTAACTACTGTGCTACCGTGCTGCCCCAGTTTTGATTAGTTGATTGACAAGGACAGAGTCCTATGCTTAATGGGAAGAGGTAAGATTGCACCCAAGAAAGGATTTGGTTCCATTATAAAAATACAAGCAGTTGCTATCTGGGCTGTCAGAAGAAAGAGATGATCTGTCTATCTCTTTCCAAAGGTGCTCTGAGAATTCTAGGACTGTTAACCTAAGGCAAGCAAGTCTGCCTTTGTTAGCTAATTTTAAATAGGGGTTTAAATCTATAAGAGGATTATTGCTTGAATTGGAACTCATCGTGATAGGTTAGCAGTTAAGAATTGTACCTTGTCATGTTTAAGTATTGTTCAACTGTTAGAATTTAAGCAAATTCATTTGTTATAATTGAACTGCGATGTTAAATAAGATTTGTTTTGATAACATTTTGTTGATATATCAGTAGAATCACACCCGGAGTGAAACATCCTATCTTCACATTCACACCAAAATAGCATACTGTTGGCATCTAGCCTGGCTTCATAATGTTCTTTGGGGTTTCAGATCTGGTATCCTAACCTCACCATCAGTACAGGAGTGGTCAGCATCCTCCCCAGTCAGCTGGATATCTCTGGCCTCAAAATTTCTGAGGGGCATCAGTTCTAGATCCCTTCACTTGCCTAGTATCTTTCTCTCTTGTTGTGTGACAGCTTGTCCTTCGTAAAGACAGGTGGAGAGAGTGGGAGGAGGACGCATGTCAGGCCAGATGATAAAGACGCCCATCGTGTGTGGATAGTGAGTGGGAGCAGTGAGGTGATGAGGACATAACTTGCAGGGAAGATGAAGATGTGTGTGGGAGAGTGAGTGGCAGTGTCTCTTGAGCTGGCAGTGAGTGATGTGCGATTGTGTGAGTTGAGAGTGATGAGAAGGATAATTTACCCTGACAGAAGGAAGGAGCGGGGTAGGAAAGAAGAAAGGAGATCATTCATCCTCTGGCAGCGCTGGACGACTGCCCACTTCTGCAGGGCATTATAGCTGATCATTCGCTGCCACCACCCCCCATGCCGGGTTGGTGATCTTGCTGGCAGGTCCTTACCCAGAGCACAGGCATATCACACAAAGGTGATCCAATGCACCCAGCAGGCACTCCAGGTAGGCTTCAGTGCATTCCGGGGCATTAGTTTCTTAACTTTTGCAGCCACAACATCACAACGGCAAGTGTACTAGCTGTTTTCAGGGTGGCCTTTCAATGTGGCACACAGATCATTAAAAAAAACTGGGGTGATTAAAGCATGTGAGTGGCATGGTGGCACAATGGTTAGCACTGCTGCCTCACACAACCAAAGACTCGGGTTCGATTCCTGGCGTGAGTCACTGTCTGTGTGGAGTTTGCATGTTCTCCCTGTGTTTGCGTGGCTTCCTCTGGATGCTCCAGTTTCCTCCCACAGTCCAAAAGACATGCTGGCTAGGTGCATTGGCCATGATAAATGAACCCTCAGTGTACCCGAACAGGCGCCAGAGTGTGGCGACTAGCAGATTTTCACAGTAACCTCACTGCACTGTTAATGTAAGCCTATTTGTGACACTAATATATAAACTTTAAACTGAGGTGATGGCGGCGTAGCAAATCAGAGGGCACCTCACCAGTGATACAGCGTGGAACCTGTGGATCAGGAGCTGCAGTACAAAGTGGGAAAAGTAGCTATTGTTGTCACCAATCTCAACCCTGTTTCTGATATTCACCATCTGCCTTTGCCGATTTCTCAGAAAACATTACCCGTAAATTTCACTTTGGCATCCAAGAGGAAGTAAGGCCTGTGCCAAGGAAATTTCCTATGTGCGAAATCCTTTCTTTGGGTCCATCGCCTCCAACATAATGGACCATGCTCTGTCTGGCCAGATTCAAGTTTTGCTGAAGAATTGTTCATTCATTTTACATCAGTATCATCTCCAGACCTCAAGAAGTTCAGCTTCACTTAAGCGGTAAAGAAATTGAATTTCATTTTTTATTTCAATTGCAAATAACGGAAGTGGCCTACTTTATATCACTGCGATGCCTCAGCTCTCTGATAAATGTTTTATAAATTTCTCATACGATTGTAAATAGCTAAATACTGTCAAGGCACAAGGTACAACAGCATTGAGCTGGTGAATGTCTATTCAAGGGATTACTTATAATGAGCACTCACATTCTGTTCTTCTCTGCTGCTTTCGGATCAATCACGTTTTGCAGATATCAGTCCATCAGAGTATACAAAAGCTGATTGAAATCACATTGCATCATTCAATTTTCTTCGAAACCTTTCAAATCCATCTTCTCAGCAGTAAAGAGGGATCGCTCTTTGACACGTTGCATTGTGTCTGTGAAACCAGTCTGAAGAGAAGAAATTGGATGATGCTGCGTCCAATATTAAAGCCTAGAATGGCTGCTTGAGGGTCCAACATGGAAGCAGTCCGTTCATTCTGCACCAAAATAGTGCCAGCTGACATGTTGTCTGGGGTTTCTCCACTGGTATATAAGGATTGTGGGGTTGGGCCATTGCTTTTTTAATTGGGGCCTTAATCATAGAATCCTAGAATCATAGAATCCCTGCAGTGTGGAAGGAGACCATTTGGCCCATCACTGTCAGAGTCTGCACTGACTCTTATCCAGGTCCTAACTCCGTAACCCTATCCCCTTAACCACACATATTTTACCCCACTCATCCCCCCTAACCTATGTATATCTTGCAACATGAAGGGGCAATTTAGCATGGTTAGTCCACCTAACCTGCACATAGAAAGAGATAAACTAAAAGCAGGAGTAGGCCAGTCAGCCCTTCGAGCCTGTTTCAGCATTCAATTTGATCATGGTTGATCATCAAATTCAATATCCCTTGATTCCCCTTCCACCCTTTAGCCCCAAGAGCCATATCCAATTTCTTCTTGAAATCAGACAATGCCTTTGCTTTATTTCATGTGGTACTGAATTTCACACATTCACCACCCTCTGGGCGAATAAATTTCTCCTCACCTCAGTTCTAAAAGGTTTACCCCTTATCCTCAAACCATGACTCCGAGTTCTGGACTCCCCCACCATTGGGAAAGATCTTTCTGAACCTACCCTGTCTCACCACGTTAGGATTTCATAAATTTCTATGAGATCCCCTTTCAGTCATCTAAGCCACAGTGAATATATAATCCCAACAGACTTAGTCTCTCCTCATATGACTGACATGCCATCCCAGAAATCAGCCTGTAAACCTTGACTGTACTCTTTCTATAGCAAGGGCATCCTTCCTCAGATAGGGACACCAAACTGCACACAATACTTCAGGTATGGCCTCACTAATGCCCTATACAACTACAGCAAACCATCAATACCCCAATACTCAAAGCTTTTCATCTTTGGACTGTGGGAGGAAATTGGAGCACCCAGAGGAAACCCATGCAAACTCCACACAGACAGTCACCCAATGCCAGAATTGAACCCGGATTCCAGGAGCTGTGAGCCAGCACTGCCAACCATTATGCCACTGGTCCTCCCTCTATCAGGCTCCTGCAGAATAGAAAGGGGAGCGTTTGCAGCATTCATACATATGGTGATAATTTCCTTAAAGCATTCAGCAACAAAATCCGGCCATATATATTTCTAAAATGTAAGTATAAGTTTTAAGGTACTGATGGATAAAGGTAGGTGTAGTCTTCAAGTTAAGGTGCTAAATTGGGGGAAGACTAATTACAACAATATTACACTGGAATTGAAGAATATAAATTGTGGACAGATGTTTGAGGGCAAATCAACATCTGGCATGTGGGAGACTTTCAAGTGTAAGTTGATAGGGATTCAGGACTGGCACATTCCTGTAAAGATGAGAGGTAAGTATGGCAAGTTTTGGGGACCTTGGATAAGGGGGATATTGTGAGCCTAGTCAAAAAGAGAAAGGAAACATTTGTCAAGGCTAGGAGGCTGGGAATCGAACTGGGTCCCTGGCACTCTGAGGCAGCAGTGCCAATCACAGTGCCACCATGCCACCCTAGCAGAAAGAAATTTAGGCAAGGAGTAAGGAGGGATAAATGGGTCACAAAAAAACATTGGCCAGCAAGATTAAGGAAGATCCCAAGCCTTTTTGTACATGTATAAAGAGCAAGAGAGTAGCCAGGGAAAGGGTTGGCCCACTCAAGGACAGGGGAGGAAATTTATGCGTGGAGCCAGAGGAAATGGGCGAGATATCAAATGAGTACTTCTGTCAGTATTCACCGAAGTGAAGGATTGAGTGGATGATGAGTCTGGGAAAGGGTGTGTAGATAGTTTGAGTCATGTTGAGATCATAAAGAAGAAAGCTTTGGGGTTCTTGAGAAATATTAAGGTAGACAAGTCTCCAAAATACTGATGGGATATACGCCAGAATACTGAGAGAGGCAAGGGAGAAAATTGCTGGGACCTGGAGAGAAATCCTTGTATCCTTGCTGGTTACAGGAGAGGTCCCAGAGGATTGGAGAATAACCAATTTTGTTCCTTTGTTTAAGAAGGATAGCAAGAATAATCCTGGTAATTACAGATTAGTGAGCTTTACATCAGTGGTAGGGAAATTATTGAAGAGGATTTTTTGAGACAGGATTTACTCCCACTTGGAAATAAATGGATGTATTAGCGAGAAGAAACATAATTTTGTGAAAGGGAGCTCGTGTCTCACGAACTTGATCGAGCTTTTTGAGGAAGTAACAAAGATGATTGTTGAGAGTAGAGCAGTGGATGTTGTCTAGATGGACTTCAGTAAGGCTTTTGACAAGGTCCCTCATGGCAGACTGATACAGAAAATTAAGTCATACGGGATCAGAGATGAGCTGGCAAGGTGGATACAGAGCTGGCTCGGTCATAGAAGACAGAGGGTAGCAGTCAAAGGGTACGTTTCTGAATGGAGGGCTGTGACGAGTGGCATTCCTCAGGGATCAGTGCTGGGACCTTTGCTGTTTGTAATATATGTATAAATAATTTGGAGGAAAATGTTACTGGTTTGATTAGTAAGTTTACGGCTGACACAAAGGTTGGTAGAGTTGAGAAAAGTGATAAGGACCATCAGAGGATACAATAGGATATAGATCAGTTGGAAACTTGGGCGGAGAGATGGCAGATGGAGTTTGATCTGGACAAATGTGAAGTAACGTATTCTGGAAGGTCTAGTATAGATAGGAAATATACAGTAAATGGCAGAACTCTAAAGAGTATTGATAGCCAGAGGGATCTGGGTGTACAGGCACACAGGTCACTGAAAGTGGTACCGTAGGTGGAGAAGGTAGTCAAGAAGGCATATGGCATGTTTGCCTTCATTGGCTGGGGCATTGAGTTTAAAAGTTGGCAAGTCATATTGCAGCTTTATAAAACCTTAGTTAGGCCGCACCTGCCATACTACAAAAGGATGTGGAGGCTTTGGAGAGGGTACAGAAAAGATTTACCAGGATGTTCCTGGTATGGAGGGCATTAGCTATGAGAAGAGGTTGGGCAAACTTGGTTTCTTATTACTGGAACAATGGGGGCTGAGGGGCGACCTGATAGATGTCTACAAGATTATAAGGGGCATGGACAGAGTGGATAGTCAGAAGCTTTTTCCCAGGATGGAAGAGTTCATTTCTTAAGGTGCGAGAGGCAAGGTTTAAAGGAGATGTACGAGGCAAGTTTTTTACACAGAGGGTGGTTGGTGCCTGGAACTCACTGCCAGAGGAGGTAGTGGAAGCAGATACAATAGTGAATTTAAGGGGCATTTTGATAAATACATGAATAGGATAGGAATAGAGGGGTATGGTCCCCAGAAGGGTTGGTGTTTTAGTTCAGTTGGGAAGCATGGTCGGTGCAGGCTTGGAGGGCCAAAGAACCTATTCCAGTGCTGTCATTTTCTTTGTTCTTTGACAATTCCCTTGATTTGATTTATTATTGTCACATGTATTAATATACAGTGAAAAGTATCATTTCTTACACATTATAAAGACAAAGAGTACCATTTATAGAGGAGGAAACAAGAATTTGCAGAATGTAGTGCTGCAGTTATAGCTGGGGTGGAGAGAAAGATCAACTCAGTGCAAGGTAGGCCCATTCAAAAGTCTGATGGCAGTAGGGAAGAAGCTGTTCTTGAGTCGGTTGATGCATGATCTCAGACATTTGTATCTTTTTCCCGACGGAAGAAGGTGAAAGAGAGAATGCCTGAGGTGCATGGGGCCTTTAACTAAGCTAGCTGGTTTTCTGAGGCAGTGGGAAGTGTAGACAGAGTCAATGAATGGGAGGCTGGTTTGAGTGATGGATTGGGCTACTGCTTTTTGTAGTTTCTTGCAGTCTTGGGCACAACAGGAGCTATACCAAGCTGTGATACAACCAGAAAGAATGCTTTCTATGGTACATCTATAAAAGTTGGTGAGAGTCATAGCTGACACGTCAAATTTCCTTAGTCTTCTGAGAAAGTAGATGGTGGGCTTTCTTAGCTATAGTGTCAGCATGGAGGGACCAAGACAAGTTTTTGGTGATCTGGACAGCTAAAAATTTGAAGCTTTTGACTCTTTCTATTTCATCCCCATTGATGTAGACAGGGATATGTTCTTCTCTACGTTTCCTTAACTCAATGACAATCTCCTTCATTTTGTTGACATTGAAGGAGAGATCATTATTGCTGCACCAGTTCACCAGATTCTCTATCTCATCCCTGTACTCTGTCTCATTGGTGTTTGAGATCCGACCCACTACAGTGGTGTCGTCAGCAAACTTGAAAATCAGGTTGGAGGGGAATTTGGCCACACAGTCATAGGAATATAAAGAGTATAGTGGGAGGCTGAGGACACAGCCTTGTGGGGACCAGTGTTGAGGATAATCGTGGAGGAAGTGTTGTTGTCTGTCCTTACTGATTGTGGTCTGTGAGTTAGGAAGTTCAGGATCCAGTCGCTGAGGGAGGAGCCAAGGTCCAGCCGACAGAGTTTGGAGATGAGTTGCATTGGAATGAAAAGTGATAAATGCGGGGTCACTTTTAACATTTAAGAAAAACTTGGACGGATTCATGGATGAGAGGGGTGTGGAGGGATATGGTTCAAGTGCAAGTCAGTGGGACTAGGCAAAATATGGTTTGGCACAGACAAGATGGCCAAAAGGCTTGTTTCTGAGCTGTAATTTTCTATGGTTCTATGGAATAATGGTGTTGAAGGCTGAGCTGTAGTCAATAAACAGGAGTCTGACATAGGTGCCTTTGTTATCGAGGTGTTCCAGGGTCGAGTGCACGGCCAGGGAGATGGTGTCGGCTGCAGACCTATTGCGGAGCCGGGCAAACCATAGTGGATCCAGTTGGTCCAGGAGGCTGGAATTGATTTGTGCGATGATTACCTTTCAAAGCACTTCATAATCATGGATGTCAGAGCCACTGGCTGATAGCCATTAAGGTGCGCTGCTTGTCTTTTTTCTGGTACTGGGATGATGGTCAACTTCTTGAAGCAGATAGAGACCTCAGATTGTAGTAAAAAGAGGATGAAGATGTCTGAATACGCCCGCCTGTTGATCCGTGCAGAATGTGAGTGCTCGTCCAAGTACACCATCCTCGCCAGTCGCTTTTGGGTTGATTTTCGAGATATCTGCTCTGAGATCTGCAATGGTGACCTCAGATACAGTTCATCCATGGCTTCCAGGGTGGAGGGCATGCTCTCACTGACGTCTTGTTCAAAATGGGTGTAATATGCATTGAGCTCATCAGGGAGGGATGCGTTGGAACTGGCAATTTTATATGCCTTCATCTTGTAGCCTGTAATGTCTTGCACACCTTGCCATAGTTGGTGGGGGTCTGTGTGGCTAACCTGGGACTCTAGCTTGGTCCGGTACTGCCTTTTGGCATCTTTGATGGATCTCCTTATATCATATCTGTCTTTCTTGTATAGGATCACCTGAGTTGAACGCCTCCGACCTAGACTTCAGCAAGCATTGGGTATCCCTGGCCATCCATGGTTTCTGGTTAGGAAACACACAGATTTGATTCTTTGGCACACAGTCTTCTACACACTTACTAACGAAGTTAGTTACTGTAATGCGTACTCATTCAGGCTGGTCACAGAGATTTTAAATACTGACCAGTCCACTGACTCCAAGCAGCCCCGCAGGGGATCATCCGATTCCTCAGACCAGCAGTGCAGGACTTTCTTTGATGGATTCTCCTTTCAGTTTTTGCTTGTAAACTGGGAGCAGGAGCACAGCCTTTTGGTCTGATTTGCCAAAATGTGGGCAGTGGAGGGGGGATGGGTGTGGGGGAGGTGATCGAGTGGTAGGCATGTTTGATATTTGTGTACAAGTGCTCTAGCATGTTTGGGCCTCTGGTGGAACAGGAGACATGTTGGTCTATATCCAATCAGTATTGTCCCCTGTACTACTTTAATTAGAAGTGAAAAATTCACTGCATCGTACTTGTCGGTGAGAAAACCTCGACACAATTGTCTGCCTACTCTGATTGAGGGCACTAGGGCCAGATTCAAACTGTTCTGGAAAAAGGAAAGTCTACGCCTCAGAGATTGCTGAACCTATGTGTGAGTTTTTCCTTCAAGGTCAGCAGCAAGCATCATTGTCTCAGCTCTAACTATGAAATCTTGCCCTGTGAAACGAATATAGTGCTAACATGCTTGGCTGAGATAGAAGCCAGGGTAAGTTAATTAGTATCTGAGGTTCCCTGAGAATTACATTTTCATCCCATCTAGATCATTTCAAGTTCAGATTAAATTAGCATGAGCAGTGAGCGAAAGAAGATGGCTTTGAGAACCAAACCATTATCCTTTCCCTGCCACTAGTTTCTACATGAATCCAGTGGCAACTGAGTAAGCGTATGTTTGAGATACATTTAATAATATTTGTTTTTTATTTGGGAAGAACTATTAACAGCTGGGGCTATCCAACATAGCTGGGAGGCTTACAACTGTCAGAACTGACTACTTTATTCCTGGCACTCTGACCAGTTGGAGAAAACTTTTGCATATTTTTCCACTAAGAAAAAGTCCATCTCCTTACTTTATTAATGCAATAGGTAACCAATGACTTCTTCCTTGAAGTTTGCACAATGTCCATTTTCAGGGCTAAAGTTCCTGATTTACTTCATGAATAACTGAATACACAAGTTTTGAAAAGAAAAGATCTAAAGAAGCAGAAATTATCAAAACCAAAGTATTGGACTTCATTTTTTACAACTGTTCAAAGAGGCTTCCTTGCACTTCAACTTTTGAAGAAGATTTTAGTTATGTTTCAAAATCTCACATTGGTTTGTTTATCCAGGGAGATTATGGCACAGTGGTTAGCATTGTTGCCTCACAGTGCCAGGGTCCCAGGTTCAATTCTGGCTGAAGTCACTGTCTGTGCAGGTTCTGTACATTCTCCCTGTGACTGCTGGGGTTTCCTCCGGGTACTCTGGTTTCCTCCCACAGTCCAAAAGACATAGTGGTTAGGTGCATTGGCCATGCTAAATTCTCCCTCAGTGTACCCAAACAGATGCCAGAGTGCAGCAACTAGAGGACTTTCACAGTAATTTCATTGCAGAATTAATGTAAGCCTACTTATGACTAATAAATAAACATTTAAGTGAGGGAAGCATAACCATGGCTTATATATTATGTTATATATATGAGAAAATGCATTACAGCAACTCCCCAAGGCTGCTTCAACACCACCTTCCAAACTCGTGACCTCTACCACCTAGAAGGACAAGGACTTCAGAGGCAAGGGAGCATTACAATTTACATATTTTTCCCCAAGTCACAGACCTTCCTGACTCAGAACTACATTGCCATTAGTTCACTGACACGGGGCCAAAATTGTGGAGCTTCCTCCCTTCCAATACTGCGTGTGTAACTACACCAGCTGGACTGCAGTGGTTCCAGAGAGCAGATCACCATGGGCAATTTGGGATTTGCGATAAAAATGCCAGCCTGACACCTCTAGACGCTGAAAGAAAAGGATATGGTGCTCGACCCATGGACCGACAGTTCCGACGCACCGCCATGAAAAACTGCACTGACCTCCTCAGAAGACAAACACGGGACACGGCAGACAGAGTACCCTTCATCGTCCAGTACTTCCCCCGGAGCAGAGAAGCCTTCAACATATCATTGATGAAGATGAACATCTCGCCAAGGCCATCCCAACACCTCCACTTCTTGCCTCCAAACAACTACACAAGCTCAAACAGACCATTGTCCGCCACAAACTACCCAGCCTTCAGGAGAACAGTGACCATGACACCACACAACCCTGACACAGCAACCTCTGCAAGATGTGCTGGATCACCAACAAGGATGCCATCATCTCACGTGAGAACACCATCCACTAGGTACACGGTACACACACTTGCAACTCAGCCAACATTGTCTACCTGATACGCTGCAGGAAAGGACGTCCCAAGGCATGGTACGTTGCAGATGCTACGACAATGGGTGAATGAACATCGCTCGACAATCACCAGGCAAGAGTGTTCTCTTCCTATTGGCGAACACTTCAGCGGTCACAGGCATTCGGCCACTGATCATTGGGTAAGTGTTCTCCAAGGCGGCCTTCACGACACACGACAGCACAGTCACTGAGCAGAAACTGATGGCCAAGTTCTACACATATGAGGATGGCCTCAACCGAGATCTTGGGATAATGTCACACTATCTGTAACTCCCATGACTTGCCTGGGCTTGCAAAATCTTACTAACTGTCCTGGCTGGAGACAATACACATCTCTTTAACTTGTGCTTAACCTTCTCTCCACTCACATTGTCTGTACTTTTAAGACTTGATTACCTGTAAAGACTCGCATTCCAACCATTCTTTTGTAAATTGAGTTTGTGTCTTTACACGCCCAGTTTGTGAACTGAAATCTCACTCACCTGATGAAGGAATAGCACTGTGAAAGCTAGTGGCTTTTGCTACCAGATAAACCTGTTGGTCTTTAACCTGGTGTTATGAAACTTCTTACCCCAGTCCAATGCCAGCATCTCTACATCTTAATTAGTTAGAACAAGTGTTTTCTTCACCAACAATCCATTTTACAATCTACTTAACTAGGGAAATCCTTTCCACCAATTAGCAATGGGATCTTACTATATCAGCAAGTTATTTTTTACAAACAGTTGAGACTAAGAGTATGATCTGAGGTATTTTGTTGCCTCTGTTTTAGATACTTGTCAGTTGCTTATCACAGCATTGCCAATAAATCATACTCTTACTATTTCTATAACCGATGAATTGATATAGTAAGGAGTCTCACAACACCAGATTAAAGTCCAACAGGTTTATTTGGAATCATGAGCTTTTGGGGTGCTGCTCCTTCATCCGGTGAGAGTCATTTTGCCCTATTCTTAAATCAGCTGCTCTTTAAGACCTCATCACTGACACCACTAACTGAAACCTTCTTGATATATGTCTCTCAGTACTACGTATGAGTTGTAAAATGAGCGGTCTGTAAGCTTGTGATTCCAAATAAACCTGTTGTACTTTAATGTGGTGTTATGAGACTTCTTGCTGTGTTCAACCCAGTCCAAAGCCAGCATTTCCACATCCTGAATTGAGGAGGTAGTTTTTGGCTTAAAACTAAATAAATTTCCATTCTTAAAGTGAATAAAATTGGACTTCTTAGGGTTAATACATTGAACACTCAAACTGATCATTTAGTTTCTGACATGTCTATTTTTTCAAATAATTTGTCTGTTTTGCATATCGCCTCTTTGTTCATATAATGAATGTTGAGTGAGCATTTGGCATCTGTGGTGGGAGCTAAAATTAAAACAGCTTAAATTAATTTCTGTATTATAGTGAGGGGAAAGGTACAATGCTGTCTGTTTGATATTCATCTTTTGATATTCAGTATAATATTCCATATCCTTTTCCCCACTAGGCTAATGGGAAGAGGAAATGGACTGTCTTATTGAATATTCACTCATCAGTCTTACTTCTCAGTGGCATGTGTGTGTGAATAGTTATGTATCTATCTAATCAGTGCTAATCAAAAGGGGAATATTTTATAGCACGGGCATTTATCTGATTCATAGTATATAGACTCAATTTATGGTCGGCAGTCCTCAGAAAATTGTTCACCCCACTACCCTTCTCTCCCCGCCCTACTATCCGGCACACCCCTCTCCCCCCAACCCATGTATAGTACACACATCAGGAAGGTTTCAGTTACTGTGTCAGTGGTGGAGTCTTAAAGAGCATCTGATTTAAGAACAGGGCAAAATGAGCAGGCTTCTTATTCCTAATTGCTATTTTGTGACGGAAATGCACGCATTCCTGAAATACATACAGATTGAGGAGATGTTTGGGTTCTGAAGTTTTCGTCACTACCCTTTGAATAGTTTCCGAACATTGACTGTCCAGTCTCATCATGTGAACAATAACTGCACCCGGAGGAAGCCCGTGCAGGCTCAGAGACTACATGGAAACTCCACACAGACAGCGACCCAAGCCGGGAATCGAACCCGGGTCCCTGGCGCTGTGGGACGGCAGTGCTAACCACTAGGCCTGATAGAGGTGAGGAGATGTCTTTTCTCTCAAGCATTGTGCAACTTTGGAACTCTCTGCCTCAGACAGCAGTGAAGGTGGGTGTCATTGAGAACTCTTTTTAAGGCAGCATTAGATAGATTCTTGGTAGGCAAGGGAATCAGAGGTTATCTGGGGTAAGTGGGACTGTGGAACTTAACACAAACAGATCAGCCATGATCTTACTGAATGGCACAGCAAGCTTATTTGTATATTTGTTCAGCTGTCTGCTGCCTAAGCAATGGAATTTCCTCCCTAAACCTCTTCTACCTCTTCTCTCTTCTTTCAAGCTGATTGATGTGGCTTACCTTCTTGACCAAGCTGGTGTTGTCCTTGTGTAGTTTCATGTGTCATTTTATTGTGTGAATGGGCGTGCAGGCTGTTGCTTGGTATTTGAGTTATTTTAATTTGAAACGCATTGGTTGAAAGGGTGGACGAAAGCAGATTCAATAGCGATGGGAATTGCATACATGTGTGAAAGGGCAACACTAGAATCATAGAAATCATAGAAACCCTACAGTGCAGAAGGAGGCCATCCAGCCCACCGAGTCTGCACCGACCACAATCCCACCCAGGCCCTAATGCCATATCCCTACATATTTACCGACTAATCCCTCTAAGCTATGCATCTTGGGACACTAAGCAGTAATTTAGCATGGCCAATTAACCTAACCCACACATCTTTGAACTGTGGGAGGAAACCGGAGCACCCAGATGAAACCCATGCAGATACAAGGAGAATATGCAAGCTCCACACAGACAGTGACCCAGCCCAAAATCGAACTCGAATCCCTGGAGCTATGAAGCAGCAGTGCTAACTACTGTGCTACCTTGCCACCCACTAGCAGGCCAATGGGGAAAGAGTGTGACAGTCGTTAATTCTTTCAAAGAGCTAGCACAGGCTGGGTGGGCCAGATTGACTCTGTCTGCACTCTGATCCTGTGACTCTATATGGGACACTACAGGATTTTATACTTGCAGTGGGAGAAAACATCATATTCAAAAATAAGCTTTGTCGCCAAACTACAAATCTGGAAATGTCTGTTCCTTCAGGTGGCTCAATCATATTTCTGTGCTTCTTCCTTTGACTCAGAACGAAGAAAAGAGAAAGATTCAGCCTCTATCTGGCATCTTTCATATCCTGAGGGTGTTCCTAAGTATTCCCAGACAGTAAATTGAAGGATGCTATTGTGTAGCCGTTTGTTTAAAACTGTTATGTGGCAGCCAAGTGGTACACAGTGAGATCTTACAAATAACAATGGAATACATGACTAAACATTTTGGTGATGGTATTCAAAGAATAAATGTTACCCTGGACACAGGAAACATCCTGCTCTTTATGTATTGGCACACTTGCATCTATTGCCAATATTATGGTGCAGAAGTACTCGGAAATGGTGGATTAAATGAATTAGGCCATAGCTTTATGCCTTGCCATGATTTCTGGCAACTTTTATGTTGTGAGTCAGGAAAAAATCAGCTCAGACCAGTATATTCTTCTGGTTTTACTGCTATTTCATTTTAAGGTATACAAGAGTAGTTGAGAGCAGTATTCTTATTTCCCTGTTTTACTGGTGTTCCATTTTAAGGTATACGAGACCAGTTGGGAGCAGTTTTCTCAGTTCCCAAATTTAATATTTTTAACTTGTGCCATATCTCATGCCGTTTTATTAAGTCAGTTTGCATGACACAGATGCAACTTGCTGTTTAGTCTTGAGTCATTTTAATGTGGAATGCATTGGCTGAAAGACTGTTCTTTCCCTGACCCACGCCTCCCCCTCTCCCCCACCCCTGGCCCACAGCTATTAAAATTAATGACAATTGTGCATTTGCTGCATTAGCACAACATCGCTGATGATTAGACAATTGCTGAACGGTGCTGGTGAGATACTGAATGAAACAATTGCTCGGAAGTTGTCTACATTTAAGAAAGGGTTTCATTTTATAATAACGATGAAATATAATGATATTTCAAACTTAAAGGAATCCTTGAGGGCAACATTTTACTGACTTCTTCTTGGAAACTCATTAAAATCATAAACTCTACTTAAATAATAAAGTAAGTGTTTTAACAGACAGGCACATTCCACTGGGGTGGAGAATCAATGGCTACTTAGTTAGAGTACCAACTTTGACATTTTCATTTATTTGAACATATTAGAATGGACCCACATCGTATAGTCTGACAGTATACGGACAGAAGAAATAGGAGCAAGATCATTTAATCCTTTCAGTTTGCTCCTTCAATACGATAATGATCCTTTTTTTCATTCATTTATGGGACAGAGGCATCACTGGTGGTCAGCATTTATTGCCCAACTCTAGTTGCCCAAGGCAGTTAAGAGTCAACCACATTGCTGTGGCTCTGGAGCCATATGTAGGCTAGGCCAGGTAAGGATGGCAGATCTCCTTCCCCAAAGAACATAAGTGAACCAGATCGGTTTTTCCGACAATCAGCAATGGTATCATAGTCATCAACAGATTCTTAATTCCAGATTTTTTTTATTGAACTCAAATTCCATCATCTGTTGTGGCGGAATTCAAACCTAGGTCCCCTGAACAGTAGCTAAATTTCTGGATTAATAGTCGAGTGATAGTACCACAAGGCCGTATGCTTACCAGACATAACTCCATGATCTGTGTAAAGCAGCAGATTAGTGAATCAGATGGGCAAATTCGTAACTCAGATAGATTTTCCCAACAATCAACAATTGTTTTGTGGTCATCAGCAGATTCTTGACCCCAGGTACTTTTTATTGAACTCAAATTCAGCAGGATTTGAACCCAGGTCCTCTGAGGATTAGCTGAGTTTCTGGAGTAATAATCTAGCGATAATACCACTAGGCCATCAGCTCCCCTTCATTATCCTATACCTCAACTTCTTGCACAAATAAGGACATGCAAAGTAGGAGCAGAAACTGGTAATTTAGCCTAACTACCACTCAGCAAGATTGTAGCTGATCTTCAACTTCAACTCCACTTTCCTGCACTAATAATAATAAATTAACAAATGTAATTCTGGTGCTGAGACAAATGTGTGGAGGCCTCCTTTACATGAATTTTGGAAAAGGTAAGCACTTTTGGAATACATTTACAACAGTACCACAATGAACATTGCTTCAAAAGTATTCATTGGCTGTGTCACACTTTAGGATGGTCCCGAGGTCATGGAACATGCTATGTAAATATAATCAGTTACGGTGTGCAAAACTGATAAAAAGATGATTTTGTGGATACCAATGAGTAGAGCGCTACCATGTTATGACCTTCAATAGATTGACTTGTGAAGTATGAACCACCAGCACTGTATCATCAGCATACTTTTGGATAATGACCTAAAGTAAGATGGAGATATGGTACTAATTGTGGGTTCATATGGAATATCAAAGTAAAAGATATAGTTGCCGTAGTCTCTGATGCCCATGGACTGCTGTCCCCTTTTTGAGGGGGAGAGCTGACTGGTGGTGATTTAACCTGAGGGTCACCACACCTGAGGCGCAGGGCAAAGTTAAAAAGGCAGGGCTTTCATAACTAATGTCAGCCTGTACAGGAATTGAATTGTTGGCTTAGTTCCACATCACAAACCAGCCACCCAGCCAACTGAGTCAACCAAAGTAAACTAGAGGAACGTAATGGAGAAAGTCATAAAATAGCATCATAACAACTTGTTTCACCTGAAAGACAACAGGTGGGATTTTCCGATCCATGTTAAAAAGGACACTTAGGGGACAATTTTACCATTTTGATTCTAAGTGCTGAGTCTGAACGTGATTTAGATCCGATTTGTAAAACCTGTTCTCCGCCAATAGAGACTTTCTGGTCCACCTCCCTCATCCTCCCTGCCCCCCTACCAGAGATCCATTTGGCATCCCTCCTCCTCCTCCCCCCCACCCCCACCAGAGAACGATTGGGCCTCCCTCCTCCCCCTACCAGAGAACAATCTGGTCCTCCTCCTCCCCCAACCTCACCAGAGAATGACCTGGCTCTCTTCCTCTCCACATCCCGACCAGAGAACAATCTGGTCCTCCTCCTCCCCCTCCTCCACCCCCCAACCAAAGAATGATCTGACCCTCCTCCTCCCCCCACTCCCACCAGAGAATGATCTGACCTGCCTCCCTCCTCCCTCACCACCAATCTGAGTCACAGAGCTGCTGGAAGCTCTGAGCTTACCCCTTCAGTAGCTGGAGCACCTTTGTGGGCCATGTTTGTTTTGCGCCAAATCTGGACGAGCAAACACAATGGTAAAGGGGGAAGTGCCAGTAAGCCTGGTCATCCAGCACATTATGTCAGTTTAAATGCATGCAAATACATTTAAATTGATGTCGCGTCTGTTTCAATTGCAATCGTGGCCATTTTCGGGCCTTGGTAAAGGGGAAGGCAGCACAGACTCGGGTGCAGATCGCACTATTTGCCTCATGCTCAACTTTACCAAATGTTCACACCTGAGAAAGGCATAATGCAATGGTAAAATAAGGGCCTTAGTAACTGAGCTGGTGTGTACTTTGTCTCCAGTAAATTGAGTGAAATAAATAATCTTTAAATTCCATTTAAATAATTGAGAAATGATTTGAGCACATCAGATCAATGTTAGTTTTTTGATTGCTACAAGTACACTTAGAGTTCCAAAATGGCATCTGTGACACACACATTGTGGCATAAATCATGGGTGATGCACTATTGGTGAAGGTGTTAGATTATGCACTTTGGAAGGAGGAATGGAGGCATAGACTATTTTCTAAATGGGGAAATGCTTAGGACAAGGGGATTTGGGAGTCCTTGTTCAAAATTCTCTTTAAGTTAAAGCGCAAGATCATATAGGAGTTAGAAAGGCAAATGCAATGTTAAAGGGCTAGAATACAAGAGCAGGGATGTACTTCTGAGGCTGTATAAGATTCTGGTCAGACCCCATTTGGAATATTGTGGGCAATTTTGGGCCCCATATCTAAGGAAGGATGGCCATGGGAAGAGTCCAGAGGAGGTTCACAAGAATGATCCCTGGAATGAAGAGCTTGTTGTATGAGAAACGTTTAAGGGCTCTGGGTCTGTACTTGTTGCAGTTTTAGAAGGATGAAATTTGAAATTTTATTGAAATTTACAGGATGCTGTGCAGCCTAGGTAGAGTGGACATGGAGAGAAAGTTTCCACTAGTAGGAAAAACTAGAATCAGCAGGCACAACCTCAGGATAGAGGGACAATCCTTTAAAACAGCGATGAGGAGGAATTTCTTCAGCCAGAGAGTGGTAAATCTGTGGAACTCTTTGCCACAGAGGGCTGTGGAGGCCAGGTCATTGAGTGTCTTTAAGACAGAGATAGATAGGTTCTTGATTAATAAGGGGATCAGGGGTTAGAGGGAAAGGCCGGAGAATGGGGATGAGAAAAATATCAGCTATGATTGAATGGCAGAGCAGACTTGATGGGCCAAGTGACCTAATTCTGTTCCTACGTCTTATAGTGATATGTATTTTGGTTAGTTGTGACAATTGTTAATATGACAGACCGTAATGTTAGTCAGCACATAGAATTGATTTGACATCAACTGTACTATTCTGCAATGCAACACTTCAGCTAATGTGTCCTCACCTACACCATACAGCTGGTGTTCAGCAAAAGAAAGAAAATCTCATCAGCAATATTTAAAGGGATTTTCAACTTCTTAGTTTCTGGCTGATTTCCTCTGGCTGTTGCTACATACAGTTGAATATATTTTTGGTGTTCCAGGTTACAAAAGCCTCCAGGGAGCACTGTTTCAACTGTTAAAGGATATTTTCTGGCTTCAGGACTTCTCCACAAACCCTCACATTGGCGTACTAAGAGGCATTCTGCTTGGAATACAGGTGAGTTGGAGAATAAATAGATGTTATGCACACTAGGTCAAGCTGCTGGAAGAGGGAGGATTGGGAAGAGAGGGGGAGGAGGGCACTCACATGGCTATGCCAGTCTGGAATGTTCAGGAGTGATTCTCTTACCTGATTCTGAGCAATCAAGGAACAATTGCTGGAATTCTACTGCCCTGACTGCCGTGGGAATCAGAATGGTCAAGGAACAGACAATGGGAAGGTCCATTGACTACGGGCGGGATTTTGTAGTCTTGGGTCAAGCAAGGCTGTAAAATCCTGCCCAATGTATGTGATACCTGCCTCTCACAAAAATCTACCACCTGCTGTAGACACAATGTGCCTCAGATCAGGATAAGAACTGCATCACCAATGGTTGTGAAGGTTACTGTGCGAACTTATCTTGGATCCTTCCGGTTGGAGTTGACGATATTTGGAACATCTCACAGTTTGCTATCTGGCATTGCTTAATAATGATTACTGAGGCACTCTGCTCAAAGAGATCTAACTACATTTCATTCTGTCTTGCTAAAGACAAGCATGTGGTTGCACTGAGATTGTAGGCTGCCAGTTGTAGTATTGACTGCATGGGTGCTGTATGTCAACTGTTCCCTATTCAGGACAGCAATAGATTCCATTCCATCAATGTCCAGCTGCCGTGTGACTGCAGACAGCAAATCGTTCAGCTCAATGTCCGATATTTGTCACTGTCCGCTACAAAATCTACTTGCCCACAATGCAAAAATAAAAGTAGCCACAAAATAAGCATTCCACATTTCTGAATGAAGTTGTGCCATATCACCTAGAAAAGCCAATAATCACTCGAGTGCATTCCTTTAGTGTCTGTTCTGAATGCGCCATTGACTGTCCTCATGCTCCTATACAATACAATCCCAATAGCTGCAGCATGGTTAGTGGAAGCTTGTTGAATTTCAATGGAGAAGACTGCAGATGACCTTGGAGGACGACCTTGTGCAGCTATGGGCTGAGAAGTCCAAGTGCCGATTGTGCCACAGATGGCAGTAACATAAGCTGGCAGGCAGAGGTACTGGCCATGTAGTAGTGTTGGGAAGGCAAATGCTGCTCTTCTGCCTCTCCTCTGGGAAGTGGGCTTAATAGCATTATTTGTAATCTGTTGGGGGACAGGTTGCCGCACTGCTGTGACACCCTGCCAGCATGAACTGCCATGACAACAGCACTCAGAGTTTGCATGGCAACAAGCTGACCTTGTATGGCAGCAGTCGAGCTTCTATTGATATACTTAGACTTTGGATGGAACTTTCTTCTGTTGCATTAGGAATTGGAACATCAGCCATCAGGTACTGCAGCATAGCTGTGTCTGCTGGTGTGCAAATGGAGTTGGCCACCACGTTGGAGGAGCTAGGCTTCCTGCACAAACCTTTGCGCCAAATTACTGCTAAACTCCTCCATGTTCTCTGACATTAATAGTAAGCTTTCTGCAGGCTTCCCAATCCATCAAGCATTTTGTTGTGTCCATCCAACAGTATTCTCCTGTAATAAAAACAGAAAATCTTCTACGTACTCAGCTCTCTGTACTGTTGCAGCTGAAGAAATATGGACCCATGACGTCAATTCTGTTGCCCTCTCCACAGATACTGCCAGATCTGCTGAACATTTTCAGAATTTTTAGTCTTATTTCACGTTTTCCAATATTTTGTGTTGATACAAGCGCTCTGCTGTAAACCTGCCCCATTGAAGCATTCATCTAATTGTACTGATGTGGAACCCCTGTGCAAGCATTCCCTCCAACCAGCTGGCACCAGTATTATCCTGGGCCCTCCTGTGGTTGCAGACTACTTGCGCTCAATGTCTCACCATGTGTAGGTCCCACCTCTAATCCATCCTTTAAAATGTGACATGACTGTCTGCATCTCTACCATGGTGACATTTGTGATTAGGTGCTCCCTGGAGAGGGAGCATGTGGTATCCATATGTACCATCGAGAGCTTCCATGCCCATTGAGCACTGCAGGGACTGATGTGGATTATTTTCTTTAATCTGATGTTTTAAGGTTCAAGTGTGCTTTGTTTTGGATTTGGGTGAGGGATCCTTTAAGAGGCTGCCCTTCTTGCTTTGTCTCTTTAAGGTTATTTAATTTAGTTTAACTGGTTTAATTTTTAATATCTACATGGCGCATTCTAATATGCTGTTCTGTGAACAAGGCAGAAGAAGCCCTCTCTTACTCTCTCTCCAGAACTTGACCAACGTAGCATTTCCAGCATATTCTCTGCTTATTCTGGATTCCCGGCATGCACAGTATTTTGTTTTGGTATTAAGTTTAAGGTTATTTATTAATGTCACAGGTTGGCTTACATTAACACTGCAATGAAATTATTGTGAAAATCCCTGAGTCACCACACTTTGGCACCCGTTCGGGTACACTGAGGGAGAATTTAGCATGACTGATGCACTTAACCAGCACATTCTTTGGACTGTGGGAGGAAACTGGAGCACCCGGAGGAAACCCATGCAGACACGGGGAGAACATGAACAGACCCTGCATAGACAGGGACGCAGCCACTGCTGTCTAACGGCACCAGGAACCTGAAAACCCAAATTGGGTCCCTGACACTGTGACGCAGCAGTGCTAACCACTATGCCACCATGCCACTCACAATATTCAAGTTGTCCTGCTTAAATAACTATCAGTTAAATATTCCAAGTGTTCTACAGGGCAAGATTGTGATTCATAACTTGATTTGAATGGCAACTATAATTGTTCTGCTTCTTGTTGCATAATATGTGTTTCAATGTGTTTGTTTTTATTCTTTTGTACATTTGGGTATGTTCTCTTGACCCCACACAATTTGATTAACTGATGGGACTAGTGTACACTAAATCTAATTTATTAGAAAACATTATGTATTATTTTTAAAAATGGCAGGTCCATTATATGGATTAACAGCTCAGGTTACTGGGTGAAAGAGCCACTAATTCAAATATTGTGACTCACAGGCAAGTACAATAACTTAATTATCTTTCAGTTGTGATGCAAAACTATCATGGGATTAAGGGTTTACTATAGATTGGAACAGGATTCATTGTCTGTAAGGAACCATTGGAAATAAAGAAAGAGAATAGGAGAGATTTGCTGTGCAGGATGCATGGGTTGCAATTTAATGCAGCACATGAGAAATCGTGATCCTGAGTGCTCTTGTCAAGTCCATTCTCTTCTGCTTGTCTAAAGGTGGTAACTCACCCTGGGACATGGTTTCAAAGATATCAGTAGCCATCTGGGTTCTCATCTCAACCGTTATGAGCAGGTAGTGAGGGAAAACACTCTAATGCAGGGTTTCCCAAACTTTTCCGGCCCTTTTGACCTCCCAAGCGGACTGGCAGAGAAACATTGTTATTATTAGATGTTTTTGTGCATTAGATACAAACATACAAAAACACACTGATAAAGCAATTTTCTATCCCTTATATGTATACATTTATTATAATTTAAATTTATCTTATTCAATAAAGTGATTATGTCTCATCTTCTTTTTGTCATTCTTAATGGGAGGAGTAATGCTTCTTCTTTTACTCACAAATTTGTTCAATTTTAGGATGGCTGCTAGAGAATGGGATTCTCCAAGCACTCACTCACTTGCTCATTCGCTCACTACCTCGCTCACTTGCTCATTCGCTCACTACCTCGCTCACTTGCTCATTCACTCACTACCTCGCTCACTTGCTCATTCGCTCACTACCTCGCTCACTTGCTCATTCGCTCACTACCTCGCTCACTTGCTCATTCACTCACTACCTCGCTCACTTGCTCATTCGCTCACTACCTCGCTCACTTGCTCATTCACTCACTCAAACTCTCACTTCTTTCTCTTTCACTCTCTCTCACACACACTCACCACTCTCTCTCACATGCACTAACTCACCTTTCCCACACAGACTCACCTCTCTCTCTTTCACACACACACACACACACACACACACACACACATATCTTTCTCTCTGCTTCACGCTCTCTCACACACACACACACACATACGATCACCCCCTTTCTCTTTCACACATACACACTCACCTCTTTCTCTCATGTATGATAACTCACCTTTCCCACATACTCTCACCTCCCTCCTTCTCTCTTTCACACACACACAAACGCACTTACCTCTCTCTCTTTTACATCCACATACTCACCCCTCTCTTTTGCACTTTCATCTCCCTCTATCACACATATACACACCCTCTCACCTCCCTCCCTCTCTCACACTCGACCTCACTCCCTTTCAAACTCACATATTTCCACACACACACACACGCACACAGTCTCATTTATACTCACATGCATTCACACTCATTCACAATCACTGACACTCTCACCTCACTCCATTGCTTCAAAGTCACTACCTTCCCCACCCATGGCCACTTCCCCTCCTGCATCATGACCACTGCCTATCTTGCTCCACCCTCTGCTCACTTCCTTGCTCTTGCCCTAGTCTGGGCCTTTGATGTCATTCTTCCCTGTGGGTTCCAGCTTGTCCAACCACAGGCTAGTTTCTCACTGTATTGGGATTATCATGGGTTCACTAGTGAGCCAATCAGCAGCCCTTGCAGGGCGAAACCAGTCCCTGATTGGGCAAGCAGCTTCAGAGCATTTATCAAACGTTATATATCAGCCTGGAATCCCTGGATGTATCCAATGGAACCCCAGATTTTCGCAGAACCTGGTTTGGAAAATCCTGGTCTAATGTATCTTCAGGAAAATTTCTATAAAGTTCAAACATGCCGTCACAAACCTTCCGTTCTCCAGCACAAGATTCTGGTCAACAGGGAGAAGGGTTGTAAATTTCCCAAATTCTTGGATGGCCACTGGGGTTGTAGTTATTGCTGCTGCAGCTTTTCTCTGCTACCCTGCTATAGCACTTCTGATTTTAATGTCTTTGCGGCATGCCATAGGAAAAGGTGCCTATGACCTGGATAATGTGACCGTGAATCAGAAATGGTTTGATTCTTGTTAAGCCTCCTGCTTGGAAGCTGTGTATGGGGTTAAGGACAAAGAAAATTACAGCACAGGAACAGGTCCTTCAACCCTCCAAGCCTGCACCAACCATGCTGCCCGACTGAACTAAAACCCCCTACCCTTCCGGGGTCCATATCCCTTCATTCTCATCCTATTCATGTATTTGCCCCTTAAAAGTCACTATCATGTAAAAAATCTGCCTCGTACATCTCCTTTAAACCTTGCCCCTCACACTTTAAGCCTGTGCCTCCTAGTAATTGACTCTTCCACCCTGGGAAAAAACTTCTGCCTATCCACTCTGTCCATGCCTCTCATAATCTTGTAGATTTCTATCAGGTTGCCCCTCAACTTTCGTCATTCCAGTGAGAACAAACCAAGTTTTTCCAACCTCTCCTCACAACTAATGCCCTCTATACCAGGCATCACCCTGATAAATCTTTTCTGCACCCTCTCTAAAGCCTCCACGTCCTTCTGGTAGTGTGGCGGCCAGAATCAAACATTATATTCCAAGGAGGCCTAATTGAGATTCTATAAAGCTGCAACATGACTTGCCAATTTTTAAACTCAATGCCATGGCCGATGAAGGCAAGCAAGCCGTATGCCTTCTTGACTACCTTCTCCACCTGCATTGCCACGTTCAGTGACCTGTGTACCTGTACACCTAGATTTGTTTACCTATCAATACTCTTAAGGGTTTTGCCATTTACTGTATATTTCCTATCTGTATTGGATCTTCCAAAATGCATTACCTCAGATTTGTCCGGATTAAACTCCATCTGCCATCTTTCTGCCCAAGTCTCCAACTGATCTATATCCTGCTGTATCCTCTGATGATCCTCATTGCCATCCGTAAATCCACCAACCTTTGTGTTGTTTGCCAACTTACTCATCAAACCCGCTACATTTTACTCCAAATCACTTATACATATTACAAACAACAAAGGTCCCAGCACTGATCCCTGAGGAACACCACTTGTCACAGGTCTCCATTCAGAAACGCACCCTTCCATTGCTACCCTCTGTCTTTTTTGATTGAGCCAGTTTTGTATCCACCTTGCCAGCTCACTTCTGCTCCCATGCGACTTCACCTTCTGTACCAGTCTGCCATGAGGGACCTTGTCAAAGGCCTTACTGAAGTCTACGTAGAAAACATCCACTGCCCTGCCCTCATCAATCATCTTTGTCACTTCTTCAAAAAACTCGATCAAGTTTGTGAGACACGGCCTCCCCTTCACAAAACCACGTTGCCTTTCATTATTACGTCCACTTATTTCCGAGTGGGAATAAATCCTTTCTCGAAGGATCCTCTCCAATAATTTCGCTACCACTGATGTAAGACTCACTGGCCTGTAATTACCTGGATTATTTTTGCTACCCTTCTTAAACATTCTTGCTATCCTTCTTAAACAAGAAGTTAGCAAGAGCTGAATGCCATCGACACTTCAAACGGCATTGTCAGTGCAGTACTGGCGCTGATCCTTGGTTGCAAGAATTGTTAAAAGGGATGTCACAGTTCATTGATGGCTTCCTTAGCGAGGCACAGCCTCCCCACACATCACTGTTCAATAAGATAGCCTTGTTATCAAGAATAAACATACTGCTGAAGGAGTGATCTTCGTAATCCTCTCCTGTATCCTTTGACCTCTCCACCTTTTCCACTGTTTGCCGTCCTGTAGTAAAACTGCTAATAAACCGATAACAATGGCAATCTTGTTGAGCCACACTTTAAAATCTTCGGCTTTATGTTGGATTGCTGCCAAACACTTTCCAAGTATCACAATTATAGCGGATACATTAATGCCGTGTGGGTTGAAAGAAAAGTACATAAACTACACGTTACTGTTTAATTTGTGACTAATAATGTTTTGCAATGCAAGAAATAAATATTAAAGCAGGTCTCATGCATTAAGGCATGATAAGTTGGGGTAAAAGGGACCAAGGGATATGGGAGGAAGGGGGGATCAAGATACTGAATTTGATGATCAGCCATGATCTGAATGAATGGCAGAGAAGGCGCGAAGGGGCAAATGGCCTACTCCTGCCTCTAGTTTCTATATTTCTACAAGGCAATTTGGTCACATGAAAATTTCAGAAAGAAATTTCAATGTTGTTGCATTATCATTAAATATTAACACAATCTTAATGTGTGCATTAGCTCTGATCCATGTAGAAATCTTACCCGTTCATGCTTCAGAGTAGAAAAATGCAACACTTGAACAAATTAAATTCTAAGCTGCCAATAATGGGTAAAAACTCTGGTAACTAAAGGGGTTGCAGGGCTTTGAGCTGTGCAATCTATTTCCATGCACAGGGGTTAAATGGGTATTGCAGTTCCTTATTATGATTTAGAACTCAGAGCCATCTATATTATTCAGCGGCTCTGTGATTGTTTCAGTGGAAGGGAGGAGTGGGACCGTTGGGGGGGTGCGTGGGGGAGGCTGTGTTGGCCTTGGAGAGGGTCCAGAAAAGGTTCATGAAAACAGTTCTGGCAATGAAAACATTGACATATAAGGAGTGTTTGAGGGCTCTGGGTCTGTACACATGGAGTTTAGGAGGATGAGGGGGGGACCTCATTGAAACTTACAGAATGAAAAAGGCCTGTAGAGAGTGAATGTGGGGAAGATGTTTCCATTTGTAGGAGAGACTAGGGTCTGAGTGCACAGCCTCAGAGGGTGGTGAATCTATGAAATTCATTGCCACTGAAGGCTGTGGAGACCAGTTCATTGAGTGCATTTAAGACAGGAATAGATAGGTTCTTGGCTGTTTAAAGTTTATTTGTTAGTGTCACAAGTAGGCTTATATTAACACTGCAATGAGGTTACTGTGAATATCCCCTAGTCACCACACTCAGGCACCTGTTCTGGTACACTGAGGGAGAACTTAACATGGACAATGCATCTAACCAGCACATCTTACGGACTGTGGGAGGAAAGCAGGGCACCTGGAGGAAACCCAAGCAAACATGGGAAGAACGCATAGGGAATCGAACCTGGGTCCCTGGCACTGTGAAGCAGCAGTGCTAATCACTGTGCCACCATGCCATCCTGGTAAGGGGTTCAAAGGTTATGGGAAAAAGGCAGTAGAATGGGGTTGAGAAATTTATCAATCATGATTGAATGGCAGTGCAGCCTCAATGGGCCGAGTGGCCTAATTCTGCTCCTATAACTTATGGTCTTATGGGAGGAATGGGGTTGGAAATTGGCTTTATTGCTCAAATTTAAAGCCAATAGACAGCTCTTAAAGCAGACACTCACTCTAGTTGCAACCAGCAAGGGAATTCTGCAAGTGGAACAACGGCTGCCGGAAGTCCAGAATGTGCACCAGATTTGGTTTTTAATTCCGGACGCTCCTCTTCCTTATTCTTCTCCCTTGTCCTCCTGACTTCTGCTGTCTCCCTGGCTGCTTCCCCTCATTCTCTCGCCCCCTTTTACAGAGGTAATCTAAACTCCCTGGCTGGGGAGAAACTATTCTGATGTCAGACAGACAGAAGCAGCCCAAACCAACAAAGCATTTTTAGCAGTAATCAAAAAGCAAGAAGGTCAAATATGCCCAGAAAAGGAAAGGCAATGGTGGGGAGAGGTGGGGAGAGGAGGGTCGAGGGGAGTGGGGAGGGGTGATTTTTGAGCCTGCACTCTCCATCTGCGAGAATTGATGCTCAAGATCCAAAGAGCATGATTCACGCCAGCGAGTTTCCGGGTTCTGTTCTTACTGAGCCCTCACTGGTGGAGCGGCGTCTAACATGGCATGGGACTGCAGAATTCTTATTTTAAGGACAGCTGCTGCCATCCCTTCCTGATACCACTGCAAATCTCCTTTTGCAGCTCCAGCAACTGTGATTCAACTTGCCACAACATCGGCAGGAGGCTCAGCTGAGTCCTGGGTTCTGGCATCTCCCTGAGTGCCAGTTCCCTGGGATGTCCTGCCTCCACCTACTGTGGATCTTCAGCTGTGAGGCACTCACCACTAATTGACCCAGGGGGCCTGTCTACTTAATGATTCTGCCGAGATGTGAGTATCTGTGCAATTGCTGGATGCGGGTGGCAGCTGTGATACCTCTTCTATGGTGGAGTTGGAAAAGTCCCTCTCTGAACTGCTGGAGTCTGGTGGATCCAGAGGGCATAAGGGTGGTCTGGTCTGTTCTGCTCTGTTAATCGGCCTGCAAGAGAAGGGACACGGCATCAGTGCATCACAGGGGATGCGGAGGGAACACTGATTACCACTTGAGACTTGAGGAATTGATAGCATAAGTGTTGAGATTTCTCACATTTCTCTGCTGCCCTCACATCACCATTAGTGCCGGCATGCTCTTCCTTCTGCCCAGCCAGGTCAAGGATTTGCTTCTCAAAATAGGTGAGGCTTGGGCATGTCTCCAGCTTGCTGCACCACTGACGCCTGTTGGGGTTGAGTTTGTCCTGCAATGACACAGAGAGGAAGAGTGTCTGTGGGATGGTGATGAGGTGTGGGGCTTGGGTGGGAGCTGGAGTGTGAGGAACATGGCAGCTACTGGGGGAACATGGTGATTGTAGGAGGGAGGGAGGGGGAAACTTGGTGCCTGGTGTTGGCAAAGGCCAAGTTGGCAGGGTGAGAGAAAGGGTTGGGGGTGTGAGGGATATGCGAGGGAGTCCAGGGGCTGTTTATATGGAGTATCCCAGTGCTTGCAGCAGTTAAGTCATTCCAAGATGGGCGAATCAGAGAGACCATGCCGCTTGAGCAGTGTGAAACCTATGGGCATAAAAATTATTGTGAACGAGGAATAAGATTCAGCTCGAAAACACATCAGTGCCATTGATGGGAAACACTCCATTTTTTGCACCAAAACCATTTTTTGATAAGATTTTGTCCAGTATCTAACCTGTCTTTAGTGGATACACCCGCTTTGTCTTTTGTTCATGACATCTTTGACAATTTCTCCTTAGCTCTGACCTATCCCTAACCTTCCATTCTTCCCTAACCCCTCCTCCAACTCTATAATTCATGATGTGGCGATGCTGGCATTGGACTGGGATGCACAGTAAGAAGTCTCACAACACCAGGTTTAAATCCAACAGGTTTATTTGGAATCACGAGATTTCGGAGTGCAGCCCCTTCATCAGATGAGTGCATTAGACCTGATTTTTAACTCTGGATGCACCTCCTCCTTATTCTTCTCCCAGCTCCTCTCAGCCTGGAGGGCCAAAGGGCTTGTTCCTGTGCTGTCATTTTCTTTGTTCTTTGTTGATCTCTCCTGTCTCCCTAATGAAGGAGCGCTCCGAAAGCTCATGATTCCAAATAAACCTGTTGGACTTTAATCTGTTGTTGTGAGACTTCTTAGTTCATTGCATTTCTATCCCTCTCCATTTCTTTAGAAATCTCAGAACATTAACTCTGTTTCTCTCTACACAATTGCTTCCAGATCTGCTGAGTTCATCCAGCATTATCTGTTTTATTTCAATGGGTCAGCCCTCTCTATAGCAACGATTAAAGGTCCTTGTTACCCATTAGCCCCATATGTTACTGAGCAAGTCAGGCGCTGGGCAAAACTATTTCACAAAAACATTCTAAAACAAACAAGGACCCTGATTTAAATACTTTAGCGAGCATTTTTAACTTAGTATGGAAGCCTTGTGGTGCCGTGTTAGTGTCCCTACCACTGGACCAGAAGCTCTGGGTTTGAGTCCAACCCAGGGCTTGTTGGCCATGGAACGAATGTCCATAGATTGATAATTAGCTCTGGACTCCTTCCAGCACTTTCCCTCACCATTCCCCAAAGGGTAAAAGACAGTGTGAGTATGAAGATACACAAAGACAAACTTCCAATTATCTAGGATGTCTACAGATAGACCTGGTACAAAGGATTGGTAGCATATTTGAACTGAACATGTGCATGCTGCTTGCTATATTTAGACACAGGTCTACCAAGGAAGTTCTGGATTGATGATCAGAGTGACTTGTCACAGAAAGGGATACAGATAAATGAAATGGTCAGGTTAGTTCAGAACAGGCAAACCTTAAACTGAATGATACTTGACCCAACTTCGAAGATAACTTTTAAGGCTTCATTTTACTAAACTTCCATTTTGTTAATTATGAGATAACCATTCATTGAGCAGAACTTGTGTAAGGAAGAAATAATAGCTGTTGGGAATCAGATCATACTTGTCTGTCCTTAAAGAGGACAAGTGCGTGGCACTGCAATGATTTACAACACTCTGACACGATAATGGATTCACTGCACCATTTGATAGCGCTTTGATCGGGACTTGACTGAATACCGATCAAAATATCATCAATTTTATGGTGTTATTGCTACACCAACCGTTCGTTGCGTGGATTTGATCTGAAGCAACAATGGCCAGAATTTTATGATACTCAGGAGGGCGTCCGACCCAGAAATGCGAGAAATCGCCTGAGAAGATGTCAGGCACGTGTCCTGACATCATCACGCATTCGCATAATATTTCAGTCGGAAGGGCGCCTGCTGACAGCTAAGCGGGCAATTAGTACCATAAAGGAGTTCACTTTTACGGTCAGCGAGTGCACCAATTGTCCAGGCGGCCTTTACATTTTAGCTACAACCTCAATCCAGGGCAGGATGGGATGTCAGTTCTGCTGTCAGGTGTTTGAATGTGCTGCTAGACATGGTTTCTTGCATATTTTAAACACGTTTAAGTTGTAGGCAATTGCCACTCTCTGAGACAGCTCCACAGCAGCTGTCCATTCTGAGGGAGCCCATTAGAAGCAAAAGCTTGCTGTTAGAATGTAGCCAGTGACAACTTTGTATTGGATGTAATATGACCAATGGGAACAAGATCTAAGGGTCAGCTGACCCAGTAAATCATGGAACCAATTACAGAGTGATGTAATAATCAGCTGACCAGCTGATTCACTATACATAAGGAACTATGAAGAATTGTGGGAAGGTTGGAGTGGCCCAGGGCAAGGTCCCAAGTTTGTTTTTTTTATTCAACCCTTTCTTTGATATATAAATTGGAGGAAGTCTTGTATTTTTATTAGTTGCATTTTAAAGAATTCCTTCCGAAGAAACATTTGCACCCTTATTTATCATGGTGCCCCCTTCTCTCCCACCTTCCCTCTCCTTGGTAGCGCTAAGATTTCTCAGTCTCACATTAGCTGTACGTGAATAGCATTCCAGAATCAATCATGGCCAGAAATGTGCTTGGCATCCACTTCCAGGACCACTGGCTGCGCTTGCCAATGGCTGCCACATTTAGGCCTTACTTTTATAGAACCATAGAATCTATAGTGCAAAAGGACTCCATCGAGCCTGCATTGACAACAACCCCACCCAGGACCTGTGTCCATAACCCCACATATTTACCCTCCTAATCCCACTAAGGGACAATTTAGCATGGCCAATCAACCTAACCCACACATCTTTGGACTGTGGGAGGAAACCCACGCAGACATGTGGAAAATGTGCAGACTTCACACAGACAGTGACCCAAGCCGGGAATCGGATCCAGGGTCCTGCTGCTGTGAGACAGCAGCGCTAACCACTGTGCCAGCATGCCATTCTTCACAGTGGGTGAAGATAAACTTTGTCAGTAAGAATTTAACATTCATTCACTATTGATGCGCTATAAATACTGGATAGTTATTTTAAGAGAAGCAAGAGATTGCTTGCATGGTATACTCAGCTGGATTAAGATAGTCTTCACAGAATATTACTTCTAATGACTAAATATGTCTGCCAGCACGGAAGCGGTGATGGGGGCAATTTTAATTCACTCCATTGTTGTCTGTTCTGAACCAGCCACTTCATTCATCTGTATTCCTTTCTGTGACAAGTCACTCTTGACATTGTCTATCCAGAACTTCCTTGGTGTTCTTCAGCTTCTTATTCCACCTGCCTCAGAAGTGCAGAACCGTGGAAAAATATCTTGTTTCCATTTTTGGAACATGGCTGGTGCATCTTCCTTGCAACTTGTGGACATGTGTTGTTTCATGTCCGAACTGCACACTTGTAATTATTTTTTGTCTCCCAGTTACTTCCAGTATTTCTCTACATCAACTTCCCTCTGTTGCTGGTAACTGTGTCAAAATACATCAAACTGATATTTTAAATATAACACCCCTTTATTTATTAAATAATTGATTTATTTTAAGCAGCTTAAAACTTATTTTCAAACAGCAGCCAAAGTATTTTTTGAGTGTGCTAAACTTTTGTGCCTCAATGTTAGACACTGTTGCTTAGTTTATATTAGTGTCACAAGTAGGCTTACATTAACACTGCAGTGAAGTTACTGTGGAAATCCCTTCATCGCCACACTCCGGCATCTGTTCAGGTATATGGAGGGAGAATTTAGCATGGCCAATGTACCTAACCAGCATGCCTTTCGGATCATGGGAGCAAATAGGAGCACCCAGAGGAAACCCACGAAGACACAAGGAGAACGTGCTGATTCGGCACAGACAGTGACTCAAGCTGGGAATTCAATCCAAGTATCTGGCGCTGTGAGGCAGCAGTCCCACCCTTGTCCCTAGCTTTATAGCATTTACAACAGAACCCCACACATGTTTAAAATAGTAAACTGCAATATTCTACAAAAAAATGACTTTGTATTCATTCTGTACATTGGTAATATATCCTACATTTAGCACACGAGTGGAGTAGAAATATCACAAATAAATGAAATCAAAAGAAGAAAAAGATATTTCTTAAATCTATTTATCCAATAATAAACGTTCGTGATTTGTGTTCAGCACTTGTCAGAAGTGCTTAGCACATATTGTAAAATTTATTCCTCACATTAATGTGATCCATGCTATAATTCTGTCAGTATGCTGAGTCCTGCTTTGCTAATGGTTGATGACAGTGGTTGTGGATGTCTCCACGTACTAAAGAGGTCCTGATACCTGAATTACTTTACCTCGAATTACTCAGACCCATTCCTGAACGGTTTCTCACGACTGGTCAAACTGCAATTCCTAAACGATCGAGTTCAGTCAAGTCAACATATTTGACCTTCAATTCAGCTAAGGAATTCATCTAATCCTGCTTGGGAAGCTGCTTAACTAGGTTTTGCGGAGAGATAGCATTGTCAATCCAGAATCTCACTCCATGGGGAAGAAGAAGGCTGAAGAATGGCACTCAGTGATATGTTCATTTGAAGAGCTGGTAATGACATGATAAGCCAAATTCTGTGCAGTAGCGATCCTGTTACTGGCTCTGACTAGTGTCTGCAGATGAGGTTGAAGATGCCAGCTTGAGGATAACCTGAAATTAGTCCCAAAGCCACTTTACTGTGAAACCACAGAGGAGCAAATGTCAACTGAGCATCCCATTGCAGCTCACCGGAGCCCGCATGACTAATCCTGGACACATTGGTGGCACTCAGGTAGATCCTGGGGTGATGGAAAGTGTGTGGTTGGGGCGGAGCCAGCGTTGGCAGGGCCTGATGTTCTGTTAAGGAGCGAGGTGGAGAACTCTTGTTATTCATGAGTCCACAATTAGGTAAGTAAAAAAATGTTATTATGTTGTCTTTGACAGTTTGTTTTTGCAAACTTGTAATAACTTCGAAGGTGACACGTGTGATTACAAGTTATAAACGGTTTGTTACCATCGATAATTCAACCTTCACAAACAAGGGTCTGACACAACTGAGTTCATGACTTCTCTTCACTCTCCGACTGAGGATCCCCCCAGACCCAGGATGCATGCGCACCCTTGCCCCCGATTAGCTCAGCTTCCTATGTTGCCTCTTCAGCGGGTGTGATCCGATCGCGTAGCTCTCAGGGATTGCCCCCTTAAAGGGACCATGCTACCACACATACCTGAAGTCAGGCACATGAAGAGACAAAAGCCTAACCAGATCTTGCATTGCACATATGCCAGGTAGATTTGAGCCATTAGGCAGGTATTAGGCCTCTTATCATATACAAGGATCCCAACGTTTATGATGGCCACCAACAACATCTGAACATTGCTTTCAGACTTCATTGAACTGTCACACCCCCATGAATATGAACTTTTCTTATCGCCATATTTCACACCAGTGAAGTGGGTGAAATGAGGCCTGATTTCTCCCACACTGAACTTCATGGTTGACAGCAGCAAAGTGGAACTTGGACCTGCTTCACTTCCTACCAGAGATAGATAGGTTCTTGACTGATAAGAGGATCAGGGGTTATGAGGAAAAGGCAGGGGAATGGGGTGAGAAAAATGTCAACCATGATTGAATGGCAGAGCAGACTCAATGGGCAGAGTGGCCTAATTCTGTTCCTATGTCTTATGGTGTTATGGTCTACCAGTCGGCAATATTCAGAAATGGGCAGCATAATCATAAAATAATGCTTTTTCTTAGGCTGCTTGACTGCTTGTTTAAGATTCAGCGAACCAACAACAAGCTGCATGATGTGATGATGGTTAATATGGAGCCAGTCATTTCTTTCCCTTTCAGGTCTGGAGTTCAACCTGAGTAAAAACACATCTGAAACAAATGTTATTGTTCCTCTTTTGTGACGTGTACGTTATGAGTGCAAGAACATTAAGGTGCACAGGATTTTGACTCAACACAATAATTTGCGCATAATATTGTATCAAAACCATAATACAATCGTTATACTTAATTACAAATATACAAGTATTACAAGATTATACTTGAATCTTGACTTTAAGATTGGTGAACAATAAAAACTGCTTAAGTTGGCACATTCTTATTATTTAATGTTAAGTACCTCCTTTAGCAGGACCGCTAAAATAAGGTTGAAATTAATGGAGCTGGTGAAAGCTCTTGATGTTGTGTTAAACACATGCACTTCTTGCATTTTTGCATAACCCCTTGATTTAAACATTTCTGTAGAATTGAAAAGTCACTGTTTTATGCTGTGCTTCCAGTTCGACTACATTAAACCAGAAAAGGAATATCACTTCAAGAAGAAGAAGTATCTTCTGGTCCAATGAAACCTCAGGCAGTATGTACGCTCCTCAACTGCTTGCACATGTCTCACTTATCTTGGTGAGTTTTAAGAGATTCCTTCATCATTGCTTTACTGCAGAGGTATTGAGCTCTCTGCAAGCTCCCTCCTACAGACAGAAATCACAGACAATAACAGAGCCTGAGATAATTTTTTCCTAATGATAATGAAGTGTGCAACAGAATTCAGCTTCTGCACAATAGGATTCTTTTGTATCCAAGTATAACAGATGCAGTATATAAGTATGGTTACATCTGGACTGAGTTCAATTAGAATTGATAGAATTACTAAGTTCAATAATTACAGAAAACTCTTATCATCCCCCTCCCTCCACCCCCCTCCCCCAATCCACCCTGTCGTTGGTCTGTTTTTGATTTTGGACATCAGCAATTGGTAATGATCATGATTTTCTCCAACACTGGTTACATTTGGGTTACCTTAGGGTTACCATTGACTAGAAACTACACTTCTCACTGTCTCGGAAAAGCAGCCAGCATAATTAAGGATCCCATGCACCCCGGACATACTCTCTTCCACCTTCTTCCATCAAGAAAAAGATACAAAAGTCTGAGATCACGTACCAACCAACTCAAGAACTGCTTCTTCGCTGCTACCATCAGATTTTTGAATGGAACTACAACATCTTAAGTTGATCTTTCTCTACACCTTACCCATGACTGTAACACTATATCCTGCACACTCTCCTTTTCTTCTCCCCTATGTGCTCTATGAAAAGTATGTTTTGCCTGTACAAAAAAGAATACTTTTCACAGTATCCCAATACATATCACAGTCAAATCAAATCAAAAATCAAATCATTGAAAAAAACATATGGGACCTGTTCAATTGATAAATATTAGTGGTTGGATTAAGAATCGTGTGATTCCTGCAGTGCAAAAGCAGGACATTCGGCGCATCGTGTCTGTATCAACTCTCCAACAGAGCAACTTACTCAGGCTCACCCTAGCCCCATAACCCCATACATTCACCCTGTTAATCCCCCCAACCTATACATCTTGGAACATTAATTTAGCATGGCCAATCCACCGAACCTGCACATCTTTAGAGTGTGGGAGGAAACCGGAGCACCCGGAGAAAGCCCATGCAGCCACAGGGAGAATATGCAAACTCAACACTGACAGTCATTCAAGGCCAGAATTGAACCTGGATCCCTGGTGCCGTGAGACAGCAACGCTAACCACTGTGCCACCATGTTGCCCAAGCTGGCAGGTCTTTGTATTGTATAGGGGCCAAAATGCTAATGATTCCACTCACCACTCAGCTCCTCTGTGAATACCGAGCAATTTTCTTTGGAGATAGAATTCTAAAACTAATATAAATGCCAGTGGTATCAAGTTAAAAATCAGGCTAAGGGAAAGTAATACAGGGTTGACACGGATGGCCTGTGTCACTGATCCTTCCCCATTTAAAGCTGCAGCACTCTGACTTTTACTAAACAGTGTGGCATCTTTGAAAAACGAAGTCCTAGGTTGTAAGTTATTTATCATCATGAAGTGGAGGAGGTATAATGCGCAGATACGCCAGGGGCTGATGGAATACTGAAAAGACGATAAATCATTGGCTACATATAAAAACCACCAAAACGCACATTTGTTGACCTTAATCCAGTATAAGTATATGAACAGGATGCAGCATCATAGATAATCCAAGCATCAGTCTGACAGAAAGGTTCGTACAATGAAGTAAGTAAAAATTCAACTGAGGGTAGAGTGACATAGGAAACTGAGGGGACAGCCAAAGCAGTTCTGGAAAAATACAATAACATAAAAGCTGACGGTAATGGCAGCAGGCAGTAGCATGGTGGCACAATGGTTAGCACTACTGCCTCACGCTGCCAGGGACCCGGGTTTGATTCCCGGCTTGGATCACAGTCCGTTTAGAGTATGCATATTCTCCCTTGTCTGCTTCAATTTCCTCTGAGTGCTCTGGTTTCCTTCCACAGTATAAAAAATGTGCTGGTTAGGTACAGGTGCTGGACCCGAACAGGTGCTGAAGTCTGGTGACTAGGGGAATTTCGCAATAACTTCATTGCAGTGTTAATGTAAGCCTCACTTGTGACACTAATAAACTTAATGTAACATTTTAATTCATGAAGAAAAAGGCAAAATATTGTGGATGCTAGAATCTGAAACAAAAACAGAAAATGCTGGAAAATCTCAGCAGATCTGACAGCATCTGTGGAGAGAGAATAGAGCCAACATTTCGGCTCAGCATGGCCCTCAGAGCCACTCCATTCATGATAAAACAAGCTCCAGACTGCAGGTTCCACATGCCAAGCATGTATGCAGTGGAACAATGGACGCATGTGTGGTCGCAACAGCACTCCAGGCAGGTGGTGTTTGGTCTCCATAGACACGTGTGCATGTGCAGTAATACTCATTCATCTTGGCTGTAATCACAGCAAATGTAAACAGGAAAGCCAAATCCAATAGCCTAGAGAATTTTCACAGTAACTTCATTGCAATGTTTATGTAAACCTACTTGTTACACGAATAAATAAACTTTAAACTTTAATAAGTCAAAAGCAAAATACTGCAGCTGCTGGAAATCTGAAAGGTGAATAGAACATCCTGAAAACACACAGGTCTGGCAGTATCTGCAGAGGCAACAAACAGGGTTCACATTTCAAGTCAATGACTTTAATCAGAAATGTTCTCACCTGAAAAAATAGAATAGAATATCTACAACGCAGAAGGAGGCCAATCAGCCCATCAAATCTGTATTGACTCCCTGAGAACATCCCACCCTACCCAGTAACCCCACATATTTACCCTACTAATCTCCCTAACCTACACATTTTGCAGCACTGAGGGCCAATTTAACATGACCAATCCATCTCATCTACACCCAGAGGGAACCCATGCAGACATGGGGAGAATGTGCAGACTCTACACAGACAGTGACCTGAAGCTGGATTTGAACTCAGGCCCCTGGCACTGTGAGGCCGCTGTGCTAACCATTGTGCAACCATGTTGGGGATCATTTTCTCACCCTAGTTTTTAAACGTGAGGCAGCTTTATCTCTGGGTCTATAATGCAGGCAGAGAGTTGATGCCTTCCAGTTCAATCTTTCAAAGGCCGCCTGTTACGAACCAACTTCTAGGATCACCATCAAATCAAGGACAGCGGATGCACTGAGAAGGCTAGAGGGTGATTCATTGAAACAGCAGCCAGCACCCTTCACTGTGGCTGCACTGAGAGAGTCCCACTCTCAGAAGAAACACAAAAGAAACAAAATGGATGAAGGGCAACCATGTCTTCACACTGCGCAATATCCATGACAGCAGTCTCCAGGAGCTTCTCCTGACAATGGCAAGCCTCTGCCTGTGGATGACCTTGTGCCTTCTTCTCCATTTACTGTCCAGAATGCCTGTCAATCATCCTCTCGGACCTCCCACCAGGGGTTCATCAACTAGAGGCTAACAAGTTGCAGACACTGTGGGACACTTGTTTGACATTGGGAAGATGCCACCGTTACGGAAAAATGGCTGTTAATTGAATCATTAACAAGCTCGGTTACTGCTGACCAAGGGGTTACTGGCAGCACATTCAAAGCTGTAGCCAGGAGGGGCAGGGGGAGGCAAGGACACCTTTGACCCATCCTCTCATTTTCCTGGCCCTGCCAGCCCCTGTCCTCTGCCTCCACAGACCTGGAAAATTCCCTCTCTTAACCATGAATCTCTCCTCACTATGGCTCCCAGAAGGGCTGAGTACTTGCAGTATCTTGTTGTGTTATCCGATAAGTCAAAATAGATTGGTATTTGTTCAAGTAAGAGTTAAATTTGCTATCGGCATTCTCTCATTATTGTTTTTGATCAGTGGTAGCATGATTTTTTTTGAGGAAAGCACATAGTTTTTAAAAGTGTAAAATTCTATTATTGTGCAAGTAATTGCTTTTAAGCACAGTTCCGTAAACAGCGCAATAAACTATAAGGGACAAACGGAGCTAGTGTTTTCCCATGAAAGAAACCATCAGCAAAATTGTTTCGCTGACGAAAGCAATACCAAATAAGACCATACATTATCTTGCTGATAAGACCCCTCCACAAAGGACAAGGACCACTGGGAGAATTGTGCTGGCCCCAGTTCTCCTGGGGTAAATAATGTAGGTGGACAACTTCAGGGAAAAATGACTGCGATTAGTTTTAACCCAAGCTGCCCACCCTGAACCAGGCCGGTGACCAGGTAAGAGATGAATGGGTTAATTGTCTTCTTAGATGCTCACCTGATTAACTTGTCTGTAGGTGACCAAGGCAGGAGGCTCATCATTTATGGAAGGCAAAGTCCCAACACAGCTGTGGCTTCCCTGTTCAGAGGCCGACAGCTGATCTGCAAAGAGAAGAGGACCTTCAGGTACTTACCTTATGGGCCAGCAGGAATAACAGCACATCTCCATGTCCCATTAAGTGAGTCTAGGTCTTCCCTGCCCCAAATTCACTCTTCACCACCTTTTGTTGTGAGGGGTAAACACCCTTCACTGCTACTCATAGTAATCGAATCATTGAATCCTGACAGTACAGAAGGGGGCCATTTGGCCCATCAAGTCTGTACTGACCACAATCCCACTCAGACCCTATTCCCATAACCCTATTTACCCTGACACTAGGGTCAATCTAATATGGCCAATCAACCTAACCCGCACATCTTTGGAGTGTGGGAGAAAGCTGAAGCACCTGGAGGAAACCCACGCAGACAAAGGGAGAAAGTACAAACTCCGCACAGGCAGTGACCCGAGGCTAGAATTGAACCTGGGACCCTGGTGCTGTGAGGAAGCAGTGCTAACCACTGTGCCACTGTGTCACCTTCAAAGGCAACTAAAGCCAATGGATGTCCAAGTAGCTGCTCAAACATCACTATTGAAAGTCGATCCACATGTTCTCCATGCCCAATCCTGGTAAGGGGCAGATTGGCAACATTTTCACATCATTGGCCTGCTGATATTGCCAGATAGTTTTCCCACCAGAAACATGTTTAAGGATTAAAATATATCCTTGGCACCAAACTCAAATTAAGTAGATTATCCAGCAGTTTGCCCTGATATTCTTCACAATCGAGAGCTGACCTGTTTTGCCATTTATTCATCGGCAGTCTTCCCTTTCGTTAGATAATGGTTACTACTGTAGTGATCAAATCTACCTTACCGCCTGGTGTAACTCAGGAACCCCAACCTGGCATGGCAGTCTCTGCCACACTTCTTGGGAGGTGTGGGGCACTAGTCAGGGGACCCAGTAGTGTACCAGTAGCATAGTTACCCAAGATCTAGAACTGATTTTAATCTTTCTAACTTTTCCTGGGTAACTATTCTGCGAAAAGAGTCAGAACTATTCAAATTCTCCAATTGAAATTGGGACATTGGAGGGTTCCAGATACAGATTAATTGCCTAGAGGAAGTTGAAACTTCCCAGGCAATTCCCATGCATTCCATGTTGGGGGAATTTCCAAGGAGTTGCCCAACACACCTTCCAGAATACCTCCGGGGTGTGACCATCTGGAGGCAGAAGATATGGGCACTTATCAATTGTAGATCTTCCAGTTCGGAAGCCACACTGGGATTGGGATAGATGAGTTCAGTCAGGATCTGGCAGCAGCAACACACTTTTCCCATGGTATTTATCAGGGTGATTCCTCAATTGTTGCTGCAATCGCTCTGGTCACCATAGTTGAGAATTCTGATTAATTCTAAATACCCAACATGAGGATAATTAGCAGCTAATGTTTTAGTATGTGGTTTGGGAATAATACAAGATATTTAAGTAACACCTTAATAATGTCTCTAAGAAATGGATTTGTAACATGCCAGTAGATGTATTCATGAAAGACATCAGCATAAGTCAGGCACAAATAATGCAACAATGTAAATTACCAATGCATATCTAAAGCAGAGAAAATAAGTCCAACAGATAAGGATGCCTTCAATAGAACTGGCTTAAATTGGTTAGAGAAAATGTTGAATCATAAAAAGCCATTTTTTGGGAGGAAACTTCTATAAAACAGACTAATAATTGAGGTTATATTTGAACGTGTCAGAGAATTACTGATTGAAAAATATATCATCAGCAGACTGATAGATCAGTGAATGAATAAATTAAGTGTTGGAATGATTAATCTGATAAAACAAAGTATAACTATTCTCTTTTTTTGACATGAAATCTGAGATCTTTTGTAAAAGCTGCTAGCTCATTAGCTGTGTTTGTGGATCCATTGACCTCCCAGTTTGGCCAAAATGAGATTTGTTTTATCCTAATTGTATGTTTGTCTGAATATCGTTAATTTGTAATGTTTTTGATTCTAATACGTCAATTGTTTTAATGAAATTAGTTTAAGAATTTCATTGAACTGAATAAACTTTTTTTTGACTTTGTGAAATGAAATGTTTAATGAAAGGATTTAGTCTTTAAATTAATTAGGCCACCTAAAAGAATTTCCCACAACAGTCACCCAAGAGAAAATAAGAACATAAGTGATAGGAGCATGAGTAGGCCACTTAATACCTCGAGCCTGCTCTGCCATTTATAAGATCATGGCTGATTTGATTATGGGTTTAACTTTTTAGAATCATAGAATCCCTACAGTTCAAGAGGAGACCATTCGGCCCATTGAGTCTGCACTGACCCACCAAGTCCCAATCCTCATAACTCCATGCATTTACCCTAGCTAGTTTCCCTTAACACTAAGGGAAATTTAGCTTGGCCAATTTAGCTTGGCCAATCCATCTGTCCTGCACATCTTTGGACTGTGAGAGGAAACCGGAGCAGCCAGAGGAAACCCACACAGACAAGGGGAGGATGTGCAAACTCCACACAAACAATGACTCAAGGTTGGAATTGAATCCACATCCCTGGCGCTGTGAGAGAGCAGTGCTAACCACTTCGCCACTGCTCTGCATCACATATTTTGCTGTGACCTTAAATGGGCATTGGGATCCTGAAGTCAAGGAAAATAGTGTGGCCCAAGCCCGCAAATGCCAGCAACGGAAGCCCCTCAGCAAGTTTGCAACACACAGTGTCCTAATTTGCCATGGAGATCACTGGGTTCAGCGGATTCCTTTCCTGCCATAACCACCCTCTTTTTTTCAATGCAGTGTGTTTTATTTCTGATTACAATCCATTAATCAAACAGCAGTAATATCCGTCAGGGGTTAGAGGAGTTAATCAGTCAAACAGAGTCTGTTTCCCAGAACTGAAGTTTGCATTCATTGAGAACATGGAGAGCTTGGGTTGTTGGCAATCCCTCACTGGACCTTTCATCTTTACTTTCTGTAAGGAGTTGACCCATTCTCGTTTTTGCCAATGAAACACTCTCTTACCATTCTCAGCGACGGACACACCATCATTTCTGGCAAGGTCATCCTCGTGACACATGGGAGGACAGAGGCTCCCCTAAGAGTCCAAACGGAGACACCCTCTTTAGGCCATTGAGTCTCTGGCACCAATGAGGCCCCAGGTTGTCACAGGAAGGCCGCCTCCATTAAATGGGCAGCCTCCCCATTTGGTAGGCATCACCCCAGGGTCAGCAAAATACCAGTGGACCAGTGGCTTGCCCTGCTGATAAAATGCCTCAGTGGTGTGACCACACTGGGGAGACATCCTCACGTGGCTCCACATGATTCCATTTCCCCAACCTGCTTCTTGGGAGGGGGGCAATAAAATCCAATATCTATTCGTTGAGGACTTGATTAGAAAAACTCAGTGTAAAAGAGTAGCAAAATAAAGCAAACTCAAAACAAATAACTGCTGCCTTACAATTCCTGATCATAGATGTCATTGTGTTGCCATACCCAGAGATAAACCTTAAGAGCCATAAAGGAATAATTGGCTCAAACAAAGTCACTGAAAATGGGCATCTTTTTAAATCTAATAACATCAGCTCAATCGAATCATCTCGGTGAATTTGCCATCTAGTTCACTTATTTCTCTACAGTAAGAAGTCTCACAACACCAAGTTAAATTCCAACAGGTTTATTTGGAATCACAAGCTTTTGGAGCACTGCTCCTTCACCACTCACCTGATGAAACAGCAGCACTCTGAAAGCTCATGATTCCAAATAAACCTGTTGGACTTTAACCTGGTGTTGTGAGACTTCTTACTGTGCCCATACCTGTCCAATACCCGCATTTCCACATCATTATTTCTATACACTTAGAGTGAGCCATGACTAATGCTAACTTGTGTAAGGAGACAGTACATCTTCTTGGTTATTGTACATCAGTCCTAGTTCAATTGATTAGGAAGTGAGTGTTGAAACAGTCCGCCCACCTCTTGCTGCCTTGCTCTATATTTTGGTTGTGTTCCGCCGCACTGAGTGCGTTCGCTTGGCTGGGTTATAATTTTTATTCGGCTTACAATGTGCCATGCATCTCTTCAGTGGACCTTTAATCAGTAAAACCACTGTCTGAGAAATACAAAATGAAAACTGTAGCCATTCCAAATGATTCTCAGATGTGTCACAGCACTTGACACTGCAACAGCTTTTCATTGGCCATTACCAGTTTCAATATCAGGCTCCCTGCCTTCCCCCCAGGCCGTCTACAATTAGCCCATTCCTGATTGCACATAAAGGGCAGATTCTTTGGCAACCCCATGGCATTGTTTTCGCAGCAGAAACTGGCATGCCGTTGGCTGGCGATGTGATCTGCTGGCCCTGCCACTGTAACCGGGCTTCCTCATTGACTCCACCCCATACCGTCAGGGGTGAGCTATCAGCGGACGGGACCAGGTGAATCCACTGACGTGAACAGCTAGAAAGTTCCGGCCAACATGTTTTCACAATTTGAGGGACAGTGTCTGGTACAAGTTCAGTCCAATCAAGATGCCAGTGGGTGGCACGGTGGCACAGTGGTTAGCACTGCTGCCTCACAGCTCCAGCGGCCTGTGTGCAATTCCTGGCTTGGGTCGCTGCCTGTGTGAAATTTGCAGGTTCTCCCTGTGTCTGTGTAGGTTTCCTTCGGGTACTCCAGTTACCGCCCACAGTCCAAAGGTGTGCAGGTTAGGTCGATTGGCCATGTAAATTGGCCCTTAGTGTCCTGGGATGCGTATGTTAGAGGGATTAGCAGGATAATTATGAGGATAAGGCCAGGTGGGATTGTTGTTGGTGCAAACACGATGGACCGAATGGCCTCCTTCTGCACTGTAGGGATTCTATGATTCATTTGATGAATTACTCATTCTGTTACCTGTCTCTCTTTGTGCATCATTGATGCACTAGTGCGTAGCATTTTCCACATCTGGGGAGCTTCCATTCAACAAAGGCAGACACAGTTGCCAATGTTTATCATTGCCTCCAATGTGCTGATTCACTGAGGAAAAGAGTGTTTGTGAGCAAAGATCTCAAACTGGAGACTAAGGCCATGGTGACAGGGCAGCAGTGATGTTCCACACTCCTATATCCTTCGGGTACTTGGACACCAGACTCCTGAAGCAATTACTTTACTTGGAACTCAGTCACGGCAGGAGACTACCAGGAGGGCAATCTAAACATTTTAGGGATGCGGGGGAAGGAGACAGGATGAGAAACTTGGGAGATATTGGCTGTGGTGTCATGCCTGTTCTGTACCTGCTGCCAGTGGTATTTTACCAGTGGTACAGAGTACTGGTGCCTTTGTGAAGCTGTCAAGTGAAAGCTAATGGCCTCATTGCCAGTTAGTTGGACAGTGTGGTGGGACACAGGGGAGATGGCTCGTATCTTCTACTCAAGCAGCCTGTGCCAAATGCCAGTTGTCCTCCAGATGCCTTCTTCCACACCTCCCAAACCTGGCAACCATGCCTCATCAACATCCCATAATGCCCCACCCACCCTCCTCAGCCCCCACCCTCCTCATCCTCCTACAACATGATAACGTGAGCACCAGTGCCTGCAAGTTGGACCCCAGCAAAGCCCCAAACTTAGTTGGGTGCTTAATGCCTCGGTTCCTCAATGGAGGAGACTGCCTGTAGTCCTATTAGTGGCCAACACTCTGAGCGGCACTGGGACTAGAGACTTGTTCAGCAACAGAATGGTTGGAGGCAGGAACTCCTCCTGATGTGAGTGCAAATCCTGAGACAAGTAACAGGCTGAAAGCTGTAAAATGGACTTGGGGCAACCCCGCTAAGCACAAGCAGGCTCACCCTAATTTAAAATACCAGGTACAGGATCACACCTGCTGCCTAAGATTCCCCCATATGATGTTTAGTGATTCCTTCTGTTGTTAGATTTTTCTTTCCAACAACGAGCAGTTATTTCATTAGCAACCCTGCCACACTGATACAATTGGTGACGGACAGAGCTCTGTTTACCAATGTTTGCCTGCTTGACGTTTCGTGCCCAACTGGGCAAAAATGGTTCCCACCTCTTGCTGGAGTGCAGAGCACTGCTCTGAGAACCATTGGCTTTAACAGAGATAAGAGGCCTCCCTTTGAATGGTCTGGAATTGAAATGGATTTCAAATCAGAGTCAATCAAAACAAAGCGAAAAGAAGTGGATGCTCAGTGAAGTGTAACCACACACATATCCTGAAGGAGTCAAGTGCATTCAAAAGGAAAAGTATTCAATTGGATGTTTCAGCTTAAAAAATAATTTGCTTTGACTTATAGTCAAATACCCTCAAGATGTATCATAGTAGTTGAATAATTTCATTGAGAACAGATTCATATTGATGGACACTTTTAGCAAATGGTCAATAACCACACCGAGATCCTTTGCCATCTCAGCTAGTATTCAACATGAATTAGTGTGTTATTTACTTGCATTAATATCCTTCTGACATTTCTCAGCCTATCTACTTTTAGTTGTTGCAAATCTCTGAATGTTATCACTGTCCTAAACCATTATTCTTTTTAAATATAGAATCATAGAATCGCTACAGTGCAGAAGGAGGCCATTCAGCCCATCGAGTCTGCACTGACAACAATCCCACCCAAGCTCTAATCCCGTCACACCACTTATTTACCCTGCTAATCCCCCTGACACTGAACGCAAATTGAGTATGGCCAATCCACCTACACGGCACATGTAGGAGGAAACCGGGCCACCTGGAGGAAACCCACGCAGACACAAGGAGAATATGCAAACTCCACACAGAGGGCTCTATTTTACCACTTTGATTCTAAGGGCTGGGGCAGGTTTGAAACTGGGAGTGTTTCAGATCCAACTTTTAGACCCGTTCTCCGGCACCCCCATACGCATGCTGCCTCTAATATCAGCGATTCCGAATTGCGCTGCGCAAGCCTGTGGGCGGGTTCAAGGCATCCAAAACCTTGCAGCTCTGATCGCCACGTAAAACTATGCATGAGGAAAAAAAATGCTAGAATGCTGCTCCTCTACTACATCCCTCCGGGCCGGATAATGCCTCCCCCGCCTCTACAGACATTGCCTCACCCCCCAAAACATTACTGACCACCTTATCCACCCGCCTCCCCCACCACCCACACTGATCACGGGCCCCTCCATCGCCATCCTCCCCTCCATCCATCTCAGTCAGAGTGGCAGCAGACTCCCTTTCCCCCTCACTGATCACAGGCAAAGTGGCAGCAGACACCCCCCCCCGCCCCACTTTGCCCCCCTACTAATCGCAGGCTGAGTGGCAGCGGACTCACCTACCCCCCCCCACCCCCACCCGCCCCTTGGATGCCAAGCAGAGAGCCATCAGATGCTCAGCATTTAACTCCTCACTAACCCTCACTGATGGAGCGCCCGAATCGCACTTACATGGAGCATGTCTGTTTTGTGCTGATTCCAGGTAGACGAATGTGGTAGTAAAAGGGGGAAGTGCCGGTAAGGATGGGCGTGCTGCCCATTAAGTCAATTTAAATGCATGCATTTAATGGCTGGCGCGCCAGTTTTGGGCCATCGCGGCCATTTGGGATTGATGGTCCCGATTGCGGCCATTTTTTGGGCCTTGGTAAAGAGGGAACAGGTGCAAGGGCGGATGCGGATCGTGTCACTTGCCTCACGCCCAACTTTACCAAGCTCTTGCGTCTGAAAACGGGCACCATGCAATGGTAAGATTGGGCCCAGGGAGTCACCCGAGGCTGGAATCGAACCCAGGTCCCTGGCATAATGAGGCAGCAGTGCTGCCTGTGTAGAAAATATTTCAAAAAATTAATATTACTCAAATTTCAAAATTATACCAAATAAATATGAAAGAAAGAACTTGAGTCATGTTGGCAGTAATTTCAACTTACTATTTACAAATTATGCTTCCAGTGTAACACATACAATCTTTATTTTCTGTCTTAGAAATAATTGAGACGTAACCAGTGGGCCTTAGGTTTTCTAATGAATGAGATAAAGGCTGAAATTATCCCATCTCGCCGCTGTGGGAATTGTTATGAGTGGGATAGAAAATGCAACGGATCATTTACAGTCCACTAAGCTTGGAGGATAATTTCTGGTCTTAGGATGTGCAACGCCAGAGAAGTCCCTCCAAAATTGCAACTGGATTATTTTTCCCTTCGCTACCTGGCTGTTATTTGGGTAGGGGGATTACTCTGGAACTCGACCACTTTTCATCTTTTTAATTTCGATAGGAAGGAAGTTGAGTGGGTTCTGTTACAGGTGGGTGCTTCACCTTGCCAGATCACCGTCCAGGTAAAAACTACCATCACTTAGTGACTTCTCACAGGACTAGTGCTACCCCTCAGCCAACAGATTCCGACTGGTACACATTTCCGATTGCGATTTTTCAGTCATGACATTGTCTATTCCAATTAAGTCTGGTGATAACCTGCCATTCAAATCAAATTAGTATCAAACCAGAACAAGTGCCTTTGCAATATGATGATTTAAGTGGAGCAGAATCACATATACTTGGCAAAAGCTGTAAAAATTTGCAACGCAACTACACTCAAATAGGTGATTATCTAAATTTGCCTCACTGCACCAGGAACCTGGATTCAATTCCTGCCTTGGGGAACTGTCTGTGCAGAATCTGTACATTCTCCCCATATCTGCACGGGTTTCCTTCGAGTACTCCAGTTTCCTCCCACACTCCGAAAGACGTGCTCGTTAGGTACATTTGTCATGCTAAATTCTCCCTCAATGTAACTGAATAGATGCTGGGGTGTGGTGACTAGGGGATTTTCAGTAACTTCATTGCAGTGTTAATCTAAGCCTACTTGTGACAAGAATAAATTGAATTAAAAACTTAGTTATTTAAATCATAATGATGCTGGATCTATATTTCAGGAGTTGGCAGGATATTGATTTTTGTTCAAATGAACACCAGACAATCATGAACAAGTTTATTGGGTGTACTAAGTGACCGGTTAGATAAGGGGTATTGAGATTTCTTATAAAATCTCCAGTAGTCAGCTGTAAAGGAACAGTGCTTTACTATACAGAGTAAAGCAAAGCAAAAACCACAAGCCTGAGGTGAAGACAACACATCGCTTGTGGGACAATGGGATAATGGACCAACTCAGGGGCCTGCTTTATATGGGGCGGCATGGTAGCACCATGGTTAGCATTGCTGCTTCACAGCTGCAGGGACCTGGGTTCGATTCCTGGCTTGGGTCACTGTCTGTGTGGAGTTTGCACATTTTCCTTGTGTCTGCGTAGGCTCTGTCCGGGTTCTCTGGTTTCCTCCTACAGTCCAAAGATGGGCGGGTTAGGTTGATTGGCCATGCCAAAATTGCCCCTTAGTGTCCTGAGATGTGTAGGTTAGAGGGATTAGCAGGTAAAATATGTAGGGATGTCGGGGTAGGGCCTGGGTGGGATTGTGATCGCTGCTGACTTGATGGACAGAATGGCTTCTTTGTGTACTGTAGGTTTCTATGATTCTAAGATACAGGGTTCAGTATACGAGCTCCATTTGGTTAGTTAATTATCAGTCCCCAGGGAGCTTATATTCAATAAGTCCTAGGGGGCAATCAATTATTCCCCATACAAGTCATGGTGGTTATAAAGAACAAAGAACAACACAGCACGGGAAACAGGCCCTTCAGCCCAACGAGCCCGCGCCATCATTTCAATATTGTGAGACCCCTCTCCACCCATAACCCTTGTCTATGCTTATGGCACCCAACATTGGAAACCAGATTGAGGGGAGACTAATTTAGGGACAATTTGTTACACCAATCAGCCTAAGAGCACATCTTTGGGGTGTGGGAGGAAACCGGAACACCCGGAGAAGAGCCACGCAAGCACGGGGAGAATGCGCAAACTCCCACAGACACTGGCCCAAATCCATGTATCTGCACAGCAAACAGTGATAGTCACTGAGCTATCATGTTGCCCAGCATCTGGTCCAGTTTAAGCTTACACTAACGACGTGAAGCACTAGGCTACTCTCGAAACATCCAAGAGCAGCCCTCGCATGACCCACCGCATGTATGCCCCTTGTTGGACATACATTTCAAAGTATGACATGGCTAACACAAACTGGACAGGAGAAGCACTCCCCGCACTGGAACATCGAGGCTCAGAGTGCACTCATTAGCGGACCTTGGGCCTAATTTAAATTAGACCAGAAAGTGGTGGATTCCTGCTGTGCATCCCCAGCCAACCTGAAAGGCACTGCATGATTAGTGGCGGTCCTCTTGTTAATCAGTGGATGGAGGTGGCAGTCGAGAATGGGTGAGGCAACTGGCAGGGGGAGAAATGATAGGCACCATGCAAATGGTTACCAAATGCAAATCTGCGTCATCTGTCATCATTAAGAGACACAAGCACAAGTTCCAGACCTTAATTGCCAGGCAGCCAGCACTTGCAAGAGTAAAAGAAAATGTTAGGCAGCCTCTCCAGGTATTTGTTAAAGAGAACTGAAGAGAGGGGGATTAGCAGGGTAAATATAAAAGGTTACGGGAATAGAGCCTGGCTGGGATTGTGGTTGGTGCAGGCTCGATGGGACGAATGGCCTCCTTCTGCACTGTAGGGATCCTACGGTTCTATGAACTTCAGCTACTTTCAGGTGAAGTCAAAAGAAATATTAGGGGGCGATTCTCCCATCGCAACCTGCAACGTTTCTGGCGGTGGGGCTGGGAGATGTGCGTCATTGGCTTTTGTCCGGGATTTGTACATGCGCCGGGAATGTGTGCACGTCTCCCAGAGCCGGAGAACAGTCAGAGTCAACACCATGTTGGAAACTGGAGGCAAGTCAGGGAAGGCATTTGAACCTTTTTTTAATGTAGTTTAAATATATTTTGCATTTCATTATCAGGAACTTGCCGGTCTCAATAGACTCTCCCACCCCACCACGAATACTTAATTCTGGAAGGGTTTAGAGTAGCTCCCTATGTTCAGGGAACTAGCAAGAGACCCCGCTGGAATGAAGGGAGGTGAGATTGGGGGCCCCCAGGAGATTGGCAATGGGGGATGGTGCTCCCTGAGCAGGGGCAGCCTGGCAGTGCCAGCCTGTGCCCCTGGCACTGCCCAAAGGGCAAAGTGCCCATGCCCAGTGCGCAGTGCCAAGGGTGCGGGGCCTACTGTGGGTGGGGCGTAGGAGTGATCGGTGAGGGAGGGTGTCCTGCTGTCTGCATGGGAATTGGTCAGGCATGGAGGGAGGACAGTGATTGGGGTGGTCTGGGGGAGTGGAGTGGTCTACTGGGGTGAGAAGGGTGTGGGATCGCCACTGCTGGGGGTTTGGGCTAAACATCAGGGCACTCTGGGTCGGGCAGGGGTGGTCAGGGCTGCCCCTGGAATTGTTGTGGGGTCTGTGATTGGGCCTTGGGAGAGGCTGGAGGAGTCCTGGATTGGCCAATGATCAAGCTGGCCAGCAAACGGTGAGACTGACAGACCAGGGCCACTGGGCATGCGCAGAGTTCCAGAACTGTCAGACTCTGGCACTGATAGGCCCCAACCCCTGGGTTTTTAATGAGATTCCCAATTGTGATCTCTGAGTTGCACAAAGTGGGAAGATACGAGTGTGAAATTGAACTGACAAAACAGTCATGATCCAGAACAGTTTTCCCACTAATGCAGCACTTTTGGGAGAATCGCTCCCCATTATCTCAGAGTGCCTCGGGCAGGCAACAATCTTCCGATCTGCTGCGGAGCCAGAGACAGCATTCCCGCTCACAGCTTCACATCTAGAAAAGAGCTTTTTAAAATCTTACCTTTTTGACGGTGTCCTCCACTAGTCACTTTAAGGACTGTTGGTTTGGCTACTTGGTGACCTGGTTCTCCTGAACCCAATTATCTCTATAGCAGTTACATTCAGGGCAGCCCAATTTTCAGAGATGTTTCCTGTTTCAGGTGCAAGCGCTGGATGCACATAGTTCAACCTTTACCGGTATGGCTGAAGACCCCCAACATGGAAATGCATGCATGCTGTCTTCCATATTGGATACGCAAATGCGTTATCAATGAATTTCTAGAGCCGTGTGTTCATTGATAGTTCAACGTTTCACCTTAGAGGATTGCCAACCAGAGGATTTTACTTTAGAAGCGGTTTAAAGAAGATTCACTCGAGTGGGATGGGGGTGCGAAGAGGGATTATCCCACAAGGAAAGGTTAGGCAAACCGGGCCCATATCCATTGGAGTTTAGAAGACTGAGAGGTGATCTTACTGAACCATACAAGATCCTGAGGGTATTTGTCAGGGCAGAAGCCGAAAAGATGTTGTACTTTGTCGGACAGACTAGAATTATGGGACACAGTTTAAAGATAAGGGGCCTCCTATTGAGGGTGAAGATGAGAAGATATTTTTTCTCTCAGAAGATCACACACCTTTGGAACTCTTTTCCCCAAGGAGCAGTGGAGTTGGGGTTAATGAATAATTTTAAGGCAGAGGTAAATAGATTCTTGACTAACAATGGAGTTATTGGAAGTAGGTGAAATGTGGATTTGATGCCACGGTTAGATCAACCATGATCTTCATGAACGACAGAGCAGGTACGAGGGGTCAAATGCCTACACTTTCTCGTAATTTGTATATCAGTATGTGTGTGGCCTAATCCTGTAAATGTTTTCGAAAGAACGCCCAACTTTGTTTTCTGAGTGGTGCGTGGATTTGGGTACGGTAAAATTATTTTTCAATGAAAAATACATGGAAGAGTATTTTCTAACCAACTGCACTCATGGGCCCATTGAGCTGGGCATATTATTTTTATGAGATGTGCAAGTAAAGAGTAGAGTCGAAGATTTCTAAACAGTATTTTTGAAAAAATAAGCAATGATGTGAGGGCAAAAGACATCAGTCTGTCTTATGTATTTGATGGGGGAAGGGGTGGGGGAATCATTAATGAGAATGTCAAGCAGGTATGAGAGGCCATCATGTTAACAGGTGATTGGCCTGTCATCCTAAAGAATGCACAAATGAATATCTGAAATAAATGGAGATGGTTTTTTCTTTCCAGTTTATCTGCCCAGGTTATATTATTTTCAGAATTCACCCAGTTGCCCAGAGTGGGGAGAAGGAATCTCTTGATGGGACAGCAGAAGTCTTCAGAATTCACCGAACCTGTGGTCATGAGCCCTGATATGCACCTCAGCAGTTCAGTGTCAGATTTTGTTTAGTATTCTTGTGAAGTGCCTGGAGACATTTTAATTCACTAAAGTGCAATGCAGATGGTTACCAAATGCAAATCTGGGTCATCTGTCATCGTTAAGACAAACACAATTTCCAGACCTTAATTGCCGGACAGCCAGCACTTGCATGAGTGCAAGAAAATATTAGGCAGCCACTTCAGACATTTGTTAAAGAGAACTTCAGCTACTTTCAGGGGCAGTCGAAAGAAACATTCCCTCAGAGTAACTGAAGATGGTTTTCATTTTTCTCCTTGCTTGCAGGCAACTTCTCCTTAAATTAAGTTAGCAAACAGCGTTTGCTATGATGGACTGTAGAATGTGAAGCAGTTGTCGGCAATGCAGCTGTGCCTTGATGGGAGACTTTTTCACAGTCCAATTCGGGGATGGTGCGGAGTAGGAGAAAGTAGTAAAGAGAGCCACAGCTGGCGGGGGAGCGAATAGAAGGATGCCTATTCGGAGAAATCCTGACTTTCCCAGCAGAGTGTATGGACCCAGGAGAATACAGTTCTCTGAAGAACGATATATGAGGAGGCTTTTGTATTTCTCTAGGGAGGTGGTGACAGAACTGTGTCACACTCTGCAATAAAACATGCAGACAAATGGTGGAGTTAGCACATTACCGCCTCTATACAGTCAAGGTCACCGCAGCCCTTCACTTCTTTGTCTCTTGACTCCTGCTGCATGGGACAGAAGCAATACCAGCCAGTTTGCAATCAATAGCAGATGACGGATGCCTCATTGCAAGAGCAAAAGGATTCATCACTTTCCTCCGGGGATGTTCAGAAGCAGCAGCTCTGGGCGCCGTTATATGCAGCGACCGCCGGATTACCCCGAGTCCAAGAAGCCATTGATTGCTTTGCGCTGGCAGATCATATGTTGGTGACAGGAACAAATGGGATGTGTCTCCCACCAACTCTGCCGAGTTATTTATTTCCGATTTCCATTCCCCCACCTCCTACTGCAAAGGTGGAAACATCAAAATCAACCCATAGGTATATGATTTGCAAAAGAATGCACAAATAAGATATCAAAATGACCATAAAAGCCTTGACTGCCACTAATGGAGGTTGTTATTATATGTAGTTAGGGAGCGCTGCCAATCAAATTCAGACAAGATTGGTTAAGCATCTCGGTTTACTTTATCTGACGTGATTCTTTAAGCTACTGCATTTGCAAAGTAATGGGAAGTAATAAAGACAGCTGAGAACTAGTGAAGCAAGAAACAAGAGTACAAAAAAAGAAAGATAAAACAGAGAGATTGACTGTCATGATTTCACACATTCAACTGACATTGAAATAAAGCAATAAAAGTGGAAAGGGCATGCATTTCGTTAGAGGGAGTGAGATGGATGTTAGAGGTGCATTCAAGTTTAAGTTTATTTATTAGTGTCGCAAATAGGCTTATATTAACACTTCAGTGAAGTTACTGTGAAAATCCCCTAGTCGCCGCACTCTTCCATCTGTTCGGGTACACTGAGGGAGAATTTAGCACGGTTATTGCATCTAACCAGCGCATCTTTCGGACTGTGGGAGGAGATCAGAGCACCCGGAGGAAACCCACAAACACACGGAGAGAACATGCAGACTCCATACACAAGGACCCAAGCCAGGAATCAAACCCCAGTCTTTGGCGCCTATGCCAAACATAACCATACAGGACATCCTTTGAATTTGTATGCAAGGTATCACATTGACATTTGGAGGCAACAGGTTTCTTTCAGGCTTGGGTGGCATGGTGGAACAGTGATCAGCATGGCTGCCTCACAGGGACAGGAACCTGGGTTTGATTCCGGCCTTGGGTGCCTGTGTGCACATTCTCCCCGTGTCTGCGTGGGTTTCCTCCGGGTGTTCCAGTTTGCTCCCACAGTCCAAAGATGTTTGGGTTTGGTTGATTTGCCGTGCCCCTTGGTGCCAGGGAAATTAGTGGGTTACGAGGATCGGGCCTGGGTGGGATTGTTGTCAGTTCAGGCTCAATGGGCTGAATGGCCTCCTTCAGTACTGTTGGGATTCTATGGTTCCTACTTTCCAGTGAACCGTATTAATTATCAAATGAAAGACAAAAGTCACCAGGCGAACTGATGTTATTTCCTGGGATGTCTGCCTCTGAGAGCCCTTTGTCAACATCTTCCACTTGTGTCAAAACTTGTTACAAGCTCTCACCTGCCAATAGGCAGCTGTCTCTTTCCACAGTCAAACACATTGACAGCTGTTTTTTCAGGGATATTGTAAGATCTAGGAACTCCTCATTCTTTCCTATACAATCCAGACGTTAGAACTGTTGTTTCAAAGTTTCAAATATCTGCTAAATTAAGCTCCTGCTTATCACTCATGCTTTGCTGATTGGTTTTCTTTCTGAGGGATAAATCATATAGAACCATAGAATTCTTCCAGTGCAGAAGGAGGCCATTCGGCCTATTGACTCTGCACGAACTCTCCAACAGAGTATTCAACACAGGCCCTATACCCGTAACCCCACAAATTAATCCCACTAGTCCTCCTAATCTACATATCTTGGGACATTAGGAGGCATGGCCAATTCACCCAACCTGTACATCTTTGGATCATGGGAGGAAACTCGAGCAGACACAGGAAGAACATGCAAAGTCCACACAGGCAGTCACCCACGGCTGGAATTGAACCCAGGTCCCTGGTGCTGTGAGGCAGCAGTGCTAACCGTTGTGTCACCGTGCCCCTCCATGTAATTGGACACATATCAAGCAGGTAACTGACATTTGTCTCGAATCAAGTTTTTAACTTATTGTAGAATCATAGAAGCACAGAATGGTTACAGCTTGGCAGCAGGCCATTTGGCCCATCTCACTATAAGAAGGATGTGGAAGCATTAGAGAGAGTGCAGAGAAGATTTACCAGGGTGCTGCCTGGTTTGGAGGGTAGATCTTATGAGGAAAGGTTAAGGGAGCTGGGGCTTTTCTCTTTAAAGCGGAAGAAGATGAGAGGTGACATAGTAGAGGTTTATAAGATGATGAGGGGGATAGATAGAATGGATGTGCAGAGAATATTTCCTCGAGTGGATGCAGCTGTTACTAGGGGGCGTACCTTTAAGGTTCATGGTGGGAAACATAGGAGGGATATCCGAGCTAGATTCTTTACTCAGAGAATGATTGGGCTGTGGAATGCACTGCCTGCTGTGATAGTGGAGTTGGACACTTTGGGAACTTTCAAGTGGTTATTGGATAGGCACATGGAGCACACCAGAATGATAGGGAGTGGGATAGATTGATCTTGGGTTTGGACTTAGCTCGGCACAACATCGAGGGCCAAAGGGCATGTATTGTGCTGTACTGTCAATGTTCTATATTCTATGTTCTATATAAGTTGTGCTGGCTTTTTGCAATGGCAGTTTCCCCACTTTTTAACCATAACCTCACAGTTTCTTTCCCCCTTCAGGTATTTATCTAACTACTGAATGAAGGCAACTATTGGCTCTCCCTCTCCCACAATCTCAGGCACTGCATTCCATATCACAACCATCACAGCATGAGAACATCTTTTGCTCATGCTACTTTTGGTTCCATTGCCAATCGGTGTCCTCTTGTATTTGACTCATGCCAATGGGAAGAGTTTTTCCCCACCTCTTCTATCAAGACCCCTCATAATTTGGGACATCCCGATGAATTTTGCTCTCAGCCTTCCTTGTTCTAGGCAGAACAATACAGCTTCTCCAATATAACCTGTAATTGAATCCCCTCATCCCAGAACCATTCTTGTAAATTCTCTCTGTTGTCTACGGATGCTGAAGAATTGGACACAATAATTTGTTGAGACTGAACGAATCTTGACCTTCCTTGATTTTGTTTTCGATGTCTCTATTCCTAAATCTCAGGGTCTTCTTAACCATTATCCAACTGCCCTGGCACCTTCAGCAATTTGTGTATGTGTATCTGCGGATCTATATTGTTAGGCCATTTTAGAATTGTACTTATCACTTCATGTTGCCTCTCATTCCTATCAAAGTGCATCACTTCACACTTCTCTGCATTGAATTTACTTTGTCCCCCAGCCTTGTTTGATCCTCTTGAAAACTATTGTTATCATCTTCAACGACCATTAGACTTACAAGTTTTGTGGCATTTTCAAATTTTGAAATTTAGCAGTTGTGAATGGATTTTCTTGCAGTTCTCTAAGTTTTGTTCTGTGGGACGGATGTTAACAAGAGTCAGACCTGATTCCCCTTGAAACCATACAGAAGCAGCCACAGGGGCTGCCAGAACTGAGGTGGGCTGTGTGAAAGGGTTGCCTTTCACACAGGCAGCCCTTTCACACATCCCGGCACTGTCAATGGGAAATCCCATTGACAGTGCCGGGACCAGAATATCCCACTGCCGGTGAACAGTGTGCCATTTCTTGCCATGAGAAACACACTGTGGGGAGGCCAGAAAACACCTTCATACATAAGTGAATGTTGTAACAGACATGTTACGATGGATATGGTAGCATTGGGATATTCATTTTGGATGGACAGTTTGCTGGTATCATAGAAATGATACCCAGACCTCCATAATTGTTTTGACCGCTTGACAGTGGAAATGGGTGAGCTGGTGAGTTGCTTTGCTAACCAGCTGTCCATAAGTTTAAAAACAACTTCATTAAGTTCTTCCACATAAAATGTTGTGGTTAGGTAATAGAATTTTTTTCCCCCGTTGCAAATTTTCAGGATACTTACAACCAGCATATACTGTCACCTGTCTAATCTTTTCCATTCATACCGCTTTTTCATAAATTTTGCAAAGCAAATTTGCTAATTAACTTGCTGCTGTCAACTGTGTACAGTCTGGTCACCCTATCATAGAAAGAATATTATTAAACTAGAAAGAGTGCAGAAAAGGTTCACTAGGGTGCTACGGGGACTTAATGGTTTGAGTTATAAGGAGAGGCTGGGACTTCTTTCTCTGGAGCATAGGAGGCTGAGGGGTAAACTTATAGAGGTCCATAAAATAATGAGGGGCACAGACAAGGTAGATAGTCAATATCTTTTCCCAAAGGTAAGGGAGTCTAAAACTAGAGGGCATAGGTTTAAGTGAGAGGGGAGAGATACAAAAGGATCAAGAGGGGAAATATTTTCACACAAAGGGTGGTGAGTGTCTGGAACAAACTGCCAGAGGTAGTAGTAGAGACAGCTACAATTTTGTCTTTTAAAAAACAGTTAGACAGCTACATGGGTAAGATGGATACAGAGGGATTCAGTGATATGGGCCAAACACGGGCAGCTGGGACTAGCTTAGTGGTTAAAAAAAAGGGCAGCATGGACAAGTTGGACCAAAGGGCCTTTATTCATGCTGTAAACCTCTATGATTCTATGACTCTATTCCAGAAAATAATTATCAAAGTAGATGGTGAAATGTTGCTGTTCGTTTCTCAGAAACCGAAAGCTTATTTGAAGAGTCAGCGCTGTTAAATAAAGTAGCAGCTAATTTGATTTGATTCATTATTGTCACATGTATTGGGATACAGATAAAACATGCCATTCATAGAGTATATAGGGGAGAAGGAAAGGAAAGGTTGAAGAGTATTGAGTTGCAGTTACACATAGGATGTAGAAAAAGATCAGCTTAATATATGGTAGGTCCATTCAAAAGTCATATGACAACAGGGCTAAAGCTGTTCTTGAGTCAGTTGCTATGAGTTCTCAGACTTCTGCATCTTTTTCCCAATGCAAAGGAGTGGAAGAGAGTATGTCCGGGATGCATGGGATCTTTGATTATGCAGACTGCCTGTCTGAGGCAGCGGGAAGTGTGGATGGATGAAACGCTGATTTGCATGATGCACTGGGCTACATTGACAACCCTTTGTAGTTTCTCGCAGTCTTGGTCAGAGCAAGATCCATACCATGGTGTGACACATCTGGAAAGGATGCTTTCTATGCTGAATCTGTAAACATTGATGGAAGTCTATCGAAACGGAGGAGCACGCAGAAGGCTGCGATTCCACTTGCCAACTTGTTCCTCTTCTCAGGGGAACAGAACAGACTGTTTTAGCTGCTGTGGGGAAACAACTACTGGCTAGAACCCATGCAGATGTGAAGGGTGACTGCAGCAGCTAAGATTGCTTGCAGATATGAGGACCCTGTGGCTGAACAGCTGTGCAGCAATGATAGTCAGTTATTGTAATGATGCAAATAAAACCTGCGCTGAGTAATGTGAACATTACTGAAACATACTTTGTTTTTCTCCTTTAGCGTTATAATCGACTATCATCTGCACAGAAACAGAAGATGCTGGAAAATCTCAGCAGGTCTGACAACATCTATGAAGAGAGAATAGGGCCAACGTTTCGAGTCTGGATGACCCTTCATTAGGACTCTGTTGGCCAATTAACCTAACCCACACATCTTTGGAGTGTGGGAGGAAACCTGAGCACCCAGAGGAAACTCACAAGGAGAATGTTCAAACACCACACAGACAGTAACCCGGGGCCGGAATTGAACCCACTGTGAGGCAGTAGTGCTAACCACTGTGCCACAGTGCCACCCAAATAGAGTTCTCTGAACGGGCCGTGGCGGTGAGAGAGCTGAGTCCTAACCACTAAACCATCAGGGATTTTCACATGCATTGGGATACAGTGAAAAGTATTGTTTCTTGAAGCAATACAGACAAAGCATTTTATAGAGTACGTAAGACTGAAGAAAAGGAAATGATGCAGAATATAGTGTTACAGTCATAGATCAGCTTAATATATGGTAGATCCATTCAAAAGTCTGATGGCAGCAGGGAAAAAGTTGTTCATTTTTTTATTGTTTTTATTCCAATTCAATCAATTCAAGTCCAATTTAGAGTCTTAACAAGTTGAGACATTCCTGATCCAAGCTGACAAGACAGGGCTCTCACCTCCTGTCTTGGGCTTGATCTATATGATCCAAGCTGATTGGAATAGGCATAGCTCCCCCTCCAAGGCTTGATCTCATTTGCATCACAGCCAAAAGGCTGAGATGCTGCTTTTAAAAATAGCTTCAAATGAAGCTAAAATGTAACCTAATGACTTCAACCAAGCACAGCATGGCAATACTACACTTGATCTTAGCCAAAAGGCTGAATTGAGTCGGCTAGTACATGATCTCAGACTTTTGCATCTTTTTCCCGATGGAAGAGAAAGGAGATTCATGACTTCAATTATGTGGAAGCAAGGGAAATGCTCACCCCAAACTGGCAACAGTAGCAGTATGTCATTAATTGCTTTGTTACTGAATAGCACAATACTAAAATAAATCCTGTCTTTTATTTTGTTTCCATTTAAGTTAAAAATCTTGTGACTCATTTCCATCCAAATTATTTTCAAAGGGTGGTGTTTGTGTATGAAATAGTTTTTCGGTAGACACAGTTGCTGAAATAGACTCCTCCCCCTTCAGGTAACATTCTTCAAGAGGACAGTGGTAATCTTGGACCTGTCAATGAAAATGCTTGGTAAAGTTTTGCAGTGGTTTGCCTTAACTCTTTAATATCGCAGACTAAGAAACTTTCCCAGTCTTACTTTCTGCCATCAGCCATATTGGAAGGATTCTACAGGTTGATAATCAACTTGTTTGGCCACATACTAAACGTAATGTCCATAGCTTCAAGTCCTGAAGTGGGACTTGAACCCAGAACTTCTAGCCCGGAGGATGGGGCACTACCCACTGCACCATGGACTATTCCAATTCCCACGCGAATTGTTTTGATGGAACCTTTAGTTAAGCAATAATTAAAAATGAGCAGTAACCAATGTGATCAATGAGGTGATGACGTAAACCCACCATATTTACCCTGCCTAACCATAAACAAAGTACAATGGGCTGGATTTTCCAACCTCGCTTGCAGCTGGGATTCTTCGGTTCCGCTGCAGTGAATGGAGATTTAGCTGAGTACCAAATTCTCCGTCAGCGCTGACAACGGTGGGGGGGAGGGGAGGGCATGAACAGCTGAGAACTCCAGCCAATGGCTTTTTCTTTTCAATAGTTTACCTTACCCTTTCCATATCTTTTTGCATTTTGCGATTTTTGCAAATTTCTTGAATATATTTATTTAATCATCAAGCGTCCCTCACTTCTCTGAGGAAGCAAGATAGCTGCGTATGGTGACAGTGGCAAATCCTCATCACTAGACCACCAAGGATTTGTTATTGTCACATGCATTGGGATATAATGAAAAGTACTGTTTCTTGCACTATACAGACAAAGCATACCATTCGTAGAGGACATAAGGGAAAAGGAGCAGAGAGGGTGCAGAATATAATGTTACAGTCATAGATCAGCTGAATGTGTGGTCGGCACATTCAAAAGTCTGATGGCAGCAGGGAAGAAGCAATAGGAGGAGGTTTCTGACCAATCATGTCTGTGCCAGCTTGGCGCAAATTTAATCCTACTCCTCTCCTCTCTCCACAAAGTGCTGTACTTTCCTTTGCTTCAAATAGTTAGTCCTTTCCCTTAAAAGATGTTGTGTTCTCGCTGCAACCTCCTATGCTAAGTAATATATGAGTATGAAATCCTCACTGTTATAATACTGGACTAGCAAACCAGACATCTGAGTTGAAAATAGAATGATGTGATTTGAATGTGTTAGACAGTTCAACTGATATCACACACCAACTGCTCAGATAGTCATTATTGCAGCAAACTCCCTGAATTGTGTTAACTGAGCTCCCTCAAGCTGGCGGCAGCAGTACCTTCTCAGAGACAAGTGTTTTAAAGATCGTGCTGGCTGTTTTTTTTTCCCCAGCAAATATACAAATAGATAAAGATCAGAGAAAGATAACTAAGTAAAACGTAACTCATGCATGACCCTTTGAGGAGACAGCGAACGTTGTTGAGTCTCTTAAAAAGCATAGAAGATGAATTCCTTCCTTAATTCCTCCGCCCTTCACGTTTTTCCCTCTGTTTCCACTTGTACAGTAATTTGCAACCATGAAATGTTCGCGTTGCATGCTTAACTGTTGGAGAGGCTGCAGCCCTTAAGTGAATGATTAAAGTTAATGGGAATCCTGCTGAGAAGCGCACTCTTCACAGCAACAATGTTGTGCCCTAATTTGAAAATTCTGTTTCAATGCTACATTGCATTCCCTTTTTTTATAGCAGCAAATGCACACACAGCCTAAGGGAAAAATCAATATTTAAAAAAAAAATTAAGTAAAATTAGAGCGGAGTTGGAAGAAGAAAATTGGTGCAAGAGAAATTCAGAGCTTTTACAACTCCCTAGGATTGATTCAGAGCCATTCTAAATAGACTACTTAAACTGAAGGATCTCTACCACTATTTGGTTTTGTTTTAAGTCACACAGCATTGACTTTTTAAACAGAATTCCATAGATTACATCGCACGTCTCCAAATAGTTCCAGGGATTTTATGGCAATGTGATTTTTTTCCCCCCTGTTTCTTCTTGCTACAGTTTATTAGGAAAATAATCCTACTTATTCCCAACAGCAAACCATAATCGATAACCTATTAGCATTTGATATTCTTCTACCTGCTTGTCAGAATGCATGAGGAAAATGTTCCATGCGTCCCAGTGGACACTGAGCCAGTGTTCTGTGGTTAGTATAATGCCTGGCTCTCTCATCTGTAACGCCATAGAAAATGGGCATACATAATGTATGGGAGTGGGAATGCTTAAATGATGACTGGTATTTATGCATGTTCAGCTGTCCATATTCCATATGCACATAAAAGTATCCAGGAGCTTGCTATTGACCAAAGATTTCCCAGCATACTCATGTCTTACTGCTTTTCGTTAATTTTAAACATACTTTAAAAAGAAAAATACAGAAAGAATAGGACAATTGATCATATAGAGCCCAGACTGTGATATTTAATTTCCATAGTGAAGGATGAGTTCTCAATGAAGTTTAGAAGGATGAGTGGGGCATCTCATTGAAACTTACAGAATATTGAAAGGCCTGGATAGAGTGGACGCGGGGAAAATGTTTCCATTGGTAGTAGAGTCTTGGTCTCAGAATAAAGAGATGACCCTTTACAACTGAGATGAGGAGGAATTTCTTCAGCCAGAGGGTGGTGAATCTATGGAAGTAATAGTCATAGAAGGCTGTGGAGGCCAGGTCATTGAGAATACTTAAGACAGAGGTACATAAATCCTTGATTGGTAAGGGGATCAAAAGTTACGAGGAAAAGACAGGTGAATGGGATTGAGAAACTTATCAGCCATGATTGAATGGCAGAGCAGACTTGAATGGGCCAAATGGTCTATTTCTGTTTTTATGTCTTATGGTCTTATGATCCTATTAATAGTTGCCAATCAAGTTCAGTAACTGGAACAAAACTAGAAACCCTCTGCGCTAAATATTTTCCCTATAATCACCATAGACTTGATAGTTGCTTTACCAAAAAAAAATGAACATAAAGAGGAAAGAATAGTTGGGAGTGAAGTCAGAGTATAAATCTCATTTAAAGGGATAAGGGCAGTTTGATGTTGAACTTTGTACATGAGGTACATGTAACCTGGCAATCAGTCCATGGTACCTTTATATTTCATAACATAATAGAAAATTTGTGGAGAGGGTACAGGGGATATTACGTTCTGGGTCCAGTTCTTATCAGCAAAAGCTGTCAAAGTGGATTCCATCCATTGTGATGTTGATTTATTGTATTTGTTGTTAGGATATGGGTATTACTGGGCTGGAATGACATTTATCCTCCCTAGCTGCCTATGAGGATGGTATTGATACAACTGAGTGGATTGACAAGCCACTTCTGAGGCCATTTAAGAGCCAATAACATTGGTATTATCTTAGGCTTGTGTAAAGCAGATCAGATAAAGACTCTGGGGCAATTTTCAGACAATGCACTCAACAACTCAACAATAACAGCACACATTTATATAGCACTTTTGAGGTAATACAATGTCCCAAAGTGCTTTACACGCATTGTCAAAGACAATTTGACATCAAAGCCATGAGGAAATATTGGGACAAATGAATAGTTGTTAAAGGACAAAACTGAGGTGGACAGGTGGAATAATTTAGGGAGGGAATTCCAGAGCTTAGTGTTTGGTAGCTAAGGCATGATTAGCAATACCATAACAATTAATATCAGAAATGCTCAATGTTTAAGTCCTAAAACTAAAACTAAAGTCTAAAGTTATCTCTCTTCCAACATGTATATCCCTGTTTCCCATTTCTTCCCTTCCATAACACAATATTTCACTACAATTCATTCCGCTGGGTTCAGACTAGCTTTGAGTGAATGACATGCCATTATCAAGTGCAATCAATAATATAGCTTCCAATGTTGCTATGTCATTAACTGGTACATGATTGACCAAAAATGCGGAGTCAATGGTCATCCATTAGAGACAATTTGACAAAAAAGTTTAACTTCCTTTCTGATGCACGCAAATGTTGATGAAGCATCTTTACATACAAATTAACAGAAAAACTTAAAAAGTAAATTTGACCACCTTCTGAGGTATTCAACATGAATCACTGGAATCATTTCATAGCATACTGGCTGAATACAATGAGGACCCATGCTGTCATTGTTGGAACGTCACAGACATTCGATTGTTCTTTGAGGACTACACCTGCTCATGTTCTGTTGCTCAGCCTTTTCCAAGTTATGTGATGGTGTGCGGCATAGCTACCTGGATTAGAGCCCTCTGTCTGCCATTTGCACCCTGCACTTCCATGTTGCCCTCTCCTTCTTCTCTAACTTCTGTGTTATGAGGTATCACTAAGCCGCTGACACACTCCTGCTCTGACAGAATAAGATGCTGTCCATGGCTGCAGTGTTACTTTGAAAGTTTACCCTCTGACAAGTTCAGGATGTCACGTTTGACCTGAATTAAGCTTTTTCCATTGAATTTTGTGATTCTGCTCAAATCTTTCATGACTGGTCTTCAACAGGAGAGTATCAGTTCTCCTCAGTACTGTTAACATTTGTGAAACTGTGATGTGTTCCTGTATGGGGAAGATGATCTTCTGAGAGGGTCATGTGACAAGGTTGGCGGGGCTGGGGAGGGGATCACTCTAGAAGCTGACTTGTAGACATGGGGCTGCAAGTCTCTGCAATACAGTCAGATATAAATGAACTCTGCAGTTGTTATTTACCTAACTGATGAAGAGGAACCATTCAGAAATTATCTGGGGTCGGATCAGTGTTGCATTAACCACAACTGATTCATCCACTAATGCTGTCTGTCAATATCACCATTAATGTTCCCTCTCGCTAAACATAGCAGACAGGAAAATTTATCCTGCGCATTAAGACACCTATTTGTTTCAATTCCCAAGATATATATCTTCAAAAAAATATACATTTTCAGTTGTGGTAAATGGATTAAGTCAGCATAACTTTCAGTAAGAGATGGATACATCAGCTTATTTGGGTGTCATGTAAGCTTCTATTTGGAGTGGTAAAATTTGAGGACCTGTAAAGTTACAGTCGAATCTAAACCACCCGAGACTCTCACAAATCCCCTTACCACAACTAACTAGGCCTCTGGGGATTTAACCGTCACTAAATCACCTGGAAATACACAGAGTCCCAACTCCTCCCTCCAAAACTAGGCCACATTGCGTTGAGGGGGAAAAAATAAACTGTCTGAAAGAGATTGTCTTCATCTGAATTTTACACAGAAAAATATTACTACATTTCTAAGTGCCTGTTGATTTGTCTCTATTCTGTAGTGTATGTTTTAAACTTGTGGGTGAAATTCTTCCATTTGGGACTGAGTCCTGTGGCGGGAATGGGTAGTGTTTCCTGCCATGGAGATTGATGAGAAACCACACCATACATTCTGGCCGTTATCTCATTAATTATACATCTGAGGGTGTTGACCATATTTGGTCCTTGTGATAGAGTGTGCACTGCCATTATATCTGGGTGCTATATTTAAAAGGCATCAAACCCACCATTGAAGAAAGAAGGCAGACTTCCGGGAAGAAACTGAAGCTGGAAGATCCATCCAAGTGGTGGTCCTCCCCACCCACTACTGTAGTGCTCCAGGGTCGCTGCCAGCCTTCATCCCAAGTCCTGACTTCTGCACGCCACTTTGGCGAGACCTGTTCTTGACCTGTGTGTTTCCCACTGGCATTGCAGTTAATGGGGCACGGGAGGATGATTCACGTTGGACCTTCATCTGTATTCCATTAGTGCGATACAAATCGGTTTCGTGTCTGCCTCCAGTGGGATTCCCGATATGCCAAGGCAGGCATTAATGAAAGGTCTCTTGGGGAAATCACTCCGGCATCACCTTCATCTCCTCACCAGCCCTGGCCTGAAACTGAACTCGCCAGCTTAGACATGGGAAAACTCCACCGATATTGGAAATGACTGAGAGAAAATTATTTTTGCAAAATGCAGTGCCATTGACATTACAAACGAGTATCATCTGATCAATATTATAAAGTTTATAATATTGAAACAGTGAAAACCTGAGATAGCAGTAAATTTATAGATATACATCCATCCTGTTTCTGTTTAAGTGTCAATTCCAATAAATAAACCTCTTTCTATGCGATGTCTTCAGTTGAAGACACTAGATAGCGAATGCGGCAGATTCCATGAAAGTAGCACAGATGTAGAGCTGAGACTTAAGTTTCTACTTGTGCATTCAAAACATTGGCTCTTTACCAATACCAAAGACGTGTGAAACAATCAAAATTGGGCTAATCTTGAAATGTTCAGGGAATAACCTCAAACACTTCACATTGGATCAATTTGGAGCCTACATTCAGTATCAAGTTAAAGTTAAAGTTTGTTTATTTGTCACAAGTAGGCTTGCATTAACACTGCAATGAAGTTACTCCGAAAATCCCCTTGTCGCCCCATTCCTGTGCCTGTTTGGATACACTGAGGGAGAATTTAGCATGGCCAATGCACCTAACCAGCACATCTTTCAGACAGTGGGAGGAAACTGGAGCACCTGGAGGAAATTCACGTAGACATGGGGGGAATGTGCAGACTCCGCAAAGACCTAAGTGACCCAAGCCAGGCATCGAATCCACGTCCCTGGCACTGTGAGGCAGCAGTGCTAACCACTGTGCCACCATGCTGCCCCAAGCCTTAAATGAGAAGAAGGTAGAAATCCCGAAGGACACTGTTGTTTGAATTTATTTTACTTTGAAAGAAAACTTAACTCCCCACTTATTATTATATTGGGGACATAATTTCTGCAAAATAAAAGGTAGCGCTAAGAAAAGACAACTAATTCTCAGCTCTGCCAGCTAAGATGGTGCAGGTAAAAAGTAATATTCAAACCTGCATGAGAAACATTCCTTGCCTTGGTATCTAATTTTGGTTTGTGTGTACCGCTGACAACTGGAACACTAGGTCATACTTCAAAAAGAAATATCAATAGTAAGTATTTTCTATGAAAAGCTCAAGCCTGAAAATTTGCAGGCCTTGGTCCCAATAGTTCCAGTGAAGTCACATCACTCAGTGCCATTCAGCGGTAACCTCACTGAGATCAGTCAGAGGCCACCTGCTTTGTATGGGACTGGCAGTGCCCACACCATCATGGTATATATCATGGGAATGCAATAGTGCATCAGTCACACAAAGCTGCAAACTCTTGTCACCAACTTCGTCAGGGGTTCGAGCCCACTAAACCGCTTGTACCTGCTATCAGTGACTTTAATGGGGGGGAAAGAAACTCAAAGTGGGTGGGTAGAAAGCAAGCTGACAATTCACATTGTTCATTTTGTACTATTGTCAATACCAGTTTTATTCCTTATGAGCCAACTAAGAATGCAAGTAACATGGAGAGAAGTTTAAAAAAAGACCACACATGGATTAATAGTTAGCTGCTGAGTTTTTTTTAAAGTTATTAGGTTGTTTCTTCTATATTTCATTAGGATTAAATAGATTGAGGCATGACAGGACACCTCAGTTCCATTCAATGCATATCCTGTACCACGTGAGAACTCCAGGATTCTTATCATGCCCTGAACAACCCTATGTGCAGAAAGTTTCATTAGCTGGAAGAATTATTGCTACAAGTTTCAGACCTTCAAAGCTGCAGTCACTGCATGTTTCTGTGAGGACAAAAGCCACCTGGAAAGTACATTTTTAAAAATTCATTTGTTTATGGGACGTGGGCATTGTTGGCTGGGGCTAGCATTTATTGCCCATCCCTAACTGCCTTCTATTTCAGAGGGCATTTGAGAGTTAACCATATTGCTGATTTCTTCCCACAGTCCAAAGATGTGCAGGTTAGGTCGATTGGCTATATTAAATTATCCCTTAGTGTCAGGGGGATTAACAGGGTAAATATGTCAGGTTATGGGGATAGGGCCTGGGTGGGATTGTAGTCAATGCAGACTCAGTGGGCCGAATGACATCCTTCTGCACTGTAGGGATGCTATGATTCTAAATGAGATGGCTTTTATGTCCCTTTGCCTCTACAGGAGGTGATGATTTGCTCTGGATGGTTTAAAAGTATTTTGTCTCAAAATAAGGGAGAGGTTTCATTGGGCCAAATTTTCCAGCTGTGCTCACCTCAAAATTGGAAAATCCTGCCCAAAGTTAGCAAATCTTTGCATTGTCCACTTCCTGCCCCCTACCTTTCCCATGGCAGGAAGGACAGGATAATTTCCCCCACTGTCTCTCAAAGAATCACCCTGCAGCAATTCAGCCAGTGGTTGACTTTCATTCGCAGCCATCTTTGGCTTGCATGTCCACTTCCAAAGACTAACAGGTTTCATTTAAAGCTTGCATATAATTTTGTGTTTTCTTTCCCTCCGTCATTATGGCTCCACTCAGACAGTGACCAGAGGGGAAAATTGAACCCAGGTCCCTGTGAGGCATTACTGTAAACCATTATGCCACTAAGCCTCCTGCACAATTGCATAGCAAGTTTTACCTGGAACGGGTCATTAGTCATAGAATCATAGCATCATAGAATCCATGCAGTGCAGAAGATGCCTGTCACCAGGGGTTTATAGTGAGGGACATCATTCCACACCAAGCATAGCTGACCAGAGTTTTCTCCCACTTTTGCCATCTGTCATTGACATGTTGGAAGGATTTTTTAGGTTGGTAGTGTTATGGTTCAGGTCAGAAACTCCAAAGTGTTTTATCAAGCCCGCCTGAATTATAAGTTTTGCATCTTGAATTTTGCTCGGATAAGCATAATAGGTTTCACATCAGGTATGATTCAAGTGACCCACTAGGGAGCTTTTATCAAACAAAGATCTTTTATCAATTACAAACAAAGAAACAAAGAATCATGATAATGTATAACCCTTAACAAAGACATCTAATGTGTTCCAATCAAACAAAAACCCTTGCTATAGACAAAAGACCCTTTTAGCAGGTTTCACATAGCATAGACTAAGGCTCACGTAATACTGGGTTTGAGGCCAGTAGTTGAATTCTGCAGACAAATGCTTTTGAGATTCAGAAAAGTTTGCAGACAAGGCAGCTTCCCAAAACACCAGAGAGACTCTAGTCCAGCCTCTGACAACAACAGATTTTCAAAACAAGAGGGAGAGAGGGAAAATGCTTTTTTGAAACTTGCTGTCCCTCCTAAAACTAAAAACTCAAACCTGCAGCTCCAAACTGAAACTGAATCCTTGTCACCTGGTCCGCCCACAATTTTTTTCTCTCCTCCCAACGATGACATCACCTAAGGCAATGAGCATGAATTAAAGAAACAAAACTCTTAAAGGTACACTAACATTATAAAAGTCAAACAGTTAAAGTAAGTCAGTATATGAAGGAGGAAATAAATCATGGCTACAGAGAAAGGACAAGGATTGGAACTAATTGGAATTCTCTAACTGGCATGGGCTGCATGGATGCACGGAATTACTGCTCGTGGGCTGAGAGGCAGCATGTCCCCCTCCTGCGCTCTAGCCATTCTCTGCATCGATGATGTTTAAAGAACTAACACATGCAAACTGCCTGTTTGATTAGGTGTTCCCATGCTGTTTTATATCAGACTAAACTCCTCAGCATTTTCCATCTTCCATCGCTGTTCAATTTGAACAGTCGCCTACTATGGGAATGCAAGTGCTTAAGGGACTGTCGACTGAGGTAAATATACCTCACAAAAGGCACCACGCGGACAACAACAAACGTGTGATCTTTAGTTCAACAGCCCTGAGAGTAATCCTTTGTTCGCATCCTGCTTTGAGCACTGAAGTGGGACAGCTGCTTCTGAATTTTCAGAGAAAATATTCAGGAGAGAGACTGTGTGAAAACTGACTTGCATCAAATGAAGTGAGGTGGTTTCAGTTCCACAGCTTGTTCGGGTTCAATCAGACCCTTAACTCTGTCAAGAGGGGAGAGGACTTTCTGCACAAATTGCTTAGCATTCCTCCTAAAGCTAGTCTGACAAAACAACCATTTCAGTGCTGCTATTTCTAATATATATTAAAGTATTGGTGGGCAGCTACCGTTAATGAACATTTGATGAGGAGCTTTGGCATAAATGCCGGGGATCAAAAAGAATCATTTTGTACTGATGCCTTGAAATCTGAAAAAAAAATGGCTATCATCCCTGTCATTTAGACTTGGCGTCAATCAACAGATTGACTTTGGTATAAGTCTGGGGTGTTAGTGGCCAGAGTTTTACATCCCCCCTATTATGGCCTGAGGGGTGGAGCAGTAACTGGACAAAGTTGGGAGGGATCACTCAGGCTGTCTGGGTGTCCTTTAAATATGGCACCTGGACCTTTAACCCCATTAGGTAATGGTGGGGACGATGACTTCTTGCCTGTCCCGGTTGCATGAGTTTCTCATGGATGCTCCCTTCCCCCTGTCACCCCAGGCAGGAATCACTCCTACGTTTGTGCCTGCTGCCAAACTTAGTCTCCAGAATGGGAGATTCTGACCACGCTGTTCACAAGCTGAAAATGAAGTGCAAGAATTTACTAGTCCATTTTTGTTGCTCCTTTGTCACTTTGCTGGCTTCCTCCAGGTCCCTAAGCACTAAGGAGGGCCATCAATGATTAGGATATTTTAATCGGCATGCTATTTCTGGGATCCCAGTGCCATTCTTGCATTGTACTGTGCGCTGGCCAGTATGAATTAATGGTTGTGCCGAAGAGGGTACAGACATTAAGTTAGCCTTCATTTCTATGCATCCTTACCAAGTGGATTGTTAGAGGATCCATCACCAATAGCATCTGCCAATATTAGGTGTGCCATTTCTCTCTGCAAATATCAGGCTGTGGGTACAGGGTGGGAGGGCACAGAGAATGGTCCCTGGTCCACTTCTCCTTTGAACACATTAGCTTGAAGGACTCCTGGTTCTGGTATCAGCATTTCAGTCAAGTTAAATATCAGACCCATGGCATTAATAGGTACAAAATAACTTGTGACACAATTTAAAAAAGAGCTCTGGAATTCTTCTCATGTTCATGCTAACAGTAATCCCTCAACTAAAGTCTAACTCAGATTGTGTGGTATATATTTCATTGCTGATGTGAGAACTTGTGTACAAATTGGTTTCCACTCTGCATTATATGACTTTATACTTTGGTACACCTTAGGACACTCTACAGATAAAAAAGTAATCAATCAATCAATTCTTCAATTAATTCTCCTTTTCTCTCGTTCCACCCTTTTTTACTTCCTTGTTTTTTCTTCCTTTCCTTTACCATTAAGGCATTGATGTGTACCAGGGATTCTTGCTTCCAAATCCTGGAGCAATTTTATATTTAGCTTTTCAATGTGTGTAGCATGCATTCACAGGGCACAAAACCTAATTTGTTAGCTCTACCATAGTGAATTGTTGTTTTAAAATAGCCAGGATTAAAGGGGGGGGGGGGGGTGCTCCAAGTGCTGCTAGCCAATTTCTTACCCTTCTTCCACCAAAAAGCTGCAGGAAAATTCCAAACTAGTGCCCATGATTCACCAATAGAATATAGCCCAGTCTGGCATTAGAAAACATAGAGATATAGAAACTAGAATCAGAACTAGATGGGCGAGATGGTGGCACAAAGGTTAGCACTACTGCCTCACAGCGCCTGGCATCTGGATTCGATTCCTGGCTTAGGTCACTGTCTGTGTGGAGTTTGTACATTCTCCCCATGTCTGCGCGGGTTTCATCTGGGTGTTCTGGTTTCCTCCCACAATTCATATATGTGTGGGTTAGGTAGATTGGCCATGCTAAACTGCCCCAGAGTGTCAGGGGGACTAGCTAAGGTAAATTCATTGGGTTATAAGGAGAAGTCCTGGTTGGGACTGTGGTCAGTACAGACTTGATAGGCTGGATAACCTCCTTCTACTCTGTAGGATTCTGAGTTGGACCTTTAAGCTTGTTCTACCATTCATTTTGATCTTGGATGATCAACAAAATCCATATTTACATATTGATATATAAATATATTCCTGCTGTATCCCTTGATCCCTTTAGCCCCAAAAGCTATGTCTAACTTTTTCTTGAAATCACACAACATTTTAATCTCAACTGCTTTTTGTCATAGTGAATTCCATATACTCACCACCCTCTGGGTGAAGAAATTGTCTCCTCAACTTGTCCTAAAAGGTTACCCCCTATTCTAAAAGTATGGCCCCTTGTTCTGGACTCCCTCACCATTGGGAACATTCTTTCTGAATCTAACCTGTCTAATCCTGTTAGAATTTTATAAGTTTCTGTAAGATCCCCTCTCACTCTTCTAAACTTCAATGAACATAATCCTCAGACCTTCAGCTCGCAAGGTTGGTGAGGCAGTTGGTCCTCTTCCCAATAGCCTGCTCTCCACCAATAGTTAAAATTAGCCCTAGTGTACACTGGAATAGAGGTGAAGCTGTTAATGTTTTTTTCTGCCACTCTGGTGAATGATTCCCAATCTCACAAATGTTACACTTAATGGCTCAACTTCTCCAAATCAGCCAAACTCATCCATCAATCATTAAACACGTAACCCAGCCATTTAGGAAATCTAGTAATAGATTTATCCTTTCCAAATAATAAAATTGATTGCACGGCCCACTGAAAAATGCAACTTAATCAAATTATTTTTTATTGTTTAGGGCATGAATCTCATTAATTTGACCTGATGCACTTAGGGACTTAAACTCGAGGCTGAGAGAGTTGGCCACTTGAGGACAGCTCCAGAGCAAGGCCAGCATTAGATAATGATTCCATTTAAATCCACAAAATAGAGTGCTTTGTTGGGCAATGTGTAGGATAGGCTAATGGCTGGCACATTTAACAGTGATGCAGACAAGGCCATTGGGGCTATTATTTATTACCCTCAGAAGTTTGAAGAATGGTCAGCACGTAGAAAATAATTCTGTTCGTGGATGGCTCTCTCCTTGATTTTAGACCTACACTCTCCAGAGGCAGTGGAGAAGGCCTTTAGCTGTAGAATCATAGAATCCCTACAGTGCAAAAGGAGGCCAATCGGCCCATCGATTCTACACTGACAACAATCCCACCCAGGCCCTATTCCCGGAACCCCACATGTTTACCTTGCTAATCCCCTTGACTCTGGGGTCAATTTAGTGTGGCCAATCAAGCTAACCTGCACAACTTTGAACTTTAAGCAGTCATTAAATGGCCATTGAAGAGTCTCATTTGGCCTACAAGCAACAGACCCCTGAAAACACCACCCCTCGTTGGCCGTCCACCGACACTGATAAAAGTGGAGCAGAGGCAGATGGAGGTGAGTAGGCAGCTATGCCACTGCGATGGTATCCAATTTTACTCCCACCTTTTTAATAAACATTTATTTACAGGATATGGATGTCGCTGGTTAGGCTAACATTCACTGCCCATCTTTATTGGTCCTTGAGAAGGTGGTGGTGAGCTGCCTTCTTGAACTGCTGCCGTCCCTGAGGTTTAGATATATCCACAGAGCTTTAGGGAGGGAATTCCAGGATTTTGACCCAGTAACAATAAAGGAACAGCGATATACTCCCAGGTCAGGGTGGTGAATAACTTGGAGGGCAACCTCTAGGTGATGGTGTTCCCAGGTATCTGCTGCCCTTGTCCTTCTAGATGGCAGCAGTCATGAATACAGGAAGTGTTGTCTAAGGAGTCTTGTTGAGTTTCTGTGGTGCATTTTTTGGACGGCACACACTGCTGCCACTGATTGTCCATGGTGGAGGGATTAAATGTTTGTGAAGCTGTACCAATCAAAAATTGTCCCCGTCTTATTGTATTTGAACATGGGCTCCTTTGGTACCTGAGGAATCGCTGATCATTGTGAAATCATCAGCAAATGTCCTCATCTCTGACCCTATGATGGAAGGATGGCTATTGATGAAGCAACTGAAAATGACTGGGGCTAGGATACTACCCAGAGATGTGCAGTTTAAGTTGATTGGCCGTGCTAAATTGCTCCTTAATGTTAGTGGGATAAATACATGGGCTTACAGGGATAGGGTCTGGTGCAGGCATCATGGGCCGAATGGGCCGGGAATGCTCATGGGGACCGCGATGGGGGCCATGGGGGATTTGCAGGGGGGCAGCACTGCGGGGTCCCGGATTGGCCAGCGTTCGAGCTAATTTTTTCGTGCAGCGCTAATTTTTTAGTGCGGCGGGCCTGGAGAATCGCGTGTGGGCCGGTTCACGGGTTTCGCGTATGCTCCTCGATGTGCGCGTATCTCTGAGCGCCGGATATCCAGCACAGTTGGGACTATGCTGGAAACGGGCGGGAACAGCAGGTAAGTCATTTTAATCTTATTTCAATGCTACTTAATTGTCATTATTGGGCCCATTATATAGCATTATTGACTGTATGTGTGGAGTTTGCACTTCTGCCCGTGTCTGCGTGGGTTTCCTCCAGGTGCTCTGGTTTCTTCCCATGTGCCAAAGATGTGCTGGTTAGGTTGATTAGCCATGGTAAGTGTCAGGGGAATGAGCAAGATAAGTAAGTGGGGTTATGGGGAAATATGGGACCTGGGTGGGATAGTTGTCAGCACAGAGTCGATGGGCCGAATAGCCTCCTTATGCCCTGTAGGGATTCTATGATTCTAATCCCCCTGACAGTGAGGGGCAATTTCCCATGGCCAATCAACCTAATCTGCACATCCTTGGAGTGTGGGAGGAATCCTCCATGTTCATACTGAATGATGGAAGATATTGCCCAGAGTAAGATATCTTCACATGCCATTGGAAATGTGCATGTCCCATTGTAAAGGCCAAATTGTTCAGTCCCTTGGTTCTTCCAAGTAAAGGTTTCATGGAGAAAGTGGCAGGCCAGTCTTTAGTTTTTTTTATTTCATCCTTCAGAGATTGGACCCTTCAAAATCTGTGAAATGTTAGGAGTAAGGTGCATCAACAATTGAGTAAGACCGAGTGCAAGCCTATTTAAATAGATATCATTGTACTTGCTTTTCAGGAGTGAGTTCCTGTAAAATAGGTCACATGTTAAAACCAAATGCATGAGTGAACGCAAATATGTGAGACTTGACAGGTCTGTAAAGGCGCCTTCTGCACACTCATTTGCTTGCACATTCTGCCCTACAATTATAAAGCTCTCGCGCTTACTTTAAATCAGATTCTCAGCCTGTGAAGGCTGCTTATTAATTCTACCCATTAGAGGAACTTCCATCCTGTCATTTTTACTCTATTTCTCCGTGCTCCGATTGACAAATGTAAAGCTCTTTACAAAAAAAAAATATTGATGGAAAGCTGCTTGTCCCCATTGAAATGATTTTCTTGCAAATTGCAAACAGCGCTTGGAAGAGATCATAAATAAAAATAAATACTCAATTTGCGAGTAGAATAGGCTCGTTTATCGCTTTCACGCTGGACACAATGTAATTTTCTCCAAATGTTGGCATGTGTGTCATTGATAGTTATCAAGCAAAATGATTCAGAGAAGATATTTCACTGTTGGTACTGCCACCCAATGACAGCAAAATCAATCTGCCCGCCAGACTAGATATCTTCCTTCACTGCAGTACACTCCAGAGGAACGAGGAAGGACGCTTCAGGAAATGATCAGGATAATTTCCACCCCACTGACACTCCTCTTTCAGTGCTTTGTTTGGTTATTGTCCCCATAGCCTTTGTTACACATTTTCCTGTCTCTCCTCAAGCCTCTTCAAGCCTCCCTCAGTCCTGAGGTGAGATTTTCTGGTCCCCCCCCCCGAGCCACGTATTTCCCACTGACGGGAGGTGGCGTGCTATTTGATAGTGGCGGGATTCCCTGGTCCTGCTGCTGTTGATGGGAATTCCCATTGATGTCAACCCACGTTGGCAGGAAACCCGTGGGTGCAGATGCAGTGCCAATGGGAATGGAGAATCCTGTTGGCGTGAATGGCTAGAGATTTCTGGCCCACATCTTAATGTTACTTATTACAATATTGCCAGGAGTCAGCTGTAAAGGAATGGTGCTTTATTGTACAATATAAAGTAAAGCAAACCGCAAGATTGTGGTAAACATAAACAAGTCCCAATACATCAATGGACCCACTCAGGGGCCTGCTTTATAAAGGGCTCAGCATACAAGCTCCACCAAGTAAGTAATTATCAATCACCAAGGAGCTCATACTCTACAAGTCCTACAGGGAGGTTAATCAATGATTCCTCATGCAAGTCCTGAGGGTTATCACACCACCTATCCAGTCTTTCTTCTTCATCTTCTGTTTTTACCCTCAATTTCTCCTTCAATCATTGCCGAGACAAGGCTGTAAAGCCTTTGTTTCTAACATTCCTGCTTTGATTGACTTTCTCTCACTAACTGTTCTTAGCAACCCTTTCGATTTCCTTTGATGGATTCCACTTATTATCCTTTCCATCCCTCCAGCTGATTCTGAGCAAGCTCCACCATACCCACATTTCAAAAACCGTTATCATCCCATCCTCTTTCTTCAGGGTTCATCTCTCGCATACATGAAGTGCAACACTCCACACCATTAAAATAAAAACAAAATGACAAGCCCTTTAAGAGGTGAGGTTTCAGAGGGTCATGTGACCTGTTTGGCCAATCAGGCTGAAGAGTGTGAATGCTGGGGTTGAGCGTGGAGTCCCTCTGGCAGCCTAGAGACTAGAGTCAAAGTAATTGGTAGCATCCTTCGACTCTCTGTATATCATTACTTTTGATAATAATTATTTCTTTAGTTCCTCCACTTGGTGGTCACCACTCTTTCCAAGGTCTTATACTGCTGATGCTGGAAATCTGAAATAAAACAGAAAACACTGGGAAGATCAAAGGACAAAAAGCACAGTAATAGGCCCTTTGGCCCCTCAAGCCTGTTTTTATCCCTTTGTTTGCCTCCTGTTCATGTTTCTATCAAAATACACGATTGCTAACGTGCCTGCTTCCATCACCTCCACTGGTAGAACACTCCAGCCATCCTCCACCCTCTGTGTGAAAAATCTTCCAACATATCTCACCCCTAAACTCACTCAGCAAGTCTGCCAGCATCTGTGGAGTGAGAAACAGAGTTAACATTGTGAGTCAGTAGCATTAACTCTGTTTCTCTCTCTAAGGATTCTGCCAGACCTACTAAATCTCACCAGCATTTTCTATTTTTAAAAGTTTTTCCTTCTCAGCTTTATACTGATGCTTTTGAAATTCCTGATATTACTTAATTTGCCTCTTCCCATAGATAAATGAACTTGGATTTCATTCTTGCCTACAATTTTGGTGTTTGTCATCGAGCCAAGGAACTTGAATTTCTCCACCGTCTCGTTCTCACTGCTTCCAACCACAACTTTTCCATTGCCATGTAAGATCATAGCCTCATTCATGGTCAGTACAAAGACTCATGGGACGGCATTTTCTAGCCACACTTGTCCCAAGGTTGGAAAATCCCGCCTGAGGTCCACAGAACTTTACATGGTCCGTGTCCCACTCGCTGTGATTCCCATGGCAGGCGAGACAGGAAAATTATGCCCTCTGTCTTTCTTGACTAGGCCTGCAATAGGCCTTAGCACTTCCTTTGTTCTGGCTATAAAGTAAAGTAAACGTAAAGTTTATTTATTAGTCACATGTGAGGCTTCTATTAACGCTTCAATGAAGCTACTGCGAATTTCCCCTAGTCGCCACATTCCAGCGCCTGTTCATGTCAATGCACTTAACCAGCACGTCTTTCAGAATGTGGGAGGAAACCAGAGCATCTGGAGGAAACCACACAGACATGGGGAGAACATGCAAACTCCACAAAGACAGTGACCCGAGGCCGGAATTGAACCCCGATCCCTGGAGCTGTGAGGCAGCAGTGCTAACCATGATGCAACCATACTGCCATGAGTGTGGTGTTGTCTGTACACCTGAGATTTCTACAGGGATTAATAGAATGAAAATCTGGTGCAATTCAGATCCAGAAGGAAAATAACAGTTCGTATTCATATTTCCTCATTTTACAGAGGATACATTATAAAGTATACAAAACCAGTTCAAACCAGTATTCTTATTTCCCTGCTTAACTGCTTTTTACTCTTCTGGGTGTCTGTTTGGTTAAGGTCCATTCTATTTCTGAGTGAGGCTCAAAATAAATATCTGAAACCCTTACCTAGAATTATTTTATTCTTCATTATGGGATATGGGTGTAGCTGGCTGGCCAGCATTTATTGCCCACTCCTAGTTGTAGTTGTTCAGAGGGCAGTTCGGAGTCAACCACATTGCTGTGGCTCTGGAGTCACTATAGACCAGACCAGGAAAAGATAGCAGATTTCCTTCCTTGAAGGACATTAGTGAACTAGATTTTTTTTAATCAATGTATTCAAAATGTGGTTTGGAAGGTCGCCACAACAGGCTCAAGGACACACGGAAAGATGAGGTTCCAGCTTGCCAGTTAAACATGACAGGGCTAAAGGGACTGACAGGGCTTCGATTTAACGATTTAATCTCATGCAAAAGATGGCACCTTTGTCAATGCAGCACTCACATACTACACTTGACTATTGTGCTGACCCTCAGGATTTACATGGCGAATCCCGAATCTATCTTCCTGCACGATTTGAAGAATGTGAGTTCACATGGTAATAGGCAATTGTCTAATCAGGTAGAACTCATATCCTGAGGTCTTGATAAGGCAGAACCCTGAGCGGGTCCAATGTTCGATTGTCCAGGATAGGATTCATGTTCATGTACCACAGGATTATAGTATAACTTCTGCATTGTGAATAAAACTTTGTTTCTTCCCAGTTTTGATTTGATTTATTATTGTCACATGTGTTGGTATACAGTGAAAAGTATTATTTCTTGCAGGCTATACAGACAAAGCATACCAGTCATAGAGTGTAAGGGGAGAAGGAAGGGAGAGGGTGCAGAATGTAGTGTTACAGTCATAGCTAGGGTGTGGAGAAAGATTAACTTAATATGAGGCAGCTCCATTTAAAGGTTTGATGGCCACAGGGAAAAAGGTGTTCTTGAATATCCTCAGACTTTTGTATCTTTTTCCTGACAGAAGAAGACGGAAGAGAATATGTCCAGGGTGTGTGGAGTCCTCCTGAGTTATAATAAGCATCAACTTAAATTTTGTGTTGACATCTCTTGAGTGGATCTTGAACCCACTTGACCTTTGCAGACAAAGGTGGGCAATTTACCACTGACACAAGTCAGGTTTATGTATTCATTGTTAAATTAAGATCAAGTCACGTATGATGTACTCGGGAATGGTGCATCAGTATTTACTTGGGAAGATAAATTGTGTTTGTTGCGACACAACAAACTAATCCTACAATTGTAACCTGACGGTATGACATCCCCGACTGTTTCCTCAATCTCACCTGCATTTTCCTTTTAATCAGCATTGTGCTTTGAGCACTGCTGTCTATTGTGTCTCTCAGTCCCTGTAACATCAAAAGAGGTTTCCAGTTGGTAACTCTAGCAACAGATCTTACAGTGGGCACGCAATCAGCTCCAGTTCACTGTCCAGCTATTGCTTAAAACTAGACAGAATCAGATTGGAAGTGCTGGTGAGTTGAGTGCTTGCACACTTTAACAATGACTGTCATTGTCTTCGACTGATCATAATGACCTGCAGTCAGACTTCCGTGTGTTAATAAGCAGCTGGGGGTGGGGAGGGGTGCGGCAGGGGAGGCGACTATCCTGATCATCAAATGATTGGTAGTAGTTCCCTGCTCACTCATTATGTTTGGTCATTTTAGTAGGAAGGTAGCATTGGGTAAGATGGGGGAGGTCTGCGGTAAGCTCTCTTGGAAGTAGTCTTCAGTTTATTCTTTCTTTTTTGCTCCATTACAGTGCAGGGGAGTTCACAGTGATTGACGTCTATAAACAGAATTAAAGATTAGGGCCAGAACTTTCCGGCCACGTATGCCCCATTTATTCCCCATTGCCGCAACAAGCGAGGATGGAGAATTTGGCGCTCAGCCAAATCTCCACTTGCGGCAGAGGGAAGAGAGAATCCCGCTGGTGTGAGGAGCCAGAAAATTCTGACCCAGGAGTTGAACTTCACATTGTGAGCAAATAAAGGAAATGTGACTGTGTGCAATAATTGGAACAACTTTGTGGGAGATTTCCTGGTGAATTCTTTGCCTTTCAAGTCAAGGAACTTGCAAATGGGATCTCAGGTCGGAAATTCAACTAGCGCCAGCTTTTAGCATCAAATGTGATTGGAATGAGAACCTGAAGGTGGTGGCCTGAGGCCTGCTGGAAATCAGACTCTGGACTTTATTTACCTGAAGCATAGGAGTTGTGATGCCAATCAGGTCTTGGAATGTAACTTTCCCATTGGCCCTCACCAACCTAGACATTATAGTGGCCACATAAATTTCCTGGGTTTCAGTGCCGGGGTGAAGTGGGACACTGGGAGGGTATATCAATGCCCTCGGTGATCAAAACCTGTGGTTTTCACATCGCTTTCTGTATATGACTGAGATATAACTTGCAGTTTATGTGATTTTTGAACTTGTGATCATTATCCGGTTCACTGACTACTAATGATATGATCCTTTTTGTGCCCCTTGTGGGAAAGGGGGAGTAGGAGCGCTCCCCTCAGGACCCTTAAGGAATCTTTGTGCTTTCATAGCCCCATTCATGATCTCATGCACAAACCTTCTTCTGCGAACTGCCAGGGAATCATCCATTTGGATCCCCAGCTCCAGTCCGCTGAAGACAGATTTCTATTCCTGCCTGCTGGCCAGGCCATCTATCTGACTTGATCATGATGTGGAGATGCCGGTGTTGGACTGGGGTGGGCACAGTAAGAAGCCTCTCAATACCAGGTTAAAGTCCAGTAGGTTTATTTGGAATCACGAGCTTTCAAAGCGCTGTTCCTTCATCAGGTGAGTGAAAGTTCGGTTTCAACGATACAGCATATATGGACAAAGACACAATTGCAAGATAATGGTTGGAATGCGAGTCTTTACAGGTAATCAAGTGTTTATAGGTATAGACAGTGTGACTGAAGAGAGTTTAATCACAGGTTGAAGAATTGTCTCAAGCCTGTACAGTTAGTAAGATTTTGCAAGCCTAGGCCATATGCTGGCAGGTACACATAGTGTGACATGAACCCAAGATCCCAGTTGACGATATCCTGGGGCCTGCAGAACTTGACTATTAGTTTCTGCTGCGCAATTCTGCATTGTCGTGTACCTTGAAGGCCGCCTTGGAGAACACGTATCAGAAGGTCAGAGGCTGAATGCCCTTGACAGCTGAAGTGTTCCCCAACTAGAAGGGAACTCTCCTGCCTGGTGATTGCCGCGCGGTGTCTGTTCATCCACTGTCATAGTGTCTGCATGGTCTCGCCAATGTATCACGTCTTGGGACATTCTTTTCTGCGCTTGTAAAGACTTGAATAACCATAATGACTCTCATTCCAACCGTTACCTTGCAATTGTGTCTTTGCCCATATATGCCATGTTTGTGAAATCTATCTCTCTATTCTCCTGGTGAAGAAGCAGTTCTCCAAAAGCTTGTGATTCCAAATAAACCTGTTGGACTTTAACCTGGTGTTGTGAGAATTCTGACTTGATGTCAGGCAGCAGATTTGTATTTAAATGGGGCCATGGTGTTAAAATCAGAACAACTTCATGCTCTAGTCTTGATAGGGATAGTTGCCAAGTCTCAGACCTCCTTCCCACTCTCACCACCTCCCCCTATTAATAGCACCTGTACATGTGAAGGAAGATGACACCGTGTGAGAAGGATTAAAATCATGCTGTTAATTTTCATTCTTCTAATCTCACGCTTTGTCAGCACCATTCACTTGAGGTAAATACTAAAAATCCAGCTCTGCAAGATCACTGCTCCCTCATTTACACTTTTCTTTCCCAAAGGAAATGCATTAGGTGAATCGTGGAGAGAGAGATGAAGAATCGCAGCTGGAAATTCAGCCACCCTGATGGTCAGAGAAATTCCGACATCCAGAATTGAAATGCCATCTGTCCAAAGTTATACTCGATTTGGATCCAAATCTATTCCCACATAACAAGGTTTAGCATCTTAACTCACTGCATTCTCTGACTTCACTGACCAATCAACTTGTTAATTAAAGACAATGGTTGCATCAAATGTGACAGAAAATAATTTGCCTGCAAAATAATGACTTTATATGCCAGTTATCGCTTAGGATAAACAAAGTAAGATTGACCTCTGACCCAATCTGGAGATGAATCACATTTATTGTATTGGCTCTAATTACAATGCTTTATAAACAAGACTGCTGGAACTGCAAAGAATTACCTTTTATCTTTAAATGTGACTATCTCAGCCATCATCATGAATCCTTGTCTCAACTTAATTAGTTGCCTATCCCTCTTTATAGATCAGTGTACAGCTGAAGTTTAGTTACAGATAGCATCAGGTTTCTGTGACTCCAAGTGATGCTTAGAACACATTGTAGAATATATAATTAGCAGCGCTATATTAGTGCCAATCTGTCAATTCGGTTCCCTGATTCAGCAGTGAATGAACCCACCACTAAGCGGGCTCACACAACAGCAAGGGACCCTTAGTGTACTGGTAATGTTATCGTGCTAATAATCCAGCAGGTCCAGGCTATTGCTTTAGTTTTTAGTTTAGGCTATTTATTAGTGTCACACGTAGGCTTACATTAACACTGTAATGAAATCCCCTAATCGCCACACTCCGGCGCCTGTTCGGGTACACTGAGGGGGAGTTTAGCACGGCCAATGCACCTAACCCGCATGTCTTTCAGACTGTGGGAGGAAACCCACACAGACATGGGGAAAACATGCAAACTCCAAACAGGCAGTGACCCAAGCCAGGAATCGAACCAAGGTCCGTGGCACGCTGAGGCAGCAGTGTTACCAGCAAGTATTTGTTCATTACAGAATGTGTGTTCTCTGGGCCATTGTATCCAGGATGAATCCCAAATATCGGCTGATTGACCCCCCTGCCACCACCACCACCACCGTTTGAAATCCAGTAAGGACGTTATACAGGAATTGATAAAGATGTTCAGACTTCAGTTTGAGAATTAGCCTGCACTGGGAACGATCCGATACTTGTATTCAAATCGTAGACTTTGGGTGGCTCTGATTTTCTTTCCTAGGAAAATATTGGAATAATTCATACCATTTCTAACTCTTCAATAACTGTATTGCTGATGCACCTGCCAACATCACCACATTCACCATCACAATCTGATAAAGAATAAATAGAATTATTATGAGCTGTATTTTACCAGTCATTGGAGACAGGCTTGGAGGTGGGGAGACACATAAAATAGACTTTGGAATGTCTCAGGAAGGAGGCTTAATGTTTTTGCATCATGAGCGAATATTACAAAAGGTGGCCAGGCCAGCATGTGAATGTGGTGTTAGAATGAGGTAGAAAAGTAGTTAAACTGGTTATACTAACGGCACTTTTCTCTAATTTTTTGACAAGTGCATTAAAACAACAAAAATTCCAAGGCTGATCAGCTGTAACAGGCAGAGACTTTGTGGGAGGCCAGCGTTCGGTTGCCATCAGCAGCCACTACAGTAGATCATTCAGCTTGGCCGAAATGTAGAGCTGGATGAACAATAGAAATAGCAATGGGAAGCAGAGACTAACATGTTCAGCACAGCAGGGACATTCTACTTGTGTGTCCTCTCTGTCCTGGCAGCTGTATTTATGGAGGAAGGGGTGAGGGCGATCCAAGGAACTGACTGTAGCTGATCCTGGATGGGCACAGGGAAGAAAAACACGCAGAATTCATAGAATCCTTAAAGTACAGAAGGAGGCCCTTCAGCCCATCAGGTCTGTACCAACCACATACCACCCAGGCCCTATTCCAGTAACCTCACATTTACCTTGCTAATTCCCCTGATAGTAGGGTCAATTTAGCATAGCCAATCAACCTAACTCACATATCTTTGGACTGTGGGAGGAAACCAGAGCACCCAGAGGAAACCCACACAGACGTGGGGAGAATGTGCAAACTCCACACAGACAGTGACCCAAGCCAGAATTGAACCTGGGCCCCTGGCGCTGTGAGGCAGCAGTGCTAACCACTGTGTCACCGTGCTGCCTTGTCCTTCAGTGTTGAAGCAGAGATGAATACTACAGAGCTTCTGAAGATAAAGAGTCTTCTACAGGAATCTGATCGCAATCCAGCTCTGGAGATTCATTCCATCGGTGAAGATATAGCCGATATTTTACGACCTCACTCGGTGAGGCTCGTAAAATCCCGCCTGAGACCAACAGAGAAATTCGTTCTGCGAGCCGATTCCGGGGTGAGCTTGGCAGTAAAAATCCGACCATAGTCTTGCATTCTTATGCTGACACTGTCATCTCGTTGTCTTCAGTGGATAAGCTTCTTGCTGAAACAAGCATGGAAATGCCACTACTGCCTGCAGAAAGTGGCCCTCACAGCACCGGGGACCCCGTTTGATTCCTGGCTTGGGTCACTGTCTGTGTGGAGTATGCATGTTCTCCCTGTGTCTGTGTGGGTTTCCTCTGGGTTTACCGGTTTCCTCCACAGTCTGAAAGACGTGCTGGTTAGGTGCATTGGCCATGCTAAATTCTCCATCAGTGTACCCAAATAGGCAGCGGAGTGTGGAGACTAGGGGATTTTCATAGTAACTTCATTGCAGTGTTAATGTAAGCCTAATAAATAAACATTTTTTTTCCCAGAGGACCATACATGATATTTCCCAAATGATCCCTCCCTTAAACCCATCCCTCCCCTTTACACCCCTCTCCCTTTGGGGCAGCATAGTTGCACAGTGGTTCACACTGCTGCTTCACAGTGCCAGGGACCCGGGTTCAATTCCAATCTTGGGTCACTGTCTGTGTGAAGTTTGCACATTCTCCCCATGTCTGTGTGGATTTCTTCCAGGTGCTCTGGTTTCCTCCCACAGTCCAAAGATGTGCGAGTTAGGTTGATTGGTCGTGCTAAATTTAGCGTAGTCATGGGGAATTAGCAGGGTAAATATGTGGGGTTATGGGGATGGATCCTGGGCGGGATCAGTGCAGACTCAATGAGCCAAATGGTCTCTTTCTATACTGTAAGGATTCTATGATGATTTTAATCTACTCAAACCCCCTTTGCAAAAGAGCCTGGACTTACCTGCTCTGGGGGTCAATGGGCTTTCATCTTCTGCTTCTTCTGTAGTCCCAGGAGCAGCCACGTCCCTTCATGGCATAGCTGGGACTGATGGCATCGTTGGACAATCCGATTGCGTGGCTCTTCCCTCCCCCCATAAGAGGCCGCTATCTCACTCGACTTCCGTTACTGCGCCTCACCATGCTTTACGGCTGCGGGACAGATCCATGTGGGGTGCTTCAGCTTCATTCTGATGCTGTTCCTGCTCCCTCCCGTCCCTCCCCCCCTCCCTCCCCCCCTCCCCCAGCCCCACACACACACAAACACACACATCCCCTATATTATGAAGCCTTTGACCTGCTGAGGCATTAGTTTGATGGACTTGTCATCCAAGCTAACTATCCATGTCATAAGGTGACAGCAATGCCTGGACCATGTAATTAGGTAACATGAGGGGCAACAATTTCATCCCAAATGCATTTAATTTTACCAAAGGATTTTATTCACATTTATTCTTTTGATTGATAGTCGTAAATGGTTTGCTTTGAAAGTTTCACGATCAGATCTCCATAAGACATAAAGGTCTTGGAGCAGAAATAGGCCTTTGGCCTAGCAAATCTGCTCTACCATTTAATCACGGTTGATAAGTTTCTCTACCCTGTTCTCCGGCATTTTCCCCATAACCTTTAATCCCCTTACCCATCAAGATAAGACCACAAGAGTCTTCTCTCCATGTGAGTTAAGTAAGAGATTTATCAAAGAGTTAAGGAAATCTTTGATCACATTCAAGTTGGTAAAATTACCTTCTTGGCCTAATGGCAATCCCTAGGCCTTTGATGTAGGCAACAAATCTTGGAGTGGGGACTTGAAACAGGCATTAGGCCCCTTTTCTGCATTTGCAAAGGAACAAATGCCTGCATAGGTATGGGTAAATGTCAGATATTTTTGTGCCCTTATCCACTATAGTGGTTGGCATACTTTTGACCATAAATGTGCACAGATATTTTGTCTGTCATGCTGAAGTTTTAGCAGGTCGAACAACACCAGCAAAAACAGGAATTGCACCAACAACTTTGAGATCCAGAAGTTTCTTTCATTTTTATCTTAGTTTACACATTAGTTTGATTTATAAATGTGATTGCTCCAAAGACCAGTTGGATGTTTGAATCTTCAGAGATTTAGGGCTGAATTTGTAGGCCTCAGGAACAATGAAATATCAGTACTGGGTGACATGTCATTATTGGGATGTCATCCCCAATAGGGGCCATTTTGGGGAGGTGATGTTGGGGCCTAGGTTTTTCACCTTCCACACGGCAACTGGCAAATTAGGCTCATTACAAATTTTAGTATAGGCCATGAAGCTCACTCGCCCTTTCTGCTTGCCCGTTACAGTGTCTGCTTGACTGCCTTTTGTGCTTTATATAATAAGTGGCTGAGAGGACACCAATTTGTTGAAGCATCCTCCCTGTTGCATACCTTATATTGCAGCTGGGTGCCTCTCTGAAGCTGACAGGCCTCTGACTGACCTTAACTGACAGTGTTACACCGAGCGACGGCATGTCCTATTCATAACTTCAAATTATCATGGCGCATGTGGGCGATATTATGGTTGGTGGACATGCAGGGAAGTCAGAAGTATTCCTGCCGACACTTAAATGGCCAGTTAAAGCCATTAATCCACCATTTGAAAATAATTTTCCATTTTACAACACGGGCAGGCCGCCAACACATTTCCCTCAAGTTCTCATCCAAGGGCGGGATAAAAGGTCCTTGGAGCAAAGTGCTCTGTCTCTTTAGGTTAGAATTTATTACTGTGAGGTTTATTGGAATTGAACGTTTCTCTGCCATCTCTCATGCCTTCACACATGGCTAGCTCTCTTTCTGGAATACTTTTCCTTGCCATCTTTGTCTGAGGATTTCAGCACAGTGCACCCTTAGGTAACTGAAGTGGTGTCTTGATCATAGAAATTATATACTGAGTTGGCGAGACCTCCTCTGAGGGGGAAGAGAGGGCCAAGAAGAAGAGGAGGGCAGGTTACTGCAGGCAGATCCCAGGGAGTGACTGGCAGAAGGAGGTCTGCTGGCACTGTGGCACAGTGATTAGCACTGCTGTCTCACAGCACCAGGCCCCAGGGTTTGATTCCAGCCTTGGACGATTGTCTATGTGGATACCCTGTCAGAGAGTTGGTATGGACTCAATGGGTTGAATGGCCTCCTCTTGCACTGTTGGGATTCAATGAATTCAATGATACAGAGGGTGCAGAATCAGCAGTGAGTGCAAGATGGAGGAGTCCACAGGAGATACCATTATCCTGTAGCCAGAGAGTAGGGCAGCAATCTAACTGCCTCAACGTGTCCAAAGTCCAGTGGCAAAGGAGGTTCCACCTCTTTAACGTCACCACCATGTGGTGGAGGATAAGGCCGGAGATTGCCCCCAACTGCATGGATGGTTACCCTATGGCAGTGGTTCTGAAGGTCTCAACTTCTGCACCATTGGTTCTTTCCAGGACTCAGTAGGGGAATCTGTGTGGTGTGTTCCAATCTGCTGCCCACAGTTGTGTCAAGCTTGTTACTGATGGTCTCTTCAAATAGATGAAGATTTTCATTCCTTATGGGCACACAAAGTCAGCCAGGCAGAGTGAGCCAAACGCTTTGTAGTGAGTGTAGGCTTTCTCCACATCCATGATGCCATTGACTGCATGCAGGTGGCCATCAAGGTGCCTGTAGGTGAGTTGGGAGCCTTCATGAATGGGAATGGGTTCCACTCAGTCAATGTGTAAATGTCTGCAATCACAAGGCACAGAACTTGCAAATCTCTGCCCAGTGCCCTGGCAGCTCACATGATGCCTACATCGTGTGGCACTCACAGGTGCCAAAGCTGTTTGTCACTCCTCGTTTGGATGGATGGTTCCTGGGTGACAAGGGCTATCTCCTGCAAAGATGATCATTGACCTCAGTCCACTGAACAGAGGTGGAGAACTGATATGACAGGAGTCATGCCTCCACAAGGACGGTGCTGGAGAGCACCATTGCGCTGTGGGGGTATGGTTCAGATACATAGACCAGTCAGGCGGAGCACTGCAGGATCCTCTAGAGTGCCTGTTTCTTATAGTTGTTTTGTGCTGTGCTCTGTACAGTCTGCCTCTGGAAAGGAGGGACCTGCTGGTGTTTTAGGATTGGTGGGGCACGGTGGCATGGTGGTTAGCACTGCTGCCTCACAGCACCAGGGACCCAGGTTTGGTTGGGTCACTGTCTGCGTGGAGATTGCACTTTTGCCCCATGTCTACATGGGTTTCCTCCAGGCATTCAGCATGTCTGCCAGCATGAGGTGCATTTGAACCTCCCTGCTCACTGTTGATGGACAGGAGGTATTATAAATTATTATTATTATAAATTAATTAGCCATAATAAGATATTGGAGATGGCAGGGCAGCTGATGTGATTGCAGGATGTGGGACCTTTTGAATTCCAGTGTCATCAAGGGCAAACACGTCTGTGGTAAGTGTTGGCGGCTGCAGGAATTTTGGCTCAGAATTATTGAGCTGGAGTCTGAGCTTTGGACACTGCAGATGAATTGAACAGATATTTTAAAGTTTATTAATTAGTCACAAGTAGGTGTACAGGAACACTACAACAAAGTTGCTGTGAAAATCCCCTAGTCACCACACTCTGGCACCTGTTCGGGTACACTGAAGGAGAACTTAGTATGACCAATGCACCAAAACCGGCACGTCATTTGGACTGGGAGATTCCAATGTTGGACTGTGGTGGAGAAGATGAGAGGTGACTCAACACCAGGTTATAGTCCAACAGGTTTATTTGAAATCACAAGCTTTCGGAGTGCTACTTCTTTGAAAGGTAAAGTACTGGACTTGGGACGAAATCAGAGCACCTGTAGGAAACCCACGCAGACATGGGGAGAATGTGTAGACTCCACACAGACAGTGACTAAGACTAGAAATCAAACCTGGGTCACTGGCACTGTGAGGAAGCAGTGCTAACTACTGTGTCACCGTGCTGTCCAGTTTTCACTATAGAGGATAGAGGTAATATTCCAGAACCAGCTATAAATTAGAAAATGGAAAGAACAGAGAACCCAGGAAAAATTACAATCACCAGAGAAGTTGTACTGAGTAAATTGTTGGATCTGTGGCTGACAGATGTCCCAGTCTTGATGGACTTCATCCCACAGTTTTAAAATAAGTGTCTAGTGAGATAGATGATACACAGATTTTAATTTTCCAAAACTCCCCTAGATTCAGGAAGGTTCCATTAGATTGAAAAATGGAAAATGAAACTCCAATATTAAAAAAGGGAAGGAGACAGAAAGCAGGAAAGTATAGGTCAGTTCATTTAACATCTGCCTGAGGGAAAATGTTGGAAGCTATTACAGAAATTATAGCAGGGCACTTGGATAAGTCCAAAATAATCAGTCAGTGTCAGTATGATTTTGTGAAATGGAAATTATGTTTAACCAACTTATTGGAGTTCTTAGAGAAAGTAACATGCACTGTGGATAAAGGGGAACTGGTAGATGTACTGTACTTAGATTTCCAGCAAGCATTTGATGGAGTGCCACATGAAAAGTTATTGTGGAAAATAAAAGCTTGTTACATGGTGTAAAATATTGGCATGGATAGAAGATTGGCTGGCTAACAGGGAGCAGAAAGTAGGCATTACTGGCTGTTTTTCAGGTTGGCAAGATGGAATGAGTGCTGTGCCTCTGGGTTTAGCACTGAGGACTCAACTGTTTAAAATATATATCAATCATTTGGATGAAGGGACAGATGGGATGGTTACCAAATTTGCTGATGACACAAAGATAGTAGGAAAGTAAAATGTGAAATAGACATCGAGAGGCTACAAAAATATATAGTTGGTTAAGACAAAGACCCGGCAAATGGAGTATAATGTGGGAAAATGTGAAGTTGTCCATTTTGGCAGGAGGAAGAAAAGACTAGCATATTACCTAATTAGTGAGGGATTGTGGAGCTCTGAGTTGCAGAAGGGTCTGGATGTTTTGGTTTATGAATTGCAACAGGCTAACGTTCAGACAGAGCAAGAAGTTAGGGAAGCTAATAGAATGTTATCATTCATTGTGAAGGGAATTGATTACAAAAGTAGGGAAGTTATGCTTCAATTGCACAGGACACTAGTGCAACCATATCTGGAATACAATGCTCAATATTTGTCACCTTACTTAAAGAGAGATAAATGCATTGGAAGCAGTACACAGAAGGGCTACGAGAAGAATGCCTGAAACGGGCCGGTTGTCTTATAAGAAAAGATTGGGCAGGGTAGGCTTGTGTCATTGGAGTTTAGAAGAGTAAGAGGTAACCTGATTAAAATATGTGAGATCCTGAGGGGTGTTAACATCGTGGATGTGAAGAGGATCTTTTGTCTCGTTGGAGAAATTAGAATTCAGTGTCCCTGTTGAAAAATACCGGGTAGCCCAGTTAAAACAGAGATCATAGAAACATAGAAACATAGAATAGTACAGCACAGTACAAGCCTTTTGACCCTCGATGTTATGCCGAGCTATGTCCAAACCCAAGATCAAGCTATCCCGCTCCTTATCATTCTGGTGTGCTCCATGTGCCTATCCAATAACCGCTTGAAAGCCCCTAAAGTGTCCGACTCCACTATCACAGCAGGTAGTGCATTCCTCAACCCAACCACTCCCTGAGTAAAGAATTTACCTCGGACATCCCTCCGATGTCTCCCTCCATGAACCTTATAGTTATGCCCCCTAGTAACAGCTACATCCACCTGAGGAAATAGTCTCTGCACGTCCACTCTATCCCCCCCACATCTTATAAACCTCTATTAAGTTGCCTCTCATCCTCTTCCACTCTAAAGAGAAAAGCCCCAGCTCCCTCAACCTTTCCTCATAAGCCCTACCCTCCAAACCAGGCAGCATCCTGATAAATCTCCTCTGCACTCTCTCCAATGCTTCCACATCTTACTTACAGCGAGATGACCAGAACTGCACACAATATTCCAAATGTGGTCTCACCAAGGTCCGGTATAGTTGCAGCATAACCCCACAGCTCTTAAACTCAAACCCCCTGTTAATAAACGCTAACACACTATAAGCCTTCTTCATGGGTCTATCCACTTGAGTGGCAACCGTCAGAGATCTGTGGATACGAACCCCAAGATCTCTCAGTTCCTCCACATTCCTCAAAACCCTGCCATTGACCCTGTAATCCGCATTCAAATTTGTCCTACCACAATGAATCACCTTGCACTTATCAGGATTAAACTCCATTTGCCACTTTTCTGCCCAGCTCTGCATCCTATCAATGTCTCTTTGCAGCCTACAAGAGCCCTCCACCTCATCCACTGCTCCACCAATCTTGGTGTCATCAGCAAATTTACTAACCCACCCTTCAGCCCCCTCTTCCAAGTCATTGATAAACGTCACAAATAGCAGACAACCCAACACTGATTCCCTATGGTACACTGGAAGTAACTGGCCTCCAGTCTGAAAATTTTCCCTCCACCACCACCTTCTATGAGGCTTCTATGAGACAGCCAATTACTTATCCATTCAGCCAAGTTTCCTTCTATCCCACTCCTCCTCATCTTCTTCATGAGCCTACCGTGGGAACCTTATCAAACGGCTTACTAAAATCCATATATATGACATCAACTGCTCTATCTTCGTCTACACACTTAGTTACCTCCTCAAAGAACTCAATCAAATTTGTGAGGCAGGACATATCCCTCATGAAACCCTGCTGACTATCCCTGATTAAACTGCATCTTTCCAATTGGCCATAAATCCTATCTCTCAGGACCCTTTCCATTAACTTACTGACCACTGAAGTAGGGCTAACTGGCCTATAATTACCACAGTCATTCCTATTTCCTTTCTTGAAGAGAGGAACAACATTCGCCACTCTCCAAGTCTCTGGCACAATCTCCACAGACAGTGAGGATCCAAAGATCAAAGCTAAAGGCTCCTCAATCTCATCTCTTGCCTCCCAAAGTATCCTAGGATGCATTCCATCAGGCCCAGGGGACTTATCGACCCTCAGGTTTTTCAAAATTAATACAATCATAGAATCCCTACAGTGCGGGGACCATTCAGCCCATCGAGTCTGCACCAACATCTTACCCGAACCCTTCCTGTGCCCTTGTGAATTTTACCCTACTAATTCCTTAATCTATGCATTGAGGGGGAATTTAGCATGGCCAATCCACCTAACCTGCACAACTTTGGACTGTGCGAGGAAATCGAAGGGCCTGGAAGAAACCCACACCGACACAGGGAGAACATGCAAACTCCACACAGACAATGACCCAAGGTTCGAATCGAACCTGGAACCCTGGCATTGTGAGGCAACAGTGCTAACCATTTGCCACCATGCTGCCCAAAAAAATGAAATGAGGTAAAAGTGAGAGGATCAAAAGTCTTTGGAACGCTTTTGCTGTAAGCGTGCTGGAAACCGAGTCTTTGAACATTTTTAAGAGATGGATAGATACTTGATAATCAATGGGTTGATAGGTTATCGGGGGTAGGAGAGATTTAAGGTTTGATGTTACTATAAGATCAGTTATGATCTTATTAAATGGCAGAGTGGGCGCGAGGGAGTGAATGTCCTACATGAGGTCCTGGTTCACACGTTCATGTAAAGGAATCAGTTGATCCAAGTTGGTTAATTGACTGTTAAATGCCCATTGGAAGCTTTAATTCCACACAAATTTGGTTGGTCAGTTCTACTATTGCAAAAGAAGTGAAAAATGTTGGAATTGCCCAGTGGATTTACAAAATAGAAATCAAAACAAGTTAATGTTTCAAGTGGGACCATTCATTGGAATCGTTTTTACACAGCCTTGGATTTTGTGGGGAATTGCTTCCTTGTTGTTATAATGGCTGGAAGGCAACTTTTACTTCTAGTCAAAAGTGTCAGCTGGTGATTGCTGTTTCTCCTTTCATCTTGTGTGGGAGCAACCATGGTACTTTTTGATTTCATTAATAATGAATGCACATGTTGAACAGCAGACAGCAGCCATTATACAAGGATTCTCCTAGCTCTTTGATAAATTTCTTCTTTGACTCACACGGATGCCTGATGACACAACTTTCAGAAAGCAAGCCATATATGACTGTCATCCTAAAGACCACAAATACCAGTAAAATCCTGCAGTCGAAGTCAATGCATTTTGAATAAATTGCTACCCTTGTCATACCTAATTACATGGTGCATAAGCTACCAATAGGCTTATTGCATTAATACCTTTACAACCAGCTAAGCTCAGCGTAAACATCACATTCACCAGTCAGAATTAAACAGCTGCTGAAAATATGCACATTGCCCAGTTTGACTTGAACATAAAACGTTCCGTTGCCGCAAAAAGCTACGCTAATTCTGCATCTTTATTCCAACAATATTTACCTATCACAGTTTGCTAAATGGACCCGTAATTTGTATAGGTAGTGAGCAAGGCTAACTGTGATTGAGTTACACTCTTTTGAAGAAACTGTTTTCAGATTCCATTGTGCTGAACATGGAGTTTCAGAGACAACCAAAACTTTCCCATGTGGGAGGGAAATCAAGCTGTCTTTCTGGATATCCTCTTACAACAAAGAAATACGTCTTACTTAATTTTTTTAAAAAAATGTAATTTTAATTAAGCAATCTTGTTGCATTTTGGAGTTATTTTAATTCCCGAATCTGCCTTCTAGGCATGGTTCCTGACTCTCACAATAAGCAGCCATGTGTTTATCTCGTGCGTTTTTTGAATGACTCACATAAATATTAGAATTAAGAATACTTAAAGGGGTTTAAAACAGTGCTATCATTTCTTTTGCCAGTACACAGCCTTCAAATTGTTAACATAATTATCAACTAACAGCATGAGATGGAATAATGTCTATTTGTATCTATTTAAATATTAAATAAGGCTGCCTCTACCTATCAGCAATTTAATGTCCATCCTAATCACCTCCAAATTACTTCCCTTAAATTCCATCCAGTATAACCCAGCAAGGCCACTGGCCACTGAACAAAAATAGATCAGTTGGAACATACTGAAGACTGAGGTGTACATAAATCCTTGAATAGTTAAAATCACAGAAGGAAACATTTTGCAATTTTGTTTTAGGGTCAGCTCTGTAACTTCTGGGCACCTTGTCTTCTGTAGCATTGCTGCCTCACAGTGCCAGGGACCCGGGTTCAATTCTGACTTTGGGTCACTGTCTGTGTGGAGCCTGCCCATTCTCCCCGCGTCTGCGTATGTTTCCTCCGAGTGCTCCCATTTCCTCTCACACTCCAAAGATGTGCAGGTTAGGTGCACTGGTCATGCTAGATTGTCCCTTAGTGTCGGTGGGTGGAGGAAGGATTAGCCGGGTAATGGGGATGCGCCTGGGTGGGATTGTTGTCAGTGCAGGTTCAATGGGCCAAACAGCCTACTTCTGCACTATAGGGATTGTTTGGTGCTATGATTAGATGGTGAAGAACGCTGGTAATGAGGTGCTGTTGACTGACTTTTTGTCCACAGTTGGAATCTCAATTGTTGTGTTGTTTGATGAAACACTGAAGAAATTTGCTGCCATTGTCATGGGATGCACATTGGCACCTAAAATTTCCTACATGTTACATTGTAGTTGCATGAATGAAGATGCAAGATGGAAGATTCACACAGGGATTAAAAATAAACCTACAGGGCCACTAATAATTCAAATGGAGCTGGAGCTTGCATGGCTTCTGGAAAGCCCATTTCAGTTATTTTGGTCAAAATATCATTTTTTTTTAAAGTGAAAGTTGAAAGTTTGTGGATCACCCTGTTACAAAAAAGACTGAAAAAGACTTGTCAGTGCTCGAATATTGGAATTAAATTGCCCGGCCATATTACGTGTGATGGGCTACATTATCAATTCCACGACAAACTGCTATGATTTCTAAGCTAGATGAATCCTACTCTTGACCTTAAACTTATTCACTTCTTTTTAGACTTGGGATCCAACGATTGATCACAAAGTCTCCTAGTCTCAACTTGTCTTCAAGGATCAGTTATTGGCGCCTTTCTCTTCAGTGTCCTTTAATAAGGCTAGAAAAAATCTTTCTGAAACTTGAAACCCTATTTCCACCATGTAATCAGAAAGCTTCCTTCAGTGGAATAAAAGATTTTGGAGAGGAGATAAAACATTGCTCTGTTAAGAACAAATGTCTTCTGAACCTTATTTGACTTGAGAAGACAATGCCTGAATTAAGGGAATAGATTTCCCCAGGCACCCCTGCTACCAGTGGAACACTTGGGTGATTTATTAAAATGGCTGGCAAAAAGGATTTTCAGAAAGCTCTCCCTTCCGGCCCCTGTCTGCTTTCCTGAGTTACAATCAACTCCAAACCTTCTCAGCGTGAATCATCAATTGATTCACATGTCAGAAGGACCCAATTTTCCAATGTTAAAACCCAGGCCAGAAACTCCAAGGTGCTTTATGAAGTTCACCTAGATCCTGAGTTTTACATTTGATTTTGGTGAGCATAAGGTGTTCCACTCCATGTATGATTTAAATGACCCACTAGGTAGCTTTTATCAAACAAAGCTTATTGAAGAACGCAGTTAAGATATAACAAAAAGAAGTTAGCATAACTTTTACCAATTACAGGACTTAAACATAACATAGCATAGTCCTCACAGCTAGCTATCCCTGTTGTTCCAAGTTAGAAACCATCCCACAAACTTACACAACCTCTTCAGACTTGACACAGAAGCAAATATGCTCATGTCATGCAGGATTTGCAGCTCTTAAACACCTGGAGAGTGATTCTCCCAAAAGGAGAATTGGTGGAAAAACTGTTCGAGATCGCGACAGTTCTGACAGTTCAGCTTCTCACTCTGCACTCTGTGCACTGAAGAGGCCCAGTCATGAATTTCATTAAAAATCGAGGGGGGCTGGGCCTATTCGCACCGGAGTTTGACAGTTCTGGAGCTATATAAATGTGCAATGGCCCCAGACTGTCAAACTTCCGTTTGCTGGCCAGCCCGGGAACCCACAGTGCTGTCCCTCTAGCCTCCCCCGCAAAGGTCCGATCACCATCCCCACAACAATTTCCAGGCCAGCCCTGACCCCCTACCCCAGAGTGCCCCAATGCCCAGGCTTCATTCTCCAGGAGTGGCAATCCACCACCCCCCCCCTCACCCCAGCAGACCCACCCCCAGTCCCATAGTGCCCTGATGCACAGCCCACCTCCCCAGCAGTGGTGATCCCCCATCCCCTCACCCCATCAGATCCCCTACCCTCTGCTGACTCTCACCCCCCCCGGCAGACCAGTCCCCCAACCCACCCCAATCGCTAGCCTCTCTCCATCCCAGACCGATCCCAATGAGAGTGGCAGCGAAACCCACAACCCTCACCAATCGCACCTCGGCCCTGCCCACAATAGGCCCCAGCCCCTTGGCACTACCCAATGTCTGGTGGTCAGTGCCAAGGTATCCCCTGGGCATGGACCCTTTGCCCAGGGGGCACAGACTGGCACTGCCAGGGTGCCCATTCCAAGGGGGCACTACCCCCTTCCGCCCAACCCCATGGGGGCTCCAATTGTCCACCTTCATTCTGGCAAGGTCTCTCGCTAGCCCCTCGAATGCCAGAATGAAGTACCCCTGGCGGGCTGAGAGATTCAATAAGAACCTGAAAGGTCCTTATAATTAACAAATCTACATATTTAAAATAGATTTTTAAAAGATTTAAAATGATTTACCTGCCTTCCCATTGGTTTCCAGCGTGGTCTGAGGTTCTGCGCATACGCAAATCCCTATTCAAGGCCGCAGATGCACGTCTTTCAGCGAGAGCTTCCAGAACAGTAGTGGGCATGGATGGAAAAATCGCGACCTTGTGTGAATTTGGTGCTCTGAATGTTGGATTAAATCTCTGAGATTTTCCCAGTCCTGGAACTTTCAAACAGCCTCTGGAGCAAAAAGGAGACAGAGACACTGTCTCCTTCCACCAGATCCTGGCAGCAACTCAGATATGGAACTAATGAAACCTGGACTTTACTCTGAAGTGTAGCTGTCCCTACCCACATGATGTAAACTATCAATCAATCGCAATCAAGCTCCACTCAGCAATCCCCAAAGGACCATTTCAACCACAGAATACTGGATTAGGCCAGCTTAAAGTCAACATGATGTCAATTACACTGCCTCAGCAGCAATAACGGACACAGGCACCAGACATCATGGTGCTGATAAATTGCCAAGGACTGCAGAAACACCCCACAGAGAAACATGATTAAAATGCATTTCTTAAAGGCACAGTATCATCACACCAATTTGGAACCAATTGTAGAATGCTGGTTGGGATTTTACTGCGATGGTAGGTCAGGACCACATACAGATCCCAAGTCTGTGCAGGCAGGCCGTGAGATTGCGATGGCAATCTTCCTGGTGACGGCCTCATAATTAGCCACCACCAGGACTGCTATTTAATTGAGGATAGCTGGTTGGCACACTATAGTATGAGCCCAATCAGAGGGCCGACAGCTCCTCAGCCTCTGTGTTGCTACCATCAATACAGATAGCCACTGATGAGGTTGTAAGCAGAATGAGAACGTGCCTCCATTTTCACAGAGTTTTATGGAAAACCTTTTTCCCGGTGTTTGGAAGTCTAACCCCTCAGCAGTGGGACTGTGAGGGTGCCCACTGTAGCCTGGGGCTCCTTTCTTGGGCCACAAGAGCCTCTGAATGCCAATGGCCCTGCCTTGGAAGCCACTGGAAGGCTCCCTTCTCTGCACTTGGTGGCTCGTTGCATGGTAGGTGACCACTCCGCTGCTAGCAAAATGCCAGAGGCTTGGGAAAATAGCCCTTTTAACTCAGCCTTTAATTTCTTAACTTGACCTCTTGCCTCGCTTGAAGAGAATAAAGCAGGTTGCCATTCCAGCTACTTGTAAAATGGTTCAGTGAGGCCAAATCAATGAATTGTTCTGACATGGCTTTGCTGTATTTTACTGCTGCCACTGACCTGCATCTGTTTTTGTGTTGGAATGGAGTTATCCTGAGCAAAGTTATTGAACGAAATACTGTTACCAACCAACAAGATAGAAGATTGCCCAGTTACAGCCTTTCCACAAAAAGCAGTACAAAACTGCTTTCTGTATTACTACAAAACTGGTATGGCCAATTACCACCACAACTCTGTCCTTAATTGTCAGTAAAGTGGTGGAAGATGTCATGAACAATGTTAAGAGTGCTAATAACAAGTGTGCCTAAACAGGTGCTGGAGTGTGGCGACTAGGGGATTTAAATAAATAAACTGAAACTTTATAGTGGAGTTCAATGGGAATCATGAGGAAAACTCTACAATGGCTGAGCTCATGTCTTGCACAAATGAAGATCATTGTAGTTGTCAGAAGTCAATCATCTCAGCCTCAGGATTTCACTGCAAGATTTCCTCAGGGTAGTGTCCGAGGCCCAATCCACTTCTGCTGCTTCATCAATGACCTTCCTTCCATCATAAGGTCAGACGTGGGGATGTTTGTACAATATTCAGCGCCATTCACAATTCCTCAGGTAACTAAACAGTCCATGCCCATTTGCAGCAAGACCTGAACACCCATTCAAGGCTTGGACTCATAAGTGGCAAGTAAAAGTGTTCAGTGCCAGTAACCTTAGACCCTGAAACACCACAGCAATGGGTGGAGAGGAGCAACTATCAGGTGGATCTTCCAGATTAAGTGTAATCAAACAGGTCAATCATCCAGCCTTAGTGTGTCCCTGGAGATCCATCTTCAGTCTTCAGGAGGTCCATGTTCATTCTTCAATGGTGGGTCAGTGAGGTTGCACTTTCAATACAGCACCCAGATATGACAACAGGACATGTGCAATCAAGCGCGCCCCACCACAGAATATGGTGTTAAACTTCCAAACGCATTATTTATGAGATCAGGGTAGGAAGATACGGTGTGGCTTCCCTATCAGCCTCCATTAGCGGGAAGTGTGTCTCATCCCCACCCCCAAAGGGGACTATGTCACAGATAGCAGAATGTGCCTACTTAGGAGGATGTTTTCAGCCCAAGTTTTCCTCCAGGTTTAATCATTATTATGGAGTTGGAGATACTCGATTTGTGTGCAGAATGGTTTCATAGAGATATGTGACAAGTTGAGTGTCTTGAAGGTCTCTATGGATGGGGAGGTGCAAGTTGTTGCTGATATGAGTAACTTCTCTGCGTGCTACTGTGTCCCACTGAATGGGAGGTACTTGAGAGGACTGGTAACCACTAAACAGGAGTTCACCTCAAGAGTTCAGAGATTATCCTCATTATTGAGTGAAATTTTGTATCCGTGTGTTTAGTGTGATGACTTAAAGCCATATACAGTTGTTAGCACTGCTGTCTCACGGCACCAGGAATCTGGGTTCGATTCCTGGCTTGGATCACTGTCTGTGAAGTTTGCACATTCTCCCCGTGTCTGCGTGGGTTTCCTCTGGGTGCTCCAGTTTCCTCCCACAGTCTGAAAGACGTGCTGGTTAGATGCATTGATCCGAACAGGTGCCATAGTGTGGCAACCAGGGGAATTTCACAGTAAGTTCTTTGCAGTGTTAATGTAAGCCTTACTTGCGACTGATAAATAAATTTTACAGTTATACAGTACTTATCTGTCTCAAAGACCAGGGATATGGTATTAATATAAAGGATGGTGGTTTCTGCATCCCCAGCTGATGCTGGTGATCTTTGTGGGTGACCTTAACTTGTGTCTTCTCCTTTTTGGAGGTCTATCAGAGTTGGTAATGGAAAGGTCAGGAGCGGTCAAGGATCTCTCCAAGATAAGAGGGAGTTGAGTCATGTCATACTTCTTCACAGCAGGTGGCATTTAGGGTGTAGTGTGCCCTGCACCCTTCAAGGTGAAATGCAGAGATGATGGACGTGACAGGGCTGCTGAGTGGAATCCCCTCCTCAACAGCACTTTGGGTGTACGTACACTACATGGACTGCAGAGTTCAAGAAGGCACAGCTCACCTTCATCTTCTCAAGGGTAACTAAGGACTGGCAATAAATTCTAGCCTAGCAGCGATGTCCACATCCCATTAATGAATCAAGTAAGCTAAAACTCATGCCACCCAAATGATAGGTAATGATCATGTCTAATAAGGGAGTCTAGCTACCTCAGTTTGACATTCGCTGCACTCCCATAACTGAATGCACCACTATCAACATTCTAGGGCTTATCAACGGCCAAAAATATAACTGGACCAGCCAACACTCTGGATGAAATTTTACCAGGTCACTCCACCCATTGATGGGTGGAACATTCTGGTAAAATTGCACAAAAGCCAAGAAATCAGCATCACATCCGATTTCTCGGCTCTTGTGATTTTATGAGAACCGGATTTCCGACAAGGTCATCCTCCTGCCGGAAATGGAAGAAAAGCTGAATAATTTATTTAAATATATTTTAAATGGTTATTTCCATGTGTTTAGTGAGCCCAGTGCTCAATCATCCGGGGTCACTTATGGCCTCACCGGGAGAGGTTTCCTCAGACAAGGAAAACACCTGCTCCCCATGATCAAGAAACAGACGTGTTGGCCTCACCAGTGGAACCTGAGGCCATTGAAGCCCCTGCAGAAGCTGAGGGGAAGTGGGGATGGTGACCCTTAGGTTGTGCCAGCCTGGTACCTTGGCACTGCCAGTCTGACATGTGGGCAATGCCCAATAGGCACCTTGGCACTGCCCACTGAGCAGTGCCGGGGGGCATCTGGGGCGGTGCCTATGGGTGTGGGGCCTATGAGGCAGGCCTATTGGGCGTGGCCTGAAGGGACTATGCATGAAGGGGCAGGGCATGAAGGAGTGGGGCATGAAGGGTGGGCATGAAGAGGGAGGCCTGATCAGAGGGTTTGGTGGGCCACTGATCACTCTACTGATGTGATCCAATCGGGGGAGGGGGCACGATTGATCTGGGTGGCGGGAAAAGCAGCAGGGGCTAGATGTCTGTACATTGCAATCGGCCACAGGTCCCCACAATTGCAAGGCAGGAGGTTGGTTCAGGCTGGCTCCAGCAGGAAGGGCTGACAGCTCATTCTCTGTCTGTCAGACCCCTGCTGCTGAAATTACACATGTGCAGCATCAGTGGCCCACTGATGCACAGTAGCTCCCTCTAGAGGCTGGCTGGCGAATAAAGCAAGAAACAGCCAACACCATTTTTTCAATGGCTTAAGTGCATAAGATTGGGTGTGAAAACTCACCCAAAAATCAGATCAGGAACTCACCAATTTTCACGCTAGCTATAATCAATCTTGTAAAATTCCACCCTATGGGCTTTAAAAACAAAGTCCAGAGGCTAGGAATTCTGCAATGAGTAACTCATTCCCTACCTCCCCAGAGTCTGCTCACCCAATGGACCAATTCAGGAGTGTGGCAGAATACTTTTCACTTGTCTGGGTGAGTTAATCTTTAACAACACTCAGGAAACTGGACACCATCCAGGAAAAAAGCAGCTCAAACATTGGCTCCCTCCGTCACCAGCTGTCTTGTTTACCAGATATAAAATGCACTGCAGCAACTCAGCAGAACTTCTTCAGCGGCACCTTCCAAACACGTAACCTTTGCCATCTGAAGGAACAGCATTGTAACACCACCACCTGCAAATTGGCTTAGAAGGGCATCGCCCTGGCTTGAAAATATATACGTTTGCTCCTTCACTGTCACCAGGCAAAAATCTTGCCTTAGTGTGCCTTATGTAGGTATACCTACACAAAACAAATTGCAGCAATTCAAGAAGACTGCTCTTCAAGGCACTCAGGAATGGACAACAAATATTGGCCATGCCAATAATACCCACATTTCAAGAATAAATAGAAAAAAAAAGTTTTGCCAACCTAATACATGAATAAGTAGAAGAAGCAGCTCCATCATTGTCTGTTTCTCCTTTTGCAATCATCTTCCCTTTGCTAATATTTTAAATAAAGTTGTGTCACCTTGTGTTGACTTGGGAAAGATGGTAAAAAAAAGCAGCAAAAATGCATGGAATGGCGCAGAGAAGCCTTAGATGGAAAGAAAATGAAATCATGTGTAGGCCTGATAGTTTATTCACTGATACAGTTTGGAATGAGTCCATCTGGCCCATCAAGTCTGTACTAGTTCTCTAAAAGAGCATTCTACTTAGGTTAACTGATAATACCAAACTTCTGTTTGATTTTATTTTTGAAAGTTCCCATTACTTGGTGTTAGCGCCAACATTATGGAAAGTTTCAGGCACAATTTATTTTCTCCACTGACAACTTAATGATGTAAGTTACACCAAAAAGCACCATTAAAACACAACATCATTGCTACCTGGAGCATATGCACCTGCTGAGGCCCTCTTGGCTTGGTAGTCGAATGCAAACCTTTTTTCCTTGTTCTCATTCCATCATTGTCTCATTTTTGTATCTCCTGCCAAGACCTTCTGTTGGTTCGGCTAGCTACCTTGCTGCCTTCTCCTCAGCCAACTTCCAAGCATGTGGATTGTACAATAAGCACCATCTGCAGCTCTATGGAGCATGCCTTTTGTGCTTTCTGTGCTATTATGCTGTGATTGTCTAATTAGTGCATCTGGATTATTGCCCATTTGATGTGTTGTAGACATCAGGAGACTCATTTTCTGCTAGTTATGGTGCTCGATCGTTTGAGGTCTCGTCGAGTGGCTTAACTCCCCGATTCTGCCAGTCACGTGCTTGCTCGAGCAGCAGCTGAACATGCTGAAGAGCAAATAGCTGTGAAACGTCACCTCCATTAACTCCAGCACTTCTGTTAGCACACTGCTTTTGAAGTTGTGTAATGGCTTAAGAATCCGTGCAGGGAAGACAGATTATCTAATGCACTGCTATTTCAGGTACCGTGGCACTCTGAACAAGAGAAATACAAATATAATCAGTAAGATCTTAGAGTTACATGAAATGGGGTTAACATTGTGTGAATTATGAAGATTGCTTCAACAAAAGAGCTGTTAAATATGTTTTGCTGCTTGTTAATAGGAGTGTTTAACCTCTCCAGACATGATGGGAATGTTTACTACTTTTCTCTCCTTTCCAGTATGTAATTTGAGGCTTGAACCTTTTGTTTGGTTCCAAGTAGGTAATCTTGACTCTTTGACCATTTAAATAACTAAACAAAAGACCCAAAGCAGAATACCACCCCTACCCACCCCCACCAACCCACCACCCCCATCAACCCCCAATTGTCGCCAACTATTCCACCACCCCCCAACCCCCCCACACCAACCCCCAATCTCCCCCATCCCCCGACCCCCATTGTGTTTTTATCTGGCGACAAAGAACAACAAAGAACAAAGCACAACACAGCACGGGAAACAGGCCCTTCGGCCCAACGAGCCTGCACCGCCATTTTAACATTATGAGTCCCCTCTCCACCCATGACCCTTGTCTATGCTTATGACTGTGGAAGTGCTTCACCATTGGTCGCTGCCCGGATCTTCCAGTCCCGCTGATGCTTACAACATTTTGTATGGGTTGTTGCTGGGGAACCCCTCTGAGATCACGTGCCAATCGATTCAAGAACAGCTTCTTTCCTGCTGCCATTGGATTCTTGAAGGGACCTACCTCACATTAAGTTGACCTTTCTCTATACCCTATATGTGACTGTAACACTACATTCTGCACCTTCTCCTTTCCTTCTCTCCTATGCACTTTATGAACAGTAAACTTTGTACAGCACGCAAGAAACAATACTTTTCATTGTATCCCAATACATGTGACAACGATAAATCAATTCAAATCAAAACCTGCTGTGGGGGGATTGGCTTCAGTGGGAACAGAAATCCTGCTGCTGGGAAGGGCCTGAAAATACCCCCGCCTCCACCTCCAGTGTCTTAAAGCAAAATTAAAGCTACCCCACTGTCTCTACTTCTGGTCTATTGGCGAATTTCAGCTCTGTAATATCATAAATCATGTTTAAAACTTTAATTAGCTCAATAAGTTCTTTTCCAAATCTGGCAGAATTTTGCTGAAGTTTGGTTATGATTAAGTTTCATTTCTTCGGCTAATATTACTTTTATTTTGCTGGAGAAAAAGATACATGAGCATTAACACAAGGAGTGGCAGGTACACTTAATTGAGTCACCAAGCAACAAAAAAAAACATTTTTTCCAAGCAAAAGAACAATACGTATTTTTTGTGTGTGAAAATGGTAATCATGGGCATTGTGCAATAGAGTTCAGCTCGAAAATGACAATTAATGTAGCCTTTTCGGGTACAATAACAATTTGTATTTATCTGACACTTCTAATCGATAAAACTTCCTGAGCTACTTCACAAGAGCACCAAAAGCAAAATAGAAAGTAGAAGCAGGAGTAGGCCATTCAGCCCTTTGAGGCTACTCCGCCATTCATTTTGATCATGGCTGATAATCAAATTCAATATCATGATTCCCATTCTCGCACATTGGCAGTGGTGTGCACCAAATACAAATGGCACTGCAAGAGCTTTACAATGCTCCTACAACAAGCCCTTTAAAATTTGTAACATCTACCAGCTTAGTAAAATAAGAGCAGCAGATGCAGAGAAACATCAGCATCTGCAAATTCCCTCCAAATTTCTCACTATCTTCACTTAGAAATACAATGCCATTCCTCAACTGTCACTGGCTCAAATTCCCAGAGATTGCTCTAATGGTAATTGCACCATATGATCTGCAGTAGTTCAAGAAGATGGTTCACCGCCACCCTGTCAAGGGTAGTTAGGGATGGGCAGTAACCTTTCCCTGTGATGCCTACACCCCATGAAAGCATTTTTAACAACTGTTACTAAGGAGTGGATTCCCTTATAGTATGGCAGGGCTATTAGCAGTGTTAGAGTTTTGTATCTGTGTTCTTTGCCCAGATTAATGAAACCAGATAGATTCCATCCAATGTAAACACTTACTCTTTGAGAAGTTTGGAAAAAGGCAATATAAGTTCAGGCTTTTGATTACCCTCTCTTTTTGTCATCAATTTTCTTTCCTCAACCCCTGACCATGTTAAGAGATTTCAACTCATTCGAACCTGTTCACTTGCACAGAATTAAAATCAGGCCTGATTGGGCACAGTCTCATTGGCAGCAGTTGTACTCTGATAATATGAGGCAAAATGTTCATGGTTTACATGGAACGAGACAATGAATCTCAGAAGCCATTTTACCTCACAGTCATTAGCACTGATAACAATACTCTCCCCATTAATTAGCACACATCATTTTTCCAGTAGCGGTCACTTCACAGCTGACAAGACAAAGTAACGCAGGAATGTTGGCACCAATTGCGGCATATTGGCTGGAATTTTACCACCCTACCTCCCACTGGAATTGGAGCAGGCGAGGGGCGGACAATGGGATGGTCCATTGACCGTGGGTGGGATTTGACAATTCCAGAATGAGCAAGGCCGTAAAACCCCACCCCATCAACTGTGGCCCTTGGCTGAGATCTGCCTGAATTCAGAATGGGCTGGGAATTGAACCAACTATATTTACTGTTGCACAAAAGGGATGGGCACCCTCTCTCTCTTACAACCCTTGACATTATCAGCAAATTAATTAACCCCTGGGGCAGCACAGGCGCACTGTTGCCTCACAGCGCCAGGGACCCGGGTTCGATTCCTGCCTTGGGTGACTGTCTGTGTGGAGTTTGCACGTCCTCCCCGTGTCTGCGTGGGTTTCCTCCAGGTGCTCCGGTTTCCTCCCACACTCCAAAGATGTGCGAATTAGATGGATTGGCCATGCTAAATTGCCCCTTACCATCAGGAGGGTAGTAGGGTTAACTAATCGGTAGAGGTATGGGGATAGTGGCTGGGTGGGATTGTGGTCGGTGCAGAATCGATGGGCTGCATGGCCTCCTTCTGCATTGTTGGAATTCTATGATTCTGTGAGCTCCAGATATTAAGATAGTTTGTTACTAAAAGGGCAAAAAAGTCTTAGATCTCCTCAAGTAAAGCTGATTCTTGAAATATTGGGATAACACCCTAACACACTTCAATGTATCTTCTTACCCTTTTCAATGATTCATTAAAATAAAATACTTCCCCTTTCGCTCTCAATCATGTTAATGAAATAAGTGAACTCAAGCATGACTGATTACAGACTGGTGAATTATTCAAATATTGTACATATATTATGAAATGCATATGGAAGATTGTGGCAGCTTGCTCTATTCCTATTCCCAGTATCACGGTTAAGCTCAGGAACAATTTTAATCACAGAAGTCTCTCTGTGCAAACCCCTGGTACATATTTATGCAGAGCAGATTTCCTTTTTAAACTTCTAATCTACCATAATCTCTGATTATTATCTGTTAATTAATACATTTCTTCTACTAAATAATGAGAACTTTTCATCTGAATATTGCACAGTTTTGACGCTGATAATGCAAACACCTTCTTAACACACTTACATTATTGCTGACGCGCATCTCAAATATAAAAAAAATGCTTACCTGCAGCTCACAAATATTGATATTCTGTAATCCTTTTAAAAAATTGTGACAGCTTTGTGGAGGTGATGCACTGTAGATTTTTCAATACATTTTGTTATGACTTGTAGAGAATATTAATTGCATTAAAAGGCAATTGATCTCAAGTGTATAAAGATTGGGTATACTGTATGTGACATATTACCTTTTCTATACACACCTCCTAGAAATATGACACACTTTTATTACTGTACCCAGCCATATCGAGCTATGGTACTATATAGCTTGAGGTCCAACATCATTCTTATCTATATTATTTTTACAGCTACTTTATGTCATTTGAACAATTTGTATTTCTGGTGCTTTGGACCAAATCAAGGTTCTGTAAAGCTTCAGTCTGACAGTGGCACACAATTTCTTTAGCAAGGTAGTTGCTAATATCAATAACTACCAGGGAAAATATAAATTACCAGGAGAAAAGAAATATCCTCCACTTGAATAAATACAGGGGCTGACACTTGACTTGGACATGAATGATGAAAAAAGAGGTAAGCCAGAATTCTCCAGTCCTTCATACCCCACCGCCACTGCCAGCAAGGATGGAGGTTTTGACACTCAGCCAAATCTCTGCTCTCTGCAGCAGGATAAAAACATCCTGTTGGCCTGAGCAGCCAGAGAATCTCACACGTGATTTCACATTGATTACTCAGTACATCCCCAGTCCAATATTGAATTTCCCAGAACTCCAACTGCTTCTGACCCCATAAGGAAACAGAAACACAGAAATTAGAAGCTGGAGTAGACGATTCAACCCTTCGAGCCCACTCTGCCATTCATTTTGATCATGGCTGATCATCGGATTCAATATCCTGATCCTCCCCTTTTCCCCATGTCCCTTGATCCCTTTAGCCCCAAGAGTTATATCTAATTTCTTCTTGAAATCAGACAACAATTTAGCCTCAACTACATTCTGTGGTAATGATTTCCACACACTCATTACCGTCTGGGTGAAGAAACTTCTCCTCACTTCAGTTCTAAAAGGTTTACCCCTCATTCTCAACCTATGACCCCTAGTTCTGGACTCCCCCATCATTGGGAACATTCTTTCAGAATCTACCCAGTCTAACCCTGTTAGAATTTTATAACTTTCTATGAGCCCCCCTCTCACACTTCTAAACTCCAACGAATGTAATCCTAAATAATTTAGTCCCTCCTCATATGACGAACCTGCCATCTCAGGAATTAGTCTGGTAAACCTTTGTTGTATTTACTCTTTAGCAAGGACATTCTTCCATAGATAAAGACACAAAAAACTGCACACAGTACTCCAGGTTTGGCCTTAACAATGCTCTATACAATTGTAGCAAAGCATCTCTATCCCTATATGCAAATCCTCCTGCTATGAAGACCAACATACCATTTGCCTTTTTTACTGCCTGCTTTATCTATGCACTTACTTTCAATGACTGATGCACGAGGACTTCACCTCTCTCAATTTGTACCCATTTAAATAATAACTTGTCTTCTTATTATTGCTGCCCAAATGAATAACCTCACATTTATCCACATTATACTGCATCTGCCATGCATGTGCCCACACACTCAACCTGTCTAAATCACACTGAAGCATCTCTACATCCTCCTCACAACTTCCCTCCCACCCAACTTTGTATAATCTGCAAATTTGGAGATAATGTGTTCAGTTCCCTCTTCTAAATCATTAATATATAATGTGAGGTCCTTGCACAGATCCCTGCAGAACCCTATTAGTTACTGGCTGCCAATCAGAAAAAGGCCTACTTATGCCAACTCTGCTTCCCATTTGCTAACCAGCTTTCTATCCATCTCAAGACATTACCTGGCTAATCTTCAAATTCAATATCATGATCTCCCTTCCCCTCCCACCCCTTGATTCCTTTAGCCCTAAGAGCTATATCTTATTCCTTTTTGAAATCACACAACATTCTCGCCTCAACAACTTTCTGTGGTAGTGAATTACATAGATTCACCACTCTCTGGGTAAAGAAATTTCTCCTCACCTCAGTCTTAAAATGTTTGCCCCTTATCCTCAAGCTATGACCCCTAGTTCTGGATTCCCCACTATTGGGAACATTCTTTCTAAATCCACCCTGTCTAATCCTGCTAGAATTTTATAAATTTCTATGAGACCCCCTCTTATCGGAAAAGAAAGGCAAAAATCAAACTCACCTTCTTGAATTTCTGGCCTGATCCAATTCATTGCTGGGCTAATGTGATGGGTGTCTCACTGTTGTTTCCAGCTCAGGTCACCAAGTAAATGATTGCAAAATAGGTCATAACCCCAAATTATATACAGGCATATAAATACGGGCATTTAAATAGGGCATGTGTTTTAAAAAGAGCTATACCAGCTGTGAATATAAGTTCTGTGAATGTATTTCAGTGATGGTATGTATAGTTCCTATCTGAACTATGCTCAGTGCTGAGACAATGGAATGTTATGCTCTTTTTCAGACGGTAACATTTCAAAGGAAGCAGAAATGCAGAAACTGACTGTAATCCTCTGTGGAGATAATGGAAGCTAATTATCATCTCCACAGGAAATGTATCCTATAAGTTATGCCCAGACCTGTTTGCACTTTTTTCCCTTCTAGGAATACACAAACTAAAGGTGTTAAAAATAATGGCAACTCTGGTATTGGTGTGCTGGTCTGGTGTTTTATTTCCACTGTGTTAGTGTGTGCTTTCAGGGTCAAAGCTGAAGATTATTGACTGGGTACCCCTGCTATTTTCAAGCAAGAAGTCCCACTCGCTCCCTCTCTCTGATTACTGGAAGCTGATTGCTGAGCAGTATGGTAGCGCAGTTGTTAGCTCTGCTGTTTCACAGCGCCAGGGACCTGTGTTCAATTCCTAGCTTACATCACTGTCTGTGTGGGGTTTGCATGTTCTCCTCGTGCCTGTGTGGGTTTCTTCCAGGTGCTCTGGTTTCCTCTCACATTCTGAAAGACGTGCTGGTAAGGTGCATTAGTCCAAAAAGGCGCCGGACTGTGGCAACTAGGGGAATTTCACCGTAACTTCATTGCAGTGTTAATGTAAGTGTTACTTGTGACTAATAAATAAAATAAATAAAACTAAGTCAAGTTAGCAAAGCCACAATTGAAATGAAAGTGGGACAACTCCTTTCAGCAAAACTGTACACCTGCCAAAGTGAGTGCTACCAAAATTATCGATCTTAACGGCTACAACATTTCACAATCTGCTCCTCATGGATAAGTCGAAGTCTGATTTGTACACCTGTTTTTAACTATTATTTGTGGGCTCATTTCCCATTTCAAATCTATCTGTGCATGTGGTATGTTTTATTATTTTTCTCCCATTTTGTTAACTAATCAAGGCACTCACTCTTCCTTTAACTCAAGGAAGCAAAATTAAATTTGCTCCCTTGAAACATAAATACGCTTGTTCTCGGAAATGGTATCCAGACAGGATTGGATCAGATTTAAATTAACCTTGTTGCGGCTAACCAAATTGGAAAAAAAGATCAGGCGCTAGTTCATCTTTCCTCACCCATTTGTGGATTATCTCATCGGAATCATAACAAATTGTGCTGAGATAGTTCCTGCAGAGAGTAACAAGTTGGTAGACCTCGCCCGTGGACTGGTCATATTGAACCCCAATTATGAGGGTGATTCTCCCACCACACTACACTGCTCTTGCAGTGTAATGGGCTAGGAGACATACGCACCTTCCCTAAAATGGACCATTTTATGGTCTGCAAATATAGGACAGGTTTGTAATGGATTATGAAGAAAACCAGGGAAGGTCAGGTTGCAATAGAGTGGCCAACCCAAGCTCAATAAAGAGAGACCAAACTCAATAAAGAGAGACCAACTTTTACTTATATCGAGGATTTCTTGTTTGCAAAATGCCTGCAAGTGAAGAGAGAGTTCACAGAGCAGATGGACAGTCACCGAAGAGAAATAAAGGAAGTTCTGACAGACACTGTAGAAGACGGATGGAACAGTGACAGACTTGATAGGGAAAACTGATGAAGAAGTGTGTGGAAGATCATCAAAGAGGAGAAAGGCAGGACTTTGACTAGGTAGTGGAATGAACATACTAAAAGTGCAGGGAAAGAGGAACCATTAAAGAGTTTTAAAGTTTATTTATTAGTGTCACAAGTAGGCTTACATTAACACTGCAGTGAAGTTACTGTGAAAATCCCCTAGTTTCCACACTCCAGTGTCTGTTCGGGTACACTGATGGAGAATATAACATGGTCAATGCACCTAACCAGCATATATTTCAGACTGTGGGAAGAAAGTGGGGAACCCAGAGGATCCCCATGCAGACACGGGGAGAATGTGCAAACTTGACCCAGACAGTGACCCAATTTGGGAATGTAACCGGGGCCCTGGCACTGTAAGGTAGCGGTCCTAATCACTGTGCCACCATGTCACCCTGTAAAGAAGTGGAAATTTGGCCCTAAGAAGATGAAGGGCAGTACAAGAAGGCAAAAAAAATCAAAGCATGTGATACCAAAAAATGACCAAAAAATCTTCAGAATAGCAGCTGCTAGAGATAGGTCAACAAATCACATGGGAAATATATGTAGAATAATGAATGAAAGCAAAGGAACATTAGTGAAACAGAATGAAATCAAAGAATGATGGGGCCAATACCTTAATTGGCATATGAATGGGAAAAAAAGAACACAAAATACAAATGAGATGGCTACAAAACAAAGAATAACAGCTGGCATTAATCTGGAAACAGCATTGTGAGGAATAGAAATGGCAAAGCATTAAGGCTAATTAAGATAACAGTAGAAAGGGAGACATGGAAGGTTGCAAAAACTGTTGAGGAATTTGACTCCTGCCACAAATCTTCAAGGTATGGGAGAGAGAAAAAACAGAAATTCATAAAGGTCAGGACAGATTCATGTCTGGAAGCGGCACCAATGCCATTTTTGTTTTGAGACAAGTGAGGGGGAAATATCAGGAAGACTGATGCAAAATGAAGATTGTATTCATCAGTCTAGAGAAAGTATATAACTGGGTGCCCAGTAGGGAAGTCTTGAGATGTAGCAGAGGTTTCGGAGTTTCTGGGAAGTATAAACAATGATTATAGGACATGTACAAGGAGAACCCTACAAATATATTAGATGTCAGAAGGATTGACAGATTAGACATAGATAGGGTGTTTATTTTTGTGGAGCAATCGAGACCACAAAGTCATAGTTTTAGAATAAGGGATAACCAATAAGGAGAAATTACTTCACTCAAAGGGTTGTGAATCAATGGAATTTGCTACCTTACAATGTGGTGGATGTTGGGACATTGAGTTAATTTAGTGAGGCAATGGGCAGATTTTTAATTAGTAATGGGTTTGAAGGGCTGGGGAGAACAGGCAGGAAAGTGGAGTTAAGGCTGAGACAAGATCAGCCATGCTCACACTGAATGGCAGTACGGACTCAAGGAGCTGACTTGTCTATTCTTGCTTCAAAACTCTTAACACTCCCCCATACTGCTTCTATGTTCTAAGAGTAAGAAGCACTATGGGGGAGTGGTAAGTGCTTTGAAGCCTATGCCAAGGATTGACACTAAGCTCCTTTCTCTTCCTGTTTGTCATGGATGTTCCAACTGAGCAGGTGAAACAGGAAATGCCATGCTGAATGAGGTTTGAAGAAGAACATAGTACCACCATGCTGTCCCTCTGAACCAGAAGCTCCAGGTTCAAGTCTCATCTCATGATCTGATGATTAATGAAGGTGAATTTTTATATGGCCAGATAGGTTGCGTATCACCCTATAATTCAAGTAAGAGCAGGAGAGATTCCTGGGCAACTATGTGATAGAAAGAACATTGGAACCACTGCCACCACTATCCATCACTATCTGGATAGTGATCTTCAGGCTGCATGTTTCCATGACAATGTGAATCCCTGAGTGGAATAGAACACACCACTACCAAGACTGGAGAAGGTTACAGAGTTGGGAGGTTGATATAAGGGTAGGTTGGTAGAATAGTATCATTTACTGAGGTCAATGAGAAAAAAAGTAAGACAGAGCTTCCAACTCAATGCTGCCTATTTTGCATGCTGTCTTATATGAATTTATTTCCCCAAAGTCTTTGCAAATCAGTCCTTTATAAAAGTGTTCTGTGTTGCCAAATGATATACAGAAAGAAAAAAAAATTGTTTCTTTTTCAAGAAGTAAAAATCAACTTTTATTTCCTCTGGCTTCATAGTTAATATATCTTTATCTCCTGTAGATCTAGTGCCTAACTCTAGCCTCATGCTCAAACAGTCTGCCTGATAGTGATTATACCCACTGACTTAAACATCCACTCTCTCTATCATTGCGTACATTCTTGCAAAGTGTATTATCCACAGAATGCAATGCAATAACTCATGCATCAATCTTCAGCAGTGCCCCTAAACCTATGACATATAGAGATGGTCAAGGGCAACAGATGAATGGGTGCACCACCATCTCCAAACACAGTTCCAAATCATGTACATATTTCCTTGCACATGTAATAGCTTCTCCCTTATTGTCACTGAGTCAAAATCATGGAACTCCCTATCTCAGAGAGTTGTGGAGGCACCAACATCACAAAAATGACAGCAGTTTAAGAAGAAGGTCCACAACTACCTTGCAAAAGGGAAACTGGGTGTGGATAAGAAATGCCAGTCTTACCAGTGATACCCACATCCTGAAAACAAATAAAAAAAAGACAAGTTCCTAAATTTCCAAGGTGGGATTTCCCAATTTAGATTGGTTATGTGCTTAATGTTTATTTATTAGTCACAAGTAAGGCTTACATTAACACTGCAATGAAGTTACTGTGAAATTTCCTTGGTCGCCACAGTCCGGCGCCTGTTCGGATCAATGCACCTAACCAGCACATCTTTGAGAATATGGGAGGAAATTGGAGCACCCAGACGAAACCCACACAGACATGGGGAGAACATGTAAACTCCACACAGACTGTGACCCAAGCTGGGAATCAAACCCAGGTCCCTGGTGCTGTGAAGCAGCAGCGCTAACCACTGTGCTACCATGCCACCCCAAGTGATATCCATTAAGAACCAACTGGAGACTACCTCAACTCATGATAAATATTAGCATTACAACAAGTCAGACGGAGCACTTTTAGTCCATTAGTTTGGTTTTCAATTCAACCTTAGTCTCCCAGAGCTATACCGACTCACCTGCATTCAGTTTCAATGATTCTTTGACACCTGCTCCATTGTTAACAACTGGTATCTACATGAATTGGCATTTGCCTCCAAAAGGCATCCTTGGAAAATCCACCTGTACGCTTTCACTCTCCGTTCATCCAAAGAACTGGATTAAAGTACGTCATTCTGAGATATTTCACTTTCATCTTTATCCATTTCTTGGTTTATGATAATTACTGTCCTTTTCTCTATCACCCAGATGCTTAAGCTTGTCTTGGTTGAGTGCATTGTGTAAATACAATATGCGGTATGTACTGTTTTTGATACAATGGCACTAAATCAGATCAGAGCTTTTTTAAACTCATTTGTCTTTCTTGTTGGATGAATCTTTGTTCAGTCCCTTGGCTTTGGAATGTATTAAGGATAAACTATAATACATACCATTGCTCATTATCTTAAATAGAGAATAAATCTCTACCTAGACTGGGGGTGGCTTGTTCTGCAGTTACATCAGCATAAGATTCCCACCTCAGTTATGTCATGAATGATGCAAGGCATCGTAGGCAGAATTACTCATTTCATTGAAGCTGAAGTTTATAGAATGAGTTTAAACTCCTTATCAGATGGATAGAGGAGACGAAGGCCCAGTGGTATTATCTCGAGACTATTAATCCAGAAACTCAGCTAATTTTCTGGGGACCTGGGTTTGTATCCCGCTACAGCAGATGGTGGAATTTGAATTCAATAAAAAAAATGTGGAATTAAGAATCTACTGATGACCATGAATCATTTGTCGGAAAAACCCACCTGGTTCACTAGTGCCCTTTAGAGAAGGAAATCTGCTGCCCTTACCGGGTCTGGTCTACATGTGACTCCAAAGCCTCAGAAATGTGGTTGAGTTCTCAACTGCCCTCGGACAATTAGGGATGGGCAATAAATGCTGGCCAGCCAGCGACGCCCAAGTCCCACGAATAGCTGAAAGCAATCTATATTGAAACAATGATAAATAGAGTCTTTATCCTCCTAACGAGGCACTGACGGTAAATAGTAAAAGCTACGGCTAACAGGGCATCCATGGAAAATAGAAAGTGAAGGTACTTGAATGATGTTAACTTGAATAAAAAACTTGTCCTGCTTGCCTCAGGGACTGGAAATTCACAACAGAAGTCAATGGAGTTCTTGCTTGTCTTCAAATTATCCGCCCTGCACAGTATGACTCCCAGTGTAAAACGGGCTGCCAGTTCTCAATAAGCCACCTTTGTATTACTGGTCAAGAACAGTCACACACTGTTAATCTTCTCATGAACAAAATCTGCTTCATTACATGTGATTTCTGACCCAGTAAGTGTTCATGGGTAGGTGCTTTCTTCATACAATTGTTAACCAGTGTTTCCCTAGCTATCTAATCCAGTCATGCCGAGCCACATAGATTTAGAGCACTCTATAGGGATATTAAAGGGAGGGTTTTGGCAATCACTTACAGACATGAAGCAGTGAGACGGCACCAATGGTAAACTTGATTTTATTTATTTGCTGTAATTGCAAGCCTAACTCTCCTCTGGGAGAACAGATGTCAGAACAATATACAACAGGGACAATGAGAAAACAAATGAAGCATCTAACTGGAGAAATCCCTGGGGACCTATGAGTAGAGTATTGTACAGAGGAACAGAAAAGCAACTCATTTGCACTCTGGTGGAGGAGAAGCTGTATGTTCACATCAAGTTCAAGGTGACTCTGTTTTCTTTTCCCGCTGCCCAAGAAAGTTAAGTTCAGCATTTTCACTTTATCCAGTGGGATGCCAGCGTCTAATTTGGTTATTCGTGTATTTTATTCGAATTCAGTGTTTGATTTGTGACTTGATTAAATGCTAGCTAGATAGAATTTTTAAAGCTCTAATGATCAATTAGGATCACTTTTTGTCCATTGGAAATCTTCCTCAAAGGAATTTAGCACACGTATATAATTAGGCTTGTCCGACTGAAATGAGCTATACTGTTGCGTGCTGTAGTAGTGTCAAATGCATTGCTGATCCTGATTGTTTTTGTTGGGATATTCTAATCCCAAAACATTGCTTGGCTGCAATGTTTGGATGTGCTTTTTTTTTGCCTTCAAAATGGGATTGGCAGCACACACAGACTTACGACTGATCACACCGGTGTCATTTTGGTAAAGTCTTAGTGGGCACAGGCAGCATTCACTGGAATTACACAGAGTAGGTGGATTGTGATGTGAGTCAGTGCTGCTATGTTGGAGGTCAACACTCCAACTATCACAGTGTCTCAAACACACAGAGATTTACAGAATCAGCTGCATGCACATCATAAACAGGGGGGAAGCCAAGCACTGGTATTCAACTTAATCGGCAGACACTTACAGGATTGATTTCTGCTGGCTCTTGCTTCAATTGTTGGTGTGTCTTAGTGATTTCCAGAGTTATTTAAAATTGTTTGAAGCCTGCAGAGAATGGTGTGGCACATGCTGAGGAACTTTGTTCCCAGTTCAAGAGTTCTGCATTGGCCACTCCGATGACAGCATGGCAGGAAGAATGAGAAAAAGATAAACCTCTCAAAAAAGGTGAAGGAATCAGGACACCATAGCTGCCCAAAGTGTTCAGGGAGCAATTTGCTTAGAATTATTGAATCCCTTCAGTGCACAAGGAGGCCATTCAGCCCATTAAGCCTGCACTGATTTTTCTGACAGGGTGTCTTACCCAAGCCCTCTCCCCCCGGCCTATCCCATAACCCTGCATATTCACCAGAGCTAATCTATCTCACCTACACATCTTGGGACATAAAGGGGATTTGAACATGGCCAATCCACCCAATGTGCACATCTTTGAACTCTGGGAGGAAATAGGAGTACGTGGAGAAAACCCATGCAGACATGGGGAGAATGTGCGAACTCCACACGGACGGTAATCCAAGGCCAGAATCAAACCCAAGTCCCTGGTGCTATGAGGCAGTAATGCTAACCAATGTGCCACATTGTCACCTACCTAAGTGTCAATGAGAAACAGTATGTTTCCCATTGGCAGTGAAAATGACATTGCTGGTGCTCTGAAGATGGTTGTTACCATTGATGTGTGTGTATCTGGCCACTACATTCCAGGCTGGCAATATTTGTAACAACTCCCACCTGCATGATCAATGCCCACAATCCTGGCAGCAGTCATAATGGTTTCATAGTCCAGCAATCCACTTTACTAACTACACCTGAGCCACCACCAGGAAATCCTGAAGATGCAAACTGGGCAATAGAAGCTAATCATTGACTATGCAACTCTTAAATCCTGTTCATAACCCCTGGACACATGAGCAGAATGCAGATTATGAAGGGTATGCTGCAACATGCAAAGTGATGAGCAGAGCAATGGGTTAACCATCAAACCCCTACAGTGCGGAAAGGGCCATCTAGTCCATCGAGCCTACACTGATTCAGCGAAAGAGCATTTTACCAAGGCTCTACATTCCACCCTATTTCCGTTACACCAAGCATTTATCGTGGCTAATCCATCTAATGTTTGGGCTGTGGGAAAAAAACAGGGAGCAGCCAGAGGTAACCCACTCAGTCACAGGGAAAATATGGGTGGGGTTTGTAGTTACCCAAGGCCAGATTTGAACCTGGGCCTTTGGTGCTATGGGGGCAGTAGTGCCAACCACTGTGCCACCATGCCACCCCTGAAGCCACTGTAATATTGTAGGAAATGTGGCAGCCAAGTTTGGAACAAGAAGATCCCACAAACAGTGACGCAATAAAGACCAGTAATTTTAGTTGAGGGATAAATATTGGCTGGGCTGGGACATTAGGACAACTCTCACCTTGAGTAATGTATCACTGAAGTTACAGTGTCTCAGGTTGAGATTTGAATGCAAAACCTAACACAGATAGAGTGCTAGAGCACTGAGCCACAATGGAGATGCCATCTTTCTTAAGCAATGCTTCAGCTGATTAAACTGTCCAAATCTTGAATTAAGTGTCAGGATTTGTCATTGTATGTTACATGCAGCGCAACCTTAATCATCATGAGATTCCCATCCTTGCCACCAGTTGTATGGTGACCAATTGAGGAAGAGGAAGATTATGGGCAGGAGAGAGAGGAGAAAGAGAAGGAGGAACAGAAAAAGGTAGATGAGAGGAGGCAAAGTCAAGCCAGACTATCGGTGATTGGTTTAGCAGCATGTGATGCCAATGAATGCATCTTTAATTTCCTGTTTATTAGCAGTTCCACACAATATTTTTCTTGTTACTGACCATCACACTGTCCACTTGTCCATAATATTAGAATAAAAGCCACCACAAAACAAACATTCCAAACCAAATTTATGAATCAAATATTGCATGCAAAAGTCAGATGATCATCCCTGTACGTTCCCTCAAGGCCTATCCTCTGGACACCTTTTGCCTGTTCTTGTCCTCCTACTGGCTGCATTCCATTGGTGGAAAGTTGTTGAATTTCAGTACAGGCTGCTGCAGATGTCTTTGCAGTGGAATCTCAAGAAATCTTGGCCCAGAGGAATTGATTTCAGATTGCACCATCTTGGCATGGTTGTCAGTGGCATGGACTGGCTGGCAGCAGAGACGAAGTGACAGTGGCAAGTTGATACAGGTTGGGAGGAATTAGCAGCGTAGATGGTAGTTGCGGGGTGGGATGCTCTGTTGAGAAGCCAGTGCTGAAGTGACACTTCAGCAATGCCAGCAATGTGTTGGCACACATGTCATTAGATTGCTGTGAAACTCTGCAAGACCTTTTGACGACTGGTGTGCACAACTATGGTAGCAGCGGCGTGAGCCTTTGGAATGGATATCCCATTAAAGCAGGAATCGGGAGGCAAGTTCGAATCCGGGTTGTAATCCCGTCTCCTTCTCCAACGTGCCATGACGCTCGATTTTCACAGTTCAATGTGTCATTGACCCTAGAAATGGGGTCTGTCACCCAATTAGTGGACGGTGAACAGAACTGGAAGGAATTGTGTCATTTTCTGGCAATCTTTGCTGTGGCTGCCACCTGTGCATGGTGTTAAAAAAAAGAGCATTTTCATGCTCAAAGTAGCCAGGGCGAATGGAGAGCAAGAACCTGGGATAGGAGCAGAAAATGTTGGTTAGTAAAATTTGATTACTGCTGAGTACTTTCTTGCTCCAGCATTAAATAATATGCTTTCAGCACTCGTGTTCCCTGTTCCCAGCAAGCCACAATGATCAGTGTCACAGAGCTCCTAATTATCCACATGAAAATCTCAGGTCAGAAAATAAGCTCTTAATAATCTCCCGAATGACCTCAACACACACAATTAATGAGGTGGGTGAGTTTTCAGCTATGTCTCCCTTTCTCCTCACCCCTGTCCCCTGTCCCGCTCTCAGGAAAAATGTCAGAATCGAGAGGGGAGGTGTTAGACGGATACGCAGGAAGCAGGAGTCAGTTTTTTTGCCATCCCACCTTTGCTCCATCCTGAGTTGGGACTGGTTCCTTTGTGTCAGGAACCTGAGCTTGCATGAAAACTCTCTGAGCTTCTACAGCAGCATTGGGGCATTAGGTGGCTTCTATGTGAGCTGCAATGGAAGCTGAGACATCGGCGATCAGACCCTGTATTATGGTTGGACCCACAAATAGAATAGAATCATAGAATCCCTACTGTGCAGCAGGACATCATTCAGCCCATCGAGTCTACACTGACCGTAATCCCACACAGGCCCTTTTCCCGTAACCCCATATATTTACCCTGCTAATCCCCTGAAACTAAAAAGCAATTTAGCGTGGCCAATTAACCTAACCCACACATCTTTGGACTGTGGGAGGAAACTGGAGCACCCAGAGGAAACCCATGCAGACATGGGGAGAATGTGCAAATTCATACACACAGTGACCCAAGGCCGGAATTGAACCCACGTCCCTGACGCTGTGAGGCAGCAGTTTTAATCACTGTGCCACCATACCACTCATGGAGTTGACAACCACTCGATGCTTTATTTAATGCCCTATGCCAAGTTGGTGCTCATCTCCTCTTTGCTCCTTGGTATAAACAGCATGTTTTCAGCGTGCCTTCCAATGCGCCGAGGATTCAGTTACACATATCTATCAGCCATCTTTTATAGAACTCATGTGTAATATCTCCATCTACCCTGCTGGCATTAGCTCTACCCTTGTCCTCTGCCTTGGCTGCAGCCAAACGTATCTGGTACCTTTCCACATGCAAATTCTGCCTTTAATCTACCCACTATATAGTACACGCTGTCCTCATGACCATGGATGCTATAGTGTACAGGGCATGCCGGACTCAAAACAGTAGAGCAATATGTCCTCCTTCAGGGTATGAGGATTGCTGAGCTGTCATTCTAACAGAATGGTGGCAGCCCAGCAGTGCATGAACCTGCTGTCCTCACTCAGGGTGACAGTATTCTTGGTCCTTCCACTGTCGCGCTGCTGGTGTGTTTACTGCTGGTTCTCAGCCCCTCAGTCCAAATGCTGACACCTCTACCAACGAGAAGCAGTCTGGATCTGGGTCTCAAAGTCCAGAACTACTTGAAGAAATCTGCAGTATTCCCTAGTGAATGTTTTCCATCACTTATGTCACAGCCACTGGGTACCACTGTAGGGGAGCAGTGTAACTGTGAGGCAGGCACCAAGAGAATGTACAAGAGTGAATAGTTGAGTTTTGTATGTACCATTAGATATGCTTTGGATAAGGTTGTTGTGGAATGATTTTTCTTTTTGGTGGTTTTCATTCTGTGATTTTGACTAAGAGGGCTCTATAATGTTACACAAAAAATGATTCAAAAGGTGGGAATTTTGAAAGGATTTTGATGCAGTAATGATATTTCAGGGGTATCAGAGTCTGAATATCTACTACAGAGAATTAATTTCCAGTGGAGGGTACCCAGATGTCTTCTCCTTTACTCCTCCTGCTTGCATGGGTAACTCTTGCAATAGAGAACATACATACGCAGAGGACAGCCAGGAACTGGTAAAGTCTGGGGAGTGCTAGAGGGTTGCCAATAATTTCTCCCTTGTGGCTGCATTGTGGGCCATGCTGTACAGACATGGTAGGTGGCACAGGGAAGTCATGAGTCATGTACAGAGCAGGGCACCCTTTGTCATTCAGCAGCTGCTTCTTGGTGATGGGCCAAAAGTGGAGGGGATGGCACAGGATGATTGCATCTTGTCTGCTGCCAGGATGATGGGCCTTCACCAATAGAGGTTTCTAAGTATCGTCACCCACCACCTGCAAGTGAATGGAATGGTAGCTCTTGCTCTTTCAGTATATCTCCTGCTTATCAAGTAGGGCCCACAGAGTTTGAGGACATATTCCTTTGGGCCCTGGGGATTTTAGTACCTTGAGTTTCTCCAGTACTTTTCCTCTGCTGATATTAGTACCTTTATTTCTTCATTAGGCTCTATGTTGTCTGCTTTTTCTGGTATGTAATTTGTGTCTTTTACTATGAAAAAAGACACAAAATGCTTCATAGAATCTTTACAGTGCAGAAGGAGCCTATTTGGTCCATTGAGTCTGCACCGATCACAATCCCACCCAGGCCCTTTTCTTGTAATCGCCCATATTTACCCTGCTATTCCCCTGACACTAGGGTTAACTTAGCATGGCCAATCAATCTGACCCACATATCTTTAGACTATGGGAGTAAACCAGAGTACCTGGAGGAAACCCACACAGACACAGGGAGACTGAGAAAACTCCACACAGACAGTGACCAGAGGCCAGAATTGAACTCGGGTCCCTGGTGCTGTAAGGCATGAGTGCTAACCACTGTGCCACCATGCTTTCTTTGTTCAATGCTCCAGTAAATTTCTCATAGTCCATGATAATTTCTCCTGTTGTTGATTTGAAGCAATCTATGGGCCAGATTTCCTGCTTTCCAGATTGTCAGAGATGGGATGTATAACTGAAGATGCACATTGGGACTGTGCAGGTGTATCGGCTCAATCAGTGGGAATTGTTTGAACTTCCAATAGAAACTTTCCCTGAGATAACCTGAAAATATCTTTGACTCTGAGTTAGAATCATATACTTCAGGGAGTTTCATGATACTAACCCGAATAGTTACCTAGCAAATGTTAGACATCAAAATTCTACTCTAACTCTAAGATAACTATACAACTGACCTCCCCTTCATCCACACTAACAACCAGGCCCCACCCCCCAATTCTCCCATGACTCATCTGACTATCTTCCCTGCTTCCCAACTCTGTCCTACCAACTCACCAACCTGTTACCCTACAGCCTCACCCACCTGGCACCCTACCCATCTACCAACTCACCCATCTGCCACATTGCCATACTGTCTTCACACAGTTTCACCCACTTGACACCCGAGCACCTCATTCATCTGACACATTGCCGCTCTACCCATCTGCCAACCTTCCCACCTGCCACCCACTCACTGCCTCACCCAAATGCCACCCTACCTACCCATTACACTGCTACCCTACCCACATGCCTTCCTACAATTTCAACAACCGGCCATCTTAGCATCTTACCCGTTCGCCACTCTATCTGCCACCTCACTCACCCGTGACCCGACCCACCTACTACGCTACCCACTTACCTGATCCAGCTTAACCATGGACCCATTCATCCTTTCACCCATTGAGTATTTATACAACTCATTTAAACTTAGTTACCACAGCTAGTGCCATAAAAAATGATGTGTGTCTTCAGTAGCAGAGGAAAGTCAAAAGCACCGGACTTGAAGGTTGCACAGTTGATCTTTTAAACAGCACTAATGTGGTGGAAGGGGCAAGTCCCTTGTTGTGCTGATTGCTTGTTGAGTTTGGAGTGATTAAGAGAGATGAGTAAGACACCTACCTCTGTGATCCAAAATGGCAGATCATGCATCACATCACAGAGAGCATGGAAACAGGCCCTTCAGTCCAACTCATCCACGCCGACCAGGTTTCCTAAACTAAACCAATCCCATTTGTCTACATTTGGGCCATATTCCTCTAAACCATTCCTATCCAAGTACCCGTCCAAGTGTATTTTAAATGTTGTAATTGTACCCACCTATACCACCTACTGTGGCAGCTCATTCCTTATTCGCAGCACCCTCTGTGTGAAAAAGTTGCCTCTCCGGTCTCTTTTAAACCTTTCCCCTTTTCACCTTAAATGTACGCCCTTTAGTTTTGGATTCCCCTACCCTGAGAAAAATCTATGCACCTCACGATTTTATAAACCTCTATAAGATCACATCTCATCCTCCTACATTCCAGGGAAAAGAGTCCCAGCCTATCCAGCCTCTCTTTATAATTCAAACTTTTTTTTTTGCAACTTTTCCACTTGAATAACATCTTTCCTATAGCAGTCGACCATATCATGGTCTGATATGATGATTCACCCACTCTGCATGTCTCTGCGACTTGCGTATCATACCATCACTAGCAGAATCTTTACTTCAGTGACTGAAGACTTGGTTTTCGATATCACCTTTTATGACCTCTGAATGTCTGAAAGTGTTTTACAGTTCTTGAAGCATAGTCACGATTCGAATATAGTGAAAGAGTTCCAGGGCCAAAGAACGAGGGAGAATCTTGGAAAGTGAATCATTCAGAGAATGAAACCCTCCAGGCAAAGATTTTCTGACTACTTCCTCTGCTTGAAAATCTCTTAAAGAAATAGGTCAGAGTTGTTCTTAGCAAAGTTAATTCATCGTTGACACAACTCAATTTTAGATAGAGGTCACATTTGATGGCATTAAGTTATGGAGCTAAAGCCAACTGAAAACCCTGTCCTCGTCCCCTCTCTGTCAAAAATGGAAACATAAATATAAATACACACTCAAAATCAAAAGATCAGAGACTAAGTGAGTATGAGTACAAGTGGGGCGGCAAATTATTCAGAAGTAAAATAGGAAGGAAACAAAACAGATAAATTATTTTGGGAATGAGGTGCAGGAGTACATAGACAGAACTACAAAACTATGGACACAAAATTTAGCTCCCTAGGTTTGGTGCTATGGGCGCTTTTTAAATTAAAAAAAAGACATCCACGCACTCCAACCACCATCCAGGATGAGCACACAAGCAGCAGTGTTGTTGAGGATGTGGGCATGGGTGAAACATGCACATGTCAGAAGCATGCAGAGGACTGTGTATAACTTTGGTTGAATACCTGGCCTGCCATTTTTGACCTTACCACATTATTTGAGGTCTTCTCTTAAATACAACATCTGAATATTCATTCAGCAGCACAAGAGACATCCCTCCCAAACTCCAACAGAGCTCTTCAAAGGCATCACCGTCCAATTGGTAAAAGGTAAATGGCGATAACACTCATCCTTTCAGCTGAATCCAAACATATCTGATAAGAGCAGAAAGCCTCCATGTTCTCTTCATGTTCCTGCAGCTGATAAAAGTACTTTTTTGTTGTTGATATCATCTTCTTCCCAGAAGACTCGTTGCCATGGGTTTCTACTTTTGTTGATGTGTTACCCTTCAATATTCCACAAAGAGTCCAAGCCATTTTATCTAGCATCACTTTTCTTCCTCTAATGTTTCCATCGATTTTCCCTTCCAATAATTGTCCCAGTCTATCATCTCCTCTAATGATGTGACAGAACTATTACATCCATCTCCCTCTTTGATGTTATGAACTAATTTCCTCTTTCCTCCCAACATTTTCAGCACTTTCACATTAGTCTCTCTGTATGTGTAGGGTGTACAGGACATCATAGAATTCCTACAGTCCAGAAGGAGGCCATTCAGCCCAGTGAGCCTACGCCAACAACAATCACGCCCAGGCTGTATCACTGTAACCCCAAGTATTTACCACAAACACTAAGGGGCAGTTTATCATGACCAATCAATCAAGCCTGCACATCTTTGGAGTATGGGAGAAAACCAAAGCACCTGGAGGAAACCGACACAGACACGATGAAAATATACAAGCTCCCAAGGCAAAAATTGAATTTGGTTCCCTGGTGCTGTAAGGGAACAGTGATAAGCACTCTGCAACCCCTGAAATACTGTAAGAAGTCTCGCAATAGGTCCAACAGGTTTATTTGATAGTAAACACCACAAACTTTCAGAACGCTGTTCCTTCGTTGGACATTAACCTGTTGTTGTGAGACTTCTTATTGTGTTTACCCCAGTCCAATGCCAGCATCTCCACATCACTACCCCTGAAATGCCAGGAGTGGAATTTGAACCCACACCCCTAGAAATGGACCAGAATTTACCAGACTTACACAAGGCAAGGAATCACACTCCTTTGCTGGAATTCTACCACCCCATCCACTACAGAATTGGAGCAGGTGCGGGGCAAACAATGGAAATGTCCTTTGACCTCCAGCAGGATTTTCCAGTCTCAGGTCAAGCAAGACTGTAAAATCCGGTCCCATATGTCTGACATCTTAGACCACTCAGACATCCTATATCCACATCTCAAATGCATTCATCTTATCAATAGCCTCTTTGTTTGTTGTCCATGTCTCTGAGGCATATAACATGAGTGACAAAACGTAACACCTCAGAATCATTTTCTTCAGATTCAGTCACAGTTTCTTTGACGTTAACTCATTCTTGGTTCTGACAAAGCTACTCTTGGCAGTCTCAGTTCTCCTTCAGATCTCACAATCTGTGTAAATCTGCTCCAAGTATGAGAACCTTTTTCACTTGTTCCATTTATTTCAATTTTCACATCCAGCGCTGACTCTCTGCATATCACCATTGTCTTGGTCTTCTTCACATTCATTCCAAATCCCTGTTCCACAAGCCTTGCTTTCACTTTGTTTACAACTCCCTGCATTGCCCGTTCTGACACTGTCAACTGCGTATCTCAAGATTTTTCATGTTCAACCCACCAATGTTGCAACCTTGTAGATCTTCTGAAGAAAGCTGCAGTTTATAGATGAAACAGTTTTGGGCCTGGGACATTCCTTTTTTGATTGAGAAGCTGTCTGACAAGACTCTATCAAATCTTGCCCTGTAAGTGTTGTTATAGAAGCCTGTCAATATCCCAATGCTAACATCATTCAGAGCTTTCAGGCAGGCTGTCGGTATCACATCAATTCCAGGTACTTCCCTCGCTTTCATCTTTTTGATCGCTGCATTGACTTCTGCCTCTATTATCTTTGCTCCTTCTGTTCTCTCTGATGGTACCAATTCACTTCTGTCTTGATCACACAACTCTCTGATGTACTTCACTCATCATATCTCTGAATTTTCTTTTTTGAAGTGAAGCTCACCTTCTTTCATGGACGGCACAGTGGTTAGCATAGCAGTCCCACATCACCAGGGACCCGGGCTCAATTCCAACCTCAGGTGACTCTGTGTGGATCACTATCTAGGGTATCATTGCAGGAGTTCCTCAGGGTAGTTGTCTCAGACTCAACCACCTTCAGTTGCTTCATCGAGTGTTTCTTTCCATTGTAAGGTCTGAGGTGGGGGTGTTTGCTGATGGTTGCATAACGTCCAGCACCATTCAGATACTGAAGCAGTTCTTGCAGCCAGATCTGGATAATATCCAGGCTTCGGCTTACAAATGACATTTATACATGTAAGTGCCAGACAATGACTATCTCCTATAAGAGAGAATGTAACTAACTATTGCTCGTGACATTCAGTGACATTACCATTACTGAATCTTGCATGTATATAAACATTGACCAGAAACTGAACTGAACTAGTCAGATAAAAACTGTGGCTACAAGAGCAGGTCAGAGACTAGGAATCCTGCAGTGAGTAATTCACCTCCTGACTCCCCTAGGCCTGTCCACAATCTGCAAGGTACAAGTTAGAAATGTTATGGAATGCTGTCCACTTATCTGGATGAGCTCAGCTCCAACAACACTCAAGAAACTGAATACCATCCAAGATAAAGCAGCCATGCTTCATTGGCACTCCATCCACAAGCATTCACTCCCTTCACCCCTAACGATAGTGGAAGATCTACGAGTTGCTCAGTAGATCTCACCAAGGCTCCTTAGGCAGTAGCTTTCGCACCCACAACTGCCACCACCCAAAAGGACAAAGGCAGCAGACACATGGGAACACCACCACCTGGGAATTCTCCTCCAATTTACTCACTCTGCTGACTTGGAAATATATCACCCATTTCTTCATTGGGTTAAAATCCTGGAATTCCCTCCCTAACAGCACTGGCGATGTATCTACACCTCCAGAGGTTTCTAGAAGGCTCCTTCTTCACCTCCTTTTTCATCTCCACCTTCTGAAGGGCAATTATAAGTGGGCAATAAATGCTGCCTAGCCAGTGACATCCACATCTCGTAAATGAATAGAAACTATGAGGTAGAATATAATGTATAATCAAACATAGACCAAGCATAGCAGTAGCCCTAAGGTTTGATGAATTAATATTGCCTCCCAGTTAATATTGTCTGTACATAGTCTTATTTTCAAATAAAGAAGCTACATTATTGTTTTAACAATCTTTGGTGCATGACATTTGCAATAAATAAAGGAATGCGAAAACCTTCTCCTCGATTCAATTGAATTGAAGTAGTTTGTGACATTCTGAGTATTAATTGATATTTTTAACACATTTTACAATCGCTCAGGGAATCTCAGAATGTCCATGGAATATGAGTGTCTCTGACAAGGTCAGCATTTATTGCTCATCCGTAATTACCCTCGAGAAAGTGGTGCTGAGCCGCCTTCTTGAACTGTTGCGTTCTATGTAGTGTAGGTACACCTACACCCACAGTAAATGAGGGAGGGAATTACAACAGTTCTACCTTTTATCTTAATGGAAGAACCTTGAAAAGGCAGGTGCTTTAACAGAATGGGGGTGGGAGGGAGTTTGAAGACGTCATTGGGTTTGCATTTTGGGAGTGTATCCAGTTAAGTTTGCCCTATGAGACCAGTCGTAAAAAGATCTATGAGGCAATGGTAGGCATTCTTAAGTATTCGGGGTGGGAGATTTAAAATGTCATGAAAAGGAATCATAGAATCCCTACAGTGCAGAAGAGGCCATTCAGCCCATCGAGTCTGCACCGACTCTCTGACAGTGAATCTAACCCAGGCACCATCCCTTGTCCTAATGTGTAGCCCCACATATATCCCATGGTTAATCTATCTCCCCTACACATCTTGGGACACTATGGGGCAATTTAGCATGACCAATCAACCATAACCTGCACATCTTTGGAGCGTGGGAGGAAACCAGAGCATCCAGAGGAAACCCACGCAGACACAGGGAGAACATGCAAACTCCATGCCTCTGGTGCTCTGAGGCGGCAGTGCTAACCACTGTGGGGCTGGGGGGTTGGGGGAGTGGTGCTGGGGTGATCACAGTGGTGGTGGTGAGCGGTGGTGAGGGCACGGGATATTGGTAGCCATGTATTGTAAACAGAAATCCCACACCAAATTCAGACAAGTGAAGCAGGTAGAGAGATCGTGGGAATGAGGACAGTAATTCTTTACAGCAGAAGATAGCATTTCAAAAGTAGAGAGGTGAGTAAATTACATTTTGGAGACATGAAGAGAGGAGGATCGTAGCTATCATATCTTTGTATATCTTAAGCAGAGAATGTTTGCAGTAATCTTCTACTGATATCGCTTGTGTGTGTGAGAGACATTTGGGGTAAGGAAAAGAAACAGAGATAAAGGGAATTAGAAACATGAAGGAAGGCATTATAATCACCAGCATTTGGGCTGAGGTGACTTTTCCGGTCACTTAGAAAATCTCAATGCCTCAGTGAGCCACCATTGATGCCAGAGTTGCTGAGCTGCAAATTTATTAACCAAATTTAAAATAATTCTTTATCAAAAAAATTGAATAATTTAATCTCAGGACTTCTTGCCCAGAATGTCTCTGGAATGGGATTTTCACTGGTGGACTGTCACTTTGATTCTTTTTAAGTACGTAGGTCAGGAGCTGTTCATTTTGCACCCAATCTCCTGGCCCAGGCACCTGGCAATTTTGTTTTAAACAAATTCAAATTGGGCCACCACGAGAGGGACACACAAAATCCAAGCTGATGGGATGAGGCATTGTACCCCATTCTGGGCTTTATCTGACATTTTTGATTGGATTTATTATTGTCACATGTATTGGTCTACAGTGAAAAGTATTGTTTCTTGCGCACAATGCAGACAAAGCATACCGTTCATTGAGAAGGGAAGGGGAGAGTGCAGAACGTAGTGTTAGTTATAGTGAGGGTGTGGAGAAAGATCAACTTAATATGAGGTAGGGCCATTCAAAAGTCTGATGGCAGCAGAGAAGAGGTTATTCTTGAATCAGTTGGTACCTGACCTCAGACTTTTGTATCTTTTTCCCGATGGAAGATGGTGGAAGAGAGAATGCCCTGGGTGTGTGAGATCCTTGATTATGCTGGCTGCTGTTCTGAGGCAGCTGGAAGTGTAGACAGAGTCAATGGGTGGGAGGCTGGTTTGAGTGATGGACTGGGGGAGGGGGTGGGTGGAGAAACCACTATCCTTTTTTATGACACTAGCTACCATAACGTGGATAACTTTAAAGATCCCAACCACCTGACAAGAGAGAAGTTGAGTGTGTAAGATAGGTAGCTGAGTGGTTAGAGTGAGTTGAGGACTGGTGGTGGCGGTGGGTGGGGTGGGCTTGGTGATGGGACAGGGCTGGGAGGGCGTTGGGGGGAGCGGTGGGGGGGTGGAATTGAAGGGGAGTTGGATTGTCAAGGGATGGGAGAGTAGTCAGTTGCTGAGGACAAGGTATGGGGACGGGGTGGTGAAGGAGAGTATCAGAGGGTCAGGCTGCTTATTAAAGAGATACGGGGTAGTATGGTGGATAATAGTTAGAAGGGGAGGTGGGAGCTAATCAGGAGATATGATGTCCAGGAGTAAACATGAGAGTTGGTGGGTTGAGAGATCAGGATGGTAGTCAAAAGGTTAGGAGGGTAGTCAGTTAATTGGGAGAGTGAAGGTAGTAGGGGGCTGGAAAGATAGATGAGGGTGGGTGTAGCTGGGGGTGGGGGGATGGGGTTCATCAGGGGGTCATGTGAGGGAGTCAATGGGTGTCTGTTATCTAGAAATTAGAAGTAGTTTCAATCCTAACTTTTCCTGAGCAACTATTCCGCTAAGAAATGGTCCAAATCACCCAACATCTGCAATTTAACCGAGTTTTAGATGGTCCAGGTTTCGGGTAATTTCCCATCAGAAGTTTAACTTTACTGGACAACTTTTGTGCAGTCCATGCCTGGGGACTCTTAAAGGATCCCACAGCATATCTTCTGGGCTCCTTCTGGGGTATGACTCTTCAGAGAACACAGTTTTGGGCCCTTAACATAACAATATTGCCAAAATTGATTGTGATTTAGTTGACTAATTTGAGCACAAAAGTGATACATACAGATCAGGGAGGCATGCTAGGGCTGAAATACCCAATAAATTGTATCCTTGCAGAAGTGTCATAATGACATTACTTGATCCCCACTGAAGTTCAACATTTAAGAGAAAGTCTCCTAATATACATTCAAATGGTGGGAACATACCAAGATTGCATCTGAGGTATCTACCTAGTGAAGATTCTCTCGTCTTATTACATATTAAATAATAAAAGCAAAATTCCTTACCAGACCTGGACCTTTGCTGGGTACCTATTTTCTGATTTTTCTGGGTTATCTAACTGCAAAACTTGTATCCCAATTTGGACTTGAAGGAATCCATAATTATCACAAATATCTGTGTATGGCCAAGCTCTACAATAATAATAAATGGAAATTGAGTGCTGGACTTGAAGGAATCTATTGGAGAGGGCTAGGTGGGTGACAGGTTTGCATAATTGTATGTGGAGGCTGCACATTCCTTTCCCAAAACTGAGCCCTGTTAAGTCAGTGGTGGGAATGGATTGGCATGAGGAACCTTCTCACAGGCTAATTAGACTCATTAACAATCCACTTTACATGTCAGACTTTGACTGCCAATGAACCCCTGAAGCACCTTGAGACGTTTTGCCATGTTGAAAGCACATGTGAATTCAAGCTTCTATTATTGTTGATTATGCTTCTTTCTATAATTTGTGAGGAATAATGCATTCCTAAACCATCATCCATATTCTACAACATTGTACATGGCAAGTAATTGACAATGAATTTTGATAAATCACGTAACATTAATGCATACTGTTACTTTGCATGCAGATTTGTCCAAATACCCTTATTTGAATTTAAGCTATAATCGTTCATGGGATGTGCCAGCATTTATTGCCCATTCCTAATTGCCCTTGAATTGTGGCTTGCTAGGCTATTTCAGAGGATAGTTAACAGTCAACCAAGTTGATGTGGATCTGGAGTCACACGTAGGCCAGATCAGGTGAGGATGACAGATTGCCTTCCCTCAAGAGCATTAGTGAACCAGATGGGTTTTTTTTTACAACAATTGATCCACGTTCATCATTAGACTTTTAATTCCAGATTTTCTCTTTTTATTGAATTCAAATTTCATCATCTGCCATGATGGGATTTTGAACCAGAGAGTGGGGAGGTGGGGCGGGGCAGGTGTGGGGGTGGGGATGGAGGGAGGTTGCGATCCTCTGGGCTATGAGTCCAGTGACAATACCACTATGCCACTGTCTCCCCTAAAGATTGTATGATAAACATTTTGAACTAAAACTTAGCTCACAAGAAGAATGGGATTCCTGCAACAACACTGAGTTAAACTTGTGGCATGTGATCCATAGTCCTGCAATACCTGAACACTGTGATATACTTTGAGAGAGGATCAACTTCTATTTTCCTTTGACTAACTCATAAACAATAAAGATCGAGTCAAATTATTTGGGTTAAGACGTTCCTTTAATTATTTATATGATACCTAAATTAGCTTTCAGAACTCATGGCACATTAGATATCTTTTAAAAAATTAACTAGGAAAGGCACAATAATTAAACACTTTGATCACTTAAACTTGAAACAGTTTTGACATCATCGCAGTATCAGTATTTCAGGTTACATTGCTGAGATTGAAACTGAGTGCAACACCTTGCCAAACTAATTGTGGACTGCAAAGTTTGAATTAGAAATCTATTCACTATTTCATTTATTGCTATACTTGATCAAATGTCTTTGGTTCACAGAATTGCTTCACGGGATACTAAGTTAGAGGAACAATTCATCCAATTGACACAGAAGCAAATATTTGAGAGAAAGAAATGTTGTCATTATTCTCCTTCTTTTCTTTCTCTACACACCTCAGATTTACCACCCTCCATAAAGTTGACCACATCCTAACTTGCACCAAGCCCATTTCAGCTATCCTCCCTGAAATCTCTATCTACATTGTCTCCTGGCTCCACCAGTGCCTCCATGTTAAGAATTTAGAATCATAGAGGTTTACAGCATGGAAACAGGCCCTTTGACCCAACTTGTCCATGCTGCCCTTTTTTTAAACCCCTAAGCTCATCCCAATTGCCCGCATTTGGCCCATCTCCCTCTGTACGCATCTTAAACATGTAATTGTCTAAATGCTTTTTAAAAGACAAAATTGTACCGGCCTCTATTACTACCTCTGGCAGCTTGCTCCGGACACTCACCACCCTCTGTGTGAAAAAATTTCCCCTTTGGACCCTTTTGTATCTCTTCCCTCTCATCTTAAATCTAAGCCCTCTAATTTTAGACTCCTCTACCTTTGGGAAAAGATATTGATTATCTAGCTGATCTATGCCCCACATTATTTTATAGACCTCTATAAGATCACCCCTCAGCCTCCTATGCTTTAGAGAAAAGAGCCCCAGTCGACCCAGCCTCTCCTTATAACTCAAACCATCAAGTCCCAGAAGCATCCTAGTAAGTCTTTTCTGCACTCTTTCTAATTTAATAATGTCCTTTCTATAATAGGGTGACCGGAACTGTGCACAGTTTCTATCCTCAGAATCAAACCCCAGCATGATCTTGCTCGCCACTCATGTATGTTCTTCTCCCTGGTGAATCACACATATAACAGTTTGCTGCCCATGCCTTCAGCAGCCTTGGCCATAAGTTCTGGGATTCTCTCCCTAAGCTATTCCATCTCTTCTCATTTAAAACCCAATTTGGTAGTCTCATAGCACCAGGTCAAATATGTGCAAGAAAACCTCCTGTTAGTTATCACGTGGCCTCCCTGCTCAGATGATGAATCAGTAGTCTTTCATGTTGAACACCACTTGGAGTAAGCACTGAGGGTGACAAGGCACAAAATGTACTCTGGGTGGGGGACTTCAATGTCCATCACCAAGGGTGGCACAGTAGTACAAGAATAGGACAAGTTGGTCGGGTTCTACAGGACATAACTGCTAGACTGGGACTGCAGCAGGTAGTGAGGGAACCAACAAGAGAGATAAACATACTCATTCTCATCAACTTGCCTGCTGCAGATGCATCTATCCATGACAGTATCAGTGACTGCGTAGGCCATGTGGAGATAAATTCCTGTTCTCACATTGAGGATGCCTTCTATCTTGTGTAGCACTGCCACCATGCTAAATGGGATGAACTTCAAACAGATTGAACAACCCAAGACTGTGCATCCATGAAGTGTTATGGGCCATCAGCAGCAGCAGAATTGTACTTAACCACAATCTGTAACCTTATGGCCCGCATATCTTTAACCGTACAACGCGCATCAAATCAAAGGATCAACCCCGGTTCGCTGACAAGTGCAGAAAGAGCATGCCAAGAATAATACCAGGCACACCAAAAAATGAGGTGCCAACTTGGTGAAGCTACAACACAGGATTTCTCGCATGCCAAGCAGCATGAATAGCGAGTAATAGACAGAATTAAGTGACTCCACAAGCAACAGGTCAGATCTGAGCTCTGCAGTCCCACCACATCCAGCCATGAATGGGGATGCACATCTGTGCAAAAGATAAGGCTGAAGCACTTGCAACAATCTTCAGTCAGAAATGTGGAATGGACGATTCATCTTGGACTCCTTCAGAGGTAGCTAGCATTTCAGACGTCAGACTTCAGCCAATTTGATTCAGTCCACAAGTGATATCAGGAAATGGTTGAAGCATTAGATACTGCGAGTCTAGGGCTGACAAGTGGTAAGTAACATTTGAACCATAGAAATGCCAGGCAGTGAGCATCTCCAACAAGAGAGGATGTAATCACCACCCTTCGACATTCAATGGCATTACCATTGCTGCACCCGCTACTGTCAATATTTTAAGGGTTACCATTGACCAGAAACTCAACTGGACTGGCCATATAATTACTATGGCTACCAGAGCTGGTCAAAGGCTAGGAATCCTGTGGTGAATAACTTCCCTCCTGACCCTCCAAAACCAGGCCACGATCGACATTCACAGTCAGGTGTATGATGGAATACTCTCCAGTTGCCTGGATGAGTGAAGCTCTAACAACACTCAAGAGGCTTGATACCATCCAGGGCAAAGCAGCCCACTTGATTGCTACCCCTTCCACAAACATTCAATCCCTGTATCACTGACTAACAGTGGCAGCCTTGTGTACTATCTAAGAGACGTACTACAGGAACTCAATGAGCTTCCTTAGGCAGAATCTTCCAAACCCATGACCACTACCACAAGAGCAACAGGTACTTGGGAGAACATCACCTTGAGGTTCTCCTCCAAGTCATTCACCATCCTGACTTAAAGCTGCTAAATAAACACATAATTGTTGTTGAGATGTGCAGGTCAGGAAGGTTCCAAATCTGTCACTTTTAAGTTTTGACCTTACCCAGAGCAGAATTGGCTACAAATATCTTTTACTGAGGAAAAGATTAATTCACAGCAACTCAATATCATCCAACCCCCCTCATTCACACCAGTGCCACCACCACCTCAACTCCCCGTGCCATCCATCTCCCTTTCTTGCCCACTGGATGTTCAATGCTTCCATTCAATAGCAGAAGTGGAAAAATGATGAAGGTGCAAACTTCTGCAACATTGTTGGTGACACAATTGTCTCAGTGATGCTTCTCAGAACCTACTGTTGGATAGCCAGAGCAGACCCAAAGGCAAGTGATTTGTGCCCACTTGAAATGGAATTTGTGTTCTATGACGTCAACCAGCCTATGGCCTAGCTGAGGAGAAATTCAAAAATAAGTTCCTCTAACGTTTGGTGGAGCTAGGAGGAGCAGAAATGGTTATTCCAAGTCCCACGACTTAAGCTGAGTTTTAAAGCCCCCACACCTCCAAACATGAGACCTCCTTCACTCCCCACCCTATAGCTGTGGCAGTCCTCTTTGCTGCTATTGCACCCTCAGCTGACTGGAACTGCAATTCTAGCCACGGCCCAATGAAAGTGAGACTTGGGGGTCACAATGGGCCAGAAGCCAGAACTTGTCGGGGATATTAGAGGAGTTCAGTCTTACTATCCAGACTCATATATGGTGAATGGTCACTTAATGTGCAAACATGCTGCAGATAGTTATGGAACCATAGCTCAGCATCAGATGGCATATTCAGTAGAGGAGAGAAGAAAACCAGAGAGAAAACGAACAAGCAAAAAGGGCACTTTTGTATAATACTTTTAAAGGTTAATGAGTACACTGTCAGTTAAGCTGGTACTAGTAATGCCTACAGAATCAATATTCACCCATGTGAAAATTTGTAAAAAAAAAGAAATCTCATATGAAATAACACTTCACGGTTGGCAGGAGAGTGCAATGTTCCAGAATCCATTTAAAGGCAAGGTTCGACAGTGAACTAAGGCATAATCAAGGTCCAGACTCAAGAATGAGTATGGTTTCACCCATTGTCTGTACAACCCTGCTGTGCTTTCAATTACATGAAAGTTTTTTTTTCCCCCATTCACTCGTGGCTGTACTGCTCAGAGGTCATAGATTATGCACAATTGAGAAAGAATACTTCACTCTTCCTTGTGGGGATGTTTGATCTATACAGTGGCTTTAACCTTCTGATTACTGAGCGTCTTGTTCACTATTTCAAATATACATCTCTGTCACATCACTGTGAAGATCCACCAATGACTGTTAGGGAAGTGGGGTTACAGAAATCTCACTGGTTTGCAGTAATTTCCAACCTTCTCTGAGAAATCTCAAACAATGACCTGATGAATTTTTTTTAATGAGAATTTCAAAGAGTAAACATAAGAAGAACACTGTTTGCTGATAAATGCTGATCATTTAACTCTCCTAGGTGACCCTTTCATTGTGTCATGGAATACATGAAAAATGAAACATTTAGCATATACTCTGCCGCTTCTCTTCACTTCATCAGTGTAAATCACTGTGAGCTGGGCTTTATTGCCTCTGCATTATCCTTGCTCCAAAATAATGGCATTAAGCACTTAATTACATTTGTATGCTTGGTGCAGTATCATTGAACAAAATTCTTTGGACCGTTTGGATGATTTATTCGCTGTACAGATCCTTTTCTTGTCCCGGGACAGGTTCCAGAAATGCCTGACTTTATGAGATCCATATCTGGATGGGCTTGGCAGTGAATTGTCCCTAATCGATTGCCTTGATTTTCTTTTTTGGCAAAAGGCTTATGAACAATAAAGTCCTCTACAAATTAATGGGACGGCACTGACAGGAGTAATTGATCCTTCAAAAGTTGTCTCAAGGAATCAAGTTTGAGGATTGCTGAAAAAATAGTTTGTCAAAACTTTTCATCTTGAACCCATCAGGACAATGGTAAGAATACAGATATCTTGTGATTGTCCTGAAGAGTGCAAGGTGAAAAACTTTGACAAACTGCCTTTATTCAGCCGGCCTTCAATTCTATGCTACACTATCAAGTTGGCTGCAGCAGCTACAGCAAACCCACTGCGTTTGCCTAATGCCAGAATGGAGATTGGGACCGTGGACCAGAAGTTGGAAGGAAGAGTAGTGTTGTTCAATCAGACTATACCTCAAAATTCATTCATAAAAAAAACCTGATCCGCCACTATACAGTTAAATGTCCTCACATCTTAGATAATGTTGTATTCTCTTATTTAAGTTTCATGTTTACAACTCAACCTTTTTTTTTATATTAACAGAACTACCTATTTTGTCTTTGGGCGTCACTGACTGGGCTAGCGTTTATTGCCCTTCCCTAATTCTCCTTGAACTGAGTGGCTGAGAGGTCATTTCAAAGGGATTTTAAGAGGCAACAACATTGCTGTAGACCTGGAGTCACCTGTAGGCCACACCAGGTAAGAAGAACAAACTGCCTTCTCTAAAGGATATTAGTGAACCAGTATGAGAGTGTTTCATTGTTATTATTGTTATGGGTGGCACAGTGACGCTGCTGCCTCACAGCACCAGGAACCCAGGTTCAATTCCAACTTCGCATCATTGTCTGTGTGGAGTTTGCACATTCTTTCGGTGTCAAAGTGGGTTTCCTCTGAGTATTCCAGTTTCCTCCCACAGTCCAAAGATGTGCGGGTTAGGTTGATTAGCCATGCTAAATTGACCCTAGTGTCAGAGGGATTCACAGGGTAAATATGCGGGGTTACAGGAATAGGGCCCAGGTGGAATTGTGGATAGTGCACACTCGATGGGCCAAATGGCCTCCTTCTGCACAGTAGGGATTCTATGGAATTACTGGATCACCATGGTTGGATTTGCACCAGGGTCACCAGAGCATGACTTTGGGTCTTTAGATTACTCATCAAGTGACAACATTACTGCATCACTGCCTCCTCCTAGTTTACTTTCTAAATTGAAAATACTCCTTTAAAAGTTCTGTATCTGCACAAAATGTCTCAGCAGTGTCAAATTTTTATACGGCTTTACAAATGGGTGTTTGTAAAGTAAGTATATATGTAAGGTAGTAGTAGCCATATAAGTCAGGGTTAATAGATGAAATCTTATAATGGCCATCACCTATGAACATCCAGAATCTGAACTGGACCAGCCATATAAATGTGGTGGCTGCAAGAGTAGATCAGATGCTGGGAAATCTGAAATAAAGGAGGAAAATGCTGGAAGAGCACAACTGCCTTGGGGTTGCCATTGACCAGGAACTCAGCTGGACTCATTAGATAAACACAATGGCAGCTCAGAGGAATACTGTGGCAACTAACTCACCACCTGACTCTCCAAAGTCTATCCAGCATCTACAAGGCAGAAGTCAGGAATGTGATGGAATACTCTCCACTCGCCTGGATGGGTGCAGCTCCAACAACACTCAAGAAGATTGACACCATCGAGGACAAAGCAGCCTGCTTGATTGGCACCACATCTACAAACATGCAGTCCCTCCATCACTGATGCTCAGTAGCAACAGTGTGTACCATCTACAAGATGCAGTGCAGCAATTCACCAAAGATCCTTAGACAGTATCTTCCAAACCCACGACCACACATCCATCTAGAAGGACAAGAGGCAACAGATACATGGAAACACAACCAACTGCAAGTTCCCCTTCGGGCCACGCACCATCCTGACTTGGAAATATAGCACCATTCCTTCACAGTTGCTGGGTCAATATCTTAGAATTCCCTCCCTAACGACATTGTGGGTGAACCCACAGCGCTTGGACTGCAGCAATTCAAGAAAATGGCTCACCACCCCCATTTCAAAGGCAACTAGGGATGGGAAATAAATGCTGACCAACTGTGCCATGAATGAATAAAAAAAAATTGTCCAGGTGCATCAGTGGAGAGTGAAACAAAGTTAATGCTTACAGTCCCTTGACTCTTCTTCAGAATTAAACTGAGGAAGAAAGGTGATGGAATATTTATTGTTTAAGACGGGGTGGCGCAAAACAGAAGGTCAGGGAAAAATGGGAGTTTAGAGATATTTGACAAAGACATCATGGGCACAAGACAAGTGGAATGTTAAGTGTAGAGTTACATCCGAAAAGTGCTGATAGTGGTATAAATGTGTCCACAGCAAAACAGGGTCAGTGTTCTGTGAAAGCAAAATTTATGGACAAGTGACAGATGCAGGGGAGATTAAAAGATGGTCAAGATCGGGGACAGAGTTCACAGTCTGAAGTTGTCAAACTCAGTGTTGAATCCAAAAGACCGTAAAGATGAATCGAAAGATGAGGTGTTGTTCTTTTAGTTTGCATTGGGCTTCACTGGAGCATTGCACCAGGTCAAGGATACACGAAGGCAGTATGGTGGTTAGCACTGCAGCATCACAGCACTAGGGATCCAGGTTCAGTGCCCTCCTTGGGTGACTGTGTGGAGTTTGCATGTTCTCCCCCTGTTTGTGTGTGTTTTCTCTGGGTGCTCCAGTTTCCTTCCACAATCCGAAGATATGCAGGTTAGATGGATTGTCCATGGTAAATTGCCCATTTGTGTCCAAAGACGTTTAAGTTAGATTGATTAGCCATGTTGAATGTATGGGGTTAAGACAGGGGAGAGGGCCTGGGTAAGATACTCAGTCAGAGAGTCAGTGTAGATTTGATGTGCCGAATGGCCTCCTGCATTGATGTGGACATGACACCATGATGGTGGGTTGAAATGGCAAGCAGCAGGGAGGTCAGGGTTATGCTTGCAGACTGAGTGAAGATGTTCCGCAAAGTGGAATTATGAGGTGAGTAACTCTCCTCCTGTCTCCCCGAAGTCAGGACTGAAATTCAATACTCTCTAATTGTGTGCCGCTCCAACAACACTCAAAAAACCCATCAATTCCAGGACTAATAGTAACCTGCTTGATAAGCACCCCACCAACCACCTTTGACATACACTCATCCACCAGCTTTGCAGTGCATGAATGTGTCAAATGTACTACATACACTGCAGCAATTCACCAGATATTCTTCTATAGCACTTTTCCAAACCCATTACCCCTACCACCTCATATGATAAGGGTATCAGATAGATGGATGCACCATCAACATCAAATTTCCCTCTAAGTCACACACTACCCTGACATGGAACAATATCACCATTCCTTTATTGTCAAAGAGTCATAGAGGTTTACAGCATGGAAACAGGCCCTCAGGCCCAACTTGTCCATGCTGCCCAATTTTTACCACTAAGCTAGTCCCAATTGCCCGTGTTTGGCCCATATCCCTCTATACCCACCTTACCCATGTAACTGTCTAAATGTTTTTCAAAAGACAAAATTGTATCTGCCTCTACTACTACCTCTGGCAGTTTGTTCTAGACACTCACCATCCTCTGAATGAAAAATTGCCCCTCTGGACGCTTTTGTCATCGCCCCTCTCCCCTTTAACCTATGCCCTTTAGTTCTAGACTCCCCTACCTTTGGGAAAAGATCTTGCCTATCTCGCTGAGAAATGCCCCTCATTATTTTGTAGACCTCTGTAAGATCTCCCCCTAAGATTCCTGCACTGCAGGGAAAACATCCCAGTCTATACAACCTCTCCTTATAACTGAAACCATCAGGTTCCACTCACACTCTAGTAAACCTTTTCTGCACTCTTTCTAGTTTGTCCACAATCCTGGAACTCCTTTTTTAACAGCACTGCGGCTCTACCTGTCTCAGATGGACAGCAATGGTTCAAAAAGGTGCTTGACCACCATCTACTCAAACAATTATTGATAAGCAACAAATGCTATCCTTGTCAGCGATGTCCACATCCCATGAAAGAGTAAAGACATGATTGGCCATGGCATATGTTTCCTTAAAATGCCCACATTTCCTCCTTTCGGATGTTATTTTTCATCTGCTTATGTGGACAGAACATCTCCACAGCTGTCATTCTGCAATGATTGCAACAACATCTGGATGTGAAATGTTTAAGAGAAATGGACCATTTCACTGCCCTTCAGCCAGATATGTTCAACAGCTGTTTTACTGGAGAACACAGCTCAAGATCCAATCAAGCTCAATAAAGAAGCTTATTGTTATTTTCATTAAACCTGGGTTTGTGCTACCTGGAGGCACAGACAATGTGCACTGTGAAATTTGAAGTTATCTCAAATTAAGGATGAGCTTTCAAAGGTTAGCCCAAGTTTCAGTTGTTAATCCATAATATAACTCATCATTCAAACTGTGCCCACCTTGATGACCAGTGCTGGCATGATGTTTATGTGTGAGCCATCATTCCCATGTTTGATTTGATCTCCTAATGAACATTCAGATCATAGAATCAATACATTGCAGAAGGAGACCATTTGGCCCATTGATTGCATCAATCACTATTTCACCCAGACTGTCTCCCTATAACCCCACACATTTATCCTGCTAGTTCTCTGACACTAACAGACAATGAATCAGGGCCAATCAACCTAACTCGCACATCTGAAGCACCCAGAGGAAACCTATGCAGACAAGGGAGGACATGCAAAGTCCACACAGAAAGTGACCCAAGGCTGGAATTGAACCCAAGTCCTTGGCACTGTGAGGCAGCTGTGCTAACCATTGTGCCACCGTGTCGCCCCTGAATATATCATTTGTACAACAATGCCTTTTTACTTGTTACAGCTGATGACCATGACAACAATGTTCAAGACTGTTAAAAGCAAATTAGATTTTTTTTAGAAGTATTTGTTCCCAATGTATGTAAACAAGGCACAAATGAGAAGCAGGCGATTTTCTTTGCTTGCTTCTCTTTCAATGATTAAAGTCACTAAAAAGCTGATTTGGGGAAATTAACAGGTAAACTTCTGCAAAGTTGAAGAAGTTAAGGAAACCAACCAAAGTCTCTACTTTTGTTAGGAGGCAAAGGGAATTTGGCATGCCTGCTACGACTCTCACCGACATTTACAGATGCACCATAGAAAGCATTCTTTCTGGATGTATCACAGCTTGGTATAGCTCCTGCTCTGTCCAAGACCACAAGAAACTACAAAGGATCTTAAACGAAGCCCAGTCCATTATGTAAACCAGCCTCCCAGCTATTAACTCTGTCTACACTTCCCGCTGCCTCGGAAAAGCAGCCAGCATAATCATGGACCCCGTGCACACCAGACATACTCCCTTCTATCTCCTTCCATCTGGAAAAAGATGGAAAATCCTGAGGATACGTACCAACCGACTTAACAGATTCTTCCTTGCTGCCATCAGACTTTTGAATGGACCTACCTTATATTAAGTTGATCTTTCTCTGAACCCTCGCTATGACTGCAATACTACATTCTGCACTTTCTGCTTTCCTTCTCTATGTACAGTATGCTTTGTCTGTATAGCATGTAAGAAACAATATTTTTCACCTAACGCTAATGCATGACAATAATAAATCAAATCAAAAAAATCAATCAAATTTCTATGCATCAGAGCCCCTCAAATCCTGGTCAAAAATCTGTTATACACAGTAAGAAGTCTCACAACACCAGATTAAAGTCCAACAGGTTTATTTGGTAACAAGCGCCACTAGCTTTCAGAGCGCTGCTCCTTCATCACCTGACGAAGGAGCAGTGCTCCAAAAGCTAGTGGTGCTTGAACATAGAACATAAAACATAGAAATAGAACACTACAGCACAAACAGGCCCTTTGGCCCACAGGTTGCGCTGATCATATCCCCACCTACCAGGCCTATGTATAACCCTCAATCCCATCAATGTTACCAAATAAACCTGTTGGACTTTAAGCTGCTGTTGTGAGACTTCTTACTGTGTTCACCCCAGTCCAACACCAGCATGTCCACATCAAAAATCTGTTATAGCCAGTGAAAACAGTCACACGAGCACAAAACCTTAAAATCAATTAATGCATCAAATACAAGGTCAACCACTTGATGTCCCCTTCCACACCACCACACTCCCCTTCAGTGACCAGCTGGGAGCAAGAAGGCATTAAATTTACAGAGATACGCTGACTGAAGATTCGCCTCATCTGTCGTCCTCCTGATTGCAATACTTGGCAAGAAGCGTCTGCTCTCCCGCGAATCTGAAATATGAATACACAATCTTGTGTTGAGGTTTACGAGGGCAGCAGAGTGACTGCCCTGTGGTTTTTCGACTGGAGCCCTATTGGTGATTCCAAGAAACCAGTGGCGCCGAAATGCGACCTGCCCTCGTAAGCTGACACCGTCATCCAGGAGCCACAAGAGGCTTTAGACATCGATGACATGGAGAAATTAATGCCTTAGCGAATGCTTTGTCGTTGGCATTTTACACTGAAGCAAAAGCTGATGCGCAGAAAGCAAATGCAGAGAGAAAAAAAGAATCAACAGCTTTCTTTCTGGAATTGTGCTTTTTTTTAAACAGTTAATTCAATCTGTTTTGATTTGAAAGAGACCTTCTGTGGCTGAATCTTGGTGTTACTGGCAAGCTGCACACTGTTAATTTTGATTCATATCGTTATGACTTATGCCCTAGCGTTATGGTAGAAGCAAATAAAGCAGAGATGAAAAGACACTAAAACTTAAAAAAAAACAGATAGAGGAAATGTTGATGCTGCGAGATGAATGTCCCCTAATCTTTGAGTTATTTTTTATGCTATTTGATCTCCCACGGCGTTGCCTAGAGACAGTGAATATCCCTTTCTTTAACTGTGGCCTCGATTTTAACAAAATTTCCTCTCCCCCCCCCCTCCCCCGCCCCAGCCACCCCTTGCACTCTGATGGGCAGGAAAGGGACAGACTTAGGAATCTTTTCCTTTGCATCTTTCCATTCTAAGTTTCTCTTCGTCTCTCCTCTCTCTCTCCGGTTCACCCATTTCTCATTATTTACCGTGAGTTATTCTCCAACGAACAGAGTTCGGCTTCTCCTCTGCCAATATGTGTTAATGCTTCTGGGAAGTGACTTAGGATGGTGAACTGTTTCACAGACGGTATGTAAATACGCAGAGTTGTTGTGTCAAACCCACATTGATGAAACACAGGCGCATTTTTGCTTTTCATTTCCCGTAAGGAAGAAATAAGAAATTGGTCATCATTGCACCCATTTCTTTGGACAAAATATCAGCGATAGGGCAACAATCTGCATGGGTTTCCTTCAGTCCAAAGATGTGCAGGTTAGGTGGATGCTAAATTGCCCCTTAGTGTCAGAGGGACTAGCTCAGGTAAATGCATGCTGTTATAGGGATGGGGCCTGGGTGGGATTGTGTTTGGTGCAGACTCGATGGGCTGAATGGCCTCCGTCTGCACTGTAGATTTTATAATTCTGTGAATTTCAGGCTACAATTTCTCACACACTCCTGAAAAGATTAGTTAGGAAGCCAGTGATCTCCAACTGCCCAGGGAGCTTGGTTCAAAGAGGTTTAAAAGATTTTTTTTAAGTTTATTTATTAGTGTCACAAATACGCTTACATTAACACAACAATGAAGTTACTGTGAACCCCCCCCCCCCCCCCACCGAGTCACCACATTATGTTCAGGTACACTGAGGGAGAATTTAGCATGGCCAATGCAACTAACCAGCACATCTTTCAGACTGTGGGAGGAAACTGGAGCACCCGAAGGAAACCCAAGTTGATATGGGGAGAATGTGCAAACTCCACACTGATAGTGACCTAAGCAGGGAGTCAAACCCAGATCCCTGGCAAGGGTGAGGCAGCAGTGCTGTGCCACCATGCTGCCCAGGTGCCTTGGCTATGCAAATGGAAGTAACTCCTCAGAGGCTGGGGTTCCCTCATCAGATTCCTTTTATTTACAAACTCTATACCACTCATAGAATGTTTCTGGTACACAATCAGAATCCGCAGTGCCGGAAGACCTGATGTTCCCATTTTTATCCACAGATGAGACTCCCTGATTGTGCAGGCAATTATGACCTCAATCAGGGAGTTCTTACCAAGGCAGCCATTTTGTATGGATTGGTGCCATCTTGACAATGGAATTTTTATCCTCTTTTGTCTCCCTTTCCCATTACTTTTACTTTGCATTCGTCTTCCCATCATCAATGTTCTTTTCTCAGTCACTTCACAGCAGGCCTGCAGTTTATACCCTACGCCCCTCAGGTTCCTATCATCTGTCAGGCAATGGAAAAATAGGGTTTACCATCAGATTGAGCAGTAGGAATTTACTTCAGTAAGGCCTTTGACAAGGTCCCGCATGGGAGGTTAGTTAGGAAGGTTCCGTCGCTAGGTATACATGGAGAGGTAGTAAATTGGATTAGACATTGGCTCAGTGGAAGAAGCCAGAGAGTGGTGGTGGAGGATTGCTTCTCTGAGTGGAGGCCTGTGACTAGTGGTGTGACACAGGGATCAGTGCTGGGTCCATTGTTGTTTATCATCTATATCAATGATCTGGATGTTAATGTAATGAATTGGATCAGCAAATTTGCTGACGATACAAAGATTGGAGGTGTAGTGGAGAGTGAGGAAGGTTTTCAAAGCTTGCAGAGGGATTTGGACCAGCTAGAAAAATGGGCTGAAAAATGGCAGATAACGTTTAATGCAGACAAGTGTGAGGTATTGCACATTGGAAGGACAAACCAATGTAGAATATACATGGTAAATGGTAGGACACTGAAGAGTGTAGTAGAACAGAGGGATTTGGGAATACAGATAAATAATTCTGTAAAAGTGGCATCACAGGTAGATAGGGTCATAAAGAGTGCTTTTGGAACATTGGCCTTTATAAATCAAAGTATTGCGTATAAGAGTTGGAATGTTATGGTGAAGTTGTATAAGACATTGGTGAGGCCAAATTTAGAGTATTGTGTGCAGTTTTGGTCACCTAATTATAGGAAGGATATTAATAAGGTTGAAAGAGTGCAGAGAAGGTTTACAAGGATGTTGCCAGGACTTGAGAAACTGAGTTACAGAGAAAGGTTGAATAAGTTAGGACGTTATTCCCTGGAGCGTAGAAGAATGAGGAGAGATTTGATAGAGGTGTATAAAATTATGATGGGTATAGATAGAATGAATGCAAGCAGGCTTTTTCCACTGAGGCTAGGGGAGAAAAAAACTAGAGGACATGGGTTAAGGATGAAGGGGGGAAAGTTTAAAGGGAATATTGGGGGGGTGATTCTTCACACAGAGAGTGGTGGGAGTGTGGAATGAGCTGCCAGATAAAGTGGTAAATGCGGGTTCACTTTTAACATTTAAGAAAAACTTGGACAGGTACATGGATGAGAGGGGTGTGGAGGGATATCGTCCAGGTGCAGGTCAGTGAGACTCAGCAGAAAAATGGTTCGGCACAGCCAAGAAGGGCCAAAGGGCTTGTTTCTGTGCTGTAGTGTTCTATGGTTCGATGGTTCTAAGATCTTTGAAAAGCAGATACAGATCACAGCCTGACTCACTGTGTCTCCTGATCCATTGGGCTTCTCAGACACCTCTGCACATCACTGCCATGCTATTATAAACAAAGAGGACAAATATTCAATACAAAAGAATTCTACCTAATTAGGTCTTAGTATCTTTGTCACAAAGCTTATGATGTGAATCAACTTAATTGTTTTTTGGCTCCGCGGTTCAATATAAATTTTTTTTCCAATAAACTACTGCTTTTCATTATTTATTTTCTGCACCTAACTGTCACTATTGGATATTAGTACGTAGCCGGTAATCTGCACTTAATAACAAAATCTTCTTTTTATTCATTTTCAGGATGTGGGCGTTGCTGTCTAGACCAGCATTTATTGACTATCCTTAATTGCCCTTGAGAAGGAGGGGGTGAGCTGCCTTCTTGAACCCCTGCAGTCACTGGGGTACACCCACAGTGCTGTTAGGGAGGGAATTTCAGGATTTTGACCCAGCAACAGTGAAGGAATGGTGATATATTTTCAAATCAGGATGATGAGTGATTTGGAGGGGAAACTTCAAGTGGTGGTGTTTCCAGTATCAGCTGCCCTTGTCCTCATAGATGGCGGTAGTCATGGGTTTGGAAGGCGCTGCCTAAAGAGCCTTGGTGAGTTGCTGCAGTGCATCTTGTAGATGGTGCACACTACTGCCACTGTTCATTAGTGGTGGAGGGAGTGAATGTTTGGGGAAGGGGTAACGATCGAACAGGCTGCTTTGTCCTGGACGGTGTTGTGTTTCTTGAATGATGTTGGAGCTGCACTCATCCAGGCAAGTGGAGAGTTTTCTCTCACACTCCTGGCTTGTGCCTTGTTGATGGTAAACAGACTCTTGGGAGGTGAGTTACTTGCTGTAGAATTCCTAGCCTCTGACCTGCCTTTGCAACCACAGTATTAATATGGCTGGTCCCATTAGTTTCTGCTCAGTGTTAACCTCCTGGATGTTGATAGTGGGGGATAGATGGTGATATCATTGAATGTCAAGGAGTGATAGTTAGATCCTCTCGTGTAGGAGATAGTCTTTGCCTGGCACTTGTATGGTGTGAATGTTACTTGCTACTTATCAGCCCCAGCCTGGATATTGTCCAGATTTGGACATGGACTACTTCAGTATCTGAGGAGTTGTGAAAGGTGCTGAACATTGTGCATCATCAGGGATCATCTACGTCTCCTGACTATTTAGTGGAAGGAAGGTCATTGATGAAGCAGAAGTTGTTTGGATCTACGACACTACCCTGAGGAACTCCTGCAGTGATGTCCTGGAACTGAGATGATTGTCTTCCAATAACCACAACCAGCATCTTTTGTGTCAGGTATGACTCTAACAAGTATGACTCTAACGCTGAATATCATGAACATCAATTTTGCTTAGGACTTCTTAATGCCACACTTGGTCAAATGTTGCTTTGACGTGAAGGGCAGTCACTCTCATCTCACCTCTGGAGTTCAGCTTTTTTGCCCTCTAAGTTGGGACTAAGGCTATAATAAGGTCAGGAGCTGACTGACCCTGGTGTAGTTTCCACCCCAACTCCATAAATCTTTGCTTAATATCCCCTTCCCTTAATCTCCCTATGTCATGTGTCCCCACATGAACTATAACTTGGGGTTGATCTCCCTCTCCCCTAAGAGTCCTGAATACTCTGTCCGAAACATCCTGGACCCCAGCCCCTGGTAGGCAACACACCAGCCCAGAGTCCCTACCCTTACCTCCAACTCTCCTATCCGTCCCCATAACCGTGGAGTCCCCAATCACAAGGCCCAATCTCTTACCCCTAACCACCTGAGGCTTGCCAATAGGCTCACCCCCAGAGACCTGCTCCCTTTGGCTATCCCCAGTTGATTTCTCCTCAACTGTAGCCTCCAGGACCGAGAACCTATTTTGGAGGGGAACAGCCCCAGGGGATTGTCCCCCCAACTGCTTTTTGCCCCTCTTCCTGGCAGTGACCCAAGACTTATTCCTAGGAGTGACTATCTCCTTATAACTCCTTTCTATGTCCTGCTCCACTTCCCGAATTATACGGAGCTCCTCTAATTCCCCTTCCAGCTCCTTTACACGCTCCTCCAGAAACTGCAATCTAACACACTTCCCACAATTAAAATCACCTGAAACACTGTGGGAGTCCCTCACTACATACATCCCACAGGAGATGCAGCTTACAGCCTGAACTGCCATCCCTGAATCAATTACCAGCAGAAAAGTAAAAATATAAAAAAAAACTTCCCTCACACTTATAATTAGGTTAGAGGAGGTGGAAGGGTGGGATTCTCTACCAGTGTAGAGAATCGGGAATCCTCTCTGCACTAATTTATAGTGTTAGGGGCACGAGAAAAAAAAAACTACAACTACCGGTAAGCGTCCTAGTGACGACTTCCGGTTTCTAACTAATTTAAAAAAAAACCGCCGAAACTCGCGACTTAACACTAAAAATAAAAAGTTAAACGGAATAAACAGAAAATTATACCTTATTTTTGCCTCCTCGCACGCCCAAAAATCGCTGCCTCTCGACTCAGCTCCACAGGAACAATGAGGCCGAGACACGGAGGTAGGTGTTTTTAAACCCGAAAAAAAAAACTACAACTACCGGTAAGCGTCCTAGTGACGACTTCCGGTTTCTAACTAATTTAAAAAAAACCGCCGAAACTCGCGACTTAACACTAAAAATAAAAAGTTAAACGGAATAAACAGAAAATTATACCTTATTTTTGCCTCCTCGCACGCCCAAAAATCGCTGCCTCTCGACTCAGCTCCACAGGAACAATGAGGCCGAGACACGGAGGTAGGTGTTTTTAAACCCGAAAAAAAAACTACAACTACCGGTAAGCGTCCTAGTGACGACTTCCGGTTTCTAACTAATTTAAAAAAAAACCGCCGAAACTCGCGACTTAACACTAAAAATAAAAAGTTAAACGGAATAAACAGAAAATTATACCTTATTTTTGCCTCCTCGCACGCCCAAAAATCGCTGCCTCTCGACTCAGCTCCACAGGAACAAGGCGAAGTCAGAAAGAGTAGTTATATCTGGACTCTTGCCTGTACCACGGGATAGATTAGAGAGGAATAGGGAGAGGGAAAGTTTGAACTCGTGGCTGAGGGGATGGTGCAGGAGGGAGGGGTTCAGGTACTTGAGCAATTGGGGCTCATTCTGGGGAAGGTGGGACCTCTATAAGAGGGATGGTCTACACCTGAACCAGAGGGGAATCAATATCCTGGGGGGTAAATTTGCAAAAGCGATGCAGGAAGGTTTAAACTGATTCGGAGGGGGGGAGGGATAGTGAGGAAAGGGGGTGAAAGTGAGGGGGGCATAGTTGGGGAATGCAAGGCACGGCATAGTGGGGGTGGGGCGGAGCAGGGTTTGAAATGCGTGTACTTTAATGCGAGGAGTATTCGCAATAAAGTGGATGAACTTGCAGCGTGGATCAGTACCTGGGACTTTGATGTTGTGGCCATTTCTGAGACTTGGATAGAGCAGGGTCAGGAATGGATGTTGCAGGTTCCGGGGTACAAATGCTTTAGTCGGAGTAGAGAAGAAGGTAGAAGGGGGGGTGGGGTAGCATTGCTAGTCAAGGACTGTATCACAGTGTCGGAGAGAAAGTTTGATGAGGACTTGTCAGTTGAGGTAGTATGGGCGGAGATTAGAAATAGGAGAGGAGAGGTCACCCTGTTGGGAGTCTTTTATAGACCTCCTAAAAGTTCTAGAGAGGTTGAGGAAAGGATTGCGGAGACAATCCTGGTTAGGAGTGAAAGTAATAGGGTAATTGTTATGGGGGACTTTAACTTTACGAATATTGATTGGAGTTGCTATAGTTCTAGCTCGCTTGAGGGGTCAGTGTTTGTACAAAGCGTGCAGGAAGGTTTTTTGTCTCAGTATGTAGACAGGCCAACTAGAGGTGAGGCTATATTGGATTTGGTGCTGGGAAATGAGCCAGACCAGGTGCTAGACTTGGAAGTTGGTGTGCATTTTGGTGATAGTGACCACAATTCGGTTACGTTCACCTTAGTGATGGGAAGAGATAGGCGTGAACCTCGGGTCAGCAATTTTAGCTGGGGTAAGGGCGATTATGAGGCTATCAGGAGTGAATTAGGAAGCATGGATTGGATTAGGGGATTGCAGGGACTGGGAACATCTGAAATGTGGAATTTTTTCAAGGAGCAGCTACTGCGAGTCCTTGATAGGTATGTCCCTGTCAGGCATGGTGGATTTGGTAGGGCTAGGGAACCGTGGTGCACTAAAAGAGTTGAGTCGATGGTTAAAAAGAAAAAGGAGGCTTATGTTCGGATGAGATTGGAGGGCTCAGATAGTGCACTAGAAAGCTTTAGATTGGCTAGGAGGGAGTTGAAGAGTGAGTTGAGAAGGGCTAAAAGAGGACATGAGAAGACTTTGGCTGATAGGATTAAGGAGAATCCTAAGGCGTTCTATAAGTATGTCAAGAACAGAAGGTTGGTCAGGGCAAGATTAGGGCCAGTTACAGACAGCAGGGGGAAGTTGTGTGTGGAACCGGAGGAGATTGGAGAAGTATTGAACCAATATTTCTCTTCGGTGTTCACGCAGGGGGACATGAATATAGCTGAGGAGGACATTGGGTCGCAGGGGTGTAAAATAGAAAGTATTACGGTTGATAAAGAGGATGTGCTGGAAATTCTTGAGGGGCTGAAAATAGATAAGTCCCCTGGTCCGGATGGGATCTACCCTAGGATTCTCTGGGAGGCTAGAGAGGTGATTGCAGAGCCTCTGGCTCAGATCTTCAGGTCGTCATTGGTCTCTGGTGTAGTCCCGGAGGATTGGAGGATAGCGAATGTTGTCCCATTGTTTAAGAAGGGGAACAGAGACTTTGCCGGGAATTATAGACCGGTGAGTCTTACTTCTGTTGTGGGCAAGGTTTTAGAAAAAATTATTAGGGATAGGATTTATAGTTATTTGGAGTGTAATGAATTGATTAGAAATAGTCAGCATGGTTTTGTAGCAGGTAGGTCGTGCCTTACTAACCTTATTGAGTTTTTTGAGAAGGTGACCAAAGAGGTGGATGGGGGTAAGGCAGTTGACGTGGTATACATGGATTTTAGTAAGGCGTTCGATAAGGTTCACCATGGTAGGCTTCTGCAGAAAATGCAGATGTATGGGATTGTGGGTAATCTAGGAAGTTGGATCAGGAATTGGCTATCAGATAGGAGACAGAGGGTGGTGGTGGATGGTAAATATTCATCATGGAGTGCAGTTACGAGTGGTGTGCCTCAGGGATCTGTTTTGGGGCCACTGTTGTTTGTAATTTTTATTAATGATCTGGATGAGGGTATAGTTGGGTGGATTAGTAAATTTGCTGATGACACCAAAGTTGGAGGTGTGGTAGATTGTGAGGAAGGGTGTCATAGTCTGCAGGGAGACTTAGATAGGTTGCAGAGCTGGGCCGAGAGGTGGCGGATGGAATTTAATGCGGAGAAGTGTGAGGTAATTCACTTTGGTAGGAGCAACAGATGTGTCGAGTATAGGGCTAACGGGAGGACTTTGAATAGTGTGGATGAACAGAGGGATCTAGGTGTGTGTGTACATAGATCCCTGAAAGTTGGGAATCAAGTAGATAAGGTTGTCAAGAAGGCGTACGGTGTCTTGGCGTTTATTGGTAGGGGGATTGAATTTAGGAGTCGCAGTGTAATGTTGCAACTGTACACTACTCTAGTGCGGCCGCACTTGGAGTACTGTGTGCAGTTCTGGTCCCCGCATTACAAGAAGGATGTGGAGGCGTTGGAGAGGGTGCAGAGGAGGTTTACTAGGATGTTGCCTGGTATGGTGGGGAGGTCCTATGAGGAGAGACTGAGGGATCTAGGGTTGTTTTCGTTGGGAAGAAGGCGGCTAAGAGGGGATCTTATTGAAACATATAAGATGATTAGGGGTTTAGATAGGGTGGATAGTGATAGCCTTTTTCCTCGGATGGAGAAAGCTAGCACGAGGGGGCATGACTTTAAATTAAGGGGGGGTAGCTACAGGACGGATGTCAGGGGTAGGTTCTTTACCCAGCGGGTGGTGAGGGATTGGAATGCCCTGCCTGCTGCAGTTGTAGATGTGTCTAGTTTGGGGGCGTTTAAGAGATCTCTGGATAGGTTTATGGACGAAAAGGGATTGGTATAGGCTAGTGGGTCATTGTTTTTGTAACTGGTCGGCGCAACATCGTGGGCCGAAGGGCCTGTTCTGCGCTGTAATGTTCTATGTTCTATGTTCTATGTTCTATGTAGGATAAATTGGCCTTCAGTGAGCAGATTATTGCTGAATAAATACTGTTTGATAGCACTGTTAATGCCATGACCTTACAGATGACCTAGAGTAGACTAATAGTGGAGTAATTGGCCGGGTTTGATCTGTCCTGTTCCTTGTGTAGAGAGCAATCTTCCATCTAACTGCAAAGTTGCCAGCATTTTAGTTGTACTGGAATAGCAGAGTTGGGAATGCGGCAAGTTTTGGAGCACATACTTCAGTGCTAATACCAAAACATTGTCAGGGCTCATAGTCTTTGCAGTATTTAGTGTTTCTTGATATCACCTGGACTGAATTAAATTGGATGAAAACTGACATCTACGATGTTGGGGACCTCTGGAGGAGGCCGAGATGGATCATCCACTCAGCACATCTGGCTGAAGATTGTTGAGAATGTTTTAGCCTTATTCTTTGCACTGCCATGTTGGGCTCCTCCATCATTGTGGATAGAACCTCCTCCTCCAATGAGTTGTTTAACTGTCCACCACCATTCGCAGCTGGACAGTGGCAGGACTGCAGAGCTTAGATCTGATCCATTGGTTGTGAAATTGTTTAGCTCTGTCTATTACTTGCTGCTTGTGCAGTGTTTTAGTTTAGTAATTAATCAAACAACGATTGCCTGTGGAAACCGTGTCTTTAAAAGGCACTTTCCCCATCCTGGAGCAACACCTATTATAGTATTGATTGCCCATGATATATGGGAACTGTTTTTTTACACAAGGAAGATGCCTGGTTGTTGAATTTCCCTTCCTCCCTGAACTTTCATTGTAGCAGTTTCCAATTATAGAGCTTTACATATATTGTTTAATTAGAGCCTTGCTCTTGAGAGTAAAGTTTCCATAGTCAGTCACAATTATTAGAAGCATTGAGTATTGGTCAGTTTGTCCATAGTTTTCATGTCTAGTAATCTAACTGACCAAATCATTAATTTTAATAATCTGTCCAATTTATGAGATTAAATTTTCACCTCTTACTGAGCTGCTCCCCCATGGCCTTGTTTCTTCGTCACTACTTTAGGCAAGTACTACCTTCTTGTTTGTCACTCATGCTACTCCTGCCATCCTGTAACCATATCTGATGCTACACCTAGCAGGTAAACTTAATGGTCAATCCAAAGGCCATCCCTACAACCAGCACTTGACCCAGGCCTTGGCCTAAACCGCTCCACAAGTTTTAGTCATGGGCTTTCCAAGTACAGATTTGTCATTGCAATTGGCAACTGGGGGACACGTCACTCCAGAAAGTCTCCCAAAAAACTTTAATGGACAGTTCTCTGAAGCCAGTGAAGGACTATTTGGAGAATGGCTTGAGTCTATTGACACTAATCTCTGTCCCAATGTCAACAAAGTGAAGGAAAGAGTCATCGACTTCAGGAAGCGTAGTGGAGAACATGCCCCTGTCTACATCAATGGGGACAAAGCAGAAATGGTTGAGAGCTTCAGGTTTTTAGTTGTCTAGTTCACCAACAAACCATCTTGGTTCCTCCCATGCTATAGTTAAGAAAGCTCATCAACATCTTTCATTTCTGAGAAAACTAAAAGAAATATGACATGTCGTGATAACTCTCACCAACTTTCACGGATGTACCACAGAAAGCATTCTTTCTGGTTGTATCACGACTTGGTTTGGCTACTGCTCTGCCCATCACCACAAGAAACTACAAAAGATCGTGAATGAAGCCCAGCCCATCATGTAAGCCAGCCTCCCATCCATTGATTCTGTTCACACTTCCCATTGCCTCAGAAAAACAGCCAGCATAATTAAGGACCCCACGCACCCCGGGCCATACTCTCTTCCACCTTCTTCTGTTGGGAAGAATATACAAAAGTCTGAAACCATGTACCAACTGACTTGAGAACAGCTTCTTCCCTACTGCCATCAGACTTTTGAATGGACCTATCCTGCACTAAGTTGATTTTTCTCTACACCTTAGCTATGACTGTAACACTACGGTCTGCGCTGTCTCCTTTCCTTCTCAATGAATGGTATGCTTTGTCTGTATAGCATGTAAGAGACAACTTTTCACTATATGTTAATACATGTGACAATAATAAATCAAATCAAAATCAAATGTTAAGCAGGGAAATTTCAAACCGGAAAACTGGGTGAAAACAATGTTGTACTGAAAGAATGTATTTGGAAGAGTTGATAAGCTTAATGATGCACATCAACTGAATGAACATGAGTGAGTAATACAGCTGTTATGCTTCAGTGATCATTGTCAATTCATCTTGTGAATGTTCACCTCCCTCACACTAGTGGTCTGTCTAACTCCTCCTGGCCAGTTCCCATGGTGATACACTAGTACTTAGTCTTTAAACAAAGTGATTTTTATTTTAAAGTCAGAGTGAAAAAAACTGAAGATAAAAAGAAAAAAAATATGGAAGTGAGAATCTGAAATAAGACTGAAAACAGCAGAAAATACTTGGGAGCTCAATTGGTGTTTTATATGCAGTGGTACAGTGTTTCACACTGCTGCCTCACAGCCTCAGAGACCCAGGTTTGATTCCTGGCTTGGGCCACCATCTGTGCGTTGTCTGCACATTCTCTCCATGTCTGCATGGGTCCCCTCTGCATGCTCCGGTTTCCTCCCACAATCTGGAAGACATGCTGGTTAGGTGCATTGGCCGTGCTAAACTTTTCCCTTAGTGTACCCATACAGGTGCTAGTGTGTGGCGAATAGGGGATTTTCTCAGTAACTTCATTGTTGCGTTAATTTAAGCCTATTTGTGACACTAGTAAATAAACTTTAAATTATATTCCTTTGTCAAATAATGTTTGAGCTTAGATCGAAACAGGTTTCACAGGAACTGCATTGGACATTATGGAGGTGAATTCCTCAGGGATCTTCCTGCTGTGTCATCATAGCTATAGTAGAAATACAACAGAAACTCCAGATCTTTGCGTAAATGGACTTTCCACCTAGATTACAGCAGGGTGGGTGGGGGGGGAGGTCATTGAAACATAATTTGAGGAATTATTGAGCATTTACTTCAACATAAGTCACGGCGAAATGCGAGAGAGCAGTATATGGGATACTATTGATGCTTAACTAAATTAGTCAGAAGCTATAAGAAGTGGTCGGCATAAATTTAAAAGCAGCAGATCATACTTCAGAAGCCTATTCAAATTCTTTTGGGAGGCAACTGCATTAGCTACAATGGCTATTAAGCTGAGATAATTAATGTGGACTTTCAAAAGTCGTTTGACAAAATTCTGCATGAAATGCTTTCAAAGATGATTAAGGTGCACAGAATTAATGACAAACTATCAGAAGGATTGACGATTAGTTTAGTAGTAGAAAACAAAAGGTGATGATAAATGGAAAGAGGAGTTTTAGCGTTGGAGGTCCATAAGGGTCTATTCTTTTGAGTTATTTATGCATTGCACTTCAGAGATCAGGCAGCTGCCTCAATAACTTAGTGAGCAAATACATCATATGGCATGTTACTAAGATACACAGAGGCCAATGCACCAAATTTCATACCCAGTCTGTATGGAGTGAACTACAAGCAGACTAGCCTCATCATTCCAACAGGAGGAAGTGGAGAAATCTGTAAGATCACAGGGCGGTTGTTGGAATCTGTGCACATGCATTCTAAATGATTCATTTTCCGAGGCCAGGAACAATATCAGGGGTTCTCAAACTTTTTCAGCTGAAGGGTCCCTCTTCAAATGAATTATTAATTACAGGATGCCCAATCTAAATTAGATTACCAAATAATATTCAGGCAAGGAAACTTGGACACGGAGAAATTTTTAAACAAATAATGCTTTTAAGAGGTAGTTGCTTAGAGTCACAGTTTGAAACCAATTTCACTGACATTGCCAGTGAATGGGGGAAATGGTGGCATTGTGGTTATGTCACTGGACTAATATAGAAGCTCAGACTAATGCTCTAGAAATTAATTTCAATTAATAAACATAGAAATTTGGAAGAAAAGTAGGAAAATTCAGCCCTTCGAGCCTGCTCTGCCATTCAATCAGATCATGGCTGATCTCTCCCTGGACTCAAATCCACCTCTCCACCATTTCCAACATCCCTGTATCCCTTTTTTTATTGGAAATACATCTATTTCCTTCTTGAAACTAATCAACAATTTAGACTCAACCGCGCTATGCATTTGAGCTTGCTAACAATTGACCTTGATAATAATGTAAAAAGAGTTCTTTAATTGTGTCAATGATGGAGCTTCTGAGGCTTGTATGTTTAAACGTGACTGTTTATTGTTAGTCTGTAACTGTTTACAGATCTCAGGTTACTGGCAAGCACGGTGCTGCTTCCATGCAGATAGTGTTTTCTCCAAGTCTTTAACCATGTGATTCTATGCACCAAGTGATGTGTGGTGCCCCATGCTCCAGTCCTACGCTAACCCTTGCTTCGCAGAGCATGGTTATATTACAATGTGCGCACCGAAGCAATAATCTCTACCCTCACTGCTATTCATCCCCCCCTCCTCCCAACACTCCACCACTGCCCAACCATAGCCCATAAAATGCAGCCCATTGAGTGCAAAATGACAAGTTATCCCATACCAGTTTAAAGCTCTGGTTTGACCACAACTTGGAGATCGCATCCAATCCTGGATACTACACTTTAGAATGGATTTAAATGTCCTTCAAAGCATGCAGAGATGATTCACCAGGAAAGAAGGTTTAGCTTCAAGATTAGGTCAGATAAGCTTGGGTTATTTCCCTTGGAGCAAAAGAGATTGAGGCACAATTTCATATCATTAACTCCCTACATAGCCGAAAGAGACCATTCGACCCATCAAGTCTGCACCCAACTCTCAAGTAGAGTAAGCCGCTCAGGCCCTATCCCCAAAGCCCCATGTATTTGATAAGTAAGAATTTAGGGATGGACAATCAGGCCCTAACCAGCGAAACCTGCATCCCGTGAATGAGTATTGTTTTAAAAGAATATGATTGACTTAAATAAGATGGACCAGAAAAACTATATTCATTGGTTGATGGTACAAAACTGAGGGACACATTCAGTTTTATTTCTGCAAGAAAGGTGGGGGAATGTGAGGAAAATGTTTTTATGCAGTAAGTCATAATGATCTAGAACTCAGTGCCTACAAGGGTGATAGAAGTGGAGGAAATGATTTTTAAAGCATATTGGATAGGCACTTTAGAGAAATAAGTTTGCAGGGCGACAGGGTTAGAGAGGGTGATGGGGACTAACTGAAGTACTCTTCAGAGAGCATGCATGGACTCAATGGGCTGAATGTCCTCCGTTGGTGTCATAAAGAGTCTATGGCCTGAGCTGTTTGCAATGACAGCAAGCCACATTCGTGATGACACTGTTAGTGTGGTGGAGAACATGACTTCACACAAATGCATGGTGACATGGATGTTGCAGCTGTGACTCTGAAGTAGAATGCTGTGCTCCACAAAAACTGACAGCCCTATTATTCTCCTCCCTCTTAGTCACACTGCTTTGCCGTGACAGTGCGCAGCTGTGAGGGATCTACTGAAGGGTCATTACTGTGGGTGCATCCTGATAGATGGGTGGCAAGAGGGCAAGTGGAAGGGACAATGATCATGGCACTCTTCATCATTCATCCACTGATATTTGGCAGCTAACTGTATTACTTCAGAATATCTTTAGCAGGTAGTGCAGCCAAAAAGATCCACTCTATGCTTAGTGCTTCAGTACATTGTGAACAGGCAACTATCATGATGTTTTGATTCATAGAATTCATAGAATCCCTACAGTGCAGAAAGAGGCCATTCAGCCTATCGACCTAGCACCGACAAAAATCCCAGAAAGTCTCTATCCCACTAACCCCACATATTTACCCTACCAGTCCCCCTGACACAAAGTGACAATCTAGCATAGCCAATTAACCTAACCCGTACATCTTTGGAGTGTTGGAGGAAACTGGTGCAACCAGAGGAAACTGCCCCAGACGCGGGGAATCTCCTCATAGATGGCCACCCGAGCCAGAATCGAAACAGAGTCCCAGGTGTTGTGAGGCAGCGCTACAAACCATTGTGCCACCTATGAGAAAGCCTATGATGAGCCAACCCTTCCAGGGTCAGCTAGCAGTTGGACAACATTTACAGATTTGGAGTTCCCAAGTTAGTGACATCTCCCCCAAGGAAAGAGTCTGAATTTTTGAATTCTCGATTTTTCTGAAGGCCTGCTTTTTATCTGCACCTGAGTCACGCTGGGCCGTCTCTGACCCCACACTACTTCTGTGGTCACCCCTCCTGATCTCTGTTATAGCCCACCCGCACCCCTTGGACTAAAAATCTAACAATCGGGATCAGTTTTATGAGCATTGGATTCATCGAGCTGGGAATTCTTCGAACTCAATGCCTAATCCGAGGACGCAAAATGGCTTATTTTTTCCTATTCATTTGTGGGACATGGGCATCGCTGGCCAGCCAGCATTAATTGCCCGTTCTTAGCCGTCCTTGAGAAGGCGGTGACCTTCTTGAGTCACTGCAGTCTGCATGTTGTGGATTGACCTACAATGCCGTTAGGGAGAGAATTCCAGGATTTTGACCCAGCGACTGCGAAGGAATGGTGATATATTTCCAAGTTAGGAAGGCGAGTAGCTTGGGTGGGTGGGGGGTTGGGGGGAGCGTGGGGCGGTGCTTGCAGGTGGTGGCATTCCCACGGGAACAACAATAAACAGATGAGTTTTCTCCCCCTCCAGTTAGATCACAGAGTACTCACTTGAACATGACATTCTCTATAAAGTATTTTCTGGACTGTGCAAACCTAGTTTTTTTGATGCTATTCAATCACTGAAGGAATTTGCATTACTCTGGCACATTTTCCAGATCTGTACAAACCCAATCCAATTGCTCAGTGTTATTTAATCAATCAAGGAATTTCCATTAGTCCAACCGAGTGGAAGATTTAAGTAAGACAAACTGACATTTTTATACGATTACAAGAATCAAAGCAGCAAAAAATTATTCTGAAGGAAATCTGATGGAAATACTCGGCAGAGCAGGCAGCAATACAATGGCACTTGCTCACGGCATTATGCCAACTTGAACATACTCGAGTGTCACAGCAACGACTGGCCTCGCACTGCCCCTACTGTCCGCTGAAAGTAAATGCAAGGGGCACCATTGAAAGCCATGTCAGTAAAGGCACTCATCACCACAAAGAAAGCTAAGTGTTTGGGAAATCTGGAAGCAGACATCTTGTCAGTTATTCACATGAGACTAACACGAACTATCATTCATCTACATTTATATGTTTAGTAATCCATTTTCAGTCATTGGCATTCTGGCCATAGGCAGGTCCTTACCTCATTATTTGCCAGTGCTCCATCCTGGTAGTTTCTGGTAGATTTTGCCACTCGTGGCTTTCCCTTGCCTTTTGGGGGCAGGATGAAAAGGCAAGTCCCACGTCAGTCTCAAAACACCCCCATGTTAAATGTCCTTGACCCACATACTGCAGTTGTTTCCAACACTCGCCTTAAATACTTAATTGTCGATCCCCACAGATAGCTCAAAATGTTTTCTGAAAAACCGTCAATCGCCAGTAATAATCATAGAAACAATGCAGAAGGAGACCATTCGGTCCATCGAGTCTGCACTGACCACAATCCCACCCAGGCCCTATCCCCATAACTCCATGCATTTACCCCAGCTAGTCCCCCTAACACTAGGGTTATTTTAACATGGCCAATCCATCTAACCCGCACATCTTTGGACTGTGGGAGGAAACCAGAGCACCCGGCGGAAATCCACACAGACACTGGGAGAATGTGCAGACTCCGCACAGACAGTGGTCCAAGGCAGCAATCATACCCGGGTCCCTGGCGAAGTGAGCCAGCAGCGCTAATCAGCGCTAATAATCAAAAACTGATTATTTTAATTTCCGAGATAAACTGAAGAACACAAAAAAAGTTAAAAATACACAATTCATAGTAAACATGACCCAATAGATCTCCGATTTTTCCTTTGATACCATTGAACGCGTTCGTAAAAGTTTTGCTGTCTCCACAATCTTGTGGGAGATTATCTGGCTCCATGCACACAGAAGCATCTTGCGCTGGGATTATGCGGTGCTGGAGAATCATGGTGGATGGGCTTGGTGCAATTAGCACCGGTGAAAGCTCCCTTTGGGATTCTCCCCATTTACCAGCCAGCCACCATTCCACCCCCCCCCCCCGATGTAATCTGGCTCCCATGGGTGGGAAACAGGTTAGCATATTTAAATATTCATTTAAATATGCCTATTCAGTTTCAAGCCTGATTCACCCTCCTTACAGAACTCACTGACACTCGGGCGCAGAAGGAACCCAGTGTGAATTACTACTGATTTCCGAAAGTGAAAACCAGACACAGTAACCAAACTGGGGAGACATAGCAGTGGCCTTGCCCTGACACTGCCAGGGTGCCTGAGGCAAAGCCAACAGGTAATGCCAAGGAGGCAGGATCCGAATGATATTGTTGGATCTGATGGGCCGGGGCATTAAGGGGCATGGGAGGGCCCCAGTGCTAAGGAGGTAGTGGAAGGCTAGTCCAGTGATTTATGTTTGTCAGGGGGAGGGAGGGGAGGGAGGGGGGGGAGGGGGAGGGGGGAGGGGGAGGGGGAAACAAGCCATCAATGAGGGGGTGGATCCCAATGTCTGTGGTGGGGGGGGTGACCTTCAATTTCACTTTGACAACGGACGACGTGGCGGCACAGTGATTAGCACTGCTGCCTCACAGTGCCAGGGACTCAGGTTCAATTCCAACCTTGGGTGACTGTGTGGAGTCTGCATGTTTGCCCCTTGTCTGCATGGTTTCCTCCGAGTGCTCCAGGTCAAGATGTTGATTGGCCATGCTAAATTGCCCCTTAGTGACAGAGGGATTAGCAGGGTAAATACATAGGGTTATGGGAATAGAGCCTGGGTGAGATTGTTGTTGATGCAAGCTCGATGGGCTGAATGGTCTCTTTATGCACTGTTGGAATTCTGTGATTCTATCACATCAGGAAAGGGTGCCCCAATCTCTGTGACACTAGCTTTGCTAGTGTGTTTAGGCCCCATCCCTCTCTGTCCCAGTGCAAAACTCGCCCCCTCCCAAAAAATGAGTAAGTGCGAGAAGATCAAATTCGCGTCGACATTCCAGGGCCCAAACTTTTCTCAGATTCCAGTCTTCTACCATAAATGCAGAGAAGTAATATATCCACCTGCTCTTGTCCACTGGTGAAAACCCTCCCTCAACTTTTGTATCAGTGTCACTTTTGGATTTAATTTGCCCGTTGTTTTCCAAATGCAAATATCAGGGGTATCTGGTCCAGTCTGAGGCAGTCCGCTCTTCAGATTCCTTTGGAATCAGTGCAGGAAGGGGAGATTAGCAGTCCCCTTTAGGGTCAATTGTTCGATTTCAATAAACGCTTTGGGGCAAACCTCAGATTCCCACTGTCACTTTGCTGAGGCCTAGGATGTAGGGGGCAGAATTTCCCAAGAAGTCTGGAAAATTGCCTGGACCTGTTCTTGGATTTGGGGTGATGGTATGAATGGATAAATATATGCATGATTCCCCTGATAAGGCAAGATCTGATTAATATGTGGTGGAATCTTGACAGTCAGGGGTCAGAACTCCCTGGCCATTCTTGCCCTGCTGCCGCTGCCAGCGATAAAGGAGAATTTGGAGCTCAGTCAAATCTCCATTCACTGCAAGAGGACCAGAGAACCCCAGCCACAGGGGTGAGGTCAAAGAATTCAGCCTGGGATCTGAATTGCCCCATTTTTGTAGACCTTGTTCCTGGATGTAAAAGTTACTTGTACCCTCCCCAGTTGCACAAATGTGAAGTCCAGGCACTTAACTCGAATTGATATATCTTGCATATATTTTAAAATTGATGAGATATAAAAATTAATAAAGGAATCAATATAAAAGAAAGACTGCTGCATTGCACAAATCATAGAATAATAGTCAAGAATAGTCAAAAAATGGAATTATTCCCCAAAAAACACCATTGAAAATCCGACAAAACACCTTCATGGAGGCACAGTGGTTAGCTCTGCTGCCTCACAGTGTGGAGATGCCAGCATTGGATTGGGGTAAACACAGCAAGAAATCTCTCAACACCAGATTAAAGTCCAACAGGTTTATTTGGTAGCAAAAGCCACTAGCTTTTGGAGCACTGCCTCTTCATCAGGCGGGAATTCTGTTCACAAACAGGTTATATAAAGACACAAACTCAACTTACAAAATAATGATTGGAATGCAAGTCTTTACAGGTAATCAAGTCTTAAAGTTGCTGACAATATGAGTGGAGAAAGGGCTAAGCGCAGGTTAAAGAGATGTGTATTGTCCCCAGACAGGACAGTTAGTGAGATTTTTCAAGTCCAGGCAAGTCGTGGGTGTTACAGATAGTGTAACATGAAACCAAGATCCCAGTTGAGGCCGTCCTTGTGTGCAGAACTTGGCTATCATTCTCTGCTTAGCAACTCTGTGCTGTCATGTATTGTGAAGGCCGCCTTGGAAAACACTTATCTGAAGGTCAAAGGCCAAATGCCCATGACTGCAGAAGTGTTCCCCAACAGGAAGAGAACACTCTTGCCTGATGATTGTCGAGCGATGTTCATTCATCCATTGTCGTAGCATCTGCATGGTCTCTCCAATGTACCATGCCTCGGAACATGCTTGCCTGCAGCGAATCAGGTAGACAATGTTGGCCAAGTTGCAAGAGTATGTACCATGTACCTAGTGGATGGTGATCTCACGTGAGATGATGGCATCCATGTTGATGATCCGGCATGTCTTGCAGAGCTTGCTGTGGCAGGGTTGTGTGGTGTCGTGGTCACTATTCTCCTGAAGGCTGGGTAGTTTGCTGCGGACAATGGTCTGTTTGAGGTTGTGCAGTTGTTTGAAGACAAGAAGTGGGGGTGTGGGGATTGACTTGGCAAGATGTTCGTCTTCATCAATGACATATTAAAGGCTCCAGAGAAGATGTCATAGCTTCTCCGCTCCGGGGAAGTACTGGATGACGAAGGGTACTCTGTCGACCGTGTCCCGTGTTTGTCTTCTGAGGAGGTTGGTGGGGTTTTTTGCTGTGATGCATCAGAACTGTCGATTGATGAGCCGAGCACCATATCCTGTTCTTACGAGGGCATCTTTCAGCATCTAAATGTGTCTGTTGCAATACTCCTCATCTGAGCAAATCCTGTGTATACGGAGGGCTTGTCCATAGGGAATGACTTCTTTAATATGTTTAGGGTGGGAGCTGGAGAACTGGAGCAGCGTGAGGTTATCCGTGGGCTTGCGGTACAGTGAAGTGCTGAGGTGACCTCCTTAATGGAGATGCGTGTGTCCAAGAATGCAACCGATTCTGGAGAGTATTCGGAGAGCCTCACAGTGCCAGGGACCCAGATTTGATTCCAACTTGGATGGCGTTTATTGGTAGGGGGATTGAATTTAGGAGCCGCAGCGTCATGTTGCAACTGTACAAAACTCTGGTGCGGCCGCACTTGGAGTATTGTGTGCAGTTCTGGTCCCCACATTATAGGAAGGATGTGGAGGCATTGGAGAGGGTGCAGAGGAGGTTTACCAGGATGTTGCCTGGTATGGAGGGGAGGTCCTATGAGGAGAGACTGAGGGATTTGAGGTTTTTTTCCTTAGAAAGAAGGCGGCTAAGAGGGGACCTTATTGAAACATGTAAGATGATTAGAGGTTTAGATGGGGTGGACAGTGATAGCCTTTTTTCTCAGATGGAGAAAGCTAGCACGAGGGGGCATAGCTTTAAATTAAGGGGTGGTAGTTATAGGACGGATGTCTGAGGTAGGTTCTTTACCCAGAGGGTGGTGAGGGATTGGAATGCCCTGCCTGCTGCAGTTGTAAATGCGCCTAGTTTGGGGGCGTTTAAGAGATCCATGGATAGGTTTATGGATGGAAAGGGATTGGTTTAGGTTAGAGGGTCATTGCTTTTTAATTGGTCGGCGCAACATCGTGGGCCGAAGGGCCTGTTCTGCGCTGTAATGTTCTATGTTCTATGTTCACAGTCTGTGTGGAGGCTTCACGTTCTCCCCCTGTCTACATGTGTTTCCAAAAGATGTGCTCTAGAGGTGCATTGGCCATGCTAAATTCTCCCTCTGTATACCTGAACAGGCACTGT